>NC_088105.1:36286618-37486618 GCF_036370855.1 Dromaius novaehollandiae
CCTGTTTGATTTGTCTACCATGCAATTCTCACCACTCTATTTAAAACCATTCATCCAAACACAAGGTATTCTCAGAGGCACTATTGATAAAAGACTGCACAGAAGCCAAGCACCACAAGCGACTATTTTTAATTATCCGAACTGCTCACTGAAAACATGCACAGCTTCACAAGCGAACTTCAGGTTGGGAAGGGAAGCAGGGGTTAAGAATCACAGCAACAAGCTACATTTTAAGAAAAATCTCCCCATGGAAACCCCCTGTCTGGCCCAGGACTGTATATCAGTCCAGGTGAAACATTTTGGGCTATTGTAAATGAAGATAAAACATGTTGGCATCTGTGTGACAGACATGGCCACAAATAAATCAAGCAATAAACAGCACAGCACGCTATTTCTGGCTTTGTGCCTCCTTTTTGTCACATTAGGGTAAAAAGTTGCATTCAAAGACCACAACTGTCTCTGAAACAAGAAGCCTCCCAACACCCCCCACCATCTAGGCAAAAAAAGCAGGACAAATTCAAGTGTCTGAAGGGATTACGGGATAACGGGGAAGCCTGCTAACAAAAGCAGACAGCCGTTGTGGCTTAAGGAATCAAAATGAATGCCTCAACGTCTTCCTCCTAGCTTTGTGCAAAGGTTTTGTGGTGGCAATGCTTGGTCTAAGACGACACTACTGGCTACTGCTTCTTTCCTGCCGTCCTGCCAAAAACCCTTCCCCTGCCCAACCCTGCCCTGTTGTTCTTCTCCATCTGCACTAGGTTGGGCGATGGGCAAACCTCAACAAGCCTTTGAGGGACAGTCTCGGACAGCTGTTTCCAGTCACTGGTTGAACTGTACCACATTTGCCATGCAAGGTTTTCCAGCAATGAGAAGAGACGGAGGATACGCTGGTTCTACCAGTACACATCCAAGAGACTTGGAGAAGAAACAGAAGAGGGTCATGTGGACGATGGGATGGACTGAGACTCATGGACATTCCTGTGCCATTATTGCACCTATTTCTATGAAACAAGACACTGCATCTCTGTGCTTCTTCTCACTTCCATCAGAGAATTTAAAACCTCAGGGTAAGGTCTTAAATATGCGTTTGTAGAGTGCCTGACACAAAAGTGCCCTGGTCCCACCTAAAACTGCCAGGTGGTACCACACAGAGCCAATTTTCTCAGATATGTTGTCCTGACACGTGTTCACTGCTCTCCCCAACTAGCCTCTTTTTTCCAAGGACTCCCCTGGCTGAGGGGAACTGAGAATCACAGACCAAGCATTTTCCAGTGTAACTGCTTCCAAGAACAACGCTGCAGGATTTTCAAGTCACTGCAATAGTGACTGTCTGATACCTGAGGATGTGTCTGAACAACCATTTCAACACAAATTCTGTAGACATGAAACAATTGGTCAACAAAACTTACTGCTTCCAAGAACTATCCAAGGGCTGAACATCAGCATGGGGCTGGAAGCAGGGCAGCTGCAAGCAGGGGGATCAGATGCCGACAACAGAAGGACAGAGTTACATGCCAGCAAAACGGGATTAAGGTGCAGACTCTCAAACAAGTAAATATGATGGACTGTGTTCAGTCTGGACTGCTAATTTTAAGTACATAGCTGCATAAAGAAAGATGCCGTGTTGAAGAGAATCCAAGGTGACTTTTTTCCCCTGCCTCATCCCCGAGGATCTAAATCTAAACATTGTGTTAGACTCACATGTCGGGGGGGTGGGGGAGGCATCTTACCACAGCGAAACACTTGCACATCAACTGATCTTCAGTACCTGTCCACGCGTACACTTTTACCCACCTGGAGTAATCTAAATTACCTTTCCCTTAATGTTTTTTTCTTTCTTTGAGATATTTTGCTGTCTTTCATATTAAGGCTCTCTCTCAATATGGGTAACTAAAAAATAATTTACATTACTTATTATAAAACATTGTAATTATAATGAAAAGGCACAGGAAGAGTTTGCTTAAAAACAGGAGGCTAAAGACAAAGATCCACAGGAATTCCACAAATAAGGCAGAAGAAGGGTTATTTGGAAGCAAGGTGATATATTTTGTCTTCCTCTGCATCCCCAGCTTTGTTCATAATGGTTATGCTTATCAGTGCCTACACTTTCTGTTTTCCTAAATGGTATCTGAAGCTCAGAGAGTCCATTAGAGAAAGTGAGGTCCTGCACTCCATCACACTTCAAATGCTGAATAAACCCTATTTAAAATAATTTTCTAAAGCAATTGCAAGAATTTACAGGTCATCTTAGATTCAGGGCCATGCTGACGCAGGCAAACATGGTGGCTCCCTCCCACAGTTCTGGCAGTTGTGACACTTGAAGGTAGCGGCTGCTTTGCAAGCAAACAAGATGGAATACATCATAAATAATGCTTACACTTTAAATAGCAATTTTCATCCATTACTCTGGGGATGGCTCACAAAGGTTGGCGAGAGCACTGACATTAACATTTGAGGCAACAATACCCAGATGGTTTAAGTGATTTGTCCAAAGCCACATAAAAATGCAGCTGAAGCCACGTACAGAACCAATTTCTAAAAAGCAGCAAAACGCAGATACCTCACCCCAGCCCACTGAAAGCTCGGTCATCACGTCACAGCCAGTCCTGCTCAGTTCAAGTCTCACTCCTTCCAAAAGCCAGTAGGCCCATATGTTGCCAGTGATTTACACTTCCACGTCTCGCTGCACATACTGCTGTTATCAGCTTTCTCTGGTAAGCAAACCTGTAACAGGACAGTGATTTATCCAACCATCAATCCTGTGCACTTGGGCACACTCTGAGCTCCTGGTGCACCTGCTCATTGAGAAAAAGCACATGTCACCGTTTCTCGAGCAGAGTCCAGAAGAGCTCAGACTGCTTGATGTGCCAAGCCAAGCCAGGGGCTACCACAGGATGCACAGGCCAAATCCCACAACGGGATTTACCTGGAGCAGCCGTGCCCAGCGGAAGGGCACGTAGTGCCATGCTGACCTTCGAAACCCCGTCTGAACGGGGGGAGAGAATGAACCAGGGAGGCTGCAGTTTGGGTGGGTTACGGGGGTAGGTGAAGCTTAGGGCTGTGGATACATGTAAAGGACTAGATGGAGTCGCACATTGGCTTGGCTCACCAGAAGCTCGTGAACACATTTGTTTCCTCCGAGGCCACAAACTCTCTGCAAACTACTCAGAGGCCAGTTGTCTTTGGCTATTTTTAGGGCTGTGCATCCAGAGTTTCTTTAGGAAACACATGCCAGTCTTAGGCAAAAAGTCAATTAAGAAAACAATCTCTGCAAAACAACCAGCCTGTGAAGCCCCTGCAAGGGGATGTATGGCAACAGCACCAGCTCCTCTAATGAACGTGTTTCAGCCCAATGACAGGCACCAGGGAATCCCAGCACAGAGCTACCAGCTCCCTTCGCTGGAGCGTTGCAGCAAGCATGCGCAGCCCTGGACCCAAGCTATTAAACACCACCATCAATCTGGCCTTTCTACTAAACCAAATTAAGACCTATAACCTTTAATTACAAGGGCCTCCGCATCAGATTCAAATGCAACTGGATTCGCTGTTCAACAAGCAGAACGGATTTTTATGTCTTCCTTTTTGTCCACCAGCAGTGAAATCAAAGTCCCACACACGCTTATTTTCTGAGATTACTGCAATTTTACCATTCTCACAGTTGTGCCCCCATTTACCTTGCCAACTAGGTATTCCTAGCACATCCATACCACAGAATCCAAGTGTCAAAATATCTCCTACCTCTCAATCTCTATTGCTGAAGGAGACACGGACTCATCCTGCAGGTTATGTTCTCACAAATGGGATCTTTAAAGCTTGGAAAGAAAAAATATCCCATATTTATTGTACTATTTTTAAAAAATCTACTGAAGTACAGCAACAATAAATGTCAGTTGAAAACAGTATGTTTTATAGGTGTCTAGGATTTGGTGTGTTTTTTTTACACGGATTTGATAAATTGCAAAACTCATTAAAGCAGACAGAGCAATTGCAGCATCTAAAGAGCAGCTGCACTTACCATAAACAAGCAAGCTTGCTAGGCAGCAGTCACAGAATGACCTGCAATCTCCAAAGAATAACAACTCTCATTACTTCAGGAGAGGACTTCCTCACCACCCCAAGATGACCAGTTTTGTGACTTCTCTTTTTATACAAACAATTGCTCATCCCAGAGCCAAATGTTTCATCCCCTCTTAATCTGGACACAAATGGGTAGGAAGCAGGAGGATTAGCCACCCACACCTTCCTTCCTGGCAAAGCAGAATACCCAGATTCTAATCTAAACCTCCCTTACCAAAAATATAAATTCTTAGTACTTGCCTCAAAGCACTTCCTTTGAAAGACGCTCCATCAGTGGAAAGGTTACCTCACATGCCTTTTGTATGACACTACTAGTCACATACAAAGGTACATTTTTCATCAGAGAGATAGCGTGATCATGCTACAGTCTTCTATCATTCTCTGCAGTAATTGCCAACTACCTTATCCACTTAAAAAAAAAAAAAACACAACACACAACCACACATTCGCTAAGCATTTCTTGCTTAGTTCTAATGCAAAGTTACAATACTTAATGACGTGCAGGCACAGTCTGGTGTGCACGAACAAAAAACTCCAAGTACACGCTTGATTCTTCTCTCAGTCTCATCCTTGGAGCTGCCATTTGCAGCTTTAATTTCTGCTGCAAGGAATTACACTCATTTCCCAGTCCAAATAAAATTAGGAAGAACAATCAAAATGCAAGGGCTTGAACTGAGCCCGATCATTTGAAACGTTCAGCCCAACATGAAGGGAGGAAGTGTTCAGCAATTTGCACAGTCAGGAACAAAAAAAGTGCAAGACATATAAAATGATATTTTTTGAGACATGAACAGACACATTCCAAGATTTTGCTCAAGAAGAGAATTTTACAGGAAACCTCTGCCTGCCTTTCAGTTTTCTCTGTATCAAAGTATAAGAATAGTTGCTGGTTCTCTATTTCAAGGTAAAACAGTATTTCGTAGCATCATGGTAGCTACCAAATATTAGAAAGGGGGGAGGGGAATAGCCTTGAATTAGAATTCTCACCCACACTAAAGCTGCAAAGAATTTACTGTATTTTAAGCCATCCATGTACTGTCATCATTACCACCAGTAGGTAGGAATCCCCAGAAAAGCCCAGCATCTTCAGCCCCCTGCTATGACAAGCTGATGAAGTACAGGTCAGAAAAGTGGTCAGTGAGGCAGACTGAAAACTGGCTGAGCTGCCGGGCTCAGAAGGTTGCGACCAGCAGCACGAAGTCCTGCTGGAGGCCAGTCACCGGAGGTGTTTAACCTCTTCATTAATGACCTGGATGATGGGACCAAACATACCCTCAGCAAGTTCACAGATGATACAGAACCGGGAGGAGCAGCTGACAGACCAGAGTGCTGTGCTGCCACTCAGCGGGACCTCGACAGGCTGGAGAGATGGGCGGAAGGGAACCTCATGAAATTCAACAAAGGGAAGTGCAGAGTCCTGCACCGGGGGAGGAATAACCCCGTGCACTAGTACAGGCTGGGGCTAACCTACCGGAGAGCAGCCCTGCAGAGAAGGACCTGGGGGTCCTGGCAGACACCAAGTTGAGCAAGGCCCAGCAATGCGTTCTTGGGGCTTAGAAGGCCAATAGTATCCTGGGCTGCCCTGGGAAGAGCATTGCCAGCAGGTCGAGGGAACAGGTTGCCCAGAGACGTTGTGGAGTCTCCATTCCCAGAGATATTCAAAACCCAATTGCGCATGGTCCTGGGCCACCTGCTCTAGGTGACCCTGCTTGAGCAGGTGGGTTAAGACCAGGTGATCTCCAGAGCTCCTTTACAATCAATCCTAACTGTTCTGTGATCCCAAAGGGAACAATCACAAGCCGAGCAAGAGACTTGGGAGAAATGGTACCAGTTTCACTGCCTGGGCAAGGCCTTTGCTGCCAGAGGGTTATCACAGACGCTAAGCCAGGCCTCAAGGCAAATGCTTCAGGATTAAGGCCAGAAACTATGCCTGTAGCTGCTCAATCCCAACATGAGCTGAGGCATGTCTGGATCATCTCACAGCAGTCTGACGAGTTCCCCTTGAGCCAATTATGTGGCACCTGCACTTCAGGGATAAACAAAATTTCATCTGTATGTACATAAAAAAAAGTCTAATATGAAGACAAAATCTAAGAAGAAATCAAATCAGAGGAAGAAAAATGTCTGTGCATGACACACAGATGAACAATAAAGGGATATCAGCAGCACCATGTAAATCAATTAACATCCCATGCCAAAGATTCACTGCCTGCCTCTGATTGTAAACATCATTTCTTACAGCAACCTTAAGCCCTGAATTTACCCATCTATTTCTCTACAACGAAGATTAGCTACATAAGCAATAAAACACTGCTCCCCCACTGGTAACCTACCAACTTCCTGGGTATTTCTGGATCCATCCCCACTCTACGGAGTGCAGTCAACTGCACAGGACCACAGCCTCGGTGGGGTTGGAAGGGACCTCTGGAGACCATCTAGTCCAACCCCCCTGCTCAAAGCAGGGTCAGCTAGAGCAGGTTGCCCAGGCCAGTGCAGCTATGAAGCAGGCCCAGGCCTTCATTATGCTGGAGCTGTGGGCATTGACACAGGTCTTGTACCTTAGAAGCATCTTTCCTGCTTTGCTCCTGGAGGGAGCCAGGATCCCCCCTGTGACATGCTACAGCAACAGCTCTGTTCGCAATATGGTATTCAGCCACTAGATGTCTGTGTTATATATCTATAACTTACCCCCGGTAACCACCGAGACCAAGCTGGAATTCCAGCCAAGTAGAAGTCAGTTCAGGTTGTAGCCTGGTATCTTAAAGAAACAAGAATGATGTGATCCCACCGTTTTTCTGTCTGTTCCCCCTCTTGCTAATATTCACGAGTTGAACCAGCTGATTAACTTCAACCAAGTGTGGAAAGAAGAATGGGTCACAAAGATGATCATCTTTATGGGAACTTGATTAAGACTTCAAAAATGACAGCCTGGGTGAGAGAGCTCTGAATCAGTAAGACACACAGGACACAAAACCGTAACTCGGATTTTGTTAAGCTGAGCGCTTGGGAAACATCTTCTGTCCTATCTGTAACTGCAATTTTCTTTAATAAATGCCTCCCCCTTAAGAAAAACTCTAATTTCAATAATCATGGCAACTGTGAGCTAGCAGAACATGCAAGCAAATGCCACAAAATGAGCAGAGATAGAGATAGACTCATGAGCCAAGTAGCGAAGAGGCAGCACCGAACCTCAGACCTAGAAGGGGAACAGAAACTCACAGACAGACAAGTTCCTTTATAATTTTGTTATTTTGAGAAGTTGAGACTCTGTCTGAGTATTAAATTGGATTTCTTATACTGACCAATAATACATCAACACGACAACAGACACCGTAGATGGCTCGGAGGTTAAATCAAGGTCTCGTCTACTCTGAAGATTAACAGTCTTGTACCTGGAAACATCCCCATGCCTTTGAAATCACCGTATTAGCCTCAGAAACCCTTGGCTACATCAGATTTAAAAGTTCAGCTACTGGTGCTGATGATAAGCAGCTGAGTTTCCAAATCATAAGTGCCTTACAGGTTTGTGAGGCTTTTCTGCCTCGAGGATAAAAAGAAAATAAACTGTCCCAGCAGGTACTAAAATATTGCAGGGCCCCTTGCAAGACCTTCGTGCCCCTTGCAGCACGAGGGAACAGGGCACAGGTCCCTCTCCTCCTCCCAGCAGCCTTGGCCGCATGGGGAAAGCGCTGGAGCACGCTGGTTTTTGACAGTTCATTCAGCGCCCCTGGAGCACAATCCTGCTGTGGTGTTAGTTGGGGGGGGTTGGGGGGGGGCAGTCTTTGGAAAGAAGAACCAGATTTTGAACTTCTCCAGCAACAAAACTTGTACATGTGTAGCAACCCCCTGCCGTATTTATTGCTTTCTCTCCCTCGCTGCAGCTGGTAGACCACTGCCTAAACTACTGGAAATAATTGAGAGGAAGGAATTAAACCATCCTGTGCATCGGGACAAGAAAGATTCATCCTGTAGTGAGGATGAGAGGAAAGTCACTCGGATGGGTTTGGCAGCGTGCTGTCAGGATTTCTAACTCCCGTGGTGTTTCGAGAGGAGAAACATGCAACTCGCAAACCTGAGTCTGCCAAAAGTGGTATGAAAATTAAAATCCCCAGAAGGGAAGAGTATAACAATGTGACCTCTGGAGAGAGAAAAAAAATACCTGACCAGGATTTTGCAGACTTAGATTTCAGATGATTCTCGAAAATATGACTCATGCTGTAAGACCAGCATTAACTGCGATAATTAACTACCTCTTCCGCGATTTTATTCTATACCCGCAAACAAAATATTGATTGAGTGTGCTGCAAATTTTATTTACATAAAGATCTGATTGCCAACTTCATTCTTATGCAAAGCAGAGAGATAAAGCTCTTTCAGCCAGCATTTAAAAAAAATCAGATCTAAAAATAAGATCATGCTTTGGCTTTACTTGTAAAATGCTTGAGAGTGCTACCACTTTTTTCTTCCAAAGTCACAATGAACACACACAAACTAGATGTAGGAAAACACTGAATCCCTGCCAATTTCCATCAGCTTCAAGCTGGAGATAAGGTTGCTCCATGTTGCAAGGTACCTGACCCTAATTCAGTAGCGCTAAGATGGAAGCGAGAAACTAGTGTCCATTTCTGATTTCCAGGTCAAAGCATCCCCCCCCCCAAATCTCCCACTGTACAGCTTTGAATATGCAGCATATTTTTTTCCATATGTGCACTCTTGTGAAGTTTTGAAAGTTATTCTTGCAGTGCTGTATCTTCAGTTCCTTCCTTGCAGCTACTGTTTGTCATAGCAAATCTTTTTGAAGTTGTAAAAATAAATTAGTGTGTTGTATTGGACTAAGGCCAGAAGGAGTGACATAGCAAAGTTTCTTCTGAAAGAGCCCTGTCACCTCTGAACGGAAGCAAATCGGTGGCTTTGAAAGGCAGAAGACCAGCTGCCTAAACCCTTGTCTCGGAAAAAGAGGCGTGCCTTCCATCATTAGAGAAAAGACACCTTTCTCACAATGTTATTCATTCATTAGAGAGTGAAATTTAACTTTTTGGTTAAAAAAAATCCATTTACTAGCTTATTCCATTTGATACTTTTCAAAAGCAAAACACTGCACTTCTAACAGCAAACAGCTACACTAGGAGAAATACGTGACTTTGTGTGATGTGATAAAACGGAGCAAAATGATATCTCCAGACCAAAAAGTGCCATGAAGAATATTCTGTATTTGTCAGGCAAGTCCTAAGTCACTCCCTCATATGTCCATATTCACTATTCATATCCTTGTTTCTATCTGGCTATTACAAAATTCGATTTCTTTCTCCACCAGCGTGGCACCCCTTAGCACACAACAGAGTGCAATTCTAATAATGGTATAATTCTACTTTCCTTAGGAGCTTTATTTTTTTTTTCTTCTTATGCCTCAGGAGAACGGAGTAAAAACATTCACCATCATTACTTCTTTGCAAACACTTCTACTGCTCATTTTGAAGAAGTACAACATATTTCAGTGGAAAGCAAGAACTCCATACCAAACAGCTAAAATTCTTGGGGCTAAACTGTTGCTTCTAAAGATCTTAGCAAAGCATTTTCTGATCAAACCTAGTATGAGATCTTAAAGTCCTTACTGGATACAGGACAGTCTTTGGGAATTTGTAATTATCCTACATAAAAGAAAACAAGTGTACCAAAGGGTAAGTCACTGCAGCCAGAAACAGCCAGTCCTACTGCAGTGCAGTTTTGCAGAACATCTGCTCTACAAACCTAATTATCCCTGATTGCACAGATGCAAAAGCCATCTGAAATGTTAGCACCTGAGACAGAGATTATTTAAGTCCCTTTAAAATGGATTAATCTTTTTTTTAAAAAGCCATGCAGAAACATTTTGGTAAGCTGATGCAGATTCTGTAACAGTCACCAAAACTGATTCCAGTTCAGTCCTAAATCAGGAGTCACATTCACACAGCTCCCCCATACTGCGTGTTGATGCTCACTGCTCCTCTGACTCAGTTCTCAGCGGGATGATATGAGGCTACAATACGACAATCTGCTACATTACAGCCAATTTTTCTGGGATTCAGCAGCTCCTTTTGAGGCTAGTCTAACAACTTCATTTGGTCTTAACCAGTGGAAATAGCCAAGTCATAAGATCTAGGTAAAAATACATCATTTCCAGAGGGAATTGTTAAGTTAAGCACACCTTCTTATGGCTACAAGAACACCGGTCCAGTTGATGGTGGCCCTTTCATTTTGCAAATTCCTTCCTAGGAATAAATTACAGCAACTAAAATTTGACAGAACAAAGTAAAAGTTCTAAATGGGTTTATTTATACAAACATGGCAGAGAATGTGTGGCAGTAGCAGAGCAGACAGCTTAAGTCATGTAGGAAACCATATCCACAAATCTCTTTTCTCAAGTGAAGACATCTTTCTCTTTGTCTCTCAGGATCACTATTTCATCTCATCGCTCTTGAATTTTCACTAACAGTCAAGTGGCAAGCTGCCAAATTACTCACAGTTGGCTAGAAGCATGGTCACCTACAAGCTAATTGATGCCACAAAACTTCCCTCCAGGATGCCATCTGGGTCGCATTCAATATTCTTGCTGGATTCAGAAGTCCGCCCCTCTTCACTTGAAAGCTTCTCCTCGCGACCGAATGCCAGTTTGCTGATTCTGTTTGCAAGCACATACTTCAAGCTAAACAGCAATACCAAGCTCCTGTTCTGCTCTTTCGATCATACGCGGACTGCACTCTCACAAAAATACAGACAAAGCATTTTTCTATCTCACAAGCAGGTAAACTGGGGACAAGAGAGCTGAAGGGACTTGTCAATCCAAACCTGGAAAGGCACCAATATAAAATAAAAGGTATTTTATATGAAGTCCCTGCACCTGCCTGAATAAATAGCTCAGTTTTGAAAAGAGCTATGCACCTAGCATCTCTTTATGGCTGTAATGAGACCTCTGGTTTTAATTTAAAAATATAGGCCACTTATTCAATAACCTAAATATTACTTTTGGGGCCTGCTGCCCCATAAACAGTCAAATGGGCAAGTTAGGCATTTTTATTTTCCTATTGTTACTTACTGCAGCAGAAAAACACCTTACTGGCATCCAGTCACATCCTTCCAGCTCTCTGCACTGACAGCAGCAGCCTTCCACGTGGAAACCCAGTTCTGCAGGAAATGGCAACAGTAAACCAGCACAAAGGTGTCCTGCTTTCCCGCTGCGCATCTGCTGCTTGGCCGTTTCAGTAAGAGCGCTGGCACCCACTCAGACTCGGTCAGGAGACGTGGAGACCACTCGCCTTTACTGCATGTCGGCCGGGATCAGAGTGGCACCCTCTGATACCTTGGAAAGCAGCTCACCCATTCCCCAGGTCTGGCAGGGTCTGCGTGATGGAGAAACGCACCATCGCGCCTACTGTCAGCGGCCTGAGGCTAAGGATCGGAGGGGCATGAGCACAACGAGCCCTTCATTTCTAGATGAGGACCTCTCCAACAACATTTGAGGTTCAGTTTACGCAGCCTCTTTGGCAGGGAAGGGTGGGGCAGCCCCAGCGCCCTGCTGCAACCGGGACCCGTCTCGGCACGCTTGCAGCCTGCCTCCTCCACCGCTTCCTCCTCCTGCCCCTCAGGGTTTCTCCACGCTGGGCACGTTTCCTCAACGGGCATCGCGAGCTCAATTCATTGAAACCACAAAGTTCAGATCTGGTTCAGTTCCTGGCTGCCTCGCTAGACCTTGCACAAGGTTTTTGTCAGCCTTGCTGACGTTTTACTTCTCTTCAGGCTTCCTCGCCTCCCCGGGTCTGGGCCAGACCAGGCAAGCTTGCACTAGGAGCACGCCACGCAGGCAGGCCGACTTCTCCGGGGGAGACCTGCCGATGCAGCCCCCCACGCACCCAAACCCCACCGCTGGAGACAGCTCGAGAAGCCTTCGCAGGCCGGGGTCCCAGCTTGCCCAGGACCTGGCCCCAAACGTTGTCCCCAGCCAGCCACCTCCTACCGCAGCACAGCCGATCTAGCGGGACTCAACTGCAGTGACCTGCTCATCGCGTGGAGGCACGACAGCGCGTTGGAAAATGCGGAGGCGGTTTATTTGATTCACCTACTCGGACGTGCTGCTGTTTGAACAAGAGTTAGACCTGGCAAAAGCTCAACAAAACTAATCTCCATCGCGTCGGAGGTTTACACACAGGTGCACGCCAGGGACAAACGCAGAACCTGAGTACCTTGGGCAGTCCTGCCCGGCCATTTTCTGTAGTCAAACAAAAACATCCAGTAATCTGGCAGTGTTTTAACAGCTACATATTTTGAGAAAATGCTATTAATACCACCTGAGGAACGGGAACTGAGAAAGCAGGATGTAAGATACGATGGTGACATAATCAAATTCAAGCGATTCACGGTGACTCACCAAACACTCGCTCAGCAACGGTAAACTCGCAGCGACCTCACCAAGAGCTCTGCCGTGGGTGAAGAGCCTGCGGCCCGGCAGGAGAAGCAGTCACTCCAAATGCCCAAGGTTTTTTTTGTCGGTGAGTTGAATATATTGCACAATATCTAAAACGCGACATGAACTCCAACTTCTGCCGTAAAGAAGTGCATTCGAGCAATAGCGCGGAGGCTTTCCGAGCCCTAGCGAGGGCAGGCTGCAACGCTCTCAGGAGGGACACGGCGCCTTGCCTGGGGATGCTCAAAGCGTGCCGTGTAGGAGCGCCGTCCGCACGCCGCTCTGGGGACCCACGAAACGCTGCTCGTTTCCCTCGGGCCCGCGTCTGCTCTGGGAGATAAGGCTGCGAACTGCGGGCCAAGCCTGGAGAAGTCTTAACTGCTGATGCGGTCGCTGCCTAGGGGAGGCTGAACACCCCAGGCACTGGCAAGCCAAAGCGGCCGGCTGGATCTCGCTGCCAGCCATGGGCTCTCCATGCGATTTAAATGTTGTCAGCTATTGAGATTTCCTGCTCTTTTAGCATCCCAGCATCGAATTCAGCCCTGCCACTGCACCTACACCAGAGACCTTCGGGTCTTTCTGCTCCAGAACCAAACAGATGGGAAGGTGAAGCATGTGCTTTCGCTGTACGAACACCACACAATGTGTTGGAGGGAGCATAACCCCTTGCCCAGAGTTTAGAATAAAGACTAACCAGTAGCAGGTGACAGAGGTCAATTTTACAATCTTCAAATTAAAAGCAAGATCATTTTTCAACTACAGATATCACAAGTTAAATTATGCCTGTGTCATCAGGACACTGGAGAACATATGCAAAAAAAAGCACACAGACCAAATGATCAGTCAGTAAAATCTGGATGCTTTCTATTTTCGTGGCTGTGTAACCACACAATAGCTCTTCGCATGCCAGAGCGACGCAGGAGCAATGCCTCTGAAATGCTCCAGCCACAAACTCCTACCTCGCCCATCTCCAACCTGTGCCCAGTCCTCCCACAGCAACGCTCCCGTGGGCTGCACGAGACCAGCAATACGCTTTCATTTTCAAGCCAGAATTACGGAAGAGTTAATCATCACCTGGAACAAAACCGCAGAGAGCCTGGGAATGGCAACCCCCCTTGTCAGGCCAACACCAGACATAACTGGGTGGGAACTGAGAAGACTTCTTGACTAGATCAAGGACTATTTATCAGACAGAGCATCTCCCCAGCAAGCCGCTTGTGTTCCTGCACACCGTTATTTTGTCTGTGGTACTACAGCGACTGCTTCAACCTGTACCATTATCAAAAGTGCAGCAGGGACCAGGATCAGACCTTGACCTTTTCTAGGCCCAGGATGGAGCTCCAGCCACTTGGGCTCAGTCAGTGGTGCACGTCTGGAGACTGACAGAAAACAGGGCAATACTCTAGTGAAAACTGCCGCAGAAAACATTTTTTTGGAAAGAAAACGGAACGGTAGCAAGGAAACCGTGCAAAACGCCACAATTAGAGCAGAACGCACAGCAAATGCCTTCCCCAAATTCCGCGATACCCATCATTGCGTATTTTGATTTCTTACACTTTAGAAAGGAGATCTTGGATCTTCCAATTCATACTCAGCAAGAAATGTAATCCTCGCACGCATGCGCGCACACACACATGCACAGAGCAACCAGGCACAAATCTTTTCTCCTTCCCATCTATTGAAGCTAATTTATCCCATGTCAGACAGAGAAATCTGCAAGATTGTTACATGTTAAACTGCTGTAAAAATCTCTGCTATTATAAAAGGAGAGGGGAAAAAAAAACAGATCAGAGTAATGGATAGTCCCAACTGATTACCATATAAACATAACATTTACACAGGCCCTTTTTCCATGTTACAGGTCAAGTTGATGTACTGAATAGCCTCATCTGCAAGAAATGTGCCCCCGACCAGCTCAAGCAGAGACGACATGCAGTTGCAGGGGTAGCACAGTCACAGAAATGGCCAATAACTTTAAATAACAGTTTTCAGGAATGTTAGCTGCTTGTCCTAGGTCTCATCGGGCTGCTTCTTTCCTCTCAAGAAGCCTAAACACTTCAGCATAAGTAAGGAGCAAGGAGAAAACACTATTCAAAAATGACGTGGCAAAATCCTGCCCTAAACCCGTCACTGCACGCGCTAACGCCACACTCAAACTCGCACTCCTCCGCAGGAAGGAAAAAAAAATCCTCGTGGGAAGTAAAGGAGGCAAATTAGGTCCTGTACTTGGCTGTTCTTCCCCCACTGTGACTTTCACTGCCAGAGAAGCATCTTTTTTGCGCTCTAAAATTAACCCCGTGATATAATAAAAAGTCAGCACAACATGGTACAGCAAAGCAACTGCTCAGTAACAAAGAACACTGCACCACCCTCACTAGCACGGAAAACCCTTTCCCGGCTATCCAGCCTGCACAGAGAAGCAAGGAAAACAGTCCCCTGGAAGGACAGGGCACTGTCTGGTTCCCTTGAAACATTCCTACGCTGTGTTGAAGGCCGAGGTCCCCGTTAGCCCAGCACAAGCCTGACACCGGCTGCAATAACGCAACGCTTCCCGCAGCGCTGAGTTAATGCCTCAGTCCTGATCTTGAGAGCTGGAGGACCAGACCTGCTCAACAACAGGGGATGGCTTGTTTTCCCCCCCTCTGAACACACTCCATGTAGGATATCATTTGCCCAAGCGCTTCACAGTGCGCCCAACCATTTGGTGCACAACTGACCTGAACGGGAGTCAATACAGACAGGGGTGAAGCCCCATGTCAGCCCCATGTCAGCTCCAGTGTCTCCAGCAGCGACACCTTAACAGCACCACCTCAAGCTGGATTTCCTTCTCAAAGTTTGAAAATAATGTAAGTGAATCGAATAGACCTAGGCAGGGTCAACTCTGCAGCTTCTAGCAGCCTGAAGTAGAGCATTTGGGCAGAAGCTACTAATCCTTTCTACGAGTACTGGCGCAAAGCAAGGCTGGCAGCATTCACATGATTTTGTGCATAATCAAACAGGAAGAAACGCCGGCTGCTCTCAGCCCGGCTCGGCAGAGCCTCCTTCCATGCCTGGGCGAGGGAAGGTGTTAATAAAGGCGTTGTGCATTGCTGCTGAGGACAGGCACTCTGAGCAACAGGGCCAGCAGAATTAATGGCTAAATTCATGCGGAAGGACTTGAAGGAAAATGATTCTAGCAAGGCAATGAGATGCTGCTCGCAAGCCTGGGAAAGGCCCCACGTTGCTCAGACACATGCTTCATTTCATGAAGTCCACAACCATGAAGCAAAGTTAACTATGTTATTTATCACGTCCCTCTAGAAGAGATGCCTGCAGGCCCCGGGATCGCTCCCCTGCTCTGCGCTCCCGCTCCTGGAAGTGCCATGCTGCGATCGGAGTCATGCCGCAATCGGAGTCCCTCCACTCAAGAAGTGGACAGACGCAATCTTTTTCAGCACTTGTCAACATACCTCCTTAACCCTGATTTAACTTCAGGGATCAACACACACTGGCGCCTGGTACAAATATACATGATGCATTATTTTAGAAAAATAGGACAAAATTCTACTTTAAAGAGCTCTCGCCTAAAGGAGAACAGAATTCACCCAGGAGAGAGCAATTCCTTGGAGCACAGCATGCAGTGTCAATGCACCAACGTAATCCTGGCAGAGCGCTCTGCAGCTTCCCTCTGAATCCAGTCACTAGCCATCTGCCAGAGAAACATGCCCCGGGAATCACTCCCACTAAACTGCACAAGCAGTCCCACGGGAACACCTAGTAGCACCCAGGTAATTTAAGTGCCACTGATGCAGCCCTATTTACCAAACTAGCTGAAAACATATACTGTTGCACAAACTTAGGAGTTGCACAGAGTAAACTCTACCTGTATTATTTGGGACAAGAAAGGAAGAAGGAAAAAAAGGCAGCAATAAGATATGTAACTATAGTGAATTACACTTCCCCACTCACCTTGGCTCTTGCCAGTCTCCTGTCAGCCGAGGACACGTTACAAATAGTACATCAAGGCAAGGGTGCGTGAGTGATGAATTCCTTCAACAGCGCCCAGGGGTGGACATGGCCACAGCTGAGACAGTGGCCTCCAGTGAAGTGGGAAGAGCCTTCTCCAGCATTGAAGGTCTCCTGCGTGCAGCCTCAGGAACAAGACTTCAGACCAGCTGAACAGGAAGGTTAACAAGTAGTCATGGATGCAACTCAAGGTTTCTCCAGTCATAAAGCCTAAAGATTTTGTTCTGAACGTTAGTTTAGTGTTAATAGTGAAAAATTCTTGGACAAGGATCCAGGCTGCTCAGGAATCCTTCTGCAGTCAGATGTGTTCTTGTAGTCTGTGAGGTTGGCAAGAAACAGTCAGAAATACAGAGAGGAATCTCTTTTTGCCTTAACCTCGGGTTTTGCATTTCTATGCAAAATTAAACAGATGCTGCTGCACCACATCCTTGAGATGGCTGCACTGATGCCTGTCTTTACACAGGCTGTACTCTGATACTCTTTAGGGTATGTTAGAACGTATAAAAATAAAGCTCATTATGGAAAGCAAGTTATGCACCATCAGTATGCATTCATGCTCAAATGTTCTTACTATGCCGGCCTTTGATGTGACATGTAAGGGGTGATCTGTCCAAAGCATTTCTTGCATCTGACCCAACATTAAACTAAAATTTTGAAACAGTGAGCTGTCTGAACACTGGAAGTTTTCGGAATATTTTGCAAACTATATATGACAAAGACCAAGGCTAAACCCTTGAACAGTCACTTAATCCAAGGAACACGATTATCTGTGTAAAACAATGTGATAATGGACCAGAAAATAAGAAGTTGGGAACATTCTTGATGAGTCACTGCTGTTCACAATGAGTTGCTGAATCATTCTACAGCCTTGGGCAAACAATAACTTCTCCAAGCCTTTGTTTTCACATCCATAGGATAACATTTAGGCCACTCGTATGGTGAAGATCTATAGAAAACTTAACTGCTAAGTAGCCATTAGATGACAAATGTGTAATCAGAGTAACGCAGCTACATTCACATGAATAGAGCCACTCAGTTACAGAGGAGGGAGGCAAATTTCTCACCCTGTATCCGTCTGTCAACACAGCCGTTTGTTATCAGAGAAACATTCCTGTTGCTTATAAGCAGTTTCACAGATGCAAATTTGATTGAGGATGAGAATATTACAGGGACAGCTGCAATTTTACATCTGAAATGGCCATCCTCCAGCATCTATTCCTACTGCAAGCATATTCACTACTCTTGCTATTTCTAACTTTGCTGCCCTCAACTGCTGCCTGGATCACCCAAAGTAGCATCCGATCCAGAAGGAGCAAGTGCAGAGCCTCCAGCAAGCTTTAGTGATATACTGCCATTCCTAAATCAGCAAGCCAAGCAGCCGCCGTGGGAGCAGACCCATGCAACGCATCAGGAAAGAAACGCAGAATCTCACTCACCCACATCTACAAAAATAAAACAAAACCAAAAAGTCAAAGAAGTTAATTGCTTAAACGTTACACGTGGAAAGCAGAGATGGACAGAAAATCTCTGCTAGTTAATCCACAGCCGGACAGAGGCTGGGAATCCAAAGAAGATTTTCTTTCACCCTCCTAACTGAAGTAAGATGTTATCTCAGGGTACATTACACTACGTATTACATACCCAGGAAGGAAGCATGCAAAAAGTACAAAACAAGGTTGGTTAAAACACAAGAAGTTAAAATCTGGAATCTGAGCAGTTATCTAAATGACCAAAAAGGTACATTTACAGCTTAATGACACTTGTCCACACAAGTCTGTTCAACAATCATTTTTTAAACTTGATAAAAATTGTTATAGACTATTTGAAAGGCAGAGGCCTCTATGACAACACAACCTATTCCAAATTTAACTGAAATTAACAGGAAATTTCCAGCTGTTTCAAAGGATTTTAAAAATACACCCTCTTCCCCCCCCCCCTTCAGTGTTGTGCAAGTCAAAGAAATCCCAACCACAGAAGCTACAGAAACCAAGCTAGAACTCCAGAAAAGATAAAGAAACTTACAGTAGGCAGAATCCTGACCCAGCATGAACAGGACTCTGCAGCGCTTATAAATGAGATTTTAAATTACATATCTATCTTTAAAAAGAAAAAAGAAAAGGTAACCACGGCACAGAGAGCACTTGCCAAAAAGAGCCCTTCTGGTTCTGCAAGCACAGGACTGTGCTCCTGCTGCCATGGAAACCTGAGCCCTCACTGCTCCGGTCCTGGTACACTGCCACACATGCTCTCAAGCCTTTAATAAATATTAATAGCACACAAATAGTATCGATGCATCAGGAACAAAACATCTTCTCTATGAAAAAAAATCTGGCAGCAAAGCTCACTTCACGTGGCTCCGTCCCAAAGGCTACCAGCCTTCCTCGAAGCCAACTATAACTCCTGTTGTCTCCTAGTTTCTATCGCTCACTCTTGGCATTAACTGCAAGGTTAAACTCACTGCCAGATCTTAACTTCAGCTGACAAAAGCCAGAAAACCTGGAGGAAAAACTGAAATACTTCCACTAGTCCGACAGGTACCTCGGCAGTAAGCAATATGGTTGAGCGTATTGAGCACCGCGCCGGTAGGCCGGACACCTCATCTTTGTTCTTGACTCTGCCACCAACTTCTGGTAGGACCATGAGTCCTGGAGGGCCAGCTCCAGTCTGCAGAAGAGCCGCAGCACTATTTACTCACCTCTTCGTGAAGAGCCAGGCACAGGGCTGCCGGCTCAGCCCCAGCTCCAGGAAAAGCAGAAGAGTCCTCGCCAGAAGAGCAGGGCAGTCTACCAGGGAGTCAGCAGGGCCAGGAGCAGAGCAGGTGCCATCACAAGTGGAGCTCACATCCCCACTTTAAAAAGCTTCTGGCTCTGCTCATTTTAAAAGCTGGTTCCTGACGACATTTCAGTTTGCATGGGTTTAGTTTCGTTTTTCAAGCTGCTCACAGCATTATTGTAACTTTTAAAGCCTACTCAGTGTGTTCTCTCTCGTATTTCAGACTGAGTTTTTCCACAGAGAAGATCTGCATTAATTAAATCACAGGGCCTTTTACCCCCTCTTCCCTTCTGGCTATTTAAGTATTAATAATTTTAACAGGAAAGAGAGAGTTAGAAAAATTACACTCGGCATTTCTAACGCTTCCTGAATACGTACCATAGAAAAGCACAGGCTTCCCCCTGACTAGGACCAGCTGCTTGCGCTGCGAGCACCGTGCAATGCAACGAGCAGCCTCCTTTCCTACCAAGGATGTGCCACCACGTAAGGAAACAAGCAGCAACACAAATCTTCATCCCCATCACTCAAACTAAGCCCACTGATTTGTTTTCCTGGGCAAAGCGAGAAAAAAAAAAAGATTGAGATCTTCAGGCATTTTATAAAGCACGTAATGACACAGAAGGGCAGAGCTCAGCAGTAACGCGCTCTGGGAATATCTTTGCAATTACCAGGGAAGAGCTGCAGGTAAATGGGAAAGTTGCGGGGAGCAAAGAGGCTGGCACACAGGCTGGAACATGAACTAGCAGCATAAGGACCGGGAGAATTTCACACCAAATCAAGTCCACCACAAATGCATCTCAAATGCAACATCGCAGCCTCGGAGACACACCAAAGACGTGGCGAATTCAGCCCGCACGCAAATTAAAAAAGCCAGTGCCATTAAAAAAGCTAGCAGCAACAAGAGCTGGCTGCCTGCTCTACTAGAAACAGATAAAATAAATTTTCAAGCCTCTACAGAGTGTTTAATGTTCCTTTAGGTGGACAGCTAGGTTCCAGAAAACTCATCATTTTTTGCGCTGGCAATTCCCTTAGCCTGGGTGTGCCAGGCACCGGGTAAATTCCACTCCCAACACATCACATTCGGTTCCTCGCTCTCATAACTGTAGTTTGTTCATTTTACTCCATCTCTAAATATTTTCTGATGAATGTAACATGCAGCAATCACCCAGCACTGAGAATACTGACTCAACACTGAATGCAAAGAGAAATTGGAGCAATAGATAACAGAGGACAAAAAAGTCAAGAGTATGTATGGCGATCCTGCCTGCTCTCTCCCCTTGTCACGCTCCAAACCCTGCCGCTGCAGCACTGAGCACCATCACACTCCTCCGCTTCGAAGCTGCTCAGGCCGTATTTAACTCTTCACAGGATCCAGATCTGAGTTCTCACAATAGGCTGCTGAGATATTTTTATTCCCAAATTCCAGCCCTAGTGAAATTTGTACTGAAAAGCAAGGAGAATACTGGGCTGCCTCCTGGGCTTTCGCACAGGCAGCAGGCATAAAACAGCTCTGCAGACTCTCCCTACACCGACCCAGGAGGAGAGCAGGAGTCCTTCCTCCCCCTGGGAGCGAGGGGACCTGACTCAGCCACGCAGCCACATCATATTCCGTGGCCTTGAGGCAGGGCAAGGGCTGAGCTCGCTGATACGCCAGGGAGCGTTTCCCCCAAACTCCAGGCATGTGCAAACACCCCCGTGAGCAGTACTTACCAGAAAGCATCCCAAAACAAAGAAGGAAAATGCAGCTTTAAAAGAGAAACAGCAATTTTGCACTTGGCCATGTCCCCTGCAAGCAGGTATTATACAGCTGAAGTTGCCTCACAGCTTGTGTGTCATTTTAGGTAACTGGTTTAAGCCATTGCTGACTTGGGCAATTAGACTATTTGCCATATGGGGATTTATTAACAACAAAGCTTTTAAACAGAAGTCTTCCAGTTTCTTCTGCCTGCTCTCAGGTGTGGGTAAAGACAGCATGAACCCTGCTTTCAACTGAAAAATTTAGGTCTGTAAAACACAACCATCAAGCTAAGAGTTCTTACATTGCATCCAATATAATGCAAGTTCTTCCTCATCTTCTGCTGGCCCAAATGGCAACTGAGAAGAAACTCATTGTTCAATTGGACAAAAAGCCTCCCAGAGCAGTTCCCTCATGGAAGCAGCTTTCTACGAGTTTCCACGCTGGGAGACCTGCCGCGAAGCGCCCGGGCACTGGCCCAGCGGCTGGCCTGGCCGACACTGAGAGAGACATGGAACAGAAAAAATCAGTGTCCCACATTTGGAGTATTTCAGCAAGGAGTTATCCTTTGCCAAAGCACTGCGCTTCAGCAAACAGGCATTTTTTCTGCTATAAAAATAGCTCTGGAGTTTTATAAGGTTTTATTGCTGCTATACCGTCAAGGGAAAGAACGCCTCAATGACTGCGTATCTGCAAATATTCTCTGGAATGGACTATAAGATTCAGTCTTGACTTTACAGTTTCCTTAGAAGAAAGGGCATCACTTGCTTGTATAGGGAAGAGTTAAAATGAATCTAAAAATCATGTTCAAAACTGCCCCAGACCTATTTATCCTCACTCTGTGGTTCAGGTATAGCACAAACCATGACAGTGCAAGCTGTAGATTGCTGCAGAGTTTCTGTCTGTCAGGCCTACGCAGACTAGATCAAGCTCAAAAAACTAATTTCACATAAACCAGAGTTAACAGACTTGTACGGATTTAAACTCTGTACCATGTCTCCAAGGTTTCTAATTCCAGAGCTAAAGACATCATTTTCCCAGCAGTCCAAAACCGTAACTTTCCCAGCTTTTTTCTTGGGAGATGAGTCCTGTTCTAGTAGACACAGGAACATTTCAAGGAATTTCTCTATTCCCCCCCCCCCCCAAATGCAATCACTGTCTGAAAAGCCACAGGAAAAAAAGGCACCTTCATGTTTAAGCAATCTGTGTACAGCTTTATATATTGCCATTACACACACAAATCAGTATCCCTTCCCTCTTTCTTAACACTTCACAAGCAACATGTCTATGGATACCTGCACACTGCCTTCCTTCTTTCTTTCTGGTAGACTCCTTTATTACAGCTGTCTGCTACCAGGATTTGTTTCTGTCTAGTTCTTGTAAAGCAGCAACTAAGTTCACACTTACTTATTACCTGTATCTACTTGGCTCTTTTTTGCCTTTCCCCAACAGGCAAGGCACTTTCTACGTTCCTTATTTTCTTGCTCCTCTCTAAAGCCTCAGCTCTGTGCCTTCATAACACAAGAGCCATCTGTTTTTTTATGGTGGTCCTTTGACTGTTTTAAATCATCAGCATTACTAAAAGGACTCAGTTTGACTGTGATAACACTTAAATACCACCATATGCAGAACTGATGTTCTTGCTCCAACGAGGAAGATCAGAAGAGGCTCCTTACAAAGTCTCAGCTTTAAAGATGCTTCCTGGATCATGCTAAAATTGTAAAGATATTTTAAACTGAACTCAATTAAATTGAACTCAATATATACGCAGCCTATCCTGCATTTGTAAAAGGTATCTTACAAGGCCAACCAACATACGATAATACAAATAGTCTGAGGCCCAGTTCCCATTTCTCTAACCCACAAACAGCTATAGCCTCTGCTACCTGCTCTCACAAGTGAGCCATCGGGTCAGAGATCTCATATCTTCTTCATCAGCTACCCCAATCAAAGTTCAAAAATTATGTTAAACAGCTTTTTTATCCCTTTTTTTTTTCTTTTTCTCTTCTAAGAAGAGAACCAAACTGGATTATTTTCATTTATTTCCCACATGTAAAACCTCAAAAATCACCTGCCACACACCAAAAAAAATTTGGCCTCATGATTTACAAGAACAAGGCCATTGAGCAACCTGGGATAGACTTAACACATCTTAGAAACTGGTACTGAGTAACCTGCTCCATGTAAGAGCTACAGAGATCATTACTTTTTCACACCTCACTTCCTAAGTTTGCCATATTCATTCTCACACCCACCCTACGGCAGACCATCGGGAAGGTGAGAGATTTACTGGGCAGAAAGCAAATTCCAAGGAGACGATAAAGGACGATTACTGAGACATTCTCCTTCTGGGCTAAAATGCCTTTTAAAAAGCCAACATTATACCCGCAAAGCTCTGGAGGCGCAGAAGAGCCAACAACGGCGGCCTTTATGCAAGGAAGGCTTCTGGGAGGAAGCACACGAAGTACTGCCAGTTTGTCAACTCCCTGCTTTCTTCACAAACAAAATAAAAATTGTTATCTCCTTCCAGAACTGCTTAAGATACTCTCAGTTACAAAAACTTGCAGTGTTTATAGACTGCCCACCACAAGGATCAGCTTGTTTTGTAAACTGATACTTCACCCGCACTGAGACCATTCTGTCTCTCCAAGTGTGGATATGTGCAAGGAGCAATGAGTTATTACAAATATAGTATAAACTCTGGACAAACCCATCAGCAAGTAACACAGGGGGCAGTGCTCACTGCATGCAGGTTCTCTGCATTTTCTTTTCCCTCTCCATCAAATACCAACCCACTCCGTCCTTCACGCTGGGCGAGGTGCTCAGGCCGAAGACCTGGAGCTCAGCACACAGCGCAGGATGCCGAGTCTTTTCCTCGAGACACTTCTCCGGCCGCGATCCCGCACCCTCCGGCACAGCAGTTTCCGAGCACAGCCCAAAGGCACCTGCAGCTCGCACAGCTTTTGGGCAACGCACACAAAAGGGCTTTTAACCAGAGGCTCCACAAACACCGTTATTGGGCTGCTCGGAGACGGCCAGCACTTGCAGAGATAAGCGTCTCTCTCCGGAAACTCAGGCACTTCCGAGAAAGCTTTCCCAACTGCGACTAGGTGTGAGCCCAAGCTAGTTCTGGGTCTGCCCTGGCCTTACTGAGTCTTTAGTAATGGGACAAATTTTAAATGCAAGTTGCCTCTAACTACTGGTAGTGATTTCTGCATCAACTGTGGTTGTACACGCATTAAACAATGCTGCTGAACTGCCCATACGATAACCTCACGCACGTGTAAAGTGTATCAAGTCCTCTGAATATAAAAGCTCCAGAGATAGGTCTCATGCTTGATGTTACAGCATCAGGGAGCGTCCCGTTAGCGGGGGCTCGGGAAGCCTCGCTCCCCACAAAGACCTGCCTCACAGCTCGCACTAAGCAGCGCCCCGCAAAGACGCGCCAGCGAAGCTGCTCACGGCATAGTCGCACACTGAAAAATACATAACCAGCGACTCTTTTCCTTGATACACCCCTCCGGCCTGCGAACGCTCGGGGTTCGCGCAGCGGGCTGCGCCCCGAGGCTCCTCAGGGTCCGTCACCCTGCCGAGACAGCTCGGGAGACGCGCGGCGCTGCTGCGACCCGTGCAAGGCGGCCCCCGAGGGGGAGACGCTGCTCTGCGAGGCTCGGCCGCGCTCCGCAGCCCATTACAGGTGCTTCTGACGCTCCCGGGCTGGGAGATGCTCTGCCAGGCGGCCAGAACCGGGAGCGAACCGGCGGAGGGGCGCGGCGGCAGCAGCCGGACACCCCCGCACCGCGTGGGGCGCTGCGGCGGGGGGAGGCCGCCCCGCTCGGGGGGCCCCGGGGGTCCCCGCGGCTCGGCTGCCGCGCCGGCCCCTGCACGGCCCTGGGAGCGCGGCCGCCCCGAGCCCGGCGGCACCGGCGCCGCGTCATCGATCGGCTGCTCGGCGGCAGCCAATCCGCGGCGCGGCCGGGGCACGGCGCGGCTTCATTCATTCATTCATAAAACAGAGGCGCAGCGCAGCTGGGAGAGGCGCCCTTCCGGCCCCCCGCCCCCCCCCCCCGGCCCGGCGCCCCCCGCCGCGGCACTCACGGCAGTCCGCCTCGTCGCTGTTGTCCGAGCAGTCGTCGTCCTCGTCGCATTTCCAGATGGCGGGGATGCACCGCTTGTTCCCGCACTGGAACTGGTCCTCCTCGCACTCCTTGACGGCGCCTGCGGGACACGGGGCCGCGCTCGGGTCAGGGGGGCGCCCCGCCGCCTGCCTCCCCCCCTCCCCCTGCCCCGCCAGGCCCGGGGGCTGCTGCGGGGGGCGGCGCGGCACCGGGGCGCTGTGGCTCCGCGGGCGGGCGGGCGCCGCTCCCCGCGCTGCTCGGCAGGCAGCAGGGGAAGAGGCTGGGAGACAGAAGAGCCCAGAAACGCAAAAGGACAAAGACAAACTGCGAAGCGCCCCGATGCCCGGACTCCCCGCACAGCCGCTGCGCAGCGCCCCGATGCCCGGGGAGGGCGGGGGTCCACAGCGCCGTGCCCCGCGCAGGGGAACCGGCCCGAGGAAAGTTGAGCGGGGGCGGCAGCACGGCGCAAATCCCCCGGGCGGACGCGGCGCGCGGGCACAAATCCGCTCCGCGGGGGATTAAAGGTGGCAGCTCCTGTCAGCGCGGCCGGCTGCCGCCCGCCCGCCCGCCCGCCCCGCCGCCGGCGCCGGCCCCACCTTTGCCGAGGTGCAGCTTCAGCAGCAGCAGCTGGAGCAGCAGCAGCCGGGCGAGCGCGGGCCGCCACATGGTGCTCGCTGCCTCCGCGGCCGTGTGCGGGGTGCGCGCAGCCGCCGCGCCGCTCGCTCGCTGCCTCCCTCGCTGCCCCGCGCCCGCTGCTGCCGGCCCGGCCCCGGCCCCGCCCCCGCCCGCGCCGCCGCCGCCGTGACGCGCCCCGCTGGGCGGGCCCCGCGCGCCGCCCCCCCCCACCCCCCGCCCAACGGCCGCGTTCCCAACGGCCGCGTTCGCAACGGCGCGCGCCCCCCGCGCCGTTCCGGGGAGGCGCCACCCCCCCCCCCCGGCACCTGCTCGCAGGAGGCCTCGCTGGGGGCGGCGGTGTCAGCGCGCGAGGCACGTGGCCGCCTCAGAGGCCTTGAGTGGCCGCCTGCGATTTCTGTCACCCCAGAGTCACCCTCTCCCCGACTTCTGAAGCATCCCGACGGCGGCAGCCTCCCGTCACCGCCGTGGCTCGCCATCACGGCTCTCCCGCACGCCAGGGAGGCTCGTGGAGGACCCCAAAGGCAGCGCTGCGGGAGCCACCTGGGCCACGTCCACCGCGGCCCGCGCCCAGCCTTACGTTGAGGCCCCGGTGGGACCGCCGTCCGCTGTCCTCGGTCAGCGCCGCAGAGCTGGTCGCGCAGGCAGGGTGGCGGCATCTCAGTCATCCTATTATTAAAGATGTTCTTCAGGAGCAACTTGAATCGTTACATCACAACAAGCTTAACATCATGATGTGTGGGGTCTTGGCCCTCTATGTAAAAATACTATTTAAAAAAAAAATCAAGCGATGTACTAAAATTTTGAGTTTCACATTCCATCGACTTCAGACCTGCCCATGATTTAAAAATGCACTTGTGCCTTTAACTATGATTTTGCAAGTCATTAGCCTTCGGTGTCACTAATGCCTTTGAATCATGTGAAGAGGAAAGCAGCTAATCATCGAGCTGTTTCATCAACAGTTTACAGAGTATTAACAACAATTTATTCAAGTCTTTTTGAGCAATTTTCAGTATGCAAAATTCAGTGCGTGTTTGTGTTGCCTGGATCAGTGTGGTAGATTACAAATAGATTGCTCAAAGCAAATGAGGTACTTAAAATACATTAAGTGAAATTTCTCTTTTTTAAAATGTGCCAAAACACAGATTCATAAAACTATTATAATTCCTGGCCTCATTCTCCTCTTTTGTAAATTAGTTTACATTGAAAGTGGTTCCAAAGCCAGTAAGGAAGCTATGCTGGTATGAAACCGGTACGAGTGCCCAGAGCATCACTCACAGCAACGGTTTGCTGTGATTCATATCGGAATTTTGTTTGTTTAAGGAAAAAAGCTAAGTTGGTCTGTGTGTCCTTCACAGAAAACATTATTAATATGCTTTTCGGAATAATTTGCTGTGGTAACACCTGGCCAACAGCAATTTCAACAGCCTTCATTGGCCACCCATCACAGAGGCTACTTGTAGCCTAGTACCATCTTGTGGACACATGCGTCTCAGAGGAATTGCAGAGGCAAGAGGAAACTCCAGGAAGTAAGGAGAGTAAACCAGGCAACAGAGACAGTTTGGTATGTAAGACAAGTTTAACCTTGCTTTATCTGTTATGTTCTAGTAGTTAATCAAGACTGTTAATTTACCTCGCAGGTCTGTCTCTTCTAGGAGCTCTCCTCCTGAGTCGCACTGCTCAAACTGGTGCTCACGCTTCTTTTATTGAGGTGGTGCAGCAACCTGCAAAGCAACAGCACAGACACATTTGGCCAAACAGCAAGCATCCAACACCTAACATGCAACATTTAGTAACCCTCACATACAAAATACACTTCAATATACTGCATTTGCTAGCTGGTGGCTGAGCTTGCTCATGTATTTGACACACACATGAGGCAATCTGTCTCCAGCCACAAGGCGGGTTACAGCAGGTGAGACCAAGGGTCTCTCTAGCATAAGGATCACCCAGCTTTATTCCACGCTTCTCATGGGGGTTTGTATGGGGTATGTGCAATAGTTGACTGTTTCTCTGCTAGCCAGTTTATATAACTTTTATTAGGAATTAGGCTCAGGACGACGTATCAGCTCCCCTTTCTCTCCATCTGGGCGAGTGGCATGTTCTACCTCTCTACTCACCAAATGGTCAAAGTCATCCCTAAAGGTTCAGACAGACCAGCCAGCAATGGGGCAGGCTCAGTCCTAGGGCACAAAGCAGATTAGGGCACCGTATCTAGGGCTGCGACAGAAGGAACAGTTCAGTAACTTGCTGTATTCATAATTTGCTCTGCTACTACTTCTGGTCACATACCTCTATGCCTTAAACACACACAAACTAACACAAAGCAGCATGGCACTAACAGAGCAAGATGTGTCCTAATGGTGAAATATTATTGCTATGAAGCTGCATCCAGATGGACCTTCCCATGAGTTAACTCTGTCTTTCATCATTCATGCCATTTCTTTGATCTGTTCCACAAACTGATTTTTTGTAACTGGATTATTATTTTTCTTTTCTAACATATAACCCAGATCCTTTTCATACTTCATGTTTTTCAACAATCGGTCACCTGGATCCAGACATATCTTCTGCTAGCTACAGCTTACATGTCAGAGACATCTCCTCAGTGTCCTGATGAGCAACTGATATTCTGCACACTGGATTTTCTGCATGCTTGTAATGGTGTATCAAGCTCTTTTCTTGTTTATTCATGCAGGTGTGCATACACACAAACACATCCTCCCAACCACTGATTTTATTTGAACCGGAAAAGTCACTCAGAAGCATGGAAAAAGAGTATTTTCCCATCCCCTCAATGCACTTGCATTTTAATGCAAGATCATCTGGTATTTCCAGCTTCTTTCCGTTGTGCACTTTCCCTGTTTTGCAGGAAGAACTGTGCAGGTTCAGACCACGGGTCTGTCTTGAGCAATATCCTACAAGCACTTCCCCGGGTATAAAATACCCAGGATGATTTTAGTGTTGAGCACAGCAGCGCTGAAGAAGCCGAGGACTAGCTGTGTGGGACAGGGAGGGCAGGTGCTGAAGGAATCCCTCACCTGAAGCCCACGGTGCCTGCACTGCCGGGTACCAAGACCCCTCATCCACATGAGCAACACTATCCAGACTGACTTAGAGGTAGGCAAGACCACAGTCTTCATCTAGTTTAACCCTGATAACCTGCATGTGATGGTGCCAATTTTGAGCAGCATCAGACGTATCCTGGGTTATTTAGTGTGGCCCACAGTGAAGAACATCAAGAAGCCATGCACCTCCCCAACCTATGACCACTGTTGGAGAGAAACAGACTGCCAGCGAGCAGTCTCAAACATGGAAAGAAGGTACATGTCTCACTATCTATCAATAAAACGTTTGCTGCATTAGAGAAAAAGTCATACAGCAGCTATTAGCAGGCTCTCAGGGAAGAGAAAAAACAGGACTGGTGAAAATAGTGGAGTTCTCCACTATTCCTGTGAAAACCTTCCAAAATATCCCACGTCCGTTAGGTTTGATTTTTCAGTCTTGCCTTTCAACAAGACAAATCTAATTCTCTCAATCCCCTCATGTCTTTTAGATATGCTAATGTAATATGTTTTGCAAACAGATACTTAAATTAAACCTTTTAATTAAGGGTAGTTGAACCGATGCACTAGCAGACACATCCCTTAAACTGCCAAATGATGTAAGTCTGTACCTGCAATATTACTTACATTTTTTAATAAAATCCCACCTTTCTAAACTAACTCTGCTACACATTTTAATCAATACATAGTATTGTATGTTACATTTAAAACTAATATTAATTTTCTGCTGCTTCTGAGTGAGGCACAGAACAAGTCACGAGGCCAGTGGAGTATAAACACAGGTTCATTTCCAATCTGTGCTTGTCTCCAAGACTCTTACATAGCTCCTGGTTTTCACCCACTGGGCTAAATATGAGGAACACTTTTCACAACGGGCGTTACAATTTTGGGGATTACGAAGACTACTTTTGTTTGCAGGTGCTCAGATCCTAGTGGCAGGACTCATCTGCAAAACAACACTTGCCTGTACCTAAGCAACTCCTTTAAGGGTTTTTCTGAGACTTGGGCTCTTACATTTACATCTCTTACATTTACTACAATATCCCATCAAGTTACATACTGCTTAAGAACATCCTACTTGTTTTTCCTCTCATACTTGAATTTTGAAAGCTGGAGGTTAATTACTAAAAAACTGAAGGATAATTATCTGCTTCTTTTCATTTTTAATACTTTAAGAAGGAAAAAAGTGTTTTGAGTTGTTACCTATTCCAGTCTGTTTAAAATTCCTACCAGCAATTCATATTCATTCCAAACTTTCTAGAAACTAATCATTATTCTTTTATAAAATAATGATAAGAATATATGTATATATAAAATTTCATCTTAAATTTCTCCTTAATTGAGCAACTTGAAACTACTCTACTTATACCAAATTTTCTTCTCTGTACTCATTTTACAGAAATTTTCATTTAAAATTCCCTTGTCTAAGTTTTAAGAAAGCACATATATTTAGATTTCTTGGGAAAGCATGCTTTTCATTCAGATAGCCTTGCAGAAAAGAACAATTTGCAGCCCTTGTGAGTGACGCTGAATGTTCATATATTATTTCTATGATTTTACAAATCACCCTGTTTAATACCATTTTAAAAAGTTATACTTACGGCTTAGACACTTCAGTCCTTTACTGAATTTCTGCATACTCCATCCCTTTCAAAGTGCACAGAAAAGTTTCTTTTAGATCCTCTGTTTTCATAGGCTCCCTGGACTGATTCACAAGAGCTCTGAATTTGAAATTTTTTCCCCCTTATTTCATTAAATACTTCCATTCTTGTCCATGTGGCTTTATGAAACTTCTCTGATTTATGCATTTGACCACTGTTATCATATCAGCAGTGACCATTAACATGTTACCTTCCTCCCCCATTACATTCCTGGGGCCACCCCCAGCTGTCCCTTTTTAAGGGCACCTTCTATGACAGGTGATCTCATCAGGGTAGGGCTAGTGCCTCCATCGCACAAATCCTCTCTTTTGCTTGTATGTGAAAGCAAGCATGGGCTCTAACTCGTCAGCGTTTTCTTACAAGTTGTCTTTTTATTTGTATCTGGTATCCACACATTGATCTCCCTTTTCTATGCTCTTACCTGATTTTTGCAACTTTTATTCTGTTTTAGAATGCTTTGTTCGATCTCTTGTTCCTTAACTTTATTCCCTTTCCACTTTAGTTTCCTTCCAGAGGATTTCAATCCCTTAAGTCAGCTGTTTTGCTATTTTTCATATTTCTTATTTAAATCCATGCCCTATACTACTTTGTCTATCGGATCCATCTTTCTCCTTTCCCTATGGATATACAACCATTAGGGCCTTCTTTTTGCTTGATTGATGCCGAGAGGACCAAATTAACCCCCTTACTATACTTAAAGTCTCCTAATGACATCCTTATTTTTTAGCCAGCTCATGGCCTAGTAAAGAAAGAAGGACATCATACAACCAGATTCAAATCAAACTCCCAAACCCATCAGTTTATCATCCAAGAACTGTCTCTCCCACAAGCCAGGACGTCTCACTTCCTTAGCCATAATTCATCTTTGTCCTAAAACTGTCACTCAGCTTTGCTTTATTCAAGCAGAAGCAGTGTGATACAATGCTGGCACGCTGCTAGCCATCAAAAACTCAGTCCAGGTACTCAACTGCAACATTTACGGATGAGGGCTTCCATTTAAATGCAAAATACACTGCAGCACATGTTCACTAACTGTATATACACATGTACCTATACTGGTGTGTATCTTGACTGTGCACATGGCTCACACATTCTTGGTGTGTTCAGAGCCATTCTGACTTACAGCCACTCTGTTAAGCTTAATACGTATGTGTCTGTCTAACTGCAAACCCCAGTTGGTCCACTTTGACTACTGGCTCCTCGTTTTCCCCAGCAAGTCAGCTGAAGCATCACCCAGCGGCATTCAGCAGCGTCAGCCCGGCGTGCGGTTCCCAAAGCAGCCAACAGGAGCGGTTCCTGGGAACCTGGCTGCCTGGACAACACCGCCTTACACTATTTTTCCAAGACAGCTTCAAATCCATCTTCCTCCACTTCATGCATCTCGCTCTCGAGTGCCTATAGCAGCTCTTTCAAGGGTGGAGGGGGAAGATAAGAGGCATTTTTTGGCCCAGTGGTGAAGTTTTTATTCAGCTGGAGAGGAGTTAACACAGAAGGCAGCTGCCCTTCCATCGCAGGACTGAACACGCTGCCGTGGCAGGATCCCCAGACAGTAGGGCTTTGAGTCCCACCGACTCCACAGTCACAATGGGGATCTTTCCCATTAATTTTAATGAGCATAAGAATGAAGGGACTGAGAAGAAAAAAAGTGCGGATTAGGTGTCTGGCAGGATCTTTTGCATGCTGGAGGAGCACTGCTATAGACTGATCTGCTCTTTGCTGTCGTACAGTGACTAATCACCGTGAAAGCTAACAGAAATGCAGACTTGAGGCCATAGTTAGTAACAAGTACAGTGGGATTTTTTCAAGATGTTTCACTTCAAACTATTTATCCTGTTACTACTAACAAAGGAATCATGAATTGCAGCAAAACTGAAGCTGACAGTGTCTCGTGTAGCTCAACAGTGACCATATACCAAGGCTATAAAGCTGCAGATTAGTACCACAGACTGCTGTTTGCTCTGCAGCTCCCAAAGGGCTTAGACACAAACACGGAAACCTAGTAGCAGCATCAAGCCTGGAATTTTTTTTCTCTTTTTATAAATTCTGTAAGCTAGACGCTCGCTCCATTTTCCTCCCACACTTTATTTGTTTAGGCCTCGATGCTGCAAGGAAGCCGCGTGTTGCACGCAGACGGCGGGAGCAGAGATAAGGCCTGGCTGTGAGGTGCAGGATCGCCCTGCTCCCAGCAGCCCTCCAGAAGGCTCTGAGCATCCTGAAGGCTCACAGATAAATTATTTTAGCATTAATTACAACAGCAATGAGAAAATAATGCCCAAATGGGAATTTAGGATAATGTTTGCATGGAATGTTTCTCATTATATTTGTATGGATTTCGTATGACAGTAGAGCAATTTAAAACCAGTCTTGCCTTCAAGATAGCACCGAATCCATGCCTCCATGCTAAGTGGCGGCCACAATTTGTGCACTCTCAGAGCTGCTTGGCCAGGCTGTCTTTCTTTACAAGGGAATATGAACTCAATACTTGTTTTCCTTTTTAAAGTGAAAGCTTATTAAAGGCCAAAAGTTTTGAGGTCTGATTCTGAATGCTGTTTTTCTTGCTTTCTCATTTGGTTTCCAGCTTGTCCTTAATAATGTTTTTCCAAAGGTATCCCACTAGATACTGCCATCTCATCATTGCCAGTTCCTAGATAACAAGAGGATGGATGGAGTCCTGTACATAGCCAAAAGATTCGAGCTTGGTCAGAACAGAATTGTTTGTCTTTGAATGTGGATTAATCAAACTGTTTTTTAAAAATTTCCCCAAAAGAGGAATTGGGAGGAGGAGGCGAAAAGGGAAAAAATGGGAGCTTTTTTCCGGGAGAGAAAAAGAATCCAACTATCATCTTGCAAATGGAGGCCTGATGTTTGAATGCCTCCTCAGTTTGCGTGGTGTTTTGCTTTGGCAGTGATAAAATTGATTTTTCTGGATGTCCCTATGCACAGCTTTGTTAGAGAGACATTAGAGTCAAGCAAATGCAGCCTTGTTTGCATTTGTCCATACAGTTCAGCTTATCTACATCTCTGAGCTGTCACAAAAACCTTTTCTTTGAATTTGAGAAAATCTTTTCACAAATATTAGGGCAGACTTGACCCCAGATGTAGAATCCACAGGTTTTTATGTGTGATAGACATGTATGCATATGCACTCCCAGAGCTACAGCTCTCTTAAACAAAGTTTTAGAAAAACATGTCTTTTCAAATTTCCTGCCTGTTATATCAGGTTGCAACCACAGCAGTTGATGGATCAATCCCTGTGGCACCTTGTCATGTCACATAAAGCATCAAGTGATAGATGCATTTCAGGATAACATGTCCTAAAGACATAGTTTCTAGAAGCACAAAACAGGCCTTCTTCCTACCCCCTCTAGTACATGTTTTAAAATACTCCCCCACCCCTATTTTTTTCTTTTAAAAAAGTGTTTTTAAGTTCCTAAAATGCTAAATTCTAACCAAAATTGATTGAGCCTGACACAATACAAGCAGATAGATACCTGTAGTGTAAACCATCCCAAAACTCCCCTGCTAATTCACTGGTCCTTAATTTGCTACAGCTCTTGTGTTCCAGCCTTGGACCTTCCTATGGCTGTGATAAAGCACTATATTTATGTATTTTTATGTCTGCACAGATCTGTCAGGCTCCTACAGTTTGAACCTTAGCACTTTCCATAGCTTGGCCACAGCTCTTCAGCTCTTACCCATCAACACTCATACTACAGTGACTCAGAAAGATGTTGCCTCCCCTCCATCCTCTCTTCAGAAAGCTTAAACATGTCCGGACTAATCTCAGAGTTATTTTTTTAAATTGTTTTTCTATTTCAATGTAACCTGAAGAGTCTGTAAGGTTACCAGATATCTGTTGTCCACTTCAGTCATCAAAGGTTGATTGTACTTGTGAAGGAGGCCCATGATCTCCAGGAGGACGGAAAGGCAACCCCGGGTCAGCATGCAGGGCTGCAGGAGAGTGCTCAAGGGCTGCAGCCGATGTCCCATTCCTCTGGTAAATAATTCACTCTTTGGCCAGATCAGGTTAAAGCAGCTCATGTTCTTTAGCTGGTTTAGGTGGCTGGGCACCAAACCATGGGCACAACGAATCCTGCTCCCACCTCCCAGAGGGCACAGGCCTCAGGAACCACTCTGAGCTCCCCAAAGGTCCCAACGGATCCCCCTGGTTCACCCGCAACTTAATTTGTGGATTGTTTCTCGCAGCATCAGAGAGCAGACACGGGGGAAATTCAGATATTCCCACTCCAACCTTTGGGGTCTGTTTTGTTTTAATACTAGCCAACACTGTGGGTCCCCAAAACACAGTGTAGTATTTGTATCTCCTGAATCAGTGGAGGGTAACGCCTGCTTTCAGTCCAAAAGTGAAACTTCAGCTCAGCAAATCACCCAGCCATCACAAACGCACAGGGGGAAGTAAAGGCCACCTCCCTTTGTACAGGTCCGCAATATTATCTCTGCCCCACCAGAAAAACCAATAGAACAGCACATCAAGATTTGGGCTTTTTGTTAATCATTTGACAACCAAAGTCTATAAATTCATTTCCCCATTTCATTTCTTTATTTATCCTGCTGCTCCAAAAGTCCTGAAAGGACAATGAAAACTGGCCTGACTCTGACTGTCTCAGTCAAATAAAGCTGGCATGAACATGCAGTTACACTTAGCCACCCACCCACACAATTTTAGCTTCCCAGCCATCAAAGCAGAATCAAAATTGCATTTTCCTGACTGCCAGTTTCTCTATGCATTTTTTTCCAACGCAGATGTAATAGGTTTTACAGGGAGTCCCTTTGATTCGCGCCAGCCCAGCACATTCTCAGCCTGCCCCTAATCTCTCCTTTGTGGCACGAGGACTCGGAACGGTGGGCATGGATCCCAGCGGACAGCGATTACCATCCAAACTCCCTTTTGGAAGCCATCCCATCTGGCATCGGCAGAACTGAAAGCTTCGACCCTCAGCCATTGTTCTTCTCCAAAATGAGCAGACTCAACTTTATTGCAGATTAAACATTTGCTGCAGTTTATGTTTAAAGCCAATTTCAAGTGCTATGTCAAAGCACAGAAGCTTTCTCTGCTGGACCCGCCTGTAGGGTTTTTATTCTAAGCACGAATAAAATTAAGCAGACCAAGCCATTTTTTTTTTCAAAATATGTACAAAGAATTGCTCCCCAAGCTTAAATTTTGCATGTCAAATTTCATCTGGGAGCAGATTCATTTTTACAGCTCAGTTATCAGCTGTGCAAACAGGCTATTATTCATGTTCATCTAGGGTCTAACGGGACTACGGGCCTCTCAAAAATTTGCCAGGCCAGGAAAATCTAGGCAGAACCCATTTTGAGGAGGGAAGAAAAATGAGACAGGGCTGAACAGGCCCACAAAAGGCAACCGACAGCCTCGTACGTCTCGCCCAGGGAGCTGAGAGCCCTGTCGCTGGCTCCTGTTGCGCACTGCCCCCAAGGAGGCTCCGGGCAAATCCACGTGCAGCCCTGCACTCCGACCTCTTCCCCATCTGCGGTCACATATGCAGGATGCAGATGGTCCGGCTGCCCTGGGATGCGCCGCGGGGAAAACGCAGTGGGGATATAGGCCATGGCATTGCCTTGCAACCAGGGGGTGTACCAGCGGCAGGGCTCTGCACGCTCCGAGGCCTTGTAAAAAGGCATGTTCCCCATGAGCTGAGCCCCTCTTCCCACGGGAGGCTGTGCCCCACCTCTCACACCTGATGCGTGGATGATGGTGGGTCTCAAATTATGGATCAAACTCTCCCAGAAATAGCCAAAGTGCACAGATCTGACCTGGAGCAGAAGTCTTCAGTCCTGTTCCTCGCATTGGTGCTCACAGAGTAACTAACTGTTCCTTGGGAATAAGCGTCCCTCCTCATAAGGAAGGTTAATCTGTAAGGCCAGGCTGTGTAAACCCAAAAATAATTTAAATATTACCATGCCTTATAGGCTTGAGAAGTCCACTAATCATAACACAGATCATCCACCTGGAAATGAAACTTGTACCAATGGCAGCAGTAATCTTCACTTGTATATTAAGCTTTTAAGAGTTTAGTAACCGGAAAGTACTTATCTTTCTGCAACACATCAAAAATACCAGGAGTATAAAAGTAACATCTTTCACTAAAAACCAGAAATCCAGCAGAGAGTGAAGGCCTATTTGCTTTTACCTGCAGCGTGGGGCTGCATTTTCATGGATTGGATTATGTCAGTTTTTCACGATACCCAAATGATTTCCAAATCCATTCTAAGAATTCGAGAGCATTGTATAATACATGTGCAGATCAAAAGTTGTCCTTTGACCTTCATGCAGTAACACTAGTGAGTATTTCATGACAGTCTTTAAGACAGACCTGTGCTGGTATCTTCACGATTAACATCCAAATCAGCTACAGTCCTGCTATAGAAGTTTGTCTCTCTAGGTAGTATAAATGACACTTTTTTCACTCTCTTTATAAAAAATGTAGAAGTGTCGCTTCATCCCTTATCAAAAATTAAAACAGCATGATTGGCACCCTTATAAAATTTTTAAATTGTCATTGTTGTCATGTTAAGTTAAAGCCCCCTTGCTCGCTTTAGACGTATCTGGGAATTCATTTTCGATTCATCTTCAAAGGGAACTCAAAGGCAAGACTGTGTTCCTGTGATTAAATGCAAGAGTAAAAAATGAGCATGGTACAACGCGATTTTTCTTTTTTTCAAGTGCACAGAGATTCAGGTGTAAAAGATATCAGCACTTAAGAGAAATTGTCTTGAAAGAAACCAGTGCCTGAGCCCTGCACAGCAGTATGGAAATGTGTTGTGGATAAAAGCTGAGAAGTAACCTCTAAAAAAGGCTGAAAAGTACAATTTAAGTTAAACGATAGCCTTCCTGTAGTTATCACTGTGGGAAGAGGCACTTATTAATTAAGGACCCCAGGGCTGTAAGTTTGTCCTATTGGCCTGAGCACAAGACAAGAAGGAGGAAACGCTTGTGCTTAGCTTAGTCCTTTGTGGCTTTCAGCAGATCCCAAATTCTCCATCCTCTGCCGTAGGGGACGTCACTGTGACCACCACCATCTGACACCCCCTGCCCCCTCAGCAATAATGTTTATCTCGGCAGCAGCTAAATATGGACAAATCCATCCTCACAACAACCTGTCAGCTGCCTCGACACCCCACGATTCGCTTGCATCTGGCTCAGAGAGCTGTAAACTGCATTTCTGTCTTCTGCATGGACTCCCCCGAAGTCCCACCAGTGTTAACCGATGCTTGTGTAGAAAAAGCACTAACGAAACGAGGCGATTCCTCCTCGGTGCATGAGGGCTGACCAAACTGCGGCTCTGTCCCTGAAGCTGGAGAACCACACAGACGTCTTTTTCCTTTTGTGAGAAAAAGCAGCATATGATATAAATATATAGAGGGCTGGTGACTGCCCTGGGGAAAGGACTAGTGTGACGTCTCCAGGCACTGCTGTTGCGTGGTGCATGGACCATCAGCACGTTCCTAACCAACAGCGACACGACAAGAAAAGGCAAAGTCAGCCACAACTTTCCAGGATCAAATGCTGCTTTCACTTACGGTGTTAACAAAATGTGAGATACCTGCACCGCGCTGACTCTCCATTTTCTTTCTTAGTTTCAGACAAAACAGTTCACATATTTCAGAGAACAAACGTAGGGAGAATATATTGTTCCCCCACATGAAGGAATACAATAACCTTAGTAGCAGTTAACTGAAAAGGCTTCAGAGCCTTCAGATCTTGAAGCAGGGACTTCAAATGAGTTAAAAACCATGTAACTTATTTATTATACACAAAAAACTATGTTATGCTTACACTATAAAGGCTGCTAATCAAGCACGTAAAATGGTGTGGTTGCCTGTGAAACAGTAATTCGTGTGCTTTGTGCACAGGCACCATGATATCCCTGTAAATGACACTGTCACATATGCTCTTTTCCATGAGACCCTTGCCTCATCCGATGCCCAGAGTGAACAATGATCAACTAATATGTCGCTTTCAGCAGTCTATTTTCTCTTCATTATTCACTCTCACCAGGCATTATTTATTGCACGCTATTCAAATTCTGCTTTGGAAACAGAATTATTCATTTCCTCATAGGCTTTTCCGTGGTGCTCATCAGATTAGTATGAACGCTTCAAACTATAACGCATTCATTTTCATAAACTTTCTGGGATGTTAAGGTTACAATATGTGCCCTTTTTATGGACATGGACTGAGTATGCAAAAAATACCAGCCCATCTTGGGTACCTAATGCAAGCTGTTTAAAACCTGGGCTTTCAGATTGTTATGTAGTGCTTCATATATTCAAGACTGAGATCCCAATGGCTTCAGCTGGAACTGTGATCACTCAATAATTCCCCAGTTTACAACCATGAATCCTAGCTGTGTGCCACAAAAAAGACAAAATCAATTAGAAAACAGCCTTGCAAAGTTTGGCTTGATGCAAGCGGGATGCTCTGAATCAAATGGGAGTTCTCTGGCACGGGTGGAGATCAGATCCACTTCTCTGATAGTCACTTGCCACAGGAGAAAACCCTCACAAAAACATCATTTTTTATTCTGCAGATCCTCACATCATTGCTATATACTCATCACCTTCTGCAGCAGGAAAAGCCTCGGTCCCCATTCACTGCAGACTATGGAGTTATCTCCAGAGCACACTTCATTCTGTTCGTTTTTCAGGGAAGCAAAGATCCCAAGCAGAAAACAGGGTGCAATCCTGTAATTATAGACTAACAGAAATCAAGTGTATAAGAGAGCTGAATTAAATCTACATAGGAAACAAATCTCAACCTTGTGAACCTGACTTTGAAATTTTAACACTCCTTTGTTAGAGGTGTAGAGGCTATGCAAAGCCTGTTTTCTTTTTCAGCATGCACCATGTATTGTTGTACCAACCCCTCCCTTGTTCCTCTGCAATTCATTGCCACTGCATGAATCCAAAGCCTTGGCTTCCACCGCAGACTCTGGAAGGAAGTGCGTATCCGAGGGCACACACTCTTGTCCCCACTTTTCCTAAGTTTACCTTTTCTTTCCCCTCTGCTTTCAGTTTTTCCCAGTCCTGTGCTTTCCTCATCATGGGCTGCTTAACCTGTTTCTAGTCTCACCTTTCCAGACCCCCAGTACCAGCCCCCTGGCCCTTCCCTTTGCCCGGAGTCCACCTTCTCAGGGCCAGTTTACACTCCTAACCCTGACTCCACCGCTCAGCGTAATCATCCAGAGACACTTAGGCCCAGCCGCTACCTCCGCTGGCTTTCAGTAAGACACCTTGCTTCTGCAGCTGAGCGGGCCGTAGGAAGAAGAGGGAGGATGAGCGCCCAGCCTGGCCTAAAGCACCCCATGACTGCAAATGCAGGGAGGATCCTGCCCAGCAAGAGCAGACCAGCAGCGCTCACTGCACACGGAGTCACGGGAAATTTTAGCAGCGATGCTCTGGCAAGCCTTTGGGGACCCCGGTCACTAGGAGTCGTTGGGCTGTCAGCGTGTGGATGAAAAAGCACGGGAAGATTCACACACATAAAAGCAACCGTCCAGCCAAACTGGCTCCTTTTCCCAGGCTTAAGGTCACTAGAATTTCTCAAAGAAAAAGGGAGCAGGAGTGTTCCTGAAGATGGTCAAACCACTATAGTTCCCCTGCCCTCCTTCCCAAACAGCTGGACAATTCTGGCTAGTATTTTCCAGGGGGAAAAAGAAAAAAAGCAACCAACACCCCCCCCCCCCGCCTTGTATATTTAATAAGGGTGGGTGTGTTTGTTTTACATTTTTATGTATCGTGCTTTTGCATTATTATCTTTGGAGTGACTGTAGCATCTAAAAGGTGCTTAATTACAACTGCAGTACTATTATTTCCAATTCTGCACGAGGCAGACAAGACCCTCCATATGCATGAACACTCAGAAGTTTACGCTGAGAGGTTTATGTTCTCTGAGCAGCATCCCATAACCTGGAAAAGTTCCAGATCACCAGATTTGCAGAAGATACACACGATCAAAGCGTGCAACATGAGAAAAAAATAGAAGCGCACATCTATACGGGAAGAAAATGGAGAAATTGTTTGTTTGTTTGTGGGTGTTTTGGCCTTGAGAATAGCGGCATCAGCCGTCTTGTGCGATGCTGGCACGGTGAACAAGCTTGCAGCAGCGCATTCCTGCAGCGCACGCTTCCACAAGGCTGGCAGCGCTCTGCCTTAGCGGTCGTCCTAGCCCGAAGGCATCACGTCGCCGGAGAAGGCTCCTTCTCTCGCCAGCTGAGGTGGGTCTCTGAGCACTGAATGTCTGTCTCCGGGTGACATCCCCTACAAGTCAACACCTCCATGAGGCTCAGTGTTTTCTTATTGCTAACAGGAGTCAGAGTGGACACAGACAGCCCCAGTTCTGCTGCCTTCTCCTTTGGTACATGCTGTCAGGGAGAAGCAGGCTCCATTTCACTGGAGTGGGCTCTCGCTCCTGAGATGCCTTTAAACGATGACAGGAACATGCTGGTCCCCGAATGGCTCTACAGCTTACAGCCATCTCTGGATCCTGCCACCCTCTCTGTTCCTTGGCTGAAAGCAGAGACGGAGTAACTGAGTAACAGGAGAGTCCAAGAGCCTAAAGTGTTTTTTATGATGGGTTCCAGGACTGACTGTTTCGCATGTTGGTATCAAGCGAGTCGTCAGCACAAGCGAGTTTTCTCGCCCCGTAGTCCTAACCTGCACCCGCAGGGGGTTGGTCCACCTAAATGGCAAATTATGTTATGGTGGCTGAGAGCTCATTTTAATATAAACCACCAAGCAAAATAACGTGAGGCTGGGAATGAGAACATAATGCGTTTATGTAGTTTTTCACTTCTGCAGTTAAAAACGAGATGCGACTGCAGCAGCAAACACCAAGGTAGATCCTGACTGCAGGAGACTGGCTGAGGAGCTGAGTAAGTGCTACGGAGAAGGTCCAGCCAGGTACACAGCCAGCCTGCATGTGTGCCTGCAAGCGCGTGCTGTCGTCTAGCTCCGTGAGTCAGACACGTACCCTGAGAAGCGCCCTAGGCTCCTGGAAAGGAAAGAACCCAGCTAAGCTCGCATTACACCCTCCCCCCCTTCCCAAACACCGGCACAGTAATATCGGACACGCGGACACCCTACAGAACGGCTCAGAAACACCAGATGCTTTCCCCTCTACACGTATATTTGAGAGCTCCTTTTGGGAAACACAGCAGCAGCTTTGAGCTTGCTCCAAATGGCACTTGCTAGGGGATATCACACTTCAAAACAGGAGAGAAGGGGCAAAAACCCCCAAAGCCACCAATACCACTTCCCTGCACGACACACTAGTGACCTACACCTGTCACCTGGGCAAAGCTTAGACTTCAAAGCCTGGAGGAGTCCCATCACTTCACTAGTTGCTCTTTCAGAAATACCTCTTATATTACACGAGAAAGAAAATGAATTTGGATGCATCCTTTGGCACAGCACAGATACAAACTGTCGTGCCTATGTGCACAGTGTAAAGGGATAAGGGGCACCAGGAAAGCACACTTATATTAATGCAAACATCGCTGCACGGTAATGCAATATCCCTGGCCAGTAGCTGACAGGAGGCACAAAAAAGAAACACCCAGCAGGGCACCTTATTCAGCCGGTCAGTGTCATTGCTTAAGATCAGAGGAAGGGGTGTTCAAAGAGCAAGGCGAGAGCCACAAAGCCTGCTCGGGGTGCTCGGCCTGGAGAGCGAGGTCAAGACCAGCAAGACCATGGTGCAGGGCCTCGGCCGAGAGGCGCCGTGTCCTCCCTCCAAACAAGACAGACTGCTGCTCGTGCTTATGCCAGGTGGACGTGGAAGAGAGCATCGTGGCTGCGATTCTGCCCTCCTGAGCTCACAGCACACTCGTGGCGATTTCGGTGGGTGGAGGCGCGCAGACTCCTCACTCACAACTCGACCGAGACCAACCAACCTGGAGCTTGGCCAGAGAGTTATCACAGTACGATGTTTGGCTGCACAGATGTTGACCTGCTTGTTCAGATAAGAACTGATGTAGATCCAATGAATTTTTCACACACGGATTAGTGTCTCTGGGTTGAGAATTAGTTAAAAATCAATTACATGCTGTGAAAGACAGAGCTGCTCAATGGTGCTCACTTATTCTCATAACTGAATGGATTCAGCCATGTATATTTTTCCTCCCTTTTCAAAAATGAGAACAAAAGCTGCTCTGTGCTATTGTATTTCTTATCAGGGGTCTGAAAATCACATTTCTTTTTCTGTAGTATTGGTGTTTTCTCGCTGACGAATACTGATTTTTTCCATTCTTCTCCATCCTTCCCCCACTCTGCCTGGTACTTCGTTCTGCTGTGCTCTCATTATGGCGTTGACCTGACTGAACGGAGTCATCGCTAACAGGACCAGAGAACTAGGTGTTACCATCAGGGAGCAGGGAGCATTTAAAAATTAAATTGCTGGCTCAGATTAACTTAGTTCATTTGAAACAAGAAGTTATGATTAGCAGACAGCTGATTCGAGAAGACAACGTCTCTGCTGGGCTGGACAAGAACCTGTGGGTACCCTTCTTCCCAGCAATGGTCAGCAGCAGATGTTTAGGGGAAGAGTATATCCCGTGCAGCCCTTTGCTGGGCATACCCCCCACCAATCAGTACTTTCGGAAATTTCTCATCTACAGGTTGTCTCTAGACCATTATAATTAATAGCCACCGGTGGATTTAGTTCTAAGTAGAACTACTAATGTATGTAATCTTAGACAAGAACAAGGCGTTGTATGGCAGGATTTGATGCTCCCACCGATATCAGAAAAGCACTCAAACTGTAGAAACCCTTGAGCCTCCAGCAGTATTGTCAGAAGGCTCTCGACTAGTATGCATGAGGTGGATGGATAGCCATGTATCTGTTTGATAAAGAAAGGATGTACAGTTTCCAGGACTACCCAGTAGTACTCATGAACAGAACACATGCTTAAGAAGATGACTTTTTTGTTGCCGTAAGTGTCCCAAAAAATCCCAGTGAAGGATGAAGCTTGGTGAATGCAGGAGACTTACAGCAAGTAACGACCTGACACTGCTGAAGTTGCTATGGACTAGGCAACGCATATTTGATATGCTGTACACAAAGCATTGTGGCTGCTATACAAACCTTAGAGCTGAAGGGCAGGAAAATAAGGAGACAATTAAAGAAGGAGAGATTATTTAGGCAGCAGTAGAAAGGAAGATTACATTTTGGAAATTAGTTTAAAACCACCTGCTTTCAGAATGCAAGGTCGGTGTCCCAGAAATTCAGTGGAAGTCTGTGCCACTGAAGCACATCTGACATGAGAATAACCTGCCTCTACAGACCTGCTAAGAAACAACCAAACACAGTTTACTGCAGCAAGTTCAGTTCAAGGCAGCAAACCTATGCATCGCACATAAAGCAGCCAGATTTATCTGGGTTTGAACGACCCAGCAGCCAGCAGGCACTACTGGCAGACACAGCCTCATGCAACCACAAGTCGCTGCCACGCTGGGTTTCCCAGCACCACAGCTTGTCTTGTGCAGGTCGCTCCAAGCTTTGCTGCAGCTCTGAAAGAGATGCACTTACGCTGCAAGCTACACTATGCTACCACTCCAAAGGCCTGAGATTAAAAAAACTACGGTAGACTTGTTTGTCTGAACCATAGTGGAGTGTTGACTCGTGACCAAAAGTCCGAAGTAAGAGATCAACCCTTCAAAACAATTATTTATGAACTGAAAGTGTGGTTATTCTGAACCACGGATGATTCCCTATCACTACATCGCTGATAAAGTTGCAGCGAGCTGCTTTAGATTAGCCTTTCTTTCCCTGTTTTATCATCCTTTCTATTTAATATTAGCCTAGATCTCATTTATATGGGGTGGCCATGTCTGGAGACTTCACCGTATTAAATTAGAAACTGTATTTCCATATTATCTGTGACATTCAGATGCACCTCTATTGATATTTTTTCCTTGGTTAATTAAGCGCTGAGCTGAGTATTAGCTCACATCCTGGCCTTCCTCTCAGAGGTGATCGGGAGCTCTGCGTTCTCTCCAGGAGCTAATATATATCAGCTGTGATAATAATTGTGGAAATTCTCTTTGCTATATGTTTCAGAGAGTCTGTCTTCTGTCCTGTATTCCCACAGCTATATTTAATATTGCCTTGTTTCCACAACATTACATAATCTGCACTGAATTTTTGCTCTCTAAGGAAATAAGCTGCATTATTAAAAAAAAAAATCAAAAAAAAAAAAAACGCAGAAGCAGATAAAGTAGAATTTGTATTCTGTCTTACAAAGCATCTGTGGCAATGTGTCTAGCTCCTGGTACCTGGGTGTCTAGTTATAAACCTGAGTATCATATGCATTTGTGTACTTTAAAATGCACAGCTTGGCTGGGTGTCAGGTATCCAGGTAAAGTTTAGTATGTCAGTACACACGGTCCTGACATTTGCTAATGTTATATATGTAGAAATCGCTATTACGCATTTGGTCAGTTGAGGAAAATACTGATTTTTTGCTGAGAAAAAGAGCAGATGGTTAACGCATTTCTGCTCCCCCCAGACTGCATTGCACCCTCCTTCCTCCCATGGCAAAGCGTTGGTTTTGACGGAGAAGCCTCGCGGGAGGCAGTGCTCACCCGCGGGAGCATCGCCTGCCCTGGTGACCGCTGCAGATACCGCTGGAGTTACCTGGCTGTGTCTGGCTCTTCCTTTCCATCACATTATCCCGGCAACTACAACACAAACTTGGCAGCTCCGTATCGTGAAGGAGAGTCGGAGATGCCCTTGGGGAGCCTTAGAGTTTTAAATGACAGACACTGTTAATCTCCAGACAGGACCTTCCACCGAATCAGCAGCATATCCCAGGCTCTTTTAAGGGAAAGTCACCATCACCCAGGAACACTGGGAAAAGAGACACTGCTGATAAAATAATACACTATTTGCTTGAAAAGGCAAAGAAACTGATAGTGATCAGCATTTCCCTAGGTGCCAGCTGGCATCAGATGCGAACTAAAGCCAGAAGCAGCAGCACCAGCTACAACAGCTCCTGAGGGGACGCGAGCACACAGCTGCCCGCACCCCGGCAGCTAAGATACCTGGCGTTAGGCTCAGCTCACTTGTCGTGGTGCTTTAGTGCAGATTAAACAGTTATGGGAAGGAGGAACTCCTTATCTACAAAAACTTGGACGTGTCGCCTTTTCCCCCACCCGGTTTAGCTAGGCCTGGATCATGAGACAATAATGTTCAGCCACGGCTGTGCCAAACAGCTATGTTTAGAGGCATAAAGCTGAACTTCTTACAACTGCTTTGGGCAGATGGGAAGTTTAGACGTGTGCGTGGAGAGGCTTGCAAGGCGAGGCAGTGCCATTGCTGGCTCCCCCCGCGCTGCACAGGAGCTCTGCGGTATAGGAGGGCAGAAGAGTCCCTGTGTTTTCATCCAAAAGCTCATTTGACTAAAGGGAACATGAGCAACCCACCTGCCATTTAATATCTCAAACTGCTAAATAAGAATTCCTATAAAGAGGCACAAAGTATTACTAATAACATTTTCCTTATATGTTAATGACCAACATCTGAACAGCATTATATCACTAATACTTTATGAGTTGCCTAGCACTTACGAGAGGTTATTACCATATGGATAAACTGATCTACACTAGAGTCCTAAGGGGTTTGGATCCAGATGTCAGCAGTGGAATGACCATGCAGGTGGCTTTGCTGTACAACAAGTTTTATTTTTTCGCACAAGCAGAGAGTGCTGTCACAGCCCTCTGTACGAATACCGCAGCAATAAGGCAGACTGCACATGCAGCTTCACAGAGCATTAATCAGCTGCTTGCGCCACTTAATTACTATCTATTATTTTATGCTTTTGATAAAGTATTCAATGGAATTAAACCCCGAGCATCACTTTCAGTCATTGTTATCCAATTTGGCTTTAGCCAAATTGCATAAACAAGTACACAACCTCAACGTATTTCAGCACAATTTATGGCTCCAGGGATGTTATTTCCAGGAACAAGTTAATAGAAAATAAATATGATTATTAATAGGAGTGATAAAGGAGTGGAATGATAAAGCAGTGTGACTATCACAAGAATTACCTAATGGAATAATAAAGTATCCATTCTTTCCACACAGCTACTTAGAGTTAAAATCTTTTTTTTCCTCTGTACTAATAACCACTACGGTTTGCCTGCATGTCCCCATAAAGAGGTGAGAATGTAGCTTTTATTGCCCATGTTTCTCCCAGAATTGTACAGAACAGGAGGCCATAAAATATATATTTACAGTGATGCTATAAGCAAAGGAAAGGAGGAGATGGAAAGATGAAACTACCACATAACACATTAAGGAGCAGCAATGTAAAAGCAAACAATCCAGAACAGAGTGCCCATTACTTCTACCTCCAGAGCTATTGATAAACCAGGAAAATGAAGGTGTTTCTGAAGGAAGAAAAACACAAAACTGTATGACTGGCAAGCACTTAACAGCACTTACATATATACATCTCTCTCTGACAAGACACTCAGCAGTGAATGTGCTTGAAGTTATGACTTTAATGGGACTGAACTGGAAACAAAATATATTAAGAACGCTAATAAAACTCACAGAGGAGACGTCAAGATAATTCTTTATCTGCCCTATGAAAAGTGATACAGAAAAACTGCTCGGGACATATGGTTGTAGAGTTTTAAATTGTGGTTATGGATGAAGTATGCACCATTATCAATCATGCAGAAAATTGCTGCAGTCTATTTCCTGTGAATTTATAGAATGACATCTCAGAAAGGCTGACAAACTACAAAGAAATGACTCTATCTGCAAGCCCAGTAAATTGGAAATATATCCTCCCTCTTCCGTCTCCCCCGCCCTTTCCCGGGAAGGGGACGATTCCCTTTAGAAACCATTAGCCTCCTTGCCCTGGTCATCTGCCCGTGTAGCAGAAGTCAAGAGCAGCCTGAAGTTTTCAAGCAGCGTGTACAGGAAAGTAGCTAGAGAATTTGTCCTCTGTCATGCCTCAATTAAGAAAATCTGTGGGAGTCATCAGTGAGGAACCAGAGATGGCTTAAACATGGGAGACACAAGTAGTATCCTACAAAGCTGAGCAGATTCAAGGTTGCCCTTGATTAGCTTCATATACTTCAAAATCTTGGAAGAAAGATGCTTTGAGCATGAAAATATTATTGTTAGAACAGAGCATTACTAGCAATTCATCGTTTTACTTAGCCACCTATATTTTTAACAAAATGGTACCTTTGAAGCCCAGTACACTCTTCTGTCTGCATAGACAGTGACTCGAGTGCAGGTACTTGCACGCTGGGTCTGCAGACACCCAGCAGAGCAAAGCGGCTCATTCTCCGGCTCACGCTTCTACCGGGTCACATGCAACGGTTGTCCATCCTGCTGCTGCTCCTGATACAGCCGTCGTGGCTAACCTCGGAGCGGCGCACACCAGGATCTCATGCTCCTTTCTGCTGCCCTACTTCAAGAAATACCAAGGCTGAGGTTGGCTGGGATCTCCTGGGGATTTGGGTGTTCGTCCCGCATCAGCACTGGCCAGTGCCTGCCATCACCTGCCGTAGCAGCAATTGCTCATCGATACCCTGAGACAGATGAGGGCTGCACATGCCCTGAAGATCACAAAATTTCCTTGAAGGTTGTCTTCAGGACCTTGACTCAACTCTTCTCTATTTTTTTCCTCTTCCTAGTGTGGTGCGCACACTGTCTACCTTTATTTGCATAGTCTTAAAAGTATGACTATTCTTTTAAATGCAATGTAATAGTTTTAATTACAGCTATGTATTTTTGTTTAAAAGTCATCCAGATGTACAAGAATCACAACAATCACAACAGTCATTCTTATTTTTAAGGAACTCAAATGAGAAATGAATTAGTTGCAACTTTCCAGCTTTAGCAGTTACCTGAAGACTGAACCTGTCCCTTTGTCAGTCTTTTGGCATTACCAACCATAATTACATGCACTACACATTAATTCTGTCTTAATATTGCATCCTCACCACCCTGCTGCTTTCTTCATACATATAAGTAGAGCAGGTATGGTTTTCAAAGCATAAAGGGATGGATGTTGATTTAATTGGTCCAGCTCTTCAGATGTCCTCCAGCTATGGGTTTCAACAGACAGATCATTTCTGTTTGCCAAGCAACAGCCACTGCGTATCCTTGAAAGCTTTTCAGGACTCAAACAGAAGCACTTATTAGCCATGCCCACTTGGAAACAGCAAATGAACTGATGTTTCAGTAGGGCATCCAGCCAGCGAATTCAAGATGCTTTTCCTTTTACACCAGTCTAGAAAATTAAGATCTGCTCAATTCAAACCATAAGACAGCCCTAACAGAAGGTGGGAGACAATACTGGGATCCTTTATGTCCATCATCCATTTGGAATCTGTTCATAGGCAGAGATGGGCTCTTTTCTTTTTTTTTCCCCCCCTTTTGTCTTTTGTTTTAAAGGCCTTTATTTTCCATCCTTTCATCTGTCTCTTTTTTTTCTTTGGTTCCCAGTACTTTGGGCAAGTACAGCAGGATATTAGTCTCTCACAGAAAATTGTTGCTAATTAATTCATGTCTGTATTCATCACCAGATCAATCTTGCAGAGTGCAATCCAGCTAGCAGGGTGCAATCCAGCTAGGAGGCTATTTAGAAGAAATCCTGCTCACCTCAGTTTCTGCAACATGTTTGTACCAATCTGTCTTGTCTTTTCTTCAGGATTTATTAAACAACAAAAAAAAAACAGTATTAAGACAGACTTTGCTCCTCCCTGTGGTTTATCTAAAGACCAGATTTTGCCATCTTTGCTCATATTGAATGGTCATGACATATTATATCTAATTGATTTCAGTGGGACTTCTTGTGTAGTACACATGGTAAAACGTGGCTTCACAGGCAATAACTAATGCCCTTTTCCCCCAAGCAAGGAAGGGCTTCAAAAGAAGCTTCTTTACGCTCAGAAAAAATACTATATTAATTCCAGAAAATGAATATAGCAGTACCAGCAGGACCCAAGCTTCTAACACAGTGAACCAAGATGCCAATTATATTTTTCAGTATACATACTGAAAGGGTTTTAGCGCCACTGTTTCATCTTTACTCAGCTCATGTCACCTTTATGTTTAAATGGTTCTGCCACTTTCTTCTATCCTCATTAAACGTTTAAATCCTTCCTCAGTCCCATGGACATCCAAGCCTTTTGAATCCTAAAGATTATTTTAAAGTGCCATTGATGCCTAACCTACCCCCCAGCTATTAGTAAATATGACAGGAGCCATGTTGCAGCCTTGTTGTCAAGACAGATAGTTTTTTGGATACAAGGGTAACACAGGTCACTGTTCCCTATCCAGATTCCTAAAAAATAAATAGCTTCCAATAGACTTCAAGCCCAGTAAAGCACAGGAAACTATTATCTGAACCTCAAAGAGCCAACGAAAACAACACAAGAAATCTTGACTGTTCTCAGCTTCTGCCCCTCGGTCAGAAGCTGCCTGGGGACATCAGAGAAGCCGCCTCGCGGCCACCTTTCGCAGCAGGCCTGCCTTCCCTTCCCTTGGACCGAAGGGCTGCAGTTCTCGGGCTGCAGCCAAGATTGAGTTTCCAGCTGAAAAAGGAATGGCTTTTCTACCATAGCAGCTCAGCTGTTTTCACCAATTTCACTGCTTATTGGTTACATAGAAGATCTACATCAGGCTGAGATGGGGCTGGAAAGCCGAGGAAAAATGTTGACGGCTGAGTCAGCAGAGCAAAATTCCCGTCTCCCTGCTTTTGCACCCTCCAGCAGACCACGTCGTTGAGCAACGGGAGTGAAGGCATCCTGCTCACACAGGACACGCTGGAGCGTAGCAGTACTGAGGGCTAAACTGCTGCTGCTACTTTCTTGGAAAGCGCTTAAGTCAGTAGTACATTAGAGTCAATGGAAGGTACTGCAGCAGTGTGTAGGCCTCTCAAGCCCAAGGCTGCAGATGAGCACATCTGTTTTGACTGCTAAGCAGCATATTCCAGGATCTCAGTGCTGAGCGCATTTGCTCTCTAGAAAAATGAATACCCAAATTTCCTGCAGTCCAAATGCGGGAGGAGGGTGGAGGGAGCTGGAGATGAAATCAGTGCTGAGTCGCACACAGTGTTGGTTAGATCAGGCCCACGCCACAGCTTAAATTAAGGTTTGGCTTGTCCCACTGCCCTCAGCTCAGCATCATCCCATCCGGATTCAGGTTCCTGCTAAACCCCAAACATCCTGTGGAAACCCGCTGAAGCAATAGGGACTCGACTGTCAGCTAAGTTTCCACATCTCCACCTGTAAAGTGCCACAAGAGAGGGCACGAAGTAGAGAAGATAAAGAAAAAGCTAAGTAATTTTACTCTGCAAGGTGAGTGCAGCCTCGGAGGGCACCCTCGTCCACGCAGTGGCAGAGGCAGAGCCGGACTGCTGCACACAGACACTTTCAAGACACTTTACAGCATACTGAGGATCCCCGACAGTGCAGAAATACTCTGTAAGCTGTTTCCATTCATTCCTCCAAAATAGAAGATTTGGCTCCAAAAATTTCACTTACATGGAAGTGCTGAGATAAATCCAGGGTAACAAGCTCAGTATAGTTAATCCCGTGAAGCAGATGAGGAATATTCATGTAAAAACTGTAACTGATTTAAAGATTTAGGAATTAATTAAGTCAAAATAACGCTAGCCAAGATTCTCCAGAACCTATCAATAATTTTAGAATAGTTTTATCCATAATTTTAGAATAAAACTAAAATAATTTTAAAAGACTAATTTATGTCACCTCAAAAAAATTTTTCAATGGGTGGTTACTCAGTGCTATGCTATATCATACAACTTTTACAGACTCCATCATTTGATAGTCCCAGTTTAACTTCACTAGGCATTTGCAAGACATTTGGAGAGATTTTCGGTCGTTCTGAATGAGCAGGGAGCTGCCGTATTTAACCAGAGTGGAAAAAAAATGAGTAAAGGCCCCTCTTAAGAGCCCTTTTCCAAGATCAGCTCTTCTCTTCTTCCCATAATCCAAGGTAGTGCTTTGTGCCTCCCCCAGTCATATTATACCAGAAACATAAGTGCCAATATGCAGCAGCAGATCAAGCTCTGAAAAATCAGGAAAAAACAACTTTAAAAATTTCCCAGCAGGTTCTTCCCTGAGAGATTTCTGGACCAATTCTTCAAGGCCCAAAGAATGAACCCTAAACAGTTATCTCCAAACTCTTAAAGGCTTCCAGAAACACAGAGCTGTTGCTTTTTACAAATATATATCATGAAAGTACTTTACACTCCTAATACTTCTGTATTATTTATCTCTTCTGCACCAGCAACGTACATAATTCACTTGACTGGCATAGAGCAATGAACAAGGTAACACGGGCTGTTGCTACCTGCAGGTGTTCAGAGGAGATTTTTGTCTCTGTAGGCTAATTTTTATTTCACGCGTCGGAGTTTTGAGCCTTACCGTGAGGTTTGAGCTTCAAAGCGGCGCAGCCAGGGGCAGGACATGCCTGCCGCACACTCCAGCCCCACTGGCAGCTGCTGCTTTTGTCTGCTGGCTAGACCCAGTTACACACGGCCTGGTACAAAGAGCAAAATAGATGAAAACATTTCATACGGAAGACAGCACAGGGGAATTATATAGTGATGGATGACAAAATATTAATTAGATATGGCAAGCTATCCAGGGGAATAAAAGATGCAGAAGAGGCAGAACCTGATCGTCCTTACTGGCTTTGAACTAATGCCACATAAAACAGGAGCTTACTGCACTCAGAACCGAAGTCACAAATGATCTGACTCTTCTCCGATGACTGTTGGTTTTTGCCAGACACTGAAGGACAGCAAAAACTTTTCCCTAAAGACAGATGTGGCATAACTGCCACTGATACTACAATTCAGGCTTGAAGTCCTGGAATCAAATGCTGTGAAAGGCTTTTCAGTTACAGCTTTTTTCCTGCCTAAGCAATTATTGAACCCCTGCACCAGTATATTTCTTTTATATTTTATAAATATTTTATAAAGACTTTATATTTATATTTCTGTGTATATTTCTTCCCTGCCAACTCCTTTGCAGAAAGTGGCAAAAGAGAAGCCTTTAATGACAAAAGCATACAAATTGCTAAGATTAGTATCATTATTTGTTGATCTTTTTCTCTCAGCAAATTTGCAAACTAGCACAGTAAATATAACAGATATAAGCAAGCAAGAGAGGTGCATTAAGGAACTAAATAATTTTAATCTGTGTGACTAGATTAAACAGCTTCTTAAATATTTCACTGTGGCAGTCCTTTAGGAAGTGTTTATGACAAGCTTATAACTGTGCCAGGCAAAAGACAAAGTGGAATCTATCCAGCCTCATCCATATTTAAATGTGTGTGCTCAACGCAAACACGGCTTAGGGAAAAGTGATGACATCCCAAATCTTACGATAGGTGGCAGGCAAGAATGCTGGCAGAAATAACCACGGGAAAGAGAGGAGAAAAAGAGGGATGCTGACAGCTCGAAACCATCTGAAAGTGCAAAAGCGCTCAGGGGATAAAAATACAAAGAAAAGGTAAGTCCTGAAGTCCCGGATGGAGCAGAGCTGGCCAGAATATGACAAGCTTCTTGCAAAATGTTTACTTGCCTTTTCATCATTGTGAGTGAGATGTGTTAGTTATAAAACACTTTGGTTAACAAAATCGCAAAAAAGCTACTTAAGGAGTAAGAGGGAAAAAAAAGAAATCTGAGATGCAAGAAAATGGTGGGACACTTCAGAAAGGTGCAGAGCTCCAGGCTGCCAGGGAGGTGGGGAAAGCAGCGAGCATGGATCCAAGCCCTCAGGAACAACCATCTAACTGAGTAAGCAAGGAAAGTGTTTCCAGCCTTTTTTTGTTTTTTTTCTGCCCTGTTCAGGGTGCTGTGACGAGAGCCCATCTTTCTGAGGCGGAAACCACTGCATCTGCTGCAGCCACCTGAGCCGGGTGGGACTGAGCAAGCCCTGCTGCGTGGTGTACCTGGCTCTAGCAGTCAGCGGGGGAAGCCGGTGTCCCTGCTTGCTGGAGGCTTGGGTGGGCAGTTTACACACCAGCCATTCTGCCTTCAACTTCTGGCCAGGAAGCCAATTACAGGGGAAAAAAAACCATAAATTTTTCACTCTGTCATCTTGGAACCATACTTGCCAGTAGAAGATCATCTTTTCTTTTCCCTCTTCCTCCCCCAGTACGACCATTGCCTTGTTTCGGCCCCACAAGGGTCCCTTTGGGCTATCGGCTGCTGGAGGTAGAGTGAGGAACCTATGGAGAACTGAGGAGGTCTGAATCTGGAATTAGCACACTGATTATTTTGGGGAGTGGATCAGCATATAGACCGTCCAAGATCAGGAGACAGCTCAGTCATCCCAAGCCCCGCTCTGGAAGCCACATCTGAAATCACAGTGATATTCTACTGAGATACGGAATTTGCTTAAAATGGCCATTTAGTTGGAAATTAAAAATTCAATTGAACAATAGGACAGAGGGCCAAAACTCTCACCAAAGCTGTGTTAACAGCACCAGCGCTAAGTAGGAGAGCCACGACCTAAGTGCTGACCACACGTGCCTGCAGCTGACCTATGCAAAGAAGACTGAACATGTCAGCATGATCAATCATTTTGATCAGTGCCAAAGGAAGGCAGAACAGTTCCTGCACCGAGAAAGAAAATCCCTCTCTCTCCAGGTCACTGGGTTCACGCTGTAAGAGCTACCCGAATACGGCACGCAGCGTGGAGCTTTGTAACACGAGCAATAGCAGAGGAGAGGAAGATGTGCCTTAAGGAACAAGGGAAGAGGCCAAGCAAACACAGCAGGAAAGGAGGCAATAAGAAAGGGGGTCTGTCCAGTCTGCCTACATTTCTTCCCTTCAGTATTTACTTACTGCTAGCTTTTTGCACAACTGTTTTGCAGAGATTTCACTCCTTTGCTTTGTCATATATAACGTAAAGTCAGAGACCCCACAACCCAAAGGACAAGCCTTGAAGAGAGAAAACTAGAAATAGGACAACAGTGGCATTTTCCATTTAAATTTACATAAAGTTTTAGGAAACAAACACACAAAGTTCTGAATTTGCCCTGACAACCAGTTGGGTTTTTTTTAGCCAATAACAGTTTTAGAAGTAGGTCAAAACAGGTCAGAAAAAGCTGAATGCTCAGTACTTAATTAGCATTAGGCACATGACTAGACACAGAAACATCCAACTTGTGGTGTTGCCTTTATGACTGTAGGCTTTCAAGTGACAGCACTTGGGGACAGTCACCTTCAGGAAGTGCATTTGCTCTGCTATGAAAATTTGCTCTGTAAATTGTTATGTAATCCTAATTCTGTTTTTCACATACTGACTGCAAGAAGACCCATTCTTCATAATAATACTACGTTAAAGGCAAATTAGTTTTAATATATGTGGACACTGATGCTTTCTTTTGTAACACAGTATGCCCAAAAAACTTCTTTTGCTCCTGCCAATAGCCCAATTTGCATGCTTTCCATCACATCGAATGAACCTGCAATGTAAGCCAGCAGTTGCAGTCATGAAAATGTGCTACCCGCTTTCATTCGGTGCTTGGCACTCTCACGGGCTCCTGGGCAGTGCAGCAGGTGAAACGGCCACTCACCACCAGCAGCCCTGGGAGATAAGAAAGTCATGGGAAAAGCTTATCTGAATCTTAAGATTTCCAGTTTTAGTGAGTCGTTCACCTGATTCAGTCCCTACAAATAAACATGAAAGCAGCTTTTTCCCCCTCTGCTGCTACAGAGGGATCTCAGTGCAGATTTGCAGTAACTGCAACGAAGGATTTCTGTCCTTCGAGCCCCAGAAGGACATGTAGGTACCAGCATCTCTTCCCAGCTGCTCCACACCAGCATTGAACACTATGAGCTGTCAGTGTAACAACAAAAAAAAGGCCATTCTTCTTAGTGATCCACTGAAATAATTTGTGCAGTCTATCATTCTAATTTGCTCATTCCTAATTTCTCCCCGAACACACACTGAACATAACAGCTGCATACACGTACATAGAGCACTCTTCCTTCCCCATTGGATTTTATATCCTCTCGTAGCTGCAGGTTTCAAAGAAACAGCCTCATTACAGCTCTGTGGAAACAGAGAAGGTCCACAAGACGGGTCACATTGGCTCTGTTCGCATGATGCCCATAGATCTGGGTTAGAGCTTTGGGTGCTAACCCACCAAATCAACTGTCACATGCATCTCATCAGCTGGGTGGTCTGCAGGTCCATATTGTATTCAGCTTAATTAATGAGCTTAACCAACTCAGCAGACTCTGACTGTATCTGCTGAGACATGACTTGCTAAGAAATCTGCACCTGTGCTCATAAGGAGTTCAAAACCTGTTCCCATGGAAGATGGGCAAAATTCCCACTGACTTCAGAGAAATCAAAGTGATGCTACCAGCAGTTTAGCCAGAGAGATTTTGATTTTATTTTTAAATCTAGAAGATTCAAATTTACACTCAGTTTTTAGTTGTCCTCTCATAAACCCTTTTTCCTTTAACTGTCATCATCGCTGCCTGTCCTGACTTTGGTTTTCCAAGGAAACCCATTCATCTCAAGCTTTGTGGGACTGACAGTGTTCATCACCAGCTTGCAGAAGTGATGGAGATAAACAACATGCAGTTTATTCAGATTAATGGCTGTGATGACAGTGAGCACGTTACAGAAAGAAGCAAGGGAAAGGTCTTTACAAGGTAACGATGCCTATTGCTATGGTGAAGTATGAGCCATTTTTACAGGCTGGTAACTGGAAATAAAAAGATTCACTATCTGCTAAGTGGATCTATTAATAACAAACCTTCCTAAAGAAAACAGGGCATTTTGAAGACAAATTGTCAGCCACGACTCCTTTACATATGGCGTTTAAGGAAGTGGTTCTGCCAACTGCGTAAGTCAGCCTGCACTGGAGGACAACCTTCAAATAAAGGGATGGTGCCCAAGAAGCAAGACCTACCCTGCAGCATGCCAGGAAGCCTTAGATATTGGCGCACCTGCTAACACGCACACCTTAAGACAAAACCAGGTAAGGCAAGTTATGTTAATGGTAACGATCTGGTAAGTTAAAAGTTAAATATCACACTACCCTCAAAATACTACAGTTAATAACTATGCTGCTGGGAACACAGATGAGCTTCAGAAAAGGATAAAATAGTCCTGGAAATGAAACTGAGGGAGGCCAGTGTACAAGATCACATGACAGAAATTATCAGCTCTGGTAGGAAGGTGCTAAAGCACATTTGAAATCAGCTTTTGAGACATCACGAAGAAACGTGCTCCACAGAAAGCCATAGAGGGTCCTCTCCTTTGGAGGATTAAACTCAGCAGAGCTGACAAGGCTCACACTGGATCTGGACTGACATCAGTTTATACTGTCCAGACTGGCTTCAGCAAAAGAGTCCACAGCAAGGTGGGTCACCATTTTAGACACACTTTCTTTTCACATGTGCTTACTGTAGCTCTCCTCCCCAGGCCAAAATACAAGCTGAAGCACAGCACACAATGCTGAGAGGAAGAAGCCAAGTACACAAAAAGGCCAAACTCCGGTGCCTCAATTCATGACACAGTTTTCACCCACTTTAAAAGGTGGCTATTTGCTTCATAAAAGTGCAAGAAGCATTAAAGAATTTGGGATCAAGTGTCCGAACACAGAATGCCAATGCTGAAAATTTCACGATTTCACATTTTTCATGTTTTGTTCGATTTACAATTTGATGGCCCTTCAGGTTTGCTGAGGATAAAAGTAAACACGTCTAAAATTAACAACACCTGAGAAGTGGTGATACGCTCAGCTTTTCTGCTGCCATAACTCTGGCGTACTGTTTATGATGGTTACTATACAGGCTGAGTTCAATGGGATTGCTTTGACTTTGTATCATAGAGCTAAATTCTGTTTTCATTCAAATAGGTGTAATTCCAGACTACTTGCTTCCAACTACATAAAATGAGCAGTGTAAACTAGGACACTGGCTACTAAAACACATGTGCTCATCCAGAAGCCTTTTTACAGTGTTCAGGTAAAGCAAGAAAGAGAAGGAAGAAACTAGCACAAAAATAGATGAGAATAGGCTATTTTCAGGAAGTTGCCAAATTCACAAAATTTATAAACATGACTATGAAAACTATACTTTTTTTCTTGTTGTTCTGACATCATTAATCATGGTACTGTGTGTGAAAACAATCATTTAGATGCAGCTGGAAAAATAACTTGCCATCAGCTGAACCAGAACTGACTTCTTAGAAATCAGTAAATGAGCAAATTTTTAATCATTACTGAGTGCAAAATTATCAAGAATTGCTCAGTGTTCCCAAGCTGCACTCTCTCCAACTCTCTGCAGCAAAAAAACTACAAAAAGGACTGGCAAAGGAGAGGAGGAATGAAAATTCACTGCAACTATTCCTGTCTCTGCATTTATCTGTTTTCCGGTACATCATGACCATGTACCTGCTACAGAATATGAAAGGATAACTCGATGCGTCCTTTTTAACCATGCCACTGTAGAAGCAGACTGTGTGCCCACGCTGAGATGCTTTTCCCTATTATTCTCCAGAAAACTTCTGCTTATATCCTGAAATTAGGACAGAGTCTTTAATTTAATATTGTAAGTAGTGATTAGCTATCAGTAAGTATTTCCCTGAGACCATGGAAGAGAAGAGCTGCCTTTTAAGAAGATAAACCTAGGACTATACCTCAGCGTTTCCTAAGACTCAGAAATCCCTTCTGTTGAGTACAGGGAACAGCCTGGATTCTAGTGGAAATAGTCATTAAAATGAACACACTGCATACCATATAAGATTCAAGAATTATTGATGAATTTGTGTCCAAAAAGCTAAATACAATTCAGCCCAACTTTCATTGAATCCCACACTATCTGAGTTCAATAGTTACGCAGTTCTTGAGCTAATATGTCATGGTTAATGGCAGCACCTACAACACAGTAGATGATGCTACAGCAGTGATGAGAAAAACAGCATGATTTCTTGAGATTAAGGTTCTTTATAGACCACGTGCAAGACTAAGATGAGCTTCATTAGTAAGATCTAATAAAAAATGTATGTGCTGTATGGCACGCCAAATGATAACAGTCTGGAAAAGGAGGGGAATATCTGTGCACAGCTCTTCTCCACCTAGTCTCAGTAACTGATCACGCATATTAAGCAGTTGAATAAACTTACAGTAGCTCTATTTCCTCTGACAAAATCTGAGATTGAGAGAAAACAGAGGTATTGCTCCAGCTGAAGCTAAATCATTGTAGTTTAGCATAGGAAAACTGTATTGACTCAGATGGCCAGGTGGGAGGAACTGCTGCGTGGAAAATCACAGAGGCAAATACAAGATTGTCCCCAGCGCAGACTCACATGCCTTGGCTGGTCTGCAGAGAGACTGATGGAAAGCAGGAGGAAAAACATCTGCCTTTTTAGAACTGGGCTGAGAGAAAGAATACCGATTTCCTTCCCTCTCCTCCTGTTAGCTGTTAAACCCATTCCCCACGAGCAGACTCCCTGTTCAGTCATTTAAGTAACTGTCACAGAGCTGTGCAGACTTCTCTGTTCCCTCCTCTGGTCTCTCATCCCTCTCACCAATCTTACAGTTTCTGTCCTCTAATTTTTTCACTCTTTTCCGCCCCCAGGACAGATATTCAGCAGTTCTCCCTCAAAAGCCTCCTTCCACCTCCCCAAGCAGGCCTGTCTATAGGAAACGTTCAGCAATTCAGTAAAACAGTCCATGGAAATGTCGCCACGTCGTTGTGCCCGAGCCCCTGTTTGCAAGGTCTCTGCAGTGGGTTTCCCACGGGACTGTGCGCTCTTGGGGACAGGCCGGACCTTTCATTTCGTGTTTTGAAGTACCCAGGAAGCCCTGAACCTCCAGTGGAGGCTCTAGGCACTGACACAAATAAATAAGCTGATCTGAGAACTGCTGCGGTACGAAGACGCTATCCCCATTATAGAGTGCAGAATAGACGTGATCAGTCCGGCCTGTTATCACGGCAAGCAGCTCTTGCCCTGTGGCAGGTTGATATTACTGGACTAGTATATAAGGGCTCCTTACCACGGATACAGCAGCATGATGAAATTTGATGATCGACCCAAATATAGTTTGAGAGAAATGTTGCTTTTATTAACAAAACAGAACCATGGATCAAATAATAAGTATAGTAATACGGCTCTTGAAAATGAGAATAATTTTGCATTAAAATAACAAACCAAACTGTGAAAATTTTTCTTTGAAATTTAAATTTATTGAACTGTGCCAAATTATGTATTAGATACTAAGTTAATAAAACTTAACTCAGATGCTCTACAGGAGCCAACTGATGGAAACCTCCATAGTTTTTCAGACTTGTTTTGGACCTTTCACAAACATTGTCTGTTTGCTAAAGCATAACAAATTTAAATGCTTTTCCCTCTGCTGTGTACTCCGGGTTTCACAAAGTGAATAACAACTCAGACTAGGCTTAATGCTGGCACAGTACCATTAAAACCCCTCGCAAGCAGCCGTGTCACAGGTGTTTGGTTACCGATTCTACCCCGATGAACATGCAGCTGCCTATCATCACATAAGGTAGCGCTCACATAAAAGGAAGATGCGACGTGTTGGTTAATCAGGGAGAAGAAAAAAAGAAAAAAGAAAAAAAAAGGATGTTGCTGTCTCTAACTGTGTTTTCTACATCACTGAACAGTGAGACACAATGTCATTTATTTCAGCCATATAAACCATGGCCACATATTTGCAGATGCAATTACTTCAACTTTATACTCACTAGCTTGGAAACAAGCCCTATTTGTCTCATTCCTCAAGGAAAATAAGAGCCATAATGCAGAAGTAGAAATAGAGATGTCACATCCATTCAATTCACCCTCACTGCTTCCCTGTCTCCCACACCAATCCCCGCTCCTGTGTTACTGGGGACAGGTTTGCGTACACCTCATAGGAACGGATTTGCGGTAGGTTTAGTTTTGTATAGGAGGAAAGAGGCAAATATGAAAAGGTGCCAGAAAGGACAAGCATCCAGCATACAAACTCAGAGCTTTCCTAAGAGGCAGCTCTTGGAGGTGAGTAACAGCTCTAATGCTCTTCACAAGTATTACTCCTTTGCTGTTGGATGGCTAAGTTGCCAGTTGAAGGATATTTTACCTCTTTAAACTTAACCATATTAGAAAGCAGCAGTTAGCTACGTAAGAGGAGAATTCTTCAAAACAACAGTTTGCGTAGGTGCGTTTCTGTCACAGGAGCAATCCTAGAAGCCCCTCTGTAAACAAATATCAAATTGATGCAGTGTGAGAGAATCATGATGGAAGGAAAGTCCCTGGCATGCCCAGGCCAGAGCTTCACAAAGCCCTCGCTCCCCTCCCGCACCACTGACTTGGTGCTTGTTAAAGCAGCCCAGGTACTTGCCCAGAACAATCTTTGCAAGTAATGATGTTCATCTCACTGCCACTGGGAAGTGCCCTGGTTGTTGCACTGTTTGAGCCCCCACAGGCCTGGTGAGGCTGCTTGCAAGCACTGCGGAGTGGGAAGAGTGACCAAGTCCTACATCTTCTCTCCCTCATACTCTCTTGCCCATCACTGGGGGCCAACAGCTCCCAGGTGGCCACATGCATCAGTTCAGCCTGGCAGGGCAGAGCCCCTTGCAGTGGGAAGACGTGGCTAACCTGCTTACAGTGAAAGCCGGCTGGAGTCCCACCATCCTGTTCTCCTTCCAGCTACAGGCAACCTAACACCACCAGCTGCTATATGCTACAGGCTGAACCACTGCAAGGGTTAATGGCCAGAGATAAGAGGAACTGGCAGTATCTGTCACAACCCTGGGGGGATTTAACAAAAAGGCATTCATTACATTGACATGTTCACAGTTTTAAGTTCACGAACAGTTAACAAATTGAGATATCTTTAACATCCACGCAGTGCTGTTAGCATGAGAAATTTATCTTTCTGCTCCTTGCTAATCTGCAGTTTTGGCCATCTGAAAACTCAACACAGAAATACAGGTTGGAACAATGATAGGGAAGGTAATATTCATTTAGGCAGCAAGAAAACTCACCAGTTTTCATAAATGAATCATAAGAATTTGGAAGTGAAATCAGCATTAGGAAGATTTGTCTAGGCAGACCTGCAGCTGGGATTAACAGGCATAGCTCAGCACCTTCAACTGAGTTGCACCAAGTTACCCCAGCTAAGAACCAAGCCCTAACCTTGTTTAACCTGTGTATAACCTGTATAACCTGGGTCACTCGGACGCTTCAACAAGATAACTTAAAACTGAATGCAAATAATGACATAAAAAGAAAACAAAGATCCATAAGCACTCAAAAGCTAACTTGAACTAAGGCTGCAGATGCTACACTTGCCTAGAGTTTCATAAACCCTAAACTGGCCCAACCTGCACCACTAGCATAGAGAAAGAGGGCCTATGGCATCCCATTTTGTGTGCTGTTGGCATGCAAGTATTCATTCAGGTCAGAGAACCGATCTGAGTTAAAACTGACCCAGCAAAATAAGCAGTCCATTTTAATCAGAATTGGGTTTTCCTTGGCTCCCTGTGCCGCCGTACACCATCCAGGTCTCCGAGGCTCTCTGCGCAGCTGGGAGGTGCAGAGGCAGCAACAAGCACCCAAGTCTGATGGGAAGACAGAGGGGACAAGACTACTCCTCTCAGTTAAAATGCCAGGGAATGCCGATTTCAAGTGTTCACGAAAATATGGCTTAAATTGCCCCTCCTCTGTATACCTGCTATTAAAAAAGCTCAATTTTTTCCCCTAAGAGATACCTGCCTCATTCACCACAGAGGAGGACTTTATTTAACCATTATTTAGTCAGATACTGCCAACCTGGGAACATTATTGCAGTTGCTCCCGTTATACCGCAAATAGCTCTGCTGCCCCTTGTAAGGGCATGAGTGTGGGTGGGCGATGGGTTGTTAATAAAATTGAATTTTACCTCTTCCCTGAGTGCTGCAAAGTTATTCCATAAATCTTCTGAACTACAGCTGAACCTTATCTGCCAACATAACATGAAAAGGAAAGGCAGTATCTTAAAAGAAGCTTGACCTCTAACACTGCAAGGAATTGCTAAGTCTTGTTCCACTAAATAATTTACTGTAGCTCACTCTTATAAAGTATTATTTTGATTAAAGTTTTCCAAAGTTCAAAAAATCCTCCAAAACTAAAAACAGGGCTTAAAAGCTCAATTCTTCAAAAAACTAAAAGTTCAAATGTAATGACTATATCTGCTCCTCCATATTCCCCTCCCAACCAGTCAATCCTCCATTCCCCATTTAACTGGCTCTCCCATTGCTGCCCGCATTGACGTGGGTGGCCGTTTTGCACCTGAACCTCACCAGGAGCTCATCGAGCCTGGGTTTTTGCGAGGCAGGATGGCTGCGAGCCGAGCGGCCGGTCTGCCTGCAGCTCGGGGTGGATTCTCATAGTGCATGCACACTGAATCCACGCGTAGGTCCACTCAAACTTCAATTTTCAGTACAAATCCTTTCTCACATTTAGGAATATGACAAATGGGAAGACAGTAACAGAAATAAGCTGTTTCCTGAATTTCCTCCTTCCTTTTCGGTTCTTCCAGCTTTCCGTGAGAGGATAGCAAAGAACGTTTTTATAAATGGAAGCTGTAGGGCACCACAGAAACTGGGGATGGTAGCCCTGGTGATTATGTACCTTTCCTTACTTCTTTCTGTCTGTGCAATTGCAAATATCCAGGGACTCATGACCATCCAGAAGCTGCTGCAACTGAATTACTTCAGCATCTGAAGCGGCATTTCCAGGGAACTTTCTGCAGAGTCCTTCTACTATATGGCATATCAGTAAAGCAGCGAGTCAATTATTAAGATTGGTCACAGCCATTTTCTACTGCCTAGGACAAGCATTAATGAGCCTAGGAAAAGCTGCCTGCAGCCCTTCTATTTAGGCAACTCCATGAACTGAGGTTAAAGAGAAAGATTCTAGCCCGGAGGGTAACTGCAGGAATACACTCCTGACTACTGTCTAATCAGAGAAAGTAGCCCAAATGAACCGCATGGGCTAGGGATTTCAGGGTGCTTTAACCTAGATTCAAGCAGAAATTCTTCACTACAACTGCATTAAGTAAAATTAGCTCTGAAGTGTGATCATGTTCACCTGTCCTGACTAGTTGGTCTAGCTCTACCTCCAGGGACTATAAAAAGAAGGACAGGCATTAGTATAGACATACAGACTTTCCCTGAAAAGGAGCAGTATAATTAACGTTAGTGTTGATTGAATAATGCAAGATAGTTATTCAACAAATAAATTGCCTAAAAATAATAAATCAGCAAATATATTATTCAGCATGCAATAATCACCCAGCTCTAATTAGCATCTTAAGAGCCAAGAGTCAAGAGATCAGTTGAAGTCAAGACACTTACTTTCATCCTCTCTGGTTACAATGCTCAGTATTTTTATTTTTGCATAAATCCTGCCTATTTTTAGAAACCTATTGGCCATTGTGGCCTTTACAAAACTGTATATGTTAATTCTCATAGGCTTGAAACTCTTTTTTTAATCTAGTGCCTATATACGTGTATACCTTTATTCTGATAAATACTAACATTGCAAATGAATCTGTAAAAACGAAGTCTCAACTCAGTTAAGAATGAAAGAATTCCAGGCATGCACCCATGCACTGAGGCATAGAGATGTACGGTCCCGCGAAGGTACTTCCATCAAATCCAACACCAGCTCAGAGCCTCATTAAAATCACAGAGTCATAAAAGCCTGTGGAATAGGCTTTTACATATTTATATGACCCTAATGTCAGAGTCTTTCAAGCATTTATTGTCAATATCAATTTTAAGGCAGGGATTTCACAGACAGAAAATGGGAGCACACAGGCTTTGGCCACTCTGCACGACACCCTCACATACGCCTTGCACCCTTGGGGATAAGCCGTGGGAGCCCAGCATCGTGCTGTGGCAGATGGCATCGCGGCTGGGGCGTGCTCGGAGCCACAGCCGTCCGAGCGTGTCCGCACCTACCTGTGAACCCCTCTGTGTGCAAACATTAACTCCACCAGAGATCACAGATGAACTTGGGTTTCCACAGAGTCAGTCAAGCTCCTTCATCATCAGATTCCCGTTCGATATGTTGATTGCTCTTTCTACTTCCTAAAAAATAATCTAATTGATACTAATATAGGGATTGAAAAACCCTCTAACATATTTCCATTTTCCATTTCTTACACAATTAGAGAGAGAACAGAAAGAGATTGATGAACTTCTGTGATAAATTCAAAACATCCATGAGATTAGAAAATAACACTCTTTCTGTGATGTAGGATAAAGAAGATGATCCATGTTTCTCTAAGCAAAGCTTCTCTTACAAACATAAGGGGAAGAACATACTGTTATGGAGATAAAATCACAGAATGATCGAGGTGGGAAGAGACCTCTGGAGGTACCTGGCAACTCCCTGCTCAAAACGGATGGTGCATCAAAACTTACCCCATCCTTAGTTTGTGCTTTATTCACAATAAGGCACCAAAATCTGACTTAAAATTCTTTTCCAAAGCCAGCTGCTAACCTTTGCTTCATAGCAACATGCAGATTATTATGAAATACTCTTGGTTCTTTTCCTTTTATTCCTATTGCTTTTGTTCTTCTTTTCCTTCCTTTCCTTGCAAGCTCTGTGGCATACTCCAACGGCTGCCATTTCAAGCCATAGTCTTCAGAATAACTGAACAACAACTTATACTGGAAACTCATCAGGTTCACTAATAAGCAGTATCTTAATTGCATTTCTGTCTTTACACAGGCTGCGATACATCAGATGCTAATTACCAATGCACACGTTCAAACCAGAACTAAAGATAATCCCGCATGTTATTTGCTCTTCCCCTTGTCTTCAGAGGCCAATCTGTAAGCTCCCGTCCGTTGCCACTTCTTTGAAATCCAGCCCTTTGGCTTACAGGTCGTTCTTGTCAAAAATCATCAACCCGATAGTCATTTGTGAAGGTGATTTCTGGCTGTTACTGGTCTTGCTGCCACATGCTGCTAAGCAGCTTGTTTCTATTTCTCCGCTAGCATTTTTGTGTAGATGTGCTATCTTTCTCCACATTTGGAAGAATGTTTCTGTAAGCAAAGTACCACATTATAGCTCTTGCAATAGGATAAGTGACTCCTGTGTTTATTGTAACCATTTCACACTTCATGCTATAATGCTTGTAACAGAGTTAATCAAACTGCCAGATTTTTAGGTTCTCTGAAAGCAAGCAGGGTTTCTCTGAAAAAGTAGGAGAAAAGAATAATAAAATGGTACAAAAGTGATAATTTTAATCTAGACTAAATTTCTGCACAGAAATGTTGCTGGTGCCGCAATTGTTTGCACAACATCTTGTAAGTTTGAGACTCTAAACTGTGCTGTAATTTGAAGAGTTGAATGTGGTCTGAATTAAGAAGGCTGCTAGATACCGTCCGATCTGACCATGGGGTCCTGGCTACTCATTGCCATGTGACAGCGCAGGATGAGATCAGAAGTACTGAAGAAACTATATGAACAGTTTTATAACCCAGGGTAATTATTTAAATCCAATGCAGATTGCATAGGAGGGGATCTGCATATACCTTATTTCTCATGAAGCAGAGAAAATCCTGAGTTAAAAGAAAGTCCCTTAAGAAGAACCTCTGAATGACTCAAGAGGTATGAAATCCATAATTGCTTGAGCTTTTTCCAGTGTCTTTCAAAGTTACCTTCCACACTGCCCAACAAACAGTTCTTCTAAAACACTTTCTTGTGGCAGGTAGTACACAGAGAACACATACAGAAAGCTGCCACACAGAAAACTAAGAGTACTGCAAAGCAGGATGATTTTATCTTAACACTTATGGCCTCAAGCCTTATCTCTACTGCAGACTGTGCAAGTACAGCTGCTATAAACACAGCATGTCATCGCAGAAAGAAGGGTTTGGGGCGTTTTAGGGAGTTTCTCTAAACAACATGAAGCAATCCGATAAAATCATTCTTCTTGTGGCATATCTGTGTTTACACCAGGGATTTTGCTATCCTGAATATGCCAACCAAATTTATATACTTTTTTTTAAAACACCACCTCATTGTCAGAGCTCTGCCTGCACAGCTTTGTAACGCAGAGCTGGACCCAGAACCACGGACCTGTTCTGAGACTACGCAGATGATGCGAGATGGGCTTAGAGCTGCTTGTGTGCGTTACAGATCAGAATATGACATTGTATAAAACAGGTCTTAGGCTGCTGGTTCACAGCTGTCCAACTAACAGCTTATTGAGCCGAGTACAGATTCCTGTTTCTGTGGCTTTATTATTATTGATTATAATTAAGAAGCAATCATTGTTGATTCTAAGAGCTGAAATTGCTTGCTCCACTTAAGTTAGCAGAACGAAACGCGATTCTGACCTCTTCCACACAGATCCGTGAGGCTCCAGGGAGCACATTCAGGGACCCACCTGGTAACCAGAGCTAACCACATCCTTAGAGGGCTCTTCCCCACACCTAATTTCCTGTAATTTATTTAAAAAATTTACATAGGCTCTGTTTCATGGTATTGTGTGTCTCCTCTGAGAGAGGAAGCCTTAAGCAAAGGACAGTTCCCCCTTAAAGGAGCAGTATGTTACACACACATGCTGAAGTCTTATTTTCTCTCTACCTTGAGGCAAAAGGATACCAATGATTTTAGCAGAAGTTTCTCAGATTGGTATTATGTAGCCATGGCTTCCACTTATACTGCTGTTCACAGCAAATTATTTCATGTATGCAGCTATCTGCAAAATCTTTGGAATAGATTAACACATCTTGCATGAGAAATACAGCTGCTGGAAATTGTTCACCATAGGAGTTTAGACATATTCCTTCTCAATTTACCTTCAGTAACTGGCCAAACAAGCCATTTCCCTATATTACTATCCCATTCAGTAACTTAATACTTGTCTGACTAGAAATTAGTTCACATATAGCTGCCTTTTACTATCACTTTTTTGTAGCATGCATACACCCTTCCACTGGTGCAGCTATCTCCCTCCATGCCTTAACATGATCAGCAGAGCCCGATATACATTGACCTCCTTTTCAGTGTGCTGGATGAATAAAACAGTTTGTCCTGATATACAAGCCATTGCTGGGTCCTCAGCTTAAAGCACAGCAAGAGAGAGCTTCATGGGCCCCTTGTTTATATCCAGAAGGGGTAACTCATTTATAATTTAGAATAAAGAATCAGATTCTCTTTCGCGATCTTCCTTTGTCCCATTGTGGAAAATCAGGGTAATCCCAGATCATCCCAGCAAGGTCATCAGTTGGCGTGAGGCAGAAATAGCCAGTCACTGTCAACCTGATTCCTAGGACCTCTTTCGTCAGAGACAGTGGGAGAAGACCTGGACTAGCCCTGTGATCCAAAAAAGGCTGGAAAAAGGCAAAACCCTTCTACAAGAAAGATTAAAAAAAAATTCAGGGAAACATAGGCCAGTTAGACTCACTCATGCCACTGAAAATATCACAGACCATGTTCTCATGGAAGAATTGAAGAAATGGCAGTTACTAATGTAAAATTTCCAAATCTTATTCTTCTATAGGAAGGCAAGACCCTGTGTCAAGACAGATTCATTTTGTTCTTGATTATTAAGCTACTATGATGAACAAAAGGAAAGACTTAAGAAGGAGAAAAAAAATCAAACCAGAACATAAATATAAGAAAAGAATAATTTCCCTGAAAGGCACATTGAGAAAGAGAAAGATTCATCATGTAAACATAGCAGGAAAGATATCAAGCAGGTATAGTACTATGAAGTTAAATGCATCTGTAATGATGATATTCATATCAGTCCTGGGACAGTGACAGAAAATTATTCTAGTATCTTTGCCACACAGATACATTCTTAAGATATTAATACTTCCAAGGCTGAAAAATTAATAAAAATACACACAAGGCATTAACAATTGTATCTGTATGTTGAAATGCATTTTCACATGGTCATGCTGATAAAAGCAGATTATCCAATTAAGGAGATAAATAATTACAGATGCACTTCATAGAGGAGGATGTTATTCTGAGAAAATTGCTGTAATTACTGGAAATGCCCTGCAAAGTATTATTCATCCCTAACTGCCTGAATCTTAAATCTTTGACTCATCCAACTCTTAATAAAATACCCTAACTAGATGTTGCTATGCTTTTAATAGCTAACCTTGAAAATAAATGACTAGTTTATCAGACAAGGGCACCGTCTATCTCTGTGTAGACAAGTCACTCTGAACATAAAGCCAGTGCCCATCAGATTAAGAGAGACAACAAGCCAAATTAATTGCTGGAAAAATACCTGCAACATGACTGAATATAAAAGAGGTTGAGGATCATCAATAGACACTGACAGACACAAGCTGGCTCTGTAGCCCTTGTGCATTGCTCAGGTTGATATCTGAAAAGCTAAGCAAGTGTCAGACATTTGGTGGTAAAACAGCTGATGCTTGAAAAATGGTTATGATGTTTTACATATCACTCAGTTAAAAAAAAAAAAAACCTAAAAAATCTGCATAGCTGCACAAGAACGGATGTCTCCGTTTGACCCATGCTGATACAATGGTCAAGGAGAGAACAACTATGATGCTCTGGGAGAAGCATTCACCTAGGCCTTCACAATAGCACAATATCCTGCAGAAAAAAAATCCTTTACTCCAACCCCAAATTAGAATCAACCAGGTAACAGTCCTACTCATGCATGTTAAGTGAACAAAGCCACAGAAGAGTGCATTTACTACCTGGGCCTATCCATATGATTTCCTGACTTTTTTTACTTTCTTATCACACAGGAGTATTTCCTTCCTTTGTTTAGTTTCCAGAGCAGAGACCTGGAGCAGCAGCGTTCCCATTCTTTGCACTCTGTATTTAGTTTTGAGACATAAACCAAGGTAAATTAATGCTTTGATTGTTAAAGAGGTTAGATTAAATGCTAAATTAAAGATTAAATGCTAGTGTCCATAGTATGTTTTGCTTACCTACCACTCTGATCTCTGTAAAAGACACCCTGTTCTGTCCTTCCCTGCAAAAGATCAGAAAAATAAAAATCATTAATGCCCTAGTTGGTGTGGATCCCAGAATGATCTAAGTAATATCATAAAATAAACAGTGAAAATAAATGTGAAATGCTCACAGGCTACTTACTAACAGCATTAATAATTTCACTGTTCCTGCTGTGCTAGGTACTTGAAATTAAGTATTGGAAACCTCTTTTATTACAGACAGCTAAATACACAGTCTAATTCCAGCTTTGATATTTCCACAGTGAAGTCAGTCATTTTTGAATTTCAACTTTAAAGACATATTAGGTGAGAATAAACAGCAACATCTGATTTTTTTTTTCTCTCAAGCTGGCCTAGTTAAAGGGGAGTTATTTAACATCATCCTATCTATATAGCCAAGAAAACTGACACAGATATTTTTATACTGTAGGCGAGTCAAAAAAGCTAAATGCTGCTGTCTAGAGATATTTCCTTAGAAGTCCAACAATAATGAAGCATCACTGACAGAACACGGATACAAGAGAGAGAATCCTTATTACAACATGGCAATTCTGCATCCCCCCGCCATGAGATTACTGATCATATAACATGCTAAAATCACAAAGAATAGACCTGGAAGCAGCCTCAGGAAATCACCCAGTCCAAATATCTGTTCCAGACTAGATCAGCTCAAGCAAAATCATTTCTGAGAGACGTTTGTCTGGGTCTTATTCTTAGAAGTTTCCAGTGATGCAGACTTGGTGCTCTCAGGCAGAGCATTACCGTACTTTGCTACCACTGCGGTGAGCCTTTCCCACCATCTAGCCTAAGTAGTTTGCGCCATAGTTTAAGCCCATTATCTGATACCATGTTATTCTAGATATTATATAGATATTATATAGATATAGATATTATTTCCACCTTCTTAAGAGCATTTTTTTAAAGCCAGAAGCTCGGTACCTATCAGCCCTCAGCCCTCCCTCGTCCGGGCTGGCAGGGCAAGGGGCCGGGCAGCCGGAGTAGCCCCTGCTCCAGACCACCCGGCAGGGCCAGCGTGGTGGGGCAGGCTCAAGGCCAAGCCAGGAGCTGGGTGAGGATCAGGCCCGATGAGGGTAACCCCTTCAGGGTAACCCAGCAGCAGCCAGGCCCCCAGGCTTGGGTCTGGGGAGGCCCCAGGGAGGCTCAGCAGGGCCATTCAGGGGCACTCAGGGCCTGACATCTCTAGACTGCCCCTTCCCAGTTTCTCCAGTGCTTCCTCAAAAGTCAGGGCTTTTTAGACCTCTGATCTTTCTGGCTTCAGGACTAGCAGATCCAAATTTTTCTTCAAGTGCAATGTGCCAGATGGGTCACAGGGTTCAGCAGAGACGAGGGAAGCCAGGAGCACCATGTGCTGTGCTTCAATTCAGACAGTCCCAGTGGTGCTTGGTTTCTGCACAGCAGCATGACACTCTTGACACAAGCCCAATTTATGATCCCCTGAAGTCCTCTAGACTCTTTCTTACAGACCTTTCCCTAGCCAGTCATCCTGATTTTCTGAGGTAGCTGATTATTCCTACCTGTGCTGCATTTGTCCTTATCAAATTGTATTCACATCCTTTCAGTCCTCCCTAATTTGTAAAGATCATTTTGAATACTAATCCTCTCCTCCGAAATGCTTGCAGCCCTTCCATCTTCTTGTTATCTGCAAATTTAATCAGCACACTCTCTAATCCCTCATTGAAATCATTAATGAAGTTATTTAACTACATTTTCAGCCTGAGTATCCTTATTTGCAGTAGGGAGGTGGCTCCCTGTACAGCAAATTTAAGCCTCCAGACAATAGGTTTTTCTTAACTGCCTTTTGCTGATCTCTCAGTAGTAATTTTTGCATTAGCATGCAAGATTGGGTGCAGCCTTTCTTCAAATCGAAGCACACTTCCACAGGAAAAAATGCAGGATTCCTGACTGAGAGCTCTATTCCCAGCCCATGAGAGTGTCCTTTCTCTTCTGATCAAGAGCTCATAGTCTCTCCTTTTCAGACCGATAGTCTTAGTTCCTATTGACTCATGTTTAGCAAAACAACCAATGCATTTCCATAGTGAATTTGGGCTCAGAGAAATAGGTAATAGACAATGAAAGATTCAAAATACTTCTTGCCAGTTAGATTAGTGGTAGAACAAAAAACATTTGTCTTCCCTGCTGGGAAGTCAGATTTTTGAACTGGTAAGTCAATGTGTTATGCTAATGCTTCTTTTTAATTTGCACATACCTTGAGACTACAGTAAACCCATTTTATTGAATAGAAAATAAACTATCCAGAAATCACTAGGTTTTATATTTTACATCCGTGAAAGAAGATAAAAGCAAAGGACACAGATTACAGCAGAATGACAAATCACACTGCTGGTTATTTCTGCTAGCCATAGGATTTGTGATAGCAAAAAAACAAGATGCTGAAAATATACAGTATGTCCTTCAGCTATCTGTCTTTCTGTTCATTAATCTCTGCATTTGTGTGGGTCCTGTAACATGATTATGTGAGTTCCGTGTCCCAAAAGACCCTTCCTTTTCTGCCTATTGCCATCATTTTGTTACTAACTGGGAAGTAAACTAAATCATAGGGGCATCCCCTGAATAAAAGGTCTTACAAATTTTATTTTCCAATGTTACAATAGCTCCAGATCAGTCCTTAAGTATGCGTCCACTTGTCTCTTTGGTTTCTTCATGTGAACATCTCTGTGAAGTTGGCACTGACCAAACCTACCAAAGGAGAGCAGATGACAGGCTCCTCATAAGGAAAAGTGCGGCCACGGTCTCAATTAATACATTTATTTTTCTCTTTCCAATATGCAATCTCTCAAGGATTTGCCATAGATGAAAAAGCCTATTTCATAAGACCTCTCCATTCGTAAGCCTCTGGTGCAGCAGCACTGGGAGCATGTTCACAGCGTGCTGCATACAAATGGCTCTCCCATGAAATTCGCATTGAAACCCTGACGCTAATGGCACATGAAGATGATTTCCAGTCGTTCTGTGACAGGGGAAAACTGCTTTTGCTCTGTGGTGATAAGGGGATGAGTAAATGCATATTATAGCAGGAAGTAAAACTTGGTCTTTGAGTCTGTGTCAGCAATGAAAAAGTTTCAGCGTAAGAACTATGCTGGTTTGCACGCCTTTGCAGCAATAGGAGTTGGTCCTTTATTTATAAGGATAAATTGCATGCTGTTGCAGTTCAGTGCTACTCTTAAGAATTGCTTTGGCCAGCACGGTGATGAGGAATGTCTACGAATGGAAAACTGTCTTGATTTCAAGCAGGTGTGAAGTCTGAAAGATGCACATGACAGTTTGACAGTCTCCTTCCTTCCAGTCAGGGGCTTCAGTGTAATGGAGCAGACTTGCTACATCGAGAACTTCTGATGCTGCCAAAAGGGTATTTTCAGACACCTAAATAGCTTGAGCTCTTGAAAATAGTAAATGCAAATGTAAGAGTTCTTATAAGATGACCTATTCTACTCCACATATAAGGGGTACAGGAGAGACTTAGTAACCTGTGTCTAATGTCTGAAACTAAGTAGAGGGAAAAAAAGTAAATCAGTCAGTGGCACCAAATATGCTATAGCAAAGATTCACTTTGACTTCCAAAAAGTGCCTGATGTTTTGGGATGCCTCTCTTTTTGAACATTTCATCTCAAAAGACAAGAGGGGGACTCTGCCTTCAGAAAGTGCCAAGCATATACATTCTTTAAATCATATTCTCTTAAATTATTGCATGTCAGGCAAAAGATAGCTGTATTTTGAAAATTTGAGATCAAAGCTTTACTGACCTGTTTTAAAATGTCAGTTTCTGAGAGAAAAGCAAAAGAAAAGCAAAACTTATAACTAAACATTCCCATCACTTCCAAAGATAAGTGTGTAGAGATTTGAAAAGATTTAGGAACAAGACAAGTAAATAATTGTTTTCAAAGTCTCTCCCTGACTTTATTATTATACTGAGTATTGACTTTGTAGCTCACCTGGGTGCTTTTTTGCAAAAGACTCAGTCCCTGCACCAAAAGAATTACAATTTAATCCCAACATACAGTTCAAACCAGGCAAAAATAGATACTTTCATAGCTGCAAATTTTGAGAGATGAATGAGACGAGGGAAATTGTTTGGTGATGAGAAAAAGGCAATAAAAACATAGAAATGGCTGAATAACTCTTGCCATTAAGTGTGTGTCTCAATTTCTTTTTGTCTGTATAAAGAGGAATGTAAGATTCCCCAACCTGCAAAGCCATGTGAAAACTCTGGACCAAAGAGGCTATCCTTATGCAAAAAAAATCCTTTGTATGATATCCAGGCATCTTTGAAGATGTCACTGAATGAAAGGACGAGTGCTGACTCATTCATTCTCTTGTTTTTCCCTCTGCTCTCTTGCTCTCTTTCTCAGAAATACACACTCTCACACATTTTTATGAAAATATGGAGGATGGAGGAAAAAAATGGAGGGGAAAAAAAAAGCACCAGCCATGTAAGACCTCAGCAACTGTCCTCTTGAAACAATGACCAAACCCAGATCTACTTCTCAAATATGGAATAAAAATTATGCATAAGACTGAAGACAGAAGTTACTATGGAAGCAGGTTTAATGAAAATAAATATTGAGTTTTGGAGCTGCTGGCTGATGAGAAAACAGCAGTAACTCAGAACGGACACAGCAATGTCTCTCTGTTATCTTTCACTTACTGGGTGCAGTCCATCCCCACGTTCTCGAGCAATTCCACTCTGCCAGAAGGCATCTTCTTGTTTGGAGTGACAGCATATTTTGTAGCAGCAGACTTTAGTGACATGGAAAACTCTATTTGTAAGCATTTGCTATAACAATGTGTTTAAGGGTCCTCCTGAGGGCAGCTTCCATGTTTGTACATTGCAGCAATCATTTCTTTATTCTATTGAACTGTTTCTACTTATGATTTTATGCATCACCAAGTTGATTCTGGTTTTAACTTCCTCAAAAATAGGTGTGAGATATAGGATATGGTGTTAAAGTACACAACAGCAGTAGCTAACCTTATACCACTTGTGAATTAAAGAAGCAAGAACCAAAGTATGAGTCCATGTATTTACCTACCGATTGTTTTCCCTTCATCAGTTTTGATTTAGAGTGACAGGGACGCATACAAATATAAAAATCCATCAAGCAGTTTCATAAAGTTACCTTTCAGTGATAGGAGTCTGTGCCCACCCCCAACCTCCTGTGTTGTGCTTCAAGTCAGGATTCTCTCTATGTCCGCAGTGAAAGTACAACAGTTACTTTTTACAATTATTGCAAACAGGGTTCAGTTAATAGGATCTTTGTATGAGAAAGTAATAGTTCTGATGCCCAGGTGGGAACCAAAAATGACTGTGCCCAGTGAGTTGAGTCAGTGAATTATAAATTAGAATGAAAGTAAGTATACTAGAGAACACATTTATTTCAACCCAAAGGGCCTATACTTGACTCAAGGGATGCTGAAATAATCTTTACACAAAGTGAAGTTTACTCTTAACGAATAGATGCTAACTCACTGGAGGTGGTGAACATCCTGGTAACACAGTTCTTTGGAAAGAAGCCTGACTTTGCCTTGAACACAAACATTTCTGTCACCCACATCATTATTCAGCCTGCACCTTCATTCTTGCACTGTGATAAGGAAGGGGAAAGGGAACAGAATTAATTGATTGCTGCAGATTTTCTGCTTCTCAGCAGTTTTTTCTTACTAACTCAAGGGTCTCAGATGTTCCTGCACCTCCAAAATTCAGTGGAACCCCTCTGCCCCCTGAGAGGGCTTGAACAGCAAGACCAGGCTTTTAGCTGTTAACTTATTAATATGAGAGATGATGCTGTTACAGTACATAGTACTGAGAATACTGCCTAAGGTATAGGCTCAAAGAAAATTGTGAATGATAGATTTCTTGCTGCATGCAAAGGAAATGAAATAAAGGATAGGTATATCCTGTACAGTACTCAGCAAGACCTGCATCCTATCAATAAAACATTACATATGTCCGTATACATGCTTACTAGTTGTATAAATATTATCATCATTAAAGATAACAACCACGTAGGCATATATATCATGTCCCCTCCTAGGGCTAGCACAAAGTATCTGCAGTGTTTCCTGAATTTCAGTCAGGCCAGGAGTAGGACTTGCACATGTCAGTACCTTTCTCTCAGAAAGATCATTTTCATCCACTTGAAATAATCACCTTTTTGAAGTCTCTTGATTTGACTGTTAACCATACAGTGGAAATAGGCAGAGGAAATACATGTGTCAAAAATACTGGGAAATTAAACATCACAAAGACCAGACATGCAGCATCGAAACTCAGCTCCACAGATCTGTGGAAGTCTTACTGAAAAAATGTTTTTAATTGCTGCCTGCTACGTCTTCAGAGCCATAGGTAAAGTCTTATTTAAAGCTTGGTTCATGCCAGAAGGAAGCGCTCCTATGATGAAACAAAGTCAATTCCTTTGAAAATTCGTTTACATGTCATTAAAAAGGGACTTTTATTTGGGAAGGAACCTGTGCATGCCAATCCCAATTGAAAGGCACAGCTACACATTAATGTACAGCAGTGCATGAGGTCAAACAGTCATATCAGGCTAGGGAAGACCTCTTTTTTTTTCTTCGCAGCACCATCAGCCCAGTTCTGATACTGGACAACTTTTACATTCGCATCATTTCAATGGTTTCATCAGAGTTGGTCCACTTAAAGTGATGCAACCAAAAGAAGATTCAGGGCACACAAAAATGTTGGTTTTGACTTGCTGTGGTGGTCGTGTGGGTAGAAGGAAGATGATGTCAGGTCAAAAAGACGGCCTCCAGTATAATTGGTACTGACAGCTATTCATAAATCTGATGAAGATTTGGGAGGACGTTGGAAGATAAGAAGGATAGTATTAATTTCACTCTTTTCCATATGGTTCAAAACTATTTGTCATGTTGAAATTATTGATAGACAGCTGTCAGTCATTGGTTGATTGGTTTGAATTAATATACTTATATGACTAGATTTCTGAGGCAACCCACAAAAGAGAAACTTGCTTTTGCTATAACTTCACAGTTAAATGCTAAAGCAGGGGCATGCTGGAGGTGTCAGAATCCAGACTACGTGTTGCTTGGTGTGCGGTGCAGGCATGTGGCAGCACATATGGCAAGATACGTGAACACCAAACAGTATGTTCAGGCCCCAGTGAGTTTGCAGGATGTCAGAGAAAACACAAGTAGGTGTTTAGCTACAATAACATGCAGTGTAAGAGGAGAGTGTGGACCAAGCAGAGTACAAAAAGGCATTCATCCTCCCTTTCCCCCAGGGCGGAATACGGCATATGGCTGAAAGCAAGAGGAGCGTCTTCAGCAGCTCCACGGGCTGGATCTGAGGCTGTCAGGATAACTACAGCTGTTGGATTTATTAGTGTTTGGTTACCAACCTACACTTCTATAGGTGCTCGACACTTTCTTTGCTCCCAGTATTGGGAACACTGGAAGTCACTAGTCGGTTTTGAGACTCTCAGCTTGTAAACAATCCAAAACCTACAACAGCAGGACCAAATGCTCTACAGAATGCCTGATACATGTCAGATGTTACTACACTATAAATATTCACAATAGTTACACTTACAGTTTCACCACAGATAGTGGCTCTATTCCCCAGATGTATCTTGTACCGATGTCATTTTGGAGATTGAGATAATATTCTACCAGTAATGCACAGCCTTCTAAACTGGCATTCCTAGCTGATTTTGGATTTTTGACAGGCTTATCCATTATTTCTTGTACTCTTCATTGCATTTTCTTTTCCCACTATGGAAGCATTGCTATTTGATGTGCTAAACATAGACTGGCTCAAGATGAACAGATAAAAATCCTTACCAAACATTTACATCAAAGTGATTTGAACAAGTGCACCACTAGCATGTTGCATGTTTTGTTGTACAAGGCAAACACACAGCAGCTACTGTGCACAACCGAGCACACAGCAAGTCACATCACAGGGCAGATTTGCTGTTCAAGTGCTATCCAGAACGAAGGCAATAACAGCTCTAAAACAGGGAGCAGCGCTGGGATCTCGCTAGCTAACTGTTGGTATTTTCATATCAGAAAACTTTGTCTCAAAACTGTCATGTAAGTGTACGGTTCATAAACCTGAAAGATTGTACTGTTGATTCAAGTACTTTTCACTGGTTGAATAAAAACTTCTGAAAGAGACAGATGGTTAATTAAGGAGGGTTTGCTAGACTGAGGATGGAAAAAGCAAAAAACAAAAAAAATTCTGGCATCTTCCCCATGTGTGGTTCTGTACTGGCTGCAGGAAGAGCTGATATCGGTCAGGATTAGAGCTGGCGATGCAAGAGGACGGCATGTACTTCAGGTACCGTGCAAGGGGAATTGAAGAAGATTTGATGTTGGTTTTTCTTCATCTCTCTGATGATGGGAATTTTCTCTTCCTCTCTGATGTAGGTGGGAAAGATTAAGGTATCCAAAAGTTTAGTAGGCTATTTTTATAATGTGTCAAAGAATTTTTCCCCGTTAGCTAATAAGAAAAGGTTTCACTGCCATTTTGATGAGTTTTATTAAGTCTATGGTGATTTGTTTTAATAATGTTTTGTATTGTAGTTGACGGCAAAATATAAATCTCAGATCAGATTCTTAATTTTTTGAGCATTAATGAACTGCCCTTGACTTTACAGGACCTCCATCAGTGAAAAGTCAAGTCCATTTTGTTTATGACTGAAAAGTAAGATGACTCTCCGTCACCTATAGAACTGACATCCTGGACCTTGAGATCCAAGAGACGGTCTGGGAAAGGTTTTCCAGAGAGCTGCCATAGCAAGCAAGCTGTAAAGGCAAATTATTCACAGGTGGTAGCTGGAACCAGGTACAGTACGTTCTCTGTCTCTCTGTTTAGCTTTTCTTTTTTTCCCCCCCTTTTTTTTAGGACAATCAATTATTTGAGAATTTATTCCCTGAGCAGAAAACACAAAGGTATTGCACAGGTAAGCTTTTTTTTGTCCTATCTGGCATATCTCAACCACACCTAAAGATTTAAAAGCTTCATATGCATTATAAAAGGCTTGCTTTTGCCTAGGCAATTATTTTTCATATATAAATGTCTGTTATTTTAATAATCTTTTTTACATTCCCTAAAGGGCATTAGTTAGCTTGAAGAACAAACTAGCATCAGATTTTCCTTTTTAAAATGGAAGACAACTACAATTTTAAAAAGCAGTATTTCTTTGGTTCCCATTTAACAAAAATTCGATATATTCAGAAGCCTCCTACTTTATATTCAGGACCACCTTTTCAATACCAATGATCAAAATTTCATACATATTTCTGTGCATCAGCTACTCTATGCATACCAATGAGCGGGTTTTAAGGTATTCCTGTTGCGCTCATGTTTGCAAATGAAGTACTGACATGATGCTCCTCCAGATAAACAGTCTGCACACAGCCCCCAGCCAACTCCAGCGGCACTGGCAGTAAAACCTGAGGAAAAAGGAGAGAAAAGGGACTGCCAAATGCAGGAGGGGGGCCAGAGCCCCTGGAGACTGCTGTGCATGTGTTTCGGGGAGAGCAGCTTCTCCTCTTTTTCCTTGAAACCGAAGTTCTAGCTGCTCAAAACCAGCAAGTTTTTGCAGAGGCTTGTTACGTGCACAGTTGAGGAGTCTGTATTTTGTTAAACATGCTCCTCATGAGAAGCGAAATAGCAGGGCTTCTCCACAAAGCAGAGCAAATGTGTGCTAGCACTTGCCTCCCATTTGTATCACATGTGTTTAAGGGAAGTACTGAATATCACCCCTGCCTTGGGATGCAACAAGGTCAGACCGTTTCTGTATGACTGGCAAGCCTGTGCCTTAGCCACAGGACGTACGAAGGGTCTTTCTTCCCCAGACCCCACAGCACTGACGGGTCCCTTTCCTTCGCAGAATGCTGCTTGTTGAAACTCACATCAGAAGGCTTAATGGCTACCCCTAAAATAAAGAATAATTACAACAGAGTTTTGACTGTTTCAGGCTCTGCTGTGCAGAACGCAGCCAAATCTAGTCTCTAATAATGTAATTTCTGATGCGCTGTAGCATGCACAGCTTCACACTGCACATCTGTGGCTCTGCTTCTTATGGACTGATTTATCAGCTCATCATCGTCTCACAGCTGCAACGAAGCTCCAGTTCTCTCCTCTCCCTCTCTAGCGACTGTATCCCACGACACAAAGAAGTTAACCAAGAGCATCAGAGTGATTTTGTTGGCAAAACTATAGTCAAGACACAAGCTTTTCTAGTTATTCTTCTAATTTCTAGAAAATATTGTTTTCTCAGCCGTGTTAATTTCTAATACAGAATCACGCTGGCTGCGGAGGGTTAGTACAAAGAACTACAATCCAGCAAACTCACTCTTGTAGTAGCTTCCGTATTTCCCAACAGTGACTGGCTAGCAAAACCACACTGGGGATTTCTGCAGCAACTGCCTCCCTATTGCTCAAATCCTCTCCTCATAGCCAGTGCCACATCTGTCCCCAGGTGGATATGTCCCCAGATTGCTGTCATGCCAGGAGCGGGGGAATGCTAAATGCACAAGTCAAGCTTGAGGTGTTGCACACCTGGCTGACTGTAGTCACACTGACACAACCCTTTGGGAGCTGTTATGCAACATGGCAATTTTTTTGTTCAGTTGCTTTATTTTTGCAATGGATTGTCCCAGTGCACTTCCTTTTTACTTGCAAACTTGCTGCTAAAAAGCACTACTTCGGAGTTTTATGAAACATATAAAAATTGAGTAACAACATTGCCTGTGACCTATACAGCCCCTTTAATTAAAAGTACTTCTCCATTTGAAAATAATCAGGCTTTCGCTATGACTGCAATAGTTCCTTCCATGGACACTGTCCTGGGCAAGGGCAGGAGAGTGTGTGCTGCTTTTGCTAAAGATCCTTAATCAATCATAAAGCCTCTGCACATAAGTTAATGCATCGTTTTTTGGCAAAGTTTCTAGATCTCTGGATTTTTCTCCTTGGATCTCTCACGGGGAGTTAGAATGGTCGGGTACGAGGCATATGGTGGAGGAAAGGGGGGTCCAAGCTGTCCACAGTGTAGGCTATTTCTTTATATTCCCCACCATCATCCCACTCACTCAGCTTTATTTTCCTCTACTCTGCCTTGTCCTTGGATTCTGTACAGTCTGTTCTCTTTTCTGAATACTGCAGGAGCCTTAAATGATGTCTCAGAGGAAACAAAAATATTCCTGTTGCATTCAGCAGAGGAAGCCTGCCAGGTAAGGGAGGGTTAGTAAATCCCAGTCAACGCAAATTCAGTTATCCCCTCGTAGCAGCTGCACCTGCAGTGCTGTGGACAGCCACAACCCTGCCTGCTTCAGCCTTTCTGACAGGCTGGGCTGTAAACAGTGAGCCCCCAAATACTTCATTATTCAGTTCTGGTTTTAGAGGTACCATTCTGAATTCAAATCCAATTATAGTGCATCTGTACCCTAGCCAAGAAAAGCATTTTATCATCTTTGTTTCCCCTTTCTCCTCACATAAAAAATTCTGCCCTTGTCCTTTGGGGTTTTGTCCTCATTGGGAGATGTCAATGTCTTTTAATGGAGAGATGTTGTGATGGGATATGAATCCAGCTGTCAAATATAAGTATCAAATCCTGGGCATCTGGTTCTATTAAACTGGCACTCAATCTCTTAACATGGCACTTAGCCAACAAAATCATCAATGGGTCATATGAATGTCAGCATCTGAGCTTGCAGAGCTATGTACCAGCACAGCTCAGCAAGTGTCTTCTCTGCAGTATTAGGTTTGGGGGAAAATGCTGCTTTTAAAGGACATCAGTGCAAAACTATGCATGGAAATGCATCAGTGCGAACCCTAACACTGTTCAGAGTGCTGTAAAATAGCAATTACTAACACGTGCTGTGGATAAGTTATTCCAGTTCCACAGCCTGAAATATTATGCACAGACATGCGTGAATATTTTCCCTCGCCGACTTCCCTTGCTGTTTTCTCAGTGGCAGCACCTTAGCTTTTCAGCACTGCATAGGTAAAACTATCTAAAATCCATTGGACTGTTCACCTTTGGTTGCATTGATATGTTAGTCTTGCACACTGTGGGGCTTTTTTGCTGCAAAATTTCTGTTCCTCATGTAATAATTCCTTGGAGATCTGCAATATTAAGGTCATCCACATGCTCTTGCCAAGACCCAGAGCTCCTGTTCTCTCCCTTGCACTCTGCCTAAGCCTTCCACCATATAACAGACATGCAGGAGAAGAAAGCAGATGAGACAGATTTTCCTTTGCAGTATAAAACAACAGCCTTAGCTTGTAAAAGACCTTATCACAGCAAGGAACCTTCTAGTGCCAAGAAATCTTTGGATGCCTCAGGAAAGGTGAGTGGTTCTTTAATAAGAAGCTGCAATGCTGAGCTCACAGTTGAAAAAGATTAAATTTACTACAGCCAATAGGGCACAATACGGAAGCAAAAGCCTAGCCATCTACAGTCAAGGTATTTCCTTGTGTCTTAAACTTAGGGATAGGAAGACAAGCAGATAAGCATTACCCTTAAGCAATATTTAAGGGCATGACAGAAAGTTCTTGGCCTTCTCTAAGTCAAGAGGAGCTGTTAAATTAAAGAAGATAAGGGTCTTGGTCCAGTTGTTGGTATAGTGAGTGACTGTGGAGAGGCAAAAGCCAGGCAGATGACAGAAAGCATTCAGGGAAACCACAACACTCTGGAACCAATGGCTTGCACTGCAAATTAGTTCGGTATCTCCAGAAAACCACAAAGCAGCTGAGCTCTCCCTGTGGCTCTGACACGAGAGGTGTAAGAATGCGTCTATTTTGTATTTCCTCATTTTATTGAGCATCTTTGATTAATTGATCTTACTTAGTCCAACCTGGGAGCTGCAGTGTTTAGAATAAGGGCCTTGGCTGCCTGAGGCAAAAAAACAAGGATCAGATTTTCAAACTCATTTCAACACACAAAGATCATCCAGCATCATCCAGGAAAGACCTGTCTAATTTCCGTGGGAGCTAGGTATCTCCTCTCCCTGGGCACCTTGCAAAATCTGACTGTGCACCTAGCAGCAGCTTCCAGCATCTGCAATACTGCTGCGCATTTTGCCCATTTGCTCATTCACAAAACTCAAATATGGGCCAATGACTAGATGGGGATGGGGACGAATGCTTACTTAATGCATGTATTTCCTTGAAGAATGGGTAGACTAGGGAACTGAAACCCTCAAGATTTTCTTTCCTGCACTAGGACTTTCCTAGTTGTCTATTCTTTTGCTGGAAAGCACTGACTTGCATCTGCCTGGAGGCTTAGTTCGCACCTCTCATGCAGGCTTGTCTGTATTGCCATGCAAATTTACCACTCAGAAAGATAAAGCTTGTGGGGATGAGTGGGTTGTTATGGCAGAACTGTGCTGCAGGGTCTCCTCTGCTCTTCCAGGCGCTCTGTGGTGGATGTTTGTTTTCACTTCTTTCAGAATCCGTAATGATTCCATCTTCTCTGCTTTTCCCCAGCGTTACCTGCTGTACATGAAAGCAAAGTCAATAAGATCAGTGGAACTCATATCATACTGACTTCCCGAGGATAAGTAATCAGAATTCAAGCCAACAGGAAACAGTCTAAAAAGTAAGATGCTCCGAAGTATCTGGCAACAAAGGGTCTCCGCAGATGTAAACAAAGGGCTTTTTTTCCCTCTCTCACACTTTTTTAATCTTTTATGGACAAAGATATAAACTCAGTTGTCATTTAAGAGAAACCTGGACTGATAACTGGTCTGATGTCAATGAAGCCCTAATATCAAGACACGGATAGGATGATTCTTCATGAGTGAAATGAAATGGTTTGCCTGCTTATGCCAGGAGGGAGAGAGAGAACCTCTGTGAAAGATTTTCACTAATCTTCCTGCAAAATGCCATTTATTAAAACAGTAGTTCACTGTTTGAAGTCTGATGCAGAGGTTGGATTCTATTCCGATTCTGAACCATAAGGATATTTTTGCTTTAGGATTTCCTTTGTATTTTCTCTTTGCAAGGATGGGTGGAATTAATTTAAAGACAGGCAGTAGAGAGTTTACAGCACAGTTCAGACCTAGCAACGAAGCTGCCTAGAGCAGATCCATGAGGTTGTGAAGAGACAAGAGTTACAAAGTCCTGCCTTCTCCTATTAGTAAATGAGTTTATGCTTCCCAGCATTTCCAGGTTTTATTGATAGGGCTTTACCCTTTCCAGACCTTATAGCTAACTAAAGTGGGCCAAATCCATCTCTGGTGGAGGCCCACTAAAGACTACAGTATTAGTGTACTCTGACTGACATGTTGCAAAATCAGATTAGGCACCAGTTTCTTAAATGGCTGATCTCACTCACTGCCAACCAGACTTGCAATCACCCTGCTCTTGTCCTTGCAGAATGCCATTTTTGAGAAGTCTTGTAAATCGTCCAGTTCAGCTCTTTATAGAAGCAAGCAGTACGTGAGCTATTTTTGCCTTGAATATGGAATTAAGCATTTTTTACGGTGCATTCATTATCTATAGCTTAGCTGCATACAAAATGCTTAATTGGTCTTAGGGTTGTATGAAGCAAAATACTGCCCAGTTAGAATACAGCTTGAAAGAAATTTTCCTGATTAGGAGTGCAATTGAACCATGCTTCATAAGCAGACTTCTCTCTGGGGAGCAAATCTGGAAAGGTATTTTCTAAATTATGAGTTTTATATTAATGAAGTCTAGCCAAAGAGCCTGTCTGGCTTTATATATGTTATCATGATCTCTGACAGAACAAAGCTACTGACTAGGTCTCTCTTAGTAATTACTCTGCAGAGCGAGAGCTGAGGTCTTTTGCTTTTTTCTCCTTACAAGTTTCCTCTGAAAATGGTATCATTTTACTTAATCTTTTGTACTGCAAAGTGGGATGGAGTTTTTGATCAGCCTTTTTATGACACCTTCTTGAAAATGAGCAGCTATATTGCATTTTTATGGTTGCAAACTGTTTTGCACCTTTTCTCAGAGAAACTTATTTCTTTCATTATGTCACTACTGCAGACTTCTGCTTGTGACAGCTGCTCTGCTCTTAGCCCCAAGAACGGGCCTGTCCTCACCTCTCTCTGACAAGTGGAGTGGAAGGGATGCACTACCCAATTAGGCTTTCACAAGGTTCAATCAGTCAGGCTATGCTGATTTAAACAAGCTGAGGTCTCGGATCACTATCTCTGAAATAAGCTGTCTCCTTGACCAAAGAGATTTCAGGAATATTATTTTACATGGACGGTTTCTCCAGTAAATGAGTCCAGCCTGTCTATCTTTGATGTTTTATTCTAAAGTGAATCATTTCCCGAATCATTCACTGTATTATGAATGCTATTTCTATTAAAAAAAACCTCCCAGGACTGTAAGTCTTATCAGACCATTAACATCTGCCTTGAAATTCCAGCTAAAGCTTAGGCCAGCAAGCAATTTATGAGAAGAGCTGGAAGTTTGTTGCTAGATTTGTTCCCTTATTTCTTTGCTCTTCCCTAATTCCTTTGGATCCTTTCCAGGAAGAGATTGCAGTACTGAAGGATGATAAATGGGAAGTGACCACAGGGCTCCAGGGTTCCCAGGCAGAGGCTGCAGAAGGACAGAGCATTAAGAGGAAGAGACGATTCTGTTCTGTGGCTTTGTGTATATAAATCCAATATACATGTTTTGTGTTATTTCCCTCTTGCTTTCTGACCAGAGAGCATTCAGGTCTGCGGGTTCGGTTCATAGGATGTTGAAGAAAGGCTACCTACATAGTGTCATTTTTCTTTTTTTCTCTAAGTAGCACTTGGGTCCCCTCCCATTAACCTTTCTCTCCTGTTGCTGTTATATTTAGGCTCAATATGAGAATTACTACTCACATTAACAAGCACTTACGGGAACTGCCTTCCTGAAACTTCACTCTCTGAGAGCAAACCACGTCTGCTCCAGAGATACCATGGCCATATCTGAAAGTGCTGTAGCTGCTTTTGACACTTTTGCCTAGGACTGCTTGCTTAAAATTCTGTACAAGTTTGGCCTTAGGGCTGGTGTTGCAATGGAAAAAATGAACATTCAGTATGTTTCCAGAAGAACTTCTCCCAGAGCACTGCTTATAACGAGTGCTTGCTACTCTGCTGGTGTTGCCAGGTGTAAAGAGAAATGTCAAAGACTCCTGGTTTATCCGGTATTTCCCTTTTTTTCCTGTGAAACCTCTTGATATCATCCTCATCCAGCTTGCGCCTCTACTTTATGCAACCAGAGTTAGCCTGAAGGAATGAAAAGAAATGTTTTACATAGAAAGTATTTCACTCTCTACTCTTCTCCCTGCAGGAGTAAACTGGCTGTGATCTTGGAGTGCAGGGTCAAATTCATTTCCATTTGTACTGGCCTAAGAATTCAGAATTGTGTTCCTTAGCACATTCCTACCAAAACCCCATAGCTTCTCTGCTTAAACTTCATCAGCTACATGCATCTGTTCTTCCCTTTCTTTCATAAAATCCCAAAGGATTTGAAAAGATGGAAATTCCATCATTAATGTATTTCTGATAATTAGTTTAGCTGAAAAGCTATACTTCTTTGCTCTCATCTAAATCACAATGTTTACCTTTAAAATTAACAATAATAATCAAGACTAAAGAATATTTCCAGGGCATTGACACCACCTGGGACATTCTGTCACTGAAGGCATGGCCAAAGGCTGTCAGCTTCTGCAAGCTGCTCCCCAGCAAACACTCTTGTGACAACATTGCTACTGCTATTTTAACCTCTTTTTTAAAAAAGGAAATCCAATATACATGTTTTGTGTTATTCCCAACAGAGCCATCTCTCCTTCCAGACAAAATAGAAGAGTGGGTTTCAGTAGCAAAGCTGGACTGCAGTACAAGAAATATTTAAAAAATCAGCCACAGTTCTGATTAAATTTGCTGGTTTGTGTATCAAGGGTTACAGTTGTATATAACTGAATTTACAAACAATAGAAGGTGTTTTGCTTTTTCCAGCTAATTAATCTCCTTTTAAAGGTCCGTCCCTTTTCCCTGTTGAGGTCTTTATTTTGGATACTCATGGATCTTGCTCGAAGTTAACTGCCAGTGGCATCGGTGGAAATCCGGCATGGAGATCTCTTGGTCATAAGCTCAGCCAAACATTTTCATAAATATTGCAAGCAGGTCACAGCAGGGGAACTCTGCAGAACCTCCGAGAAGATTTCTGCTGCAAAACTCTAGAGAAACATAGCTTCTGCCCAGCCTTTATACGTGCAGACTCTCCAGCATCCTCTGAAGGGGAGTGAGCTGGTCCCCTACAAAAGCCATTTTGCAGCAGAGTCTGCAGCGAGGGCTACAGGTCGGCAGTGTCCTGCCAGCCTGCGGCAGTCTGCTGCAGCGTGGAGCAGGAAGCCAGGGGAGGGGGGTCCTGTCCTCCACCTCTCAGCACTGTCCCCATGGGAGGAAACATCATCTCAGCTTTCTCTGTCAGGTGTGCCCCCTAGCCCTAAAGAGCGTCCTTTCCAGGAAACATCCGTAATAAATCTCTCCCTGCTCATTTTCATTTTCTATCTGCCCTTCTCGCAAAGCTGGGTTTCATTATTCTGAGGAACAAGAAGGTAACCTGGGATGCAGCGTGAGGGGCAGCCTTGGCGAAATCACTAGAAGGAATCAGAAAAGAAGATGGACCCAGGTCCTCAGGATCTGTGATTCATCATCTCCAGCAATTCATGTTGCTAGATGTAATACTTCAAAGGTTCCAGCTTCTGCCCACCGCTTGCCTGAAGGTTCCTATCCCTCACCAGGGCTGGGAGAACAAGCAGGAAGTCTCCTCTGCTGCAGCCAAAGTTCAGAGCCCAACCGATTAACTTACATCGCTATTCATTTCATTTTACATTAATACATAATATTGCTAATGCTTCTCTGTGGATTTCTCACACATCAGAAGCAGCAAATACATATTTATTTAACTATCAGGATACAGCCAGAGCCTCAAGAAATTAACACAGCGGACAGACTTCACTGGAACTGCAGGAAGCTATCAGACAGCCAGGCACAAGACAAAACCAGCAGCACTTGCCACTCCGTGCTGTGACCAATCCGGCATTAATCCAGACCTAATCAGTTCCCCAGCTCTCCTACAAAAGTCACTCCTTATTGTTGGCCTAGTCCCATAACTTCCTAACCCTTCCCACCAAGGTTTGCAATTTCACTTACCTGGAAGGAAGCTGCATGGCAATCTTCTTACCATAGTCTAATTAGTTTGTATCTCTTCAACAATTATTTCCAAAGTTAAACTTCTCCTAAAGCAAACTGTCGTTTCTGTCATAGTCTCAGTCATTTATTAATGATTTTAAAGACATTTATCTGTAGTCTGACAGTTTATCTTTTACTGCTGTCTGCCACGGTAAAAAACCTGTTGGAAAACTGCCTCTTTTACAGAGACCTCAGGCTGAGGGGGTAATTCTCACTGTAGATGTTGGGGTTTCTTCTGTCCCACCCCAAGCATTTGTGTTATTATGCACTCAGCGGTCCCCGCGTCCCAAAATGCTCAGTGATCCATTTAAATAGTGGGAACAATTAGCAAATACGTGGACAGCAGAGGTCAAAGACAACTTGAAGAATAATGAAAAGTACAACGAAAATAGAAGATCTGATTTGTGAACACTGATTATAGAGCTAAGTATTCACCATAATCTGGGAGACCAAGGGCCAAAATGCTAAAGTGTACAAACATATGAATGTCAGTGCCAGCCATACATGTTGAGATATGGAGATAATGTGATGAATTTAAGAAAACAAAAATGAAAGCCAAGTATCGGAAGCAGGTTTCTATTAACTGGGCTGTAATAGGTGCTGAACACAAAACACTGAACCCAAGAGTACATGTATGATTTAGAATATCACTCAGACTTGTCCAAACACTTGGAAAGGCAACAGAGAGATCTGGTACGGAGGCATAAGATGTGGGTTTTTTTCTCTAACAGACCTCTATGTATGTATGATGTGATTTTTAGAATAAGATGTATAAATCCCTAATGATTATTTACAGATATCATTTAGTCTTGTAATGACTGTCTTCTCCAAACAGCTGTATGTTTAATTGATTGCAATGCTTCAGGCTAGGACGATTTATCTTGGAGCTCCATCTACTGATTCGAAGGTGGCACAACTTGTTAGAAGCAGAGTTTGAGACCTCTGTTCTCTCCGCCTTCGCAGGGCAGCTTAGCTCTGGTTCAAACCCACGTAAATGCCACTAGAAGACAGAGGGCCAAATAAGTTTCAGATGGTGCATATCAGGGCTATGTCTATACACCGCTTAACCACTGTCGCTAACTCACGCTGTAGTTCAACAAACATTTCTTTCTGAAGTAGCATCAGAGCAAGCACCCTCCGCCCCGTAACTCCACATCCCCATTGCTCATTCCCCCCAGTGCCATACTGTTAGTCACAGCTATAAATCCATTTGCCAGCCTGTACAGTGAATAGGCACAAAGCGTATAATCCAGATAATACAGACTTTTTTTTCTCCCAAGCTCTGGGACAAAGGCAATCATTTCCTGAGTCAGCCCCCCAGTTTGAGAAAAGCACTGCACAGACTCAGCACATCAGAAGTGAAATAACACACATCACATACTGCATCTTTATGCATTGTTAGGAAATGAATGCAAATAGATCCTCCTGCTGCAAAGAGCCAAATATCCTTGCATAAGATTTTACGCAAACATTTCAAACTCCACCTTCACTTCAGTAGGACTAGATGAGATATTGCTCAGGATAAAAGCACTGCTTTTGGACCATTATCATTTCTATAAAAGAGATTCAGCACTCTCTTAGAAAACAGAAGTCACTCAAGCCATCATCTTGGGTATTCAGCATGAAAAACACTCAGAAGAGTTTTAATGCCAGCTCTCTTTAAAGGGAACTGAATTGTTTTTCAAATAATCTATACAGACTTATTCACAGAGAGACCAAAGAAAATTAAACCTGTATAAAGCATGACAGGGCACTTGGTAATAGACTGCACCTGAAAGTTTGACCTGAAAACAACACAGGCAGCACAAGCATTTTCCATAATATTGGCTACGTAGAGACAGAGCAGTGAGTGTATATTGAGATATGGGGCTAAATTTGTTTTATTGTCTCCCCATTCTTGTGTAAGGACGGACGAGATGTGGCTTGCACTTCCCTGACCAGTACTGAGCCCTGACTAGAGAAGTTCTGAGAGCTGCGTCAGTTTGTGACCCAGTTTCTTGAGCCCCTGCAGCTTTACATGGAGCAAGGGGCACAAATATCTTAGCCTTTTGCCATTCTAAACACAGCTCAGAGTACGAGTGGTCTGCAGGAAAGGATATGTATCATTAAAGCACCTAATGAGAAATCAGAAGCAACACTCCACTCCATTGCCTGGGCTGCCCTGCTGGAATCTGACAGTCATGAGGACGCTGCTTGTGAATGCTGCTCATAACTTGCAAAAAAATTCTGGAATTACTCTGGCTGTGCTAGAGCTGCATCCAGGATGCTGGCAACCAAGGGAAAAAGGCATATGCAGGATCAGAAATGTAGCATTTTACCAGCAAAGACTAAGAAGATGATTGTGCTACAGGCAAGTACAGTCACACCAGTCAGCAAGATGACCCAGCAAGACATCATGTGCGCTAACCTCTGTCCAAACTCCATTCTGCCCAAGAGGAATAAGGATTTTCAAAGAGAAATATTAGGACATTAAAACTCTCCCTTGGAGGTTTATTCATGTAGGAAAGCACAGCAGAAATGTCTTTGCAGGACTTTTACTAGTTCTATCCTGAGGTCTTCGCTGGCTATTATTTAAAATCTTGTTGTATGTTTATACAGGGGTTCAAGTGTGAGATAATAATTATTAATAATTATTAATTAAAAGAAATCTGAAAAATGTTTAATTACATATTTTATCCTCTCCAAAAAGCAATTTAAATATCCATTTCCTTTGTCATCAATAATGACATTGACTAGACGATTTTAAACCATCATGGAGACCCAGCGAACCAGGGGGCCCTCAGGGATATCTGCGGGACCTTCTGAAACACCAAGGCCACGCACATACCGCATACACGATGCCCTACGAACGTTAAAAGCTGATTTTAGAGCAGAATGGGCAGCAGGACAGACCCAGCACTGTGGCCCTTTGTTTTTCCCCACTTTGGGGTTTTGCTTTTGCCCTGCCCTCGCGGGGGGACACCCACCTCAGCCAGAGCACCCCGCTCAGCCGTCCTCGCCAACACTCCTTTTACTGCTGCACGAACGTCCACCTGCCCGGGGGGAGAAATGGTGCATAAATGCCTGGCGTGAAGAGCTAAGATCCAGCAGAGGCTGGCATTTTTTGGACAGAACAGACTAGTTTTAATTGAACTAGTAATAGCAGGACTGTTAAAAAAAAAAAGAAAGCAAGTTTCTGTGAATTCTTCATCCAGATCCACCCACCTCACAGCGCCATTTTGTCACGTTGATGGCCGGGGAGCAGCTCCAAGACCCTGGTGGGCAACAGCCCGGGCGCCGGGGGAGGCTGGGGCTGCCGGTGGCCCCTCACCGCCAAAATTTATAACCGCGACATCCACCAGCCCCGTGGTGCCTGGTGAAGGAGGCTGAAGCTCTCTCCCGGCCTGAGGACAGGCTGAAGAGCAACGGGGCTCTAGGAGACACATTTGGGGAGAATATACACGCCAGGCTTAGCCCGCCGGGTGTCAGGACCCACCTTGCTCTCCCGCCCGCTCTCTCGCTGCCGTTTCTGTCAGGAGGAGCCACCACCTGCCGCCTCGGCCCGCTGCCATCAGCACAGTGGCCGCCATGATGGCGCCTCCCTCCCACAGCGCCCGAGGCGGCACCGCCGCGGGGAGAGCCACGAAAGATGCGCAAAACAACCCCTGCCTCGTAAAAAAGAAAAAAACCTCACCTTTTCCACAGCAGCCGTTCCCCCGAGGCCTGAGGCCCTCCCCGAGCTGCTCCTGCCTCTCCTGGGGGGCCGCCGCCGCTCGCCGGAGACACCAGGCCGCAGGGCAGCGGCGAGTAACGGCTCCTCGGCCTCACAGCCGGGTCACTCCAACATCTGCGTACGCGGAGATACGAGGCCTTCTGCCCGGTGAATTTAGATCATCTGTGATAACTTTTATTAACAAGAAGAGATATATTCTGGATGCCTCAGTATGAGTATACAGAAATTTAAAAATATAAATTCCCTCCTCCTTCAGTGTCCCACGTCAATCGTCCACTTTTCTATCAGCCAGCCACGGCAGGACTGGTCAAAATCAGGCTGAAAACCTTGAGCACAAGGTCTTTCACTTCCATTCCACTCTGTAAACCTAACCTCTGTTCTTCTTTTCTGATCCTATGTATATTCATTCCACCGCCTTCATTCTTCCTCAGGTATATTTTTCTCTCTAAATTGTTCCTCATTCATCCCATTTCTGGTCTTTCTTTCTCCACCGCATATTTGGTTCTTCACTTTTTTGTCCTCCTGCTCTTCTCCCGTGAACCCCACTGGCACCTTGGGAATGCGTGTGGAGGGGAGATACTTTGCTTTTTTTCTTCTTTTTTCATAAACAAGTGCATAGAGTTCGAACCGAGAAGATAAAGACAAAAAAAATTTCTTTAATGTAACTTCCTTAGATACTACTTCAAGACTTATGCATAATTTCCTGCTAGGCAGCAGAGTCTTGCAAGTCTTATTTCCTAGTTATAACCACCCTCAAGCCCAAACTTCAGTCTGTGAAGTTTTGTAATTCCCACACCTAACTTTGCTAACCTTGTGCGGCGATCAAAGGGACGCCGTGGAGGTTCCCGAGTTAGGAATCAGTGTGACAACAGACTGAAACCCCTAATCCTTCAAGTCATTGAATTGCACTGTTTTCCGTTCTGCTCTGGCATTTGCACTCCCCAAGCCCAGTTATTTTCGGATATATTTGTGTTCTAAACAGTGCGTGGCCTGATAATAGCAACATTGTCACAGCACTATTACATGCATGGATGCGGAGCTATTTATTTCCTTTCACAGGGAAGATTGTATGGAGAATTGGCTGTAAAAACCTCCACCAACCCCCAAACTATATATTTTTTTATTTACTGTGGCAAAACCTAATAATTACCATAGAATTATGATTTATCAAAGGACCTTTATTGTGAAAATAAATCCTAATAAGAATTTCTTTGCCAGCCACTTTGCAATTAAAGATAAAACTATCCAGAAAATGTAATATGTAAATGGAATAAGGATATAGAAATGGCAATTATCATATGTGAGGTAGAAGAAAAACTCAAAGAGCTTAAAGCAGTGAAATTGGAGGGGCAGGATAATCTCTGTCCCTGAGTTCCCAAAGAAGTAGCAGATGAAATTGCATGTCCAGCAGCAAGGTTTTTTAATAAATCTGCCAACTGGTAGCACATGGCTACAGAAAAGCAAGCCTCATGCCTGTATTTCAGAAAGGAGAAAAAGGGATAATCAGAAAACGTTAAAGTGCCCTCAACAATATTCAAGGCTCTAGGAAATATTTTTAAGAAAAACAACCATGTGGGTAGATATAAAATGGGACAAAATGCAACCTAAGTTTTCCAAAGGTAAAGCAGGCTGAACGAATATATTTCTGTTGATTAAAACCACTGTCTAAATATAAAATACTCAATATTTATTTCTATAATATGTATAATATATTTATAATATTTAATATTTATTTTTAATATAAACTATTTAATGGTTTTGGTAGTGACTGTGACTCAAAAAAGAGTATGCTAATTAAATTTTTCTGAAAGCAAACACTGAGAGATATTACCAATACAGAAGAGGATTAAAGGCTCATACAGGAAAGAAATGGATACTGTGATGACTGGAAAAACTGAAAGGGAATGATATTGAACAGCACACAATATATGTGTGAGAAACCAGTGGCACTTAGAAACCAGTTCAGCACTTAGAAACCAGACAAGAGAAGAAAGAGATATGTCAGTGGAATGCAGATTACCTATGCGTCACTGCTGGGAAGACAGCTGTGGAAAAAGTAAACATAGTCCTAAAATATATTAGATTTGGTGTTACTGGTAGATATATGAAGATATTCAAGGCATTAATGAAATCTCATGTCAAATATTCATTTCTTCTATGTTTGAGTACTGGGACAGGTGAAAAGAAAGACTGCTAGAAAAATAGGAGAGCCAGTCTCACTGAGGTGCTAAAGAGCATTCATTTCCAGCTTAAAACAGTCATCTTTCTCCAGACTTATTAGCAAGTGACTAGCAGTTTGTAATACGCATTGGTTGATCATTTTGCATCACAAGATTGGTCCACAGCTCACTCTCCTGATACTGTAGCCAATAAATCAAGTCTAAAATCTATAGTTTGGGGAGGATGATTGCCTGCATAATCACCCATAAATACCCACACCACGATTTATTTACTACCTCAGGATAGCACATAGAACACTCGTGATGATCTCCAATTTTTACAGTCATGAAAACACTTATAAATAAGATTTCCCGTAGAAAACAATGTTTTTGTTTGCTTTTTAACTATTAATTTTTTATACAGTAAGCACTATACAAATAACATTAGGGAAAAGAGAGGATTGAGATATATTTAATGCTGGGAACTCAACTGAATGAATAATATACCAAATATTTTATTCAAGTTAGGATGCTCCCTTATTCCTTTACAAAAGAAAACTAACAAAATGTTTTTTAATCTGTGCTTACAAAAAGCTGTGTTTTGGTCAAGTAAGAGATAAAAATTGCATCTAATTAGGGCATATAGTATCTGCCTTTCTATCCCTGGTTAATCATTTAAAATACAATGTGTTGATTGTAGATTTACTTTATGTACAGATATTCTGTTAGAGAGCCAGGACACCTTTGGATGTCTTCCAGTAAATATTCTGCCAACCATTTCAGCCATCTTATACCAACTGTAAAAATAGTAACTATCATTTATACTTTAACCTGTAAGAATACAGCATGCTCAAAAAGATCAAACTTGTTTGGTAGTGTACAGTTCTGATGCAAACAATACTAAAACAAAATGTAAACTACTGTAAATATGCAGCTGTCTGCTGAGGCCTCCACCTCCATCTCCCTCTTGCCCCAGCCCTGAGCAGGGAGAGGGCTGCCCTTGCAGCTCTCCGGGCGGCAGACGGCTGCCCGGGCCCTAGTGCAGGGCAGGGGGGGGCCGCCATGCCAGGGACCAGCCACCTCCAGCCACCCTCCGAACCACAAAGACTCTGCCTAGAGCGTAGCCCTCAGCATGCTGGGGCCAGCTGGGGAGAGAGGGCTAGGGTGATGCCCAGAGCTGGCTGCTCTAGCCACACCTCTATGGTTCTTGGCAGGGTGCTGCAATGGTGCCGAGGGAGGCCTCGAGGGGGGCAGAGGGAGGCCTCGAGGGGGGCAGAGCGAGGCGGGGGCCACTGTGACATGACAGCGCAGATAAAACCCAGCATGCGCTGCACAGCTGGTGCCCCTGAGGGCCATGACGCTGAGTGGGCCCCCTTGCCCAGCTGCCGAGCCCCTGAACAGCCAGCGAGGGCGAGGGGCTGGCGGCTCCCAGGAGGCCCACCCCCACCCCCGTAATTACTCTTTTAAGCATTATGGTGCTGACCGGACTTACTGATCTAACTGACTCTCACACCCAAATGGGACACCAGCTGCGAAATACACCCGGGCTTACAACCTGCACAGGTTGCCGGCCTGCTGCTGGGCTCTCAGCTGCCCATTGGTTCCTCCCTGTTGCACTGGGAGAGCTGACGGCAGCGCAGGCGCCCGCAGCCCCATGCTTCGGAGGAGCTGGGCTGCAAACAGGAGCGATCGCCCAAGGAACAGCCCCTGCTGGGGGAAAAAGCTCTGGAGCGGGGCCAGCCCAGGGCAGCCGCTGCTGCGTAGGTCAAGCTCTGCAGCAGCACAACCCTGCAGCTGAAGGCAACCTTTTGTGACAGCCGGGTCCCACGGCTCCAGGGATGATTTGGTGGCTTTTTCTGTTTGTTTTCTGGAGTTGATCAAACTAAAGTGCCCTGACTCAAAAATCAGTTTAGTTTTAGATTCTAGGAAAATATTACTAACATAGGGTCTGATTCTGTAATTTTTATGCTTCATAATAACTTATCCTGCAAGTAGTCCCATTCACTGTGATGAAAGACGATCTGATTTTATTAACACAAAGTATGAAAGGCCAAGAAAATGTGCCTCTTCTGCCTTCCCTCTTGCTTCCATGATGTTAATATTTTAGTATGGCTCCACACCAGTGTCCTCCTCTTGTTGTAACTGTCGAAGCCTTCCACTGTTTTTGTATCTCCTGTGTCCATCATCTCTGCTGCTGCAAGTGATTTATTGTCTGTTGTTAGATGGGTCTGTCCCCCTTTTCTTTCCTGCCTCGAGGAGGTAGAAGAAGAAGATGTCTTGCCACTGCCTTCATTTTATATTCAAAGCCATTTCTTTATTTTCCACACTGTGTTTGAAGACTTCGGAGCTCCAGAACCCGGCTGAGGTAGCTCATCAATGCGTTTCATGTCATAAAGACAGAAAAATGCAACTTGTCTCAGTGTAGCAGGGAAATGAGTCTGCCAGGGGAGCAGAGCCCTACTCACTCAATTTGGAGACAGGCAGGCATTCTTCTGAGTTGCGTTTTTATGTTTATATTTGCAGATGTCCTCTCCAGTGAAAATACATTACATATTTTTATCTATTTATCTATCTATGCTTATCTATGCTTATCTATCTACCTATGTATCTCTCATCTAGAAAGTTCAACTAAATTGGAACGATTCTGTTGTCATTGCTTATAGCAGGATATTGTGGCAATAACATAAAAGAGAAGGGATGCTTCTGAACAGCATTCCTTCAGTATACCTGGCTGCAATCAGCTAATGCACGTGAATCAAAGCTAGCACTTGTTTTCTGTTCCCTGCTACAAACAACAGCTTGTCTCTGACATGTGGGGTTAAGGAGCCAGCAAGAAGCTTCAATATTTCACTGAGAATCTATTAATTCCCAGCAGTATGCCCAAGGGGTAGATGATGTACTATTGATAGGAATATCAGAAACCAATTCTAGCAAGCATGCACAGATTAATCATCACCGTTCTTGTCTATTCTCTCTATATAACAAACACTTTGATCTTGGTCTTTATGCTATGCTGATAGGTAACTATTATTGGGGAGTTTGATTTTTAGTTGCTTTATTGAAGAGTCTAGACTGTAGAAGAAGAAATTATGGCAAACAGCTGTTTTTATTTATTTTGCACTGTTGAAGGTACTACAGATACTCTGAAATCTAATTCAGATGCGAGATGGAAAAACGTAGTTAGAAAACATGGGATGCATACCAGCACTGACAATCGCAAAGCAGTCCTGCCCACAGCAAGCACACGCAGTGTTTGTAGTTGTCTTTCAGCTGTCTCCCCACTATCTATTAGCATTGCTTTAGGCCTGCTGCCAAGGTAATATGACAGTTTCAGTGCAAAATAGGTGCTAAGCAAAGATGCCTCTAAATGGGCCACCTAGTTAGCGTGGTGAGCATGGCTGCTCTGCATAAAGTCTTTTTTTGCTGTTTGGGAGTATTCAAATGTGATTTTGTGTTTTTCCTGTCTAAGAGAATGTGACAAGAACTATAGCTGAGGGGAAGGAGAATGAAAACTCCGGATTAGAAATGTGTTCATTTCTCCAGGCAGAAGACCAACTGACAGGCCTAGTGGTATCCAGGCTAAAACCCACTAAATTTGGGAGCTTACTGAAGTAAAATGGTGTTGAACTAAGACATCCCTGCAGCTGTCATAGTACTAAAAGAGTGAACCATTCTTTGGGTTTTCAGCTTCTCTTTTTTATTCGTGTCTGCAAATATGACCTTCTAAAGAAACTGAAGATTTCTTCTCAAGGGTCAATTATTAAGAATTTTAGGCAGGGGAATATAAGGAAACAAGCAGACTATGACGATACTAGGATGCTTATTTATTGCAGACTGACTGACCCTCTTCCACAGAAGGTTTTAGCATAGATCTATCTGTTCTAGTTTAATCACTATCGCTTTTCTTTTCTCTCTGGTGAAGATCTTGCTACAATAAACAAACAGCAATCATGTTAATAAAGTGTCTCTAATTAGCATTTAAGGAATAAGTTTTCTTGTTCTATATTAAAAAGATCCACAGTTATAAGTACTCAACCTTTATTTTAGTTGTATTTGTTAAAAAAAAATAAATAGAAGCATGCTTTACATAGCTTTTCTAGTTTTTGAAGATTTTAAACTTATGTATGAACTCCATCCAGTTTTCTCTGATCAAAACATAGAGTTTCACCTTTTGGAGACAGTAGACAAAAACCAACGTCCACTCCACTAGAATTCCTGTTTGAATTACCGAAGATAACATTTTAAAGTAAAAGAAGTGACACTAAAAGAGAATTTAAAAGGTGAATCTGTCTGTATGGGTTTAAACAAGTTAACTGGAACCAGATTTAAAACTGGTTCAACCCAAAAGCATTTCAGCCATTTCAAATCTTAAGGTAGATATGATCTAATCTATTTTATACTGAAGTTTTTCCTAGCATTTTTTTTAAATTTGTTTACTACAGTACAATTTCATGGTGATTAGAGAGGTGGAAAATACAGTATAAGGAAGGAACTTCAAGAATGATATTCCTGGTCATCCAGCTTTGCACAGGATTAGACAGCCTCATAAGAATATTAACCAATAGCTATACCTAGCAGTTCTTTGACAGATATCATTGATGGATATGTGCTAGTGTTGGTTTAATGGTAAGAGGGAGATTTTATAATGCAGGTCAGTCAAAGGATGTTTTAGAGTCTCTGATAGTTTTTGTAAGGGGCTTCTCCTAAGCATGAGCGTGACTACAGAAGACAGTACGAAGGTGTGTTTTCAGTGCTGCTTAAAAAGATGATATCTGGGACAGGTGAAGGTTAGAGTCCACCTCTTGATAGGAAACATGAGCTGAGAGGAATGATATGGATAGACTGTGAAAGGGATTTCTCTTCAGGGAAGAGAAGTAGGATAAAACTGATGCAAGAGAGAAGTGGGAGGAATGCAAAGGGAAGGATGACATAATCGAGGAGAATAGTCTTTGTGGAAGGCTTCTCAGTGAATAACAGTGGAGTGAATAACAGTCTAGATACTGCAGTAGTCTAGACAGGTTTTCTAGCCATGTAAATGGATAGAAGAGACTTATATAACTGCAGTACAGTGTGGAGATAACCAAGCTACATTTACATTAACTAATACCCCAGGGACATGTGAAATGGAAGTGGAAATGCTTTCTTCCCAGCAACAAGATAGGGAAGGGAATTCTGATGTTTCCTGGCTGTTTAGAGAAGCTTTCTGGCCAGCCCATGGGCCGGACTTGACCTGAGATGTTCAGGAAGGGAAAGGGATCAGGAGATTAACCTGCGAGCTCATCAGCCGATGCAGGAAGCCACAGCAGGGGCAGTAAACTCTCCTTAAACCCAAAAGTGAATGATGCCAGGAGATAGGTTACCTATCTGCAGGTGAAGTCAAGTTATTTGTTAAGGATGGAAAATAGAAGAGCACTGGATGTGCTGTAGTGGGGAGCATCTGAAGCCTGGCTAGTTCTCAGTAAAAAGTTCTCCTTGTGCAGGTAAATGTCCTGAATTTAATTATATAATACTTGACAGCTATAAACCAAGGACTAATCAGTTATAATGTAGAAGAGCTGATAATACTATTCCTGTATCAATTTTATAAGCTTCCAAACTATGTTTGAAGAGAGGATTTTATCTTCACAGATGTGATGTCTTGAAAATTCAAAAGACATTCCTGATTGATTGTTATGTGTACAAAAACATTTATTTTGAACCAAGATTGCAAATGTTTGTTAATGGAGATCTCAGACTGCAAGAATCAAGAAGCAGAAGTTTGTGTGTGTGGTTTTTGAATGTTAGTCATATAACTGAAGCAGTTTCAAAAAGCATAAGCAATCTTCCACAAATGCCCATCCTTGGAAGAAATTTCTTGATTATGTTGTTATTGCTTTGAGAAATGTCACTTCTAAGCAAAACAACTGCCTTGCCAAAAATATTTACTGTATAAAATGTAAGCTGAAAGGTCTGAGAAGGAGGAAAAAAACAAAACCTAATTTTCTGCAATTCAGCTTAAAGACAGCCAGTGTTTTGAATTGTTTCCTACTTTCAGCTAAATCATTGTTTTTCTTTACTGTGTTTCACATACAAAGCAACCTGCATACCAAAAACATATACTTACACAATCCAGAAGCTGGAAAGAAGTAGAGACATTACTGGTATTGATTTCAAAACCATGAAACCAGCAGGTTGCTTTCCCTTCATTTTGGCAAGATAATAATTCTTATAAATTCTATTTTACTACAGAACTCTGTCTGTACACACTCTATGTTGCAGCCTCGCTTTATGTTACCTAAAATATTGGAGTAAACTTAGTAGTGGTGAAAAGAGAGTCTTTATTATGCCTCATTTTCTTTCAAATATAAGTAAAGGACAAAATGATAATAGACTTGAAGCTGAACCCACATGCAATTCTACATCACATTTCAAAAATTTATTTTTGGAAATTGTTCTTTCTTCTCTGTATGGTAGTCTTGCTAATGGTGTGTGATAAGCTAACTCAAATGTATATATGAACACATAAGATGACTGGAATAGCAGAATTCTTCAAACTGTCTGCAGAAATACATATTCATCTCACAAACAAAATAAAATGCTCACTTTTCTATAAAAAGCATGTCTAGTCATGTTTGAAACAAACTATATAGAGAGTATAATAAATCCTGAATGCTTAGGTGAAAATCATTCGAAAGAAAAATCCGCATGGCTTTCAAAGACAGAGTATATTTAGGGAGCAACTGTTACTGCCCATGGCTGATACACCTTTCTTGCGAGAGAGGAGAGAGAAATTAAGTATGTTTGAGCAAATGTCTTGAATATTAATATTATATGACTCAGAGTTGAAAATTACTATGTAAAATGTAGATAACCTACCCTTCTCCTCCACTATTTAAATATCCAAATGGATATAGATGGTGTATTTATGGAAAGATAATTACAGTTGTTTAAAATGTGTCATCTCTCCTCTTTGATTCTGGAGCTGAATATGCATGTCCTCAATATACACCAAAAACTATGGGGCAGATTAGGAATACGATATCATTCTATATTTAATATAAAGTCAATGTTTAGAATGATTATGGGAATATCATCTACTTTTTAAGGCCCCAGCACAAGCAAGCAGCACCTCAATCCTGCACTTAAAAGTGGCTTGTATTGAAGGCATATTAACCAAGGACTTTTCTGAAGCAGGAACAAATGGTAACATTTTCTGGCCACATTTCCAAAGGTATTTAGCCACAATGCACACAGGCCCATGCACATGAAGCTGGCTTTCTAGACAGCCCTCTTGGAGACTTCCTAGGATTGTGGTTAGAAGGACAGGATACCAACTACATTTGCATATGTGCAAATCCCAAGGGCTGGAATACGTGTGATGCCACGGTCTGCAGGCTGGGATTGCTGTTGTTATGGGTGGTCTCGGGACTGAAACTTGTGAGCATTTGAGGATTTGGGTCTAAATTTTTGGATAGTGGGTCTTGCAAACACCTCCCCAGGAAGCTAAATCCTACCGGAAGACAGCTAAAGCCCTAAAGGGGCTTTTCAAAGTCAGAAGCCTGGATGCAAGCCGCGTCCTGGGGCTTGCAGGGCTGCAGGGTCTGACTGCTCAGTGCTGGTGCAAACCAGACTGTTGCCAAATCTCTTAAAGAGCCAGCCCCTGCCTGGAGAGGCGGCGTGGTGCACCCAAGCCTAGCAGGACAGGCTGCTCCGCAGGCAGCATTTCTGCAAGGCTGCTGATTCTGTTGCATGTTAGAATTGTGTCAGGGTGGCAGAGAGATGCGACCTATTGCTCTTGAAACAGATCAGAAAAAAAGCTTATCACAACTGCTTGGTGGTAGTTTATTTTCATGGCTTTGCTTTTAATGCTGCAGAAGCTATTAGCATCTCAGGGTTTTAAAACAAAATCAGCTATTGCATGGGTGAGGCAAATCAGCAGTGTCATTCCGTCCATTGCCCAGTGTGGAGTTTTGCCCTAGGACTGGGATAGTGTATAAAAGCAGGGTTTTGTAGCTACAAGCAGTAACAAGGAACACAAGTGTTTTCTAAGCAGTACTGGAGCTGGAGCACGCCTGTGTTGCTAATTGTGAAGCTGTGTCTGTTTGCAGAGACTAAGGGGTGCTGAGCTGTGAGTTCTCCTGAAAAGGAGCCTGGTTTTTGGAGTATCCTTTCCCCCTCTGTGGTAGAGCCTTGCTTTGAAAGCCAGGATGATGAAACAGTTTTTTTTTTCTTTTCTGCTGAAGCAGTCCCTCTCTCCTGATCAAGAAAAGGATACTTCTAATTGGAAACAAAACGAAACTGAACTGCTGTGTGCACTAAAAGCAAGTGCAAGGTGCAGCTGGCTCTGGATTTCACACCTACGCACACACGCCCCTCAAAATAACACCCTTAAGCCTATCCAAAGCTCCCTGCCGTCACACACAGGGCAGCAGGGAAGTGTGGGAAGGCGTGCGGCTGGCGAAGACGTGCTCCCAGCACCTTGCTGCAGCCGGGCGAGGCCTCGCCGGGCGCCGCACACGGCAGGCTCTGGGGAGCAGCGGGCCGGCTCCTGCCCCACCTGCCCCGCTCGCTACATGCCCGGCCCGCAGGGATGTGATATATAAGAGAGCGCCCAGGAGCCAGGCCGGGCACACTGCGGCGGCCGGGCCGGGAGCGTCATGGAGGCCGAGGAGGCGAAGGCGGTGCTGCGGACGCCCAAGTGCTCCCGGTGCCGCAACCACGGCTTCGTGGTGCCGGTGAAGGGCCACGCGGGGCACTGCCGCTGGAAGCTGTGCCTCTGCGACAAGTGCGCCCTCATCACCGAGCGCCAGAAGATCATGGCGGCCCAGAAGGCGCTGTGGCAGCAGGCGCCCGACCCGCTGGCCGGGGAGCCCGCGGGCCCCGCGCCCCGAAGCGACGGCCCCGCGGCGGCTGGAGCCCCGGAGCAGGGCGGCCCCGCGGCCGGCCGCGAGGCGACCAAGGGCACCCCGCCGGCCGGCGGCGAGGGCAAGGGCACGGTGCACCGGGGACCACCGCCGCCGCCTCCCGGCAGAGCTCCCCGCTGGGACTACGGTAAGGGCCCCGAGGGGAATTTGGGAGGGAAACTGAACCGGGATCGACTGTGCCGTACAGTGCACGTCTTTCTGAGCGCTGCCTCGTTTATAATTTCACAGACACATCCCTTCAGCAAGAAAAACACTTAAAAACTGAGCAATGGCGAGTAGATTGTGAAGTTACTGCTGCAGTTGCCTAGAGCAAGCATTTTATGGTAGCACCATAAAAGAAAGAGACCTTTTGGCCTTAATTCCTATAGCAAAGGCTTAGCTTGGCGCGGATCACTTGGTGTGAAAGTGCATTTGTATTTAAGAGTAGAGCATAGATTTTGCAGATGGAAAAGGTGTATGGTCTGTCACCTCTTAAATTGCTTCCTTTAATAGAGTCTTTCATGTGACTTGTCTAGTCTATTACTATTTATTATAGTAATTTCATACTCCTACTATTTACTGTAGTAATTTTACGGAAATCCCTACAGACTGCAGTAGCCATTAGTCTGGGTCTCTGGAGAGCTGGCAGTCTAGAAGACAAAGGAAATGCTGGTCTGAGGAGCCCAGAGAAAAGAGTCGTTTCAGACATCTCTAGCTCCCACCTAATCTGTCAATATCTGTTCCAGTTTTTCAGCTTGGCTTCCTAAAGAAATGAGGCTTATGGATCATGCTGCCTGTACATGTGCCTCTCAGTCTTTCCCTTAACATTTTTAACAGGATTAGGGGCAAACAGCAGAATTATAGTACTCCAGTAGGTTTGTTCTAGAAGCAAACCCACTTCCACTCCACAGAAGGATGCATAGACAAGAAAGATCCTATTCATGTTCATACAGCCCCTTTTTTTTAGACCTCAGAGAAGCCATGTAAAAGTTCAGACACCAGATAAAAACCCAAAGGAGGGAACTGATTTCTGCACCTGAAACTGCCTCTCTGTGTCAAGGAACCTAAAAATGAGGGTTTTACTCTGCAAATTAACTTTGGGAGTACAGATAGTACTGAATTTAGAGCTCTTTATTATTGCTATAGAGGGTTTTTTTTAGTTTTGATAGGTTTAAAAGTCTTAAGGCAGGTTATTTTCTCCTGCTGTTGCACATACACTGAAAGAATAAGACTCTGCAGTCAGTGCTTTTCTAAGGACTAGCTTCACAATGCATAAGGCAGAAGAGACTGCAGTTCATTCTGCAGTGTTAGGTTTGCCTCTTGCACCTTTCTTTAGTTTCTCAAAAAGATCACAAAAGAAATTCATCGGGGTAAAGGTGAAACCAAAGGGCCAGGTGCTCCTGGCTGCGAGTGGAATTTGACCCTGCAGCTGTTTCTGCTGAACTCCACAGCACTACAGTGATGCTTATATTTGTTCCTTTCTAATTGCTTCCTAGCTTACCGTGCTTTTCCTCCAGAATACATGGTTAACCCAGAATACCCGGAGAGAGAACCTCTGAAGGTGTACCCTGGCCGTTCTGGGGTGTATCCTTACCACCCATTTCCCATGGGATTTGCCATCAATCAGTCAGGCTGTAGGGGAGCACCATCACCACCAGGGATATCACTTCAAAGAGGTTTCCGACACATTCCTAGCACCTACGGGCCAGGGATTGCAGCTCCTCTGTCAGTAAGTAGTGGTCTTTGTAATTACCTCTGGATATACTGCTGTCTTTATTTTCAGCTGTCTTCTTGCTGTTAAAGTAACCATGAGAAGTTACCTGCTTATCAGTTACTTCACAGCATCTTGATACATTACACTGAAAAAAACATGAGCAAACAGTTAATAGTCTAACCTGAATCCAGAACATCAAACCCATTCAAACCCAGGTAATTGTGAGGGGCCAGATTTTGTATTCAGGGGCTTGGACCTCCTGCTAATGTCGGCGACAGCCTTTTGGGACGATGGCAGCTGGTCACTAACCTGGTCACATTGTGCCAGCGTAGATGGCACAGAATGTGCACTGGGAAGCTCCTCTTCTTCCATGTAGGACAAAAATCACTTGGATGGGAAGGTAGCTTGGGCTGGCCAATGTGCCACAGCCACAGAGGACAGTGAAAAACCTCCTTCAGCTTCCACAAGACTGATTCAGCGTGGTCAGGTATTTCTGTTCTGAGACATTTGGTTTCCCCCCCAAAAGTGAGAAATTGTTGCAGTTAACAGAAGTCTCAAATTAAAAATGATGACTAACTGAAAACCCTATTTTCTATTGAGAAAAATGTTAAACACAAAGTTGAGATTGTACTGAGGGGGAATGCACAGGTGTATTTTGGAAGGAGGGGAGGTCTTGCAGGAGAACAGAACAAATCAGTATCACTGAGCTGGACTCCTTGGCTGAGTTCACTTTGTTTAAGTACCTGTGAAAGCTGAGGGTGGCAAGCAAAGTACCCAGATGAGGGACAGATGAGGGCAAGGCTTGGCTCACGCTTTCAAACCACAGAGAAATGGTAAGGAGCAAGATCCTAAATGGCCTGTCAGCTGTAACAGTTTGTGTGGACACTTCTAGTTCCCTTCAGTGCTGTCAGTCTGGTTGAACTGCTGGTGTCTTTGTACCACAGCTGGGCACATTATCAGATTTCCAGCTGCCATAGGCCATTCTGTCTGCATTGAGTACTGTTGATCAGTTCACATTAAGACAGAGTGATCTGCCTCAAGAGTACTAGATTTATTATGCTTGCACAGTAAACCTCTGTCTGCATTTTAGGGGTTATTGAGAGTAAAAGTGGATAGCAGCAGCCTGAGGCCCAGATAAAATACCCTGGTCAGCTGGATATGGCTGCACACATAGGTTGGGCATTCCAACATCACTGTCTGTGGTTTTGAACTTAACTTTTTAATGGCCCTGGAACAGACAGGAAGCTCTCATACCAGCTCCATGTGTGCCCTGAGACACTGGGCATGCCCAGATTGAAGAGAGAAGTACTCTTATTTCTCTACATGAGTTTTGGCACACTCTGACAGGTCCTCTGATCAGAGAAGGCTAGGTTTGGGGGGAAATCTGTGGTGCACACCAGCCCCTCAGTGTACGCAGAGCAGTTCACTTCACTGGGCTCAGGGAAGAAGCCGTAATTAACAGGCAGGTGGTAGCAAGGAGCATTTTCCTAGGTTGCCTCTCTGTTGCGCGAAGACTTCCAGTTCTGTTCATTGGCAAGTGCTCCAGGTAAGCGGTGAAGGTGAGCTGCTGGTGGTTTAAATTAAGTGGTCTGATGAGACACCAGAACAGATGACCAGGACTCACCAGGTCAGTTTCAGCTGAGACATGGTCTGAGAAGCTGCCATCGCTCAGTTTCTGCTGCTTGCAGTGTGGACAGGCTGGGCAGTTACTAATACGTGCATGGATTTGGCAGCACATGGTCACAACATGGACAAAAAATGGGATGTTTACAGGCTAAAATCAAGTTTGAAATTGATACTGCAAACATATTGTGCAGACAGTCTCTGATGCTTTATGTGTTTCTGCAGATTCCAGATGGAGGTGGAGATTTCCATCAAGGATATTACACTCCTGTGCCTCAGTTTATTCCGCCAGGTTTCCTGCCAGGGGTTCATTACGTTCCACCTCCCCTTCCACTCAACGTGTTGGCTGAAACAACCAAGGAAACACGTGGTAAGGAAGTATGAGATGAGCCCCAGGAGTGCCATTTTTAACCTGGGTTCAGCACCTAACCTCCAAGGTGGAAGCCCTGAGAAACTGATTCTAGATACAGTTCTTGGAGCTTCCCATATCCCTGCAGTGGAGCCAGGACTGAGATCCTGAAAGTCCCAGGATGGCTTGAGAGCTTGTACAAGCTCTGGGTAGGGCTGACCTAGAGAAAGCAGCCTGGCATCCTTGGGGTCTCCAGCTGACACGCACAGCCATCTCACTCTGAGGTGGGAGGCCCCGGGACTCAGAGTCATTCCAGAATGGGATCTGCTGATGTTCTCCAAATGAAAACATTTTTCTAAATATCCAGTTTGCAGGACATAAAAAAAAAGATTTGGCTCTGTTGCAATTTAGACTAAATGTTAAAAAAATGCAGACTAACACTTACCATGAGCAATGTGAAATTTCTCACTCACCTGGAAATCCTACATTTTAATTGCTGTAAATGAGAGATTGAATCTTCAAAATCCCAGGTTGTTTATATTACATCTCACAATATTTTAAGTTTTTGGCATAGATAAGTCTTTTTGCCCCTCTCTTCGGGTCTCTCTCATGTGGCTGTATTTGTAATTATATTATAAGTTTTTCATTTGGATGCAGATAGTTGTGACCACAAGAGGGTAGAACTGCTCAGAGAATTAACCAGTAGCACTGGATGAGTGAATAATCAGTTTTATTTTAAATTCTTTTGGAAAATAGAGATTATATAAATAGGATTTTATTTCTCTTCTTGGACATGAAAATAACAAATTGTAAATCTGACTGTTCACCAAATTACAGTCATCACCCAGTGAAAAATCAGATCTTCTGTATAAGAGGGAGGGGTGTAATTGTCTCATTTGAATTTAAAAACTAGCGATTGTGGTTAGATATGTGGGACAAGATATAAGTTGGGGAGTTTTTTTGGCCTGGTTTCTCAAGAAAATAAGGCCAATGCAGTCTCATTTTGTGTTAATGTCAGTCCCTCATAACTTTTCGATTCACTAGCTATTTTCAGCCAAACATATAAGTTGTGATCACAGGCCCCAATAACATTGATCTGCAATGGAAGCAGGCATCTCCCACAGAAACATTTGTTTGCAGCCGCAGCGTGGTGTTTGGCTAGCAGGCAGCTCGTACTCAGTTCCTCACTGACGTGTGTATGCCTTGGCCAACAACCAAGAGCATGCCAGTCACCCAGGAGCGGGCACGCATCTCCAGAGCAGTCAGAGCCTATCTGCTTTGTGTCCGGCTGGAAAGCCAAGGAAAATCAAGCAGGACATGGGGAGGATAAGGAGAATGTGAAGAATATGGCAGCTTCGAGGGTGTACAGACATTGTGGAAATGTAAACTTATGTAAAGATACTGATAAATGTATCAGGACTTTAATGCAGTGTTTAGGAGATACTGGGGTGCTGGAGGTGTTACAGTATTTGCTCAGTGTGAAGGGTAGAGAGGAAGCTGAGGGCTGGCAGGCAAAAGAGAAAGTGTATGTGAGGACTGTGCTTTAGTGAGGACAGAAGACCTGGGGATACTGCAGCAGTACAGGACATGTAGGGAGCTGCAGGTATGCTGCTGGGGGCGTGGGACATGGACGGAACTGAGGGTAGTGGACAAACATAGGGCACATGGAGGGAAGCGGAGGTATGCCACGAGGAAAACAGAAGATCCAGCCCTGTATTGCTAAGAGTGCAGTCTTACTGGCCAAATAATCATGAAAATAGGCAACTGGTTAGAGGAGAGAGGTCATCACAGCACCCCCCACAGAGCAGAACGCCGTCTAGTGACCTCAGCCCTTATTACACACAGGGAAAATCACCACCCAGGCACAAAGCCATAGGGGACAGTGCATCGTGGGTCCCACTGCTCAGAGAACAACCCCATTCTCTTGGTACAAGGGAGAAAGTACAAATTAATTCCACAATATTGTATTGTTGCTTCAGGATATGTAGGAATTAGCTAATTGTGACCCAGTGAGGGGGGTATATTTTCTGCATGAGGTTTTATACAAAATAGCATTCAAAGCAGAAGATACAGATGTAGAGAGAAGCTACAGTGAAACTAATAAATCTTTGATTCTGGTTTTCAAGATGAGTCTTGAGAAAAGAGAAAAGGTGTAACATTTAGTGCATAGTGCCCTTATGTCATCTTTCTTTCCTGAGAAAGGAACTGATTCAAACCTGCCATTAGACATGGGAACATCTTTTCTTCAGAGAGACCTCAAATTGAGGTGAAATGGGCTTTGTGGCAAAACAGTTGTGGGAAAATGGTTATAGAAAACTAGTAGGGGAGAACTAGTGAGAAGAAATATCTGTGATCTCAGCCTCTGAAGGGAATCTGGGATGATTTAAGACAAATTTAAAAACAAAAAACAAGTCCTGTCTGAAGAAGTTTTCCCAAGGCTAGAAGCAGCTGCCAGAAAGGTTTGAGTCAATAACTGACTTGCAACTGTGAATGATTGAGGTCAGTTAGGTTTACAGTGGTGATTTGAAGTACAGGCTATGTGGTTATACAATTTCATGCCATATTCACTAATAATGATATGGAGATTTTACAGAATAAATGCAAGGTATGTCCAGTACAGCCACCAGTATAGCATTGGATTGCAGGTTGCTGGCTTTCTAAAAGAATGAGCCACAGAAAAACAAACAAAAAATTCCAGTCTCCATGCGAGGAAAATTGCAAACTGGCAAGTAAAATCTTTATAAAATAAAATCTCCAGTTGGATTTGAGGAGGCGATTATTCAGTCAATCAAGGCCTTTGTGAATTTACAGGAGTGTTCAAAAGGCCTTGCATAGCTGCACTACAGTTAAGGGGGCAAAACAGTTTGCCTCATACTTCTATTCCAGTACAGCTTTCCACGTCAAACACTAGTCATCTTGAAGCACTCTTGCTACATTTCTTTAAGCATGGCTGAAACAATCGGTTGCTATCTGAAGTGCAGTACCTTTGAGGAACTGTAGTTCTTTATGCCAAGCACCTTTGAATTAACTGAGTTGAAAAACAAACTGGATTTACAAAAGTCATTTTGCATTGATTGTTTATCTCTGGAAATGTTGTGATTGATACTGTGTGCAATGCAAATCGAAATAAAGGTTTTGGGGGGGCATTGTTTGTTTGTTTTTAACTCTGACTGTTTTCTGTTCTTCATTTCTTTTCAGCTCCCGCAGCTGACAGCCAGGATTCAGGGGTAGTTTCTGAACCTGGCCAACCATCTTCCCCAGAAGAAACGAACAGAGACCAAACTGTATACTCTGAACATTAAATGGCCCAGGGAAGACCTGAGTAGCAGGCAGCACTGTTTTCACTACTGAGGAGAGTATTGGTTAATATGGGTGTAGAGTAACACTTAATTGTTGAGGAGCCACAACAGCTAGAAGGGGATTGGTTCCCTGTCTCACTTTATGATCACGTTAGAGCTGTCAGCATCACAGCTCTACCCTCCTAGCAGTGTAAAGCCCTTGTTCCTAAAAGAGGTTATTCAGAGCCACCATAAATCTCTTCCTCCTTAAGCAGGAGGAAGCAGCAGAGGATTATGATGTTAAGTGCTGGTTCCTCTCCTGAGGCTAGATGGCACTGTCTCTGCCATATACACTTTGGGTAGCCCTCTTGTGCTCACAGCAGTGGTCAAAAACGTGGTGTTTGTATATCAGTTTGCTGTAAAGGAAAGCTGGTTCTGAGTACGTTCTGAGTTAAGTGATGTAGAGCCTGAAGATTGAGTGAGAGAAGGTGGGAAAACAGTCTGAGTTGCTGATTTTATGTGACTGATCAGGAACATGATTCCCTGGCATTCATCAGGCTGAGGCAGTAGCTTGTTGAGGAGGACTTGAGAGGAATTTGGGGAAAGGTCTGATCTATGCTGAAATGCTGAAATCCAGTACCTCCTCATTGTTTTCCATGTGAACTGACTTTGGGGCACCTTCTCTTCAGGTAGGGGTCAGACCGATTTGGAATCACCTCTTGTCACACAGGCTTCAGGATTTTGAGTGCCTGTGATGCTTTATACATTATTTCTATGTTGTTTAACTCAGTACAGCTGAACAAAACACTACCATTTGATTGTAAAGGGCTCAGGTAGGCAGCTAAATACATATGGATTGGAAGTGCACTGTGGCCACTCAGACACGTGGAGAGATTGGTAGGAACTTAGGGCAAAACACCATTTAGAACAGTAATTAGCTAAACCCATACATGTTGTAATTTTCAATGATAATGTTTAGATAAAGAGGAAAGGTGCATTCCTCTACTGTTTTGCCACAAGGAACTGGTTGTGTATTAAGTGGATCAGTTGTTAATGTTTGAATAATTTTAGGAGGATTTTTGTATAATTAAAAAAGATACATTAAATTGTTGATATGGTTTTGATGATTTGAGGCTTGCATATCTACACGTAAGTTTTCTAGGCAAATTTTGGATGCTCCCCTGAACAGCTGCGTGTAACAAACCTGCCTGAAAAGAGATTTAGGCTTCAGTATTTTTCTGCTACATCAACTGCTGCTGCAGAGTTGAGAAATAACAAAAATATTCTTCTTTTCTGCTACTTGCACTAATAATCCCTTGCTCCATGCAAGATGTAAAGAAATTATATTAAGCTGAAAAAACAGTTTTTTAAGGTAGTAGATGATCTGCTGGAATGTTTTCCCTCTGGGATGGCTCGTAGCACATAGCCAGGGTTTTGGGGGGCAGTGAGTGGAAGTGGCACACTCAGAATTGCCAGAAGGAGAAATTGAAAAACACATGTGCCTGTAGCAAATAAGCTGATGTATAACTTGTTATGTACTAGATTTACAACAGATTGCAGCTCCCAGGAGTGTCCAAACCTCCTCTCAAAAATTGCTGTGTGCTTGGGAAAATCTGAATACTTCTTGAAGGTGTCTGAATGGGGGCAAAGTTCTTTTCAAAATAAAATCATCTACGAATGGAAATACCAGCAGCACCGACAAAGCAGGTTGCTCTGTGGATGGAGTTTTTTAATATATAATATAATGATTTAAGGAAATGGTAATGTACAAGATTGAACAGTTGAATAGTCTCTTTCCCAGATATTTTTCCAAAGTCATACTCAGTGTTGCATTACACTCTTTAAATCTCCAAAGCAAGATGGACTCCAGCCCATTTCACTGACTGTAAAGCACAGTCATTGCAGCTATACTGCATGTACTGTACTTTTTCTCCCTGTTTTGCTGTGCCAGTGTCTCCTTCCAGATTGTCAAGCCAGACTTCTGGCCTTCCTCTTCTTCCATGTTTTGGAGCTATCTATTAGTGAACCAAAGCTTTTGCTTCAGCTGTTTGAATTATGATCTGGCGCTTCAGTAGGATTTCTCTCACTGCATTGCTGCAGACCAGTGTTCATCTCAAGAGGGATGTAGTGGATTTAAAGAGGGAGAAAAAGGCAACTAAACTGAACAAGGAAATGGAGCAGCTGCTTTAAGAGGAGGGTCTGAAAAAACTAGACTCTTCAGTCTGGAGAGAAGAAGGTTGAGGGGAGCAAATGTCAGTTTTACAACATGAAAGCTGTGTCAAAGTAAATGCAAAACTATTATGAACGTTTGTTACACTAGACCTATTTCCATACATGTGAAGGGCAAGAAGGTGGCTGGAACAGGGCAAATCATGCCTGACCAACCTGACTGCCTTCTATGATGAAACGACTGGCTCTGTGGATGAGGTGAGAGCAGTAGCTGTCATCTACCTTGACTTTAGCAAGGCTGTTGAGATGGTCTTCCATGGTACCATTCAGCCAGAGTGGGGAGGTATGGAATGGATGGTTGGACTACAAGGTGGGTGAAAAACTGGCTGGACTGTAGGGCTCAAAGAAGGGTAGTTGTCAACAGTCTAAAGCTTAGTAACTGGTGGGCAGTTACAGTTGGCTTTCCTACAGGATCAGTATTGGGGCCAATACTGTTTAATATGCATAATTGTTTGGTGCCATCTGACTAAACATTTCAGATTTTTACATTTTGGGAATTTTGTCCCAAAGTTGTTTTGCACCTATCTCTGTATGGAAAGATGAATTAATGGTAGACAGTTAAAGTGAGTAACTCCCCTGCTGACAGGGAGGATTATCTTAGGTTGGTATGACAGGTTTTCATTCTTCCATGTTATGCTCAGCTTGTCCTTCTTAACCAAGGAAAAAATGCTCCTTTACAAGTGGTATTTTCATATTGTGTGCTTAAAGACTTCCAAGCAAATAATTTTAATTCCAGACCTAGTGCCAACCAGTGTTTCCAGGGATTAATCTCTGTGATCTCTTCTGACTCCATTTATTTAAATAAATTATTTAGGGATAATGAAATCAATTTGGTTTGAAATGGAATGATTTGGATTAGACAAGTCACTTGGGGGTTCTTCCAACCTAAATCATCTCAGAATTATTCTTTTTTTTTAAATTAAGGCTGAAGCCACATATACTTTGGTCAAATTCACAAAACTTAGGGACAAAAAGGAAAGTTAGCTATGACATCTATTCCTGAAATCTTTCAGCATGCAAGCTACTGCTGACTGCAGTACGAATTCTGCATATAGCATTTATTTCATCATTATTATTTGATTTCTTATGATTGACTCCTTTGCTGAATAGAGCTGAATTTCCGAAGATGTGGTTCCCAACCCCTGATACTTCTTTCAATCCTCTGTCCTCACTGCAAGCAGCTGGGTCATCAAAGAACAAGCATTGTTTGTACACTGAAGGGGAAAACCTAAAATTAGTAGCCAGTTCTTTAAAGCATACTCACACCACTAATTTCATTACTTTCAACGGAATTATTTGTAAGGGTACAGAGTTGACATGTCAGTTAGGTATGCAAGTTTAGGTTCCAAGTTTTATACAGAGGTGTCTGTGACACTGTCCAAAACCTCAGATTATTGTAGATTTGCATTTTCTGCAGGAGCTTTGGAAAAAGGAAAACAAACCCAAGGGATTCTAGAAGGATCACGTAATATGTCCATTCTGCAAGCATATGTGAGACTCATTTGTCACTGCCCTAGAGCAAACTGCAAGATGTTAACATTCTGCGGTATCGGCTTCTACATCTGGACTGAAGCAGGTTTTCGTATGACAGTAATTATAATACTAACTCTCACTAGGTTTTTTTTCCTTTTCTTCTTGGAATTAGATGCACCCAATTGGAAACCTCTGAATCCACAGCAAGACTATAGCTGTTTTTTCCACATTAATGAGTAATTAATTTTGAACAGCGATCCAAAGAAATATTTAACTGCCTACCAATAAAGTCAGTTTGCTGCAAACAAAATTCTCCCTCCCCTTAAAAAAATAATTTTCATGACAGAAAAATTATGATGTGAAACATACCTACTTTGGAACAGTGGAAACTTTAATTAAATCATTCTTATGGGCAAATAGGTCTGGTTTTCCTATTTTTGCCCAATATTTTACTACTGCAATATTAGCATTAGTCACAGAGCCTCCCTCCGTTCTTGCCAAAATGTAAGAGAGGAATCCAAAATTAAAGAAAGACCTTGTGGAATCTACTCTTGAAATCAAAGTGTCGCTGCATATTTTGTTGTAGCCAGGCCATTATGAGAGCACCAAATCCCTCACAGACAACCAGGCAGTGATATGCCCATTCACCCCCCCATGCATTTTACTTGTACGAGTATCCTCGGGGTCCATCTTGTCAGACATAAGCGAGGCTTGCAGAAACGAGGTGAGAACATTTCTGAAAATAAGCAGCAGGCTTATTGTACTGTTTTATTTGCAGTGTGTAACGTTTTCCTCTTGTTTTCCCCTGGTGTCCCTTCCCACTGGCTCTTCGGATCTTGGCCTCCTCAGCTGTGCGACATTAATGGTGAACTTGCTACTGACTTTGTAGGGATCAGGCTCTAATTATACATCAGTTCTGATCTCACACTGCTTTCACGTTTATTTCATGCAACTGCCTTTAGTGGAGGCATTTCTGGTTTCATTTACTAATTACTTTCAGGGTTTTATAGTCCTAATGGTACAATCTACTCAAAGGTGTCCAAGCCACATAAGCTAGGACAAATCCAAAACATTTATTCTTACAAAATGTGGTTTAAATAACAACCACATGCAGAGTTCCCTTGGAAAACCTTTCCTATTTTTTTCTGTTTCCCATTAAGAAATGTGTTCTTTTGATCGAGGTGGAAATGGACTGTTTTTTATATTCTTCCATAGTAAATACACACTTACATTCAAATAATTCAAAAGTCTCATGTACCTGCAGATAATTGGTTTTTTGACATCCCCTTCCTCATTTATTTACTGTCTCACATTGCCAAATGGTTCTTATGTGGGATTTACGACATATTCTAGTTTAGCCCATGATTTAATGAAGTTTCTACCACTTTGGATAGCAGAGGCAATATAGAAACTATTCACTTTCTCTCTTAAAGCTACACTAAACAAGATCAGAAAACCACCTTTCTAGCCCAAATATTATACTAGCATTTGTAAATAGGAAACGCACGGCTAAGCTGCTTTTTGCCGTTCCTTGATCTTTCACCTATGCCTCACCCAAGCATGCGGTAAGCCATCTACTCTATTTAACTGCGTACTATGTGTGACCTAAGTTCTTGCTTGCAGAAAGATTTCTGCTGAAGACCAGTTTCCCATAATGTTCACTCAGCATCTGAAGGCTTTCACAGCTCCTCATTCACATCTTTTAGCAAGATGCTGTTTCAATGTATTGAGGTATTTCATCGCAAGTTTGGATTTCCCAGCAGAAGGATACCGGTACGCGTAACGCTCATTCCCCTCAGTAGCAGGAGTGAAGGAACTCACTGAGGCATCAGGGCAACTTGGAAACAGTTTGTTTGGATAGAGCAAGATACTATCAACACACTTTACATGCTGCACGTTTCAGGGGCTGTGAAAGGGAAGAGAACGCTAACAGTAGGGCACCCTTGCCTCAAAAAACCCAAAACCTGGCGGTGTTTGGACTGGATCGGCCCATGGATTTAGCCCCGAGCAGGTATCTCTGGCAGATCCCAAACTCCAGCATGCCCATGGAAAATTTTCCTAACCTGGTGTTCATGAACAGCAGATGAATGTACATATTTCAAACGTGGAAGAACAAGGAAATACTATTTACTGCCAGTGAAAAACAGCCAGTCAGAAGCATGGTTTCATCAGAGACTGGTTAGGTGACCTAATACGTCCTCCCTTTGTCCCCAGCCCGCATTCCAGCACAAGCATTTTTTGCTAAACAAAGTTTTTCTGTGACTTGTTTTGTTTAGTTTCATACAACACAAGGTATGGGGTTTGCAGCAGCCTGTTAAGAAACTACTGTTCCCATGACAAATGTTCCACCAGCAACTTCTCTCTCGGTACATTCAGCCTATTTCTTTTCCTTTGCTAGTCCCAACCTGTTCAACCTCGCTGATCACGGACCACCTCGGCCCCACCTCGGCACGGCCCCGCGCTGGGCGCCGCGCGCCCCCGTCGGCCGTTGGCGGGGTGGGGGCGGCCGTTGGCGGGCGGGGGGGGGGGGGGGGGGGGCATGTGCTCGAGCGCGCGCCGCCGCCGGCCGTTGGCGGGTGGGGGGCACGTTCTCAAGCGCGCGGCGCCGCCGACCGTTGGGTGGGGGGGGTGCGGCGGCAGGTGAGCGGGCGGTTGGCGAGGGGCGCGGGGGTGCTGGGCAGTGCCACGCCATCGCCTCACAGCCAGTCTGGTGTGGGTGGTGCTCTAGGTGTCTTGTCCACCGCCTCAGCTGTGCAAGGAAGAGCCGAGTCGGTGAAGGAACTTACCTTCTGTTGGGTTTTGCTTGTTTTTTGGCATAGAGCAAGCTGTCCTGGGGGTTATTAGATTTTCCAAGAGATGCTTATCTACAAGATAGAATGCTTTCCAGATTTATAAACTGAGATTCAGCAGACACTCTTGTTACCATCTTTTTCACTTCTTAATGTTTTGATATGCTACTTTTCCAGAACAGCAAGGTAGTGTGCACTGTGTGGATACTTATTTCTTCTTTCCACGTTTTTGCAGTTAAAGGTATGAGCAATGATGGGTATCTGCCTTCTGATACCAGCTGTCATGCTCTCAGCGCTGCCCAGCAATGCCGGTGTCCTGGTCAGTGGCACGCGGGAAAGTAAACTTCCATCAGTGTATGGCCTTAATTCAGCACAGTGCTTTAACATGTACCAAACATTTAAGCATGTGCATGGCCCCATCGCTTCCAGCAGATCTAGTCCTTTGGTTTCAGGCACTGAAGTTGAACAGTACTTAATGACATTGCTTATTTGGGTGCTCTCTTTCAAGGATTTTTTGTGCAGGTCCTGAAAAGTTGTTTCAAGTCCTGAAACAAAATACCTGGGTCGGTTCCTCCTGAGACTTGCTCTCCTGCTTCCCCTTTTCGCCATGTCTTGCACATGCCAGTTGGTAGCCCTGCATGGGGACATTAAATGGACTGTGGTGCCTGTGACAGATTGGAGGAGCCCTCAAGAGGGCAGAGGGATGATGATACAGGGGAGGGAAAAGGAACAGAAATACTATTTCATGTCCTGGTTTCCTATTACTTTTGCAAGCATGAAATAGCGTTATGAGAGACTTAGTATTTTCAAATATGAATATTTAATGTGTACTAGACTGTGATATTTGTGTTCAATTCCGCTTCATTTAAGAAGTAGTTCTGATGAGCTAACTGACATGAATACTGGTTTGAAAGCTGGTTTAACTCTGAATAACTGTTGGGATCTGGACCTTTAATTATATAATTCTTAAAAGCTTTTAAAAATGTTCTTGGTCTGTATGTCAAAAAAAAGCCTTAGTATTTTGCCAGTTCCAAAGCAGTTACTGAACAGCAGTTACCGAAACAACTTTTGACCTGCTTATAGAATCCTTGAAACTCCTCAGTCCAGCCCAAGATAGGACCCATAATATCTAGCCCTCAGATTCAAAGAATGGTGTTTACCTGTGCCAAGATGGTAATGGTGGCAGGATGCTGGCTTGCCACTGCTGTTGTAAAACAAGGCTCATGGGGTACATCAAACAACTAGATCTGTCATGCTAGCAAAGGCTGCAGGCAGCTTTGTGTGTTAGCAGGCCGGAAATATTAGGCCAGTCTAGCTGCAATAGCTGGATATACACGTGTAAGTTCTGTCAGTTACCCTATCTGGGTATCTTAGTGTCATAGAAGGACAAGTTCGTGTTATAATGTGTATGTTTGGCCCTTACATAAACAGTAAATAACTGCAATTTAAAACAAAGTTTTGGAAGGCATATATAGCTTTGTCCTTCCTGGTATAAACCAACCTGTGCATTTGATTAGCATTAAAACTTCTTGCTTTCAGGATATTTTTACCATTCTAAAAAAGTCTCAGAAAAAAAAGGCTTAAAAACAAGAAATGAAAACACTTAAGACTTAAGCCAAAATATCTTTATTTTTTAAAGCAATTCAATACATTTACTTGTGGTTTTGGATTACTTGGACTTGCATTTTTGACTAAAAATTAGGCCTAGTGTTAGCCCTGTGAAACTTGTGTTTATTCATGTTGAACTTAATCTATGAGAATATTCAAGGTCAAATGAAATCTGACGCTTTCAGACCAGTTTCACACCATACAGTGCTTCTTACTGGCTGAGTCAGTTTGGTTTGTTTATACCAGTTTCCAAGTTCCAAAGTGACACTTTACAAGAGGACAGTTAACCAGCGGCACAGACTATCAGTGGAGTTTCCATTACTCAGAGTCTAAGACAAGTACACAGATTTCTCTAGAAGAAATGCAAGTGGGTGCTATGAAAAAATCACTTGAGTGAAATGTGGTGTGTCTCACGCAGTAGGTCAGTACAGAGGGTAGTTAATGCTCTTGGACTCAGAACGGTCTAGTTGACTGGAGCTCCGGGAGGCACTTCTCTTTTAGGGCAGGCAAGTCTAGATCTGCCTGCTAAGGAACTAGTGCTTTTAAGAAAGGGCACTATAAGAAACAATAATGCACTGCAAGGACTCTCCGCGTGTTTCAGTGTGGGAGGCTGAATGTTACTCATCTGGTCTTCTTTCTAAGCATGTTCAGTGTTGGCTGATGCAATTTGGCCTATATTTCAAGTGTGTTACCTTCAGTGCAAGACTGTATCTGTTCTCAAAGGCTCCCCTGCACTTATATAGTAATATAAAGAAATAAATTTCTGTGTGTAAATATAGGGAAAGGGTCAAGATTGGTCAAAGATTTTTATACTGAGTTTCTATCTTTTACCTTTAGGCTCAAGCTTGTCAACTTGATTAGCAATTAGTATGCTGTTAAAAGATCATACAGCCTTTCAGTAGATTTCTGATAGCTTGTAAATTTAAGATAGCTCTTGGTAATGATTTAAGCAGGGTGATGTGGTAGTTGAAGCTGAGTCAGGAAAGCTTTTTTCCATACCTTGTGTCTGGCCTGCTAATTCCCTTCTGATCCTGGTCTCATCAGATTAATGATTTCAGCGCTCTTTATTGGTCTTGAAGAAGTGTTTGCAGCAAAATACTGTCTGAGAGCTGTTAAAGTTATATAAAGCTATGGAAGCTACAGCCAGTGTACAGATGTGTGGTTTGCATGGTATCTCTCTTGTGCTAACATTTTAGAGCAGTAAACTATAAATTAAGGGTATTTAAAGCCATTCCTGTTTTGTTTCTGTTTTGGTTTTTTTTGCTCCTAAGGCATAAACCTCCTTCCCAAGAAAATGACATTCTGCTCTCAAACTTGAGTGAGAGAATGAGGAAACAACGAATCTTTGCAGACAAAGAGCTACTGTGTGTAAAGATGGAGTGAGAACTCCAGCAGAGAGAACCAGAAGAAAGGGCTACAGCTGAGAGCCTATAAAGACCAAATGAAGACCACCTAGCAGTCACACAAACAAATTTATTTAGGATTGGACACAGTCCACTTTGCAACTTAATGTATTTCAGCCATGATTTTCTACATGTCCATATCCGATACATTCAAGCACAACAGTTCTAGAAAATGGACTTTGTCTCTATCAGACACAAGGCTTTCTCCTTTCAAATGTAACTGCTTTTATACCTGACCTATTTGAGAGCCACAGTTTAGAGAAATGTAACTTGACCAAGAAAGCAGAAATGTGCAGAGAAAGGAACTGTGGTTGGAGAGAGTTAACTTGGGCTAGCATTTCATCCAGTGAGCTTAGCTCCTTTCAGAGAGACTTGCAGTCAGAAGCAACAAAAACGCAGACTAGTTCTGAAAAAGTTGAAGAAAACAAGGTATTGAACCACAGTCAAAGGACAGGCTCAGAAGCTCTTACTTTGCAAAGTGGTTGTTCCATGGAAGAAAAGCAGCATGTGCAGCATGAAAAGCAGCATGCAAAACATACATGTTCTTTGGCAAAGGTCAATGCAAGTTTAGGTAGAATATCCCAGGAATGTTGCTCTGAAATTCAAAAGTGGAATTTGTCATTTTCAGTAAAATCTTTTTAAAAAGTATAAAACATAAGCGTGTAATGGTGTTGAGGGTCAGTTGCTCAATATGAGCAGGACTGAGCCACTGTTTTGAGAGTGCACGCAGAACTGAGTCAGCTCAGAAGTACTGGACTTGGCTGTAAGCAAGTTAGGTCTTGTATGAATAGCCATCTAATTATGACAGTTAATAATTCTGGACTGTTAGCTCATCCCAAGAAGCAGATTGAATCCAAGTCACCATGCTTTGAGGCTGCCTCCAGTGTTTCAGTTAAGAAGAGTTTCTGTACTACCGATTGATCCTCATTCATGTAAATGTTTTCCTTAACTTGGAGTCTGAGCGTAACATAACCGTGCACCATCGAAGCAGAAGATTCACAGACTTTGGTGGGACTTCCCTCTTATGGCAGTGGAGAGAAACTTGAAACTACAACCTCGATGCACAGTGAAGTTCCAGCAAGTAGAATATTATGAACAGGTGACCTGCACATTTTGAGTGGTTCCTGAGTGATGACTGAAGAGGCCAAGCTGACATCTCTCACTCTAGGGAATTTCCAGAAAAGGAGACATTAGTTTTTTCTCAGCAAGTGCTGTCCCCGCAGGTGAGTCTACCCTGTGAGTAAGAACTGCTTGAGTTAACATAATGAAGCTGATGATGTTGGAGAAGTTGTTTTCCATGTGCTGACTGGGAAAATCAGATCTCTTTCTGATGGTTGGTTTATTTTTTAAGTTGTATGTGTGAACAACATGAAGTAACCAGTTATATTTTCTATTTTAGATTGCCCCCCCCATTAAATTGAACTACTGTATATTTTCATAGCTTACAAAATTTTTCATAGTCAGAAAAAGCAGAATATTTTGGCTATCTTCTATTCCTTGTTAAGGAATATTTTACAAGATGTAAATGGATATTAAGAATATCTAGTCTACTGCATGAAAAGTGAATTAAAAATGGCTTTGAATTTCTACAAAATGAAAATTTGACTGAAACATATGAATGGTCATAGCGCTTAAAAGGGGTCTTGCGGAACTGATATGTGTTTGAAGTTACTTTAAGTTTTCTGAGCCTTGATTCAAAGATGAAGTCAGTAGAACTCCATGGACTTCAGAATGCTTTTCCGTGTAATAGGCAAATTAAGCTCTGAAATATAAAAGAAGCAAGCATGTGTTTTCTCTTGAGAATAGCAGTTACTGAAATGACAATGGAAACATCAGTTTTATGCAATCAATTAAACACTGAACTTGGCTCTCTGGGCCACTCTGTGGACTTTTTCTGTAGTGCCCAAACTGCAGTTAATAGCAAAACAGCAACCAGTGGATATTTGATGGCAAGGTCTGGTCTATGCTGGAGAAGGCTACTATAGAGCTGTCTTTAAGAGGGGGAGGAGGAATAGTCATTTTTAAGGTCTCTGGTTACAGATTTTGCTAAGAACTGTGATTTAGGTGGTCAGTTTCGGAGTGTGACTGTGCCTGGGAAGTATGTGGAGTTCTGATTTAAACAAGAATATTGCTTTTTGTGCCAACTCAGGTTTTGGGGGAGGGATTAGTAAACCTGTGTTTGGTTCTATTCCCCTAAATAGCGGATAACATGAAAGAATGCTTTCCTAGTGTAGACTTGGGGGATTTCTGGAGTTAAGTCTTGTCCTCTTCTTCTGTATTCCCCCCAACCCCCATGTGTGTTTACATGATAGGATCAAAATACTCTTCCTTGTCTGCTTAAACACTTGTCTTAGAGAAACCAATCACAGCAATAACAGAATCGCTCTGTTATCCACTAGTGCAAAGGGTATTCGCACTCTGCCTGACTTCAGATTTTGCTCTATGTTTCTGTAGCAGGGATATGTCGCTTCTGGGCAAAAAGGCTTCTGAACTTACAAAACCAGAAACAGAGTCAGCACTTCTGCTTCTCCCCCTGTGCTAGCAAATCTGTTTGTGGTTTTTTTGTTTGTTTGTTTGTTTTAGAAATAACAACTGGTAGGTAAAGGAAGTAAATTCAAAGCTCTAATATGTAGTTTATAAATAATTAGCGTGCTTCTGTGGGAGAGCAAGCGAAAGAAAAGATGGGTGTCTAAACACAAGCAGTGAGAAATCTGGTTGGATAACAGGTAGGGTAGAGCAACTGTCAGATTGGCTGGAGTCAGATCAGCCCCAGCAGCACTGAGCTGTGCTGTAGTGGCCTCATCTTCTGTCCCTGCTGGGCCTTGTCCCCAGTCTGGCTGTGCCCAGGCGCTGCTGGAGACCTGTGGCCTTGAGTGGCCCGGCTGCGGAGGAGGTGGTGCCTGTGCAGGTGCGCTCCGTGGGCCAGGACTAATGCCACCGAGAAGAGACATGTGAGAGGAAGCCCCAACTCGCATAGTAAGTGAGGCTCCAGGGTGGACATGGGAAACTCATTCAAAGATTTAGGTAGGGCATTTAACCCATTTGAGATTGGCAGTAGGTAAGTTTGACTTCACAAGGTCCAATTTGTACTCTTAGTTTGGTTGTACTTCGGATGTGATGAAATTGGAAGACCTGTCAAAATCAAATGGGCTCCTTTTGAGGGGGAATGTACAGAAAGATTACAGAGATACTAATATGGTATACCTCAGGAAGCAGATTTTTTTCCCTCCTGGTGTCTATTACACATTCAGTTGCGTGTGCGCTCTCGTGCTCTTTTTTTTCTTTCTTTTTTTTTAACTGATAAGTTCTAACATCCATTTAACGTACCTGACCAAAACTGTATGGTCAAATTAAAAATAAAAGGTAAATTTTAGTAATTAATCACAAACTTCACTGGCATTAGAGAAAGCTTTTCTCTACTAAAGGTAAAAATGTTTAGATGAGGATTCCTAGCTGCAGAGTGCAAACGCTTGGCAGTGACTGGAATCAAAAAGACAGTCTGAGATCTACTGGTACAAAGAAGGTACTCTAGTTGAGATAGATTCAATTTTTATGTTTTTTTAATTCAAACGTCCATTATATTCATGTTGCTTAAAGGCTCTAGAATATTTTGTCGTATTTTCCAGCCTTGTTGAATTGACTTAAAGTGTAATCAACTTAAAACAAATAGAACAAAACACTCGTCTAATAAATGTCAGTTCCATGCTGACTGGAAAGAAAACACGGTGTTCCTGCCCTGTCACCCTGGTGATTATGTTAAAACACAAAGTCCCTGATCATACAAATGGAACAAACCCTTTCACTGTTCACCTCTTTCCCCATGTAACCAGGCAAGTATGTAATGGTGTGGGCAATACAAGAAGTTGGCTTTTTCCTTTATTTATGTAGAAATCCTATCGTGCACCTTGCTGAATGACCTGGTAAAGGTTCAGCAGGAGACAGGACTCAAAATGGACCGCATCCTGTAGAGGTACTGGTGCTAACAAACAGCTGGGACTGAGCTGCATGAGGGCATGTGCGCGTGGGGCGCAGTGCGGACATGTCTGCTGGCACCAGCAGGAGCTGTGCCTCCGGAGCTGAAAGCAGCCTCCCGTGTCGGTGCGGGGCCATGCCTCCTCTTGTCAGCCGCCTCTAAAAGGTGGCTGTGAGGATGGTGACCACGATGATGATGATGTGATAGGTGTCTTGTGCTCTTTGACATATGCTTGCATGGCTTTAAGGGGAAAGGTGGCCAATGCACAATCTTCACTTGTTTCTTCTTTTGAATGTGTATCTGAGGAGGAGCTCGTGCTCAGTTTAGTTGAAGTGGATCTTTGGAGACTGAGTGGTTGCAGAGAATCCGGAAAGAGGTTGTGGTGGATGCTGTATTTCAGCATTTCAACAGCGCAGGGATGAGTAACAGATGAAGCCCAGCTTTGCAAGCAAGAAATGAAACTTTCTAGATGAGCATCATCTAGTCTTGGGTTTAACTCCCCTCTCCCAAATCCTCAGTGTTCGGGTTGTAGTGACAGGCAGGTTGATTTGACTTCTTGCTCTCATAAAGGAGTGTGTAAGTATTGTAGGTATCCCGCTGTGTGCTTTGCTAATATTCCTTTCAATGTAACTCATAACTTCCAAGCAAAAGCTAATTGGGCACTCTTGTCTCGTTGTGCATTTTCTCCTACGCTTTGTGCTTTCTATTTAGACAATAAAAGGACCAAAGGGAAAACAATGTTTCTTTATGTTAGAAGTACAGTGGCCTCACATGTCAATATTTCTTTTCCCCCTGTGCACTCTGACTTAGTTTATTTTTTTAAACACTTTGGCTTCTTTTAAGGAGATTTGAGTTCCAGAGCAAACCAGTTTGCATGACGTGCGCAGCTTCATGTTGCACTGGACTGATGGCATTTGTTATGTCTACCAGCTGATAGAGTTTTCTGAAAATATTTAGCCTGTAATGCAACCCTCCCATGTCTTCTGTTTTTACTGCAAACATGCAATTAATCACCCTAATTACCCAGAAGCCCAAGTGATGATGATTAAAAAATAATAATAATAATAACAAAGCAGTGATGTGGGTGGCTGCTAGAGTGCAGGACTGAGACGAACCTTCAGCACACCCAGGAACCTGCCACATGTCCTTTTGCATCGGGTGAGATGCCCTGGATGTGGCATGAGGCACCTGCTGAGTGTCACATAACCCAGCCAGCACAGGTGCCACCGGCAGTTTCCTCGGGATCGGCGCACACTGCACTCCAAAACTTTTCAAGGTCCAGGGCTACCAGAAAGTGTTAGCTGTCAAATAATTGCATGAGAAAGACTTGGAGAAATAAGCATATGTTCTCTTGGAAAATGATGTTTAGCAAATATTAAAGCTGTCATTTGCAAGACAGGTGTCATTCAGAGGTCAGGTATATATCATTGATTTGATATTGATTTGACATTTATTTGACAAAAATATCTGAATCCAAAATGAAACCAGAACAGTTTCTGTCCTTTGTAGATTAACAACAGTGTAGGTTTTTTGCCCCTTTCAAATAGTTCTCATGCCAGGAGGCTGAGTCCATAGTAAGTTTCACTGGTTGAGCACATGTGCTCATGCCCTGTTAAAAATCCTTGGAGATAGTTCTAAAATGAAAGTCTGAACCAAAACCGGAGAATAGTGATCCACATGGGTATGCCAGGGAGAGCTCTGCGCTTCCAGGACTTCTGTGAGTCTTCACCACGACTCTGCCTAGCCCTGGAGAAAATAAAGCCAACCATAATCTCAGTTTCTTCTGTTCAGAAGGAAATGGCATTTCTGTGTTCCAGAAGAGTGCAAGCAATGTGCTATTATGTTGCTTCTGAGAGGCTGTTTGAGGAGTTTACAATGTTCTCCAAGAAGTAAGAATGTTCTGTATGGGTATGTGTGCGTGTATGTATATATGCATATATACTCAGCCCTGCGTAATACATATGAGATCCTAATTCTTCTTTCCTACTAGCATCACATCCCTGTTTATTGTAGGTCTGAGTCGCTCTTGATTTATATGGGTGGGAATGCAAACACAGTTTGGACTGCAGCATGGTCTGAAGTGCCATTTGCTAATAGGATTAGTGACTCATTTGTGTCCAGGTGTGCATTTGCTTGGGGGAAGGGACCTGGGGGATCCTGGCATCTGATCCCTGCTACATCCAAATGAATTTATTCTATCCTGGCACTTGGTTGTCAGCCCCAGCAACTTTTCCTGCCGTACGGGTGACAGCTGCTGGTGTGCGCCATCCGCAGCCTGCTCGCTGGAGGCCATAGGCGAGCTGCTGCGAGGGTGGGAGGAGTAGCCAGGGACGAGTGAGCTAATTTGGACCCCTCAGGCCTCAGAAACATGTGGGAATGGACATAGCAGAGCTTTACAACATCCTAATCAAGAGGGAGACAATGAAAGCAAAATAAATGCACAGTGCAAAGCAAGGAGACCCCTGGGTGTACAGTGCGGGGTGGCAGAGTGGCATCAAGCTCAAAAAGGCTAAACTATTTCAGTAGGAGTTGAGAGAAATTCTTGTTGGGGAAGAGGCCCACAAGGGCTATCATATAGCCCAATCCAGGGTAGGAGCACAGGGTACTGAAGAGGATGGGTGGTAAATGGCTGCGTCCCCAGAGTTAATGCTGGTGGTGCTTCTCCCTGGGACAATGGTTCCTTCAGAATCTTTCTGCTGAGCAAACATGGGCTGGCTAGTAATTGCAGTAGTTTTAATGAGATTGTCAGAAGTCAAGGTGTAAAATAATCTTTATATATTGTTCATATATATACTATTTATGTATTTATATTGTATATTTATATTTTATATAAATATGCTTATATATTTTATATGTTTTTCTTCTGAAGACGGTTAATTTCCCTTCACTTGCAGTCTGACTTGGCTGTATGCAGCTAGCCAGGCAGCTGACAGAAAACAATGAATTATATCATTATAGATATGCTCCTGTATATTTTGGGGGGAAAATCACCATGCCACCCTGTTAAGTAAGTATTTAAGAAGAGCCGTAGCCTAGAAAATGGTAAGAAGGACAAAACAGGTGCCAGTTAATTCTGTGTACTTTGGATAAGATTTCAGCTGTAGTCAGTGCCAATTATAAAACTGAATGGAGTGACACAGTATATTAAGGAACATGATTTGTTAAATGGCATCAACATTGCTGGCATTTTATATTTCTAGAGGTAGCAGTCTTGAGCCAACTCATCTAAAATGTCCCAAAATCTCATTTAACATGTCAAAAAGTGCTTTCATTGTTAATTCTGTGAATATGGGAGAAATGGACATTGTGATAGACACATTTTGACATTCCTAGCTGGGCTAAGCCCTCTTAATACTGGGATTTAGCTTGTTACAAGCAAATAATGTCTGAAGCCAGTTCTGCTAGAAGAAGCTGTTCACTGCAGTTGTCAGACTGATGGAAGCAGCATTTGCTTGAAACAGTATGGGGATGTCTTCAGATGCTTTCTGAACTGTTAATTAAAAAAAAAAACAAAACCAAAAAATCTTTGGGCAGAAATTCAGGGTTTCTAACAGCAGCCCCCAAACCATACACTAAAATTATTATTTATTGGGGGCAACTAGAATTGGTGTCTAAACACATCCTATTTATTTTATGCCACTTCTCTGCCTCACATTGCAAATAATCAAGACTTTGCACATGAAGTTTGACAAGGCAGCTCAGCCCGAGGCCGTGGCAATGGTGCTGCCTGCAGCTTGGCCCGCTCTGCTGTGCCCCCTTTTTGTGCTCCAGGTAGCGCAGGAGCTGTTTCAGCTTTAGCGCTGCTCCTCCCCATGCTTGCTTTCCTGGAAAAAGGTGATATTTGTCACTTTTTGATGTAACAGTATTTTGAGACTGTATGATGTACGAGCCCACCTCAGCAAAACCACCGGGCTGGGCAAAGCAGAGCTGGGGGAGCACTGGCACCTCGGCGTGCCCTGGGATTCGGGGCTGGCCCCAGGGTGGTTTGCTCGGAGCGGTGTGGTTGAGGAGGAGCAGCAATGAGACTAATTTGTGTAGCAATGAGATTAATTTGTGCGGCGCTCCAGACTGCCCCGGCTAGGTTTTCTGGGGCCGACCTGTACCCCATGGCATTGCTGACATGCCCTGGTGGAGGCAAAGCACCTTCACTGAACTCAGCCAAGCTCCTTAGCTTGTGCTCCCATTCATCCTTAGCGCCTCGGCGTGTCTCTGTGTTACGGGAGTGGTGTGCTCACCTGTACTTCCCCACTCCTGGATGTTTTGGGTCTGCCATGTCCACGAGGAAGCGTTGCGGGCATCAGCACATGCCCGGTGAGCTCCGGCTTTATTCAGGCTTGTCCCACTCGTCTACCTGTGTTCCTGCCTCTTTCAGCTCCCTGGTGCAGCAGCACGGCCTTGAGAACACACTCCATGTTCTCCCTGGCTAAACTTAGTGTAATTGTATACTTTTTTTTTCCCTTTTTTTTTTAATTAAGAAGATAAAGTAGTTTTGGCTGCAGTAAAATCTAAAAACAGTATTTTACAATGAGGGAGAGATATATGACATGCATGAGTTTTTTCTTATTACACTGTTCTTACACAACTCATTAGAGGTTCTAAAAGCCCATTATATTCTGAGCTAAGCTTGATTGCAGTGTTTCTCCTATATAATATTCTATAAATTCCTATAAAAGAAAGAAACAGTAGACTAAATTAATGTTCTCAAGTACTTTGATTGCAAATGAGGACTAGGACTTTGATTACTGCATTTTATGAAAAGTGTTCTAAAATATTATTTTACATGCTATCCTAAGTCAAGGCTTATTTGAAGAACAAAATTTTGACAGCAAAAGTAAATTCACATGATTATCTGCATAATGATGGATATGTTTTGTGATGATGGTTTAAATTACCGTCATCTTTTCAGCACCTCTCAATGCATGAAAGAAAGCTTTCTTCAGTGCTTTTTAGTGCAATCAGTCTGGCATACTGAAATGCCAGCTATATTTTCTAGGAAGATATTTCTGCCTAGCAACTACCTGTAAGCATAATCAATATTAGGAAGCTTTGGAGCTGGATTCTGCCACCTGCATGCCCTCAGTGTACAAATTGTTCCACTGAAGCCCACATATCTCTTTGCATAAAATAATTTTGTAAGCCACAGGATGAAATGCCCTAAGTTACTATTCTGAATATGTTTAGTGCTTATGTATCTGCTCCAAGTAGAAAAGCTAGGGAAAATTTCAGAGAAAAGGAAAAAAAACCATAATCCTCATTAACTTTTATTTCATTTTTGAAACTTTTTAACAACCTGCCAAATGACAGTGAGCAGGAGTCTTCCCTTACATATGCTCCTTGAAATCAAGACTGAATGTGGGCCTTTGGTTTAAGGAATTTTTACTGAGTTTTCATTACTTTTTTAATTACTCTGTTATTTTTTTGCTTGGCTGAAAGGAAAAAGCTAGTTGTAGTCAAAACACTGTAATTTAAATGTTCTCTAGCACAAACTCTAACACGGTGGGAAGACCTAGCAGATAGTGAGACACTTCGCTGCTTAACGCTTGTGCTTGGGTATCTGCTTGTGTAATGAACGTGCCCAGACACTGACGGACTCGGGCTCCGATCCTGGATTTACTGCACCTGCTGAAGTTTCCTTGGAGTTTCTGACTTCATTTATATGGATGTGCAGCCCTGCCTGCATGCACAGCAGTTGGGAACGCGCTGCTCATGTGCCCAGCTCTGAATGGGGTACAGTTTAAAAAAAAAAAAAAAAAAAAGTGTCACAGGTCAAAAGTGGAGTTAGATGGGTTTTTTAGACATTATTCCTCTGGGATAATTAAGGCAATGGCATCACATACCATTATCAAATACTATGACAGTGAAATGAAGGTTCGCTCCTTATCCTTGGTCAGGAGGATATCATTCATAAGGCACTGATATCATTAGCATGGATTATTATTTGTGTTACAGTAGTGTGCAGTGAGAGCAAATTCAAGGCCCAGATAAACTAAAGCTGCAGAAACACCGTCCTTTTGGTCTGAAAAATAGACAAACAAGCAAAGTGAACAAAACAAGCAAAAGACTGAAGAAAGGAACTGGAACCAGGAACAAATAGGAACCAAAGCTTGTAGAGATAAATACTATTTAAAACAATATTTTGTATATCCAAAGAAGTGTGGTCAGACTGAACTCAGAAGACTACTGCTGAATTTCAAGAATAGTGACTTGACAAGAAAATTCAAAGAAGAAGGAGTTTTACTGGCCCTTTTTACAAACAGCTGCCAAAGATACTAGGTAAGATCCATCCAGGCAGACCAGTGAGTTACCACACTCTCCATCCCTTCTTTCTGCGACTGACTTGGAAAATCATCTGTAACCACCCATTTTAAGGGCTGGCACATCCTAATCATCCTTTGGCATCCTTTTTGAAGCCAATCCCAGCTGGGGTATTCCTGTTAGACAGTTTGCACAGACAGCTGAAATTCCCTGGGAATATCCGGCGGCCTAATGTTATATATGTGGTTAAGGACTTTACCCCTGGGGTCTCCTAAGCCCCCAGCCCTGCTGCTGCCCAAGGCTGGCTGTGTTCTTAGCCCCTGTGTTCACCCTGGTACAGCATGGCAAAGGAAGTTGAGGTTCAAGAAGGAAAAGTTGCCCCCTTGTGTTTATAGGATGGGTGAGGGGAGAGGGGCTAATTTATAAAGTAGATTTTTTTTCTTTCTTTTTTTTTTTCTAAGTCAGAAATTTCCTGAGTTCTCCTGCCCGTCCTTGAGGGAGCATCCCCCCGCTGCCAGCACTGGGGGCCGGCAGCTTTCCCGCGCTCATGCACCCCACGGACTGATGAGAAATGGCTCTTGCTGAAACTTTTGGTGACGAAGAGTGCAAGCTGGCCAAGCCCATAGGACTAAGATTCTTCTTTCTCTCTCTCGCTTTCTCTTTTTTTTTTTTTTTTTTTATTTAAGTGTCATGAGGTAATCTCTGAATAGTAAATGGTCAGGATTTTGGTTGTATTTCTTATATGAAAGATTGTCTTTCTAGCGGCTCCGTTTCCCCAGCTCCGAACTGGGAATCAGTTCAACACTAACACAGAGGGAGAGCGTCATGCTGAAAAATCCCCTGCAGAAGCTGGCTTTTCTCTCTGGGGGGCTGTGGTGTCAGGTGCATTTTGTGCAGGTACTGAAAAAAATTAAGAAAACTTGTCTTGTTACTGAAACTTAACCACAAAAAACCCCTAGAGCGCAGCCTCCTGTTGCAGGCTGACTTCTGTTGTGAAGCAGGGACACGTAATTCGGGATGTGTCTTCAGATGTCCACTTTGTAGTAATATCTTGACGCAGATCTGTGCCTCTCGTGCTTACGGTAATGCGCAATGTGGCTTAGTGTTAATTCAGTTGCCTTCAGATTTTGGACATGCTCATCCCATTCAGACCTTGCGGCTCTGTGTGTCCGGCTCCCTCCGCGTGCTCTGTGCCTGTCCTTTCCGCTGCAGGAGTCGGGATGGCGCTCCCCTGGCAGCTCCACCACGGCCTGGCGACAGTGGCCGATGGCTGGGACGGCCCTCCTCAGCTCTCCCCCAGCCCCTCTGCGGCCCTGTCCTTTCTGTGGCCACCCCGGGCGCTGGCCTGTCTCCGCAGCTTTCCTGTGAGCAGAGCGGGACGTCTCCTCCAAACCTGGCCACCAGCTTCTCAAGCAGGGACTTCACTCTTGTGGTTTTCCCTGTAAAAACTGTTGACCATCAGGGCATCCCTCTGCAATCTCGTAGCAGCAGGTTCACTGCAGCTTCTCAGGGAATTTTTTTTGTTTTAAACTTGCTTGCAGGCCACAGAGCATTTGGGACCAGTTTCAGGGTGAGCCCCAGCAAGCTCCCACCTCCTTATCGATGCAGTCTGTGCCACAGGGAGCTGCATCCTCAGGTGCATCACTGCTGGTAGAGGCAAAAACTTGCTGGTAGGTGGAAACACCGTGATGACACTCAGTATTGCCGATACTGTCACTTGCTGTCTGTTCTGCAGCAGTGCTGATGATATCTGTGAGTAACTGGAAGAAGCAAGCCGGAGTTTGGGGTGCTCAATCGTAGCCGTCAATCATACGTCATGTTATTCAGCTTTAATCTTCTTAAGTGAAACTTCTAGAGGTATTTATAGCTTTATTCTGTATGTAATGTTCAGTAAAAGGCCACTGGGCAACATAATGTCAGTTAAAACAATAAAGGCACTAATTAATTGACAAGATGTTTTCACTCCAGTCTGCCAGAACGTAGCTCTGCCTGGAGGATATGAACTGCCTTCCCTTGCTTCTACCCGTCTAGTTTTAGTGCTTCTAAGGCTTTACTTAATCTAGCGATTATTGCTGAGCTAGTTTGAGATGGCAGGATGAAAACAAACAAAGGTAACTGCGGTTTTATCAGGCAAATACATCTCCTCCCCTTTTTCAAGTTTTATCTCTTTTTTTTCCCTGTTTGAGGGAGCAGTCTGATATCAGCATTTCCAAGCTGCTGTATTCTGCTCCTAGCTATTTCAAAGACTGTTCAGTGAGGAGAAAGTTAGAAGGGTATCACAGTCCTAAAAACAGCAGTATTTTTTATCTTTTGAAAACATCTCTAGAAATCTTTATACATTTTTTTTGGGCCTTCTTACATTAGTATCAGCTTGCTAGATCTGAAGCAATTGCTTCTAGGACAGTTTCAGACATGCAGCTACTACTAAGTCATGTTTAAATGCTATCTGATAGCATATTCGTAAAGGAAAGCTATTAGCTAGACATCATAAGCTCCCACATCTCTGTTCCTGGTAATATTTCTATGGCCTCTGTAATCCTCTTTTCCATCTGACTTGTGTTATCTTTAAAATGGGAATAATTCTTCCTGTGGGGTTCTCTAGCAAATCCAGTAGAGGCCAATGTTGTCCCTTCAGAGAAAGGGGCTATTCAAAATGTGCTTTTGGTGATGTTTTGGAGTATGTTTGCAGACAAGTCGGGCTGAACAAGAAGAGCACTAATACGGCTTTTGGTTGCTGACAGCTGCCGATAATTTGGGAACGTGGAGTAATTAGTCCATGCTTCTCATTAGCACCAAGCTCTGCAAGATGCAAGGATTAATGTGGTGGAGGGCAGGCACAGCTGCAGTGAGGTATGGGAGATGTTCCTCTGTGCAAAGCTTATTTCCAAAGGGGAGGTGGACTCTGAAAGGGGTAAACTGTAGTGGCTGATGGGTTACGCTACTGTTACCTGTTTTCCAGATTGTGTTATTTTGCATAGCATTGCTGACTTTTACTGTTATTTTTAAGTGGGTGTTTTAAGACAAGACTAGGCAATCTGAAATGATAGGGTAGGTGATCCTAGAGAGTGTGTGTGCTCGTCTAGAGAAGTAATCATTTAAAACAATTGCAGAGAACTTCCAAAATCGCAGATGTTGAAATCATCGGGCAAATATTACTGCTGTTCTCCTGCAGTGTTTTGATGCACTACCACATCTTTTCCTTATTGAATGTTTAGCAAGTGAGAAAAATGGGCCCTGAGGAGCATGTGTAAGCGCGCTGCACTGGAGCCCGCCTTGCAGAGTGGCTCCCTGCACTGGCAAGGTGGGCAATGCCCAGCGTTCCCGCGTGTGCCGACTGCCCAGCTCCCGGGATGTGCTAAAACCCTCCTGGGGCCACTGGGAAAGTGCCGCAGAGTTGCTTTGTTACTCTTAAAATATTAATAATGATAATAATTATTAATGCTTTTATTAACAATATAATAATCAAAGTGGGTGAAAACCAGTCTCTGCAAATGTTACCCATTTTTCACTCAAAACCACACAAATCCACTGTTTGAGAAGAAGGGGCTCATTCACACAAGGAGTCTTTGCCTTCCAAAATGTTCCTTGTGCTTCAGGTGGGAGCCGTACTGTTGTTGAAGGGAGTATTGAACACAGGCAACGTGAAGATGGGGCATTGCACAGGATAAGCGCAAACTGTAGTTCACATCATGAACGTCAAGTGTTTTCCATTAGCAAAAAATCTAAAAGTGAACTGGAAAATTAATATTCAACACACATTACCCTGAAATCAACCCTAATTTTAATTAAATAAACGTAAGCAGGCAGCTGAAAATCAGATCTGAAATCTTCAGTAATGAGCACCATAACCAGTCAGATACCGCATCAGGGTTCATAATTCATTAACAATACTGGGAGAGAGCATATAAAACTGCCAGTTTCTATTTCAGAAAAGAAATTGAGGAGATGTTGACAGATGTGCATTGCCGGGGGGGATCCCCCCGTGGCAGCAAGAAATGAACCTTCATGGACAAGCGGAGTGAAAACGCATTCTGGCGGGGGCCGTGCTTTGGGCGCTGGATCCCAGCCCTGCTGCCCGCACCAGCCATGCCCACCCGGGGCCGCACGCTTCAGGGATGACGCCTTGTCTCTACAACCATAGACCCACGAGTCTCCCAAAAGGGCAGAAACTTCCAAAAGCAGCAGCTCGCTGCGCTGGTTGTCAGTGAGGCTCCCCAAGTGCGAGTGCCCAGGTCGCTGGTGCTGGGGTTTTTGCAGAGCTCTGGAGTTTTGCACAACTGCGCTATCACTGTTTGGAGCAATATCTGATTTCCTGCTCTGGCCAGAGACAGGCTGGTGTGCTTCTCGGTTTCCGTTTTCTGTGGTGGTGCCCCTCCGACGGGGTTCAAAAGCGGCAGGAGGAAACCCCATGTTCCCCCAGAATGGCACTTGTCACAGCCCAGGGGCCGTCGGTCTTCAGAGAGTGGCGTCCTTGGCTGATCTAGGGCTTGAACCACCAATGCTTTGGCCGTCAGAAAATGCCTGAAGGGCTGAAGCAGGAACAGGAGTGTACAGCTGGCTCTACAGTGCGGGAAAAGGAAAAAGGCCAAAAAAAAAGAAAGGAAACTAGAGGAGAAACTAAAGAAGAAATAATGATCTTAAGTCATCTTAGGCAGACAGAGTGTAAAAATGCCAAAAAATACAGGGAGAAGACTCAACAGTTCACAAATAAGCATCCATTACTTTTCAGAGAAGAAAAAAATTCAGTAATTTAGTAGTCCAAAGAACACAGAAAAGCAAAACGTTACTTTGTTGGCCTTGAGCTGTGCAAGCCGCATCCAGACGGCTACAAGCCCCAGCCAAGGCACGGCCGGGGAGCCCCGTTCCCACAGCCCGCCCGCACTTCTGGGGCAGTTTGTTAGAGCTTTTGTCCAGGCTTTTTGGGAGGTTGGCTGGCCGCGTACAGAGTGAAGAGCCTGAGCTTTGCCTATGGTTTCCTCGGTTTAGGCGGTGCAGAGTAGCAGACTGTCCTGATTAACCAGCGTTTCCCTTGACACAGGCCAAGCGGCTTGCAGCTTGAGCGACTCTCTGTTGAGTCCCCTGTTCATTAGAAGTTCAGGAGATGGAAAAATTATTTAAGTTTCTATGTTTTTACAGCATTTCCCACCGGGAAATGTTAGCAGTTGTAAAACAATAAGTGCTGTAGTACAACACAGCAAGACTAGCAAAATGCTGAAAGGTAGATAAAGTTATTTACAGAAGACAATTACGGTTTCTTTTGGAGAATGAAGCAGCACCTATTTTAAGATACATGTGCCATCCCTTTAGATGCTACAAAAGGGAACATATATACGGAAGTGCACACATGCACTCATCACTACTCCACCAATCTGAAAAGTAAATTAATTTTCTACACGTTTCAAGGGAAAACCAGCAGCACCTAAACTCCTTCTTCTATGTCCCACTTGGGCCAATCTTAAATTGCGGCTTCGTGGGATGAAAGGATGCTGCGGAGCAGCAGAAACCAAGCTGCTTTGTTTGGGAGTGGTGACCAGACTGGGGACATTTCTTCAGTTAAGCTAATTCATGCCCTGACAGTGGTGTTTTCCGTTCTCCCGGTCTCCAGTGCCAGCGTGGCCCGCTGGTGTCGCAGGACCACAGTTAGGAGGGAAGCGTTTGGCACTGCCTCCGCGTGCTCGCTGCACCGTCGGGTCCTGGCCAGCTTATGAGATGGGAAACTGCGCATTAGCGTCCAGATTTACGAGATTTTAGAGGAATTTAGTCCTGTAGGCAAGTGACTGGCTGAGGCAGAGCCATTACCTGCACATATGTTTGAGCCTCTTTTCTCTTTTTGCTAGAAACACAAAGGCCAGCAGGTTTGATACGGGGAGCATTTGTGTTTCTACCAATATTGCCCACGAGTGTTTTGGGGCTGCACTGCGGGAAAACGCAGCCATGGTGGGGCAGTGCCCCACGGCTCGCCAGGCGAATTCAGCCTCTCGTCCGTACTAGCTAAAACCATGGGTTTTTCCAGCAGATGAGACTCAATTTGCCAGTTTTCCTCTGCTTTTGGTTGCGTTGTTGAGCAAGCATAGATTCGGTTAGCGCAGCTGTTGCGGTGCCTGGCAGCGAGGGCGGCTTGTGGGGAGGCGGCGCGGGGGACAGCGGGGACACTCACAGGCACCTTTACTGCAGCTTTTCTAGGTGTCTTTGCTGATGGGTTGAAAATATGAATAGAAAGGTCTGTGGGTTGGGGAATCTTTCTAGCTGAAATCAGAGCTGACTTCAATTCAGGTAGCTGATTCATCACATAGAATCACCAAGTTTAACTTTTCCATTAAAATTTAAATTAAAAACAGGGGGGAAGGACTCAAAACTTTTAATTTAACTTTATTTTTTGCAAAGTGAGCATTACCCTTTTTATATACTTTGATTTTATATAACCAAAAGAACCACTTTGGTAAAAAGCTTTTATTTAGATTTCGACATGTGGTTTTTATATTCTTAATGAGGTTTAGAGAGATGACGAATTCTCCCTTTTGGATTTTTTTCAAACACTTAAGTTGTAACTATTGGAATCTGGTGGATGTTTAATATGGATCTGAGAAAGGAAATAGGGCAGTAGTTTTTCTGGGGGGGAATATTTTGACATATTAAAGCCAGTATGTCTCTGACATAATATAGAAGAATATATTTATATTGACTGTAGGGTCTGATGTTTTGTATTGTAAATATTTTGCATTTATTGTGCAATAAATGTTTCATAGAGATAGAGTATGTAGAAACAATAAAATAGGATTAGAGGGAATCCGCTGCCCGGATAAAGGTTTTATGTGTTGCTAATAGTACTTCAGAAGCCATGTTGTGTTAAATTCGGCATTTGCAATGGACTGTGAGCAAAACGGATATTTTTAATGAGGGACTTCTACTGCTGCGTGGAAGATGCCTGTAACCAACGCCAAATCCGCTCTCCCGCTCGCAGTCAGCCCTAGCCTTGATTAAGCAGTGTTGGGCTGCGTGGGAAGGCAGGGCGATCGTTTCAGACCCCTAATGCGGGGATGTAAAAACGCTGCCTGAGATGGGGCGGCAGCAGCCCGGTCCTTGCCTTCCACGTAGGAGCGTCCAGATGTGCTCCCAGCGGGACCCGCAGGATCACTCGTTCCCTGAATTTCCAGGGGGGCAGTGGGGGCTCCAGGGGGGTGGTGTTCCCGAAACATCCAAGTGATGACGTTCCGGACGTCGGTGCTCAGCCGGGCATGGCCGGCCCTGGGGACGTGGGCAAGGGGCAGATGTGGCCCGGGCAGCAGCGGTTTAAGCACTGCCTATGGCGTTACTTTGTCTGGAATTTGCTGGGGGCGTGCACCTAGGGAAGATACCAGTGATTAACGGGATAGGCATTACTTTTTGTTGCTGGGCCCTAACGCCATCTGATTCTTGTGGGAAAACAATTATTAGGCAATCCTTGCTCTCCCTAGGCCTGATAAAACCTTCCATCTACTTGTTAAATTTCCAAAAAGCTTGTGACAATGGCAGCTTTTTCCTAACGGAGATTCCCGCTGGAGTCGGAGCCCTGGTGATGGATCTTTGCCTGCAAGGGGAGGCCACCGGACCAGGCACGACCCAGCCGTGGGCACCGGCCGGGCGCTGGCGGCGGGAGCCTGGGCTGGACGTTTCCGTCCCGATGTGCCGGAGCCGGAGCTCCCTCTGCTGAGAAAAGGGAAACATCAGCAGGGTCCAGGAGCAGCAGCATTAAATGCACAGGGAAGGGGGTGTTAGACGGGCAGGGGGTTACGGGAGCTTTGCTGCCGGTTTGCCTGATGCGCACGTCCCTGACCGCAGGGCGACAAGAAAACGGGGCATTTGCAGCTATGTCCTTGCAAAGTTGCAGTGCGGTACGTTGGCTTGTGCGCGGCCCCAGCCTGCCAAATACGCCTGTCACTTGATAAAGACACAAACGAGGAAGAACACGAGGTGTTCGTCAAGGGAAATAATTTTCCCTTTTTTTTGGACTTTTGTCTCTCCGAGCCCAGCATCGCGCTAGCTAATGCGAAGCAGACTCGGTCAGAGGTGATCAGCGTTTCTGAGCTCCAGGCAGCGGCGCTGAGCCCTCTCGGCCACCCTCCTGCGCAGCCCACCAGGGCCGGGCTCTCGTGTCCCTGCCACGACCATCCCCGGCCAAAACGAGGTGCCCGGCCATGGACTGAGCTAGCAGGGCGATAACGAGACACGTATATATGGGATCCGTATGTATGAAGACCCTATAGATGGCTCCAGGTGTGTTTTAGCCTGGGAACGTTCATGGAAAATACTTGGTATTTAGCAAGATCCGGTGCACTTCGAAGGGGAAAAAATGTGTTTCAGAAGTATTTTTATGAGCCTGAGGAATAAGTTCGTTCTGGCAAGCGTGACGTGACGGCAGCCCGCCGTCCCGAAAGCGCGGGGGGTTGGTCCCAGCAGCTTTGAGCCTGGTGCTGAACAGGAGCGCCTTCGGGCCGGGAACCCGGCACACGTTCACAGGAGGTGCCCGCGGGGACGAGCGACAGAGACGCGGCCCCTGAAATGCGGACCACCCCCTCCCCAGCAGCGGAGAACGGTGCCGCTGTACCGCTACTGTGCTGCTAGCCACGATGCAGGCTATTAAATCAACGTCTTCTTCCTCTGCCCAACAAGAGTTAATTGTGCTGGTATAAGAAAATTATTCCAAGGGCTTATTAGAAAAAATATCTTTTTTTTTTTTTTTTTTTTTTTACAGCAGGGAACAAGTCCAATAATTGATGTGGGAATATTAATGCAATATGTGTGTGTTATCAATTTAAAAAAAGCAGAAGACATATTTCCTTAAGCTTCTAATCATTTATACATATGACCTTCATTTGTACAGCAGAAGGGCTCTTCCCGAGAGCTACAATTTGCTTCAGCTGTTTAGCTGGGGTATTTTGCTTTACCTAGTAGCTGCCAAGTTTGGGATTATTTAGCAGTAAAATTAGAAATGTGGATATGAGTATGCACCAAAATCCTGACAGGTGTTAATGGAACTCAAGTTGAATATTTTGTTCTTTAAATAGTAAAATGTAAACCTGCATTTGTTTAGCTTTGCTTTCCTGCCAACTGTATCAGGTATCTCGTGTGACTAGAATCACTGTTTTCTGTACATGCACTTCATGGCAGTTTCCAGTGCCTGTTCCCAGCTTGGGCTATATTTATAATTCTAGCAGATTTGTGCTCCACGGAGAATTCCTAGGCAAATGTGCGGTTCCCAGCCCAAAGAGATAGGAAAGAAAATGCAGTATAGCCCAGCTTTTCAAAATGTGCCTAAAGATGCAAATAGGGACCTAAGAGGATTTTCAGAGGGAAATAAAATCTTGGAGATTAAATTAAAGCAATTAAGGCAGTTCTGAAAATCCCACTCAATGCCCTCCTTTCATTTGGAGGTGTTCAGACCCCTTCAAAAATGTGTCCCTCAGCCCATCAGGATTCAGTGCTATTCCTCCAGGTTATATTTCACCCAAGGTGGTTTTTGCAGGGATATCTCCCGGCATCAGTGGTCTCCAGTTTTGCTCGGAGAGCGGTGTGGATCACGGATGCCGTGCGGGCTGAGCCTCCTTGTTGCAGCCTCTTAGCTCTTGGTGAATGGAGATTTAGGGACGTGTTCGGAAGGATTCCCGTTGCCCGAATTTTGCCATGTGTCTGGGTCTGAGGTACGTGCTCTTGCCTCTAGCACCGGCGATGTGTGGCTTGGCAGCCCCTGGTGGCTCCTCGCACCTCTCCCGGGATGGGTTGACTTAGCCTTCGGAGGAGCTTTTCCTTTCTGCTGACCGAGGAGCAAGCGAGGTGCTGGGCTGGACAACTCGTGGCTGTCTAGAGCTGGGTGAAACGCATCCAGCCTGAGGTTATTTAGGAGGAAAATCCTGACTCTTACCCCTGAGCTAGATACCTAACTTGGGTGTGAGGAGGGACAAGTTTCTCTGGGGCTGCTCCCTGCTCCCTTGGATGCCACTGCCTCTGCAGGTTTTTATGCTGCCCCTTCAGAACGAGGAAATCTGGAAGTGTGGATTGGTAAATCTAGTCCTCCAATAAATCCGCTTTTAATCCACTCACTTCCTAGCCCAGCCTCTGGCCAGTGTCCTCCTGTGTCTCCTCCTCTCAGAGATGATCCCTGTGTCCACAGCGCGTCCCCGCCGGCCACCCACTGCATGGGCACACCGCAAAGGGGACGGGCACTGCTGCTCCTAGGAGCAAGGGCTGAGCCCTCCAAATCCAAAAGGCCCAAACTTGTAAAAGTTTTGAAAACTAATATCATGCTTTTCTTGGTGTCCTTGATTAATAGAAGAGACCTAACTCACACGGGGCCAGAAACACTCTCCTAAAGTTGAGTCACTTGGTTTTGAATGAGTGCTACTGGCTCCAGCCAGGAAGTCTGTGTTAATGTCGAAGAATTATTTGACTTTTTTTTCTGGCTTCACCACCACTACAAAAAATCTTTATGCCAAAGGAGTGGACAGACTTTTCATCTTGGTAGAAATCAGGTAGAAAGCTCAGAATCATCGAGCCTTCAGCTATATTGGGCCTTTCTATGGTTTAGAGACTTTTTTTTAAAAAAAGAAGTCTACCATGGTTTGACTAGTTTTGCAGCTGTGAATAGCTGACAGACCGTGGAGCCAAGATACGCAACCTTACAAGGCTGTGACAGCATCGAAGTCTGCAGCTCTTTTTCTACTGAGCCTAGGCCACTGACTTCAAAATCGCTTCAAAAAAAGGGAGTTTTCAGTCTGCTTTGTAATTTAAGCACAGAGGAGCTTTTGGTGCTGCTCTGCTGTGCTCGGAAGGGCTTCTCTGGAGAAGCAGCAGCTGTCCCCACTGTTTGTCAGGTACATAGCTAGAAAATATGATTTGAAAATTTATTCACCAAATGTGTGTTCTTTTTACCGGAGCATAGCCAATACCTGCCTCATGCCCTGCCTGTTGCTCTGGTCTCACAAAGTCCTGTGTCATGTTGCCACGTCAGAATTACGGTATAAATAGCTGTGATTTTTGTCACAGTATGCCACATGGGTACATCTCACACGCTCGCTTACAAAGGCACCTCTGTAGCATTAAAAGGCGGCTCGCTCCTACAGCTTGTGAAGTACTGCAGTTAATAAATGGGAAGAGAATAAGCACTTTTGGTTTTCTATACAATTAAAAGCGTCATTATATTAAAAATGCTGAGTGCCTCTGGTTTGGCCGGCATCCTGGCTGGTGGAAAGCCCGAAGAAGGGCTCCAGCTGCTTCAGGGCAGCTTGATCGGCCTGCGCAAGTCCTCTTTTCTCAGTCATTCCCAAAGTGTGCTGCATAGGCACAGAGTACATGCGCAGGAGTAAATGGGGTTTTAGTCACTGGAGACATGATTTATAGCTATTTAAAAATTATTGTTGCAATTTATTAGTCAAATTCTGCTGCCTAGATTGAAAAACTATCTGATAGTCAATGGGAACCAGCAGGTCCTTTTTAATTCCGCAGAGTAATAATTTTCTACTATTATAAAGCTTTACTCCAGTTATTATACATATTAGTTGGGGGTTTTTTACAGCTCCACAACAAGAAACTTGCCAAGCAATAAAGTCCATTGAAAGGCTGCTTTGTGTCTGTAGGAAAACCTTACATGAGATACTTCCCTACTTAAATGTAATAAAAGGAAATAATGAAGTACACAAGCACACAAGTAATCATTAACTTGTGCTATTGTGGATTTTAATGGTTTTATTATGGATAACTTTCCAAACCATACTGTCTCAAAGTAGGGCCTTTGCATTTCTCTGACTCTAGCCTTTTAATTTACAGAAAACCTGATTCACACAGATTCTGGAATTAAATCATCACTCCAGCTGCTCTGCTTTAAGTTTCCCAGACCTTTGTGAATCATTGTGTGGTTTCGAACAGCCTGGTTGTTCTGACATAAATATTTTTATAATTGATCAAATATGTTTAGATTTGGATGGTTTGTATTTTTAACTAAAAAAATGACATTTTTCGAAGGATTTCTTTAATTTTTAGGAAATGAGATTAATCATGTTTTTAAGGCACCATTTCCTTTTAATGTTTCCAACTAATTGGAGCACAGGAATTATTTTTATTTTTTTGTTTCAGACATTGCAGGTTTGTTTGTTAGGCTCTGGGTATGTTTTTACTAAGTCGTCCTTACTTTGAAAGCTCTGGAGCTTTTGCTGCTAGGCTGTTATTAGATTTTTTTTTATACACACACACACACACGCGCGCGTGCACGCACGCACACATATACATATACCTGCCTCCTTTTTTAACATTGTAGGAAAGAGTTTTGGCTGCTTAAGCTGAATGGCTTATGCTTGAGGCCAAAAAAGTCTGATGCATGAGTAAATAAGCAACAGGACAGAAAGCCAAATGTGGCAGTGATCAGAAACAAAGTTACATGCATACACTTAAAGCACGATTTGAGGCCTTTATAAATTTAATCCTAGGGACGGGATGATGAGTTGGGACTGCCAGGGAGCACCTGAGCCAGGCAGCGCAGCAGCAATCAACAGGGCTGCAGATGGGACTGAGCGTCTTTGAGAACTGGAGAGCTGGAGGACCTGTTCGCAAAAGGGAGGTCACATTAACCGCCCCTCCGCTGCAAGCCCTGTGCACCTTGCTCTCTAGTGACTGAATAACTGAAAAACTTCTTGAGCACACAAGCTAAACTGGATGCTGCAGCAGCAGCAGCAGCTCTGTGCACACCCAGAAGGTGCACCCAGGCCCTGGGGAAAGAAGTAGGATGCCTCCACAGAGGCTTTGTGGTCTTCCTCTGTCAGGGTCATTTTGCTGCTTCCTCTCTTTTCTCCTCACCTACCACCTTTTCCTCTGCAGGGATCTCCACTTCGCCCTGCCACTTCTCCTCCGGGCTGCTTGCTGCAATGCTCAGCAGTGACGGCAATCGCTCAGCCAGAGGCTGCTGCCCAGCCCCTGGGGATAACACCCTCACCGAGGGCCGGAGCCAGCTCCCCTTAAAAGCTGCCGTTTAAGGGTTGTCTGCAAGTTTGGGAAGCCCTTGCTGTACCCGCCAGATTCCTCACAAGCTGTTTGCCATAGAAATGGAAATGCCTTAGAGCCTGCACCCTGCTAGGGCTGCAAAGGGCGCGCAAAGGTACCGAGTGGATGGGGCACTGGTGTTTATGCAGCTACGACGATTTCCTTGGTACTTCGGCTGCTGGGTTCACACCTTGCCACCAAATTGTGCTTTTAAAATTTATATATATATATATATATATATATGTATATGTATGTACATATGTATATGCATATATGCCCCATTCAGCACTGTGGCCGCTCTGTGGATTCTGACTGTGCAGCTGCAAAACTTGGTATTTTTCGTAACTTGCCACTGAATGTAGCAATTTTTTTTTCCTGTCAGATGTGTTGTTTTGCTGAAGCCAGGTGCTTGACGTTTTTCTGCCACAGTCCTTTGGTTGATGGTGTAGGGGAGCCATGAAATCCTCCAGCAGCTGCCTCTTGTTTTGGGCTGATTTCCCAGAGAGCAAGTAAGGGGATTGCAAGCCTGCGAACGGTGGTGCGGGCCCTGGCAGCAGGACTGGGCCTCGCTGGTGCTGCGCGGCAGGACCTGGGAACGGGGAGAAGGGCAAAAAAAGCCTGCACCATCCTCAGGCACTGCGGCTGCCGCTTCAGTGAGGATGCTGCTTTGTAGTACAGGAGCAAAGTTGATGTGGAGTCTGAATTTCTTTCCAAAGATGTGTCACAGCTTCTTTTAATCCAGATTGTGCCCGCATCTGTGGGACATCAAGTTCAGCATAGAGCAGCATTTCTAGAGGTTGTATTTTTGCATGTTAGATGAGACAAAGCCTTTCAAACAACCATACCAGCTCGCCTAGCTTGCTTGTGCCTTATTAAACACAGCTAGCAATGAATTTCAAATGATAACCATTATTATTTTCTTGGTTATTGTTTTCCTTACTGTTCTCCAGGAGACGTTTCCAGGAGCTCATTTCTAACACGTCTGTGCTTGGCGTGAGCTGGGCTGCCCGGTTTTCGGAAGACGGCGGCCCGGGGAGCCGAGCTGCTCTCAGCGCTGGCGCCGCAAGCGAGCGTACTGGTGCTCGTGCATCGGCCTTGGGCCGCACAGCTTCTTGCAGAGGCAAAAAGCCAAGCACAGATGCCTTCAATTTTCCCTGGCAAGGCGTGCGGGGATGCTGTGTGGGCGAACGCCCTCACCGCTGCACAGGCACCGAGAGGCCGCGAGCCTCCATGCCGTGCACCCCGCGCTGCCGGCCCTCGGCCCTTTCGCTGCAAGGCTGCAGCCTCCTTGGTTGCCCCATCTACGTGTGGGCTGCTTTAATTTCACAGTTACCGAAGCGTCCCCACTTGGTTTAAATCATTGTCAGGCATCTTAAGAATGTAATACTAAGGTTTATCAGGCAGACGGATGATGTTCAGAAATGACAGGACACTTGTTTCCAGTTTTTAATGCTTTCTTGTAAAACTGAAAATATAAAACCAGCCGAGCAAATGGAGATCTCTATATACATGAGGTCTGTGATTAAAAAAAAAAATCCTTTTAGTTTCCCCCCCCAAAAAAGACCAATGAATTAAATGAAAACTGATTAAAGGGACCAACATTCTCAAATTGAAAACATACTTTTCAGGAAAGAAAAAAAAAAAAAAAACCCCTTCTTTACAAGTTTATTATATAACTTACATTTACATTTTTACTGAGAGACCTTACAAAACAAGCTGCTTCAGCTGCTCCTCCTTCCCTTAAAGCATGAAGTTCAAAGTGCCACAGCAAAGGAACAGGTTCCCATAGTACCTTACACAGACTATTCATGTATAAAATGGTTTGGTAAATGTGAGGTGTTTATTTAAATGAGCACATATAGGGATACAGACTAAATAGAAGTACTTGGACAACATCTTTGTTATTACATATACAGTTATAGGTATAATAGAGGAAACAAGGCCGGCACTGTTCTTAGGTGTCTGTATAGATGGAGGGAATGTGATTCAAGCAATGATCAAAGGCGCCATTTTGGAAGAATCCGTTTTCATCCGTTCCATTGGAGACCATATCTTCAGACACACCCTGTGCTTCAGAAATCGCGTCATAGCCTGCAAATGTGACAAGTCGCATGGACATGATTTAGTGCTGCAGTACATATAAGGAAGGGAGCAGAGTTTGAGGCCGGGGGTTATGCTGCACAGCGCAGTGTTAATGGAAAAACAATAGACTTTACCATCAAAGCCTCACCCAGGAGATGCACAGCCCGAGCTCTGTGGGCATTTGTGTCATGGTGTATGAGTCTCCCATGCATTCCTGCGGAGAGCTACCCATTTGCAAGCGAAGTGCAAGTACCGGAGCATGTCTCCCTTGGGAAATTACAGCTATTATCTGAATAGGACGTCAAAACAATGACCGGGCAAGGAGCCTAGCCAGTGCGCCTACAAGTGGTGTAGTCCTCTGCCATCGTGTGTTTTTCCTTTCAACGGCCCTTGGGGAAATGTCCCATGTGTCTCCCAGCTGCTCTTGGGGTTGAGGGGGAGCCTGGGTCCTGCGGCTGGTGGATGCCCACGTGCGGCCAACACAAGGGCTGCCGGGCGCCTGGGCTCAGGTGCGGCTGCGTGTCCCGCAGCTACCCGGGGGTCGGGCACGGTGCTGGCCCTCTCCAAAGGGGCAGAAGGGAGCGTGGCCGAGCACCTTGTCCTCAGCCCCCCAAAGCTTGCTGTGCCACTGGCTCCTTGCCTGCCCCATCTGCCTGGCGCTCGCCAGGCTGTCGGAGAGCTGTTACGGGTGGGGGAAGAAACTCTTTGTCCCTTCCTTCTATAACACAAACCTTTCCCAGCTGCCGTAACCCTCTCCGAGCTGCGGAGCCCCTGGAAAGGCCCAGCTGGGCCGGCCACCAGGCGCTGGCGCAGCTGCACCGTCGCGGTGGCCCTCAAAGCAAAAGCTTTGCTGCTTGGCCCAAAGGCCAGGGCTCTCTCCTGCTGTGCCCCTCTCGCCCTTAACCTGCTTTTGCCGCTGGCCAGCCACGGCTCACGGGCATGTACCCATTTTACTACAGCCCAGCTGGACTTTTTTTTTAAAAAAAAACTTTTTTACGAACCGCAGTGACATGAATTGCGAGTGTCCATGCAGCTGGATGGTCAAAGCCCTGGGATTGGGGCCCTGGGCTCCGCTCCGGAGGGGAGCTCTGCAGGGCCGCCGGGGAGCCGCTCTGGGCGCCTGTGCCTCAGCTCCCCCTCTGCAAAATGAGGGTAACGGTTTTTCCCGTCTTCAGTGTTTCTGGCTAATCCTGAAGGCAAGCAGGGTTTGCGTGTGGCCGACGTGAGGCTGCCCCAGGCCAAACCAAGCCCCCGTGGCTGTGCGGCGTCGCAGCAGCAGTGAAAGACCGACCCGGTGGCCTTGCGCAGCCACCCCGATTTCTCAAAGACCCATAGGCTCGGTCCTTAGAAGTTAATCAAAGGGATCTTCGGCATGTTTGTAGTATTAGAGACCAAATTCTGTGCTTATTTCTATTTCTGCATTTGCTTATGACATACTAATTTACTGTTAGCTTATGGATCAAACTGCTGCCGGGCACACAGCGTCGCGCCAACGTCTCCGACAGTCGAACCGCCCGGCGCTGTGTCGCTCCAAGTGGAGGGACCAGGGTTTTGCTAAGTCTTGCAAGTGTTTATGTTATGCTAATTTCCGTTTGATGAGTCCGTATACCGGGGGGGGATACATGGCCACGGATGGATAAAACCCAAGACAAGCATTCACCCCAGAAATCATTATTAGATTCCAGATAGAGTAAACTATCCAAAGCCCTGAACAGAAAATAAAAATTTATTGACTGTTAATGTGATTCATGGAACAGCTGTTTGCCAGTCACATTTGGCATTCCTGTGAGATGAGATCTCATTTAATATTAATGGGGCTATAAAATCCTGAAAAAAAAATTAATGCATAGCCTTGATCAATCTCGCAAACTTGAATGGCTCTATTTTACACACAAAGAGATGAGATAAGATTTATATATTTCATATATATTTATGTTTCAGCCTCTAAGTATTTGCATACCTCAATAACTACTCTAAAAACAAAAATATTACACAGAAACATTTCATAATAGTTTAGCTCCAGACAGAAAAAAAATCAACTGTTGTTGAAATTGGTGTCTTGCCATAGCATTATTCTTTGTGCCTACGACTTCTTTTGGAAAGTTTATTTAGTCTGTTCTTTAAATATTGCAATCTGTCAATCCAAACTTGAAATTTGATGTTAACATGAAAAAAACCCCTACGTTTTAGTAACATCAAACTTATATGAATAACACGAAAGAATTCAAAGTTGAAGTCGAAACTCCAGCTTAAACTTTTCCCTTGTGTTGGTCACCGATGCATACAGTTTCTAGCGTGGAACACCAGACAAATGCATGCACATCTCGCTCAACACAGTTGCCTTTAATACAAAACAAACAGGAAAGTCAACTCTAATTTTGTGGTCGGACTCAAGCCCCATTTCAAAAAGCATTTAAACATATGTTTTCAGTATCGTCCTGAACCGAGGTACCCTCCTGAATCCAGACATGAAGAAAAATCTCTCTGAGATACGTAAGTAAAGGCTGCAGTAAATGGTAATGTTTCATGGCTCTGACAAGCCTTGGAAAACGTTGTGTTTGATTTGGTAATTCTACCAATTCTTAACTGTGGTTTTAAAAGTAGAAAAAAATGCTCTATAAAAAATGAATATTTATACATTTAAGTGTTTTAGTCATCTAGCTGTAATAACTTACTGCAAAATTTACATTATATAGCTAAATGTGAAAATGGGAAAAGTTGCCATGAATGTGCAGCAGCACTCTTCCAAACAGAAAAGAACGAATTAATATTTTTAGCCACATTTCTCAAAGCAGTGACTTTCTGTTTTGTCAACATCAACATCAGTATTGCAAGACAAAGCCATCCATTTATTCTTAGGTGGATAAGAAGTCCCTGATGCCAGTATTTTCTCCAGAATTTTGTTAACTATCATCTCGACTTGGATCTGATTGTTAGAGCCTGCCTGAGCATACCTGAAGGGATGTGCAACGCATAGCCCACGCAGTAAAGGTGAGAAAGGTCTGGCTTGTCAGCTGCGCTGTAGGTGAGTGTTCCCTGTGACATGCAGCATTAGAATAAAAGGAGAATTTGTCCATCAGCCAAACACAGAAGGATTAAGGAAAACAAATTTGCTTTCCTTGTGGGATTTTTATAAATACAAATGAGTTTTAGTGACTGAGTTTTTAATGCAAACTTATTTTTGTAATAATGCTGATGTAAAAATGTGTTTTTTCCCCCTCCTGCTAAAAATATCATAAGGGTAATTCTTTATAGGCAGAATAAATTACCTGTGGAAGCTAAAGGTGCATTGAGTAAGTGGTAGCCGTTCTGCCTCAGGGGAGCAAAGCAGTGGGAGTCCCCCGGGAGCACGTCACCAGCGACGGGCTGCTCCATTGGTCTGTAGCAGTCACCGTAGTGGAAACAGTTCTGTATTGAATGAAAGCTGCCTTGGTAACCTGAAAACAGATTGCACACACATTTTAGCACTACTGCCATGGTATTAGCTCCATTTCTGTCACAGTATTTCATTACTATTGTGGGGTTTTTTAGTTGCTCAGTTTTAATTATGGAAAAATGATCATGCTATTCTGTAAGGCGCAATAATACAAAACGTACATCAGGCTCAGTCCCACAAAGTGCTGTGGACTGTGATCTCCATCAAGCAGATATCTCAAGGATGTGCTTAATTTCAAGCAACTGAAGACACTGCCTGAATGAAGTCAACAGCTTACTTGTGTTCAAAGCTAAGTAGTAAGTACTTCACTGGATCAGGTCCAGGATGCTCAGTTCCTAAGAGAATGCAGCTATAATGAATTACTGCTAATTTTAATACAATAATGTAGTATTTTAATGAAAAACACTGCTTTGTTTGCAGTGGAGTAAAGCCTTTTCCCATCCGGCGTGCATTACTCACTGCTGAAGACAGCACTATTTATTCCAAATACCTTTAAGAATACCTTAAACCTCTCCTTTCTCAGTGTGCTCTTACTTCAAATGAAAACCCTTCACTGAACACGGGAGGCCAGAGTCTGCAAGGAGAACTGAAGCAAAGGTGCAGGCGTGACACCAGATGGATGTCAGGTGAAGATTTTGCATGCAGTTGGAGGCTCTTCTTGTTTCCGAAAGGTGCCAAGAGAAATCTGTATGGTCTCTGGCTGCCTCAGTCATGCTGCTTTTGGGGTATGTTTGACTTTTTCTGCTCCACATTCCCTGCATTTCTCATCTCCTGTTTTTATACATACATACATATATATATATATACACACACACAAACACACACATATACACACACACATATATACATACACATATATATATAAAAACAGCAGACCAGCAGTTTGGATATTGTCAGCAGAAGCTGTGGATGAACTGGACACAGCAAAAGATATTTAGCAGTAAAGGACAAATCAAATGCCAAGGAAGGAATTTTACAACTTACAAGTTTGTGCCAACATCCTAAAAGAAGATGTTTTTTTGCTCCCACAAGGCTGATCTCAAAGCACTCCACAAGATTTAATGCCAAACATGGCCTGATTTAATTCTACTCCTTCCTCTTGCCCCAAAAACCTCTTCCTGATTAGGATTCCAGGTGCATCTCACACTAATTGCACATTCAGATTAACTATCCCTCTTAGCTTCTCTGAAGGTCCCTTCTGAAATGGTGCTCCTTCACTTACAGGTGACTTAAGTAAACCAAGTCAATCTTAAAGTTTAGTAGAAAATACCATCAGGATTTTTCTCTAATTGGCAGGAAAAGGATGGTGCTGTTTCTTTCTTCCCCAGTCGCATTCAGTTAGACTGACGCTTCCTGAGGAACTGCCGGAAAAGCTCCAGGTAGTTCAGCCAAATGCGGGCAAACCCGGCTCCTCAGCTGATCGAAGCCAGCACGGCTCCACTCGCCTGCTGAAGGCTTGGCTTGCTGGGCCAGTTGTGCAGCTCTGTAGTCTGTTTATTTAGTAATGTAATACCTGTGCCTATCACCAGAGTAAAGGGCAGAATTAGTCCCTTTGCAAATCATTGACTGTATAAGCTTTTTCCTGTTCAGAAAAATCTCCTTTTTCTGCCTTCTCTCTTTAGTACCAAAGTTTGATCAAGTAGATAATATCAGGTAAAGCTCAGGGTCTGACTGTTAATTCTGTTCGTGTTTTCTAAGGTGGTACTATATCAGGCTAAGTGAGGCAGGCAATTCTTTAACAGAAATGCAATGAACTCATCTAGTGGTGAAAGATTTGCTCTGAAGTTTCACAATTTTATGTGTGTTTTGGCTGAAAGTGCAAGGATTAGTTGATTCATTTCTTGAGAACCTATGACCCTCCACCACAAAAAATGAAACTGTTGATACCCATGATTGGTGAAGTACTAATGGATGACTATATTAGATAAAGACACTATGCATACTGTACCAGAGCTGTCCGTTTTTGGGGCTATGTAGAAGAAGGCCTAGAAAGTTGGAACGCTGAATGTTAAATGATGCATGTCCTTCCCCGGAATGAATAGACAGCACCGCTATTTAATGCCCGGACAGCCTGGCTCAAAAAAGAAAGAGCTCTTACGAGAGGTAGCAAAGCCATCTTTTGATGTGGTTTTTAGGTACAGTGCTTTATTGACTGGCTTTTGATAATTATCCTGACTTTTCTGTTTATGAAACATGAACTCCTTGCTGTAAGCCTTCTAAAAATATTACATCCTTTTAAGATGAGCAGTGAAAAAAAGAGACACTTGGCTTCAAATGAGGTATAACTGGTTGCAGAGAGCACTTTATATGCCTTGCTAGAGAAAAAGCTGAACCTTTTCCAGAACGTCTGCTATATACATCACTTCTAGAGAAGGTATGACGTGTATTTTTTCTGTCTCTATAATTGCTGCCCTTTCGTCATGCTCCCAAGCCTGCCTTTGTTAAATCAATTAAACATGATCTACAGGGCTGGCACAGTGGCTCAGAATAGCAGAGAATAGCCAAGCATGACAGAACTGGACTGAAACTAGCTGGATCCAGGGGTTTCTCAAGACCTATGGGTAAGGCTTCTTTTAAGTGCTTTAAGTTATGCTCTCTAGCTACTCAGGAAAAAACAGCTGAGGCAGAGAATTGCCTAAAAATCACAAATCTGGAAAAGAGCTGCCATAGCAACCAAATTCTCCTTCGGGTTGCAGTGTCTGCTCCTCAGCACCACTGAGTGAGTGATCATCGGAAAAGGCAGCGCACAGAAGGTGTTAGGGGAACTGTCCGTTGAGGAGAGACCATGTAAGAAAATACTAGCCATATTGCACTATTGCATTCACCAGGCCCACATTTCTGCAAAGCACTTCCCAAAGAAAACACAAGAGAGATACACCGTTCCTGTCCCAGTGTGCTTGCAGATGTGAGAAGGGCCAGTAGCAAACTAAAGAAAAAGGATGGAGGGAAGAAGGGAAAGGTTACAGCAAGAATATTGGTCATGTGAAGCCAACCATGATACTAAAAACACGAGTTTTAATCCTTTTGACCTGAGTAACATATTGAAAGTTTACTTCCTTTTTCATTAGATTTCTAGAAAGGCTGAGTCAGTGGGACCCTATCAGGACAGGGACAGAGGCTTCAGTGAAGAGCGCAGAAGATGCTCCATGTGTGTAGAAGAAGGCACGGTGACGGCTGGGGGAACGGACTGAAGGGCATGGGGCGAGGCAGCTGCTTCACTGAAGGTGGCTCAGGCCTCTGGCGTGGCATGGCTCTGGAGGATCGCAGCCTCGCAAATCTTCTGTGCTAACAAAAGGGCAGGTTGCAAGCTTGTTTAAATGACAAGTGCTCCTGAAAACCAAAGTCAGTAGACAAGAGACGCGAAGGCCCAGGACCATGTGAGGTGAAGCGGCCACGAGGACCTTTGCAGCAATGGTTGCTCCTGGCAGGTAAGGTTTTACTCGTTTCACACAACCACAGGAGACGAAACCTGCTGCTTGCAGGCAATATAATATTTGATTTGCATATGCAATACAAGCCAGAGCTTTCTTGCAATGTATATGTTTCCAAAAGGTGCAGTATGAAAGGAAGGTGCTTTTGGTTCATTCCGTTTAGTTGTGGTTCCTTCAGGTTTTCTGAAATGCTGTCCTTCTACATGGATTGCCCCCTCCAGGCATAGCCCAGAAAGAATTAGATGCTAAGATATGATTAAAATGCCATAACTAATGGTTCAATTAACAACCACATACGGCTGATTAGAGAAAGCTAAAGATGGAACATTTTTTTACAAGTTCTACAAAAAGACTCCTTTAAGTGGTTAAAATATGAAGTAAGCAAGTAGGCTTGTCTGGTACAAATGCTGCTGCTCCTTCTAGGAGGGCACAAGTGTAGTAGTACCAGTTTGGCAACTAGTACTTCACCAGTATATTTTTTTTTCCAAATGAATTTCAGGTTTTCCTTCAGTTTGTTTGATTTAAATCAATTTTTCTGAAGTTAATTTTCAAATGAAGAATTGACTAAATGTCCTGTCAGTTTAAATGATCACTATTAAATGTTTTATGTGCAGTAGATGTAGAAATATAACAGTTAATAAAGGAATAAACTGGGTTCCAAACATAACATTTAGCTACAATTTTGCTTTGAAATAATTTGTGGTAGAAAAGCTGCAGTTAGCCACTTCACACAGTGCACTGGCTGCCTCTATTTCTCTAAGGCACAACCTAGAAAACTTCAAGCAGTTTTAAAATGAATGATGTAATGAACAAATAATTGGAATATGTCTATTAAATGCCAGCTTGTTATGTCATGTCATTTACATGTATGTGCAAATAAATCCAAGCTCTTCAAATTCCATAAAATTTCTGACATGAAACCATGTCAGGTATAAATAACTGCAGGATTTCTCTGCCTGCCAAATTCTTGCAGCATACAGTAATTTCCATGTGATCTTACTGTGACTAGCTTTAAACATATAAATAATGTCAGTTTATTATTCTTTCATTATCAATATTTCTGCTATCAGCTTGCTGATGCTTGCTGCTTTTTTAAAAATTAGAGAATCACAGTATTTATATGTTTCTATAGAGATGCCTAGTTCTAGAGCAAGAGTTACATAGTATCCTCCTTTTCGGCAAAAATTCAACCCTCCAAGTTACTACAGATTCCATTAGAAAAGTGTGCTATTAATGAATCGAGGAGCAAAAAAGGCTTAGAGCAAGTATAGCTAGGTACAGGTTACAGATCAATTCATTTAAAGGCTGCTAATTAAAATTGATTTTGGAATGACCATTTCCATAATGAATTTATAATAATACTTCAACATTTGGTCAACGTGGAAAATTATTGCTTTTTCAAAACCGCATGACATAACACTTAGAAAGCAACAATTCATGCAAAAGGAAATGTGGTTTTCTTAAGGAATAAAGTCAATTTATTTAAGTGGTTCAAAACTTGTTCTGTCTATGCATTTGTTTCTGCCATAATAACGAGCTGCTAAACTTTCCTCTTGTGGTTTGTAGTTATTTAGCTCATTATAGTAACATAATCATATATCATTATATGCTATCATAAATCTGCCACTTTTCCCTCACAGAGTTAATCTTTTTAAATTGAATAATCTGTTGAGCATCAGGTTGAGTTAGTTTTTCTTTCGGCACAAATCATTTAATATAATATGCTTTAGCTTTTCAGACAAAGTCAGTCCAACCAAAGAGCAAAATTAGGCAAGCAACCTTAGAGTATTTAAGTTATTTGACCCAAACTAGAGGTAAAATACCCCTTGGAGACCAAAGGGCAAAGGGAACTGTTGGGATGCTGAACCCCATTACAGTCGTGCACTACCACTGGGTTTGTGCTGAAATCCTGCATTTCAAACCAAGCCTTAGAGCATATTCAGAGGAAGCAAACCTCCTATTTTGCCCACTGGTGAATTGATCACGTGATACTTTGCTGAGCCAAAAATGACCTTATACAAATAATACTACAGCTGTGAAATGAGTTTCAGAAAACTGGTTATCTGCCTGTACAAACTTATATGCTGGTTATGCTTGCAACCAGACAGATGTCCTGCACACTTCTTTATTGTGAGTATTTACCACACTTAAGCAGTATACCATCTGGGTTATCTAACACATTTCTTAAATATGCAAGCTCCCATTACTGGAGGAATCTGTGATAATAATATCACTTGCTAATTTATACCTCAAAAATTGTAGCAACATTAATTAGTTCCTGCAACAGAACTCTGGGATAGGAAAATAAGCTCCCCATTAAAAAGGCCGGCTAATTCAGAATTTAGGAAAATATCTTAAATTAAGCAGTGAAATAGCTGCTCCCGTTCCTGTCCTCAAGTCACACTGGCCCTCTACAGTTCTACAAAGCACCTCTACAGATTATTATATGGAGCAATACATATGCTAAACTTCCAAATACTAAATAGCAAAATAACTTGTGTCTGACTAAGCTAATGGCCCAGCGCCTCCCTAGCAGTGGACAGAGCGGCAGAGCACCAAGCTGTGCTGCACCCATCTATTTTAGGACTAGATGACACTTGCTTTGGCTGCGTCACCCTCTCCAGACTGGCCGGAGGCTGGGGGACTGGTCAGACGAGGCGCACAGCTAGTAACAGCTCCTGCGTGGTGGGATGAATCCTTCACTGACGCTCGAAGAGTGAGGCAGGGTTAAGTATCTCACTGCATCGTTGAATCACAGAGTTACTTGGGAGCATAATTTATTCTCATGAGGACCTTTGAAGTCATGTCCTAAAAAAGCACTGAATAAAAGAAACAAATCCGTTGTTGCAATAGCTTCCCACATTCTAATAGGATAGGACGGTACAAAGCGGTCTGAAAATTTTAACCCTGTATAAATCAAAACACTCTAGAACTAGGAGTTCCCATTGAAACGCTGTCAGTCTCTTAATGAGGTGGTATTGGCAAAAAGTGCAACAACAGCAGTCAGTTGTTCTTCCCCGCTAGGAGTTAGGAAAGCTGAAAAATCAGTTACCTTGTGATCCCTGCTGCACTGACTGGTTTTGAAACGGAGCGTAGGGTTTATTTGGTAGGGCAGAAAATTGCTGCCCATTTGGTGACTGGCTGTGCGACGGTGGCGAGCCGTGTTTCTGCAGCAGGGACGGGGGCACTAGTGCTTTCAGCGGGCTGACGAGCGGAGAGATTATGTTGGGAGCAAGCCTAGAAAAAGAAAAGATAGGTAGAAAAGCTTTATCATGGCATAAAAATGGGAAAATGAAACACTTGGAAGGCTCCTATTTCCATGCTCCCCAACTATGGAAACATTTACTTTGCAGGTATAAATTATATTATAGAAAAGACAATAATACAGTGGCGCTTTCAGGACGAGCCGCAGCACGGCCGCAAACCGGGTGCAGCAGGGCCGTTCTTGACGTCGGTCTAAGTGCTCCTCGGCAGCTGGTTCAAGAGGCAAATTTAGATGAACTGTGAAATAACGGTGACAACAGTGTCATCAAATTTAACATGACAGGCCAGGGAACTCTGCCAAACCTGCCACAGCAACGGAGGGTCACAGTGACATGCGACTAGGAGGGGTTGAAATAAATCAAGCAGTCAGAGCTCATCCTATGATGCAATAACCCCATCTTCCCAAAGCAGGGAAATTGGGCATGTAATACAGACCACAGAGGGTCTCAATATCCCAAAACTAAACGGAAGAAATAAACCAGTGATGTTAAATGGGGCTTGCCAAGGATGCACTCGAGCCAAATATTTAAGAAATGGAAAACACACCTTTTTTGAGAACGGTAACCACCCCTCTATAAATTACGGCCAGCAATATGTAAAATAAATAAAGAGGCCTAAAGCACAACTTGAAGAGCCAAGCTGCAAAGGGAGGATCTTGTCTGCTTTGGTTTCAAGTGTGGCTGAAGAAGAGGCCAGCATGGAGCGGGGTGGGCCCCAATTCCAGCCACCGTGCGAGGGGAAGGAAGCACCAGAGTGGCGCGGAGCCCACGGGGATGCCTGAGCCCTCTTCAGGTCACCGAGAGCAAATGCTCGTGAGGGTTGGAAGTGCTGAAGAGCCGATGCTTGAGGAAAAATTACTAAAAAGCACCTAAACATTCAGGTTGGCCCCCATGTGGCTGAACTTGTTCTCAAAGGTCTCAGTGGAGAAACAGTTAAACTTTACCCAAAATACACCATCTGTCACTCAGCCCAGCTAAAATTCTTATCTTCTGCAAAGCTGTATCTTCTCTCATGTGCTTAGTGTGTGGTGCATAAGGACGGGACTGGCAGCATCGCCTGGGACCCACACGGAAGCCTTTGCTGCCGTCTCGCCCGAGGCCGCACGGAGGGCAGGGAAAGCACAACCAGAAACCGGCCAGCAGCCTGTTCAAATGGCACGGACGGAGACATCGCCCTGACCCAGCCACAAACGCTAGCGGTGCGGGACGGCTGGCAAGCGCCAGAGCCCAGCACATAGCAGTCCACAGGCTGCCGGTATCCCAGCTACGGCGAGCACGGGAACGCGCACTCCGAGCCGTCCGCCTGGCTTGCGCCACCTCCTCTGTGTGAGCAGAGCATTGCGGTTTGGGCAGGTAACCATTAAATCTCCTATGTTTGGCTCAGTCGCTCCCAAGCAGGGAACTTAGCATTACTCCCATAAGCTAAGGCAGTTTCTCAGCTAGGAATGAGCTTTGCTCAGCGGAAAATCAGGCTGCATTGGAACAAGCAGCCAGCGTGGGGATTTGTCTCCTTAAAGATACACATCACGGTGCCTACAGCTCAAGCTGGTCCCTAATTTTATTTTGCATGTGTGCATGTGCACGTGTCCTGGCATGCTTTAGGGTTTGGGGTTTTTTTTTTTATGAACTGACTGTCCAGTTCCCAGTACGCTGTTTGTAATTCTCTCCCAAATATTTGCCTACTGATCATGTTGCTGTGATACCCAGACTGTTAAAGGAGAGAGAGAATCATTCCTGATACAGATTAAATAGATCATGCATTAGCAACAGAACAGTGCTTAAAAAAAAAAAAGATGTCTGTACGGGAGAAAAAACCTTAAACTACTGAAACTAGGAATCCGCGGGGGGGCAGCTGGATACATTAAAAATGCCTAGGCAGTAGCTCAGGCATATATGTTTCACTAACTAATAGCCTGGACATTTCCTGTTAATACTGTACTACAACCACAGTTTGCTTTGCTTTGGATATTAATAATAAATATATACCACATATTTAATTTTAACTCGTATAATTCAGCAAATTTGCAGGGCCTATGGGAGCGTCTTAATATATTTGTACCTATATATAGCAATACACATAAAAAAAAATCATATCCTTTCCTAATTCATTAAATTTAAAGTCTCCTGGCTATCCTGAGTATTTCTTTTCAGCACGATAAACCTTTTTCCCATCTCCCTAAACTTTACTGACAAATGTAGCTCGCTTGCACTGTTGATACAGTCTAACTGTCGATACAGTCTACTTCTGTCTTATAAGGAAATGCTTGATGGAAGCAACGTCTGTGACTAATACACACCTTAGCCTTTCTTTTAGGTAGTATCCATGCTGCCTGGGGTACCCTGGTACACCCTGAAAGAGCTCCAACCCTAAGTTGCCTTACAGGTAACTCTTTGGAGTCTGTACTGTTTCCCATCCCCATTAAAGCTGCAGATTTCACAGGACCAAAACTGTCTTCAGTGCTTTGGGTATCACAACCTAAACTGTCACTGCTTCACAGGTACAAACGACTGGTAATCTGCCTGGGCAGAGCGGCCAGCCCTGGCGCGCTGCTGCGTCTGGCTGGTGATACGTGCCGATGAGAATGTTTACTGGTGATTTGGGTTGAGGGAACTGGTCACCATTTGCTGATAATACTTAAGTCTCCTTGATAAGCTACTCAGATAGGTGCTTGCAGGAAACTCAGAACAAAGCTGAGTATACTGGATATCTGGACTACAGGACACCAAATAAAACTGAATTTGGAGGAATGCGAAGTATATAGCAAAAAGGGTCCACACTCCTTATACATGTTGCTGCTTCCAAAATTGTAGTATCTTTTGGGAAAAGCAGCGTTGTAGGAATAATGTGTAGTTTTGTTGACCAGTGATGATGATAATAGGAAATTATACAGCTGGATGCCCTAAGAATCTACTTATTAATGAATATAGATTAAAAAGTGGTAAAACTGCAAGAGCTGTATTGAGTTTTGATGTGTTAAATCATAGTGGAGACTAAAAGCTTGTGAAGATTGGCTAAGAGTAGTAAGACAGGGTTTTCTTATGAGGTAAAACTGTCAAAACTAGAAGTGTGCCACTGAAGGAAAAGAACTTAAAAAGTAGTATTTTACATTACAGTGGTGCAACGGAGGAGCCAGCTTCCTCTCTCCACCCTGTCCCATATACAGGAGCAGGAGGGCATTCAGCACGGCGAGAGGCAGGTCAGGTCCAAACAAAAGGACCCTTCTCCTGGCACAGCAGGCCTGGGCCTGTGGAGTTCACAGCCACGGGAAGTCGCAGAATCAGACGCTCCAGCTAGATTTTTAGAAAGGGACTAAACAATTTAATGGCCAAAAGCAACATTTCCATGCTAAGCAAGGGGTAATCAAATCTTGTGCTTTAGTATGTAAACTAATCACCCCAAGAAGTCCTAGAGGAATTCTCCTCACTCTTCACTCATCACACCACATCACACAATTGACCACATATTGAAGGTTTTTCAGCTTCTCTTTGAAGCACCATGTGTAGGATGGTGCTGAAGACATAATACTGGTCTTGAGGGACCTATGATTTCAGGTGGAATTGCAAAGCTAAAGCATTCCTCTCTGCAGGATGCATCAGTAGACAATAAAGAAGTGAAGGAACTAATGAGAAAAATCTTGTTTATGTAATACCTTCATCCACACAACAGAAAAAAAAACTACTGGAAGAACTGATCCTAAGTGAGTAACATGCCTTGCCTACAACGCTGTATACGTCTGCATCACGCTAGATGCTATCTCAAAATACCCAGTTTCACAGACCTTCCTCAGTCAAACTCTTACTTGAAGTCAGATGGGATACTACCCAAGAGGAACCATGAACCAGTCCTTAAACCAAGTGTTTGAACTGGTCCCTAAACCGAGTGTTGGACAAAGATAGTGAGAGTCTTCCTCACTTCTAATGCAGAGCATCTGTCACTCACATCAATGGGAACTCATGGAAATTTGGATCTTATCAGAAGGGCTTTTTTAAAGAAAATTAAAAGCCAAAACATTGAAGATATTAATGTCTTCTCTCTCATGTTATGAAGTTACCTTTAAGAATCTCAATACCTTTAAGAAACTCAAAAAGAAATCCCTGTAAAACAGTCATAAAATTTTCTCATAACCATGCTTACATATAACATACTTCTGATTATGAAAATTCAGATTAAATTTTAAGTACAACTTATGTGAACCAACTAGCTAGGTATCCCGTGAGTTAACAATGGCCGATATAAAAGACACATAATAGGCTGCAGGTACTATTATTTTGTTTTAGAATTATTTGTCCTACCCCCAGTGTTGGTCTCCCCAGATGGGCAGTGATATATAGACCTGTGTATTTTCCCAACACACACCAACTGCCTTGTTCTAACATTACTGCAACGTAAAGAATGAAAAATAAATAGATAGCAACACTGACTTCTAAGCTTTTAGTCAAGATGGTAATGTATGTTTTCTATACTCACCCACAGTGCTTTGACTGAATAAGAAATAATTTTCTACCTTGCTTTAGACACACTTTATTCAATAGCAATTCCTGGGCAAATTACACAGAGTAACAATTGATAAAGCCACATTTTTAGCTGTTTTAAAATGAGCTTTTTCATGATCTACTTCATCATCTCTTGACTGCCAAAAAAACATACACAGTGTACTTAATTAGTAACTACTTGAAGGGAATGGAAAATTGAAAAAAAAGAAAAGAAATTCAAACTAAGATTCTTGAATAATAACTGAGAATGCAGTGTAACCGCAAGACAGAAATATCTAAGATAGGGATGTTTCCAATATGAAAAATGCCTTTTTTTTGTCTGTTTTTTTTTTCTTTTTAGGATGTGATGGCTTGATTGGCAGATTCCTCAGCTAGACAAAGAACCTCAATCCATATCCCATCGAGTTCAGTGGAAACAGGACCAAATCCAGAGTGAAAAACATCTGTCCTTTATCTTGAATACATCTTTGTATATTTTGGGCTACAAGACTGTACTGTAATATAGTTCTCATGTACAGCATATTGCCGCATCACACAATCTCGACTTTGGGCATTATGTTCAGCCCATATTAATATGAAGACAAGTGTATGTAATAGAGCACCAGGGTGAGAAGCACGAAGCAAAGAAGCTCCATGTTTCATCTTAAGTGATTAGTATAGTATTGCATCTAGTTACAAAAACTAAGATGTTTCCATGAAACCAGGTTCTACCATAAGATCCAGCATGCCAACCATTTCATTCATAAAATTTCTCCCCCAAGCATTACAGTTACTTATATTGTGAGAAAGTCCAATTCAGTTCCAGGACCAGGAGATTATTTTTTCAAATGGAAAAAAAAAAGTTAACACTGATTTTCATCTCTTCCCATAATATTAAAAATGATGTGTAAAGCTCTGCTAATCTGGTCTCTGGATAGCGCCCAATCTCTTGCCACGTGTTTCTGTTCTGGGTCTTGCCCTACGGGAATTTCTGTCAGCACATGCTCAGGAAACAGTTATACCGTTCACTTTCTTTCTTTTTTTTTTTTTTTTTGACAGACTCTATCTGAAGTTGGTGAACCTTTGCACTAATCACTGCCAGGTGCCTCTGGCTAGCTTTCTGGAATGCAAGGAATCTTTTCTTTCGCTCCCTCTTTCTTTCTTTTTTCCTCTTCCCCCCTCTCCCTGATATATAATAAATCCTTCATTGCAGATCACCTTGCTGGGCACCATTGCATTTTATTACCCTTTTCTATAAACAATGAGCAAACAAGTTACTGGGCTGTAACATGCCACCCTTCGGACAAGGCCTCTGTCTCTGCTCTGTGACTGCAAGACGTGACCCTGTTTTGGGTTTTCTGTTTTCTCACTGTGGTTGTGGCTAGCTGGAGGAGATGCCTGCTCATAGGAGACTCGGGCTCTCTTCCTGACCCTGCTGCTCCTGGTCTGTGTGACATACCGCTATGTGTACCATCTTTAAAGTGGGACTAAGGAAATAGCCTTTTCCTGGGCTCTAGATAAGTGCAAAATATTACTTTTCTTGCAGAATACTGCCTTGGATTATTTTAATCCAGTTGTGCACCTTTGCACACTCAGCACTTGGAGCAGTGTCAACAGGCGGTGCACAACTGGAGCTACTTACCTGTGAGCAGCAAGACTGGTTTCATAGTCTTTGTGCAGAACACCATCCAAAGGAGCTTTTAATGTGTCTTCGACTCTTAGGTCATTTAATAGAACATTTTTAATAATACTGATTAACAGCTACATGGGAACAGCTTCAGGTTGAAAATTACAATGGAGCCAAAGGAGTCTCTCTCTTCCTGGTGCGCTCAAAGCCATTTGGTAGCAGCCTCCTTTTCAGCTAGAGAGTGACTCACTGAGATACTCGCAACCTTTTCTAACAAATACACTGCACTTCTCATAGCTAGGGGTAGAACGTAACTCAGTATTTTATAACTCATTTCATTACCTGCATAGAGACGCACACATATACACATACACATACACAAACACGGATTTTTTTTCCTACATTAAATGAGTATCTCTACAACTGTACCAAATTGATATGTGCAATTTCTGCAGAGCAGTTAAATCTTAAGAGGCTCTTACTGGAACTCTGCCAGCCTAAAAGACATTTTTATTCATAAGGGTTCATTCAATAATTTTCTTTGAAAAGAAGTTGATGAGTCACTACAGCAGAAGCTGCTACATGTAACAGAAATTTGAAAAAAAAAATCATTCTAACAAGCTAGCAGGAAAATATATTACAAAAGTAAGTAAAAAAGATCTTCATTAGTATGCTCAAAGAAATACCAAAACATATTTAAATAAAGATTAGTGCCTTAGGGTCAAGTGACTGCCAGAAAGTCAATTACAAAGACATGCAATCAAACACAGATATTTTCTTCTACCTGGTATTTTCTGACATTTAAGCACCACTTGAATGTTCCCTCTAACTTTGGTCATTTAAGGTCATTGTTGTCTGGCAAGGATGTAGCACAGATGCTGCCAGGCATAGGTAGCTTCTTTACAGGTAGCTAATGCATGCTTTCTTCAAGTTTATAATATAAAAGGCACTCTACCAAATAGTAGCAGATGTCAAAATATCTTAATCATTTGCTATACCATGGCAAATTATCATGTGTTTCGCATATATGCTAACCTCACCTCAGAAGTTTTGCTTAAAAACAAAACCAAATGAAAAAAAACCTACAAAAATATCAGATTACAGATGTTAAGTGTACAACTTAACTACAGACAAAAGCAGTAACGGCTAAAATCATTAACAGGATGCAGAAGAGCTGTGGCTGAATCCCTCTGAAATGCTTCCTGAGTTACTCTGAGCAACTCGTTTAACCTCCCACATTCTCCTGTAACTCTCTTATTTCTTATTCCGAGACAGCGCTGCTCACGTTGCCTCTTCTGGGCAGGCATGATAGGCAGTGCTCACTTTGAGATGTGCTGCTGAAGGCTCCCATGAATGTTTATGAAAGGGCTAGACTGACATAAGCGAAATACATGTCCACCTATTTCTGCTGATGGGCGAGTAAACACTATTCTACCCATAACAAAGCATTAAGTTATTCTTAACTATGTATTGTTGAAGTAAGCCTATGCTAATGCTAATTTTGCTTTAAGGAAAAAAAGAACCTGTACAGACCTATCTGGACATGATTATAAATGAATTCTGATCACATTTTCTACAATGAGATAAATGACTTGGGATTTGAAACCAGATGCTTTTAATTATTGATTTTCTTTGTTACATGAACCTCAGCTACGCACCTGTACATTGTTCTTCCTTTGGACAGATGTACTGATGCCCCTTTTGCGTGCTCAGATCCATAACACTGAGATAAATTATGATGGGTTCTTGGCTTCCTCCATTGAAAATGTTTTCAGCTGTCAGAGATATCTGTTTCTTGTTATTGGTTTTAGTGCTTTTGAAAGAAAGAATAAAAACACTGATTTGTGTATTCTGTTATAAATGAAGAGTACTCTCCTGTTGAAGCCACAATGAATGAATGATGTATCTTCTTGGTCCCAAGAACTGTTATAAAAACTGTGTAGGTATTGTTTTCTCCAGAGTACTTCTAGAGAGTAAAAATTTGTTTCCTACAAAGATTCCAGCAATAGGCCAGTTCCTATTCAATTTATTTATGTGAGCTCACAAGCTGCAAGATGAACAAAATATGGACATAAGTAGTTAAACACCTAAGAAAGTATGAGAGTAATGAGAACTGGGTACAAAAATGTATTCCTGGATCTGCCATGGACTCTGGCTCCTCAAGGAGATAGTATAATCTGTTGTAAAGAAACTCTCACAATTCTTTCACTGGTTTTGGGCCAATTTCTTAGATCTTGCCCCATGAAACAGTCAGGCTCCAGGAGCCTAGTCACTTGCAAACAACAGTGAAACTCTTAAAGCTACAATATGAGTCTGGTCCCATCTCAGGTAAAAGACCTACCGAAACCTTTGCTACGCCACCGCTCCCAGCAGTATCCAGCTTCCACTCTCTATTGCCAAAGTATAATATTGTAGCAGGACAAATAAGAATCAGCACACAAGATTTCATCCTGCATATTGGTAAAAATATCAGCAGTTTCAAATCTGGTGTTCCCTGGCTGAGCTAGAACGGAGGCTCAGTGTACCTCATGTTACTTCCAGTAAAGGGGGATGAAGAGCTAAACAGAGATCTCTTTACAGTGAAGTATTTCTGTGGTATTTGAATTAACAGGTGCTAACAAGCAAGCAAACAAAAATCCTGATGTCTAAGCAGCCTGATTAAAATGTCTCTTTTCATTTGATTAAGTCCTGTTGCTTGTGATTGTATATGGGTAAGTGGCTCTTCAGGGGGGCTGGAAAACAGTTTGAACTGCTTGCAGTTAGCTGGTGAGAAGCCTGGGACCTTGATTTCTTAATCCTTTACATTAAAGACTCCCCATAATTATAAGACTGGATTCAGAGTTCTCATCAATCATCACCTATGAACACCGTCGATGTCTTAATCTCACTAGTTCTTCATTTACCAATGTGTTTACAGAGCAGAAATGACCTAACTTACCACAGGAACATAAAAAATAGTTTCCTTTTCCTTCTCCTTGGAGACACATCATCTTCAGGTAAAGTTATCATTTGTCAGTACCCCACAGCCTTTTTTGGAGAACATAAGTGCTGTGTGTTACAGACAACCCGTGTGACTGAGGGCCTCACAGTCACATATAGAAGGACTGTGTTCAGATCCTACAAAGTGACCTTGTTAAGTCATTAAGCTAAATTGGTGCAAATCCCTAGCTTGGTGCCACCACTCAAACTCGTTTAACTTGGTCCTATCAGTTTCGTTTAAGCAGATAATTTATCACACTAAATATGTTAAACTGGGATAAGTGGATCTACACAGCTGCTTAACAAATGAAACGAGGTACATTTTTAAAATGACTTAGATAATACCTTTTAAAAAAAGGAGTGCAGCTAAAGCCAAATGCAACATGAACCTAAAACTCAATACTAAAATTTGTGTTTCCATCTTCATACTGCTACAAATCAAAAGGTAGTATTTTTGCACTGGGCAAAATAAAACTGAGCTAGACATTATGCATGGCAAATGCTACCAGAAATGCTAAAATAACACTTCACTACCTGAACTAAAAAATAAATATATATTTAAACCTGGAATATGACAGGCCTACTTTCTGGATGCCAAAATATTTCTCAGTCATACACTTTTAGGTTAATTAATATCAATATAAGTTAATGTAAAATTATTTAGTCTAACATGCACTCCATACTAGAATTTGAAAAAATACTCTCCATATTGTATAAAGCCAGTGTAAATACATTTGGTAATGAAGTCAGATTTTGTTAGAACATTTTCAAGTGAATTAGATAATTTTGTCAAACTATTTAAATGTCTTAGCAAACCATTTGGGAAAATTGACTGCTGCACTTGGTATTGACTTTGGCAAAAGAAGGTATAACATAGTTTTTTTATTTAAAAAAAAAGCTTTTAAATCAAGTTCTGAATCTTCTGTCAAACTTGAGTAGACTATTTGTACTCTGCCTCATGTAGTTTTTGGCATCTTGCATATTTGATGACTCAGTAATTAGATTTCTTGATAGTAATCATTTGCTTCATTCCACAGACTTAAAGTATGCAATCCAGTCTTGTCATCATACTGATTCACAGTATAGAAATTCTTTGCATTTATTTAAAAATGAATGCTGCGACAGCTGACAAATGAGGCAAAACACTGTATGTGAGCCAGAAAGCTAGAGCAGTTAATATGAAGAAAGGTAGTGTTAGGTGTTTCTTTCCTATTGTAAACCATATATTTTTTATATGAGTAATGGCATACTGCTATGAACTGGCGAAGGTGTAACAGTTCTGTAATTCAGTGGTTCCAAGCATTAGGTTATTAAGTGATTTTGCCCTGTTAAATGGATGAATGCTTTCCACAAAACTGTGCTAAATGAAATTCGAAGACTATTAGTTCACACTAAACTTTCTGTATTTGCAATTAAAATGTCAAGTATGGGCTTTATTTCAGCAGTCATTACTAATGTAACCATAAACAATTAAAATAGAGAAAAAAGACCTTGGACTGGGTAGGGTAATGCTGAACGCAGGTTATTTTGAGTTTAGAAAATGATATTTGAGATACTGAAAAGTTCCAAGTCATTATGTCATGAAACTAGATACCCTGTTTTAAAATAACCTTTCAAAAATACATTCTACTCTCAGTTCCCTGATGTTTGGTTCATGGTTAGAATCCTGTTATCATCTGAGCCTCACATTTTTGTCATAAAAAAAAAATCAACTATGGTGTTTCTGCAAAGGCTTTGCATTACTTAAGTCTATAAGCATTGAGATAATTATTCAGCACAGTTGTCTCCTCTGAGAAAGAATACTTATTCTCCTAAAACTGAAGACAGCAGAGACCATCCTGATGCAAAACTTTTACCAAGGCAAATGATCAAAACGTCTGTAGGAGGAGCTCAATACGAAACTTGGTTCACTTGGAACAGCGTTTCTGCTGAAAGAGAAGTGCCACGCTCTGAATGGAGACACACGGGAGAGCAAGGAGAATTAATCTGGGAGCTTCAGAGCCCTCCAAGTGCAAAACTGCCTACTGCCCTTTGTTTTCATTTCTTATTAATAGTTCCAAAAAGTGAAGTGCCTTGGAAACTAATCCACCTCTCCTGGCAGCCTGTTAAATCGTTCTTATAGCATATCTGTAGTTTGATTATTCCTTTCTTGGTTGGGATTTTTCACCGTAACTCCCCTGTGAAACCGCTCTGAGAATCAGCTTGCAGAGGAGACAGCTGAGCCGCGTGCTGGGGCGCTATGAGAGGGAGGCACCCTACGGCCCCGGCTCACCTAGTCCTGCTCTGCAGGGAAAAAACGGCTTGTGGTTACCTGCATTTTGGACTCTCAGTCTCCCTTCCTCCCCTTTGCACTCACTGCCTTCTCTGCTACAGAAAGCCTCCCATTTACCTGGTGTTACTTGCACGTAAATCCCCTTGGTAGGGCATGAGTCTGCTAACAGGAAACACAAGATCAGGAACATGCCCGGCCGGGCAGGGAGGGAGAAGGGTTGGGCTCTACCACAGACACCTTATGGGACCTTTTCAATATCCTGTAGGGACAGAATAGGTCCGTTCCTGTGCTGGGCAGATATGCATGGTACACTGGCGATGCACCAGTACCTGCTGCTGGCACTGGCCCAAGAGATGGCTCAGGGGGACACAGCATAGAGAAGCTGAGTTTGCTGCAACGTTCGTTCTCCAATTAAGGTCAAATTAATTTGTTCCTCATTGGATTCCCTCAATTGGATTGTTCTTCAATTACTCTGGGAGTAGTTTTCCTTACAGTCCCCCCTCCATGCCACAAACACCCCACCTTCTGCCATTTGCTTAAAGAGTACAAATATAAACAATCTTTCTGGGCTGTTCTTTCCCCTTCTATAAGAAGGGATGGGGCAGTCACTGGACTAGGATGGAAGAAATCTACATTTAGTTCCTAGCTTTGCTACAGATTCCCAACATGTTTTCAGGAGAAAAAAAAGAGTAATAATCCCTTGATCTTTCTCTATCCCAGGTTTCCATCAGTAAAGTAAAATCACCGTTCCCTCCCTGTCCACAGTGCTGGGAAGGTAAGATCTTTAATATAAACATGATGTTTAATTTGCATGAGTGTAGGCACCATAAAAACTTCTAAACGGAATGATCAGAGCAGAATTTTACGGAGATTCTTTACTGTCCAGAAGATGTTCTGAGATCCTTGAACAAACGGTGCTATATAAATATCAGATACTGTAGAAATTTCTTAATGTAGTCTATACACACACAAATATATATATAATACCCTTCACTGATGAGGCTCTTACTGGTTAATGCTTGCTGCAGAGGTATATTACAGAAAATCCTAATAAAGCAAGAAAGTGAGAGAGCCTGCCACCCTGACACAAAGTAAGTCTTCCTAAAGCAAACACTGCCTTATTTTTCAGTGAGTCACAGTCTGATTTCTGACTCCTTGATGGATTTCTCATTTTATCTGGGAGAAGTTCTCTCCACGTACCCAAACCTATGAAAAGTCATCAAGGAAGAATTAAAAAAAGAAACTATAAAATCCAAATCCAATTGCACTCTATGAGAAAAAAAAGATCAATGTATTTTTTTTAAAGACAAGGCTGTGAGCAACCTGAAAATAATGTCTAAGTTTGCGCTGCTTTGAGCAGTGGTTGGATGAGGTGACCTTCTGAGGTTTTTTCCAACCTAAATTACTCACTGATTCTAAAACAAACAAAATCACTTAGTTTGGGCCAGTGCTTTTTAATCATACAGCGTCCATGCAAAGTAAAATAAACAATTAATCACTCATCATCATGCCAGACAGGCCAAGCATGTTTCACACATACCCTTCCCTGGCACTCTCCAGCGGTGACTGATGGTGATGTGGACTGGCAAGGGTGGAGTCAAGTGGATGGTGTCTTGAAGGGATGTCATGAGGAGGCGGCAGTACAGCTGGTGAGGGACCATTATGGTTAGCGCTGGAACCACTGTACATGCCTGTGAACAAACAAGCATCATTTTGCAAACCAAAATAAGCAAAGAAAGGAGCATCCAATCCCCAACAGCCTCTGACTCCTTCCCTACCCAGCCCACCCACAGCAGCACTTTTGCCGGGGCAGTCATACTGGCAAGGAGGGATCCTCATCCTCCTCTTGTGACATCCCTGGAGTAGCCCGCGGAAATCATTAAGACTTTCTCATATTTTTATGTAGGTGAAAGCTACATGGAGCTGGCACTGAGACAAAGCGAGAAAGAGCGGATGTTCAGCGCTCTGATCTGGAGTGATTCAGCCTCTTCGGTGCTGTGGAGATCTGAAATCCTCCCATCCACAGGCAGAAGGTGAGAGATGGATGTAGGACAAGCTGCTCTAACTCATTTCCAGATCCATGAGCCTGCAAACACCTCCTCAGAGAACCAGTATGTTAGTGAATGTGCCTGTGCTTGGGATGGCACTCAAAACTGTATTAAGATATTTTGACACTTGTCTCCCCTCCAACCCTCTCAGGCATTCTGTCTCCTTCCTGCTGTGACTGCAGAGCTGCAAGCTCTCATCCTGATAGCTGGCAGGACTTAGCAGGACTCACACCCTGCCCTCACCGGGCTTCTCCGTGAGAATTTGCAGTGCTTTTTTTTGTTCTTCCTCACCTCAAGAGTTTTAATTTGGGAATGACTGTTGACTAGTGTGGTCCTGAACATCCTGGACGAATTAAAACTTTCATATCTTGATGCAAATAAAATCTCAACAAATTACATGTGAAGAGGAGTGAGGAGGTATTTTCAATGTGATCAAGAAACCAAAAGGTTTACTAGTGCATAGAGGTACTGAAGGAGTGTTGATGTTCTTCCAGTTTTTTGGGACTCCGGTTACTCTCCTCTGGTCATGGCAGCCAGGCACCAGCAGTCAAGTGTCTATCATGTCCTCAAACACGTACTCTGTTAAGGAAGCTATGTAAGTCCAGGACTGTTGGATTAAGATGCTCGAACTAAGCTTTTTTCTTATAGTCCCCTTATAAAAAGTAGGACTGGCTGCTATGAAGTGCAATTCTTAGAATGGTCCTTCTTTTCTTGGCTTCTGTGCCCACCTCCTCCTCTTCTAGCAAGCTCGCCTGCAATTCACCTCCCAGAGCTATGGAGCAGCAGGTTCCTCCCAGGGAATCTGCACACTACAGAGGACGACCAGGGCACCCACTGACATCATACTCTCAGAGGTGAGAGGGTAAATGAAGTTTGTCAGCTCCCACAGAATCCAGCTACAGCACACTAGCTCACATGCTCTCTGAGGCCTTGCTTCTTTGCCTCCTCTCCTGTAGGACTCACCTTTCCTCTCGCACTCAGTGAGTGCAGAGCTACCTACACACTCAGGAAAACAGCTGAGGGACAGCTCTGCTTTGCCTTGTCTAACGTCACTGCCAGGACTCGGGATGACAGTCCTCCCAAACCCCTCAGTGACATGTGACAAGCAGAATGCCGCACGAGCATCTGGAGCCACAGGGAACATGTGGCAGCCCTCGGGGAGGATGGGCCGCTGCTGAACGTCAGCATCTGTTTCCGTTTGACTGAAGAGCAGAACCACTAAGGCAAGAGCCCAACCACCTTTGTCAGGGGCTTCAGATGAGTCAAAAACCTCTCATCAACAGTGAGTCCTCAGCTGTTGACAGATCTAAAAGAACAAAAATGAACCACATCATCTTCGTCTCCTGGTAGACAGAACATTTGTCAACCAGCCAGGAAAAACAACTTGCTTTCTGCTCCGAAAGCCAGACAGAAGGGGCTTTAAGAAATCAGATGTGCCCAGGTGACAGTAGGACTTATTTGTCAAAGCCTCTTCTGATAATGGTAAGTTAGTAGCTAGGAGGCACTTTGTGAGAATGTCATTATTCTACTGGTGGTTTCAACCTATTTTATAACGCAATAGTTTCCACTTCCCAAAAATCCGTGCTATTCATACATTCATTGGCAGGCTTGGAAGATGAGTCAAATGCCAGCTGGACCTTGACTGTACAGTATCAGTTCACACTTCAGCTGTATCTCCTACCACACACAGCCCAGGTACACTGGCAACACAGCCTGGAGCAAACCACTGAATCTAAAGAAGGATGTTTGTGCTTTCTGGGGCTATCAGACTATTACTGGCCCTTGTCGATAACTTAAAAAGCTCAAAAGATATAGCTTGAGCAGCACAGTGGCCAGTAAATACACTCAAATATTTTATCTTACAATCCAACCCCCTGACGCATCCATATATTCCGGGGCCTTGTCCTGCCTGGTTCCATGCGCTCAGTACCGCCCCATTAGAAACCAAAATGAACCCAGAGTCAGCACCACTGGTTTCTATCATCCCAAACAGGGCCACCACACAGACAAGTTTACCCAGATGTGAACTAGGAGGGTGGTCACCCATCACCCACCCATCACATCTTGGGATGCAGTGATGGCTAGCCGTGGTCCTCACCTCCCATTTAAAGCAGGGCTTCTTCCATCCAGCTTGGCATTTATCCATCTTTTTACTGATCACACCTTCCCTGGAAAAGGCCCCTGCCTGGAGCATATGCGTGCTCAAGGCTTGTGGGGGTTGAGTATATCAGCGAGTTTTCCTACATCTTTCTTTACTACAACACCCCCACTCCAGCTTGGCTTGACACGTGGTGTCTCCCATCCCCACGACCCTCGTCCCACCCTGTGGCTTGCACTGCCTCAGACGCAGACACGCTGACACCCCAGCTGCACCACCCTGCTAGTTCGGCAGCCCACCACAACATGGGCTGAAGCACGTCAGGATAAAGCCAGCTGTCCCCATATCCTCCACGACACTTAGACAAACGCGGCGCTCCGCGTGCGCTGATGGCTGCCAAGCGGCCTGCGCGGCAGCTGAGCCCTGCCTGCCTCTCCCTCGGCGGCAGCACTCGGTCTGGGTGCCGCTCGCTGCTAGCCGGCTGCCAGCACTCGTGCAGCTTGTCAGGACGCAATTAGCTCGGAGGCGTTTGTCAAATGTGGTTGAACTTGGCTAACGGATTAAAAACAATGCAGTGGGGAAGGGGACACACGTGGACAGAGAGGCAAAGTGCTTACGCAAGCCGTGCTTCTGAAGGGGGTGAGACCACAGCCCGAGGTGCGAAACGCGCATCCCTCTGACGCGGGTTAGCGAGAGGACCTGGGGCAGCCACACGGCAGCTTTCGCACCAGCCGTAGCAGCGTGTGCTCCTGGGCCCAGGCATGAGGCTCGGAGGCTGCACGGCCCTCCCCGTGGAGCCAGGCCGCATCCACCCCCAAGCTTCTGCATAGCGAGAACGCCGAAACGCCAGCCAAGGCAGACGCCGCGCTGCCCCCATCGCTCACTGACGCTGCTCGCACGGGCGCCTGCCGGCAATTAGGAGCGCTGCGAGGGCCATGGGGCGCACAACGGCGGGCGGGATTTACTAGGAGATGCCATGTGGGTCTGCAGCGAGACATTACTCATTTCTGTTGAGTCACTGAGAACCTAACTGGTACTTATTTAAAGTTAAAAGTTGTTTTTTCTTTTACACAGTGCAAAGCAAGGGCACTCCAAGAGAATATTACTTCCTCCAGGGGGACAGACCTTTCTCTGCACAGGAGCATTATGCATATTATTATTCCAGAATTAAGAAACTAAAAGTTCAGATTTGCTGTCATGTGATCCCATGACCACCTGACAGCATGCTTTCAGAAGAAAATCTTTCCAGTGGCAGCTTAGTAGGAAAGGAGGATTGAACTGCCTCGTCCAAGAGGTACCTGCTTTCCGCCCCTGAAAAGAAGGCATGGCGCCGTGCGGGGTGCACGAGGTCCTTCCTGCCACCAAGCCCTAACAGCGAGGAAGACTTGTTTGCAGGGAGAGAAATGCTGCATTCCCTTTGCTGGAGGGAGCTGCGGCTTCACCAGCGCAGTGCCCAGAACAGGGAACCCAGCAACCAGGTACCTCTGCAGTTGCTGTTCCAGCTTAATTCGGGAAAACACAGCTTGAGGTACAAGTTATATCCTCCTGCTATCGGAAAATAATTCAGGGAAAGCAAATTTGGGGTAGGGATTGTTTTATAATATGACTGAGAGAGCTGACAAACCTGTGTGCTATTTCAGCCGTGACAATACACGACTATTCATATCCCAGCGCTGCTCCCATTGCTATCCCATCCACCTTGTCTCCTAGAATGGACCAAGATTTCATTTTTCAATACGTTTAAAATTTCTCCTCTTTTTCAATTTCTTCACCCTTTCTTCCAGCAGTGAGCTATAACATTCTTGGTACCTGAAGTAACACAGAAGCGTCTAGTGTTGTTATAAATGACTACTCCTGCAAGTGCAACCCAGCTCAGGATTGTGCACCTTGGGCCTCTTCACGCATTGACCATCTCGGGTTGTAAATACAGGTCATCAATCAATATTTTAAATGGCTTGGCCTTTCACCTTAACATCTGTTGCCAAAACAGTGCTCTGAGCATCTGTGACTAGCAAGGGCTTTCCTTTTTTTTTTCTTAAGCTTTATGCCAAGAGAAACCAGAAAACAATAAGGAAACAGAGAAATGCCTCAGTGGAGATACCTAAATGGAGATACCTCCGTTGCAGGGAGAGTGACGTGAGTTCTCAGGCGCAGCTGGAGTCGAGTGTTTGCAGCCATGAAGAAATTTAGTTAGGAGGAGGGAAAAAAGGGGAAGATCTAAGCAACCTCCAATGGGTTCCTCTCCAATAGCAAAACATTCCTTTTGCTCACTATCTTACTCAGTCCTAAGCACAAACCTGCTTTGAAGCTGGACACAAGGGATGGGGGCTTTTTAAATATTTCATTTTTATATAATTGGCTTTCATCCCTGACATATTTAAAATGTGCTTTAACGTGGAGAAAGACAAAACTGAAACTCTCCAGGAATCCAAGTGATCCCTAAAGCCCAGAGCTCTGCACATTAATAATGTGGTTTCTTTGGGGGGGGAAAAAAAAATAAAGCCCAAACCATGAACATTTTCATATTTTCAAGTGGAATCAAAAAGGCATAATATACTGAATTTATCCATGTGGTAGTCTATATATAGAGTGGTATAGATAATTTGTCCATAAATACCACCCTTGCTTATTTGAAAGTGCAAACATGATTATTGAAAACAACAGATGGCAGCAGGAATGTCCTTATACTCTAACTGCGTAAGGATCAGCACTTTAACTTCTATGCCCTAAGTAATGACAGAGGAACAGTGTTGCCTATGGAATTGTGCTATGCGTAATATGAAGTAACTCCTGTCTCTCAAATCTTGATTTATTTCCCCTGGCTCCTTTTCACACTGTGCATGTGATGAGGTCTCATATGCAGTGACCCGATGGAAGTTTGGGGGAAGATTTACTAGATTTTTTTACAACATCCTGGTGATGGACTGATACAATCAGCAAAGAAATGATATTGGAGACAAGCTGGTATTATTGATAGATGCGATCTGTAACTTCACAAGAGGTTCTCAGAACTGACACTGAGAGGTCAGGGGTGGTCTGTTTATCTGTGAGCTAGTAACGTTTTTCCTGTTTTACTGTGGCTGCTTGAAATCTGAGGCTATTCCTGAGGTTATTAACTGCAGCCTGTTGTGAGGGAAATGTCACGGGTCTTTCCAGTCCTGCGCAGAAGCGGGAGGCCAAGCCATGCGTGGGCCATGCTGGATGGCCACAGGCTCAGAGCAGAGGCCACATGGTTGTCTTCACAGATCTGAAGAGTGCAGATGACAGAGCCACAGAGTTGAAAAAACCCCTCCAAGCCCCTCTGGCTTTTTGAAAAGCCACATCTAAATGGTGAGCATGGACTCCTAGCACCATGATCTTAGACTGGCAGGTTATTTCCCTTTCCTACTACATTCTGTTCACTGGTTGAAGTCCTACATTTTAGTACAATTTAAACTAGAAAGGGGAATTGGAGATGTCAGGCTGGATTAACCTTCTGTTTGTTTCTTTTAAGATTTGGAGTGAAAAAGAAAAGCAGGAGATTCCTGCTTTGGTAATTTGGTAATTTAGTAATTTGCTCTTACAAAGCAAAATACATCAATAACAGGGCACCAGTTCTCTTCTTGGAGCAGGGGAACTAGCCCCAGACATTCTTGTTTTCTAATCCCAGTTCACCACTGGTTCTCTCTAAGCCTCAACATAAACAAGCTAGGGTTTGTCTGGAAAGCTTGTGCCGAATTATTAAATCAATTTAAAAACATATTTAGTAATAGCAAGGCAAATGTCTTCCATGGCGGAATTGAAATAGGATCAAGTGCATCTCAACTCAAGATAGACTAACTTGGCTCTAAGCTAAATCATTTTAAGAATGATTTTGGATTTTAATATCACTGAAAGTTTTCTGAATAAAGATCAACTTCAAAAATAATGTTTTCAAAAATGGCGTCCCTACCTTTTGGTGTCTCACCTTGGCTCTGCTCTGCAATCCAAACACTGCAAACTGTCCTCAGCTCCCAGGCAAGTATATCAGACTCCCCATTCCTCCCCCAAAACTAGGAATAGTCTGTCCATAACTGAGTTTAGTATGCCTTACTGTCTAAGCAATTATGGAATGAAAACAGTCAATAATGTCCGTTACATCTTTTGTCTGGAGACTCTCTGGACCATAAAAAGTGTTAGGTATAAAATACTGCAGTAAATCTATCCCGTTTCTAATATGCAGCTGCCATCAAAAAGCAAGCAGCATATTGGGATGCATCTGGAACACGACAGAGAATGACACAAGAAAATACTACAATGACAGCTTATAAATCAGGTAAATGGCCTCATCTGGAATTTTGTGCCTAGCATTGGTTATCTCATCTCAAAATCGATATTACAGAGATAGAGAGGTTTCAAGGCAGTAACAGGAATGGCTCTCCAAAGGTAGGGACATTCCACCAAAGCAGATCAGGTAAGAGTTTATGTGCATGTTCTTCTCACTGAACATCATCTGAAAGCTGCACATGCAAAATTAATCAAGGAAAATATTTTTAACTTTTAACTTACTGATACATCATGTTACTGAGGCCAAGAATGTATAAAAATTCTAAAAAGAATTGAATAGTTACATGAAAAAAAGACTATCCAGAGCTAAAACAGCTAAGTGAAAGGTTCCCCATTCCAGTCTCTAGAAACAGTGGAGGGATGGAGGTGCCTTCACAGAGTGAGGCAGATGATAGCTGGGCTGACGGCCTGCGGAAGCTCCTATCTCTCTCTGTTGGCCAAGCAAAGAGCCTAGGATTGCTACATCCCTGACTCTGGAGCTCAGCTGAGCTTCAGGAGTGCTGAATCTAGGTCTTAGTTTCAGCAGAAGGGAATAGAAGCAGCTTTTGCTCTTCAGACAAAATGTTCAGACAAATGTATTATATGACACATTTAGCACCATACTTATCAGAAATATTCTTACCTGTAATTAAATCATGATGACCTACAGATCTACCACATTTCCCATCCAAAATGTGCTGTGAAGATGTGTGGAGCTGTTGTATAGCTAAGCATTCACTTAGTACATCTTGTTCGATATCAGTACATGAATTTAGCTATAAGAGGAGGATAAAACAAACATTTTATTTCAAAGTAAACCAAATGACTTCTAATTAATGTGTCTTGTTTGCTTAAAGATTATGTATAGAAGGAAGGAACAAAATGTCATTCTTAGGAACTTAGTGTAATTAAGGCTATATCTATTACTTGGTATTTCTAATTAGAGATAGTTTTGTTTTTCTTAAGCACACAAGTTAAGTGTGCTAATCTTAAATCAACAACAGTTTGCTTCAGAAAATAATGTACCCTGTGTTTCTTCAAACCTTACTGAGTAATTTATCTGCATATTTTTAGGCTTTCAGTAGTTTCTTGGGTTCTGTGGCAGAAGGATTGCATCATGTTGTAACTGTGACACTTGGAAAGACATTCGATAGGGAAAGAAAAGCGTCTGTGCTTATCAGATTAGAACTGGTGGAATAATGTGCTGTCAGTAATGTGTAAGAGGTATCACTGATATGTCAGCTGTTCTCCATGTAAATTAAAGTTCTGGCAAAAGTGTCTGAAGCAAACTCTTGAAAACCACAATGTCGATCATATTAAAAACAGCAGGAGAGGAGAATTAAGAAAGAAAAGCATTTCTAATTCTCTTTCAAACATGCTGATGTTGCCAAGCTTTTGTCATAATACAGTGCTCACATTACACAAACAGCCATCATATTCTATAGCCATTAATAAATAGTTATTGTCTTGAAGTTTACAGTTTTGCATACCGATCTCCCCTGGGTTTGGTTATTCTAAATAAAAGGTCCAGGCAAACCTATTTAGAATTCTGCTATACAGCCATTTGTTTGTTCAAGATAAACATCTAACATTTGGATCTCAAAGTGCATCTGCAGCCAATTAAACTTAAACTACTACTAAATTAACAGCTTTCTCATATTTTGTTTTTGTAAAGCCTTTGAGAACAACCAAACATTACCACTGCAGGCTTCTTCTAAGGTATGGACTATTCAGGACTCTCTTGATGCAAGTCTCAGCTCAGGGCGTTTTATTTTATATCAAAGATGGCACATTTTGGTAGCATGTCTCAGCTGAGACATGTGGGCAGAGCAGCCCGTTAATTTTTCTTTCTTGGCTAAGCCACTTCCACTCAGAATTCCGGGGAAGCTGATACCAACAGACGGCTCCCTGCGCAGAGCCATAACCAAAAATGACCAAGCGAATGTAAACAGTCTTTTCCCCTTTTTTCCTAAATCTGAAAGCCAAAGTAGACTGTTGCTGTTTCAGTAACACTGAGTTTTACTTAGTTGTGAAAGGGTTTTTCTTTTCCTATAATAAGTTTAAGTGAAATGTTTGTTTTGTTTATTATTTCTTTATGAATCAGATTCATTTTAATCGCTTTTAACAGAGCCTGATCAAAATGCACTTTAAATCTGTTGCTCTTTTCGGAGGCCTATCAAGTTAAAGGAAAAAAGACACAGGATCAAATATTCATCAACTTATCATGCATAAATGAGACAGGAAATCCGAAGATGATTTCTAACCACTGCAGGAGAACAGATTTAGAACAGTCTACCAAGTAAGTGTGGAAGGCTAAGAACCAACATTATTTTAAGATTGACTTGATAAGTCTGTGCAAGGGTTTGTATATGTTAGTAGGAAAATTCCTGAACCTGAGAGATTAAGAGATATGAAAGCCTGAATGTCTTGGTATATCCAAGCAGCTCAGGCTTGCGACTTGTGTGTACTGCATTCACCTTGTATTGATTCTACGCTTCAGGCCTCCCGCTGGTTATCCAGGAAGTACTTTTTGCCCCTTACTACACATTTGGATTTAGAGTTTTTTCCCACCTTCCTCTGCAGAACTGGAGACTGGCCTCAGCTGGAGATGGGGTGTAACAGTGGGGACTGCTTCTTTGTCCAGACCCAAAGGATGTTAACATGTTAATGCATTCACCAGTGCACAGAGTTGAACAAATGATACCCATGTTTGGTGTTAGGAAATAATTCTCTCCTTCCTTCCCCCAAGAGGTATGTCAGCAACCACAGGAAAGAAAGATGGGGGTTCTCTCCTTTGGAATGGGGCATGGTTGCTCTCCAGGATCAGCTGAGAATTTCATATAATAAAACCCTGCTTGTCACAAAGATATGGGTATAGTGAAAGACACTGGTGATACAGTCAACCTCTTCCTGTGGCCTACTACAGTTTTCGCTTTTGGTTTCACTCTCAGTAAAACCTAAAGGTTGCTCTTGGCTCTTGGGAAGTGTTTTGCAACATGCGGTGTGGGAAGGATGTGCAGAGACTACCTTCTGAAGTAGAAACCTGTGGTGTAACCATGCTACTTGATAATACAAAACTGGGGTGGCAAACTGGGTGATCCCTTCCAGTCCTGCATTGCTAAATAGAAGTTCTGCCTGAATCTGGTATCTGCATAAATAACATACTTGATCCTGTGGACACTTGGATGTGTCCTAGGCATGGACAAGCATAAAGATAAGCATGCAATGAGTGTTTCTTGACCTCATCTCCAATAGTGTGCACAACTCTGGGCACTTAATTCTAGAAACAGCTACCCAGCCTGCAAGTAGTGCAGAGAAGAGTTACAGGCAGACAGGGAGATGGACAACCCGTCCTGGAAAAGGGGACCAAAAGTTCAGATTGGTGAATCTAACCAAGCGGAGACTGACAGGGGATATAGCTCATGCTGATAAGCAGCAGGAGGGGAGGAGTGTAAGGCAGAGGGCCTGGCTGCCACAGGGACAAATCAGTATGATCTCACCACAGGTATATTCAGGCAGGAAATTCAGGCCTTTTTGATACCCATCTCATTCCTCATGGCCCATCTCAAGACCACCTTTGTTCTGCTGTTGTCTCCTCTCTCCATACATTCCTCTCTTTGCTCTCCAGTGCTTCTAGTGCTTACCTTTGACATTTTTCCAAACTAGCTGCTCCCTAGCTCTATCTTGCCATGCTGTCATTTCTGCTCTGTCCTCCATCCTTTAAACATGCCTTGCCGTCTCATCTGTGATGCTCTTGGCAGGGGCAAGGTGGCTGGGGGAAGACACCATTGCTGCTTATTGAACTAATTGTAACTGCTTGCTATGGCTAATATTCCCTTCCCTTCCTGGGCCTCATGTATGTACATGGTCTGGCCTGTCACAGACCAGTTTTGTGGGGTCTCAGTCATCTTTTTACACACTGTGTGTAAAAATGAGTAATAAACAAGGCTCTGATCCTGGGATGGTGTCTTTAAGCATCCCCATTTCATAAAGTGTTCAAGTTTTAGCCCATACGAGCCATTTAAAAATACTTATTTGGATCCAATACTAGTGAACACATAATTAGCAGTTTGGGTTTGGAATGATCTAGAAATGCATTTAAAATACAGTTGTAGTAATCCAGGGAGAAGTGGGAGATTTTCATTCTTACCTATGAAAAATTAAAATTTCCATATTATTCTTAGTTTTGCTTCTGTTTTAAATGATCTGCTAACATGTATTTACTATGTGACTGCAGAGGCTAAACGTATGGACATTGTATGTGAATGAGAGCAGAATGTAGGCTTGTGTTTAAAGAGGAAAAAGAAAGAAATGCTTGCAGTAAAAGTCTGAGGCATAGTGAAATTACAGGGTTGTGGCATTAAAAGCCCAAAAATATAAAGTGAGCTGGTTAACAAAAGTGATTAAAACCCAACAGGAAAACTAGTTCAGCTTGAGTTTTCTTTTAGCCACACTGCAGAGAAAATGATTTCAAGATATATAAACTAATGGTAAACTTAAAATAACCATATCAAGGAGATGTGGAGACGTGTCACTCTGCCTCGTGGGTCTTACCTTCTTACGCACCTGCTGTTCTTTGGCTGAATGAGCTTTCACATGTTTGCGCAGAGAGCTGGGGTCGGTGTAGCGTTTGGAGCAGCCAGGAATCTGACAGGCGTACGGTTTCTGTAAACGTGAGGACAGGGAAAAGATTTCATCTTCATCTGCATCTACTTTCCACACACGAAGGCTGCACTGAGCCACCAGCACACAGAGCGCTGAAGGACGGCCATTTCTGTGAAACGCAGTGCTAAGCCTGAGCTGTTTGCTCTGCTTGCTGCTTCCAGACTTGCAAACCCCTCTCTCTATGTAATATAAAATTCTTGTAATTCTGATTTACCACTTGTTTTACAAAAACTATGTTCCATATGCAGCAAAGCAAAACCTGAAGCATTGAACACATTTGGTTTCCTTCATATCTTGTTCCTGTTTTAAATAATAGGAACAATGGCTTTCTTTTTACAACTCTTAACCAAACAAACTGCATCAAACATTAACATCCAAGCTAATCAATACAAAGAAAAAAAATGCAGTGTTGTTGGTCTTGTCCGGAGACCTTCCCAACCGCTTTTGGTATGCCTCAGAACTTGCCACTTCTACGTGGCACAACATGAGCACTCTCTCCTGGGGAAAACCATCCTGGTCTGGGCAAGCCATTCCAGTGCATTTCTCTCACACAAAAATAAATAAATAGGACACTCCAATTTAACTGCTGATTCTGGAGTCCCAATAATCAAAAGCCCCACCACATTCTTCTCTTATTAATGCCTACTGCCAACAAATGAAACGCCATCTCTGTGCTACTATACAGCCCCCACACGATTGTGTAATTACCAAGTTGAACAAAGGGACCCTGGCACTAGTTATTAAATAAACACTGACTCAAATGATAACAAAATAGTGCTGCATGTCAAACCTCACTAAGTCTTAAAGCTGAGCTGAACATTTCTTTTTCTCTTTTTTCTTGCCTCTCATCTGTCAACATTATCTTGGCCTTCTCACTTGGACCAGTAAGTCTCTTTGGTGCCTTCCCGTAGCTAGAGAACTGGTTTGTCAAGACCTCAGTGTCACTTTCTTTAACTCCCTTGGTTTCAGAAAGAGGAAGTACAAAAGCAAAAAAAAATCACCAGCATTGTGAGAAGTGACTGTGACCCTTTACACTAGTTGCTCTGCTCCTGGAGGAGTGATGACATGCCCTTTAGACCGCCAGGACAGATACCTTCCCCTTGTTCTGCTTTTACCTAGGAGAAAGGCCTGTTTCCAGACAATTTAGAAGAGATTCATCAAACCAGCATATACCAGTAGGTCTCTGAAATTATTTACAGATTCTCCTTTTGGAGAAGATAAACAGTGGGCTGACCTACATAAAGAATCTTTAAAACCAATTGCAAATGCACTCAATAAGAAATAAGCAGTCTATATAAACCCCTTTTCTTTGTAAGCACCTCCAGAGGATAAGTATTGCTGCTCTGCCCAGCCAGCAGGAAATTTCTAAGGAATAATAGAATCATTCACCAATTCAGGGCCCTGCAGGCTAGTGCAGCACCTACCCAGCGAGTTACAGGGCAGAGCAGATTTATGGAGGGTGTCTGGAACACACAGAGAGCAGACACCTGAAGAAAGACCATGGAAACCTTTAAGAAGCCCCTTAGCAGAAAAACTGGCAAAGTATTTTCCTCCTCATTGGTACTCTTAATTAGCGATAGGGAAACCAGATGAAAATCCAGCTACCCTTGAAAAGGTTCGTGTCTATTTGCTTTGACATTCCAGGCAGTTATCTTGTTCACTGAGCTAATGCAACATGTAGTCTCTACAGTAACACCATCCTGTAGTTCCTTGTGATTTTCTGCATTCACATTTTAAAGCACACAATACACTGAGCAAGACCATAGGTCTTTAATTAAACAGGTAAGTGGAAGCCAGTTATTATGGTGTGGGGCTACAGAAACAGTTTTAAAGAACCTGCAACAGAATAGCACAGATGATATTTTTAGACACTTAAGAAAGTTAGTAGAAAATGATTACTGTACCTTTTTGCTGATTTATGAGCATAAAAAGACAGAGAGAAAAGGAGAAGAAAAGAGAACAGAAAGTTAAGAGATTTGTTTTCAACAATGCACAGATAACAGATATAAGAATTTTTGCTTATTTTGTTAAACATATTGAATTATCTTTCAAGAAGTCTAATAAATGGTATTCCATCTGTGAATCTGGCTTATAAAAAATCTATTAGATTCAAGCAGTTAAATTTCAAAACTGTGCACACAATTTAGTATATTCAGTTTCAAAAGAGACGCATTTTAGAACTAATTACAAATTCAAATATCTCAGGTTGACTTTCAAATAAATAAAACATTGTTATTGTAAGTGTGCTTTGGTTTGGAAAATGTGACTGACTCGCTTCTCTTACTTGTTTGTTTTTGCAAGGCATAATGTACATTAGACATTCCTTAATGCTGCACTGTCTGAAATGTGTAACTGCTTAAAAAGTAAATATCAATTAAACTCAAAAGTTCTGCCCCATAAACACTTGGCCAAACGTTAAGCCATATATATTCACTTCTTTGAAAAAGACAAAGGAACAACTCTGCCTGTTATTCTTTACAAGCTTTATGCTGAGGACTTAACTGGTCTACACAGTTGTCTACTTACTTTCTTTCCCCATAACACGGTGACTTAATTTTATCAGCCTAACTCACTAGAGAGGTTCCCATCTTCTCTGTGTGTCAAGTGGAAAGACTTATAGAGTTGAGCCAGAATCTGCCAACTCTATGTAAGAAATGAATTTGGTTCTTATGGTTAATTCTGAGGGTGGGTACTTAACGAATTACACAGAGTTATAACATAGATGCATTTTTACCTTTACAGAATTGTGTCCAAAATTGAGAGGCATTTACCTTCCGTTGAGATGTCTGAACTGTTTTTGCATTCATTCAGATCAGACTTTACTGAAGCAACACATGGTAGGAAGCAGGACGATGACATAATTTAGCACAGCAACAACTCCTCCACTTTCACTCACACTATACCTTATTCTCCAGATACCTCCTCTCACGGGCCTGGTTACGATGGGAGAGTTTGTGAGTAGCTAACTCCTAAGTTATTCCTCAGCATGAGTAAGACAGCGGAATGGGCTTTTCCATGATCAAGCCTTTTTTTCATTTCTCAAAGCACATACAACTGAAAATACAGTACGGTTGCTTATGACTGAGTTTCCTGAGACCTCCTCATGAAAAGGAAAAGTCCTACTCCAGTGTGAGAACAGATCATGTAAAAAAACCATTGGAAAACTCAGTGCAACTGCCAGTATGAAATCATGCTTACGGTATCCAGGTGTGTTCGCTGATGCTTTGCCCGGTCACTGGAGTTGCTGAAAGCTTTCTGGCAGCCGGGATGCTGACACAGGTACGGCTTCTCGCCGGTGTGACTCCGGAGGTGAATCTTAAGGTTCTCAAGCCTAGAAAATGCCTTGTTGCACCCTTCAAACTGAAAAGAGCCATAAAAAAATCGTTGTAAGGCACTGCTAAATAAACCATGTCCAGCCACAATGAGAACAGTGTAAGATCCAAGTCGGACGTGTAATAAATCAACCAACATTCAAACATCTGTTGAAATTTATGGATGAAATGCAACATTTTGTGCTGTTCATTTAATCTGTCACTGAAGACATGGTGTGTAGCTCAATAATAATACATGGATTATAAATATCTCACATTCTGTCTGAAGTACTGAGCGTTTAAAGGTATTGTATCAGTAAAGAAAACTTAAAGAAAGAATAAGTGTTCTGATGAGTCCTATTAGATTTTAATTGGCTCAAGAACCACTGTGGGCTGTAACAATGAGCTGCTAAGAGAGACCAAGAGAAGCTATTCGTGGTGGGGAAGAACCTGGTTTCAGATGGCTGAAACACTATACAGTGGAACAGATGAATACGGACTATTACAAGACCCAAACCATCTCAAGATCAATCCAAAGGAATTCTGCTGTTATTCTGCATCCTTTTCTTTACTAGCCGTATCACGCAGATCTGTTCTCAACATTTATACAACCAGTAACCTGAGCAACTCTGATTTCTTAAGCACTTGTTTCATTAAGAAACTTCAGGAATAAAATGCTGCACAGCACTCATAACAAAAGTAGCTGTTTCAAATTAAATTAGAATAAATAAATAATGAAAAGTCGCAGCTACCAATCCAAGGGAAGAGTGTTCTGCATTGCTCACTGACAAGTTTCAGTGTTAGACAATAGCTGACCGCAGTGGCACTACTGCCTCCAGGAGGGACTTTGGGAACTAACTCAGATGAGCATAAACACATGCACATGAGCAGATGTGCATCAAAAGTAAACCCATAACATGCATTCACATACACAGCACATGTTCAGATGCTCCTATGCACACCTACTCAAATGCAACATGCATATACTTCACCCACTCTCCATTGCAGTTTCATGGCATTGCAGATTTTCCAGTGCCTCTATATAGATGAGAGTCTGGCTCCTCTGTGATTTGGGATGTCAAAGTATGCACTTGAGAAGCACAACCCAGTTCACCTTCATGAAGCACTCACAACAGTTTTCAAAGGCAACAAGTAAAGGTATCTTAAAACTAGTATTTCTGAAAATCAGATTTTTTGTACCATTTTTGCTGGTGAAAAGAGCGAAGAAAAGAGAGAGAGATCTTGACCCTCATAAAATCAGTGTTCTGTCATTTGTTTCTGCTGAGCCAGGACTTTGTTCAGCAAATTTATATTCACAACCTGTGGTTCTTTGATTGGCATCACAGAAATTAAAATCTTGCCAACCCCTGTCACATTACACACTTCTTACATACATTGGTGAGTGCCAAGTTTCTGACCTGACTGTTGCATCCAGCATTGCAGACAGAGGGCTAGGAAAGGAGATCAGCTGTATTTTAAAAGATGCTGTAAATTGGAGGCACCTGGCCTGCCAGCACCTGACCAAGGTAATTTTGGCCGTGGATGGAGACAGATATAGAGCAACTACCTGGTATAGAGCAAAATTTACATCTTTCTCTATTGCAACAGTCATGAAAGCTTTGCAAAGCCACCGGCAGATATATGCAAGCTATGACTTCAGAAGTTCGTTTAGTCTTGACTCCCTTCAAAACATGTGAGCTGTTAAAGGAGGTAGGGGAGTTTCGAAAGTGGCCAAGTCACCAAGGCTTAAAAAAACCAAATTTTCTCTTTAATCATCACTAAAAATTTGGAAAGCATTCAGAATGAAGCAGTCTGAAATGTGCAGATATGCCAAAGTCCATCACAAATAAAGCAGTGTTTAGAAAACCCATAGTTCTCACCACACATTCCATAAAGCCAGTATCTGGCAAACACAGCTAATATTTTGAGGTCCTAAAGATCAATTGTTTTATGTTTGTTCCCTAGCTCTCTTTCCTTTCCTATTGCTACCTTTCTTCAGTCTCTTCCAATTGCAGTGTTGTATCCCTGTTTTTGTAACTTCCCCCTTCAAATCGTTACCCTTTAATTTTCAGTTCAAGAGGCCAGCTCTTCTCAGTCTTACTCACTGATATAACACCATGTGGTAGCGTAAGAATCAGATCCTGAGTCTGCAAAGCTATTTTGCAGCTCAGCTCTGCAACCTCGTTCACCTGAATCCCAGGTGAGAGGCAAGATCAAGCCCTTCTCTTCTGTTGCCCTATCAGCAGTCCTTTCTACAGACCCCGCTCCCCTCTCTAAAGGACCCTCTGGATCTGACATATGGCCATCAAAAGACCTAACACAGAAGGACATTACAGAACAAAGTTCCCTATCAATGGGTCCTTGGGATACCCATACTCTGTTGGCACCAAAATCACCACAGTGACAGACCACAACGTGATCTTTGTTGTCACCCCTTTGGCACAGGACTGGAAAGACCTTTTAGATCACAAAAGTCTTTACACAACTATTCAATCATGAATGCAGGATCTTGACCCTCAGAATGTTTTTCTAATGGATTATCAGTCTACAGCTCCAGTATCTATGGCCCAATACAAAATAGAAGAGTATGCAGAATAATCCAAACTAACTGAAGGTACAGCTCCATTCCCATTGATGTTAGTAGCAGAAAGTCCAATGGCAAATGTCCTAAAACATCTAAACACAAGCTTAAACACATATGTTTAAGACTTTTGCTGGATCAGGCCTTAAGGAAGAGAAGGAACAGGCCCTACCATAAATGTTCAGAGCTACAATGTAAGCAGCAACACTCAAACAAATATGGGTTTATTATACTTCTATTGTGGTCAAAAGCCTTCTTTTTGGTGCTAATGCATAATCCAAAAGCCTAATAGCATCAGCAGTAAGACTTCTCCTTCACCACATGTGCCTGGACTCTAAGGGCTTTTCTTATTTACGATGTTTTCTATGGTAGGGCCTAAATGTCAGCCAAGGCCAGAGCTCCATTACAGTAGATAATATGTAGTGGGACAGTCCCAAACCTGTGATAAATTCAGTCTAAACAGATAAGGTGGGAGACTACACCAGCAAAGAGAACAACTCCCATATTTTGGAGGAGGTGGAATTGCTAAAGGTAGGGTTGGCTATGGCTAAATAGGAAGAAAATGAATGGAAAAGGAGGAGGGGTGAGAACCTGGCTGGAGGAGAGGGGAAGGTGTACAAAGTTGAAGGTGAAGGGCCTAAGAGGAGGGAGTAAGGGAGTTGGAGCAAAGGGCTGATGAGCATGGGCCTGCGAGCTACAGTCAGAGCTGCAGAGAGGTCTCCACTTTGGAGGACTACAGGAAAACCTCTGCTATTTTTTGCTGGAGCTGCTGACTAAATCCTTTGCAGGTTTTCCCTACAACTCCCCATACGGAGAAGGCACCGCTAGGACCTATCTTCCTCAGAATGGAAGTGTCTTCCCTTCACAGTTGCACAAGGGCAAGGTAACTCCAACCGGGTTTCTGCGGATACTGCTCTAGGATGAGGTAACCAAGGTAACTCTTGGACTTCATCCACTCCTGATCAACATTTGTAACCCTGCTACCCGCCCTTGCTACTGGAGATACATACATGGAATAAAACCACTCCTGGAGAAATGGGGTGCTCTTGCTTCTTTCAAATAACTGCTAGGAAGAGCCATCAATCCAAGCAGTGTCTAGGCTTCAACTACAAAGAACAAACGTTCAATTTCCAAAGGGCTTTAGGACGGTAATAGCTATTTGATCAACTAAGAAGGCTACTTACAGTATCTCCCAGACATCTGGCCTCAATCTGTCATTGCTTGATCCTACAACCTTAGATATTTTGTTGTCATTTGATGCCTGGGATAACTGTAACAAATGCTGCATAATCCTCAAATTCTGTAAAAGTCACCAAAGCTTTATACAAGTTTATCAATAAAAACAATAATCATACTGCAAGTACTACTTTGTCTTTTTTGTGAGATTGGTAACGTGTGCTTCCAACACTGCTATCCTACACACATCTGAGCACAGACGCAAAACAATGTCACAGGATTACAGTAAATACCATGATGCAATTATTTGATTTTATAACTAATGCTGCTTTTATAATAAAGCTTCTACCAGGAAAAATATGCTTTAGAACTTTATGGGACTAAATTAGTCCATTACCATATGGAAATATGTATATTATCTTTATTTCACACCACAGTCTCACTGGAGTGTAACTGCAGAAATATCATGCATTTAAAAGGCGTATTCATGAAAACACTACATTATCTCACAGTGATCTAAACACATCATAATTTTCTTAACAAAACAATTTAATCTAATAACTGTAATTGCTTAAAATGTTTTTCTTTGCTTCCACTTCATACTTTGAATGCACCTGAGAATGTTGCCATGCAGAAATAACAGCATATTCCCAAAAGGGTTTATATTATCAAATTTTTACCATTTTCATAAGCTCATTTAATCACAGTAATGTCTAGAATATCTGTCAGTGGTATAGATCAGAAGAAATAAACTATAAACTAAACAGCTCAGACCATAAGGTGAAGCAATAACTGACATTTTCTTAGGAAATGAGTTATGACTGAAAAAGAGAAGCCTTCACAGTTGTAGTGCTAAATAGGTCCAGTGTGCCATTAGAGAAAGCTCATTAATATACACCTCTGCTCTCTGCTGCGAGATCAGTTAAACAAGCTGCCTTTTATTTATAGACCTAAAAGGGAAAGAGCAGGTCATATTGGCTGCTGACATCTCAGACAGCCTACAGATGGAAAACCCCAAACATTTCATTCCAAAGCATTTAATACTATCAATAGGAAACCTCATGTCTGGTCAAAACATCTACCAGCCTTCTGAACATTGTGAAATGCTCCTTCTTCCCCACGGATTACAAAATTGGGAGAATTTTACTGAAAAACACGTTAGGTGAAAAAAAGAACCCTATGAGGACGTGTGTCCTTCTGGAAATAGGCACGCCATGCTCTAACAGCAGCGATGTTTGAGCGCACGCTGCGCCCAACGTCGGTGACATGGCAGGAGGCACGCAAGGCTCCGAGCTGTTCCGAAGGTAATTCCAAGCACGTGAGCTGCTCCACTGAGCACAAGAAACAAAATGTTTGATTTGGTGCTTTGTTTTCTTCTAGCTAACTCCTGCTTGGATTAATTTTAAATTCTTTGCGGTGGCTGCAATGGAAAGCTCTGATCCTGCAAATACTCGCGCGTGAGTAATATGACTCATGCAAGGCATTTTATCGAACTCAACAGGACTCTTTGTGCGCATAAAAAGCAGCCCGTAGGAGCGAGCTCTCAACCTCCCCACAGATCCAGTTCATATAGCCAATTTCCAGATTTAAATTGGCAGAGGCTGGTTTTCCCTTCGTAGCCCCACACCGATGGCAGGTACCCGTGACACGCAAAGGGCTGCCAATCGCCATGCTTTGCTGTGAAGCTCTGAGCAATCTACATTTGCACAGTGGCACCTCTACACGATGTTTCACTTCAGTCCTGAGAGTATTGCTTGCATTTGTTTTATTACGTGTATTGTAAAAAAGCATTTAGGGCTTTAGCCAAGTTACCGTACAGTTGGTGTGTAGGAAAAGAAAAGCTGAAGGGGTTGGGGACAGGAAAAAGAAAAACCTGGAAAAATAAGACGCAGCATAAATGCAATGGATCTTTCCTTTTGTTGGGTTTCAGGGCAATTAGAGCCAGTCATTTGACATCGACACACTGTAGAGCAGCAGTTCACTTTCTTTACACTGTCAAGTTGCCTATTTCCTAATTTACACAAAACTGGGAAAAGATTAATTCACTGGAAATCCTGGAAGAGGGGTTTGATCGACACATGTCACTGAATTCAACCTCCACCGGCGGGGCCCGGCCCTCTGCCCTGACCGCCAAGGCAGAACGCACTCTGCTCTTGGGTTTTGCCTGCTAAAGCCAGTTCTGCTCGCGTTTTCGAGTAACTCAGGCATCAGGGGTGCGTTTTGCCCGTGCCCTCACTGTGGCCGGCTGCCGCAGCGCATGGGAGATGAGCAGCTCCCCAGGACGCTGAATCGCAGCCTGTCTCCAAGGAGCACCAGCATGTTGGGGCTCTCAAAAGCCTTGCTCACATAATTGCAAATTTTCATCTGTCAGGAAAGGGGGGGGAACGTTATTCTGAACCCTGAACTATTTCTAGATTTATTTCTTCTAGTACCAGTAGGTCATATGTCAGGCACGTCAGCGAGCCGACAGAGCTTTCCATACGCTTTCCAGCAAAATCCCAAATATCTGGGAAAATATCAAAGCCTCCTGGCGTTCTCACAAGACCCTGTTGCCAGTCGTTGAAATTCTTTTCAGTAATCCTTCGTTAGTCAGGTAGAGGGATAAACATTTGTCAGAAGAAGGGTTACTTGCATTAATTTGCTGTGAAGTATGGGAATGAAACGGGGAATCTGGGGATATCTTACTATCAGCAGCATGACAGCCACAAATTTTGCCATAAGGTTTTGCTAAATATGTCATTTGGAAACCAAACAATTTTCTGAAACCTCATTACAGTTGGACTGAATGCAGTATTATGGCTTGCAGGCAAAAATAACATTGCATGGAGTAACATTTAAAAAGAAAAAAGAATGTAAAATTCATATGGTCATGTAATAAGCAAAGACGACAACCGCTCTTGAAATCTACACATCAGTCTCTTTATATCCTTACATGTAATTGGAAAACTATTATATGTTTGGGATTTTTTGAATAGCTTGCAAGCTATTTGAATTTAAAGGACACCACACAATCCAACGTTTTCTGCTCCAGGATCTGAAGCCAGATCTGCTTGTTTTAGGGACAAAATTAAGATTGAACAAAATCAATTAAAAGCACTCTCCAGCTGTGCCAGCAAAGAACCACAAATAAAATTAAAATGATTCTCTCCAGTTGTTTTAGTTTTTAAACAAAAAATATGGTTTACTATATGTACTTCAAAAATCTGATCCTCTGTGTCAACGAGTCCTTGTCTTACCCAAGTTTACAAGAAAACATTTCAATTCAAGTTTGCATCTGAATGCGTCACCTATTTATATCCATCTCGGTTGAAACTTTACTGAAGTTCTGGCCTAACTCTTGCCTATTTATTCATCTTCTGGCCCGCATTTAGCCACATCTTTAAATAAGAGACTGTGCTTTCCATAGGAGGCCACTTACACACCACAAGCAGTTGTGTACATGGGAGATGGAACAGGCTCTCATAATTTACTTACAGGTATGAGAATGTGCAAGTTTGGACTGAAGAGCTATTTGTCTAAGAAAATGAGCGTGGCCCCAGGAAAAGAGGAGAATCAGTTATTGTGTATGTGGACCAACTAGTTGCAATAAAAAAATTTCTAAGGAGAGGACAATAGTAAGAAGGAAAAAAAGTCATTACAAAACAAACAAAAAACAAAAAAACCCACCCCAAAACTTATGGCTGATTAGCATAGCGTAGCATCTTAAAAGGCCAAAATACCACATGTGTGGCATGTTACAAAAGAAGATTAAAAAAAGGAAAAAATATCCAGAGAACCATGAAGTCTAAAAACATCTGGAGTTTTATAGTAACAAGCAGGAAAAAATCAAAAACATAATTGAAAAAAGTCGACAGCGATACATTATTGTACAATGAAGCTTAATGGAACTGAAAGGAGAAGAGATGAAAAGGCAAAATAAGGGGGGAAAGAAAAAAAGAAGCAAGAAAAGGCATTTATATTTTAAAGATATCACTGAAGGTTTTTATCTCAGTTATTAAAAATTACACACCCTGCTTCTGTAAGCTGTTCCTGTAACACGTTGAACACTCTCTTTCAGCATAGGATGTTCATGCATGTTTGGGAATTCATCAACTCTTTTGTGCCTGGTGTAGGGGCACTTTTCACTTCTGATTCTTTGAGAGAGATCTGCAAGGACAATGGCAGGGAAACTGCCTCTCCTGGTTTACATCCCAAATCCAATAGGAGATTTGAAGAGAGGCAGGACAAACACGTAAATTAAAAATGTTTGCTAAAAACAATGCATGCATTCAGGAATTAAACAAACAATTTTAAGTTGTTATATTGGCATCAGACGCTAAAATCAGCTTTAAGTTAAATGATTTGAATCTATTCTCTAGTAAAGATTTATACGGAAGAATGAAAAGAAAAACTTCCCTCTTTTTTCATATTTTTCCCTTTTGTTAATGAACCAATACAGAGAGAGACAGATCTGCACATAGTCCAGTCTGCCTTTGTGACAGGCCAACCATGTCCAGGAACAGGAAGGGTTCCCAGTGGACCACAGGAATTAACAGATCAGGTCTGTGCTCTGTTTGGTCCCCAGTGAGAGCCATACTCAAGTCAAGCATGCACCAAACCTCGTCTGTAACAAACATGGCATAATCCAACCAGAGTGAGCATCTGTCCGAACTTCTCAGTCATCCCCCCCCAAGAGAACCTTTCTTATGTCCAGCTCATATTTTTGTCAAGGCAAATAAATAAATACATATGATTGACAGTAATAGCCTGTTACACGCCCTCTCGTCTAATGAAGTGACTGCTGTCCAAGACAGATCCAATAGAGAAGGATCCTGTGGATAAGAATTGATCTACAGGTGGAAATTGCTGGGCAACTCTTTGCCCAACATTGTAAGGAGTTGCATGGATAACTCTCAGCATAAAAATTTCTCCAATACAAAGAAGAAGACAACTCAAGGGGGATTTTCCATACTCAGATAGCTCTTGCTCTTTCCTATGCTGTGCCAGGTCAATTTGATTAGCTGCAAAATAAGAAGAGGTTCAGCCTGTAATTCAAGCATGTCAAAGGATCTGCTAAGGTGTCCCTGACTGACCAACTCTTCCTTACATATGTCAAGCAGAGTCTGGCAAAACGCCCCTCCACAGCTGCCAGAGAAGCACCGGGAAAGAGGTTCTGCAGCATGGTGGGAGCTTGTCACCATGCCAGGCTCAGTTACTTTATTCTGTTTTCCCTCATCCTGGTTATGGAACAGAGTCTCATGAGCCATAGCTCCCTCCTTCGCCCACTGATCATCTCCAGCTACCCTATGCTACAATCCCACAGGGTGATTTTACACTGGGAGAGCTGAACCGGAACAACAACATGGAGAAGAACCACGTTCTCTTTCAGTGAATACAGGCTCTCTTCCCTAGAGAAGGGACTTTACCTCATTCTACCCCAAGTCACTAATTTTAGTCTTGTAGTGCTTTTGTTTCATCTTGTCTGGCCACATTCACTACATGAAGGAAAATCTGCAAGATGTACTCCCAGGAAAACAGCTGTAAACCTGCAGATGTTTCAATGGAAGTCAGTTTTTCCAGTTTTGCCAAAATCAACTCAGCACCTAGGCTTGGTTGGGCACTGTGTTGTTGGAAGAACTATGTTGTAGAGCTCAGAAACACAATTGCGTTACTGCATTTAGTAGACTACCATGCTTCAGCAGAGCTGCAACAACAGTCCATGCGTACACTCGTCTCCAGCAACACTGAGATACTGTGATGCCTCCCATTAGAGGCCGAGCTTGCTCGAGTCGCTCACATTCGCGTGGGCTAAATGCATGTGCTGTGCCTGATGCACACTAACCTGTGAAGCCATGAGAGTGGATTCTGTGCCAAAGCCCTCAGAGGAGATGTTAAATCAAGATTTTGCTAATGCAAGCCCCAAAGTCCACTGCTGTTTTTCACACGTTGTGACCTACCACATCCTAGTACACTGAACACGTTCTAGCGTGGGTAGTTATGATCTTTCCCAAACCCTGCTCTAATTTTAAGTGGTAAAGTTTCCTTCTAAAGTCTATTGTGAAGAGTAGCTTCCTGCTGAAGAGCAGACGGCATGGCAGCAGTGCCAGGTCCCTCCATTCTCTATAGCACTGTGGGATCCTTTTGGATAAAAGGCAGTATAGCAATGTTCTTTTTTGAATAGCACTTAATGCTTTCCCACAGTCTTATTGTTTACAGGGAGTTTAGCAAGTCACTTCACTAATTTAAAATAGATTGTATCCCACATGGGTGGATAACAATAACACATATTGGTGAATCATATGGCTTTCAAATGATATGTATGAAAAAGAAGTGCTACACATATTGTCTGAAATTGTATTGTGTGAAACCACAGCACTTAGCTCCCTACCAGCTGTGTCAACATTTCAGTGTAAGAAACTAATAACTGTAAAATAACAGCAAGGTTAGCTCTGAAAAAAATGAAAATCTGAGATTAAAAAGGGGGGGAGGATAACAGAAGATGTAAACAAATACAGATGAACACCATTCCAGGTGGGAATACCAGCCTTACAAATGAAGTGACCTCAGTGACCATGAAGTGACCATGGTTAGAGGTTGCCATCTAAAAGCCTAAGAGGAAAAGGGATTTGATGGATGAAACAATTTTTAAAAAGGAAGAAGAGCAGGTTTGATAGCCAAGGAAACTGGTGTGTTACGCTTAGGTGGTACAAGCACTGCAGAAACAGCCCAGCTTACAACAGAGTTCATGAACAGGCCCAACTTTAAAATGAAAGGAGAGTAAGAATCTTCTCTGGACTTTGCTTCCTAGGTTCAGACCGGCCTCCTGCATCCATGCTGACTCCTTCGTACAAGCTGCCTTATCCACATGACGTAGCTCCCGAGAACGCTGCCAAAGGACATTCCTGACATACTTGACCAATAGCAGCGTGTGTACAGGAACAGCTCAGTGAGCCCAGCTCAAATAACAAAGCTTTCACATTGAGCTGTCTTGCATAATTTTTAATATGCTGCTAAATAAATAAATGAGTAAGAGAATAAAAGATGTTTTCCAAGATAATATTTTGAGGGAAAAGTGGAAATGGAACTCAACGGAAATAGGTTTTAAATTGAAATTTTGAACTGTAGCCCAGAAATGACAAGAAAATTAAATCTGTTTTTTTCCTGAACCCCAATAAAAAAGTCTTAAACGCTCTCTGTAGACCACAGTTCTGAAAGAAATAAAATTATGTTATTGTCATGCGTGATTATCCAATGTTTAGAAGGCATCTGCAAGGTTTTCCTGAGACTTATACCTCCATCCCCTAACCTAGCAGGAAACCACAATCACTTCTGTACCTTACGCGGAGGACTTTGAAATGAAAGTGCTTCAAAATCAAATATGAGCAGCTTCCAACATGTGCATTTAATCTTGCTAGGTTAAGAAACACCCTGTGGCCACCACACTAAAGAACTGAAAACGTAAATTGAAAAAATTATATCCATATGATTAAGTAAGATTCTTAAAGAGAAACATGTTGTTAAGTACTTCATTGAGAATAAACCGAAATGCAGTAAAATAGAAGCTATTTGGAATAAATCACTGACGCACATGCTTTCTATGCAAAATGGCAGTGTTCAGCTCTGAGTGGACATCTGGAGCAAATTAGCATTATGTTGAGAATAATATAAAATTAAAACATTTAGTTTCAGCTTCTAAAATTAAATACAAAGTCAGAGACCAATGTTGTGTTGGACAGCTCACCTTGTGACTCTGATAGCAAGAGTTTGGTTTATTTTGAAAGTTGTTTATGTCTATTATTGTAACTGGAGCCCCAACACTCCCCGATACTATCTCTGCAAACAGCACCAGACAGATCATCCTGTCTTGAAACACGCTGCCGAGTCCCACGTTAGAGGTTCAGATCGAGGAGGCCAAGGCCAAGTTTGGACCTAAGCAGCTTGGGTAAAAGAAGGGGACACTCCAAAACAAGAAAACACCCCAAACTGTTGGACAACACCCAAGCCAAACCTCCCAGGGCCAGAATGTGTTTCAGTTTTACATGTGCACGCTGACTCTGCACTTTCTGGCTCTGGAGAGCATCCAGGGTTGACATGTTGAAGGTGCTGGATGACTTCAAGCCCTTGCGGGGCCTCTCTTTCAACGTGCTGAACTCCTCCTGGATGCTGCTGCTGAAGCTACTCAATTCGTAGGAGGTCTGATCTTGGCAACAGAACGGCCCTCTCACCTCCCGCTGAGGCGAAGCAGAGAAGAGAAGACTCCAGTGTGCACTGGGACAACTGAGTGTCTAGGAAGTGCTGAACTGGAAAGGCAGTGCAGTGCAATGGACAGGGCACAAGGCTGGGCTGGGAGAGAGCTGGGATTTTACCTATCTCTGCCACTGCGTGACCCCAAGCAAATCACTTCATCTCTGGCGTGTGGTTTCACTCTTCATAATTCCTGCCTCTGTAGACTGAAATCCTTACTGAACAGGGACAGGGTGTGACACCAAAACCTTCATTTTCACTTAGGGTTTCTAGGTCCTTCATTCTGGCAATGTCATTCTTCTAGTGTGGACCTGCTCTGGGCAAGTATGCAGCCTCATGTCATCCTATCAGAGACTCAGAGAGGTGTCTCCCTTAGCACAGGTAATTCCACTGGTTCTTGTGAAACACACCTAACCCTGCTTTCATTTGCTGTCAGACTCATAGAGCTCCATTCCCTGCTCAATTTCAGACAGCCATTTTCACTTGGAGGTAACAAAGTGGATGGCACATCCTGCTTGGTTGCACTCTTGGTTGCCTTCTGCTTTAGGAGCACATCAAACTCGGCAGTCGCTGGTGTAAAGGACTGAGCCAAGAGCAGGGCTCTGCAAAAATCAGGCCTTCCTATCTGCAGAAGACCAATAACCACATCTGGGAGAGAATGTCAGACACAAGTCCACATTCCAGTAGTTTGCTAATGCACCCTTGTGCTTTCAAAGACTCTCCTAGGTGTTTGAAACAAAATAGTGTCATGAAAGCAAACAGTAATTACTTCATAGAGCATGAAAATAATCTCTCCATTGTATGTTTTATCTCCTTTCTGACATACTTGGGAACACGCCAACCTTGCCACCTGTTCCTGCACTTCCTTTAAGGTAGCCCTGTCTTTCAATATGAAACCTAAATTGGATGTGCACAGACTTGTTCCTGCACTTTGCAATGTAAACACCTGCACACATGTTTTAAATAGTCTCACACCTCTATATGTAAAATTTCAGGCACCTGTGAACTGGCTTCAAATAGCCCCAGTGGGTTTTGTGGATGGAGAACAACTTCCAGGTGCAGATGAGTAAGGTTATTTCAAGGGCATAGGCAAGTACAGCCTCCAATCTGCATGCATACAATAATGCATTTCCAAATGTAAAGCAAAAGGCTTTAAACACCCATCCTCTCTGTGATTCATTAATCATCTACAAAATGGGCAAATAAATATAGCTGTATTTCTCTGGGTTGTTCTGAGTTGTAATTCTTTGCTTTTTAATTCTGTAAAACATTTTGAGTTCTTTGTATTGAGTGTGCTCTCCACAAGCCAGAATATACTCTGAGCCTTGCTCCTCATACAGTAGACTAGGATAGACTAATTTTCATCAGTCTAGGGCTACAGTGCTCTGTGGTCCTTCAAGAGAGGAATTCAGTTTCCATGCCTCTATTTTAGCACTGCAAAGTTTCTACTGTTTTTATTGCAGTTCTATCAGCACCTTCACATCAGATCCTCACAGCTGTTTGCTTATTCCAAAATTCTGCCCCATTTCTGTATCACTTATTCATGTAGAATTCTGATAATCACTTCAATTATACTTTTGCAAATGATAACTCCATGTGAGTAAAGACTAGTCACTTACACTGGACTAAACTACAGCATGGTTTTCTAAATCTCTAGCTTCACTCTTTCATTTATTCTCCAGTCTTCTTAATAGTGAACAAAAAACCAAGATGGACAATTTATTTTATTGCTTAAGAGATGAGTTCTGGAGTGAACTTGGTTTGATTTAATGGTGAACTATGTGACCACAATGCATTCTCTGAAAAGAGAAATAAGCTTTTGTATTTAATGTATGATTAGAACTTTTCCAATGGCTACTATCAATTTTTTTAAATGCTGTGTCCTTCTCTCCTTCCTGAGAAGAAAGCCCAAAACAACTTCAACTTTCCATATGCAAAGAAATATACACTTTATGACAGTGAAGCAAGTTTTGCAGGGAGAAATAACATCTTTTATTAGACCAACTAATATAATTTGGAAAAAAATAGACAGGCTTTCAGCACAAAAGCCCTTCTTTGGATGTAAAATTCTCTCCAGACTGAAGACAAAGAATTGTAGACAGGGACTAAAGAAAATATATGTGCATCAAATTTTCATTTTGCTCTATGAAGACAAGGGGTCTAATGGGCAAGAGGGTCTCAGTGGCATATCTTCACTAGCCTGGACAAAGACTGGCTTAAACCCACTTCTGCCTTTCAGAGCGGTTCATTAATCCAGACTCGAGGCTGCTGGACTGGGCTAGTGAGCTCCCAGCTGTGGAGCAGGCTAGGGCAAGGGCAGTGCCAAGCTCCCCGAACAGGCACTCCATAGCGCACAGGCATGCACTGGACCCATGGAGACAACTGTCAACACGGCCATCCTCTTGGACGGAAAGGGCATGCTTCACCTTGAACAGAGGCAGCCACTTAAAGATAGCCTCTGCCCAGTACTGCTCCATCTTCTTTTCCACTTTATGCCCTTGGGAGCAGGGAGGAGATTTTATGGATTCCTCTGTCCTATTTAACTCTCTTTAATTGCCTAGATCAGTGCCTCTCCCGCTGGTTGCAATCCTGGGAATGCCAGGGCCCATGGGAATGGAGAGATGCAGCCCTTCTTTCTGTCCAAATGATGCTGGATAGATGTCTTATGTGGGGGAAAACCTCCTTGTGAGCTTTCTGTATTCTTTTCTCCCTGCCAAAAGTAAGCATATGAAATAATAGCTCCTTAAACTTTATCTTGGAGGCTGGTGCCTTTTTAATTCGCCCCTAATTATGGAGAAGCTAAAGAGCAAGCAGGCAGAGTGTGCATTTGGAAAATATATGCGAGGAAAATAAAAGGGGCATGAGTGGTGGGCCTAGTAGTCTTTCCTGTTCTCATGATTTTTTATGTACACATGACCTCACCAATTATATGAGACGGCATCAACAGTACAGTGCTGTTCTCTCTGCACTAAATGTCTTCAAAACATTCCTGACAAATTTATCTCTCTAAAGCGGCTCTCTAGTATCAGCCTTTAGCATAGCCTAAAAGAGAGGACAGCACAAGGCGACCCATACATAGCTACAGGGACTTCATGTATAGTCATGCTATGAAACCAAATTCTTCTAAATAAGGAGTAGTGTAACAGGTTACAGAGCATAAATCAAAAATACTTTGAGATCTACTAATGCATACATTAACAAAACCTCCTGAACTGCTGGGAAATTGCCTCCGTTCAGTAGAAAATCTTTACAGAAGATGGCCACAAAAGCTGAGTGCCTTAGCTGCTGGCCTGCAGGCTGTTACAGTAACACTGGGGACATGGGTTCAAGATAGGAGAAACGCTACCCCTTGCTGAGACAGGCTGCGTAGGGGTGTCCAAAAGGACTCCTTTAGCTGTGTGACCTACAGCTTATCTGCCATAAAAATATAGCCAAGGTGATGGACTCCTAAACATAAGTTCATAATGGCTCTGAACAAGATTAGAATGGCTCTTCCTACTCTTCATGGAGCCAGTACCTCTATGCAGCCAAATATTCAACCTCATGAATCTCCTGCCATTTACCAACCAAGTAAAAGATCTCCCCAAAACTCATCAAAAGACAGCCTAAGGGTTTCTATACATTTTGAGGTGCAGCATTTCCTTCAGACATTCCCTCTGCTAAGCAACATTTTTCTTTAATTTCTATGAGGCTTCTTTAGCCAAATGCAGCAAGGTAAAAGAAAAACGTACGCTTGTGTGGGGAACTGCTGTGGAGAGCAAGTTAGTGAGATTTAGAAAACTTGTGCATAGCAAGGCTATTCAGAGCTGTCAGAGTTCAAGCAGCGTTCCAGCCATTTGGAAAGGATACTAAACCCCCTGCCTCTGGGCTTTACACCACTCTCTAGCCTGTAGAACACATCATTCTCTAACCTTTAGAAATCACGATGAGTCCTACATGATGGGAAGGTGATTCCACATCTGACTATTCCAGCTTTCACACCTCTTTCTGAAGCATTTGATGCTGGCCACTGTCACCTGTTGTGCCACCAGGTACCTGTTGTACTACCAGCTTCCTTATCCACCACTGTTGGGAGACAGCTTTAATGTTTTAAAGATCACAGTCTCCTCAGCGTGCTGTGTCACAGTACTCAGACATTCTGGGAGGTGCCTCTTACTCACCTCTAGACATCAAATAGTCCCTGAGACCCTCTCTATAGATAATGCAGAAAAGCAGGCCTTCCAGAAGAAGAGTGAGTCATCTCATCCTTACACAGGTATCCAAGGCAGCTGGGACACATTGCCACCACACTCTTCCTTATTAACCATTTGAGGATCCTAGAGAAGTGGCTTAGATTTAGATCACTAAAATTAGGAGAGCTTCTGAGGAGGTAAGGCTTAAAAGGCAGCATATGGCCTAATGGGTAATCAGGCTAACGAGATGCTACTCTGAATACTGTGGCACCTCCCAGCTGAAGAACTGCTGGCAGCACAGGTTTTGAACTCAGACGGGTGGAGAAAAGGTCTGGAAGGACAAAGAAGAGAATAATGACTTCTGGGGGGGCAAGACCGAAGCCTGATTACGTTGCAGGGCAGGGAAAGACAGAGTGTGGAGAAATAAAATTCAGTGGTTTCAGGCAAGCAGATAGTGCAGTCAGGTCTCAACAGTCAAATGTAATCACTATCTTGCTTTCTTTCTGGGGTCACCATAAAAATAAAAACAGAGCAGCACAGAAAAGGAAGGCAGGGGAGGCAGAACAAATGCTGACCATCCAACAGGGCAGATTGTGCCCAATCGGCAGAAAACATTTTAAAATTGGAGCCCCAGATGAGGGCCAAAGAAATGATACAAAGGGTTCAGGATGCTCTTTCCATCTCTGAGCCTTGTTTAAAATGAAGAGTGTGTTACTAATTTTGACACGTGAACCCAGTTCTGCTGAGGATCAGCCAAGTCCACATACCTAAATACCCCCTTTCAGGCAGCATAAAACACACCCCAACTTTTCATTATTTTCTTTGGTTCTCCATTGACATTTTTTACCATGACTAACACACGATTTTCCCTCAAAACGTACCATGACAAAATCACAGCTCTTATATTTAAGAGTACAGCCCGCAGGCTCTCTGAGTTAAAGCAAACCCTGGCACAACAACAGCATGGAGGACATACTCAACCACAAAGGATTACGCCAGCAGATTACCACAGACGCATTTGTGCATCCGCCCTTAAAAGCTACACGCACCAAACTTTGGCAAACAAACAACATTGGCAACAATAGGAAATGACCTTCATTGGGGCACAGCAAAGATCTGACCAGTTGAGGAGAACCTCCAAGAGTACTGGGTAAAATCACCTTCTGCCACAGAGTGGGGTGGCCTTCTCTGCAAATCAGCTGCAACATTACACTGCAAGGCAAAGGAATCAGATCGGGGGTTCAAGCCCTAAGGAATAAAGGGCCTTGCAACTGTCTCTTGGAGTCCTTTCCCCCCACATTAAATTCAGTTTTCGCACCTTATAAAACAGTTTTGGTATAGGGCAGAAAAGGGAGAGAGAAGAGCATATTCATGTAGTGATGGCTGAAAGGTTACTTTCCCACAGCAGCATCTGCAAGGAATATTTTGTACTATCTTTAGTTGCCCTGGAGACACTGTGCCAACCTGATGGGCCAGGCACAACTTCAGCTGTGGCGTCTCAAACTGAACCACAAAAATGCAACACATTTGGGCATTACAGGCCATCCATCTAGCCTGCAGTGGCACTAACCTGCCCTCTGTTCGCCGCTTGGGATCACTGTATAAATCTGAATCATCCCTGCTGGTTGGATCATGTCTTGCTCTCCTACAAGGCAACTGATGGCATGGGCCCAAAGTATGTAAAACACTGACCAGAGCGCAGAGAACAAATCTTTCCTAGACAGCTTCACTTCTCCAGACATGTGAAAAAACCCACTACATGGGCAAATGAGGAGAAGAGAAAACTATTCCCTCCAGGGCTATTGTAGAGCTATTCTGAGAAGCCACCAGCAGAGCCATCTCAGACAAGGCAGCCACGCGCAACACTGACCTCCTTCTGCAGAGCCACGAGCAACAGGTCTGCCCTGAAAAATGACAGTGTGGACACGGCTGCATCTTGCTCCAAAGCTCTGCTCCTTGTGCACAACAACCACGTTCCTCTTTCTGCCACCTCAGTTACCGGTTTCAGAATGGACTGAAAATTCACTGCAAGACGAACCAGCTCACCCTGTGGATTTTGCTTTCACCGAGAGCACGGGACTGCTGAAACCATACGCAGGCTGCTTTGAAAAGTCACATTTATGGCAGAACAACTTCCGTGAACCCTTTCTTGTTCAAACAGTCAAGTTACCCAGTTCCCGCATCTCAGACAGACAAGGGTCAAGCAGGTGCTGACATGCAGGACTGCTTTTGTGGGTGCAAGCCCCTGCCAAACAGCCCAGCACAGGAGCAGTACTGTAAAAACAGGCAAAGTCCAGTGGTGCTGCACGCTGTTTGAACAAAGCCAGGCTCACACCACTCCTGGGATATTCTGCCTTTCTCCCCTTAGCTTGTGGGGCTGGGCTCCCAGTGAAAAGTTGACGCAGCCGTCCCAGACGCAAACCCACTGGCACTGCATCTCCTGTCTTAAACTGACAACAGAAAAGCAAATAAAACTAAGAGGTTTTTATACCAAACACAACAATCCTGCTCCAAATATATGCTAACATTTGAGGGAGGGGAGGGGATCTAGAGTCAGGGACCACAGTAAGTCAAAACCTTTTTTTGTTGCTTTTAATGCCAGCTGAAGAGTTATGAAAACTTGGTAAATGCTGAGCCTTGTGCTCAACATGGCACTGGCCAAAATTCATGCCCTTCCAATGCTGTGCAAGCGACCTAGGAGGAAAATGACAATATAATAATGGCAACGATACACAAGATAACAAAAATACGTAATTTTGTGTAATAAACAAATGTCATTGTGGCCCACATTTTGCTGTTGGCCACTGTTCAATAGCTGGTAATTTAGCTACGAAGGAGCTTATAGCTGTGCATCTGTGATCTGTCAGAAACAGTTCTCAACTGAAACACACATTTACTGCTATTCTTTGATCTACTGTTGTGTATGGGACTTTATACTCAGCTTGTGCACGCAGTCTCCTAACTGGAAAAGTGTGTGCTCTCGTAACACAAGGCCCATACAGTCTCTGCGCTGCAGTACACTGGATCGTTTATAATATTAACTGGTCTTATTTTTCTTTAATCCTTCAAATGCACACGACCAGTATGCAACACAGACGTTACACACATTTCACCTCGTTTCAGAAAAACAAACAAACAAACAAAACCCCCAAAACACCCAAGAAATTTGAAGGTCTTTCTACTAAGGCTTTCAGGTGATGGAATCAAAAAAACTTAAATAAAATCCCTTTAGACTTTAGTCTAAGGTTTGGATAATGATTTCGGAATTATTAAAAATCTTCTTTTTTCTTTACCTCCTTCTTGCAAGGTTTTTAATGTGTCCCCCTTCTGTCCAGCACAGCAAATTCATTTGACAAAGAAAGTGAACTGGTTCAGGAGAGAGCATGTAATTCTTGCATCAAATTGTCTTCCATATCAACCTAAAACCATTTTCATTTTCATTCATTTTCTTTTCTTGTTCGTGTTTTCCAAGTTATCTTTGTGGGCCTAAAAGCTTAAAACTTTGTTTTATTTTGCTTTGAATGAAAATGTAGATTCTGGCAATCAATTCTGTGCCAAAGGATCTGGGAGCTGGCATAGGAATTTAGCCCATTGTATGGATACCTCTTAAGTGCCTGTCTCTGTTTTACTTATCTCACTTCCCTCTGGCCTAGTAATTCCTATTTCAACACAAATATTTCATGGATTTATGTGTAGAAGAGGCAAAGAGAGATGTACATATTTTTGAATCCAGCCCAGTATGAAGCAATCATTTTCAATTAGCATGTCCTTAGATGAATACAATAAGCCAGTGTTTTTCATTTCGAATTTGTTTTGTTCCGTGCAAAAGGAATTAAAGAGATAAAGGACATACAAAGACTGGTCCCAGATGCAGCTGTAAAGCAAGATTTGTCAACTGGTACATTAGAAATACCAGGCTGGCCACCATTCCTAAGGCTTTAAATTCCTGTCTTCTAATTGTATCAAGTTTTCTGCTTTTAATTAAATATTGAACATCAGATTGGTTACTTGAGATATCATCAAAATATCCAGCTGCACCCCAACACTGTTCTATGATCGTTAGATTTACTGGCATGCAATAACTTAATGTAAACATCACAATTTAAGGAACAAGAAGACATACTAAATACAGATCTCTTTCCATTTCCCTTCTAGATGATGGAGAAACTTTGGAGCATCAACTATACAATCTTTTTTTTCCAAATAATGCAGCTCTTTTTTTAAGGGAAAGCAAGACCAAAATCCACTCTAGGTGTGTTCACTTCTCATTGAACTCGGCGGGAACATTTCCTCAGGCCCAGTTTCACCAAGCCAACGCTTTGGCAGCCACACCGACCTAGCAAGTTTTGCCTCCGTCTGCTACCGCTTCTGCTCATTCCTGCCTGGTTTCACATGCCCTCAGCTCGGCCAGCACACGTGTTTGCAGAGCCATGCTGTGAACCAGACCAGGGAATGATGAGAGTCAAAAATAGCAGAACATTAATTTTTATCAGCATCTGTTCAGTTCAAACTGCAGATAGCATAAACACAAGGAATGGAAAGAAGAGACAGTATCCTTCAAACCCTGACGCATGAATGAACAGCCAAGGAGGAACTTTTTAAACACAGGTTGCTGCTGAAGCCCATGCACTGGGAAACTGCGCTTGAAGTACTGTGGGACTAGCCCAGCCGACATTACAGGACGCTTTTCGAAAGAACAGAAATGCTTGTCCAAATCTCTCCAGTAAATCCGAGCTACGTGGTGGAACTGCAGCCCCATGCAACTCTCTCGTCCCTGCTTCGCTCTGGGTGATATCGCTCTCCTCCTGTCCTAAATTGCAGGAAGTTGCAACGCCATGCGAGAGAGAGGCAGCCTCACCCATGCCTCGGTGAAACAGCCTCAGAAATACAATTATAAGTGACTACTACAATTTCCAATCATATTCAAGAGCTGACATATTCATAGGCATTCATGAGCAACCTCTAACTTTAAAAATGGCTTTTTAAGAAATAATGACAATAAATCTTTAATTCAACCTTTAAATCATAATGGCCACTGTTTATCTATACCTACGATAGTCTGCATGTGGGCTTTTCTGCTACAGGTAACACAGCTGAATGCATTTTCTTTCTTAAATCCTCTGTAATTGCATAGAAAGAAAAAAGTAAACCATAAAAAAAACCTCTAAGCATTTATGAAGCAAAGGGCAGTCTGATAGAAATGAGCGACTCATTTGCTTTTAAAATTGTATATATTTTAAAATAAATAATATACAGGCATCACATCTTCTGCTAGCTGCAAAGGAAAAATGTCTGCTGAATTTAAAAAAATCTATGTCCTGATAATGTTTATTATTCCATACAGTAACATAGAGGGAGAGAAAGCATTTCGTTACCTGGACATAAATCTGTGCAGGTGAAGTGCATGCTCTGTACCCCTAATATCTAACAACAAAATCTCTGTTAATGCTCTGTCCTCAGCATCGCCTGAAGAGCAAACCCAAATTTCTGACAAACAAGAGAAAAGAAGGTAAGGAGGGTGAAAATTCAAATTCCAAAAAAACAGAAAACGGTGCACACCAGAGCCACCCTATCTTTGCACGATGTCCCAGCAACCTGGAAGTCAGACTTATCCTTCCGCAGAGCGCGGGTTCTTCTCGTTAGAGAAAACACAGCTCAGATGGGCTGCACGGAGCAACAGTCACCGATGCCTGATACTCAAAGGCTGAGGTCTTCCCATGAGAATGAGCCCTATCCCCTTCCCGTGATTTCTCAGTCACTTTACTCGTGCTCGCAGGACTCTGTTTTCAGCAGCCGTTCTACAGCCGTAGGGTAACACTCACACACCGCTTCCCTGCTCCCGGCCCAGGCAAGAGGAGGCCAGGGCATCCTCGCTCACACCATCCCGCACGAAGACGGGGCGACCTCCGCGGATGCCTGCAGCTGCCTTCTTTCTGCGGCACACAGGGAGGAGGCAAGAGGAAGGCAAAGGCAACCTTGGACACACTCCCCTGCCCATGGGAAGAAGTCCCTGCAGCTTGCCAGCTCCTCTCACCGCGGCGAAGGCAGTGCGAACGCGGCAGGCGCTGCCAGCCCCTGCGCGGCAGCCGTGGCTGTGCTCAAGGCTGCGCGAACCACGTGTTGCTCACTCCGACCTACATTAACTCCCTCTGCCATGGTTTCCAGATGCTTGCGTTTACCTGAACTGCGTATTCTGGAAGACCATAGACAACTTGTCAGCAGGTAACTTTAGCTCTGGCTCAGGTGAGCTTTGGGCTGGCAAGTTTCTAGTTTGGTTCTGTTTGTTAATAAGACAATTTAGTTGGGGAGGGGGGTCACACAGCTAGGACTAGCATGTAAAGCTGCAGTTCAGCCTCTCCTGAGGCTAGAGAAAGGCTAGTAGTGCTGAGTAACTTCCCCAGGACTCTGTCCTGCCTGCGTTACCTCGGGAATGGGAAATAGGGATAATCAGCACCCAACCCCCTCAGGCCTTAAATCTCTAAGTTTAGCCACTCCTCACATCCGGCATGGTCGCTGTGTGCCGCCGGGCACCCTCAACCATTTCATTGCCCTGATTTTAATACAATAATTTCTCCTCACTCTCATTCACTATCGCTCTGCACTCCCTCAAGCTCTTGGCAAGGAGGGCCGCAGCCACCCAGTGCCCATGCCGCGCTGCTTCGCTGCCTTCTCCCTGCCTCCCCAGCGCTGCTCCAGCCTCCCTCCCCAAGCAGCTGCTCCACGGAGACCTGAGGAGCCGGGCGACGGTGTGTGCCTGAGGCCCTTGTCCCTGGGCATGTTCAGCCCCTCATTCAGGAGACAGGATTACTTTATCCTCACCAACTTTCATCTTCCCTCCAGCTAATCAGTGCTAAGGATTCAGTGAATATAATCTTTCTGCAGGAGTTGTTCCCAAGTGGAAGAAGTAACAACATGCTGAACAACCATTCCCAACTTCATCTATACAGACTACAGCATCTTCCAAGAAGAGCCCCTCTAACGCTAGCCATGCAAATTAGCACAGCAAATCCCTCTATACACATACACAACCTGCAAAACAAAGTCTGATCACAAACAGTGGAGGGCAGTTCCAGCATGACCCCAAAAGACAGCTTTTTTCCATGAGAAGCAGATATGGCAGTAGAGTAACTGGAGCTTAGCCCATCCCCTTGATTTGCTGAAGTGTTGTGACCACACACAGTCTGAAAAGTCCTTTGCTTGGCCTTTTTGGTATGTACCTATATAGCCAAACTCCTTCTTTAATAATGTATTCAAAGTTGTTTCCCCAAAGGTGCCACAGGACCTTGAATTCGCCAAGACAAATCTTGAAAGAGTGAGATCAGTCAGGGTGGGAGGTACAAGAAGTGTGGCTTTAAGCTCTGTTCATGTACAAATACCCTGCCACGGCATAAACACCTTTTGAGTTTGTAAAATTCGTTTTACTGTGTGAGAGGAAGAAAAAGAGAAAACTCTTCTTCAAACAGCTCCAAATTTAGATCACAAAAACGGCATAGTGATTCAGGCCATATAGCCAATACCACGGTAGAGGGGTTGTAGAACATGCTGAAATGGCCTCTCAACTTTTAAGTTAGACTTGGCACCTTGCTAACGTACTTCAACTTTGTGACATTCCACACACAGAATCCAGGTCTGAAACAGGAATTATCTAAAGAGCCTGAGCCCAGTATCTACATTACAAGAGGTAAAGATACAACCAGCTTTTCAACAGCATAGAGAGAATTTGGTGAGTCCAGTAAAATGCCTACAAGGTCCCAGAAGTTGAACTCATAAAATGCCCATCTTCCCTCCTATTTCACATCACCACAGCATGGACACCAGAGAGTAAAAAAGCCTTCCATATACACTTTCAGAAGTGCATTTTGTTAAGAATGATTCTGTCGTACATTGGCTTAGATATTGAAAAGACAAACAAACAAACCCAAAACACTTGCCGTTGCTTAGATCCAAAATGTGTGCTCAAACACAGTACAAAATTCTGCTCTGTCTTATGTTCCAAGTTCTCACACATTTGCAAGGATCATCTGCAAACCTGGACACATATTTAGCATATTTTTACTTAATAGGATTAAGTAAAGCTGGTTAAAAATGCAAACTGTTTTGCACGAAGTAAATATCGGTATTTTCTGTGATACTTTCACCATAAAGCTAGAATCCAAGAGCTTGGCTTCAACACAAGTTTTTCAGCAAAACTGTTAGTAAAAGGTAGACCTTTTCATTAAAAAAATCCACTGAAGTAAAAGAAACAAAATAAAAGCACTTCAAAATAGTTGACCAATTTTAAGAGAAAATTTTCATTTTGGTTAGAAATCCATTCTTCATAGCAAAAAAACTGGTTTACATGAAAACATAAACTAATTTACCGTTATTTACTAAAAATGGTATGAGATCACGCAATTCCAGCCTGCAGAATGACACATGTATACAAGAGAGGGCCAGAGCTTTCACTGAGGTCTTTTTCAATTTTTGAGCACTTTGCAATTTAAACATTTCTTCTGACCCATCTGAAAGGCTGGGTTGAGACCTGTGCCAGGGACGGACGTCGCTTTGCAAGCCAAAGGGCGAGAGGAAAGGGCAGGCTGCTGGGGAGCCATTTCACAAGGTCGGTCGGGTGGCTGTCCCCAAGCTGACAGCCTCCCAGGCTCACGGACTCTCCCATGCTGTGATCCACCAGGCCTGAACTTCTTACCCATAGTACTGGCTCTGAACAGTCAGTAAATCACATAGCCGTACCAGCACTTTCAAATCAGAAGCTTTAAAATAGCAGTGACTTAAATTGTAATTGCAAAATTGCCCATTCTTACCTGTATTCTCCCGGAGAGGAAGGCAGTGCCTGAAAACGTGATCCGCAGCATCTCTGCTGGCCAGACCAGATGCATTAAGTTGAATAGCCTGGCCCAAATCCCATTCAATCCTGCTATATAGGGCCATATGCCCGTAACTGCTTCTTTTTATCCCGCTTGATGCCTCTGTTTCAGCTCTGAGGAAATACATTTCTGTATCTATAAAGCTGGAAAGCTGCATGGGGATCGTTCAGGCTGAAAGACGCTATATGCTGTAAATGTAATTACTCAATATGCACAGTAGCCACTATTTAAACACAAATTTCTTAACTAGCTTTAATTCTTTGTAATACTCAACGGCACCAGTAGATGTTTAAAGCTGTTTTGGGGTTACAGAGTATTAAAAAAGGCAAAAAAAGTTTCTGAAACAATTACATTTCTATTTCACTCATCACTCTCTTGCAATCTGAAAACAGGCACGTCAATAAACTGAATGTAGTTTAAATAAGAAAAGCAGTATGCTCTCAGGCTGGAACCCTGTGAGCCAAATTACAGCTTGCAGTAAATTTTTACGAGCAAGTTATAAAACCCTGAAAAACGGAGCTTAGAAGAGAAACACTGGAAGAGCTATCACTGCAGCAGCACTGACATGTGCTGCTTGCTCTTGCCTGGTGAAGCCTCATCCTTCCTCCCCTTCAGCGTTGATGTGGCCTTCCAGAGTGACTGGGATATCAGCTGTCCTCTCGTGTCTCGGGAGAGCCCTACTGAGCTACAGTGCCTGCTCCTGGCACCCCTGAAACAGCGCTACCTTCCCAGGCCGATGCTCAACACCCCTCTGGGCACTGAAGCATGACGTGGGCTCTGCCACGTCACGCGTCCTGCTCTGCTCTCCGACTTCTGTGGCTTGTCCTTAGGGAACATCTCCCTCTCGGATTTGTGGTTTTGCACTGTGAAGCTAAAGTCTACTGTTGGCCTCTCACTTCCTACCTTGGCAGAGGAAATGTAGTTCTTGTTGGAGGGAAATCAGGCTATTTCATGCATCAGTGACTGCCTATAGGGCTAATTTTGGCCTAACGTTTTCAGATCGGGGTCTGTGACTAAAAGTGGAGATTCGGCACAGAAAGGGAATTCCAAAAAGTAGAAAAGCATGACAGAGAATAACCAAATAGCGGATGAAAGTCCATGATGTTGCTAAACTGGCTGCTTCCTGAACTTGTCCATATAAAAGCTATGATGGGAATACACTACCTTCGCCCAATAGGATTTTCACCTGAGTTGAATGGAAAACCTTGTCATCACAACTTTCCTCTAAAAAAATGGGAAAGGTAATCTTGGGTTCTTGGCCACAAATTAAAGGTAATGCAGTTGACTTCATCAGGATTAGCTCTGTTTACATAGTAGACACCACTCTAAAACAATCTAAATCAAAGAAAATCACAAGGGCACCATCACAGACTGATGAGAAACTGCGCAGGTTTGAAAGCAGCTGGAATTGCTGATCTGATTCAGAAGTACCACGCTGATTATTAGTTGGTAATAGAAGATATAGGTGGAAAATACACCCGACTAAGCTATGTGGTATTAACCAAGACACACTTTCAAGGAAAAGGTGCCAGTCTGAAAAAAAAACCTATCTAATGGAAAAAAAGCAATACTGGTCTCAAATAATGCTCCTCATTCTTGCACTAGTTATGGGCATTGAGTTTTTAGGACCTAGAGTGGTTTGCGGGTTTTTTTTCCATCTCTGATTTAAAAATTACCTTTTCCCTAATCTGAAGATTTGCATATTTTAAAAAATTTTTTCTAAGTTTTTTTAAAAGGATTCCCACATTCAAAGTGCTTCTCTTTTGCTCTCCTTTCCCCTTTTTCTCTTCTATTTTTTCATTCTTCCTATTTGCCCTTTCTCCTCTTCCTTTTTTCGTTACTGGAAAGGGATTGAGGGGAGCCAAAATGAAAAAAAGCTGTATTTTGCATTGGGCAATCAGGAATTTTTTTGGTTAGGAAATACTGAAGTTTTTCATGAAGCATAACTTGAATCTTTTGCCAGAACCTTCTTTTTCACAGAATGGAGACTTCCTAGCACATCACCCTGTTCTCCTCATCAGGTTCAAGAGCAAGTCGGGAGCATTTTTCACAAACACCTTTTACTTCTCCTGCTTTGCCACCACAACGAGCTGGTTTTACTCCCTTGTATAACATGGAATATTTAACTTGAGTGAAAACCAAACACAGTTAATGGATTAATACCAACTGTTATGCTTGTGCTCTGTAACCTGTTTGACAAAAGCATAGTGGTTGTTGTGAAGAAATACCTCTTTCAAGACTTCTGTGGTCTCTCTGCTAACAAACACAATGACAGTCGTACGCAGTACAGCGTGCATGAGCACTCCCTATTTTCTCATCGTCTCAGTACATCGTCCATGATTTAATTACAGATTTTGGCTCTGCTTTGATTTCAGTTTACACTAATTATATTTGATTGACAGTAACTTCAGAAAAATCACAAACTTATGTTAAATTACCAGATTATTTATGTATTTTCTGTTGTACTGGTAACAATGACTTCAGTGAAACATATGGAACAAATAATGGGATATTTAGAAATCAGGAGTTTATAAGGAACTGGAAACAACTTGATATAAACCATTTAAAAACTATATTGTGCTTCATTAAAAAAGATATATATTTACCTAGTCTGTCTGATATTACAGGAAACAAATAAAAGAGAGGTACTTGCAATTGTAATTGAAGTGACAACGTATTTCATGGTAGCTGGAGATTTCAACTATCTCTGAAGACTGGATTCACTTTAAAACTATGCAGCCTACTCACATCACTGCCCAATTTCAAAAGACACCTAATATTAAGAGGAGTTGGCAATATATTCCTCAAGCCAGAGCAGTACTTTACAGCATTTACTTTACACTGATTTTGGTAATTTCCACAGTCACTGCACCAGGACAGAGATTCCCACGGACGCAGAGACTGTCCCTTGCCTGGGAAGGCGATACATATTGTGCCTCCCTCCCGAGCATCATCCTGTCCCCACCGGGCCCAAAAGCAGAGAGATCACTAGCCACGCTCATACGAATAGCAAACACGAGAGGAAGGCAACGGCAGAGGGAGAGCCCTGAAGTGGTGGGGCAGAGGGCTGCCTAACAGCCTGCTACATGCCAGTTAAGGTGAAGCAATAATATGTTGCAAAGTTACATAATTAACAAATAGTTTGGGATAGATACAACAGTATTATAAAGCAGTTTATGTGCTCTGTTGTTTTTCATCGCCACATTTATGAATGTCAAATAATGATGCCTCACAACACTCCGAAATACTGGCATCGCATAGGCAAAAGAAAAGCAGCCAGCATTTTTCCTGGCTGCTACAGATGTCAACAGTCTCTACAGATCGGATTTGCCTTAAAGTGACATCTCTTACTTACTTACACAGTCCAATTTCCAAACACGCCTAACAGGAATTGGGGATATGTTTTCCACAACAGAATGGTTTAAATGCTATTTAAATGTGGGAGCGTATCGCCTCAGCAGCGATAGTCTCTCTAGTTCCCTGGGCCCTTTGCTAACCCTTCGACAGATCCCCTCCACTTCCCAACGAGACACTTTTTTTCTTAACAAAGACTGACTTTCATTTTTAACAGTCCTTCTTTTTCTAGGAAGGCTGGTGGGACCAGTGGGCAGGGAAGCAGCTTGCTGTGTGCTTCCGTGAGAAGGCAAATCTTGCTCCCAGGTAGGTGGTAGACAATGTTTGACATTACTCCATAAATTTTTTTAATAAGACAAAAATTAAATAGTAGCTTCGATTATAATATTAATTTAATTAAATACCAAGGCAAAGTTCAGATATTAGCCCACAAATATCAAGGGAAAACTCAACAATAGGAATCATCTACTAAGCCAGTTTATTCCTTGTTTCACCAGTTGTATCACACAGTATAGCACCATCCATCAACTCGAGACTGTCTTTCTGAGATGGTGTAACAGCCTAATTAGTGGATGCTGATTACTGGATGGGCACTGATTTTTCCTCCTTTCTTGGGAGGTTGCTTTTTTAATGATAGCTTTATAAAAACAGTTATGTTCGGAGAAGTTCACAAACCTTTGAGGCAAAGTTTTTAGGACTATGAGAAAAACACTGGCTTCTCCACCCAACCTTGAAGCCTCTAGATACCATGGTGAGAAGTGCCCTAGGACCAGCTTGCTTCCCCAGGGAGAAATCTCACCAATTTCACAAGCAGGAGGAAGGTGCAGAACTACGGGGGATGTCACAGAATCCGTCCCTAAAGCCATCTTTTCCTATGACAGCAAAAGACTCTGGGTTCCCAGCACTATGACTGCCAGTAACGCATGTATTCAAGGTCTTTCACAGGGTACCACGAACACCTAAACAGGCCCAGGAATACACCAGAAATTGTACTGATGATCGTGAGAAGGGCTTGCCGGCCACCGTTTCTGCTGGTAGTGATATAAGCTATTACAAAACATTTTGCCTAACCTGAATTTATACTACGTCCATCACCATGAGACCTTAGAGCCAGGAGCACCAGGTCCCCAAGGTGCCGAGGCTCCAGAGGGCACTCTCTGACTGTGCCTGGGGCTGTACATGCAGAACTGCTGCCTACGGATAATCAATGCAGTCTTGAAGGCTGCTCTGTGGTACAATGCCCCACGGCCAGACCCCCAAGCCTTTTAGGCCAGACCCACATGCCTTTCAGTCCAGCGTGCAAAGCTGAAGAGCAGGCAGGGGGTGGTGGGAGTCCTCGTCAGCTATGCCTAAAACGCAGACTGACGGGGCTACCTTGCCTTGGAGAGGAGTCGCACTGCACACAGGCCAGCGCGAGCCCACACCCGCAGCTGTGCTTCAAAGCTCCTAATGTGGATTCTCACCACCGCCTGCACCACAGCACTGTGTGCCAGGGCTGGGCACAGCCAGGGAAAGGCACTGAAGACGCTGTGTCCTACACTGTCAGGTCTGCACAGAAATAAACCCAGTGTTTGACATGGGTCTATGAATACAAGGTACATTCCACTCTAATTATTCCTAATTGCCATGACTTAATGTGTAAACATTTGCAACACACGAACTAAAAGTGCTTCCATACTGTTAGCTGCAGACACGTTACCAGCTGCGAGCATGGTTTCTGAGCCTTTGCAGTTCTTCCAGATCCTGGCCGTGGAGCACAGCTCCTCAAGCTCATGGGAGCCCTCTGAACAGAGGGGCTGTCTTGTTTTGTTCAGGTTTTCAACAGATAGTTGACTGGGAACCAATCCAGTTCTGATACCCCAGTTTGCACACACCATCTTCCCATAAATCCTTCTTTTGTCCAGCTGTCATTGTTTTCCACAGCCATTGGCCGTGTCTGTCATTGTGCAGCCTGCACCCCACCTACTCCACAGCTGCCCTCGCCCTGTTCTGGCTGCTCTCCTCGTACATACTGTCCTGCCTCTCCTCCACCCTGCGTACGCTGTGCTGGTTTTAGCATACTGGAGAAGTGAGAACAGGCAAGGTTAGAGGCCAGCTGACACTACAGCAGACATGATCAAAGCATGCTGGTTTTGGTTTGGTACCTTTTCTTAGTACAGCCAAACCTGCAGAGAGTTGGAGATAAATGCCAGGGTGGTCGGGGAGGGGGCTGAGCAGCGGGTAGCACTGGTAACAACTGGGACTTTGGCTGCCAATGCTAGAAATTTCACTGGATGGGTGCTGAGAGCAGCCACCAGCAGGGCCAAGGCAAGATGTTGGAACAGGGTCAAGGAAAGGGAAGATTCTTCAGGTTACCTGGAAATATTGCAATCAAGTTTTCCACGTTCACCAACCCTGTGCCTCAAGTGGGAGTGTCAGAGCAGCTTGGCAGCACGAATCCCTGTCCGCAGAGGCCAGATTTACTGACCGAACGCACTGATTGCCATCAGCCATCAAGCTCTCCTTGAGCTGTAACGATTCTCAGCCTCCTTCCACTTGGAGCAGTCAACCAGAGCAGCTGAGACACTGTAGGCAGGCTGTAACTCACTACCAAGTCCCCTGAGGCATCTTGGGCTGTAATTTATATGGCTCTGAGTACTCTTTTATAGAATGAGAGCGTGAAGGAAAACCAAACCGAATGAAACAAAGCAAATACAGGCAATGAATAGCCTGAATAACTAAAATCTTAAAACCTGCAGAACCCAAACAGTCCCCCTAAATGATTTGCACTGAAGAAGCCTCGTTTATTAGACGAGAAGAATTGTAAAGAGAAAGACAGACATGAAGAAAGGGCAAGCTGTCAGGAGATACATAGGTAATTCAGTTTTTGTTTTGGTTTTAATATATTACTACATATTGCACGGTAAAGGCATGTAGCTATCAAGTCAAGGGGCTTTCACCAGGGTGGTGACAGGGTAGCCTGTTCTTGCTTTTGGGGGGTGGGAAGGTATGGTAACGGGCTAGGCATTGTCACCACCGAAAAAGCAGGGTATTTTTTTCCCCTGCCCAAGGCTGAATGTCTTTTTCCCAACATCTGACACAGAGCACGTTCCACACCAGGACCCGCGAGCAGGCTGGGGAAGAGGAGGGTGAGACAGGACAAGTCACGGAATGACCGAGGGTGGCAACGCACTGAGTCACTTCCACTGAAACTTCTCCTTGTCCACTCTTACCTCAAAGAGTTCACAAGGTTTGGGCAAAGTCGAAATCATTTTTAACAGTGATAGAGAGTAAACCCAAGTTGGTCTACTAATGCAAGCTAATACAAATTCGGATCATGCTTCTCACAGATCACGCAGTGATCTCGCTAGCCTCTTTGTCTGTGTCATTTTCCCCTGGCACAGTCTGCGAGCTGAATGGAGTTTCATTATGCAACTAACACTCCTCAGCAAATGCTGAGCAATAAATAATAATAAATAAATTGCAAAAGCCCTGCAGCAGTCTGCTTAGTCATCTTATTAAGTGTTACTAACACTTTCATAGTGTGAGCAGGCCTTAGTCATTCCCACAGTCCTGTAAAAGGCATGGTTTTCTCATCAATAACCCTCTGCAAAACTGCCAGAACGGTACGGCTGGAAGGGAATTACTCCGAGTGGAGTAAGGAGCACCGCTCTGTCCTCCCACACCAGCCGCATGGCAAGCACAGCTCGTTCTGTGCTTCGCAAGCCTCTTCTCCTGGTGTCAACTGCAACTATAAGGCATCGTTTAATCATTTCCAATTATCAGCCTCCTCCCACGCCAGTGACAATGACAGGAGCTTTGTCTTTGGCCACAAGAAAAACAAGAGAAGGATGCTGTACTGAGGCACTGCAATTCATTTGCATACAAATTTGCTTTTAGAAAAGAGAGAAAAAAAGTTCCCATTGTATGCAGAATAAGGGGGATAATATAATAATAAGTTGAAAAAAAAGAAATCAAACAGTAATCCCTCAAGGGTTTAAATTTCCCAGTGATTTGAAGACAAGTTTCTAAACTGATTCCCAAATTTGGGAGATTATTCTGAGCCACATGATCACGCTGCTCCTGACAAGAAATGTTCATCAGAATGAACAGTAACAGCCTATCACAGAGGCAGAAAGTACATAAATATTATTTGACATACTTTTTCAATAACCTTATACGTGCTTTTTAACAAGCCTCCATAACATAGAGAACATATGAGTCCTGCTAGTATATAGTGTACGGCAAGGTAGTTAAGAATATATTGCATTTATAAACTATGCACAGCTTTATGAGTCTCTAGCTATAATTTCATCATAGCACAGTAATTGGAAAGTCTGCATAATTCTGGAAGGATATGTGTTTTAGTTAAAAGAACACTATTATTGCTAATTGGATACCAAGCTTACATTGTAAATCAGAGCAAAGTATGGGCTCCTAATTACAAACTTTTTTGAAACAAGCACTGTATGTCTTTACATTATTTTTGGCTAACAAGTGACTTAAATAATCTTAGTGTTACAAAGTCCATAAATCTTTTCTTTAGCTGTGGCTGATGAAATTTTATAGGATAAGAATGTGTGTTCCCAAGGTAAATATCTGGCTTGGCAGCCGCATCTCCAACAGTGAATCTGGAGAGAGGGGTATGTAAGTGACTGGCACTGGCACAGCCCCAAGCAGGACAGGTAAAAAGCAGAAGGCTGGTATTAACTTATGCAGCATGTTGCAGCTTAACACATTTTAAACAGGCTGGGCTCACTCCTTGGCATCTGGAGCTAAAAACTTACAGCCGTGTTCTTATGTGGAATGAACTTGTGTATTAGAGTTTTACAACACCAGCAACAAGCTTTTATGAAGTTGTTAAGATCCTGAATCCAGAGCTGCTATGCAAGGCTATTTTTGAAGTTATTTTTTCCAAATTGCTTTTCCTCCACATGCCTTGATCCACTCTTCCCGCACCTGTGGCAGGAGAGATGAGCTCTGAGCTGGGAGCCAAGTGACAAACACCAACAGAAACCAATATCCTCATGAATGCTGATGAGCCTGTGAAAAGTGCCAAAGTCCCAACTTCCTATCGGAGTCCGTGGGAGCGGCGAATGTCCAACAGAAGCTGTGATCCTGGCAAGATCTGCCTGCTGAACACACAGCAGCCAGGCCACATACCCCAATCCCACAGGCGAAGTGCAGGGAAAGAGGTTCGTTATTCGGACAAGGATGTTAATGCACTGATTGTTCACCATAGCCTTAAAGATATGCTGCTTATATGAATGATGGACAGAGTGAAAAATCCTTGTGTTAAAAGGTATGAAAAGGAGGCGACTTACAAAACTGGGCCTCTTGGAGCACAGAATGTGGCCCAGGTACATGAACAACATCAAGCCTGAAGTCTTTCTTTTATTCTCTCCCTGTTAAAAGGAGACTCAAACCCCTCCCCTCTTTTTTTTAGTCTGTTGTAAAGACAAAAATATACTACAAATCTCTGGAAATCCTTTTGATTTTTCCTTTTGATTTTTTAACTATATTATATACATTTAAAACAATATGTAATATACACTCAGCCATCGTGATGCTGTTCAAATGTCAGCCTGGATAGCATCAAGGCAGAAGCCATGTGTTCCAGATTTAAAAGCTGTATTCACTTTTTGATATACCATTCAGCAAGGACTCGCTGTCAGACAAGCCTTCTAATCTGTTCAGCATGTTTCCACCTCTTCTTCTTCGGGGAATGGCTATGCTACATTTCACCAGGCTACCTAGTAAATTTGGTGTCTTAACAGCCAGTCAGAGCATGAGAGGTCTTTAACAGTCTCAGGTAGCCTATGGATCCCATCTAGGTTGAACAAGTCCCCAAAGTCTTGGAGTTCAGCACTCTGCAGGCTACATGTATTTAACCTTTCATCCTGGCTGGGGTATTAAGGTAAGTTCAGTGAACTAAACTCCAAAGAAAAAACAGAAACAGTGTGCTTAGACTGTTGCAGATGGGTAAGTACAGGTAAGTCCTGTTTTATGACCACCTTAATTCCTTTCCCATAAATTCAATAACCTCAAGTCACAACTGTGAATGCTTCTGACAAACAAGACCGGTCTGCTTGGGAGCATAAGACTGCAAGCTCCAGCTTGGCTTGTACCTATTCGTTAACGCAAGGCCTGAAAATGCTTTCTGCAGCAAGTTCAACCACTATCTTCTCCATCCACTGCAGGGTTAAACACAGGTTCAGTCTTGCAGTATATGTTTAAGGACATAGTGTTGCAGACACCTTGGTCATGGAAGCTGGCTTGGGGCCTTCTTGCCACCACCAAATAGTAGCCAAGTTGTACTCCAAACCTGTGCATCTAGGACAGCAAAAGCTGAATGGCAGACAAAAATCAAACTGCACTGTCAGGCAGAGACCAAGGAGGAGTTTCTCTGTCTTGATTTGAACACCTTGCGCAGGCTCAAGCCTTTAATTTTCAAAGTTGACCTTTTAGGATCCTCCTGCTAATGGAAGACAGCATGGCAATACCCTGTCTCTTCCTGAATGACCGGGTGAAGTACTACAGCGTAGGAAAAGCCCTCTTGTGAAGATTTTGCTCTTTCAGGTGGGAAGTGTTTCCCATTGACCAAAAGAACTGGGAAGGGTTCTAGAACAGGAAACAGGTTCATTGAGACCTGGAGTAAAATGTGAACAGGAAGCTTTCAACAGGGCTGGTATGACAGAAGCTCTGGATTAAATTATTAGGGTGCAATTGTAAATGAAGAGAAGAAAGGGACAAAGTCACATGTGGACATGGAGACTAGACAGGACATGCCACATCCTCCTAGGGGTAACTTGAGTCCTTACTCAGAGTCCTCACTACAGAGTTCACCAACTTCAAGTAAGAATACGAAGCCAGGCACAGCCCAGATGCTTCGTAACCCCCTGAAACATACCTCGTACATATAAAATAGGAGGCAAGCATACGTCGTTCAGATCTCGTGGAAGGTAAACTGTAGCCACCTTACCTCAAAAGGGCAGCAGGAAAGGCTCCCTGAGAAGCTCTCATCTCTACAGATGAAGAGACATTTACCGTACCCAGCAAATAACCTTTCCACAGAGAGCAAGAATTGGAAAGAAGTGTTGTCCTAAAAAACATGCTTAGACAACCACAGACTGCAGTCTCAGCTTCACTCTAATTGTGTTTTTAAAAAGCTTTCAGGTAACTTCATTTTGTATTTTTATTTCTGTTCAGCCATGCTGTAATGCCTGATGTTTCTGTTTAACACAGAATTTTATACAGCATGCAGTGAATCTTTAATTTCAATTGAAACCAGACCAACTTTTTCACCTAAATCCTTATTTAAATACCTGTACAAGTAGTCTGTTTTTAGAGGTGTAAGTGCTTGGCACCCCTGGAAAATCAAAGTGTTCTTCTTTAGACGCTGTTTTTCTCTTGATTCAAGCTGATGGTATGTCTCAGATGATCTGAAATGCTTTGTATTCAAGTCAAAATCTCTTTTCCATCCTTAGCTCTGACACATGACTCATTGGCTGTTTCTTAACAGCTTTTTGGGGGTGAAGAAATTACAGTGCCTTCCCTGTCTGTATAAATATGTTCATTTTCTTATTGACCATATAAGCACTCCAGTGAGGTTTGGTTCCAGTTGAACTGGAAAAAGAGATGCTTCAAGACGGGGCCAGGTGAAATCAGTGAGCAACCCTGCAAGCCCAGGAGCACAGAAATTGCAGGAACTTCTTCTGAGGGGAACTCAGAAGAGTATCTCTCTTGTGCAGGACATTCTGGGAATGCTGACCGCTAACTCAGCTTTCAAAACAGAGTGAAACGGTCTGCTAAGAGCACTTTAAAGCCAGCTATTAGATTTCCCATGTGCATGCTGTATGTGCATGTTTTAGAATATCCCCAAGTAACACATGACATTCCCATTAGCTTTTGTTAACTTCTACATCAGAGTAAACCAGAATCTTAAGAAGATTAACCTCTGTTCCTTCTAACCATTCCTTAATTTTTATTAGAACAATTTTTAGGACAGTTTGGGGTTTTTCTCCCTCCTTTGGATGGATACAGAAATTTCTCTGATGAAAGCTTCAGACTTTTTTAATTAAAACCAAACCAAAACAAAAAGCCAACCCCCCCCAACCCTGTAAAATTATTTTCCTTAAAGAAACTGCCAAAACTATAGGAATCAAGTTACAGAACAGAAGCAGACGTCACAATTCCAGCTTTACTCTACCTACTTGGGGAACCTGAATGCCTCTCCGAGGTGATGAGTTGATGGGAAACAGCACAATTCTGCACTGAGGAGGGAATTTCTATTTGTATTTAACGACCTTGGTGAAAGTGAAGCTTATGAGCACATGCAATGTACTTCTGTGTTCCAAAAACCTGGAAAATAATTCTTTTGCCTACTGCTGAATAATTCTTATGCACAAACCTGCAGCCATCTAAGCAAAAAAAAGACCAGTGGTGAACTAGTTAAGGTGAACTATTTGTAACACTGCCATAAAGTATAGGTAATTGCTGAAAACTTATTACTAGTAGATTTGCTATCCCAGAATCTGTATTTCTACTTAACCATCTTTTTAGGATTTTGCAAACTGAAAAAGACTTTGGAGTAACAGAACCTGATTTTGGCCTTGCCCTTCACTCTTCATACATTTTCTAGTTTCCAAATGATGGACACACTTCATTCACCGGCTCCACTGTTGAAATGGTCATTGACCTCAGGAAAATGAGTCTCTGTAACATTCAATAACTGCTAACCCTCATTTACCCAAACAATAAATAATCCCTCACCACTCCACTCCCTCCTCCTCAGCTCCTAGGTTATTACACCGCAACATCTTGGCTCTACGCCTATTTAATCTCGGTAATAGTGATCAAAACCAGAGTGCACAGATCTCAGGACCCTGATTACGATCACCGTCCAACTATACATAATACAGCATTTTTCATTAGAAAAAGGAGGTTCTGCCAGAGATTGCCACATTTGATTAGAACTTTTCCGCTTCTCAGAAATTAATATTATCAGCAGCAGTTTAGATCCCATAGGACTTTAGATGGTAACTGGTAAGTTTATGAGGTTTTTCAATTGTTAGAGGCAAGTGGGGAAGTTTTTTTTTTCTTTTTACATTAGCTTATGTCAAGAATGATCATTCTAAGAAGTCATTAGAGCGCAGAAAATGAGGGTGATTACCGTATAATACCTTACAACTGACCAGGCACAGTTCCTCCTCCAAGAAGGAAGAAATGATGATGGGGCTTCACAGTCACACACAGTAAGAAACAGGGCAGTCCAAATGTAACATCTCATTGATTTGGGGTGACGTCTCTCTTCAGAGCTTTTTGTAGGATCTGTTAAAGAGCCCACTCATAGAGGACATGACTCAACTCCTATCTATCACTGTGGCCAAACATCTACTGACCAAAATCGTATACAGGCTGTTTCACTTGTCCGTCTCAGGCTATAAATAGCTAGTTTCCAGGTGTACACTCAAGTTTCCCCAGGCAAGGAGAAGAGGGCAAATTGATTTATATGCTCCAGCTACACAGCTTGCACTCCAATGTGCAACAACAGTTACAATTTTAGCAGTGATATAAAGGTCCCTGAACATTAGGCAAACAAATGATTCACTATAGTTATGCTGCTTTCAGTCTGAAGTAAAATCTGACTCTGTTTCACAGTGAGTCAGTACAGTCAGCAAGGGTCAGAGTGTGCACACAAATACCAAACCTCCAGCCTCAGCTGTAGGTAGCTTGAGATACCGAGTTCATGCTGACACATTACATGTGTCTGACTCACAGGCACTTAATAAAGCAAACTATTTTCTTACCAATAGGTTAACCCTAATGAAAGCAACCTGCTTTTTCACTTCAAATTGTCTAGAAACCCTCAGGTGTGCAGGAGAGACAGCTCTTTCTATATAGACAACTTCGGGCAAATTAGACAGAGGATCGCTGGATATAAAGATACTAAGGTCTTACTAGTTTTATGAAAATTGGTAGCTGGGTGGGGAAGAGACTGAAGAAGAGACCTCAACAAGAGCTCATCTTTTTTACAGACATCAGAGAAGCCTCACAGGCCCTCAGCCTTGAGACAACCAAAGGAACTGGGCTTCCTTAGCTCTGCTGCTCACAGAGTGACTCATTTTTAACTAATTTGTCTCCTCTACAGATTACTGCAGAATCCCTTACTGTAAGAACGCTTGTGATATGGGACAATACTGTACAAAGTGTTCCTTCTATCTGCTGTCTCAGCCCATAAACGATATTAACTCCTTTTGTCCAGCATGGAGAATGGAGGGGGGGGGGGAGGAGGAAGATTTGCTTGTGTGCACATGGGTTAAGAGACTTTTAATGAATCACAGAAAATAATAGCTTACACAGTAAAAGCATTCCCTCTCCCTGCCTCTCTCCCCCTGCTTTTCCACATAAATTATGTGAACATATCATCAAAACATGATGATTTTTATTTTCATAAATGGGGCCATATGTCAGCTAAAACATAAAATGTGTGCTGAACTGTGATGTGGGTTACATGATACACTTTAATTGGATGTCACTTTAATGTAAACAGCTTTACATAAAACTCAGCCTGAAAGAAAACCTTTTAAAATTGTCAAATATTACTTGCTAAAACAACTTGATGCTGCATGTGTCGTTTGCATTGTCTAGTCAATCAAAGGATGGGCATCAGTCACGAAGGGGCTAGATTCTGAGCTCGCTTGTGCCAAAGCATCACAGACTTTGCTAGATGCCCTTCAAGCAGGGAGCCAGAAATGAAAGCCTTCTTCTTGCATAAACACTTTTTTTGCCTAAAATTTCCATGTAAGATTTCTTTATTGCAAACGTCATTTTTTTCATCTAAACATTTAACAAGTGCAATTCACTTGTGGTCAAGTCTGTATGCCAACATCCCCTTTTTGCAATGGGAAAAATCTTAATCTGAAAAAAACCCTAACTGCTATACACACACTCTTATACTGGCAAAACAACCAACTTTCCCTCATACAATACACAACTTCAGGTAACCATAAGCAAATAACCTCCCTAAACTACACAGTGCCATAATAATGAACAGTTAAAAACAATGGGACTAAAAAAGAAAAGAACAAAAAACCCAAAGCTTTGGTAATGCTGATAAAACATCAACCACCTACACTGGGAAACATTAACAAGTTGGTATGCGCTAGCAGATACCACAGTAGTACCACAGTCATTTTCTATATAGAACTGTAGGAAAAAGAAGTCACATTTCACCTGCTGCTCACTGGTAACTTCTGGCAAACGCTTACTCTTTAAAGCCAACCACTGTTCTCTACTATCAAAGGAAAATGCAACCCTGTGAATGATAGTGTGAAGCACAAATTTAAAGTGACAATTGATTCTTACTGCTTCGCAGTAAGAAGCTCATATTTTAGGATCAGATATGCAGCTGGATAGCACTTGCTACCTTTTAAATCTACTTATACATGTAGAACAATGCTGCCGGCATCAACACATACTTAGAGCAAACCACTGATGGGTTTATCATATCACTCTGGTTTCTTTTAACATTTAATCAGATTTGCATGCACCCACTGTTGTACATACACTCTCTAATCTTAAAGGTTATCCCTAATACAACAGAATGCTATAGCACTTGGTCAGTATTTGTAGCTGGAAGCATCCCCTATAAATTACCCCACCAGAATCCAAGGTCTGCTGTGTAGGAAAAACAACAGCTACCATTTCTTAATCTGCTTCTCCCTATAATAAACTCAGTGCACCTAAGAGTCATGGCAGAAGTTTACTCGATGCCCTCGTAGGCCTGGACTTGTGTTAAAACAAAAGAAGCTGCATCCTTCTCTTCTAGAATCATCTAACACATTCGGGACCACCACATTTTCTGGACCACCAACAAAGCCGTTAGCGAAAAAGGGGAGCGGCATTGTATTACAAAGCTTTTCCTTACAGTTCCTGTTCCTAGTTATTGGACATCGTTATGGCTTTTATAACGAGGGCAGTGTAAGTCAGCAGGCGAAGCCCAAATAGAATGTTCTATCCTTGTCTCCTGAAGAAAATTCCTGTCCAAAGAAGGGATACGAGAAATGAATTTGCTGTAAAGAATCACATTTTTTCCTCGGGTTTATTTTAGTTTAATTTCGCAGAATGCATAAAAGAAAAAAAAAAGATAAAAAAAATCCATAAAGCCAAGAAAACCACAAAATCCCCTTAAAAATTGAGATTTATGTTCAAGTTTGAAACAGCATAAACAGGCACTGCAAACATCATCTCCGTTCCAATCAGAGTAATAAAAACTGTCTTACAAATTATAAGGCTATAAAAATTGAAGACGACTGTTCCTGCAGGCCAGTCAGCTTGCGCTAACTGCAGTATCTGGTGCTCAAATGTAAACAGCACTGCTGACTCTTCACGTGTTGCCTGTCAAAGCCTTCCACGGACAAACCCAAATGCAGAAAAGGCAAACCACGTCTCCGCGCCTGCTCCCTCAAACTGCAAAGCACCCCCGAGGTGACCCCAGAAGCAATGCCTGCGGAGAGGAAGGCTTAGAAGGATACCACCAAAGCGATGTCCCTTTTGCACTAGCTAGTACCTAAGGGAAGGTTACCACTGTCACAAGGAAAATTTAACCACGTGTTATGCAGTGGAAGAATGTTTCAGAATCTGTTCTTTTTCTGGCTGTACTGAAGCGGGTATCCACTACTTCAGCCCATGGTATACAATGAAAGGCAAAAAATTCCATGATAAAAGGGCTGTGGCTGCAAGAATATAAATAAAAAAAAAAAATCAAGACAGAATGACTTTTATGCCTTGCATCAGGAAGACTTTGGAGCTGCAATACCTGAGCAAGGCAACAGCAGCCCTGCAAGCCCTGTTCTCCAAGAATCAGGCTGAGGAGGAGTGGGGGGGAATGCATACATACATGTATATATTTTTACACACATACACACACATGCATACACATATATATTTATATGCTTTAAAATATGCCCAGAATGAAATACCTAATGAAATTACTAAATTCTTGTCTCCATTAGAGCCCCACTGCCAATCTATCACCAGGCATTCAATCTTTCATAAAGAATTTGGTAAACACTTCAATCCAAATATAAGACCCATAGCCAAGGTATCAGTAACAGTGACATATTATGAAACTTTCGTTCCCTTTCCCCCTCCCCTTCTACCCCAATAATAACTGTCAGGCGATGCTGGCAATTTCACAAGCATAGCAATGATTCAGCTGGCAGATTGCAGTGGATTATTGTGGCCAATTTGGAAAAACACTCTAATAAGCATTACTTTCCAGAAACCAATGTAAATCTGGAAGAGAGTATTATTAAACCCAGGGAAACTATAACAAAAGACATTAATTGCATTTTTGGAAGGACCTTTTGAATTAAATTATTACCTGCTAGTTTATAAAGGCAAATATATAGATAAAACCCACTACCGTGACAAGAATTTATTTACATTGGCCATATATACTGTAGGAAACTTATGTAGAAATATAATTTACACACAAACACTATGCTCTTATGGCGTTATATAAGCAATCCATTTTGTTATATGTCTATATGTATATATTCAATTAGGATTAGGGTATTTACTCTCATGTATACACATACACACACAACTCGTGTTAAACAAAGCGAAGCATCAAAGGTAGGAAATGATCACAGTAAATTATACGCCATGTGTTTATGTATTTCTAAGTACATCTTAAGGTTTTTAGATATAAATATAGCAGAACATAGCAGTTTCTTAAATCGGCTCTTCGGGACTTGGAAAGATTTTCCTAACTTTCTTCTCATCTGCTGCTTGTGTGTAATTATGAAAAATCACAGGCCGGCTCCAAAGTCTGTTGAAGCACACAAGGAGATTTCTCTTGACATCAGTAAATGCTGGATGAGGCCATTAATGCAGAAAGATTAATCACTGCCTCTAACTTCTCTGTCTTTGGGGATTGTGTGAGAAGAATGATGGAACAACCGCAAGCTGTTTTGGAAGTTCAAACACTAGATGACTCAAGGATTCATCCTGCTGTTGAATAACAGTTTCGAAAACAAAATAATGTATTCTTACAATAATATGATGTAACCTCTGACTTTCTTATTTTCCCTGTTCTAAGCCTGTTAGCTTGTATACATATTCTTCACATTTTGCCTGTGTTCTAATCCTATTTATCTTTCCAAACATGGGATGGGTAACTTTTGAACTGAAGGGAAATCCTTTCCCTTCCAAGTGAACTTAATTCCTCATTGGAGCCGGTGCTCTCGAAGGCTTAATAAGGCAGCAGCAGGGTAGTGCTGTGAGCAAATACTTAAATAGCACAGTTCATATAGTCCACACACGACCACAGCTGGTCCTGAAGACTGTATTTATTTTGATAACAAAAAAAGAGCTAGACTTTTGCACTCCATTACTATTAATGAAGAGAGCAGGAAGCCCATTTCTAACATAACCACTGCACAGGACACTCTGCTGCTAAAGCCCAAAGCGGCAACCAAAGAGGTAACAACATTAGAAATACCCTGACCATGAACCTGACCACGTTTGGCCCCACTCCTGTGCCAAGCGCCAGCCCCATCTGCCCCATCTCTGGTATTTCCAAGTCTGCATCTTTCCCCTCGCAGACACCCACTGGCTCGCCGGGCTGTGAGCACGTCGCAGCCCTGACGCCAATACCCTCAGAAGCCCGCTGAAGCGGGGGGAAACACCTAATACATTGTCCTCGGCACCACTACTAGCCATCAATTTTATGTATTCCTGAATTGATGGATACACTGCACTGATAAACAATGAACTGTCCTTTTTGCTCTGATTCCTATCGTAAGTTTTGTTTCCTGGATAACCCGGGATCAAAAATTAAAACAGTCACTATACAGCAAAGTTAAAATTCTGCCTCTGCAATTAAACAGGGCCAAATTTACAGAGGAAGAGGGAATAAAGGAGTCATGTCCCTTTCTTCTCCTAGGACTACTTACCGATAGATACAAGTAAGATATTCCCCCCCCAACCCGCTCCGTTTTGATGCCCAAAGCCAGCCAGGCATGAGTTGTGTGCTTATATTTGAGGAAAACTTGGCCTTCAGTGGGATATGACTCGCTGTAATAAACGTCTCATCCTGTTTAGTACTAAACATTACGGCAGTGTGCAGTTACCAGCAAATTCACTGAAGAACAGAGTTCCTGGATGATTCATGTCACGTGTCATCCCTAAAGCTGAGCTGCAAACTTCTAAGCCTCCCAAATCGAATCCCCCTGTTTTCGAACGTGTCGGGGTACTTACAGAGAGGAGCCCTCAGAGACACTGTGCAACGGAGCTGCCTGCAGTATCGCAAAGCCCAAGGACAGTTACCCACCTCTCCAGCTCCCAGTGAACTGAGGCTTGATTAATCAAGCTTGTATCATACAGACCCTGGCTTTACCCCTGCTTTCAGCAGAGCTGAAATTTGGCTTCAGGAACTGGCAGAGGATTGGAGTTTGCTGCTGCTGGGGAGGCTCCATGCAGGTGCATGAAGGATGGAGACGCTGCCTTGCCCTAAGAAACAGCAGCTGGGGGACACCTTGGGACCCAAAGGTGTCTCTCCCTCCCAGTGTCCCACAGTCACTGGCTGCCCGGGGCAGATGGGCCAGAGCAGCATGCAAATCACAGAATCACCAAACAGCTGAGGTTGGACGAGACCTTTAGAGATCTTCAGGTCCAACCCCCCTGCTCAAGCAGGGTCACCTGAAGCAGGCTGCCCAGGACCCTGTCCAGGTGGCTTCTGAATATCTCCAAGGATGGAGACTCCACAGCCTCTCTGGGCAGCCTGCTGCAGTGCTCAGGCACCCTCACAGATGGGTGTGCAGGGAGCAGCACTTCACCAGCCCACGCTGCTGCAGCTACAGTCCCACCTGGGACCTGCAACGGCCCCTTTGCAACTGCTCCAGCATGTCCAACGGCAGAGCTGCCCTCTCGGCAGCAAACATTTCTCTGTATTTAGCAGAATAACCAGCTCCTTCACTCTCAGCCCTTCTCACCAACCTCTCTTCCCCTCAAACAAACCCAACAATTTGATAGCTATATGATGTGTCCATTTCTATAATAACATGATGAAACATTTATCAAAATTTATCAGAACCATGTTCAGGCCATGAATAAAGTCACTGTACAGTCACAAATGTAGGAAAGAACTGGAAATTAGGATTTAAAGGCTCTCTGTTCTTCATCTTTCACAATCTAAATTAAAATTGGCTGCAGTCAGTCCTGGATTAGACAGTCTTATTACAGTTTTTTACTAGTAACTGTATTTAAGCTAAATTCACCAGTATTCTGTATTTACCATTTTCCTAAGTATACTTTGGTGTCTTTGACTGTATGAAGGGACAGAGAGTTAAACAATGACATTTTCAGTGCAACACTGCAACCAAAAGCACTCAATTTGAAATACCGGTTTGATAGTTTGTTTTGTCTAAGGTGGCTATTTTGCACACTGGATTTTTGTACTTGAAATGGTTCCTGGGCACAGCACCATAGACTTAGAATGATATATTGCCATGTTTTTATGAAAAATATGGTTTTGTTTAGGCTACAATTAGATGCTTTCACAATTTGTCTCTGGAAAACTGAGACTGAAAACTCCAGAGTCAATTTGTTTAGTGTGAACTGAAGTAACATCTATCTTTGTAAAGAAAGTTCTACAACAATAAAACCTTCATGATACTAAAAAACATAAGAGTTTTCCTTCTAAAAACGTAGGTCTGCCATGTAATTCTTAATGCACACCAATTCACAAGGCTATGAGCCATGTATTGTTTGAAGCCATGGGGGTAAATCAAATTACTATGAGTGACACTAATGATCCCACACTTGCCTGAATATAATGCATGGTATATAGTCTTGCCTTTAGGGGATTTTTTTGTTTAATATAATTGGTATAAATGGCTTGCTCACTCTCTTTTGTTGATTTTAGGAACAAATGCTCTCAGGTACAGTCTGCCTTTTCCAGGTGAAGCATGTGAGCCAAACCGGCTGTGCCTGTAACGTGGGAAGACCCAAGGTATGGCTCTGAAAGACCCGAGTGCAGTAAACCAGTAGCATGTTATAAAATGCATATGAGTACCCTCTTCTGGATGGAGGTAGAGCAGCTGAGCTGTCAGGGGATCCGTAAAGCCATGCTCTAGTAGAAGGCCTCTCAAATTGACTGGGATGGGTTTGGGTTTTCACAAAAATGGATCTAAATGCAGTTATCAAAGGGAATTCCTGGCTGAGTGCATTATATTGTCCGTGGACAGAGCAGGCATTTCTGCTAAGTACAAGTCAATCACAACACAACATACAAAAAAGCAAAGGCTATATAATGAAAGAATACAACCATCACAGACTTTCAAAATCCCAACAGTTTCTTTGCCTTGCACTTTTCATTCCCAGCAAAATCAGGCCAGATCCCAGCTGGTAAAAACTGGCAAATTTCCATTAGCCTGTGGGTCATTAACTCTGAAAAAAAGGGTAGTTTCAACACCAGTTTTGTGTATAGTGTTAGTTTCTGTCAGCGTTGCTATAAACAATCAAAATTGAAAGTATTTGGGATGACTGCAATACCCATTTTTTTCTCTTGCCATTCAGAGATGTGTTTCAACATATTTTCCTGAAACAACTTCCATGTACAGAGCCTGTATCTAACAGGCTGAAATATTCAAAACAAGCTTAAGCTACCTTCTAAGTTTGCACCTCTGGTGTTTTGCAAAAATAGCCTTCTGTTGCCTATATATATATACCCATTAGACAAGTTCTTAAAGGGAGTGCTTTCACCTCCCAAAGACAAACAACTTCTTCAAAACAGCTGGTGCAAAAACTGAAAGCAAATACAGAGCTGGTGTGCTCTGTGCTTCCTGACCAGCAAACAGCTTTGCAAGGAACCTCAGGCCATGCCAAATGTAAATAGGAAGGTAGCATTCTCCTGCTTTTCTTTATCTTTCTTTTCTGCCATATCGATCTTGCTCAGAGATGCTGATGAACCGACAAACACAGGCCCAGGTACAGATTTATCAGAAGAGGTGTTTAGGAAGGAGCTGATTCTCACTCTCTCCCCCAAGGTTTTACTTTGTTTTTACGCTTGATGGTGATGTCCCAGCTGTGCAGCTTCCATGTCCACAGTGCAGCTGTGCCCCGTGCCCTTCCCCAGCCAAAACACAGAGCAACCCCCCAGGCTCTGGGACACTGATCAATGCACACTGAAATGTCACGCTTGGACCAAAACTTGGATTTTACTGCCTGACATTTCAGGAAGTTGGACTGGGAATTTGCAGGTCAAGCTGCTGTGCTCAGCCTACAGTCTTTATCTGCCCGGTTTCACAGCAGAAATAAAATATCCATATGTCATGGCACAGTCATGTGTGGCACAATGGTCTTGGCACCACATTAGCATTCACTGGAATGAAAAGCAAAGCGAAGAATGGTGAGAAGAAACATTTTGTTCTATAAAGGTCAAGTCTGGTAAGGGCAAGGCAAAACAGAAGGCATCTTTCTTGGTAAACCGACTGCTCGAGCCAGTCATCCCTGATTTCATATTTTCCAGTGTGCAAGGGAAGCATCCATTCGTGAGATGCTCTGGCCATGGGATGCGTGGAAGGACAGTGGGGCCCAAACCCTAGGGAACGCTGAGCCCCCCTGCTTTGTGCCTATCCCCAGCTGCCTCATAGCAACATCAGGAGGCCAAAATAAGCAAATACTGTAAGACTGCAGACACCTGAAGGCTTGAAACTGTTCTACTATGTCTGTTAATACAGGCCCTTATCTTATGCCTAAGGACTGAATTAATGATTTTCACAGAATGGCAGAAATCAGGAATAACCCAGTTTACATTCAAGATGATTCTCTACAATATATTTTCCAGTTGTTCAGTCTAACTTAAATTATTCATACAAGTGGGCATCCACTATTTCCACTGTGAAACTGTTCCATTCTAAAATACACCTTACTATTAGGAAACTTTTACTGAAAGATTAGCTTGAATTTTTCCTTTGCTTGATTTCGTCCAATTATCCCTACTTACATTCTCTACCCTCGCCTAAACAATCCCTCCCTTTCCTCTTGTTTTCCCCCCTAGCCCTTGCTTAATTCCTTTAATCTTTCCTTAAAAGACTCTCTCTGTCCCCTTAATCATTTTTTAATTTCCCATCCTTTAGGCGAGTGCCAAAGATGCTAAAATGAGAGATGGACGCTTGCCATGAAGGAACAGAACTCCTGTAACTCCGAAACAGCTGAAATCATGAGAACTTGCAGGCTGCTACCCCATTATGTGAATGGTATTTTTACAGAACTGGAAATGAAGTAATGCTACTACAAATACTCATGTTTTAAATATGTTGTCATTCCAGCAGCCCGGCTACAAGTTGTCTAAGAGCAGCCGACAGACGGTATGGGATACCCAGTTACAGAACAACCTCGATTCACAACGCTTCCCTCCGCTCCGATCACTCCACTTTGCTCTGTGCTCTTTCCTTTAAGAAGTACTAAATTTGCTGCTTTTCAATATCCATCTGTGAGGAGAGATGATACAGAATCCCTCACCTGACCTTTCATGGTCTCTGGTCCCTGGTCGGATGTTCCCTGTGTCCCTCCGATACCTCTCCCTCTAAATTCAGCACAGCCTCTTCTCACTTGGAAGTCCTTCCAATCCTCTCCTTTCAAAATTTGAAAAAAAATGGTTAATAATAATCCAAGATACCATTTCAGCCCCAAAGTAAGAAAGACACAAGAGGAGGAGCTGTCATTTTGAAATGGAGAGGACGCTATTTGCCATCCACCTGGCTGGAAGACACACTGATTAAGCTGACGTGCTCTGCCCATCTGATGCATGTGAGGTTACTGTGTGTTTGTTGTCAGCTATTCACTTCTTGCTTTGAAGACAAAACACAAGCTAGAAATGTTTAGTTAGAGCAAAGCATTGTAAACTGAACTCTGAGATCACCATGACCATGCAATTAAAAATGTCATAATGTTTGAGGATGTGCAGGAAGATGAAAGTCTGTGAATAACTGTGATAGTTTTATATCTTTTCACATATTCTGCTTTTTCAGCGCTACATTAGTAAGACCCCATGTCTTGTCTGGGGAGAGAATTTATTGCATGGAGGCAAGTGGGCAACTTGTCAAACATTAGATGTGGTTTTGCTGAGAACATCCCACACTGAGTCAGGTCTACTGCTGGTGTGCTGTGAGTGCAAGCAAATATCACAAGGTAGATCTCCTGCCAGATGCCATCTCCCTGCAGCACTAGAGTGTGTTTTCCTGAACTGTGACTGTGTCATGCCAGCAGTAGCCTCATGGGCCTTGTTTTACGTGGAGACAGTGTGCTGGAGATCTACGGGGAGCCGGGCTGAGACTGTGTCTCTTTATAAGGAAAAGCAAAGCAATCCTTGCAGCCAGTCAATTATTGCACAAGGGCAGACAAATGTAGCTGTACCCATTTTGAAACTGGGAAAAATAAGGCAGGACTTGCTTCACATGACTTGGAAAGATCCTGAGTTGCCAGTCAAAGTGTTGACACCGTATCTTTCTGAGCGGCACAGACATACAGGTATTCTGTCCCTCGGGACGTACTGACGGCATTATGTAATGTGACATGATACCCAGGATCGCAGAGGCTGGACTCAGTGACCCTGAAGGCTCTACCACTTTTGCCTTATGTTTTTCTTGTTTTTTTTAATATTCGATCTTTCCCTCTCTCTCACTAAAACAGAGAGTGAAATCATATCAACATGGACACAGCAGATTAGTTTTACAAGGTTCCCACCAGTCTGACATTCATCAGCTTTCTAATCTAATAGTAACATAATACCCTTTACAAGTACATGTTGAAGCAGCATGCTCTCACTCCGAGTCCAAGGGCTGCAGGTTAAATTGATACCCAAGTCCTGCGATCTACCAGTTGCTGATTGACTTAACTTTGTTTCTGACGTTCCCAGGGCCTGGCAGCCCTCCATGCAAGGGTTAAAGGAAAGTTGTAAGCAACGGTTCTAAAACACTTGGAAGAATCTCCTTGAATCAAAACCATTTCATAAAAGGCTCTCTGCCAGGCAATAAAATATTTTTGATGGACTCTTATTTTATCATTACCCATGTAAGAAAAATGTATTGCAAGAATCCCAACACAATTCAGGGAAGTAATCATTTGCAGATTTAGTAGGCATTCTCAACTGGCAAAAATGAAAGATTTATTGTAGGGATGATGAAACAAAGAGCAGTTGTGCAAACTTTACTGAGCTGGATTATGAGAACATGCTTTTTCCATTTCCCACTTTTAAAAGGCTTGGATGCAGTTTCAAAAGACAGATCAAGATCAATTATTTAACATTGCAGTTATACCGTACCTGAGTGTAGGATCCGTTCACACATATGTTATCTGTACACAACAGTAAAAAAGGAGATGGAGGGAAGACAACACTATACACAACAAAAGCAGACTTAGGAATAAAACTCATATTGTTCCTTGATTCCACAATCAGCCCAGGGATGGGAATAGTAAAGTCAGGCAATGACAAATGTCAGTGATGTGAATGTACAGCTATCGGAAATGAAGCCCCTTTTGAGTTATGCAAAGACAGAAAACACAAGTGTCCTGAAGATTAAATACAGAGTGCTGAGCACTCTGCAGCAGCAGCATTTTCTTTGAAAGCCACTTTACAGCTGAATAAAATCCCGGTCTTGCAAACCCTTACTCACGTGAGCAATATCCTGAAGTGGAAGGCACTATTTGTCAATAGAGGTGCGTAGTCTCAGGCCTCACACCAACTTTAAGAAATAGGTGGAAGAGAAAACACTTCAGGAAGTAGTAGTTCTTTTTCTTGCCTTTTCTGCCAGGGACTCAATGTGTGACTTTTGGCACCTTGCAGCTAAGCCATTCTGGGCTCATGTACCCTGGTGTATATTCAGGGTTTCTTCACAATTACACCATTGTAAACAGGGACAGAAACTAGCAGAGTAGTTTGTGTGAATTTATCTACATCTGGAATTGGGGCACAGCAGCTTTCATCGCAAAGGGAAAGCTGAACAGGCTGCAGCTTGCAAAAGCTCTGAGATTCTCAGCAGAAGGAGCCATTAAAGATGCAAAATAGCACTACAGACGCATTATTGGCCTCACTAACTCACCGGGATTATTCAACCTCACTATGCTCCAGAGAGATTTCTTTCATTGTACTTGTGAGGAAACTGAGGAAGAAAAGATCTAAGGTCAAAATTTCCAGAAGTACTCATGAAATTTCAGTAACTGACTTCTACTCTGGCTTGAAGAAACAAGATCTCAACTTCAGAGGTGCCCTATCTGCACTGGGGACCTCCAAAATAGAGCTATCCAAAATCAGGGTCTGCTTCTGAAAATCATGCTGAATGTGAACTGTCAGAGGCCAGAAGGTAAATTTTGGTATACTAAGTTTAAATAACACATGATTTTATTACTAGGCCCACTGGACTACTTGCTAAACAAGCAAGTGAAGGTTTCAGACTCTAGCCCACTGTGAAGCCCAAGCTGATATAAACACCCTGCTTTGGGGAACTATGGCTTTTTATTTCTCATCCGATTGTTAAAGGCTAACTGTTGCCGGCTTGCCCTGATGTAACAAGCAAATGCATCACATTTAGAACTGAGATCCAACTGCATAAATGACTGCATAAAGTTTTTAATGTGCACTAAATTCCTCTTTCTCCCCTGAGACTATACTATACAGCCTTTGTGCTGCCTGCAAATGCAGATTAACATTTTTATTAAATGACATATGTTTCACTAATACAGAGCATTAAAATGTATTGGCCTAATAAGAGACATTAATGAGTATATCGTTGGCACAGTTTTTAAACAATATTTAATTTTACTGCTTTTTAATTTGACCAAACTCTCCGCCAGGTGATTCAAGTTATTTTTCTTTCTTGAGGTTAATTGGTGTTCAGAAAGGCTAAATCACGGACATTTCAGAACAATTACATGCCATTTTTAATAATACCCACAGAACACATACACAGAAATAAAATAAAGCCAAGCACTTAACCTCAAGAACACAGTCGCAAGGACTTTGTTTAAAATTTTGGAACTTTAAAGCTCTCCACCTTTCAAATGATAAGATTAATAATATTCAGATGCACAATTAAAAAAATGAAATTGTAATGCAAAAAAATCCTCTGTCATTGCTCCTAGATATTAGGTTACTGCACTCTGCCTACAGCAGTCTTCTTACCCAGCTCTCCTGGAGACAACTCACCCTACTGAAATGATTTGGGACCCTAGAGAATTACAGTTTTAGGACCCAACTGCTGGCCACATCTTTGAGATACTCTTGATGTGTATTAAGATATTCCTGCAGGAAGCAGGTAGTTCCCAGTTGTATTTACTGCCCTGCAAAACTTATGACTAGATGGGGAATGCATCTGACTAGCTGAGGGTACATCGCTTCAGCTTTACTCCTGTGCAGATTCATATAGTGAAAGTGATGGACGGCTCAGTCCCAGACAGGATGCATAGTGAGAGAGAAATCTTGTCACACTTTTGCTACATGGGGAATGGTGAGCAACAGAAATCCTGAAGAGTTATTGCAAAGCCAGTGCTTGGAGGCTGGAAAGCCTTTCCCTTTTTGCATCCTCAGATGTGATTATTTGATACAGTTCATTGATCTGCATGGCAAAGAAAGTGATCCTGTGCAGCTGGAATGAATTGGGAGTTAGAGGCTGCTTGCAAGATATCTTCAAAAGGTGATGCCCCATGAGAGGTTTATGGGTCTGTGCTGAGATGGGTTTGACTAAATCTGCATGTGGACTATCATCCAGAGCCAGGCCACAATAGAGCTGGAAATAATTCTCGGTGTCTTAGAATGAGAAAGAATCACTACTTATTGAGTTCTTTGTGACAAGGGGATAAGGCTAAAAACACGGTAATGAGATGTCATTTTTGTGTGAAAGCTGGGCAAAGGGAAAGGGAAAGGAGCCTAGGAGAAATTTTCAAAAAAGACCTGGGAGCAATGCCGAGAATTTTGGTTTCTGGCAGCCAGACATTGCAGGTCACAACCAATAAATTTCAAGCTTCGAAGCTGGGCATACGTTAGGCTACATTATTCGATACAGAATGTGAATGACTTTGCTTGGTATGGAGGAGTTCGGATGCAACTGCCTCTTCTATGTGGCATAAGGGTGCTAAGCAGCACGGTCACTGCAGGGAACAATTTTTAAGACAAAAAGTTTTCTTCCCTTAAGATCCTCCCTGCAGATCAGATCATTGCTGGGTATTTTTCAATAGCTCAAAGTATTTAGGATTCTGACAAATATTTGCTGCTTCAGAGGAAAATGGATCATTTCCCCTCTACTCAGATCATCATGTCACAGTTGGAGTTATGTAAATAATATATTTTTCAGTAGTCAAATCAAAACACTGAAGAAGGGAGAAATCAGGCCAGGATGAGCTGAAATAAACAGAATTGTTTGGGGACTGCTCTAGCAAAATAAAAACACTGAATAAATTAAATTGAGAGAGATTTTACAGAATCCCCCAAAAACCCTTTTGTTTAACTCCTTTTCATTCTGAAATAGAAAGTCAAAAAGGCCGGACTAAAATATAGAAATATTTCATTATTTCCAAAATGCTACACTGTTTAGAAAATGTCAACAACAACAAAACCCTCCAGTCCAATCCCCTGCATCCCCATTACTTCATTTGCCAAATCTATTCATTAATTGAATGTGACCCTGATTCACAGATGGTTTTTGCCTCAAAACTCTGTTTTGCAATGGTATTATTACCAATTTGAAAAAACTAGCCTAAAACACCTAGTAAAATTTCTAATATGGAATGTAAAAGTAAAATTCCCACCCTTGTGCCACAAGGGCTATCTGTTCCCTAAACCACTGTGTCTGCTTATTCCTCTCATCTTAGCTTGAGTAGATACTAAGCACTATTAGGGGGAATTACCCAGCACTGAAAAACACAATAATGTTAACTAATTTGATTATATCCTATGGCAGTGAGTTTCATAGGGTGGGTGAATGTTGTGGTGATATTACTATTATTACCCCATTTCATTTCTTAGAAGACTGAGTGAGCACCAAATCTACATGCTTTGGTGACTAGCTCTGTATAAATATGCTAGAAAAGCTGCAATCAAACAGAACGATTATGTTTTAACCAGGTCCCCATTACTGAGTAATTTGCCAAGTCAAATGAAATAGGAGTTCATGTAATTAAAGTCTCTCATAGGATAAAAAAGGTATGTATTACAAAGCCCTCTGTGGAAGCCACATGCTATACCTTTAACTATGCATATCCCATTTATCAGGATCTCTTCAGTGTCCTACGTAAAATTTTTAAGGCATGCAAGTGAGCCCGAATACAGTTCTTTGGCAATAGTCAGAATTTACTCCATTTGCATTCACTTAGTTTCAGGCAAACAAAAACCTGAGAGTGCTCCCACCAGACCTACCCACATCGAGCTGCTGCAAAAGCACAGAAAAACGGCCCTGCTCGATCAGAGCACAAGCCCCTGTGGCCCAGCATCCTCTGCCTTTCTCTAGCAGCCCGCTAAAGCAGATGCACCTCAGCGAATGCCCGGAAGGCCAGCAATGCCGGGCCACGCTGGCAGGCTGGTAACGCCCCAGGGAAAGCACGGGCAGCTCCTCCCTCAGCAGCTCAGCTCCAGAAGGCAGCTCTCAGAGCCCCTAAGACACCATACCATTTTGCTGCACTATCGCGCCATGCCTCCTGCCAGCACCAGGAGCTACAAATTGGCACTGCCATTCTACCACAGTGAAACAGGGCACCATCCCGTTCGCAGAGGCAACCAGGCCCGCTAATGTCTACGGCTTCTGCTCTGCCAGTCTGGAGCTCTCCCGTGGACTCACACGGAGGAGTTTGAACTCTCACCAGCTGCCGCTGGGCATTAGCTGACGTGGAGCCAAGCCTAGAGCCATTTGCCAGCCTGTCCTCCAGCGCTGGGGCATGCTGAAACCCATCTGTCCTGTCACATAATCTGTAGTGGTTTTCATAAACAAATAAACATTGTATCTTCACCAAACCACTGAATTGCTGTCTACTCCTCCTCTAATCACCAAGTATTTTTAATGCTCCAATTCCTTGACAGTATCGGGAAATGCCATCAGAGAGACCTAATATAAAGAGAGGTCCCTGGAAAGGCAGCTTTGATGGAATGGATGTTTCCTACTATGGTCTTCAAAGGAAAGAAGGCTAATATTAATGTTTTCTCTTAAAGCACTCCTCTGGCATCAGTGCATTACACCCTCCACTCGGAAAGCTGAAAACACTTTGCAGGCCCTCACAGCCTTCCCTTGAGTCAGGCGAGGAAGCTTATTGTTTAGGTGAAGTAACCGAAAGCATCTACGCCTATTTTCCCCGCAGATGCAGGATTGTCCCTTAGTCTCATCTGTAGATACCGAGAGAGCTCATTACTCACCATGCATTGCTAAATACACGCTCCCCACTGACTGCAGGCAGCATATTACTTGCTATCTATTGAGAACAGAGATTCCACACTGGTTTCCTTAGTAGCAGTAGCAATAATACTAATCTGCTCAGTAGGCCCTTTTTTGCCTGTAAGTGTAATAGTGGGTTGCTGCCCATGATGTATTACAAACGTAGTGGGGCCTTCTTGTGCTCAGAGAAAAGTTTTCACGTGTTTATGACATGTCAAACCACCTACATCATAGATGCACAATAAAAATAACAGAAAGTTCCACAGGACCACTCTCTTTTATGTGATCTGTACAAAAGTCTGTTTCACAGGCAGAAAGGCCAATGGTTAGCGCTTGTGATGTAGCGATCTGAACATAAGATCTGGGCCTGGAATGCTGAAATTGCCCAGTGATGCCTGTAGGCAAGTTCCTCATCTTCTCTACGTCTCAATTTCCCCATGTCCAATAGGGTACCTATAGCATGACCCCCTTAGGGATTCAAAAGAACTGATTACTTACAGCACTTCTGCTGAATTTCACTGCGTACAACAGTGGCACCCAAACCATTACATCAAGACTGCTCCCAAGCTGGGTATTTTGCATACATGCAAGCAAAAAGATTCTGCTCCAGTCTTAACTATCTAGGCAGGAGCATGACGTGAGAAACAGGTCTAGAACATATTCAGGAGGCATTTGTTTCTTTAAAATACGTGAAATAAGAGGCCATCTCCTTTCATGGACATCACGCAAGTTACGGTACCCAATTTCTGTTAACACGAAATTGCACACGTAGAAATTACATAAAGATAAACATGCTTACCTTTGCTCATGTCTGCGAAGGCTTGCAACATAGGTTCCCTGAGCACATATGCATACAGTGATGGGAACTTCATTTTCTACTCTTTAGGAAGCCAGAAGAGTGTAAGAGGACACACTGGTAAGCCAAGTACAGATTTGTCCAAATCAAACAATCCTAGACAACTAAATGAGCAGCTCTGTATTTACATTTGCAAACAGAGGCTTAAACTGAGGATACAATATTTGGAGATCAGCAGGATTCTACCCACCGAAGTACTGAAAGACAGCAAAAGACGCAGCTATGAGAAACTTTTCTTTTTTGAATAAAAACTATTTAAGCTTGCTAATTTTTGCCGTCTCAGACAATCAAAATTCCAATTGTCTGGGACATCAAATCTAAAAAAGCATGAAATTAATCTTCAGAAGTTAAAGTCTTAAAGGCATTGCATCATTATTTTTGTTGGATATATTTTTGATTATAATGCAGATGAACCCCAAATTTAATAAAACTAAAATAACATGAGTTAAGTATGAAACATAACAGGATATTGCAAAGAGATTAGGTAGTTTCCTTTAGACTACTTGCAGAGCCCAAGGAAAAACCAAACGGAGGGACACAATGAAGAGAAGGCACCGCTTAATTAGAATATTTAACAGAATATGAAAACAGAATACGCAGAGTGCAGGTTCTGGCAATGAAACGCAGAGAGCAGAATATGTACCCAAAACGCCGGGAGTTCTCTGCACCAGACACTGTTTTGCGTGTCAACTGTCTGTAGTAAAGAAAGAAGCAAGAAAGAAGCAGGCTAGCTAAATTTAAACCAGCTGTAATGATGAGAGTGTTACAGTTGGACTGGAGGAAGCTTACCTCATGAAAGTATTGTGGAAACTGCTGTTGGAAAGATAATAAAAGGATTAACTGCAGTTTTAGTGAACCATTTACTTTTCAATCAAAATGTCTCATGTATTTCCTGTTCTCAAGTAGCCTGAATTCCAAAATTCCTTTGTCTATTACAGTACATAGTAGCAAAGCCTGTCATAAGAAATTAATAATTTTACATGGAAAAGTGCTTTTATGTATGAGGGCACAGTGCTGCTTGCTGTTAGCCTCTCCTGAGCCGTTCAATACCTAGTCAGCTAGTAATCTTACAGAGGGGAACAAAATCGACGGCTTAAAAAGGAAGTACAATGGGTAATTGTGAACAGCGAAAGAAAATCTCCACTACAAATACCAAGAGATGTAAAGTTACTTCAGCAGGGCTACAGCAAAAATGAAACAAAATCTCAGCCCTCAATAGCCACAGAATGAATTGCCTTCTTAATTTGCAGGAGTAACAGCACAATTATTACCACATCAAAAGAGAAGCCATCATTTAAAATGACATGACATCAGAGCACAATGAAGCACTGCACAGCAACCCTTGTTGAAAGCGGAATGGAATTCACTGGGCAAATAATCCCTACTTGATATTAATAACTTTAAGGATCCGTGTTGCAGCTTCAGATCTCGTCCCTGCTAGATCAAGGTTTTTCCAGGGCGGAAAACTAAAGCTGCAAAGAGGACGTATTTTTCGTGTGCTCACTTGGATGCAGTTTTACTCCAGCACAGGATTCCAGGTGGCAGCACTTGTGTGTTAGTGGGTAGCACGGACACCCCTGCTGGCAGTGGTAGGGTGTTATTCTGGCGATAAAGGAGTTAACTGCCAGTGCTGCGATGTTAAGCTCCTAATTCCGACCGCGGCATCCCACGTATTGGAACAACTACAGTATCAGCTGGGATGAAACGGACCTTTATGCACTCCCATACCAAGGCTACCTACAGCGCTATGGAAGCTGCCTGCAATGGCAGATACACGGGCTTTCTCAACCTGTTTACAATGCTAAACCTGGAGAAGTTATCAATCTTCTCTTACAAACATAGTAACTGAAAGAGGGAATTTTTAGCATTTGCTAAGATGTTACAAGGTTAAACTTCTCTGGTTTGTGCAGTTTCCTGTAAGAATGGAAATGTAACATTATAAATCTGCTACAACACCTGTCAAATACGCATCTTTCTTACAGAAAAGACAAAAGCTCCCCCCATCTATGGAGTCTACCGAATCTCTCAACACCATAGCAAAGCTAACCCGCCAAACCATTTCAAACATTTCCTTTAAAAAACGGGAGATGAAAGCAGGAAGAAGACGGATCTCTTTGTAGGTGATTAAAAACATTAAAAACAAGTAGGCTAAAATAAAATCTATATGCTTTCACAGCTTATTTATACTGTTGTTCGGAAAGAAGCAACTAACTTTAATTACCCTCTGATGATTCAGGATAGAAGATATTCATAGGAAGTTCAAACTTGTTTACATTTTTACCAAGTGGGATTGAGCTATTTCTGGAAATGAGCAAGTCAGTTCTCGTGCTCAAAGAGAAGAGAATCAGGTAAATCACAGAGACTTTTCATTTTATCTTGGACAACTAAATGATGATCTCTAAATAATTGTATTTTTTCCAGTAATATTTTAGGGAATTCCCACTGAGCAGGGCAGACATTAAGAGAACAACATTCATTTATCCAAGAGAAGTAAGAAGATAATCAGGGTGACCACTTACAGAGAATATTTTTCTCTGTAAAAGAATTCTGAATACTGGGTTTTTTTCTTCCTTTCTCCCTTCCCTAACTGTTGCAGGCCAGCAAGCATTTCCTTGAACAAATGAAAAAGAGCAAGCTTTTTATATAAACATATTTTGCTGTTCCTCCATAGAAAGCCACAGCTTGCCACGGAAAAGTTTGTCTTGATCTAACTTTCTCACAAAAATTTTCCATTATATCATTCTCCGATCAAAACAACAAAATAGACATGTAGTTGAGAATGTTGCCTATCTAGAAATACAACCTGCTGCCATAATCATTCTTTTTATCTGTTTTTTTGTGCGTGTGCACATACACACACAGGCGCATGTGTGTATTACAAATACAACTTTTTAAATTTCATGGCCCGATTTTGGAAGCTTATGTCAAACTTGTTTTGCTTCATCTGTTTCAGTCAGGGTCTTACATCATCGCTGTTTCGAACATGTGGAAAGCTTAATGGAAGTCATTAACTTTTATTTTAGTTTGGCCATATTGTCATCATGGTGGGCAGATGCAGAGATGGTGCTATTCCCAAGATCCTCTTTTTGGAAGGCTGATGTTGTTTACATCTTCTTGATCAGACGAGAACAATGGTTTTCACTTATTTTTAAAGCTCTGTTTTGCAAATTAAAAAAGCCCCTAGAAACCTTTGAAAATCTAATTAAAGATTACTCTTTTTATTCTTTTAACTATTTAAAATCCTTAGCAAGATTCTTTTTCATTTCTAAACTACCATTTGAAACGTTTGCACTCACAGTTCTATGGGTTATTGTTCAGTTGAAGGAATGAAAAGAATTTCATTAGATGTGTTTTGTGTTTCTTCATTAAAAATGTCACCCGAGGCTCAGTGACTTGTTTTACGTTAAATGACTGCTGCATGCTTTGATCATCACTTTATTAATGCTTTAATGAATATTAAAAAAAATAAAGCACTAAGCTCTCATATAAGGAAACTGAATCTCTCTCTTCCAAGAACTACAGTATTTCTTACTCAAACATTTCCTTCTAGATTAAGGTCTTTCTCCAGTTCTCCTTTACCCTGCTGCAGACCAAATTACAGGAAAGCACAATAATTATATTGGAATAATATTGAAGAGAGAACAAGAAAGAGAGCAAAGTACTATGTTTCTATTCAAACAAATGTATTCCAGACTTACCATGCACTTGTTTGGTTTTTCTCCGGAATGAACCCTCATATGAATCAGCAGTTTGTAACGAGCATTGAAGGGTTTATACCGGCGGACACAGCCTGCCCAAAAGCAAGTGAAGTCCTCTCCTTTCCGCTGGTCAATGTGTGTCTTTTCTATGTGCCTGACCAGTTCGTCTTGTTGGTCGTACGTGGCACTGCAGTCAATCCACCGACAGACCTGCTTGCCACTGCTGAGGTCCTGCTCATCCCCCTCGCTGGGCTGAAGGGACTTGGGAGACATGGAGGCATGTAAGTGAGGCAGCGTCCCTTGGGTCTGGCTTAGCTGCTGGTGTAGATGGTAAGGGGGAGGCAACCCCTGGTGATGTCGGAAAAGATCAGAAGTGGAGGAATAATCATCGGCCGGTTCTTGTTTTAAGAAACTCACCTTCTGGGTGCTGTGCGAGGTGTTTTGATGAGGAATGCTCGTGCCATTCATCATAAGGCTGAGGTTTCCATTCTCCTCCACTTGCTGCATTTGTATCGGCTCACAGTCACCTCTGTCACACTCAGCGGCAATAGGTACAAGACATGCTGGAGGGGAGGGAATACTGCAAGGGTTTCCAGGCTGAGAGCAAGACTGGGGCCGAGAGGATTTTTGAGCACTGTGATGACTGCTCTCCCCAGGATGAGAGGAAATGCCAGCTGAGTTAGTCCGCAGTCCATTCACACAGGTGACCAGTGACGTCTGAGATGTGCGGATGATAGCTGTAATATCGATTCCTTCAGCTGAAGACGGCACAACAGAGATGCATCTCTTCTTCAGGTTGCTCGACTGTAGCCTGGCCGAGTGCTGAGGGGTGCCAAGTGCCAAGGGACCCAGGGAGGAGCTATGTTCATTATTAAACAAGTAAGATGAAAGCGAATTTGTAAAGCTATTATTCATTAGGTCTATTTCAGGATGCAGACTACCGGAGGCTCGCAGCTCCATCCCCTCCGTAATCCTCCTATGTGGAGAAGCCTCAGACACAACCTTATAATCACTCAGGCACTCTTGTTTGATATGCTGAGCCGGGTGACTTCCGTTCAGGCATGGAGCGGCAGCATCTACTGAGTCTGGAAACCTGGGCGACCTGCAATACAGTCTTAATTAAGCATGACTAACTGCCACAGGATTTATGATTTTTGTACAAGACACAACGTCTGTTAAGTCCTGGAGAACGGAGGCTCTCTGCTGAATGTTGCCTGCGTAATGCAGCAATTACATCAAAAAATTCTGCAACGCTTCCTCTACAACCCTTGTAAAGGCAGCATCATTTTACACAGGATTAATTTTACACAGTGGGTTACACACAGAAGAGACAATCTCCCTTCCACTGCTACGAGCAATTCATCAATCACAATCTAGGTTTTCAATGCATAATAGATTGGGCAAAACAATAGCTGAGAATGAAGTTTGAGAGCTTTGGGCATTTCTGAATTATTCAAATATCAGCATTTTCCTCAGAGCACACTGGGAAAATGCCTTGGTGTTCTTGTTCACACAAATCAGAAAAGGTCAGCTGAGTTTTGCTTATACTTTGGATCCAGAGATGCTTTCCTTCACTCAGTTAAAGGAGAATAATGAGTGAGGAAAAAAGGAATACACAGAAAGAACGTGGCAATTTCAACCAGTGGTCCAGAGTCGATGAGAGGTCAAGACTGTTTGCTTCTTACAGATCTATGCAAGATAACTAAGAAAAGCCCACAACCAGTACATTTAAACTGGCAGTCCATGTCTCCCCAGTTACAGGAAAACCTACATGGGTCTGCAAATGAAAAAAGATGGAAAATCACTTATGCAGAACTCCTGGCAGCTGTAAAAAGCAGCAAATGAACAAGACCAAACAAACAAGTGCCAAAGTAGCCTTTAGATGTGAGATTCTCAACCTGGACACCTTGACATCTACCTCCTCATGACCATACCATAGATAAATCACAGTTAGGGACACCAAAACATCGAAGGTGAATGACCCAGTGCAGGCCGTCCTGCCTCCAAACGTGTGCTGAATCCAGCCACTCAGAAGCAGAACCTTAAAGGACCCCTACAGCCATTTCAGAAAAACACTGCATTTAGGAACCTTTCATCCTAACGTTTTCATCTAAGCAGTTAGTGATTGGTTTACACCTTAAAATGAAACATTTTATCTCAACTACACACATTTATTGTGGATGACACAACCGTGCTCTGTTTCTCAGGACCAGTGGGTGTTCCTTACATATTCTTGAAGCATGGCAGGGCTTGCCCTATGGCTTCTCCAGGCAGTGATTTGAGGGTCTGGGAACAAGAAACAGTACAGCTGTGTGCGAGGAAGCTGTACCTGAACCAACAAACCCTCTGAAGAGGTCCTCCATGGGTCTTAGGCTGACATAAAGGGATTTTTGCTTTTTTGATGCTAGTGCCACAAAAGCTGAATAAAGTCTGGCCATGTGGCAAGTTTTGCATGACAGCACAGCTAAGACAAACCTGGCACCTTTCAAAACATGAAACATCCGTATAAGATAATGTGGATGTACCCAGGCAATAAACTGCAGAGCTGCTGAATAAACCGCATTTATTTTATGGCTTGGATTATTTCACCTCTATTATTTGCATTAATCCACCACTAACATCAGAAGTTAGGACCCCTTCTAACACTTCCCTGATAACAGCTCTCAAAGAACTACTGATTAGGAAAAAAAACAGAACAACAAGAAGAATGCTCAAAAAGACTTTCTTCCCATGAAATGAAGATTGTCAAATGACACTTGTCTGAGGCACACAACTGCCAACACTGCAGCCAGTGGTGCCAGCTTTCTAAGCTCCAACTTTTCAAGGCCAGAAGTACTTGATATGAAGAACTTTAATGCCATGACAAAACTGAAATTCCCCATCTTTCATTGATATAGAACAATCAGATCTTGTATTTTGCCACTGAAATTTTAAAAAGGCTATATTTAATAATTTTAGCGGTTTCCATAATCCATTAGTTATAATTTCTCCCTTTAGGTTTGCACAGTTGGTCTCAGGGTAAACTTAAAGCACCTGGTTTTGCAGATGGTGAGTTTAGAAAAAAAAAAAAGCAGTATTCATACATTATTTTTTAACATTTCCAGAACCACATGTCGGTAAAATATGTGGCATAAGCAAAATACAAAGTAAAAACCTTTTACTGCACGTTTGGAAAACTCTGTCTTGCTGTCTTGTAGCTTCACTGCTCTGTAGAAAGCATGTTGTTTCAAACTCATTCTGAGAAAGGTTTTACAGCATACCGTGCCAGGAACAGCATTTCCTATTACTTAATTTCTTCTATATGAGAACTCTTCTAAATAATTCAGGTTGTATCATAGTTTAGTGGTCACAAAGCCTTGGGCTAAAGTAAATACAACACATTTCTTATATCATATAAAGCTAAACAAATCCTTACATTTCAGCCTGTGATAATTGAAGTCATATTATTAAGCCTTATGTAAGGCTCCTATCCTGCTCCTAATCCACGTGTGGAGTTCAAGTTGGAGTCAGTGCAGAGTACCTGCAGGAGGGTACAAGCATCCCAATCCTGAGAAATCCTGGGCTCCCAAAACTCCCAGCAACATCAGTCTGTGTTTCCAGCACGAGATCTTTCTAAGAACCAGGACTGTATTGCTGAGATGCTGGTACAGTGTAGAGTATGAGATGCATAAAAGAGTGCAATTTTGAACCAAAAGGCAAGCTGGAATACCTCATTTCAGAAACAAAAGAGACGAGGCACTGAATTCATGCTTCCTATCCACACAGCCAAGTCTTATCCCAGCTGCGCCTACGTAATGGTAAGTGCAGGTTGCTTGTGCAGATCTGCAAAAGCAAGTCTTTTCTGAGAGATACAGCTTTCTCTGTGGCACTGTAAATTGAAATAGCTTGTATTTCCAGTGATGGTTAGTTCGGCTGGGAGAATCTGGCTTTCTTTTAATCTCCTGATTTTTTTGTGTTGATGTACTGAACCTCAAGGTTGCATTAATGCAAGCTTTCTGAATTCCTAGCACAATTTTGTCTTTACTGTTCTAGGGAAAACCCTGCTGGTTCCTCCCAGATCCTCGGGGACAGGGGCAGAAGGGGTGACACAGAAGCAAAACTGATGCAAGAGGGAGGAGGTGCCTGGAGGCCAGCTTTGTGCGGCTCCTCTCATACCCACTGGCTCTTTCTCCTGTAACGGTGCCTTGCTGCTACAGCCAGGGATCAGCTTCCAGGTCTGGTGCACGCAGGCTGTCCTTGCCCCAAGGATTTCACAGTCTCTGGACAGGAGCCAAATACATATGGAACAAGCAAACCAGAGCAGCGTGAGAGGGAGAGAGGATGGCACGATGGTGCAGCGAGCATCGAGTGGATGTGCTCATCTGCACGGCAGCTCTGCTGGGCTTCCTGATGAGTGACCCTGATGGGGAGCGGGGTCTGGAAGGACACCATACCCACCACCCTCTCTTCACGGGGAGCATCCCTATACCAGGGATGGACCGCCTGAGGCAGCAGCAGTGCTGCACAGTGGATTAAAGCTGAGTTAAGTTTCGCACAGAAACGGCAGCCTCTCAGAGGATGCTAAAACAGTGCTTCCAAAGAGGCTCCCTTACGTGGTAATTGGAGCCAGAGCACGAGGCCAGTAGCACCATGCCAGAAGTGCTGCAGTTCCCAACAGCCCTCAGAGGAAAAGAGGACTGTATCTGAAATCTCCACACTATTTACAAAACAAACGTAAACGCCTTCCATTGCCACTGTAAATGAGTAATTTGCGATAACTGACAGTTTTAAGAAGCTGGAGGAGATTGTTCGGCTGCACATCTAGGGACCCTTTGCAACACTATCTGACTGCTCCGCCGTCTTCCCCGGGTTTTATACGCTGAGCGCTGAGCACAGTGTGGGCGGGTGTGCTGTGTCTGATAATGGATTATTTGACCAAAGGCCAACATCAGCTGCGTGCCGACTCCAATTGTGGTAAAGGAGGTATTAGGACTTTTCCAGTCCCACACACATCTCATTCACAGATAGCATGTAGCAGCAATTCTGTTGCAAAACTCAAAAGCTATTAACTGAGAGGGGAAAAGGGGACAGGAAGGAGAGGGATCATGATTTTTGGATTAAGGCAGTCATCCCTAAAATACCGTTTCTGAGAGGAAGTGATTCAGAGAGACACTGAAGGGGATAACAAGTTTTAGTCCGCTGAGGGATAAAAGCACAAAGCCAACTGTAACCCCAAATCCTGAGGGGGATTTTGGATTGCTGGGTGAGGTGCTCTTTGGTTTGTTTCGGTTTTCTTTGGATGTTGCACGTCTTAGAAATGCAAAGTGGTTCAAAGCTCAACCCAGAGAGCTTGCTTGTATTGATATCACCCTTTATTTCTGTATGGTTACTAGGGTTGGATAGAACAACTAGTGTCAAGTAGAATCTGCACCTTCTACCACGTGCTCAGGTATCTGTCCACTCCAGCCCTACTTCACTCACACATCTTCTAATGAAGGCTGATATCTGGGGAGGCACAGAGACACCCCTGGCTGCCACTGACTTCGCTGGAACCTGAGGAGCATTCAGCCCTCCTCAGTTATGTTCTCGTATTCCTAAATCTTCAGGGAAAGACCATGTTTTCTCTTACTTGCTAGTCAAGAACTTCTGGCATCCCAAACACCATGAACAGAAATTATCTCAGCTGCTGACCACCACCTCTCACATGCCAAGGTATTGCTTTGGCTCTGTATCATGTGTCTGGTGAACAACACAGTGCTAAAATTGGATGCTGTGCCTGGGAGGTCCATAGAGTAGAGCTGGGCATTGACGTTACCCTGTAAATCCCATGATGATGGCATGAAAACAGCATTAGCCAGGTGGACACACAAGCAGAGCATGACCGGTGGGAGATACAAACAACCCACGAAGGAACAGAAGGAACCTGTGCCATACCTTCAAGATATTTCCCAAACATTTCCAGTTACTTAGGAAGCAGCAGAGCCTCAAGGATTTAGACTGTGTTATTAAGCAAAGGGAGGGAATTAGGTCTATCACCTGCTACTTTTTCATAATAGCGGCCTCTGGTATTCTGCAGCAGACAATCCTTTATGTTGTTCTGGGAATCCTCTCTCAGACGGGAGCTGGAAGGGGTTCATATTTCTGAGGGTGGGTACTGTGATCCCCAGTAGGCAGGTATCTGTCATTTCCTCATTATAGATTTTACAAAAAGGTTCAAAAAGATCTAAGCAGGATACTCTCTTCCTCCTTTTGTTTGCTCTTGCCCTAATTATCTTTGTCTCATAATTGTCCTCACTGACAGAATAAAAAAGGGTTGATAACTGCCAGTCCCACATTAAGCCATAGAGGGGCTGGGAGGGAGCAGACTTAAATGCAGCGGTAACAGCATCTACCTATCTTTGTAGCGATAGCAGAATATTTTGTTATGTGGCATCAATATTTGTCCTTTTCAAACAAACAAAAAGCTCCTTCCACTTGCTTGCTATATTGTTGTGCATTCTCTTCCTGAAAATGCAGATGTTCTTACCCCACAAGTAAATGGAAAAGGGGAAACAAGACATAAATATGTAAAATAAAATCAGAAACAGCCAAATTTCCAAGACCAAGCCATAGTCCATATTTCCTCTTGCTGTGGCTATGGAAATTTGGGCTTGATAGTTCCAGGCAGAGCATGCCAATTATTCTAAGTATCTAAGATAAAGGCTGTAACTTTATTGAGGTTTTTCTTTTCTGCAGCTCTTCAAAAAGGTCAAGATCATTCCATATTGTATCCCCTGCCAAAAAGCAGTGTAATTAAAATAGATGGACAGGTTTTAATTTGGAGCAGGCTTCTATTCACAATGGATGTCTGTTTAGGGTACTTGTTTAAAATCTGGTAATGTTAAATTTGTAACAACAACAAAAAAATAATGGAGTTCTGTGTTTTCATATAATTAATTTATAGCAAATGTTTAAATAGAGATTCTGTTCATAGCAGATCCAACTACAGTGTATATATCAAAACCAGAGACCAAATTTTCACATTATGGCCTTAAAAGCAAATACCAAGGATGTGGCCGTATGGGAACATTGAGAATACTTCATTAAAGGAAATGCTGTAGAAATAAAAGTGGCATTGGCTTCTTGTAAGTTTGATGGTGGCATGCCAAATTGCCATATGGGAGACATCATTTTGGGAGTAAGTATCATCCCTGCCTTCCAGGCTACAACTTGGAAACAACACAGCATTGGGGTGGCTGATGGAGGTGCAGAGGAGGCAACTGACCCTACTTAAGCCCCTGGGAAAACTCTCAGTGACTTTTGAGCATGCTGGAACAGTCCCCATAGAGAAGCCATATCATAACTTCAGGGCAGGGAGGCTGCAGCTGTATTTTGAGTGCCTCCCACTGGCACTGCCATGGACAACTGTCTGGGCACATGTGCCCAACGGCTGCACTTTAGTCCCTGCAGTGAGGACCTGCAAATGAGCCTTGTGGTTCAACGAGCATCTTAGCAGGACATCCAAAGTGAAGTAAAAACCAAAAATACTCTTCCAAATGTAGCGCCCACATCTGGCCACAAGATAAAACCCAGGAAAAGGGAAAACCCCGGTTCAAACCCAGAGCCATGCTACTGGGAAATGGTTACAACAATGAAGCGCTCCAAAAGAGCAGAGTGTATCAGGCAATAAAACTTGCAACGATACCTTATATCCGAGTGTGCCAAGTTCAGCTGCCCAACATGAAGCAGCCTCTCACAGGACAGTGGGTGGTCTCGCATAAGTGGGCTCCCTGCATGGATGAACAGACCTTGTCTGCAGACAGGTACTGAGCTATTTGTCATTTCCATGTCCATCATGTTCTTCTTCTCAGAGATCAAATTACAATGACTGTAGCCACCGTTCACTGTCAAAAAAGAAGAAATAATCATAAGCCTCGAATCAAGAACCATCTATATTCATTACTACTTTGTATGTTCCTTGTTTCAGATCTCCTTGTAAAATTCTTGTAAATGACATGGCAGCGGAAATAAAAAGTTTCACAATGAAGCAAAAATTAATTCCAAAGGAATCTGGGTCTGTGAATTACAGCTGTTTATTTCTCATTCTAAGTTATGAGACTGTTTTACACTTCATATTCTAACTCAAAAAAACCTTAGTGTGATAGCTTCCTTTCCATCTGTGTATTTTTCTGGTAGAGTCTTGCTTATGTTTTTGGGAAAGGACATTTTAGAGTTATTTTTCAGAAGTCTTTATTTTCAGTGAGAGGAGCTCTGAAAACAGTGACATAAGTCAAGTTTTTCTTTGCAGACAATTATTTCTGTGATTATGACTTTAGATGGACATATTTCTACTTTACTGTCAGGTCAACGGTGGGAAAAAAAACTAATTTTGTTTCAATGTACATATTTAACTGTATTTTCCAAATAAGCTATTTTTATAAATGATGATAGCGATGATGATGCTAATAATAATAATAATGGATTCTGCACTGCATAACTCTGGTGAATATTAAATTTTGCCAGACTTGGAAAAACAGACTAGAGCTATAGCAATATTCTTAAGAAATACATATACATCCAGCAAAGGATAATCTAGATGAAAAGAGAGGACAAAATGGGAGCTGTGAATTTGTATCTGCATTGGTCAAACACTAGCAATTCCATTTAATTTAGTTAGTTGTTCCATTGTCTTTACGGAACTACTCACATACTCAGAGATAAGCATGTACAGAAGTATCTGTAAGACATTTAGCCTTCAGAGGTTAGCTAAAAAAGTTACAATAGTTATTTATCTTCATTACTGTATCTGAGCTATGCTTTTAAAATACTAGCTCTCCCCCAATCTATTTTTTTCATGGTGACAAAATGTAATGGTGCCAGAAACTAATGGCAAGCATATTTCCTTAGTATGCATACAGAGCCCAGGAAAGCAACTCTTTCACCCTTGTATCCAGGGCTGTTGGTGGGATATTACGGAGCTGGGCAACACTGCAGTTATCCCGCTTACTACGGAGGCACCGACTGTTGCACACTGTGGAAGAAAACAAATTCTGCTGACAAGGTGACAAAAGATGAAGCCTATGCCCAGTTTTATGCAAAGCACCGATTCTCAGTAGCACCAAGATTTGTCCTTTACTAAGGTGTTACAAGGCAGGATTCATTTCACTGAGGTTTTGCTGTCTGTTTGACAGAGGCAAAGTTTATGCCATTCAGCCATCTGAAAATGGGTATCTAAGACGGGCTTATGCACCTTTGGGACATGCTTTCCTCTCCTCCTTGACTACAGAAGGCGCTGAGACAATTAAACTGGGTACCTCACTTTCAGACAGCTGTAGTTTGGTGAAATGAATCCCACTGAGCAGCCATATGACTTACAAACATCCTCATCACAAATAACCCCTGTCACGCTGCTCTCCGGACTGGTCCTCCTTTTACTGAAACCCATGTTGGGCACAGCTGCTATCATTTTGACATTATCATTTGTGATATTATGCAGAACAGGTAGATATTGATCTAGATATAATACTATATAATTACACAGATCTCACTGTATTCAGTTAATGATATTCTCATGACATGAGTAAGTAACACCACACTCTAGTTTTGCAGTGGCTGTAGTTTTGTTGTATTGTTCATGAAGTTTAGGTCAGAGGTTTGTGCTCATTTTAGACAGTCACTGCTTTAGCATGGCTTCTCAGATCAAAGATGCCTTTAATGCACATGAACCCCCTTTCCTCTTACGCATGGCTGCTATCCCCATAGCTGTCAAAAGGCAAGTGGGAAACCCTGAGCTGCTGCAGTCCTCTACCATGACAGTCAATGAATGCTTTGAAAGCGATGAGAACCACATTCAGGTTTTTGGTGAGCATATATAAGAAGAAACAGGTGACTGTGGAAGGCAGAAAAAGTCTCTGGTAACTGGAGAAATTGTGAAAGGGCTCAGTGCACAAAAGTTCATTCTCCTCCACTGGCCAGGCTCCACCGCTTCCCCAGCATGCTCCCCAGCACCATTGTAACAAGGAAGACCATGGCAGATGAAGACACAGTCCAGGCAAGGATCCAGACCCATAGAAAAGAGTGGATACATGTGACACCCAAATTACTAGTCTCATGAGGCATCACTGTGACATTTCCAGAATAGAATTCCCTGTTTCCAGTGAAAAGTTTTCAGTGTTGGGCTTATGCATTACATTTCTTGATCATTTATGTGTTCGATTTTTGTTTAAGAAGTCAGAATCTTAAAAATTGAAAAAACAATACAGGTTTTTTTCTACTGAGCTCCAACCACAATACTAAGGTATGTGGTAAGCCTTAGGAAGGGCAGGCAAGTATTATTTTATATAAATAAAGAGCTCTTGTAAGGTTTCTAGGAATGATGTATGAGATTTTAACGAGAAATACAAATTTATATTTAAACTATACAAAATAGGCCATTAGCCTTTTTCACGGCAATTAATGTATGTTTTAGTTATTGCAGATCAATATTCTGAGACCTGAATCCACTGATAACTCTGTGATTGCTCTGAATGGCTCTGCAGATGCAAAGAAGCTGTATAAAAGTGTAACAGCTTCTGGCCAGCACAAGGCAGTCAACTGTATTTGGTGGTTTTGGACCTAAACCTTTAAGAATATCATGTTGGATACTTTTCAGCTCACAGTGGGTGTTTGTGATGATCGGCTCTGTCCTGGTTGTAATTATGACATAAATAATCATTACATCCTATGGAGTCCACGACTCCATAGGGTTTTATTCCACTCCTATTCTGGCTTTAACTCCTCATAATTTAACTCACTTCAGTGGTAATATCTACCTTGGCAAAACAGTACAATAAGACCCCTAGTTGTTAATTTAGATACGTGAGTCACATGTAAAGGTGACTGTTGAAAATACACTGTTGAACTTTTTGATGAAAAAAGTTCTATATGCTTTTAAAGACCACAACACTGAGAAAAGTTGGTAAATCAGTCATACCTGTGATACCCAATTCACGGTTCCTCACTTTTTCCATCAGCAATGTTATCTGGATAATATTCAAGATGTATCTTCCCTCCAGAACACTGTTAGTTCTTCAAAAATGTTTTACTGGATACATGTACTGGACCAGTAATAAAAACACTTTTTCTTTCTTTTTTTGTTTCCCAAATGATACAAGCATGAAATTCATTAGGGTCTTTCTAAATATGCATTTTATGAATTTTATCATATTATCAAAACACAGAAACTTGAAGCTTCCACTCAAAGTTCAGCAATACCAACTGTAGCACACACTGATACCTATTTGTTTGAAAACAGAGATTTCCTAGAATAACATGAACATTATCCCTGTGCTGTCAAGAATGATTATCTTTTCTTGTAGCTGTCAAATCGGAAAATGCATTTTCTCCCCACAAAGGAACCAAACACTCACGTTAACTCCATGAAATTAGGTGTGCATTTCAGTCAGGCTGCTGTACATTTTCCTGTACAAAGTACCTTACAGATTTGTTAACAAGGGCTAAAAATTACTTGCCCAAGAGCACCTCATCTGAAGCCACTCTTGCATCAAAGCGCCCTCTGAAACGTGCCCACCTCATGGGAGCTGGAACAGCGACGGACAAGTAACAACACCCAGGTCTCGCTCTTCCCCCGCAGCAAACTAGAAAGATAGTCTCCGAACACAGACAACCAGAGCCTGCGTTCAGCTGTTCAAGCGAGCAAATCCACTGCCTTCAAAAAAAGGTTAAAAAGGGATGGTTTACACCAGTGTAACTGAGACCAGAATCTGGCCCTTTGACAACTGGCTTTCTTCTACAATATTAATATCACTGGCTGGCATGCAGGAGATTTAAGCATTTTCCATGTCTGGAACTAGATCTCCTCTTCACTGGTATCTAGGGGCCTTTAACCTACACACTGTAACTTACCCGTAACAGATGAAAGGAGCCCCTGCTCCCTCCCGTACACCAAAGGGTTCGCCCTGCCTTCAGGAGAACCCCAGCTATTTCATAAATCCATATAAAAAAACTAATCCTAATTTACAGAAAGTAAATCTAATAAAAGCAGAATGGTTTCCAGAAGGATCTCATGGAAGTGGAATCCATCAGCGAAACTTTTGTCTTTCTCTTTGTCCTGCATTTTTGATTTATATCTTTAACTTTAAATGCTTATGAAGGGAACAGAAGAGGCTGATACAGTAGTGTGCGAAGGCTGCAATCAGGCAATTCCTTCCATATGAGTAATCAAGTTAGTTCAGCTTTGGATATCTTGCTGCTTTCATTCTGGGGTAAGTGACTTGGAGGGAGTTTTTTCTTGATTTATGCCAGAAGAAGTCATGTGAGAATCGGGCCCACAGATTGCCATGGGGTTACGCACCTCAGGAAGGACCACTCCCAACCGGGCAGCATCTGCAGAGCCAGCCCTGCGTTTCTTCCTAGGGGTAAATGCCATCCAGTAGAAAACCGGGCACCTACTCGAGCAAAGGGAAACCTGACCGAGTAGCAATGAAATCAATATTAAAACCAACCCCACTAAAGGGCAATAGCTTTTTTCCTTCCCCAGGGAACATCTTGTTTACTGCTCAGGAAGGTTTCATTCCTACTGATAAAATTGACTATTAAGGCTGTAGATAGATAAGGGCAAGGGCTTACGGAAAGGGTAATTACTCAACAACAAACATATGTTACAGTGCTTTGGAGTTTACCTAATTAAGGACAATGAACAAATAACTGAAATGATGTATAATTGAAATGACTCACATTCAGAATAGAGATAGATCTGAAATATTTGCCTAACATACTTAAATATCCCCTGAGCATTGTGGGTTTTGTGGCGACAACCAAACTAGGTCATTTGCTTTTTTTTTTCTTACTGCTTCATTCTCTTTAATTACTTCTTTTTTAAAAATATTTTGCCATTCTCGGTTTTGTTTGGATGCAACGTCCAAAATTTACCACGAAAACACTGAGAAATGGAACGTTATTATTGGCCGCCAGATGAATCACGTGAAACTAGTGAAAGACCAAACACTACTAGATTTTCTCTAACAAGTGAAAACCATCCGTGCTGGAAGAGGCCACCAAAGCCCTCCACCAAGAGAAAATTATTAACTCAAAAGGTGCCAGCATAGCAAAACGTGGTATCACAGAGAAAGGTACTGCCCAGATACTCAACATCCCATTCAGCATATCCAGTACTGAATAATCTTCATTACTGCATGGCTGGAGCTACTGCTACAACTCCTATATGCTTAGTAAATTAAGAGCATAAATAGAGATGTATAGCACTTTGCTGCCTGCTTGAAGGCTCTTAATTCATGAACTGAAAACTTCAGAAACCAGAATCTTCAAAATGACTCATGAAAATAGAGCATTTTCAAAACTTTCTAAACAAAAGGACTATTTTCGCCACTCTCCCAAAGTCTTTCACGCATATTATGCTGGTCTGTGTTGTGAATGGGAGCACCTAATTCCTACAATAACATGGAGTCTGGGGGGAGCCATGTCACAGAAAAGACTGACAGACAGAAACAATAGCTCTTCTTAAAACTGCTAGAAGGTAAGTCCAACCATGTGACTGTGGAAACAGTACAGATTTCTTATGCCTTGTGAAAACCATGATTCTTCCTTTAGTTTCAGTAAATCGCTATTAGCATGAGTGTTAATTTGGGACTAAATCTTTCAACTGTGGACACAGCTTAAGAGAGGGAAAATCACTTTACAAGTAAGCTGGTGTGATCAGTCATGTATCGCATCACAGCCTTAAGCAGACCCGGCCCAAATAACAAACTTTCAGATCGTGGTCTAGAGAGACAAAAGAGAGGATATTCCAATCTTTCACTGACCTTTTTGCACTCATTTGCACCATCTGCTACACCAGACCTTTAGGCATTAGGTCTTCTCAGCATTTTGGAGGGGAAAGTTCTGCACTTTAAGAGACCTTTGCAATGACTTCTAATTCAGTACAAGACTTCCATTAATACTTGATTTTGAAAGACTTATTTTAAATCACATTAATATTTTATATCATATTAATCACATGATGTGGTCCCAAATTGCCTGACCATGATTCTTTATGTAGGCAAACATATACAGTTACAGTCTGTCTCACAAAGCTTTGAAAACTCTATCTTTTTATCACAAGCTGTATTTTTACCCTGTATATTTTGGAAACTCTCTGTGTTTTGACTTCGCCTCTGTGCTGATATCAATAATGTGTACCACTAGGTTTCTCCTGGGGCAGAAGGAAGCAAGAAACCCCTTAGAGGTGAACAGCCCCAGTGAAGTGTGTTAAGGGGCAGAATTCCCTCCTAGTTCTGTGAATTATCTACGAATTATCCAGGTCTGCTGTGACGGAAAGGTAGCAAACACAGGATCTGAACATGGTGCTGAGAAAGCAGTTAAATAGATAGTGACTATTAAACAAAATCAACTCCACACAGAAAAATCACTAAAACTGTTCAAACATAATTGTGCAGCTCTTTGGGTCCACTGGGCAGCCCATGGGGTCAAAAATACGAGCTTTCAGTATGACCATTTGTTATGCACAGCTCCTTTGATTCTTTCAGACTGCCAAAGGAAGACAACAATCCTTTTTTCCAAGGCCATCAAGATAAGAGATCTCTGAGTCTCTTTGGTTGCTCTTGGTCCTTACCTGAGGACTGAAGTGGTTAACAATAACAGCATTGAATTATCATTGCTGCATACTAGAGTTCATATCTCACAATGATGAATGGAGCAACTCACACCACATTCCAGGTTCACTCTGTATCAGTTACACTCTGTTCCCATTTTAAAGGTCTATTTAATACAACTGGTAGAAACTTAGCTTCTCTTTTTTATGATAATGCTTGTACAATACCTTAATAAAAACATAGTAAGTGAGAGCCAACATTCTTTCATTTACTGCGGAACAGATCATACTGTATGGTGAGAGTCAGAGGAAGACCCAAACTGTCCTACATCTGTGTATCAGAACAGAGGTGATATTCTCTGCCTATTTGAAAACAGATACGGGTGATATGGATCTATAAAAGATTTCAGTGGAATATGGTAGGGTTAAAACCAACAACATTCAGTAAGATTAGAGTAAGAAAGAAGGATCTCTTTCCTCCTAGTTTTTTGAACCATCCTGTAGAATCCCATAACAGACATATTTATTTCTTTACTTTCACATTGATGCATGAGTGAAGACAAAAACACTAAGAAAATTCTTGTAAACTAAAACAATCCAGCTAGTGAAATAAACTGTAGAGTATCAACCTGTTACAAACTTGTGAAAGATAAATATAACCCATGTGTGTCTTTTTAGTAAATGCTGGACCCTAAGAGTTGGCTACATCTACATTTGTTATTTCATGTTCAATTTGTTTTTAAAAACAGTTATTTGAATTGCATTTTCTTTCCATTCTGTGGAAATTCTTTTTGCAGACTCCACAGAGTATTTTAAAAGTATCAAGAAGTAGAGTTTGCATTACTGAACAAAGAAAGTGTGGTTAAATTTATATCAATCGAACTTAAAACATTTCAATAGTTTAGAGATCTGTAGCCTCTTCTTTTTCATGCATGTGGATACAGATATGGCCGTATTTCATTTTGTCCTGATATTTTAAAGATAATCTTGGAGTCCAACACAGGCAAGCAAAGAATGCAATAATGATGCATTACATCTTTCATTGCTAAAATGTTTTGCCATGTTATACAATTTAGATTTCCAGCAAAGACCCTCACAACACTCGTCGAAGTCAGTGAGCATGGCCCAGACTCAGGAAACCTCATGCTATGTGCTTAGGTTCCAGTGACTTCCCAGCCTTAGTTGATGTTCTGAGTTAGCCTCTAAAGTGTAAGAATATAACCATTTTAGGCAACTGTAAAGTGATCCTCAGAGAAGTTAAACAACTGCCTACTACCACAAGGAGAGCTTCACTACACTCAGTTTTGGAACTCGGCATTCTTGGCTTCCTATTTGGATCTCAGATCTCTAAATCATGCCCGCAAGTAGAGCTGAGAGCAGACTGAAAATGGCCATTGTACCCCTTTGTGACAATCAGGAGAAAGCCTTCTCCAGCCTGATGCAACACAGGTCTTGTCACTACGCTCATCGTTACAGGGACGCCTCATCTTGGAATCACCTTTTGCCTGTTGCCAGGCAATCTGAAAAATATTGTTGCTCCGCACATCTGGCCTTTTTTGTGGCCAGTTATCCTTCCTCGCAGCTTAGCTTTTAGAAACAGTGGGAAAAGACATTAAAGTAACTGTTTTAGGAAAATATTAAGCTCAACAAACATTATTTTAATTAAAAAGGAAATCCTAAAACCTTTCTAATGGGCACTTGGAGGATATAAGCTCAATGTAATGAAATTTGATGTATTTCTTTTTTCTAAGACAGCCGTGAAAGGAATAGACCTAGCTCTCAGTATTTCTGCTACGTAGGCTATATCATTATGCTTTTCCTTGCTCTGTCAAACACAGGAGAATAGGGGTGCCTCTGCTGCCTTATGAACAAACATGTTAAAAGGAGACAAAAACACAGCCCTTGGCCCCAGCCTCCTTTCCCACTGCTCCACTCATCTCCATTTCCCTTTCATTTCAAAGCTCTATTTGAATCCCTTTCTTCTATTGCCATCTTTAACCCTCTCCAACCTGTGCTTCACCTTCCACTATAAATATGCCAGGATGCCACAGATGCAACAGGCAGCTGCTGAGCTGAACGAGGCCAGCACTTCCGCATCCATTGTATTACAGAGACGCATGAGTTTCACTCAGCCCCACCTGAAGCTGATCACACCATCTAGGCACCAGACAGTTGTAGTTTTCAATGCCAGCAACATGTATAACACACACAAGCTTCTGTCAGTCCATTTGGTTTAAATTCCCTGCTCTCATGGATCAGACTGACAAACAACTCATGCTCGCACAGTCCAGCTGAACCAGGATGAATTAATCCACAGCCTCTGAAGAAATGTCATTGTGCATATTTGTGTACGGTGTAAGACAACTCTGCACCACGTAGGGTTAGGTACACACTCACCTGCCCTTGTCCCCTTTGGTTTGGCTTTTTTGTTGCTCTAAATGGACACCACCAGGGTTTTCACAGCAGCCTGTAGCTGGATGGGGCCTGTAGGTTAAAAGAACTCCAGAGTGACTCTTTCAAGGCAGAAGTTCACACATTTTGTGGTGAGGGCACTTGAATTGTTCCTATTGTAAACATGCTTTCATCAAAATTGAATATAAGTCCTTTGAGAAGACAGGATCTTTCCATACAGGCATGGTTAGAGCCAATTTATTTCCTTTTGTTCTTTCCTCTAAGTCATTTAATTCACTAATAGCCAGTGGATGCCTCCTGTGAATTGTATGTGGGTTATTGCTTTCCCATTTACTCATTAAACTCTGAACTTTTAAACTCCCAGATTTCCACTCCCCTTTATTTCATTTAGCTCAGCCTCTCTTTTCTTAGCCTCTCCTTTCCATGGAAGTTCTAGCCAGCAGACCATGTAAAGACTCCACTGGGGTATACGTTCTCCCAAACATTAGAAACACATGGATGTGGAGGGAAGGAAAGCTGGGGCTTTGCCATATGGCACTTTGCATGTGTCTCATGTAAACATACACGTCTCTGCATCTCAAGAAGCAATTTTATGTCTGCCTGGCTTGGCAGCGCACTGTATGTAACAAAAATACCCACCACCTATCCTTCCAGCAGAGCACAACAAAAATTATTTCCTTCAAGATGTTCAGCTGCTGGGCTCAAGGATTTAGAAGCCTGGGAGTGTCTCCAAGTCAGTAAAAGCCATAGAAGCTAACTTCTCCAAAGACAGAATCGCCATAGATCGCACAGGGTTATGCATAAACAGTAAACTTCAAACAAAGGAGCACATTGTTAACTAAAAAGCATTTTGTTCTTTTTAATGAAAGCTAGATGGAGAAAAAGGACTGGTAAGAAGGGAGTATGTAACATCTAGTTTCGGGGACATAATTCTGATGCATGTATTTGGAGGCTAGTCAAAGGAGACAGAAAATGACTCACTGTAGGAATCAAAATGCAGTGGGAGTCTAGGAGGAATGACTTCCCATGTTGGCTGCTAAAGCTCTGTGAAAGGAGTATGTGAACCTGGAAAACCTGCACGCCAGCTTTCAGCTATGGATTGTCTTCCACTCCATTTGCTAGTCCTCCAAAAAGTGTGAAATGAGCTTCTTTCCTGTGAGAAGCTTCATGAGTCTCCCTTCTCCAGTGACATCTTCACTCCACTTCACTTGCTTACAGGAGGGTAGAAATAAATGGTGTGAGAATGGGGCTATTGTGGAAGCTGCTATGAAGACGAAAAGACACAGGGAAGAGGGAAAACAGAGACAGGATGATGGAGAAAGATTAGAAGGTAGATTTTCTTACTGAGCAGTACTGCCTGAAACAAGCACTGAATGAACAACAAATGTTTAGCTTCTACTAAAAGGGCTCTGTGAGTCTTGTAGAGATATCAGTGAGCAATTGCTATGGCCTAGGAGATATATAGAGTATATATGTATATATTTACTATCTACTATATATATGTATATATTTACTATCTATGTACCTAGAACAAGGACTTTGCTATCAAGAACTACGCTGCCTCCTACATCCTTCTGTAAAATGGGTCTGCAATATCTACACAGTCATGAGAATGATACCTCTACGATTACACAGAACTGGATATTTCAGTGAAGAAGCAAATAGATACCTAAGTGTAATCACAGTCATGAGAAGCCCTTTACTCTGATACACAGAATTATGCAATCATAGAAAACAGGGCTGAACTAGTCTTCACAAGGTGATTTATTTTATCCACTCTCCCAAACCAAGGGTGTTTGGCCCACCTGTGCTTTCCGGCCCCCAGTGATTTCCTAGCACTCCTAAGAATCTGTCCAATTGTTGATTTGATTTAGACGTTTTTCCTCAATGTCTAACTTAAACCATTAAATCTTGTCCTGTCCCAAGTGGACATGGAAAACAGCCTTTTCCCTTGCCCTCTTATAGCAACCTTTTATGTCTTCAAAGGCTGTTATGTCTCCACTCAGTCTTCTCCTGCCTATGCCACCCAGCCCCGATTTTTTCAGTCTCTTTCAAAAATCATGTTTTCTAGAGCTCTGTCACTCTGTTTCTTCTCCAAACTCTCTATTATGGAACCTTTTGCTCTCTGATGGGTCCTTTTTCTGCACTTTATGCTGTATTTTTTCAAATTTTCCACTATCAGACCTTGTCCTTTGCAAACAGTGGCAGGTATGTATTTCCTCCACTGTGAGCTAGCAGGAAAGTAGCACAACAACAATTAGATCCAGCAGTTAAACCTCAGCTGGATTCATGGCCAAAGCACAGCCAGGTGCTGCAGAAGGAGCTGGAGGCAGCGGCAAGCAGGCTGAGAGAAAGGACTAGAGGCAAGAGGCACAAATTGAAACACAGGAACTTCCATCTGAATATGACGAAAAACTTCTTTACTGTGAGGGTGACAGAGCACTGGAACAGGTTGCCCAGAGAGGTTGTGGAGTCTCCTTCTGGAGATCCTTCTCCGGAGATATTCAAACCCCGCCTGGATGTGATCCTGTGCAACGTGTTCTAGGTGACTCTGTTTGAGCAGGGGGGTTGGACTAGATGATCTCCAGAGGTCCTTTTCAACCTCAACCACTCAGTGATTCTGTGATTCTGTGAAAGTACAGTGTGGTTAGAGGTGGTATCCAGGGTTGGGATGTCGATATGTACCAGCTCGAAGGCGAGGGCAGCAGAGCAGTTGGAGTTCAGGCCAACTATCAGGAAATCTGTAAGCCCAGGAAACCCAGTCAGTTAATAAGATAAGAAACTAGGTTATGGACAGCTTATAAGCCCTTGAAAAGCCTTTGCACAAACATCAACTTAGTTTGTTACAAGCTATGGGCTTGTAACCAGGGCTGTGTTCATTCCAGTGACAGACTGGCTGGGAGGTAACACACATGCAGCTAAGCAGCATCTCATCGCATGCTTCTCACCGATCATCCTCTAGCTTACACGGTAACTGCTAGCTATAAACTCTGCCACCCTGTGTGTGTTACCCTACATGTGAGAGACTCTTCCAAGCCTATGTGCCACACATTGAATAAAGCAATACCCAATTCTTACCCAACATAAAATAGAAGAGCTATAGCTTTCTCGCATGCAACATCCTAACAAAGCCAGTCCATGCCAAAACCCTCAGTTGACACTCTACCTGCTTGGTTAACTCCTTGCATAGTGCCTAGCACAATGACAGCTAACCCAGTGTGACAATTCAAATAAATAACAATAGCTCTTGCTGTTGTTATTTATTTGATAATACAATATATACAATAATACACCTGTGTTCATACCTATCCTTCTCTTATTTCATCTTACTTCTTGTGTAAGACACAGAGTAATAGAATTAATGAACCTTTGATCTAACCCAGGGTAGCTGTTCTTGGGTTCTTACTGTCATATTAAATTGTTCTCTGAAAGATGCCCAGAAAACTCAGTACAGAAGAGTTAATCAAACACATTCTCGCAGAGGCAAAGGTTGCCTCCACCATGGTCCTATCACTCCATAACTCAACTTAGTAGCATAAAACAGCAAATAAGGACTCATATAAAAGTTCACATACTTGCACATTGTCCAGATTCCAGTGCTAAGGCATTCTAAAAACTCTAATTAAAGCTAGACTTTACAGATTTACAGCACTTTTTCTCCTGACCATCCCAACCCTCAAGAATACATGAAGGTTATAAAATCATTCTAACATGCTGATCTAATTGATCCAGTGAAACTGAGAGAATAATTCATTAATCACATTCTCTCAGAGTCCAGTTCTGTTCTTGCCTGGTTGTAACCTCCTGTAAACCAGGAGTCATTGCCATAGCCAGTGAAATAACACTACAAAACTAGACAAACACTACTACAAAACCAGAAAGAGTAAGATCGAACTTATGAAGACTTGTAGCTTTGAGTGTCTAAAGATAGACACTGGAGGGACTAGTCTTCAATATATCTATTTTAATAAAAGATTCCAGTACTCAAACAGAGATACAAACAATCTGCAGCCAGAAAATTGTGGCGACTCCCTGAACCTTCAGAGAGTCACAGACAGAATGATCTTCTTCCAGACACACTAGATTTAAGAGCCTCAGACTGAGAATGACTGGCTTGTTACAACCCTGGGCAGACATCCCATTCCCTTCCTCCTTCCCATCATCTTGGCATGCTGCTAGCCTTGCTAATAACGGACAAAGATTTGTATCTAGAACATCCATTTTTATGTGAATTTAGTGGTGGAAAAAAATGCCAGGTTAGGAGCCATGGAGACTGAAATGTTCCCATAGCAGATAGAGGGTGGTCAGAAGGTGTGCAAGATTCCCTAAATGTCAGGATCAAAGGCTAGAAATGTGTGCTGCAAGAACTACTTCTAAGTGGGAAATGGAGACCCCACAGTGAGGTGACACTGCGTTTGGGAGTAGAAGGCATACTACAGGAATACCAAGCAACTTCAGATTGAACCCAGATTGAAGAGATTGAACACGGAAAGACTGTCAGTGTGCCTGGTGAATTATATTTTCTGCATCTAGTTTAACCATACACCGTTGGATCTACAGGTTGTCTTTTAGAAAGACATCAAATCTCAAAGTGGAATCTTTACATGATGGAGAACTGCTTCTGTGGCAGTTTGTTCCATGGTTCTCAGCAAGAATTTGGTATAGCTTGAACTTTTTTGACTTCAGTTTCTAGGCACTGGTTCTCACTACATCTTTGTGTGCTAGATTAAGACACAAAAATACCTGGTACTTTCTGCCACTGTAGATAACTTCAGACTTTGCTCCTACCTTTTCTTCAGTGACTAACTGGCCTTCTTCAGTTTCTCGTGGTACAGTATATTCTCCAGATCATGAATCATTCTTATGAATCTTCTCTCAATCCCAGTCAGTTTTTCCAAAGAACCTTGTTAAATTGTGAACACCAGAACAGCACAGTACTAGAATCGCTAATAACTTATAAGACAGCAATGTCATTTCCCTATTTCTGCTTGATATATGCATAAACACAGCTCTCTAAATATGCTTTTTATTCTTTTGCTGTAGCAGCAGAAGAGGAGCTCTTGTTCAGCCAGCAAACTCAATGTTTTACCTGAGGCTGCCTGGCTGGGTCCTTGAATGCTCTCAGAGTCTAGGGGAGGGGAGAAGGACAGTTATTCTGGTTTTGTGTGTGCGTGACTTTAATGCAAACCTCTGCTCAGAACTAGAATAAAGTCACCAAATTATACTACTGTGCCTCCAAACTTAATGACCCAGAATGAGTTCTGCTGCTGATGCGCCTAACTCAATAGGCACCACTGAAAACAATGGAGGCCCCCAGTGTGTGACCAAAAAAGAAATAACAACTTTTTAAGGAATGTAGCAACTGCAGAAGCTCAGTAACCACTTATGAAACTGAGGGGGGAAAAACAGCCCATTTGAGATTTTTGTTTACAGGCAAAAATGGCTCCAGCCATAGAGACAGTGAATGCAAGATTTCTGTTGTTTTAATTAAGCCTTTCTTAGGTTTGCCTTGTTTGGTTTAGCACAAGTTCTGCAGAGTACATCTAAACTCTATGGATGGTTTGGAAAAGGCAGAAGAGTGGGAGTCATTGAAGCCATTTAAAAAATAAAGGAGCTGGAAGCTGAATGTGTAAATGTGTTGTCTGAGCCTCACGCTAAGCCATACCCCTTCGAGCTGAAGCGATTGCTGACAGAGCAGAGTGTGGCTCATGAATATCTGTATTTATCAGGCAGAAATCCATGTGGTCCTGAGCACCCTGATTGAGAAATCACCTTTTGAATGAATGGAAAGATGAGGGGGGAGGAAAGCCACCCCTGGAAGCTCCCGAAAACAGAAAAATGAGGAAATTAGTAGAAAAGGTTTTCTTTCCTTCTCCTTGTCATAGTCCTTCATCTGCACAGATGCTGGCAGCCAGCAAGAAGGAAAAGATGAGAGCAGCACAGCTCCAAAATCAATACTGGTAATACTATGGAAGCAAGTATCATGCATTACTTGCACCATGCACTACTTGCACTGTTAGTGGTAGTTTTCCAAAAAGAAAAGCAAGGAAAAGAAGTGACCGGCTTTAGCAAGTCTGAGCCACCTCAGGATCTCTGAGCTGGCATGACTCAAGCTGACAAGTCCTCTTGCTGCAGGTAAGGCTATGCAGAGACACTTCCCACCCCCAGTAAGAAGGTCCGTCTCCAGAGGGCTTACTAGCCTGAGTCAAGTGCTGGGCTGGCAAAACGGCCCAGCCTGGTTTGAAGGCCCAGCTGGCAGCGGTTGGGCCGTTGGCTTTGGTAGCTATGCCTAGAAAGCATTAAGCTCTACAGAAACGGCAGCGCGCATGCTGCCGTGACTGGCAGCCCAGCACTGGTGCGAGTGGCCTCCCAAAGCTCACGTCTGCATCCCCTGTATGTCACTGCATCTTCCTCTCCTCAGCCAGCATTCGCAAGCGAGGTATCTTGTTTCTGTGTAACTGAATCCCAGCCATGTATATACAGCTAATGACTGGTTACACCACACATAATGAAGAGTCACGTTTTGCTAACTGCATATAAAATAAACAAGCTAAAAAAGAAAACAATTACTGACTTTGGTAGGAATCCCGCTTGACCTCCCTTTTGGACTCGGACCCTGGATGCTCAGACTGCTATGACATGTAGCCACTGTTTGGTGCTTGTACTGCTTTGTTCTGCTTTTGCTTTCTTTCTAATATCCACTGATATTTAACTTTTGTTGCTGCAGAACGTCCATCCAGCAGAGGCCAGAGCACCAAAATTAATCACTGTGGTCTGCTCAGTACCCGCCATGGTCTCTTTCCTCACACCCAGCAGTGGCAAGGAAGCTATCCCTAGCTTTTATTTCTGAGACACCACCACTGTTTGCCTAAAAAACAGAGACATGCCAAAGCTGGTAGTGAACCTTATGCTCTCTTTCCCCTCAGTGTTTGAGAGGGGACTGTTCTCTGTACGCACAGTGAGAGCCACTCAGTTCCACAGCAGGCCTCAGTATTTATTATTCATATTGCTGCAGTACAAGGGATTTTAATCCCATTGCACTTTATTCTCTCAGGAATGGCCACAAATACGACTCCTGCTCCAGGAGGTTCATGGCTTGAGAGACAAAGGGATACAGGCAGCAGAGCACACAGGAGCAATGGGATGTATCAGCACACCACCAGCGACCACAGCACAGTTGTAGCTTCAGGTTTGTTGTGTCTTTGGTCTGCATCATGGGCCAAACACGTCAACCTCTTGACATGCAGTACGGACAACTGCAATGCTGGACATAGGCTGGAGTGAAGAAAAGGTGGTAGGAGAAAAAGCAGAGAGGGAATGGGGAGGAAGCTATAGAAAGAGAGAGCTGACCAATATATATCAACTAGCAGGTTCTGCCCCAGCAACCTGTGTCCAGAGCTTAGGGAACCCCGACACTTTCACATCAGCGCCTTTAGAAAAGAAAGAAAACGACATCCTTCTAAACATGCTATCATCTGGTGACCTGTGTCTCCCTCTGCCCTTCTATAGTCCAAGGCCAGCCCAGAGCAACATCACCAGAGGTGACAGGGTGGCCTGCAGACCCCTCTGTGTGTGTGGACATTTTGGGCCCTCTCCTCCAGGGAAGCAGCAGCAAACCAGTTGCTTTAACCAAGGTCAGATAGGGACATTTCATATTAAGGGGTGGGGATAGAAGTAAAAAGAAAGAGGGACTTAGACTGACAAGTGGCTTGTGGGGATAATGACCCCCAGTCAGAGTCTGTGTTCTTATAAAAAACCCTTGACAAACCCCAGCGTCTGGTAGTTCAGCTGTGGGTTTCCGCTGTTTATTTTTCTATTGCAGTGCTCTCATCCCTGTGCACTGCCTGGGCCTGGCTCTGTTAAGCATTCCAAGTGCTACAGAGCATAATTGAAAGAATAAAAACCCCAAGCTCAGCATCAAGCACGTACAGGAAAAAAATAAATCCACTTAAATCTTTCCTTACACTGATGAGAGCACAGGCAATAATCCCCCAATGCCACTCCAGGCAGGTCTGAGGAGAACGCAAGCAGACGACTGCTATCAGGGCCTGGGAGTGCCAACCGCAGCAACCACCCCTGAATGGGGGCTTGCACACCTGGACGCCCGGTTACTCTGTCCGACCTCGTGGGAGCCATCGCCAGCCCTTGTGGTGCACACAGGGAGGCAGTCACTTCACTGAACTCTCCAGAGGAAGGACCCTGCTCCTTTCTTCTTAATTTCAAAGAGCTTAGTCCTTTCTCTGTTTCCTCCTTCTTCACACTAGCCATCTCAACTGCAAAACCAAATGTAACCATTCTGCCTCTGCTGACTACTCCTATCTCCTATCTTAACTAAAAATTCAGTCTCTCACATCTCTTTCTGGAAAATAAGTCATCAAATATAGCTCCAAGTAGGTATATATTATAAAAACAGACCCTTGCATCTTCAGTCTGCTACCTCCTTTCATGTGTAGTTTGCACAGCCCTACCATGACGTCTGTCTTCGCATAACATAGGCTTCATCTCTGACTCAGGTGTCTCAGTCCTCACTTTACTTCCAGGTCTTGTAAATTCTTTTCTGCATAATATTCCTATGGCAATGCCTTTGCCGTCTATCTGCAGACCAGCACTTTCATCCACCTCCCCAGTATCCTGTGTCCGTTACTAATACATCCTCTTATGTGATCTTAACTCATGCAACATTCCCCTGCTGATAATCACCCAGATGAGAGCAGCAAAAACCTACTACACAGCAACAGTGGGGATGAAAAAATGCAAGATGGTGTAAGGCTGTTTACCTGATAAAAACAGGGGACCAAGAAATATGACTAAGAAACACGGGGACTACACAGGCAACACTGAGCTGTGTGTGTGCTTGGAGAACATCTCTTTCTTATAACTCTGGCAGAACTGTAACGTGGTTCATTGTAGGGTTCACAGGCTGGTATTTAGGTCCTTCCTGCTGTGCCAGCCCCATGCCTGACATGCACTATTTCCCCACTGTGCCCGCTCCGTGGATCAGTGTCAGGGAAGGACGAGGGTCAGTGTCGGACAGGCACACTCTGCAGAGCATGACAAAGTCAAGTCTCTGCCTCTTCATGGCAAAGGGAGAGCAAGAGCTTTTTCAGCTCCAGAGATGCTCCTGGACACGGCAACCCACACTCCGAAGTGTCTCTGCAAAGCCTGAGGGGGCTCTTAATGTCTCATGGTCAGGAATGCAGTCTCTCTCTGAAATTAATTAAAAAAAAAAAAAAAAAAGCTTTTGAGAAGTGGCCTATCTTTCAGATTGGGAAATAGTGTTCTGCATCTAATCAGCAGGCCACCAGCACTGTTAACTGTAATTGGTGATAATCACGCGACATTTTTATTCAGTGACAATTCATCTTCTGCAATTATTCCTCTGTTCTTATAAAAGTTACCTAAAGGCTGTGCTCACAGCTACAACAAGAACATTTGCAATGCCAACTCTCAGATTGTTTTCACTTTTAGAGATGCATGATATTGAAAGCAGATGTGCCAAATTGAAGATTTTTTTTTTTGCAACATACTGTAAATGTTTTTAAAATGTGACTCTGGTACAATGCATGTCAAACAGTCAAATTCAAGGTAGAGTGCTGCCAAAATCAGAAGACAAATGAAGTTTAAAATCAGTTTTGACAGATTAACTGGAGACACTTTGAAGCCATAAATCGGATGGCCAGTCTCTAAGGAAGTTAATCATGAATTTATCTTTTCTCCATATTTCTTATCTCAAAGATTTACAGAAAAACAAGCCAACATGATTTGCTGCAAAAGTAAAGCTGTACCTCAGTGTCTAAAATACTTCACCCAAGCAGCCGTGAAAGTATGAGCAACTTCATCTCCCAATATTTGCTTGTCCTGAAGACAGATAAAAGGCTAATATTTGTATGTAAGACACACAACTTCCCAGTGCTCAGAATCATTGTCTAAAGCAAACATTTGAGCCTAGTAGATTTTCAATAATGTGTGACTCTACACTCACAAACCAGAGGATATCTGGGTTTTTTTTAACATTTGTTATGAGCAAATCAGTGTCTGTTTCAAATTGACTTTTTGGTAAAATCATGTTCCAGAAGAGAAAGGACATAAGGAAACATATTATGCTTGTAAAACCATATTCTACCTTCTGTGCAATCTGGTTGGTTATATTGGGTTCATTTCTTCACATGTAAAATGATGCATGCAAATAAAACCAAAACAAAACAAAGGCGGCAGAGCAAAATGTTTCCAAGCTTTGCAGCACAGTGCTTGCAGTGTTTACACAAATAGTAAAGCCTGGCTAAAACAAGCATCCGACAGCTCTGCGCTGCTTTCAGACACAACTCCCATTTGCCATTGATTCCATGTGGGCAGAACTGGGCGCCCAGGCCGAGTCCCCATGAAATCCGGCGGCGAGGCGTGAATGCAGAGTTTTGCTTGCACACACGCCATCGCTAGATCAGATCTTGTATGCCGTGTGCGCCGCTCCATGCTCACTCAACCTGCACCCACCGAAACTGGACAAATCTAGACATAAGCTGTCCTGGTGGAATTAGTTACTACAGAGCATATAATAAATAGAGGCCTAAGAAATTTGTGCATGAGAACATAACTTTTGTCTCCTGCCTCTTTCGGTATTGCAAATTCTATTCCACAATGTGCTGGTGTACATTCCAGTTGGAGGTCAAGGAACTCCCCAAGGAGAGGAAGGTGCAGCCCGAAGGCGGCACCTGACAGTGGCCTCAGCAAAGATCAAATGAAGGATTTACCCCAGCTTGCAGGAGAAGTAACTGCCGCAGCAGCTGCCTAAATTATTATGTGAGAAGGGAGAAGGCTACACATCCGTAAACATCTAAGGGCCAATACAAACATTGGCATTTGGGAATACTGCATGGATTCAGGACTCTCTATAGATGTTAATATCATTACAATAATCTAGACATACAGCCATATAAAATTCTTTTCCAGTGAGTTTGATGCTGTTAAAGGAAAATGGTTGTGCTCATTTCTTTCATACCACCATTCTGAAATTCAGTTCATATGTGAAGCAAAATCCGGAATAATCACTAAATCTCATTAGGCTTTCTCTTTGGAAATTATAGTTTTGAGTTAAAATGGATAACGAACATTTTCTTTCAGCTGCTTAGGAATGCAGGGTCCCTTATATGTGATCTCATACATTATTCACCTGTATTTGATTTTTATAAATGTGACCACATACTGGTTTTATAAATGCATATGTATGCTGTACCCTGACTTCCCTACCACACAGCTGGAAGAATGACCAGAATGCAACGAGTTGGGCAGTTCTCACAGGACTGCAGGGTGTCACCCTGCTTGTCACCCTCCACTGGGCTTAACCATGCTCCACACACACCAGTGAAGCGCCTTTCACTGACATCTGGATCTGTAAAACTTTCATCCATTGCAAACTACTAAGTAGGCAATTTCTACTAAATTTAACACTCTGCTTTGATCGCGGTGTGACACAGTGTTGGTTCTCCTCCCAGCACAAGGTACTCAGCATCACCCATTACCTTGCATCAGTATGCAACATCGCTAGCTCCCGTAGTGACTGCCAGCTCCTCCTAATCCAGATATTAGCATTTAAATGACGAATACTTGAGTTTTAATCCTATCACACACATCTCTATATGAGTAAAGTTCCGTTGGAATTCAACAAAATGCCTTGAGGCTTGTGAAAGTCACTGTATAAATCAGCTGAAAGAAAGAGAAATACAGGCCACAGAGACAAGCAAAACTTGTTTTCTTTGTAAAACAGCATATTCCATAGTTTGAAGTGCCACATTCTTCTGTTCTTCAGAACATTGTAATTGAGGTAAAACTAGGACTTTAGTCAAGGCAAGGTTTTCTTTTGTCTGTTCTTATCTTTCAAGACAATTTATGTTATTTTATGGATCCCTGAAGTAAACTGCTATTCACAAAAAAAAAACCAATATGGTTTGTAAAATAAAGGGAGAGCTCAAAGCAACCCACCTACTGCAAGGTCCCGTACCTTGCCTATAAAGAAAGCAAGTACACTGGGTTAAAAGGAAGGCAGCGGGGCCCCATTTCATTAGTACCAAAATTAACTGTTTGTAACACCAAAACCTTCTCAATACTGTTGGTCTAAGCTATTTTGTAGATACAACAGTCAAAGGCAAAACTGGGAACAAGAAAAGTTCCTTCTATAAACACTGTTGCTTAGTAACATTTTTAATAACCTAGCACTCTAAATTCAGCATGGCCTGTCAGTATGGGATTTCAGCACAAGACACTGAAGCATTTTGAGGTCAGTTTCCCAATTTGCACTGTACCATATACAGAGTTGTTCTTCATAGCAATAGAGTGACATGATCAATTGGGATAAAGACATGGGAAGCTGAGTACTTGTTCATTCTTCACATTGTGATAGTGCCTGCAAGCTCCGGTCCTAAAGTAAACTTCCTTTTGCTAGTGATGTGCAAATACAAAAGAAGACAGACAAGCCTGGCCTACAGACAACTTAAATGTACAGAGCAATAAGATACTTCACAAAAAACGTTACCCAAAGAGAAAATAAAGTGCAGTTATTTGTTTTTGCTAGAATAAATATGTTCTGTGAAATACATTCTTTGTTCAAAAGAAAAAAACACAGATGTGGCTACTCTCCTGCTGCTGAGTGGTACCTGATAGTGTACAGGTTCCCCCCAGAGCACAGCCACATCTGCTTTTATTATCTGCATTCTGTTACAGCATCTCCATCCTGCCGTATTGCTTCCTTCCCACTTAAAAAGCTTTCCCTTATTTAGAGGACCCCAGAACAGTTACTTTTGCTCAAACAGATTTGTACAAAGAGAAAAGTGATTTTTATAAAACCAAATATTCTCTTCTCAGAGCTGTGTATTTTTCCAGAAATATACAGACATTTAGGGACAAGATTTATATTGGTAATGAATTTAAAAATGATCAGGAACATCGGACAAAGTTCCCTCTGAAAGACAACAATGTCACGCAGAATCAAGCCCTAAATTCGGAGCTCTCCCAGACTGAATCATTCAGTTTTATTAGAAACTAATTATGAACAATAATTTAAAATACTAGTGGCCCAAATCCTGACTCCTCAGCCAAAATCTTGTGTGAAGTCTATGAACTTTTTACCTAAGAAACAACTGAATCAGAAAGAAGTAAGGCCTTGGGATTTCACTCATCAATTTTGTCTCAAGTGTGCCTATTTAAATTGCCATTATTTTCCCTTTGGCACCTCCACCCATCACAGAATTTTGGTCACATCCCAGCAACATTACTTCACCTCCCTGCAATCTCTGTTCAGCTGGCCAGCAAGGCGGTGCTCATGCAGAAATACGCCATTCCTAGCCCTAACAGATGCCTTGTTCTTGCAAGGATAAGCTCAGCTCTACCTATAAACGTCCTTTCTCCCAGTAGTCCAAAAGGATGGCAAGCCTTGTTGTCTTGCCAGGAAAACATGACGTCCAAAAGCTGACACTTGCTATGACCCTGAGCACTCTACGGCACGTTACATCTTGTTCTGCTACCATCAAGTTTTACATCTATTGTGTAATTCTGTACCAGTGATGCTTTCAAAAGATACTGAAGGCCACGGTTTTACTGCAATGTGACGTACACCGAAATCACAGCTGGGGCCTCAGTTTAAACAAAGCAATACACTTTTACATGTTGTTTATAGGGTTTAGCAGGGGGCTCTCCCTTCCCCTGAGAGGGAGCAGTGTGCCATGGACATTTTTGAACACTTCACTAAGAAAAGTTTCAGAATGACTCTCTACTAAAGTGTTCGTGTTTATTTGAATGTAACTATGCAAAAAAATGCCCAGACCAGTCTGCATGAATTGTACAGCAGTAACAGTCATCACCAACATTATTTAATTTTCTCTCTCTACTGTTTTAGTGCTTGAGGTTGTTCTATTGATTCTTTAAGTGTGCTGGAGGAAAGTTTACGGTCAGTCAACCCTTAAACATTATCAGGCTATTCCTATGAGTAAGGTTAATTCATTTACCTGAATCTAATCTTTTCATTAAGTTTCCTGATTAACTCAATAATCAGAGTTTGTATGAAAACTGCCTTTTATTAAAAAGGAGTGCCAATAAAGGACTCATAGATAAATGTAACAACAAGCAGAGTGCATCCTGCCAGAAAATAACATCTTTTGCCTTAGGCTTTCATCTTGCCAGCTTTTTAGTAGCTTGGATAGGTCTGAAGATAGATTTATTTTTTATTAACATAGCTAATGGTCAGCAGAAACCAAGATTTTTTTAGCATTGTCAATACTTTTTTGGAAAGATACTTTGTGTGGATAAAAGCAACTGCTAATTCCCCCAAAGTTCTTAAAATCATCAAAAATAGCCACAGCTCTTAGCCAAAGCCAATGGAGCCAGAATTTCCATGAACGCATCAGTACTAAAGCCATACTGCTTCACACTCTGAACTTGACAACTCTTGCAAGCGGATCAACACTGCACATGGTCAGTTTTTGGTGGGAGATGTCCAGGAAAACCTTAGGCACTCCAGAAAGTGTTCCTGACACCTGGCAACTGTACATTCCCCTGAAATCACTGCCATCCAGATACTCCAGGATGCTATTAGTGTTGCTATGCTGCTAGGATACTGATTCTCAACCTAAGTAGCAAACAGAGGCCCTGACTATAAAAAGTATGTATACATGCACACACAAGAGAATTAAGTACTGTTTTTACAAATTAGCTTTTTAACAACAGCGACTAACTGCAGTGCCAGAAGACTGCATGTCTTTACTTAAAAAAAAAAAAATCTTCCAATCATTTTTACCTCTATTTTGGTGGATTTCAGGCTACACATCAAACCAAGAAGCAACATAGAGATTTTCCAAACAGCAGATTCTGTAAACATAACTTTCCAAACTCAAGCTTAGACAGATTCAAGCAACAAGAAACAAACATTACAAATTCCTCTGAAGTTTTACTGGATCACCTCGGAGCAGAAACCACTAGTACGGCCAGCTAGCAAAAAGTAACTGATAGAATGAATATGTTTACAGTGTTTAATTGGAATAATCTTGCATATATTCTACTATTCTTACAAAAATGACCCTCTACTGTGTGAATCTTTCAGGCCTTCCTATCAAGCTCAACACTTCCATCATGGCTGATGTCTTTTATTGTTGTTTATTAGGACACCTTAATTAGGGTAAGGTTAGAGACCTGCAGGGCATTTTTAGGTTTTCCTCTGAGAGAGTAGGAAGGTTTTATCTTGAAAGACTGTGTGGCCTCCATCCACTCTAAGGCCTGCAAGGAAGGATGGTCCTTGGACTAGATCAATGACTGAAACGCTGGAGGTGAGAGTTCACATTTTGGGTGGCCCTCAGGCAAGTCATTTAATTTAATCTGTGCTTTATGTCCTTCTGGCAAAATGGGACTTCTGTATCTCACAGGTATACTATTAAAATAAATATATTAAGGGCTGAGAGAAACTCAGGGCCATGCAATCACCTTACATAGAGAAGTGAGTGACAGAGCATCACTGTCTGGCCACCCTCAACTCCATGCAGCAGATATTTGCTGGCAAGACCTAATATAAAGCCTCCACTAAGAGTATCTTAAAATATAGCCATAGAGTGCACAGGGGATTGCATGATCTTTGTCAGGAAGAAATCTGAATAATTCAAACAGGCTCCACATCCTGTCTCAGTTACCCTTCCTCCACTTCATCCAGCTTAGAGGACTTGTATGATCCTGTGTGAACACTGTGTAAAGCAGAGAGTTTCAACTCCTACTTTCTTCAGGAGACCTTAAGGAAATTACCCAATCAAGTCAATAAACTCCAAACCTAAGGGGGAAATGTTAATTTTTTCTCCTCCTTTTTGAGCACTCAGGGAAGGAAAAGGAGGAGGACTTTTCTGAGAGGAATCCTGTAGTTTTGGAAGAGAGTGAACATAAAGTTTCCAGATCTCAATCCTACCAGAAATCCTGCAAGGAATGATTTTTCTTCAATACAATAAATGATGGAGCAGCAGCAGCATTTTTTGAACTTCAGAGGAAACTAACAGGGAGACGCCAACACGTTCCGAAGTCAGAAGCAGACAAAGAAGATGAAGGTGTCTTTGATTTGTTTGTGAACTACGAAAAAAAAAGTTACATTTCAAGTAAAAGGAAACTGTGAAACTTGGAGATTTAGAACTCTGCCAAACAGATAAATTTCTGCAAGGTCGCAAGTTACTACCTATCAACCACTTCATGTTAACTGTGTTGTGTATGCACTTTCCTTAAGTAAGAGTAACATATTTTAAGGCAACTTTCCTTCAGGAAAAAGAGAGAAAGTATCTCTCATTGACAAGAGATGCTGTAATGTACCATATGGCTAGTTGCAGCTGAGCAACTCACACACAGTGATTTGTTACTCTCTAGTAGTTTATCCTAACGCCAAAGCCCTGAGATCCTCCTCCACAACGAACACCTCTGCTTCCTATCCATGTATCCTTTAACTGAATCATCAACACAATAGTCATCTTTCTCCTAGTATAATCAATGACATTTATGCACCTCAGGAGCAATGACTGTACACATGGAAGGGTTATTCTTGGAATATCTGTAAAGTTCAGGAAAAAAGTCCTGGGAAGGAAAGACTGCGCAGTCATCCTCAAGCTGTGCTGTGTGAATGACTGCCTGGACTGTCCAGGATGTTCCTGCTAATCCTGTTGGATCATCTGAATACAGATCCCCCGTGATCGCTGCTGGAGCCTAACTCGGCCTCCAGTTACAGTCCTGCTTGCACAACAGAGTCAAATTCTACTGCAAAGAGACCACAAGGCAGGTTCTCAGCTCATGTAAATCATCAAAACTCCCATTACTTCAGTCTGTATTTTTAGTGAATGGACTATGTTGATTTACATCAACTAGGACCTAACACAATATGTTTAGGAACACACTGGGTAGCTGAAGGGGACAGCATTTGCTCTATTACAACACTTGATAGGGATAAAGGAGGGCATTCAACTTAAGAGCAGACAACGTCTTAGCTAATCTAAATGGTTCATCCCTGGCTAAATGGATCCATCAAGTTTTTCTATTTTTTGGAAAAGTTTCCAACACTTTTCAGTTTCCAAGCATGGGGTGGGGAAGGAGACTGCAGGAAACATGTTTCCTGAGATACCCTGCTCTGCAGAAGCAATGAGAGACCAATGGGAGAAGATTCCCTTTTGTTTCTTTAAATAACTGGATAAGCAGAGAAGAGGAGACAGAATGTTTGGCAAAGATGCATCTTTTAAAATATTGCACTTAAATGCTTAACAATTGTCAGATGAAAAAGTCATGCAGCTCCTTCAAACAGTTGAGGGAAGGGAAATAAACAGTTATGCTCACTTGCTTTGCCACTGCATCACGTATTATGATGTCTAACCATTCAGATGAAGCCTGAACAACGAATAGAAATAGCTACAGTGGCTGTTTGAGGAAAGACTAACCTATTTGGCTTTTGGTGAGGCATGAAATGCTTCTTACCCAAAGCTTCTTCCTAGCTCCTTCATTTACAGGTTACATGAGGAACCATAAGGTTTCACATCCTTCCCAGGATTCACATGAGGTGAGTACTCAAGTCCATTTCTAACGCTGACAAATAAATGCCACAGCCATACAGTTAGAATAACCTCTATCTGATCCCTGGCTCCTGCAGTCTTTCTGTCTTTACTTGGCCATATAGTGTGAAAGGGGCTCCCTTCTCCCACAAGACACTGAACAGATTTTGGTATCATGGATCCCGTATCAGCACAGGTGGAGGGGAAGAAAATGGGAAAGGATCCATTCGTATCTGTTTTCAAATTCCCAGCAAAAAAAAAAAAGATTTGAAGTTTGAAAAAACAGAAACAAAACTGCTTTTGGATTTCCTAATTCCTTTCCCACTAATTGACTCCAGTTTCTTTTGCAAGAACATTCAGTTTTAGGACCAACGAGTAATTCAGCTCACGCTTTCTATCTGCTTGTAGTATAGTCTCAAATGACTCCTGGCTGCTCAAGTTCTGTGATTTTACTGGAGTCTTCGTTAGGTATAGACTGAGCTGAGAGGTCATATACTATCAATTGGCCAGAAATGAAGCCCTAAATCAATGAAATCAACTGTTTTTAAAGGAAAGGGCGGGTTTGCTTACCCAAGTTCAGACAGAAATATAAGCCCTTCACGTTCCAGGACAGTCTCTCAGTATTTTCCATTTTCATTTACATACCTTATAAAAATAGCCAACTTTTCATGATATATACTCATGGAAGTTAGTCCCTGAGGACAGATGCAATTTTTGTTTACATGGAAAACCTGTCATAGGCATTAGGGGATATATAAGCATTACTGTTGGCTGCTTGAATTGTGTCCAAAGAAAAAAAAATTAACTTTGTAATTAAAAAAACAAATCCTGCCTGAGGCTAGGCAAGGAAACCAAACAACAGTGGAGTAGATGCTCTGCACTGGGGAAAGGAGTGTATTATTTAGTGCGGCATCTGGCAGAGCCATGATAAGCACAAAATGGAGCTGCCTACAGAAAATGGCAAAGCAAAAAAAAGTCCAGGGAAAACAGTAAAACACACAAAGAACAAAACCTGCCCTTAAACTCACTGCAGTTTAAGTGCACCTGGAGTCCCTTCAAACATTTGACCTTAACTGGGGAAGTCCCACAAAGACTAACACTCACTCTGGGGCCCAGCTCAGTCTTTGCATTTCTCCAGGCAGTTCCACCCTCAGCGTAACAGAACGGCGCTCTGCACCCTGCACAGTATCGGGAACTCACAGCACTTACTAATGACAACATGAAAGTTGGAACAATTTCTGGTGGATGGCAGCGGGTAAGCATCAATCAGTACTGGAGCGTCACTGGACTAACTGTTGTATAATGTGGTAGGCAATCTAAGAGATACAAAACAAATAACAATTTGGAGAAATAACACATAAGTTGTGTTACTCCCTGGATTCCCTGCTCTGTACTTTGGGAATCGTCCTAATACAAAGAAAAACAAGCTTAAGTTTTTTAGGCCAGCAACATGTTCCAAACACATGGCAGCTTCTAGCTAACCAAAACCTTGGGATGCAAAAAAAAAAGGCAGAACATTTTCCCCTCTGATTATGTAATATCTATTTAGCACCTACAGTACAGTCTTGACATGTAACTCACCATATTCTTGACTTCATTACAGGTCAGAAAATGTGTCTCTTTGCAAGACATGACTGCATCAACAAAAATACTTCTTTAAGCAAAATGCAACAGTACAAGCTCTTGAAATATAAAAAGCTGTTCCAGAAGTATTTGCTAATGTGCGGAAATGTCAGCTTTCTGCACTGCTTTATATGGAACTTCTAGACAGACACTCTGTAAGTCGGAAAACAGAATAAAATAATTTATGTTCCTTGTGTATCTATTGGCAATAATACTTACACAATTTTAATGAATTTGCTGGTAAATCAATAGCTCTGTTTCTGTTCTGCATTACAAGTATTACTGCACGTCAAATAAATCATTGTAATGAAGTTTGATGAGCAAAGGGTTTGATGCTGGTGTACCATAATTATAAACATCAGGAGTAAGACTTTTTCAAATCATGAAAGGAAAAGTGCTTTGATGATGGCAAGTCAAATTCCCTGATTAAAATTAGTTTAGACATTTCAGGCAATGGAAGTCTTCAAATCTGGCTCTGACCTTTGCTCTTCAAAATACATCTCTTCATTAGTAAATTGCAATACTTTTAATCATCAAATAATAAAAAGACACTGAACATCACAAAAGGCACAGTACAAGGTTGATTTATTTATGCAAATTTTAGAGATGCAGTTGCTCAAAAAATTCTGAAGGTATCCAACTTCTATGAAAAGAAATAACCATATCAACCTGATGGAAATTTTTGTTGCCTTCATATGGAAAGAATCAAAGGATTGAAGAAATAAAGTATCAGCTGGAACAGACACCACATTATGGAAGCTATAAACCTTGATTTATTTTCAGGTTTCTCTTTGACACAAGCATTATAAATTTAAAACTCTAGCTAGTGTTGGATCAGGTGCAAGACTCAACAGAAGCAGAAATCGCAGTCACCACTTGTACAGTATTTTGTCAGATCCCTCCCATCTGCATACCAAATGAACCCCTGAATGTCTTACACACATGAAGAAACCCACCCTCCAATTAAACAGCTCTTGCTGTGAACGATAAATAATTTAGGTGTTCCCATCAAAAAATAACAGCAAACAAACCTGGGCAGTAACATCAGAACAGACACGCACATTGGCTGTCTGGAGATAAACAGGGTTTAGGTCAGTAGAAAAATGACTGGCTTTTACAGGATGAATCTTTTTTTTTTTTTGCCATTTTAAAATATCCTGAAGTACTTCTATGTATTCTGTTATTGTGTTTATTATTGTTGGTTACAACAATAGCCTCTAACTCCACACCAAAGACATTTCCCAAACTCGCACTACCACACCACATTCCCACTGCTCCTCCTGCCCTGCGTCCGTCCCTGCCGCTAACCTTGCCGGCTATCATTCTGGGGACGCTCTGGAAGTCAGCCCCTAGTTCCTCAGTGCCAGAGCAGAGCTGGCATTTCCAGCCTTTCTCCCAGACTGAGCAAGAGATTTCAAGGATCTGAAAGCCTGGGCGTGCTGGGGAGTAGTTATCCTCTGTTCCATTAACCCAACTAGCATCTGTCCAGGCTCAGAGAACTGGGAGCAACAGAAACCTAACAGAGACACCTGCACTCAGGAATGTCTTCTCCTCCACCCCTCAATCCAGAAAGGGAAATACGGGAGCTCAGCACTGCTCTGCCCTTGTACCTTCCCTTACACAGGTCTCTCTGGGATTCGGGTAAGAGCAACAGGAGTTCACTGCTGAAGCCTGTGTCCACACACAGTGATGACCAAGAAACACTCCATGAAGCTAAGCTTGGAAGAGAAGGCAGAATTCCTTCCAGGCAGTGAGAAAAAAGGCTCGAGGGATCCTTTTTACTAGGCATAAGCTAGAGGGAAAAAACAATCTATGAGAGAATCTAGTTGCATAAGAAGGACAGTATACATCCTCTGTCATACACACATATCCTTCTGATCTTCAGCCATATTTCAAAGATGCAAAGAGGAATGAAATGTTTATTCTGAGGGTTGTTCCTCAAGCTGTATGTCCTGAAAGTTGCTTTACAGAATAGCTGCAAGGTCAGTCCACCATGAGCCCCAAGGCTGCTCCTATGGTTGGAAAGGTGGTGGGGCACATGTTTTAGTCCCAAGCCTACTTCAGGTGACATTCTTCACAGCAAACATAATCCAACTCTAGCAAAACCAAAAAACATTTTCCAGCACAAAAGTCAGGACAAGTCAGCACAAAACTCAGAGATGTTCTCCTCACAGGTGAAACATCAGTGACACAAAACCTCATTTTAAGGGGCAAACATACACACAACTGACAGTAGCTAGGGCTACTATCAAGCCAACAAAGGACATGATATATATTGGTTTTGTGTCATGAATTAGTGATCAGATAACACAGTATGGCTATCATTAAAATAATGATAAACAGAAAATAGCACTTGCAAATGTGACCAGGTAGATGGAGAAAGGCAAATAATCATGGAACAGCTGAGACATCAGAAATTAAATGAGGGAGCGGTTTTGCTGGAGACAAAACTAGCCCGGTGCCTGGACATAAAGGCATGGCAGGCAGCTTATTCCAAATGGTGAGGGCAGAAGTTTGGAAGGGATAAGCAGAAAGCAGTCTGGTATTTCAGCTGCCAGAAAACACTGGAAATATATTTTTAAATACTTTTAAATTAAACTTTTTTTTTCCAGTCAGCACTACCAGTACAATAAGAGACGAACTGAAAAGCTGCTTCTGCTGCCAAGTGCGGGACATTCTGCAGAGATCACGTCAGCGAGCCAGCAGGCCAAAGCCAGTGGTGAGCAGAAGGAAGGCCAGAGGCAGCCCACGCTGGTGTGACTTACCTCACCTGGCCCGGGCCCTGGGCCCATGCATCACAGCCACTCATATGCCTTCAGCCTGGCAGATGCTCGTCTGTGGGTAACTCGCACATCCTCGCTCTCCTCATGCACTGCCTCTTGAGTTTGGCCCTCTGCATTTATATGCATGTGAAGGATGATGTTTTAGGGAATCTAAGCTAGAGGATCTTACAAGAAAGCTGGATCTTAAGCACTACATAGTTTAAATGCTCTGCTAGTCAGGGGTCAGTGCTTCACTTTTTGCAGAACTGAATCCCAGAGAAGGGGAAAAGTGCAACCCTAGGAGCAATTAAATGGAAGTTGAAAGAAAGGGCAACTCAAAGGGGAAGGGACTACTTTAATTTCCAGCATCTTAAATGTATGTGTATAAATTACAGCAACCTATTGTAAATCATCCTAAAACCACCTAACTTAGAGTGAGGAACTTGCACATTTATACATGTCACCTCTGGGTTAGGCCCAACTTCTGCCCACAGGGAAATCTTGAAGTTTTCCAGAGATGCTTCCCAAGGACATTTGAGTGTCTAACCCAGTGGTACCCAGCTGCTGCACAGTGCACTTTTCTAGGGAGTAGGCATGCGGACAGTCTCCACGTGTACCAGACCCAAACCTTTCCATTCACCTTCATGAAGTTCTGCAATACTAACGGAAGCCCAACATAACCTCTTATGCTCTACTTCCAACATTAAAAGCCAGAGTCATTTTAAGTAGCACCCAAAAGTTAGCCAAGGGAGCTAACACTTTCTTTGAACCCAAGAGCCTTTCGAAAGGTTGGTAAATTTTTACACAGTATAGAAGTATGGTGTGCTTGCTACTTAACAATCCAGTTCTGTGCTGGATCTGTCACCACTATAGTAAAAGGTTTAAGTGTATAGTGTGCTTATAATAAATACTTTGCACAAAATTATTCATTCCACAGATGGGCAGAGGGAACTTTAATGCTTACTTTGTTTGCAGAATGCTATATAAACCCTGCTTGTTACAGGCAAGAATATGGAAGTCGTTTTGTTCTATTAAATAAAGGAAACAAGGTTCTCATTTTTAAATTAATTCAATGAAAACTATTAAGTAGCTGGCTGTGAATGCTTTGGGAATTTATATATACACACACACACATATATTTTTACCTGATACTAATTTTCCTCCCCCCTCCTCCTCTTAAACAAACACACCATTAACCACATCATTCCCAAGGAGTTCTGCATCAGAAGAGCTTGCAAGTCACGACAGCATGGTAGCATTCACTACCCAAATACTGCAGTGCGGCACCATACTCTTCTGCAGGCACAAAGGCAGTATAAGCCAGAGAGTTTTCTCCCAACAGATGCAACTTGATCCCTCCCGCAGTTATGCTGTTTAATACTCATAGTTTAATACTAATAGCTGAGGAAGAACAGCCACAGTCCTCTTGTCTCTTGGCAGTATCAGCATCACTTGGGGAATTAGCCCAGAGCAGGCTTGGGCCAAAGCATGAGATGAGAACCTGTCTGTGCTGGGTGGTGGCCTTGATTTCAGCTCCCGCTTGCTGGTTTCAAGGGAACTGAGCTTTTGTCCTGAGATGAGAAAGACATAACGGCCACATGCTTTCTGAAGCCTATTGCAAGCTCATGATACAAACCTAACTAAGCATTTTAACTGCTTTTTCTGGCAGGTTCTCGGCTTTCCAAGAGCATGGATGCTGGCTACGAAGCTACAATTTTCTTTCATGAATGCAATTCCTCTCTTTCTATCTCCAACTGTTTCTTTAGTCTTTCTACTTCTCGCCAAGCAGGATGTGCCATAACATTATTTCTGAACACCCCCATAGTGACAGTGTGAGGCCACAAATGATGGGTTGTGTATCCAACTCACAAGGAGGTTCAGGGTTTGGGGAGAAGAAACCTTCAGTTTAAATAAAAGCAATTGTTTATCAAGAACCACAGTGCAAAGCAATAGCCAAAAAATTAGGAGAAATACTATGCATTTAATTAGGAAATGTCACTTATGCTTTTAAACACTGCTTCATAGAATTTGTATGTGTCTATGCTTGTTAGCTTCAAAAAACATATTTATAATCTGTCGCAGCACAAGTCACACCTCATAAAAGGCCAGGATAACATGGCCAAAGTCAGGGATCCCTGCACCACTCATAGATACTCTACTGTGGAGCTTCTCACTCTCTTGAAAGGCATTTCCAAGCCTCCTCTCTCTCCCAGAGCTGTGTACTAACTTAAGAGACAAATTCTCGCTTAAATTAAGATGGTTGTATCAGGATGAAATGTGCATGTCTTTGAAAACTATAAGGATTATAGACCAGATCTTTCAGCTGCTGTTTTTTTTTTTTTTTCCTACAGCTTCACTGCTGATTTACACTATCTAATGATCTGTTTATTCTCTGGATTGTGTATAGTCCATGATGGTTTAAAATACTCATCTGTTTGCACTTAAGCATTTGGCCTCTACAGAAGACATGATAGGTAAGTGCAGTGCAAACGTACTTCCCAATAGTCAATGCTGCCCAGGTCAAAATCTCAGCTGGAAAATCTCAGTGCAAGCATACAGATTTATGCCAGCTCTAATGAGGATCTTCTGATGAGGATCTGTGGAAATCTCTAATAAGAATGTTAGCTTTCACCCTCGGCTTTATCTACAGAAGATTTTAGCATAGCAGTCTCCAGTGATATATTTTAAAGCTCAGTCTACGGAGTTACATTAATATCTTTAATGACAAAGCAGCAATGTAACTACAAAGTTACACTGAAAAAATCAGGATATGCATCAGATTGGCTTGAGCAAATGCAACATTTGGATAACAGTAGAAAATTGCATTCAGCTCATCTGATCACATCAGGTAGCTCTTGAATATTTCATGGGAACATCAATATTTGCAATTGTAAGATTTACAGTGGGAGATTAAGGAAAGGCTCCAGGTTACTTTGCTCTGTGTTGCTAGGGCACCTTCCCCTTGACACTAGAAACTTCTGCTTGCAGACTCCCCACAGATGTCACATATACGTACACACTCACACACTAGACCTTGGTAGAGATCGTCTACATTCTTATTGAGATACAGCTCAGTATAGATATGAAATTGAATTAGCACATTCAAGGAAGCTGCCCAGCAACAAAAACATACTACAATTACAACAAAATCCACGCATCTGGAAGCAGGACCAGATCATTAAGACTACTTGGAATCTTTCACTATCCATAGGGGAAGCATGCTTTTCTTATCAGATCTAACATCATATAGAACCTCAGTGTGATGCTCTTTTCTCTGAAAGAACAGCATTTACTGTGGGTCAGTGTTAAGCTTATACAGAATGACCTAGAGTCTCACCATAAAGTATCTCTTGCTGCAGCAAGCCTGATAGATGCCCTTCAACCCACAAGATCTATCAGTAGTTTAACTCCCTGAAACAAAATGGCAGGGAGAGGCAAATAAAGAAGAAAGAACACAAGAACCATTGTTAAGATCATTTAGTTGTTCAGAGAAAGAAAAAAAAATGCAAGCATATTTTCTTAGGAAATAACAATAACAATTGTCTTTGTCAGCTAATTCCCTGTTGGCTTTACTGGTCTCCAGTAGAGATTTAGATGAAGAGCATCATGCAGATGAGCACAGTGAGGGCCTGGCATGTGTTTGGGAAACTCAGCAGAAGGGGCGGTAGTTGTTGGTAAAGCAGGAAGATAATCCAGTGTGCTAAGGCATTAGAGGGAACAAGTCGATAATAGGCTTAGTGATAAATACAAATGATCAGGAACAAAGCAAATTATCAGCTTTTCCTGAAGACAAAGCAAGAAGTATTATACCCAAATCCTGCTATTTGCTTCCAAGGTTCCTCTGAATTTATTCTGGACAAGATGTGATCTAATCATTGGGAGGAAATGCTACAGATTTATCCCATCATTCATCTATAAACAAGATCACTGAAGACCAGGGGTTCCCCTTCTTCCTGACTACAACAGAACCCAGACTTGCTTCAGTATAAACAGGGGCAAAATCTGGACAGAGTGGACTGCACAAATGAATATGAACCAGGCTGACCTGATTTGAAAACACTTTATTAGTAAAAGGACAAACAAGCAAATGAAGCCAAGCATCATCACAACTATCACATCCTGGAATTACACAGGACTGACAGAAGAAAATAAAAGCATTGCTTTAGCGCATATGATTTGGCAATATTAAGGGACAAAAAAACATGGAAATCTTCAATGCTGTTTTTAGAGCTGCTTTTCAGGGAGGAGCTGCCCTTTAAGTTTGAGTGACTAATGGCAACGAATGTAATCTGTTTTTTATTTGCAGTGCCAGGCTCATTTGGCCTGTGTAAAATGCAACCCTTTGTTTGGTAAACAAGCAAATTAAACTGGTGACCAGAGAATCTTGGAAACTTTACTTAAATAAAAGAGCCTCTCTTTCAGAGTCGTGGCTAAAAACCCGTTGGAAGGTGTGTTTCCAGATGCTTTATCATGGGATGTGCTGTCAAGATCAAACAGGCAATCTTTGCTAAGACAGTCTTGCCATATTAAAAATAGAAGTAATGAATAAACATTTGTTTATTCATAAAGCAGCTGTGGCCCCAGCTTCTTGGTCAACCCAGAATGGTGCTGCCCAATGTATTATAAATGAGTTAAAACACAGTTACAATCTCACTGGAAATGGCCTTAAAAAAAGACAAATAACTGTACCAATGTTATGATAGGAAGAGTAAATATTAAAAAAAAAAAAAGAAAGAAAGAAACAGAGCAAGAGGAAAGAAAAATAAGTACAGAGGTAAAAACTGGATAACCCCTCCAAAATCTCAGTCAGTTTTTTGGAATCTGAGGAAAGATGAGCTAAGACACACGCTGAACCTTGGGGTAATATTCCACCTGAGAGGCTCCTCCCAGGCAATGAATAGGTCCGTGCCAGGAGGGCTGTACGCCGGCATCCCAAAAGGCCCAGGGCAGAGCCACACAAGGTCAGACTGCTTCAGTTGAATTATGCCCCTTGACTCATGCTGACAGCCTGCTTGTTGCAGAGGTGCAAATACCCCCCAGGATTCATCTGAAGGGGTAAGCTTCCCATGTAACCAGAGCTTACCCCATTCCTCGTGTAAAAAGCTGTCTGTGCCAGCTTAAATTTCCACCTGCCAGCTTGTCCTAAAAGTGCACAGAGATGTAAATACAAGTGCAGCTGCTCATACCAGTAAGAGTAAACTGCTACGTTCTCACCAGAGCTCAGCACTGCTGGGCAGAGCAGAGGCTGCTCTGGTTGCAAGTGTGCCCACGGCTACTACAAGGAGCCGTCTCACAGGACATAGGAGAGACACTGACCATTTCCAGACCAGATGCATCTTCCATGGAAATTGCAATACTAGAAACAATGCAATGGTTCTCATGCTGCAGTTCTTTGAAAAGATAAATTATGCAAAAATTCTCTAGCTCTCCAAGCAGACCTGGTGTTTAACATCTTAGGCAAGACTGCTTTCGGGTACTGACGGAACTGGGAAAATGCTTGCAACCGAAGCAAAAGCTACACAATACCAAGGTACTCTAAGGACTTCAGGGGCCGTAATGCCTGTTTTTCTCCTTTCCACAGAACTAAGGAAGCAGAAGCAGGATTCCTTCTGTTGCATTATCAACAGACTACTGTGTTGTATTCCAAGCAATTGTGCATAGTTAAATGGACAACGCATATTTAAAGGCTCTGGGGAACACCCAACCTGGCCCAGTGACATACAAGATGGAAATAACCCAGTATTGTTCTTAGAGACCAAGGTTGGTTTGAGAAACTGGCTGACAGAAAACACATCTTTCTATCTACAAACTGAATAAACTGTTAAGCAACCAGAAACACGATAAATCTAGAAGCCCTTACCATTATTTTCACAGGCCTACCTTTCACAGCAATACTAGAGCTGACCCTGATTTATGGCCAAACAACGTAAAAGTCTGACATCAAAATCTGCAAAATGAGATAAATAAAAGCAGATTCCTTTTGAGTAGAGACACCTCTTCCATCTCTAGCGAGTAACACAGCAGACTACACATGTAAATCCATCTTATCTATTATTTTTCATTGTGAGGGTAAGCTCAAGACAGCAGTAAACTCCATTCTGAATTGTTTTGATTTTGTTGGTTTAAACTCGATCCTCAACATTTGGCTTTTTTTTAATTTGATTATACACACTCTTCTCAGAAAGGAATGCAGAGCACTCTCTCCAGCTTTCAATTAGGATGATGAGGTTACCTTGAACTTCGTAACACTTTGCAGCAAGGCCTTAAAGTGAGGCTAGAGTAGCCCCTTTGCCCCAATGTCGTCGAAGGACTGTGTGATTTCTAAGAATCTACATATGCTAATGCTCACTGTTTGGATAGTAACTCGCAATGCAAAACCAGCAGCCAAAACACAAATTAGAGCTGGTGGTAAATCGACTCCTGATCTGTTTGGGACTGTACAATGAGATCCCCCAGGAATTTGCTGTAATACTTTGGCTTCTCAGTTCATTGCCTGAATACATGGTCACAAGCAGACACTAAGACCAACACCATGCTAATGAGCAAAATACAGAATACAGTGATAGCTCAGGATAAACTCTACCACGAACTCATGTACTCGTTGTTCTTTTCCCTTCCCAGACAAATCATCAGCCGTTAGGGGGAAGGGGGAGTTTATACCTTTTTCATCTCCTGGATCTTCCCTAACCCAGCATATTGCCAACACCATGTTAACGGTTTTTGAAAATGCCCCTGAAGAACAAAGATACTCCTTTTGCCAGATCCCAGTATTTACAAGCAAGCCCAAATCTGTGAGAAAATTCAATTGAATGCAGATGGCAGGAAATTCCTCTAAAATGACAGTGGCCAAATTCAAACCACAAGACATGAAAATAACCCAACGTACTAGACATGAAGAACATATCTTATAGATTTTTCCTCATGCAATTCACAATCTGTGATTGATTACCAGGAAGACAGACTGCAGATTTATTGGACTTCTGTAGAACAAGTATTCCATTTGCAACAATTAAATCTTATGTGGTTGAAAAAGAGTTTGAAGTAACCGGTGGATGGCTCTGACACTGAGGAATGCACTTCTAGGTTGTCCATGAGATTATAGCTAGTTTAACTTTGCACTAGAACTCACTGTGCTTTAATTTGTTTGGTGTAGTTAATAGGGCTGACTGAGAATTTTTGCCATTCTACCAGAAAACTAGACCTGAGAGATTTTATTTGTCCTGCTTTAATTTCTAGCAACAATGTGTTGATGGCAGGAGTAAGCTAGATCCTGATTCACATAAGGAATTTCTATTTCACTGCACATCTGCTGTAAAAATTTAGTGACAACTCAAGCACAGAAAAGCACAGCCTGATATCAGACAAATCTCAGCAAACTCCATCATGAGGGATGAAACAATTACCTTCCTTTTTGCTTTCCCTCAGATCCACGTGACCAGAAAAATCTGAAATGTGGTGTTCACGCAGCCCTTGGACTTAAATCTCTGTTATCACTGCTGTTCTCATCTTGTTCAAGCAAATTTTGAGAATTAATATTCTTTGTGTCAACAGTCACGTGGATAAGTCAATGGTGGATATGTGCTCCTTGGCTGGAACTGCTTGCCCTCCAGTTACGGATATTCTGGTTAGCCGGTCAAGAAACAGACATGGCATCAAGCAGCTTACCAGCACAAGGAAATATGGGAAGATCCTGCTGAAGAGATGATGTTGGGACTAGATCCCATACGTTAAAATACAGTCGTATAGGATGTGTGTGAAATTATGAATGAATTCTGGTCCCAGGTAATTAAAAAACATAAAAAGGGCTAAACTGACCAGTGAAATCATTCACTTGAAACGATCTGTCCAGCCTTACTGTGCTTCCCTGAAGCCACAGAGTCCCAAGTAGCTTTCTGGGTACTCTATTCTCATACTCCAGGCTCCTTTTGCCAGGCAGCGAGGCTCAGGTGTATTGTCCCCATGAGGTACTTCTCCTCTCACCTCACCCCAGCACAGCTTTTCCCTCACCACCTACAGGAATACAGCTCCTTCCCCTCAACTCCTTCTACATCCCCCTCTGCTAAGACAAGACAGGACAGCAGGGATTCAGGCTGGCCTTTGGGGCACGTTATGTCTCCATTCTGGCTGCAGTGTGTGTTGTGCACACAGCAACCGACAGAAACTTGGCAGCCCCTTTGCTCGCTGCATCAACCCACAAAGCCCTCCCCAGCCTCTTCTACTCCATATCCATTAGCTTTCATGGGAATTTTGCATGCACATCAAACGGAAAACAGAGATCCTGGCTGAGGCCTGCAAAGAATATTTGCCTAACAGCACAAAAAACAAACAAAAATCTATTTTCATATATTTCAGATTTCCATCTCCTCACAGCCACTGGGAAATAGGTAGCAAAAGCAGCAGTTTGGACCATGACCAGGAGTTGGCAGACCCTATTTTAGGCAGAGAGAGATATGTGGTGCAGATAATCTGTTATACAATTACCTGGTGCAATACTCAAACAAGGGCTGCCCAGTTATGCTGTTAGACACCAGAGTCTATGCACTTTTATGAGTAACAGTAACTTCTGTGCTGGGGCTAGGAATACCTTTTTTTATTTGTCTCCAGGTACTTTTTAATAGAGCTGTGAGAGCTTGGAAAAAAGTCTGCCTTCCAGACAAGCTTGCTTGCTTTCTCTTTCTCTCTCTCCCTTTCTCTCTCATCCTTCCCCTTCTCCTTGCACCTTCTTTTTCAATATAATTCTTCAAGCTCGAAAGTCCAAGGAGATCTCCATGCAAAGAAGAGTGAAGACACCAAAGCAATTACAACTGAATCAAGCAAATACAATCAAGTCTGATTTTGACATTTCTGTGGATTTATATGGGTAGAAATCCATCAAATTTACTGGAACTGCTACCAACAGACATTGGAAAATGCAATATCCTGATTCTGATCTCTGTGTTGGCTCTTAGAAAGACAATCAGTCAAATATCAATATTTCCCTGCCTTAAAACTGCACTCAAAAGGTCTGCCTATGTATGAGTGGGTTAGTGAATCACTTGCACTTGACACCTTAAAGTGAATATTATCAAATCAGAGTGCTGATTTGGGAGTAAAAGTACTGCTATTTTCACTCACTCTCATTTTCATCGAAGCCAGTGGAAATCCTCCCACTGAGCTAAATCAGACTCTTTCAAGGGTGACAAAGAAAATCTGGTGAAGGTTAGCAGGAATGTGAGCAGTATGACATTATGCAGTACCCCACTACAACTATTACCACTGCTCTCCGCAAAGGCAGAATCACCTAGAGGTTCAGACTTTCCAGGACAACAGGTCTCCCTTTCTGCAGATACAGCCTTCCTTTCTTCCCTAGTTAAATTGCAGGGCCTAATATCAAGCTATGTTAAATATCATCTGCTCTCAGTAGGTTCCAGCTTATCAAGTGATTGACGATCTACCTGTCACACTACCCTGCCCTTGTCATTATGTGGCATGGAGCCAGCCTTCAAATCATACAGAAATTTTAATCAACAAGGGTTTTATAGTTGTAATCTAAAGTATTAAGATAGAGTAGAACCACTCCATATGGACAGCCACTGCATCCACCTCCGTTTGCTACTGTCAGCTACTCTGAGCCAGCACTTTATCTGTTTAATAGATGTTTCAGCAATATCACATAATGTTTTTTTTAAAAGAAACTTCAAACCATTAACCTTATAACCTCAGGGAAATCTGACATCAGACTTCTTGGACAAGACACACTTCCCTTACAACCATGCTAAACTGAACTGTATGCCCGTTCTTCAATACTTCATCAAACCATGATACTGCCAAGATCGAGTCCCACTAGCTGACCAACCACCACTCTATTTGTTCATTTTGGTATAGGCCCAACATCCACCTCGTGCTGCCTCTTCATGGTGATGGTGTCAGTAAAAGGTTGAGCTGTAGGAAAGATAACCATGCTACTGTGCTGTCTGCTCATTTCACAGTGGAGCCACTCAGCAAATGCCTGACTCTACTTGTGCGACACATTACAGCAGTGTCCCACAGCGATCACAGAAGTCAAAGCTCCTTTGTGCCAGAAACTGGACAAATACCTGCTGCTTTTGAGCACACTGATTAAACAGGAAGATAATGGACTGGGGAAGGAAAATGACTGAAGTATGTGCCTTGCCCACAGTCAAACCAATGGTCAACAGCCAAGGCGAGGTCTAACCCAGCACCTTTGCCTTGTGAGGTGCGGCTCAGTACCCAGGGAAGGTTCCGTAGCAGCAGCTGGGCTGCTCAGAACCTGTCATGGTTATTAAACATCTCAGGAAAGCTGTCCTCAAGTTACTATTATTATACTTATTATTACAAGGTGAGGAGAGCCCTCAACAGTCCCCATTATCCTTTTATTTTTAACTCGGAAGCACTGCTTCACAGTGAGCCTTGACTCTTTCTCCCATGCCCTCCTCTCCTCCGAGCACAGATTCTGTAGCAGTCTTAACTCCTGCCAGCACCAGAGCCTGGGACGGAGCTCAGACATCTCACAGCTGTGTGCGTCGACAATGAACTCACTGCAGACTTCTGGGGTCAGCCCGGGCTTCATTCAGACTTGTGCAGGAGTCAGCAGAGCCAGTGAGTCATATGCAATCTGCTTCCCACAGAGCCATCAGCCTCTGAGGATGAAGCAGTTGGCACTGCTGTAACACAAAAGCGTGCTGCACCTCTGATGCTGCGTGACTCACCCCACCTTCCCCCATGCACCCGGCTATCTGTCTCCACAGCTGCTTTGTCCCAGGCTCTCTGTCTCCTGGCTGTGCTGAGGGCAGCACAAGGAGGCAGATCTGTGGCAATGGTTATCCAGTCACTCACCTACCACTGCGGAAGCAGCGGAAGCACCAGGATAACTCTGTTCTTGTCTTCAGAACAGACACAGGGAGAAGGAAAAGATCACTCCAGCGAAGTAGAGAAATAAGAACAAAATAGAGAAATGGGCTGGAAACTGAAAAAGAAAAATTTGGCTTGGAAAAGCAGAATTCCATCAAGCTGGGGAGAAAAAATGGGAGACACAAATACCCTATGGGGGGAAGTCAACTGAACAGCAATGATCTTACAAAACATGCTGTTATTTGTTGCTTAATCAGGGAAGCATAGGAAGGTGCATGAGAAGAAACTAAGGAAGGATGGAGAGCAAGAAAATACAGCATGATTAGGGAGATCTATTTAGCCACACAGAAGTTTCCCCAGAAGAAGCACTCTGGGATCATATGGATAAATCACTAGAAAATCTGCAGCAGAGATAAATCCTGCACTGGCAGGGGAAAGAGCGGGTGGCCAAACGACTTTTCAGTCCCTAGACTGACAACGGAGCTAGTCGCTCCATCATGCTGCTATTCTCTTTTATTTCACCATGTAGTATGTCTCTAGAGAGTACTAGGGAATGCCACAGTAGGGAAAGATGCACCCAAAAGATAGGGGAAGAGCATATTAGTATCAATTAGCTTTGTGAGAAGAAAATACATTTCTCCATTGCATGTTTTTTCCTCCCTCAATCCAGTAGTAGCAGGATCAGAAACACAGTTCCCTGCCTGAAACAGGCAGGTAAACGAAGGGGAAGGGCCTGATCCTGGAAGGATCGGAGGTCCTTCTTCTGCCACCATGGTGAAGCTGGCACCTTACTGCTTGCATCCTCCCACCAGCATTCCAGTTCTCTTAAGAACTACCTATTTACCACTTCTTTTTATCCAGCCTGGGCAAATGCAGTTCCCTCTCACCTAGACCTGTAAAGGGCCCTGTACCCTGGAATCAGAGCAGGTTGAGGTTTGGCTACTGGGGATGGGGTCACAGGAGTCCTGCACATCCTGGCACCACACCACCAGCAGGGGGGTGAGAGCAAGGGACCTGCTGCTGCATGGGTCATGGGCAGCCTTGGGGCCATGAGCTGATCCCAGGCTTCACAGTGCCTGGGAGGCGGCCCTGCAGTGCCTTCCCTTCTGGAGTCCCATCTCACTGCACAGGCTTGGAGCAGATCAGAGTTGGAGACCTTGGGCTGTGCACTTCTTTACTGACATAAGAAATACAGCCAGTTCCCCAGTCAACAGTGATTCCTCCTGTGTATGGTCCTGGTAAGGCAAGGCTACTGGCACACTGTGGAATTAGGCTGTAACCATGAGCTCCCCAACTGAAAGATGTAGAGTAAAACCAGGCACCAGTAATGACAGTCGAAGCTTAAACATCTGAAAATCCCTCTTGCAGGAGCTGGAGTGGGTTGACATTTGACAAGCATGAGAGTACGGTCCTGATTTGGCCATGCATCTGCCTACACTTCAGAAAGAGTATTGCTTTGGAGTTCACTGTGCAACTTAGACATTAACTCTCCTCACCTACTGCTGCCAGCAATGACTAGACTATTTATTCTTCCTTCCCCTACATCACTGCTAAATCTACAATAGGACCAAATTACAGCAGCTCCATTGGCCCCTGTGTAACTTTTTGAGCTTACACAAGCTGACAGCCCAGCCCCAGGATTTCCATTGTACAGCATGCTCACATACCCGGCGACCTAAAGGCCAAAAGTTTTCTGCAAAACAGTACCTGTGTTAGCACCTTTTATATAAGAAATATTTTTTTAAATATTAAATAAAACATAGTATTAGAAATAACCCTCCCCACAATATATCTAAAACATTCATGGACTACATCACTCCTAGGATGTGAGCTAACATCCCAGCGTAGGGCTGCTCCATGTCAGACACACCACTTTGTGGTTGGCACTGGCTCAGGTGCCTGCGCAGTGCTGCATTATGTGCTGTAAATGTCTTCCAGGTTCTCCCCCCAAAAGCCCGTGGCAGGTCCTTGACAGTACTGCAGACAGGAACCAGAAGTTCAGATCACGAGTCTCCTGATTGACCCAGTCCAGCAATGTGTGGGTTACAACTCTGAGCCTGGGTCATCAGCCGTGGATTGCTTCTTTCTGTGAAGGTTAAGCTATGGCACAGTGTACAACAACCTCGTATATAAGCCACACCAAGAAGGGTCAAGAGGTCTGGACTCCATTGCTGTCTGTGTACTGATTCTCAGTGCCTCTGTTTCCCTACTTGCAAATGGCAATAACTTCATGACGCAGTGGTGGTGCGAAACTTTAAAAAGAATCAGGAGAACCTGCACCAGAAGATGCTGCAGAAAGTGCCAAATCTTGCTAAAAAAGGGAGACAATCTAGAGGAACAAAGATGAGGAGTACCACCCAGGAGCAGAAAGAGGATGAAAGGATGAGGACCTAAAAATCAACTGATGAAGTCCTAGAAGAGCATCGCTGTGTTTGCACAATTCCCTGAGTAAGCTCTTTAAATGAAATAAACTTACAGTAAGTGATGTCTAACTTGTGTGTGAATCACCCCCTCTCCCCATTCCCTCCTCTTTGCAAAAACAAAAGGTACATACTTCTGTACTGCTCCTAGCACAAATAACTCACTCAGGGCTGTGCTGGCTAGACATCCACAACACAAATACTTTCCATTAACGTTGCCTGTCATGGCAATTTCTCCTCCAGTATCTAGCTGGAAACCCTGTTGGGCAGCTATTCTACCAAGAAAAGAGAAGGTAAAGTCTGTTTGGCCTCCTCTACAGCCAGGTTTTTTTTTTTCATTTTGTCAATTTTTTTCCTTCTCTTGTCTTGAGCTGTTGATACTCAGCTAGATCAGTGTCAGCAAATCCATGGCTCTTGGTAATTCTGGGAACTCAGATATTCCTGGGATAAGCAAGCTATGAATATGTAATTAGACTGTCTACATAGGCAATACTCAACCACCTTCCATACCCAGGTGAACAGAGATAAAACGGTGCCTGTACCCAGAGCGGGTAGGATAAGTCTGTAATTTATCTCAAGCCTGGAGCCAAAAGAGACTTCCTCTGCATGAAGTACAAATTGCTCTTTAGGGAAAAAAAAAGACTTCTTGTTTGGAAGCACAAGTACCAGCCCTGCAGAGCACAACAGAGAGACTGAGAAGTTTTAAAATACTTTGGGAAGCATCCCAGCCTCAAGCTCAAAAGGAAAAAAAAGACCTTGAACTAGAGAGGCTGAAAACCTGTAATACTTACTGATGATGCCTAACTATCAGAGGAAAAAAAAAATGCAGGGACAGTTACAGATCTCTAGAGGGGAGCAGATAAAAGCAAGCAGGCAATAACCAGAGGAATTTCAAAAACCAGGAACTGGGAGAAAGATTTCTGCAAAGTGCTGTAAGGGGGACAGGGTGTATCAGTACAACCAGCATCGTTGCATGCAGCCTCTCACAGACTATGCACAATCTCAGACAATTTTGAGCAGATGCTGAAGCACTGCAATAGCAAAGGTAGCTAGATCCATCAGCAAAAGAAGACAGCAGACTGGAAGCGCAGACGAGGTAGGTAAAGTTATGGAGCAGGGTTTGGTTTTATTGAGCAGTGAGTCACTTTTCCTGGGGTTACTGGGCAGCGTGGTATGTACAGCCGTGTGTTTAGGTGACAGTGCCTCTCTCTGTGCTTAGCAGATCAACTGGTTGATGGGACATTTGCTTAGCATCGCCTAGAATAGTCTCAAGATCGTGAAAATTCTGTCTAGTCACACTGCAGTGCTATTTCAGTCATAATTTAAAAACTAGAACCCCTTTCGAAGCATGCCTGACGCCATTCTCCTTTTCATGAGTAAACAACAAAGAAGTCATTTCAGTTTCTGTAAACATGTTTTTCTTCATGAGCTAGCCTGTTTGGTGTGCATTACACGCTGTGCTGGCATGGGCTGGGATGTCTTACAGAAAAGCTTTCCACTAATACTGGAATCTTGCTACTCAGAGGGAATGCTGGCTTGCACAAGAGAGGCATCCAGAATGAATACCGTCTTTTCCTCCACAATTTCAGATAAGAAGAACTGGACTTATGTTAACTGCACATTCCATTTTTGAAAAGGGCTCGGGTTTGAGTCACAACTTCAAAAGAACTACTCCTTTCTTCTCCATTTTTTCAGAGGAGGAAAAGAAAAAGATAATATTTAGATAAAGTGAAACGAGTACTTACTAGCCTGAAGTAGAGAACACTATTTTATTACACAACAAATTGGCCAAATTCTACTTTTGCTCTAACAGAAACCAGAATAAATACAGTGCATACCATGAGAGCAGATGGAAGGAGATTTTACACAAAAAAATTGTATAGGTAATAGATCAGTAGATGACTGGAGCTTGGGAAATTGAAAACAAGCAATGTAGGAAAATCTCTTGCTTAGTAAACAGGGTTTTTTTGCATCCATAAACTGGAATTAGGATTGATTCCACTGACATGGATTTTCCTTCCCCTCTGGTCTTCTCTGGGCCTGATTCTTAAGAATCCTCCAATTGAACCGGCAGAGGATAGTGTTGCTGACAAGATTTTGATGAAAACTTCTTGTTAAAATAATTATTTCACTTCTGCCTTCATTTATCTAGTAATGAATACTAGAAAGCTTCCATTGGGCTGCTCTTGCCTGACTGGTTCTACCCCTATTCTTCATAATATTGTATGCCGCACTTCCTTCAACAAGTCTGTTGTGACCGGGGAACCGAAACATGCTCAGCACTGCAGCTAGTCTGTGAACCTTTCAAATGAAGCCACTTCCCAATATAAATGATGCCTCTTCTTCCTTGTCTATCATCCCTCCCCGAGTTGTCACTCACTCGCTTTTTACAGTCTCATTAAGTCAGCAAGGCTCGCCAAGACGTTGTCTGTAGTAGCGTACTGATCAAGAGGATATTTCAAAAAACACTTAAGAATATACAAACTGCTGGTGACAAATAGCAGTGGGTCACAGAAGGAAGCAGAATACTGTACAAGGCCCACTGAAAGCCAGTGGGATTGGTACTCTTCTATTTTACGAAAATAATTTTAAAGCCAGTTTTGGTTAATACTGATTTCACCTCAGCCTTTCCTGAGATTCTTCATCTCCATGACAATTCTGCATCCAGTCTTTTGTGCCAAAAAGTGCCAGGCTGGCTCCACCCTCTTTTAAAAAGTGAATCTAAATCCATGACTCAGTTTAGCATAGTTTACCCAAAACTTCACACTTACATTCCGTCCTAGATTCATTCTGTCTAATTTGTGAGCATCACAGCCTTGCATGACAGTCAGCAAAGAGACACAGGCAATTCCAGATCTTAGGTGGCTGAATCAACCTTTGGGAAATATCTCTCTCTTTTCATTAACTCCAGAACAAGCCTATAGAACTGGCCTCCCAGCAGAGATGGTTTTAGTTTGTGAGTCTAAAATTAGCTGGATGCCACCAGTAAGATGTCTTAGATCAGAGGCAGTTTATGGTGTATTCGTTTCTTCTGCTTGAATAGATCCCTTACTTTTATCTGCAGTATCATTGGTATTTATTAATAAATACAGGTTACAGTTTTCAAATGCACATTTTGCCATCAGATACTTACATTCATATTTCAGCACCTAAATGTAAGGAATTTTGTTTTCTAAAAAGCTGAGCCTTTTATATAAGTGTGTGAATGAGGACAAAGAGTGTAACTTTGCTGCATTTCCCTTTGAAATTGCCAGCCCCAGTGTCATTCTCAGAGTTATAAACAGGAGAGCAGGCAACCTGCTACACGCAATGGAACAAGCCTCCTGTGTCTCAATCACGGCTATCAGCAGCCTGGGCACAAATGCACAGCAGTCCTGACTGAGCTCAGCGAGTAAAAAATCCCTCTAGCGGGGTTACAGTGCAATGGTAAACTGAACACAAGGCTCGACTTGCTTGGGCTGCAGCTCTGCGGAGGGCACAGCACAGCTGCTTCCCAGGAACACGCAGTCCCATTCTCCAGCACCCTAAGCAAAGGTGCTGCTCTGCACTCATGTAACACAACTGCAGGAGCCAGCTCATTTTCTATTCTTGCCTCCTCTCATTTCAAAACTCCACACTGCCTGACGGAAAAGCTTCTGTTGGACAACAGATCACAATGTCAGCTCTTAAATAAACTGGATTTCTATCCTGGAAGGCTTCTGAATTCAGAATGTAGAAAACAAAGACTGCTCCCCAGAACTAAACACAACTACAGAGTTGGTACAGAAAGGCAAGCTTTCTAACAATGCCCTGCCGTAGTAACGGCCCTTCTCTGCTTCTGTTTTCCTGATTATCTAGACTTTCATTGAGCTTAGTCAAACTTGCATCAGCTTGAACAAGAGCAGGATCAAATCATTAGGTTACGGCTGTACAAGTATCTTATCACTGGATGCAAGAGTTTTACAGCCCAAAGCATTTCATGCTGCTCTGAGATGCCACAGGTATTGTAACCCAGATCAGCTCCTCATATCACCTTTCCAGCCACTATCTTATCTATTATCTTTGCTCTTTAGTCTTACATGAAGTTAACTCCAGTTAGACTGCAGCGTTTACTCCAAAGCACCTTGTTTCCTCATGAATGCATTCTTTGGGCCACACGAGTGCTTCTAAGCCAGATGTACTATTCCATACACTGTAATGGGCTTCATGAATTACAAAGCATTATAAAGGAGCAAAACAGTCTCTGTATCTCAACTGCCCCTTGATATAGTGAATGGAAAAGCAGCAAAAAACGTCCGCCCACTGGGCTCATGTCCATGCTGTGCTAGAACATCTCACCGAGATCAGCTTGGCACAACATACAAGCTGTAAAATGCTGAAGCAGAAAACCTTGTTTAGAGTGTAATTAGAATGTGCTTTTCTTGCTTAAACAGATTGTGACATGAAAATAAATATACACAAGAAAGCTCAGATTTGCTGCTCTGTTGACTAGACAGGTCTCCTATGGCTTGGATCATCTAGTGACAGTCCCTGCCCTCCTCCTATACGCCTCTCTGTTCTCTGCACCAGTCTAGAGATGAATCTTATCCTGTGTTTCAAAACATCATTATTTTCTCTCTTTCTGTCCCTTAGCACAAGGCAGCTCCCTCCTTGCAGCCCAATTTCTTCACTTATGAACCTGCACTCCACTTACATCTGCTTTCAGGAAGGCCACTGAATCCTGCTGAGGTAGGTACAGTTATCTGGGGGACCAAGTCTAACACTACTGGATATGAATAACCCAGAACAAAGGCCTCTGGGAGTTTATGCATCCCTACAGAAGAATCACTGGTTCATCTTTCATTTGCTCAAAAGAAAGGCCCCTCTGATTCTCCCTGTGTTGCCAGGCAAGAAGCTATGTATGTGCATGCTGTAGAGCACGTGTACATAAACTCTCACACACAGTGAGTCCGATCTGTCCAGAGTGTGGTGGACTGGCTATACGCGTGGCAGTACTGCTCTGAGCATGTTTGTTAGCCAGGACACCTCAACAGCCAACAGCAGTCTAGAAAGCCTCAGATAAGCGTCCTTGCATTCTATCTGGGAAAAATATCCTGAAAACAGGTAGGGAAAAAAGCAGGGATGAGAGTCTGACCTGGAGAAGCCTGGCAGTGTAGTATATGTATTGCTGCAGGAATGCAAAAGGGACTGTACGACCACCAGTACTACCAAAGGCACAGGGACGACTTCTGGAGCAGTAAGGAAAGAGCTGCCCACTTTCCTTCCCTTCTCACGACTCATAATGGAAAACACACTGATGACTGGCCATTGCTGTACGTCAGATCATTTTGTCTCAACCCATTTAATATGCACAGCAAACTACCACCTCATCACAGCACATGCTCCCATGCTGAACTGACTGTGCTTGGCCCTTCGTTTGTAGCCCCAGGCTCTGTGAGAGGGGGCTTACAGGTCCACAACTACTGTTTAAGACAGACCAGCCCATTAGTCTTAAATTCCCCAGTTCTTGAAAACAGAGATGCCAATATTGCTACCCCTATCTCTGCCTTACTAATAGCAGCATCACTACCGAAACCAGACAAGAAACCACAGTCTTAGTGCTGCTCTGCACAGCATGCTCCACATGAGGAGTTTTGCTCAGGACTGCTTTCATACCAGAGAATCCTAAACAAAAAAGACAAATAAGAAGGTGGTACTAAGTTTAGACTGTCAGGTAACTATTTCATCTGTTTTCAAATTAATGAGCAAAGGCTTTTGGAGAAAAGATGACCTTCTCAGAAGCAACTGAAGCTTGCAGCCCATTATTACTGGGAGACCATCTCTTTCCTTTGAGTCAACCTTGTCACAGGCTACTGCAAGCTCACCTCTTCCCTGAAGAAAAGGCCAGTCATATCCAAACAACCAACAGCAGCCAAAGAGTGGCTTGATAAAGAAAGGCTGAGGTGGTTTATGGGAGGACAGAGTATGTCCTGCCATGAAGAGCTTATGAATGAGGAAAGAATATGATGCACACCAAGCCTCTGGAAACCTCTCCATCAGCTTGAGACAAACTGCTAGGCAGAGCAGAGCAGAGATCCTGATAACACCTTTGGGGAGAAGTCAGTGCACACAAGTTTTTTGAGAAGTGATTGCTAAGTCACTTTAAATTCCTTTTTGCCCAAGCATAAAACCATCTAAATTCCAAGATAGATACAGAAAAGGCCAATGTTTTCAGAGCTCATCTTGCCGCCAATGTCCACAAATTTCCACTATCATCTGGCTTCCACAGCTGCTCAGCACCTCATGAAGAAATCAAGCTCCTCTTCCAGATGTTTCTGTGTGATTTTTAAAACCTCAGTTTATTCTATTTTCTTTCAGGACTTGAGACTATATCCAGTAATTCATAGCTTAGGTTAGCTACCTTATTTCTCAGTTATTTAAAATATTTCCTCCCTCCTTCCATACAGTTTCAACCTGAAACAGCTTGGTTCTTCACTCTGACTAACAGAAAATACCAGGGTGCACAAGAGATGAATAGAATACGTATACGAAAGCATGCTTAGCTGAGCAGGTACTTCACATGTTACTGTTACTGTTCACCCTAGGCACAATTTTCATATAAACTTCACCAGGGCCACAAGCCACACTGAGTACTTCCTGACACCTGTGACTGGTGAGCAGGCTCCACTTCCAGTAAGGAGAAAATTGGGATCCCCACAACCATTAATTTGTCAAGTACCTAAAATTAGTCATACTGATAATACAAGAAATCTCAGCACACAACGATGCCACAAACTCAATGGAAGGGCACTCAAGAACAGTGGACAAACTGAAACAGCAAAAAAATGGCATTTAATGTATCCATGGTTACCTTTTACCGAGAATATTGTTAATGCTTAAGCCGAAAGGGATCCTAAACAAACAGAGCGAATTTCAGAGACAAGTGCTAAAGATGAGAAAAAGCAGAAAGCATATCTCAGATAATGAGATCGTGCATTCAAGGTATGTTTATCTCAACAACTGAGACAGCAGAAGATGACCAAGCTGCATAATGAATGGAACCAAGGAATAGCTACTTCTCACCTCCTCATCACATCATAAGACGACGATGTTTAACAAAACTTCTCTTAGAAGGAAATTATCCCCTAACTACCCTGCTGTAGGATTTCCTTCTTTGAAGCATTTAGGACTGGCTGCTGCCTAAGACAGGACTCTCAACTAGATGCAGAAATGGTCTAAATTCCTTTGGCAATCCTTTTCCTCCTATTGCAAGTTATCCTTCCTTTAAGGAATGGCCTTTCCAGTTCTTCAGATTAACAGGGAAGGTAATAATTTTCCATACCATACCTTCAAACATTCAGACACGACGCTGAAATACAGTACAGCTCAGCTGTAAATCAACTGTGCATCACAGGACTATTAAATGCTTTCAAACGATTCAAAAAGTGTTTTCCCACCACTTGGTACAAATTGAATCAATATGTATTCACAGCTGTATGAATATCTGAAGGAATAATAATTTATTTTTTCTCCCTTTCAAAATCAATTCCTATTGGTGTATCTAATTTAAGAGAATTTTTCCGGCCAATTTCACAGAAGATGGCTGAAATGCAGGAAAGAAAAATGGTTGTTGACACCCTAACCAGACACCATTAGTCATGAATGGAAGCTTATTGTGCAATTAAAATAAAACTCCAGAAAGATCTTTAAAATAACTTATTATATGTTTTAAAAAGCTCATAGTGATGAATTTACTGCTTGTTTACTAAGAAAATCCAGCTTAGATTTAACACGAAAGTGGTAGAGAAACCAGATGTTACGACAAATAACTGAACCTAACACAGAGCAAAAACAATTTAGTACTCGTGTTTTTAATGATTCCCCCATTTCCCACCACATTTTGGCTCCCCTGAAGCAAGATAGCCTTTTAAAATTATCTCACTCCACCTAAAGGTCATGCTATAAAACTCAAGTGTGTGTCTGTTTCTAACAAACTGAGTTTTATCCTGTACCAATGACAAATTTCCTTCTCTGACATGTCTTCAAATATTGTGCAATCCAATCTGTAAAATAACACCATACAGCACATGGATTATGGATCATGCCACTCGTTCTCTCATAAAGTACAAAGCAGAGGGTGAAACCATCATGTAGTGGTTCCTACCCAGTCCAAATGGGTTAATTCTTTTGATGGGGAGGGCTTTCTCCACACACCGCAGAGTTAAGTTTACCGACAGAGGATATTGTGAGTAACAAAAGTTTGTACGCGCTCAGAAAGTTATTAAAAAAGCCTGTGGCAGTAAAATTGGTCAAAACTAGAAGGTCTATAAAACAGAACACTATCAGTACTAGCTAGGGAACTTCCTAAGTTGCACACTACAGGAGGCTGGGAGAATATATCCAGGAAGTCTGACTACATGCTTACCCCCTTCTGTTCTTCCCTCAGCATTTGCTCCCAGCTCCAATAAGGTACAGAATATTGGACCTTTAATCCAGAATGGCTGTTCATATGTCACAGAGGACTCAGAAAAATGATCAGTCTCATGGGCCAGTGACCAGGTTCCCTGGGAGATGACCTATCCAACTCTCTGCTTCAAATCAGAATAAATTATATCCGTATCTTCCCTAACAGATGTGTCTCTAATACATTCCTGAAGACCCTAGAAGATGATGGCTTGACAAGCTCTCTCTCTTTAAACAGGTCTCCTGTGTCTAGATCCTAGTTTGGTCTACAAGGGCTGGATCTAGCTGGACAGGCAGGACAGACACAACTACGTCATGTCATAGTGGGAAGAGCTAGACTATCAACTGCCTTCCCTCCCCACGTAAACCAATGCCTGCCTATGGTCTTGGTCTAAACAGCTAGCCATTGCCTCTTATGCCTAAGAAGTAAAGCTACAGTCAAATCTTTCGTGCTTTGTTACATAAAATCAAGACGAACCCTTCCCACTTGTTGTGAAATTATTATTATTAGCAATAATTGTGGACAACAGGCACGCTATTGACAGAAACACCCTCAAATTTACCTTTTAAATCTAGGGGAAATACTGTAGCACAACAGCATTAAATGGTTGTCTCGGTTGTAAATCAAGGACGCTGGTATCTGCAACCCCATCTCATTTGCACTGTAACATGCTCAGAACAGGCACACAGTCATGTACCAACTCTCATGCTGAGGAAGCGGTAAGTCTCTAAACCACACTAACATGATCTCAAGCCCTCATCTTGAAGTAAAGCATTATTAACCACTCAGCCTTGTGGAAGACTAACAGGATTTGGTTTGCACCAACCTCAAATCAATCTGGGATCTAAACCGCAACTCTCTCAAAGCCTGAGAGCATCTGAATAACTTTGATCAACGCCCATCTTTGCCTTCAGCATGGCAAGAAAAACAGAACTGAGAACCCTGACTCTAGAGTTCTTTTCAGCAATGTGTTCCCAAGACATACATCTAAGAGAGAAAATGAACAGAACTTCCATGCAAACATCTTTATAGTTTCTTTTTAAACAATGACCTAAAGCCCTATTTTAGTTAGCTAGCCATATCTTTAATACAGATTTTAGGCCTCTTTATTATGCAATAATGTAATACAACAAGAAAATGCTATAAGTGCCATAGTGAAGAGTGATCAAAAATCTTCACTAGAAACTGACTTTTAACTAAATTCATATTTATGATGTAAACAGACAAAAAAATGAAAACTTCCAGTTAAAGGGCAATCTAAGACTATTGGATGGGGAAGAAAGCGGTATTAAAAACATTGCTTCTACCATCAACCAGGTTTCTGAAGATAAAATTCCATTATTTTTTGATCTGGAAGATTACCAGAAAGGGAATAAGAAACCCAACCCACACAAGAAGTGTCCCTAAAGCTAGGATCCGATTCCTGCTGCTTCTGAGCCTGAATTATACTTCTTTAATTTGTTTTACACCTTGTTCATCATTTGAGTGAAATATGTTGATAGGGAGGGTATTATTAAAGGGAATAGTGGCATGTATTTTTAAAGGAGCTGTCATTTAAGAACCTCAGTAGGTTTTACCTCTATCTGGAAATCAATTGTCAGAGATTCAATCCTGTCAATAGGACTAGTCAAACATTTCCTCGCAAAATTTATTCTTTAATTAAATGAATTTATTCAAATCTCTTTTGGCATAAAATTTGGTCTGCCTTGACAACAGCTGAAAAAAAACCCAACAGTTTCCAACTAGGAACCCAAAACATTTTCATTCACAGGATCTGTGTTTAAGTTGTGCCATGGTGCTTTTCTCCTCTGGTGGTGAGGCTGCTTAGATGGGTTTGGTCACTTGAGAATCATTACAGCAATGGAATTTCCCAGGAAACCCTTTTCTTTCCCCATGAGTGGGGGATTCAGATGGATCACGGGAAGTGTAATCTGGGCACAGGCACTGGCAGGGAGAAGCCAGGAAGCTGAGAAATCAAATAATAATTTCCATAAAGCAGCTTGGTATTATTATTATTTTTTTCTTTGCAGATATGAAATTTTCTGCTGGAAAATAATCCTGCCAAGCATAGCTGGAAAAAATATATTATTTGTTTTCAATCAATAGGATTTATTTTCAGCTGCAGCAATGTCACTATATGTTCGTATTAATTATGTAAGAGACAACAGACATACTAGCTAACACTCAGCTTTCATCTCCTGCACCATAAGCATAATCATCCCACATGATGATATTAAACTACAGTTAGCAAAGATACGTGCAACTCTGCTTTGGTAAAAGGTCATTTGATACAAGCTCCCCATAAACTCCCAGACCTCTACTCTAGACCTCCCCTAAATATTTCTTTAAAAGGGAGTATTTATACCAAAGACAGTGGCAGAGCTGTGCCCCCAGAGGAGGTTCTCAGTGTGTACAGGCCAGGTTCTCTTGCTGCAGGTCTCTTGACTTCAACGAGTTACACCAGCAGAGAACATGACTTCAGCACAAAGCATGTGCTCTTTTCTTTTAGCTCTCAGACGTGTTGCATGATGTTTATCCATGATAACTGTCAGTGGCCTATTACCAGGTGGTGTTCTGAATGTGCTGCATCTGTCCAAAATTATGCTCTCACTGCTGGATCCTGGGCCTAGCTAAACATATCGAGCCAAAACTCCAGCTCTGGCAAAGCCAGTGGCCATTGACAGTAGAGAGAAGGATTCTTCCCTCTCTTTTCTTTTTTTTCTCTCATGGGATATAGAAAACAAATCCATTTCTCATTGCTTGCTTTTTTTAATTCTTGATCTTATATTTCTACTTGTTTTTAATTATAGTTTTAAAATGGCATCTCAGTACTTTTTTAATCTTTTTTTTTCTGAAATTTGTTTGAACTTGAATTTTCAAAAGGTACTTACCATGCAGATTATATTGTGCCTTTTGGTATTAAGTTTATTAGCCTTCATTACTTGCTTTCATTATTCCTAACATCTGGGATCAGCATGTGCCATTTAAAGGCATGAAAAATCTCCTACAATGGAATAGTCAGCCCTGAGTAAGAACTCGGCAACTTCTGCTATTGATACTATGTACTTCAAGAAAGTCAAAGTGCACTGAAAGCACTCCAAAAACACATTTCTTCCTGGCTTTTCTCTAATTCCAAGCTCTGAACATTCGAGCAGTCAGCCAACAAAGCCTTCTAACATCAGGTCCTAAATTCTACCAAAAAGGCATGTTAGGTGCCTAAGCATTTTTCTTACAGCTGGCCCTCAGAATCTCTGCTTTGAATGAGCAGTGCTGCAAGAGGTCCTCACATGTTTCTTTTAAGACATACCATTTGCCATGGGTGTGGATGATTGTTTTTATGCGGGGTAGTGTGGTTGAGGGAAAAGGGACGGCTGGAATGGAAAGGCTGATGAACAATTATTTCTATTAGCTACAGCTAGCAGGAGCAGTCCACTGGTTACTCAGTTTTCTGTTTTCTTTAGTACAGATGCACAGGCCTTCAGTGGTCTCAGCTGTTTCTTCTCTCACAGTCAAGTGGCTCTTAGAAGACAGTAGCAAATGGATGGTCTTTCCTGCAGCAATTTCTAGATTTCTCTCTTTCCTGTGTGGAAGAATAATCCAAGATGGCCTTCTCTCAGGAAGGAAATTCTGGTGAAGCTCACCTGTCTGAACTTCTCCCATTTCTTCTAGACTACTGTGCTGCTTCTCTCAAAACCAGCTTTTGTCTTTCTCTGTGCAAAAAAATCCCTACTGTCTAAGGAGGCATGGTACAGGTCCAGCCAACTGCCTCTGCTCTGACCATTTCTTCTCTTCTCCCACCTCCAAGTTTCAAGAATTATCATCAGACGAGGAGCAGCCAGCCAGCCAACAGTGAGTCCATGAGTTTTTCACAGACTTTTTGCAGCTTAAAATCTCACTCCCATGAAGTTGAGGGGATTTTTACTCCTATCTTATATGTAGTCTTTCCATGTCAAAGGAAAATCCAAAGAGCTACACAGCCTATCTCTTACGTTCTGCTTTTCCACTGTAAATGATCTATCAATTGTGGACCGTTTTTCTCTTTCTACAAGGTCTACAAACACTGCAGAAGCTATATTAAACTGTGTCATTTCTCCACACAAGATTACAGAATTGATAAACATAATCAAATATTGTGCCATATCATTGTGTTATGGTGACTGAACAAAAGACAAAAATCAGCATAACTTCAAGGTGCAAAAATGAAAATCACTTAAAGCTTTTTGATTACAGAAGAGAAAAAAATCTTTCAGCAATCAGTGATTCAACTTCTGCTGGCTAAGGTATTCAGCTGTATCTGACACTGCCTCCAACAGAATCAAACTACAAATACTTAATACTGTTAGCATTTCTGAGGCACATCATCAGGAAAAACTTAAGTGCTTTATTTGACAAATGAGGCTGTATTCAGCTCCCTAATTTGAGGATTTTAAATAGTTCTGATTCAGAAGGTGGCAATAGCATATGTGGTTTCTATTGTTGTAGTTTGCACCTAAAATCTGAACTTTTGACTAACTGCATGGATGAAGCTGTTATACCATCCAGATTTTCCAGTTGGGGGAAAAACAATCTTAAAACCCATCTGAGATCACTGCAAAGCAGCTGATATCATTCAAAAGACCACAAGAATGTGGGTGAAATGCTAAGTTTTCAATGCTCTCTAAAGAAAAAAGAAAACAGGAAGATCCTTATGAAAATATTAAGTAGGAGATATTATCTTGCCTGGCACAGACCTGCACTGTGAGACCATTAAACTAAAGAAACTGAAAACATACCCTTAAGCAGAGAATAAAGTTGAAATCAGTCTTAACTGTCTTGTTTGCAAATGGAATTTGATCCTCATATTTCAAAGTAGCTGAAAATGACTCAAGACAAATTCACAAATCCAGTTACTCAACATGAGATAATGGAAATTACGGCTCTAAAACTCATGAGGGATGCTTCTGAGGAAATTTCTGGAAAGTGCTGTACAACTATGAATGATGAAACAATGGATTTCTCCAAAAGAGAGCTAGTGGTTTTTTGTCTGAAGTATGTGGATGACAACATGAATATTCATACAGGGTTCACTTGATTCTGCAATCCATTCTATACTTGTGGTGAAATTACATCAATAATTAGAATATTATGTGCAGACCTAAGTGACATTCAATGCTATGGATAATGCTATAACAATGCTGCTAATATGGCAAGCATTGCATCAGCCTGACTGCAACAGGAAGGACTACAAGCCAGTAGTACTCACCACTTAGGATATTCTTCCATCTATACAGACATTTTTGAAAGTGCTTAATTTTTTTTTAATACCCAAAAGGGATGAAGGATATTAACAAGGATATGTTATATATATCACCTATCATCTGTGTCCTCTGTCCAGCAAGAGGAATGGCTTCATATTCTGAGAATTGCTTAGCACATGTGAAACTTGGGAGGATGTAAAGAATGCAGAGAAAGATCCCTGAATTTATAGCACAGAGCTCAGATGGAAAAAACTAATGTCTTCCTTGGTACTGAACTAGGTTAGAGAGTTTTATACACAGTAAACAACCAATCTGTTCACAGCTCTGCAAGGGCCGAGTATACTTGCAAGAGAAGGCGACTTTCTCACAAAGAGACATTAATTCCCTTCAGTCATCCAACTGGATAAAAGCTACAATTTTTTTGCAAGCATATCCACCAGTGGCTTTTCACCAAAGATTACTGGAGTGCCTGAACCCAGTTACCAAAAATGAGACAGGATTTGTGTAAGTATATCTGTGCTGAAGTAATTGTTTTTACAGCATTCAGTATTCAATCAATTTGAATGCACAGGCTTAGAAAATGATTCAAAATTTTAAACTCACATAACAACTCCAAACATAACAGAAATGCAAAAACAAGACGGGCTTCAAGTGGTTATTCTGATTTCAGCCATAATTGCATGATTACTCAGCCTCTTCTGTTGCAAGCCAACTGTCAGCTCACAGAAAGGTCCTTGTAGTCAGTTCAGAAATATCTTAGCTGCCTCAGCCATGGTTGGCTTCCAGAACAGTGCAGTTGATAAAGATAATTTTGATGGTACCAGCCACCAGTGCTAGAAGCAAGTGCAGTTTCAGTGCTCTTTATCATATTAAAAATAGAGCTTTGATCCAAGATGAGAAAATTATTGCTCTAATGGTGTAGAGTTTTAAAACTGAGAGCAGAACAGATGACCTAGAGCTTACAGATGTTTCAGAAGAACTCATGTCAAGAAACGGAGGGCAAATATTGTTGACTGGAACTTTTTTTGGTCTTGTATATAGCTTTTTATTCTCATTTAAAAATCAACCTTTTGTCTTCTTCTAACAAAGCACTGCTGTGGACACATGCCTTCTCATGGGCTGGGGTGGCCCAGTTGCTTCAGCTTTCCCTCCAGCTTTCATAAATAACCTATTCCATGCATATGTCCATAAGACAATATTCCTCCTCTTCCAGAAGCCTCAAACATTCAGCACAACCACCTGGCCCAAATAGCTCCTCCTTTACAGAAAAAATTGCCTTTCCTCTAAACACCTCTTGGGGGCACGAGGGGTGACAATTCTCCTAGTGCCTAGTCCCAGGACCTTGAAGGAAGAAGGGCCTGGGTTTCTTATGCTTTTCTATCTTCCAACAATGGCTTCAAGTATTTCCTTCACCTTTCCACACCTTCCCTGGATATGTGGGATATGAAAAACATCCGCACTAAACTAACAGGCTCTCAAACCAGTATCTTGAGTCATAATGGACGAGTCCCCCTCTTTACACAGAGAGACGGCTTTCCTTTCAAAACTCAGCATTTCCTTAGGTTGTTATTACAATTCTGACTTTTTTTGAAAGTATTAGAGGCCCCCAGAATCTCAAGTAGTTTGTGGATCTACAGCTAAAGCACTTAAAGTTCACACATACTATGAAAGGGGGATTTCCTCAATTCTTGTAATAACTGTAGTTATTAATAGATGGCCTGAATTTTGCATTCAGATGCTCAGATTGGTCAAATTGGAAAGACACATGTACTTCTATTTTTAGAGCCACAATCAATACTTGCAGCTGAGATCAGAATGTCTTTTCAAGGTACTTTTGTTTAAAAATACTGGTCTTGAGCCCCTCATTTCCTACTCAGCTTAGCCTGACACCAGATGAAACCTTGAGAAAAGGCCAGACTTTTAGAAATAAGATCATCTGTTACCTACCCAGTATTTGCCTCTCTGTAGGACATCCTGCTAGACTGATGCCTTGACTCTGTTTGCCAAATAGTAAATACTTAAGATCTATAATGTCTGATCCCTTTGTGCTCCCTAGGAACTACTTCAGCATTAACAACTTAAGGAATTGATTTGTGTTCCCTCCTTCATTTCAGTACAGAAAACAAGTAAGAAAAATTCTTGTAGTTTGTCAGAAACCTTTGACTTTATCACCAGCACATATATTCTAGTGATTTGCAAGTCTTCCTTCCTTACAAGAAATCTGACTTCATAGTTCAGCACAGTTTGATGCAGAGACAGTTGGCATCTTTACAGTGATTAGATAAGCAATGTTTTCATGCAATGTGGCAGTAGTTGCTGTGCACATAGCAGAGTAAAGTGAATGAGTCCCCTGATTTATTACAAATGCTATCAACACAGAATTCACAGTAAGACTTTCATTATATTATGTTTTCTATATAAACACCTCCATGGGTTTTGCTGATCCATTTTACATCCAAAAAAATGTAACAGCAGGGATGCATAAAATATAAATATGTCTGAGTCTGTATTTTGACTATTTCTAAAAAATATATTTTAAGCAATTAAAAGGATAAATAGAATAGGAAAGGAAGATACTTTAAGCCCATGCTCAAACAGGATCTCTCTCTTCTTCAAATTGTCTTTCCATCTACCTAGACTCCTCCTCCCCTCCCAGCCCCCCCAGAAATGAACTACAGACAGTTCGGGGGGAGATAAGATTTATGTGTCTTAAACTCTACAAAGACTTATTATATACTGCAGACAAAAGTTAGACAGTTCCTGCCAAAAACCCAGTCTATACATCCCTGGCTACAGACTGAGTTGGTGCCATAACCTGCAGTTTGGAATGTGTTTAAAATCAAGCATTACCCAAGGTACAGATCAGGTGCTTTCAACCACCCAAGAAACATCTGCACTGAGTGTAACCATACTGATGTTACTGGCTTTACAGAACTAAAATAGAATGGAAAGATTTTGTATCATCTTGTTTGTGAAATGTGACCCGTCTGTAATACCCAACACTCCACAGAGCCTTTCTGAGAAATGGACCACTCCACTGCTAAGAAGTATCTTCCATTCAGAAAGCTTTGATTTGTCTCTCTCTCTCATACAAGATCAGAGTCAAAGCTGGGCTTTCAAAAGACAGGAAGCTGTGGGCCACACACAAAACTCGTCAATATACTTACACACCTGTCAGTTTGCTAGATGTGGATAAAAACTGAATACCTGTGGATGCACAAGGCTAGTTAGGGTATTTACATGCTCAAACCTGATACAGTCCTGCACTCATACTTGGGCTTCAAGGTGTGAAGATTCAGTCCTCAAAGAGACAATACTTCTGCCCTAACTGTGAAAAACTTTATGCAGTGTTTCAGTTAGATTTTCACATATCACTCCTTTGGCCAGCTAGGCGCGACACATTCATTAACTGCAGTTTCAAACAAGATAAGATGAAAAGTTGTATCACTAAATATTTTTTCCAATTCTGCAATTCTTTCAGCAGCTACAAGCAAACAGTAGCACTCTTATCCATCAGGAAGAGTCTGTGGGCCAGAAGGATCCTACTGGCTGGAAACCAAGATAACTCCCACAGAGATTTAAAAAAAGTAAATTGACTGTATTCTAAAATCTTACAGATATTTTTTGGCAAAAAAGTACACATACATAAAAAGCAGATTTGGAGTCTGCATCTGAAAAAAGATCTTGCAAATGTTTACTTTTCCAAACAGCTATTTATTCTAATCCTCCCTTGCATCTCCTGTATGTCAACAGTAATTTAAAATATTTATATCAAGTTAATGTTTTAAAATACTTATAGCAGGTCATACATATCCCTGTGGATGCTGATATGACGGCCTGGTAGAAAAGGAAGGTTTCTGCAGTCCACATAGACTCTACCTTTAGGAAGAAGTCCTAGGAAAACTTAAAGTCTTGTTTCTCCTTAATTTGATTTGTGGATCTATTTTCTTACACACCTGAATAAAATACAAAAATGATCACTAGGTAAGTGCTAAGTGGAATCATCAGGCAGTAGAAGTCCAACAAAATACTGGTCCGTGTATCTTTCTCTTTGTAGTATTACCATGTTTTCTATGGAATAAATCATCACATACTGTACTATATAGTGAGAGGCAGGGGAGGAACAAGCATGCAGTGGGTCAGACCAGAAGGTTTCTTTACATTCCGGGGACAAGGACTAAGCTGTTAATCAACAACAAAACTCCATCAGTGGATCAGAAAGGTCCTCCTTGTGGTAGGTCAATGAAGCTCACTCTGGCACTGTATAATGTCTGTTTACACAGCAGGTCTGGTTTAAGATTGTCAGGGTTTTTTTTTTTTTTCTAATACTTTCATACAATCTTCATGAATGGTCACTGTTGTGCTCACTCAGCTCTCCAGAAATGGGAGTCGCAACAAGAGATCTTATTACTCGTTGTCCAAAACAAAACCAAACACCCTTTTCTGTAATGGAAGTAACAGTAGGCTGCCTAATCTCCCTAGCTCCACAGGTGTCTGCCGGTGTGATCTTAAGCACATGTAATTTGGGCTAGAGGCTCAGCAGCCAAACCTTTGTGCGAAAACGGAATCTATAGCGACTGCCAAACTCTTCAGCAATTCTGTGGGTAGTACATTATGGATATGTCCAGCAATGCAGATCTAACCTACTTGCAGATAAGCAGCTCTCGTATCACTGCTTCGTTTAGGCCTATAGGTCCAGTGACAAAATGTCCTGCTAAAAAAAAAATCACATTTGATCCTGCTTTCCCCCAGCTGAGAGTGAAATACTGTCTTGCAAAGAAGTAGCTATTGCCACCATTTTAATGATGACAAAACTATCTTTGAACCCACAAGCTAATCCCTGACTTCAATGAAGTTAGCTAATCCGTCTGTCATGTCACCTGTGTTCAGAGAGGAGGTTTGTCCTTATTAGGCTGTAATGTTGAATGAGGTACTCACAGGAAACAGTTTCCTATCCCAACAGTCAAAATTAGTTCACACACAGAAGTGGTGCTCTTACACTGGGAACTGTTACAGGGCTTATCCTCAGAAACAGCTATTACAGGATGCTGTTTCCTACTATTAAATGCATTTAAGATGGCAGGAAGGACAGTGACTTGCACTGATCCTCTTTTTGCAGGCCAATACAGCTATTTCTCTACTCTCACTAAACCAAAGCCTTTCAAGAAGCAGAGCAGGCAGGGCCTCTGTGAACTCCCTCCCAAAGTTTAAGACCTGCTGAAGAACCCTAGCCCTGGCTACTATCCTTAGCCTAGTGCAACACAGCCAAAGTAACACTTCTGCCAGTGCACTTCAGTACTGACTCAGCCACAGAGGCCTTTGCTATTCCCGTCCTGACTCCCACTGAAGAGAACCGCTCATATTACGTCCGATTTCACCTTCAATGTACTCTAGAGCCATCAGTGCATCCGCACAAACAGCCCAGCAAGATCTTCTGCCCTTTACAGGTGAGGGACTGGAAGCAAGGAGACCAAGAAAACCAGTCCAGGACAGTTTGCAGGACTGTCCAGAATAATACTCTCCCTCAGGTTTACAGTCCTTTCCAGCTGCCTCTCCTTGTCTTATGCCTCAGAATGTTTTATGAGCTATCCAGAAGGAGGTTTTTTTGAGAAACGACGAGAGAATTTTGTTCTTAAGGAAGATCATCTTCATTCCAACTTACATAAAATTGGAACAGTGCTGCTAGGGACCAGGGTAGGGATGGGAGCAGCTGCTCCAAGCATTCATGTAATCAAGATGTCCAAATGCAAACGTTCAATTGTAGTAGTTGCCATTTCTGCTTGCTATTTTTTTCCCTGTTACTGCATACATAACTCAGCCTGCTTGACATGCATATGTACATGACAGTTTTGTATTTGCCAGAACACTTATAATATCTCCATCACCAAGCATCTCCAGGCCCGTACTGAGATGCAATACCCTTTGTCTAGATAGCGCATACAAGGCTCATAGACAGTTCCCCTCCAAGGAGTTTAAAAAAGAAATGGGCAGGGGGAGGGAGAAGAAAGAGGAGAACTGAGGCACAGAAAGTTCAAGTAGCATGTTCACAGCTGTACAGCAAGCCTGTACAGAGGTGGGAATTAAAGCCAGACCTCCCAAGACCCAGTTCAGTGTACTAACTGCTAGCCCCTCCTTCCTGAAAAGCCTACTCCCACTTTCAATTGCACAGAAAATTGAAACATTGAACCAAACACTTGGCACCAAGCATCAATACTGATGGACTGCTTAATTTCCCGATACCTCAAATCATCACTACACACATCATGGTCTCTTGCGCCACAATATATGCAGTATATAGTCTATTTTCACAAAGCCACAAGTAATTGTTGCTTCATCCGTTAAAGAGTATTTTGGCAGGATAGAGGTTTTTTGTTTTGTTTTTGTTTGGAAATCCTGCCAAGAAACCCTCTTTGGTGGATAGTAAGTAACACATTTAGGGACTTGTTACATTACAAGTTAAAAGGAAAACTTGATTAAAAATTACATTCAACAGATTGGAGTTGGCTGAAGAATCGGAGCATCAAAGAATGGGAATCTTTCCCAGTAAGGCCAAAGTTACTGCCCAGAGTCCATGGCAAACAATGAAAGTATTCATCAGGAGCAGTGCACCTTCTCTGCTGAATATTTGCAAGAGCACAGAAAAGCAAAACTGTCCCCGATATTGATAGGTTAGGTCTATCTTAGAAAAAATATAGTCTAGAGTCAGTCGCAATGTCCACAACGTATTCCAAAATTCAACTGTGCTTCACAAGATCAGTCAGATCATGTTTCCTAAAGAACTTAAGAGTTAGTTCACGGGACTTCCAAAAAAGCTCTTTAAGGAGAGGCGAACCCATGAGAGCTATACATATACTCATGTATATACAAAGGAAATACTACAGCACTACTTCACTGCTGGAATAGTAGATAGCTGCTGCTCACAATTTACCTACTGACTAGAGGATCTACATATCACCTAAATCTCTTGAGAAGGTCTTCTATGTTGTTGATGTCTTTCACTGGGTAATAACAATGAAATGGTTCATATCTGAGTACATATAAGATAACCTTGGATGGGAAGATTCCCTTGGCTTAAAATAGAATCCAGACCAGCTGCAGGTAACATCAGCAGCCACCAGCTTTGAGTTATGACAGCTCATTCATCTCAGTAATCTAGCTAACTCCTTTCACATGGTAGTTTATCCACAGATGCTAAAGATACTTCTCAATGAGGGTGAACTCAGTAGTGGAAGGGAAGAAGGACAACAACCATTTTCTGGTTTTACAAGAAAGCAAAACACTTCTGTGACTACTCCTCCAGGAGTGCTACCTATGGGCTGGAAAGCCATTTGCTTCTCAGTCATCATAAGAAGTAAGCCTATCTCAGAGACAAGCCTGAATTCAAGGAGGAATCGGTTGGCGAAATACGATGGTCTCTTCCTACCTGGAGACGTCTGTTAAAGGAACCAGGTAGACTAGTTCTCTGCATCATACAAAGCCAATGTTGCTGTTGGGAGCCTCAGCAAAGGCTCAAAGAATGGGAAATTCATGGGAAGAAACCTGCCCTCCTGCTTCTATGGCTGAAAGCAAATGCTCAGTCTACACAAAAAGGCAGGAGGTGATTGTGTTGACCTGTCAGACCACTGAATGGACATAAGGAAGACTGAACCGCAATGCTGCCATCACCACACTGCTTTGTGCATTACAGTCATGTCTCAGCTTTGCTTATCTGTCCATGTGGTCAGATCACCACAGCTTAACAGTTGAGCCACTCTGTCTGTTCATGGGGTAAGCATTTTTAGCCTGAAGCAGGTGTGAGATCATTTGTCTCAAATACTTTTTCCATGGTGAGACAAACTAAGTTACATTGTCTCCCATTTGCCACAGGCCAAGAGCACAGTGGGGGACAGTCATCACTGTGTAGCTGACACATGACAATTTTTATTTTGCAGAAATGAACAACAGTTGTAACAGCAGCAGGCTTTCATTGTCTTCTGTCCTTGCCACAAAAAATAAACCTGTTTCTCCATTAAGCTTGGCAACATTCCTTCATTAAACAGAGATGTCTCTGGCCAGATAAAATCACAATTTTAAACAGCGGTAAAAATTTAACATTTTAAGTGACCGAAAAATATTAAACTTATCAAGAATCTCAAGCCAACACAAAGAAAAGAAAACAAAAAACAAAGAGCATGAGCTGCTCCCAATGGCACAGCTCAATGAAAACAGTGTTTTTAGTATGTGAACACCTCTCCAGTGAAAGTTGAGAACTAGTTTTGCACAACTCTCCTCTAAATGAAAGAAAATGAAGCTCTTAAACATGTAACACCTCAAAAGCCACTGGGCTAGCCCTAGCTCTCCACTTTTTTTTTTTTGGCACTATGCTGAGTTTACTGAGATTGAACTATTTTCTTTGCCCAGACTGCATGCTGCAAACATTGGTGCTACAGCAGGGATGTATATGACTTTAATAAAACTAGAAGCAGCTAATGGTTAACAATAAAAAATAATATTTTTCCTTCAAGCAATTAAATTGTAATATAGGGCTCCCTAATTCCTTCCTGTCTGGTCCCATGGGCCTAAGAATAAGGCAACATGAGAAATAAATAATGTGTTGCTGTTGCACTGTTTCAACGAAATCTTAAAGTCTCTACAGGAAAAATATTGTTTCCCTCATTAATTCTGAAATCTCTTTTATGGTTTCATATATCAAGTTACCTTTTTGCTAACTTTTTATTTATATGCCGGTTAACTGCATTATGGTTCCAATTCAGCATTGTTTTAATGAGTAATTTGGCTTTGATAAGCGTATGGCACATCACAGACAAATTCATGTTACATTTAACCTAGCAAATACTCCAAAATAAGTAAGTACCCAACATTCAAAGGTGCTGCAATATTTTGTAACCGCACTTTAACGTTAGTTTGCTTTTATTCCCTTCCAAACCCAAATAACTTCCTAGCTCACTTTAACAAAGCAGTTCTAGCAGCAGATAAGAAAGGGATTATGTTAGGAGGAAGGGAGGGTTCAGTAAGCATTTAGACATGAGTATTAAAATATCAGAGTCAGATTTCTAAATCAGATCCTCTATAACCTGTGTGGAAAGCAAGAAACAACCTCAAAACAGCAACTTTGACACAATCTAGGATTCCACTTCACCTACTACTAGAGAAGTTTTAGAGGGCCTGGTCAAGATCAGTCTTCCAGTGCCAGGTGCTGTATAAACAGATGCGGCCCTTCCCTAAATGTGTTATACAATCTGGCTGGTGGTTATATACATGTATCAGAAGCCTCTAAGAGCAAAACAGAAACTTCTCAAGTCTCTTACAAGCATGTGCAGGATTGCACTTAAGTAGAAGAGCTGGATATCATGCAGAGAGCAAAAAGGAAACCCAAAAAACACACAGCAGAAATACAACCATCACATCAAGTCGTCTTGCACAAGGATTTGAGACAAGACAAGGAGCCTGTGCCTTGAGGTGATTTCAAAATGAGAGTAAGAGGATAAGGCAGAAGAAGGCTTTAAGGTGTCTGCTGGAATAAATGGTAGATGAGAAGCGCTCAAATTTAATCAGGTATTTCTTAAAGAACTGTAAGACATAGCTCAAAAACCAGTCTCTGGTTGAACCCCAGGACATCACCTACTCCAGGCGTTCTGCTTTCACCACACTGCTTCTCCAGGCCTCTTCTACCCGCCACTATGCCCTACCCATCCTGAATGTCAGACCTGCGGCTCTTCCTCCTTGGCAGGAAGCATATTTGACCTTGTTTACTGCCCCCACCAAGGCTGCGCTCAGGAGCAGTGCTCCTCTCACCACTGCGGATCTCCTACATAACCTAACCTTGAGATTGTTACAGAACCAGCGTCAGCAAGATTCACAGAAGCTGCTCAATACACTATTTCAGTTCGAAAAAAATGACAAATTAACCATAAGAAAATAAGTGTTAATTCCTCAACACTGTAAAAAGACCATCCTAATTCAAAATGGGATGGGGAAAAAAAAGCTCAAGGTCTTGATTCTGTTTCTTTTTTTAACCTGGCACACTACCCTTTCTAGAGTATGTGAAAACCACTCAGTTATGAAAGTATAAACAGCACTAACAAAAAAAAAAAGTTCTTTCAGAGGAACTGCATTAGGATACAGGCCCTAGGGCAGCAACTTAATGAAAATATGAAGATTTTCAGTGTTGGCAGATTTTTAAAGTATGTGCCTGAAACGTGTGTACGTTTCCCAGCTTAGCTTTGCTTCAGAGAGCTCTTCTGTCTGGTAGGACTCCCTAGCACTTTACAATCACACAGGTGCCCTCATACCCACACACATCAGCATCATCTTCAGTGATGGATGCATGTCCTAGAAATACTCATTATTGTAGCTCCAAGCCTTGCATTTTATGAGCTTTGAGTAATTCTTAGCATTCAAAAACCTCATTCCAAAGGAGAATAACAAAGTCTTAAAAAAAAAAAGAAAAAAAAAAGCCAAATGACAAAAAATAAAAATAAGGAAAGATGTGTAGTGGTTGGCATGAACAGAACTGGGCACCAGAAGTTTCTTTATCCCTGCACATAGCTTTGGTAGCATTCAAAGGCTGTTGCATTCAATAGCTTCATCAGTTTCACATTAAGTGAAATCCTAATTCTGATCACCCTTCTAGAAAGTGGAGCTCTGAGGATTTATGGGTTACAATATTTACTTATACACTGTGCTCTTGGACCACACATTCTCCCCTCAGTCGCTGAGCACTCTATAAAAGCAGATAAGGATCGCTATCCTCATTCTGCAAGGCACAAAGAAGCTGCTTGACTCGTTCAAGATTATAACAATTAGCCAGCGCAGAGTCAGAATCTGGAAGTCAGATCTGACACACAGCTACATCACTAGACTTTAACATTGTAACCAGAGACAGATGTCATTCAGTTCGGTTATATACAGCACATTTATATAGGATTCTACTGGAATTAGGAGGCAAAATACATCACCTTTGTTGGCAAAATGAAAATGCTAAATTAAAGACTGCATCTTGCAAACACTGCCTGTGAGACATTCCCAGTGATGTCCTTGATCCTCAGCTGAGACAGGCAGTGGTGCTGTCAACTGGCTGCAGTTCCTACATGTGCAGTCAAGCAGCAACATTTGTGCAAACAATTTAGCCCTTTTCCAACATAAGAATCTTGATCAGATATATCTAAAACACTTCACAGCCAGGTCTAAGTCCAGCCTCACTAACAACACACTTCTACAAGTAGACCTTTGAGGTCAACAAGACTACTCAAGCACATAAGGACAATGTACTTGAGTATGGGATTTATGTCTCCAGAGATAAAAATCACTGCTTCCCAGAATAATTTCTAGAAATAAGAGTAGCACTGGAAATATTTTTAAGTACTTAAAATGTAAGGACTTCTCATATCCACAGAATTATGTCACCATTTATACAGTATCAGGTTCATCAACTCCTTTCCATTTAAAAATAAAAACAGGACAACATTCACTTTTTGTCTTCCTTCTCCCTCCCCTTCTCAGTTACAACAGTTGCCAATGAATGCAGAGAGGAGATGAAGAATGTAATGAAGCTGCTTCTTAAAATGGAATTATTTGCTGCTGCTTTCCAAAACTTCTGCTGTTGCTGTAATGTACACTTCAAAGGTCTTTCGCTTCACAAAAAGAGGTTACTGTAGTTTATTTCATGTACATTTAGTACATATTAATATAGACATAGATACATAGTACAGCACACATTGATCCGATCGAAGAAAACATTTGTCAGAAAGGAAAATGTCTTAAAATTTTAGAGCTAAACAGAGGTTGTTTCTGTTTAATGGTTTTTGGTCTGTATTCCTTCTCAAGAAACTGTATTTTTCTGTCATTCTTTTTAGTTGGAGTTCATACTGGTGTCCCTCTCACCACCAGCACTATATCTGAAAGATGCTCTATGAAACCTCGAGTTATAACCTCAAGGCTTAATCAGCCCTAGCCTGACTAGTTTAATGAAGAACAATCATATAGGTGGGAAGATGATTTATCTTGGGACTGTAAGGCAGATAATTTTGTCTAAATTTTTCCAGATGGTTTCAAAATCTGAAAATTAGCCAAACTCTTTACCAACCTACTGAAAGACTCCTGTCTGATTCATAAAAAGAGCGTGTTTTATATACTCCTGACACTCTTTTCATTCTTGGCCATCAGCACAGGTACATAATTAATCAGCATGAGCTGATACATGTTTGTCTTTCTGTTTAAGATGGAAGTGGAGATGAAACATAAGCTTCTTAGAACCTTTGGGTTTGATGTGCTTCCCTTCTTCTCTTTAATCCAGGAAGCTCTAAGGGTAGGAAACAAGGTATTACTGCCTCCCAGCAGCACAGCAAGCAGCTCACAGCACTGTGCTTTGAACCTGCTGGATAATACGGCTATTTGGCACCACCTAGAAAGCACTACAACAGACAGCAGTGTATGTTAGACAGAGACTTTACCTCAGTGACATCTGGTGCTCAGTTATCCTGTAGTGACAACACTCCTTGCGACTCCCTGCCTCTGCATACCAGCTGGGTTTCCTTGGCATTTGTCCTCCCTCTTTATGAGGGCCCAATACCACTGTCATACTCACTCCCCAAGCACAGTATCTCCTAAAGGCCTCCTACCTGCCCATCTAGCTTCCTTCAGCAATGCCCCAGCACCATCAGTCTGTATCCTCCACAGCAAGGAGATGCAGAAACCCAGACCAGCAGCAAGCAAAAAGAAATCTGCAAAGAAAAAAGCAGCAGGTTGAAGAGGAACAACTGCTCTGGAATGGGCATGCTGGCAAAGTGTGGCAGAACAGAGTAAAGGAAGTACAGAAGCAGCACAAGCCAGCAAGAACCTTTTCAGCAGGAAGACACCTTGAGAGGAAAGTAAAGGCTGCATATATTCTTCCCTGACAGCCTGGTATTGACACTTTGACTCCAAGGACAGTTCACCTGTGAGATGGGATACCATTAACAGCATGACTAGTTTTCCAAGTGAAGCAATACCTGTTGGGGCTGACGAACCTAAGGTTTCTCTCAACTTAAACAGTTGAGACTGTTCTCTTTCTTAAACAGAAAAATCTAAGTCAAGTGGGCAAAGGGGATTTCTGAATCCAGTTCCTGTCCTATCACTTGCACCACAACATAAAACAACAAATGCATTTTGTTGACAGAACAAGTCAAGCTTAGCAAAGGAAATTTAGTTTGAACATCAAGGAGAGGGGAGACTATAGCTGTGAAGACACCTAAGTGCTAGAGTAGAAGGCACATGGAATCTCTACCCTTTGTGGCATGTAAGAACAGGCTTGGCAAAGAAATAATCTGAGGACAGTTGATTCTGGCTGGGGAAAAGAGGATGTCTATTACCTCTTGAGCGCCAGCCAACATCATCAGCCATTTTTACTGGTGAGGAAATGTGCTATTTTTCCAGGAGAATTTCACACCCCCAACTATGAGGACAGAGTTGTGATGCCCTTAGGGGGACCATTATTAAGATAAACCCCATGTGTCTTCTACCTGTTTTTCATATTCAGCATCCAGTTTCCTAATTGAAAATAGCACCTTTCTAAATTGATACCTTTTTCTTGCATAGGTATTATGCTTCTTCTCCTGATCTGTATCATTCAAAAAAAAACCAAAAAACAAAAAACAAAAAAACTCATTCCTTTCTGCCTCCACCCCCCTCTTTTTTTTTTTATTTCTCTGATCTATTATTCAACCCATCTTTGAAGCCTTTTTAAATTCTGCTAAATCCTTTAGGAGATGGGAAATGAACACTAATCCCAAGTACAGGCATAATATTAATATAAGAGCATTATATTCTTTCCAGTGTTATTTTCTGTTCTCTTCTTTATACTCTCTAACATCTGTTGTTTTGGTTTGTGCCGCACACTGGCCATACAGCTGGGGGAGGAGGGCTGAACTCTCTATGGGGAAAACATCTGCATTATGAAGGTTCATTCTGATATCTCAGGTAGGTAGGGTTTTTTTAGTGAGTGAACTGGAAAACAATATCAAAATATTCCCAACTCCAATGTAATCCTTGAACATTGCAAAACTACTTGGTTCCCCAAGGAAGTCACACTGAGTCCAATTCAAGGCTCCTGATATCAGTGAGAGACTGCATATTCAATTTAACTTCAACAGGTCTTGATTGATTGGGTTGATTTAGACTTGTAGAGCTGTTGTGATACCCAGAGCAGAACATGCTGCCTGCACCATACTTCAAAATTCTCATATTTCAAAACTGAGTGATAAATTTCAGTATTTTTCTCCATTTCAGTGGGAAGAGACTTAGGCCTTTTTCTTCACATGATCACAGTGAATTCCAGCAGCCAGGTCTTCATCTGCTAGGACAAGCTCTCTTGGGGACATTTTAGCAAACCCAAATCCGCAGGACAATCTGCTGGCACAGTAACTCGACACAAAGGAGGATTTCCACTGGATTTGGTGGAAAGCTATTGTGTACTTCAGCTAACAGATTTTCAGATACAACTTGCTCTGATGACATTTGGTGCAAGGTCTTGCTTTAACTCAATTAAATTATATCATACAACACTTTATAGAAATCACCCTTTTTCACAGTAAATTACATCTGTTATGGAGCTTTGTCATTTTGCACTTATTTTTAGCTATCTATCCTAAGTGGTTCAAATGATAGTGGCTCACAAGTGTGCCTGCAATTTACATTCCTTCTGGATATAGAAGATACTTGAGCACTTTATCCATTTAAATATTTGAAGCCTACAATTTTAACATATTTTTACCATATCTCATCCAGAACGGATATTGCTTTACAGGAAAGAAAACAGCTCTTAATTTAGGACAAGTCTTTTGCTTATGATAAAGAGGTTACAGGAAGAAACAATATTATGCATCAGTAGGAGATTTTACTTGGTTGTCTTAGAAAACTATAATTAACATTTTCTTATATTTGCAGTGAATGCTGCTACTAAGAGTCTAAGCTGGTAAGAGATAAAAATGCAGTAAAAAGCAGGCTGTGAACTAAAGGCCATCTCCTCAAGCATTAATTCTCCAGCTCTAGTGAGGATGCAGATTTGAGAAGGACCCAGTTTTCCACAAATTCAGCCACAAGGCTAACAGTCAGGAGTGAAAATGCTGCACCAAGCCAGAATGTGTCCTCAGATACATCAGTATAGCTGAAAACAGTGGAACCATTCCAGATTTGCACCTGCATACCTAAAAGCAAAGTGCAGGTAGCTGCTTTCCCTTTATACTTAATATCCAATAAGACAAGAAAACAAATCCAAGCTGTTCCCACTTCTTACGTTTACCAAAATCCTCTGATGGCCCTCCACAGGAAATACTTAGAGGCATACTCTAATCCTGACATGTGAAATACTACGCAGGGTGATTCCTTAGTAATATTACTGAGGTCTCTGTGCAAAGTCCCAAATATCAAGGTAGGAAGAGGCAGCTGCATCTGAGTCATGCACATTCACCCAGTCTGCACCCACATAAGCAGAATTCAGCGCATGTTTACAGAGCAGTTACTAGCAGCGTCACCGCCTGCTTGCACAGCTCTGCTGACTGGGAATCCTGAACTACACAGAGTGCATGTAAAGCTGAAAGAAAAAGCGCTAGGCCATAAAGAGTCACAAGTTCTTAAGCAGAACTGAGTAAATTTGCTTGAAAGACCAGAAATACGAGGTGGCCAGTGGCTCACAAAGGGAGAAAAACAAAACTCAAACTTTCCAAAGAGCAAAAGTTTATTAACCTTTTTCTATATAGCTTCTAAAGTTTTAGAACCACATATCTCACCTATAAATATTCAGTCTAAGAGCAATGTGTCTCATTCCGTGTAAAATCCCCAATCAATGTTGCCTCCTTTTCTATTAATCCACCCTTTAAAATACGTTCTTTTATCAGGTTTAATGTCTAACATGATTTAATCAGGAACACATGCCTCATAAATATCATCTGTCATGTCCCATTAGTTTCATGTGGAAAAGTACAAGTCAATAAACAAAGGTTGTACCATAAATCTGCCCTGAACACATTATACCTCAAATAAGAAAATAAAAACATGTGTGTCCTTTGACCCGGATATTCTTAAAATGGAACTTCAGGTATTGTCTTATGCCTTTAAAAATGCCTAAAACATTCACAATTAATTGCGTACCTAAGCAGTTTCAATTTACATAATGTTGATATGGAGACGGTGATTAAATAAGTACTATGCCTTTAAGGCACCTGTTAAATAACATCACTGCCTCTGGGTTAAAACTGATATCCCGAACCACACAATGAAAACCAGGTCCCTTCACCATGCAACTCTGCTGTAAAAATCCCTCATAACTCAGAGGAGCCGTTAGGTTCAGTTATTAAAAGAGAGAGAGATTAAAAAAAAAGGCACCTTGTTTTGCGTGCTGCACAGAGGCATGTGAATGCCACAGAGGTGAATGCCATCAAATCCAAACAGCACACACAGGATCCATGCAGGCTCCTCTCAGCCCCTATGTTCTGGGTTGGTGGGCACCAGTTTGGCATAGGAAGCTGAACGACTATTTGGACTACCCTTGCCCCCTTCTCTGATTACTCAGGTAAACAAGTAATATGAGGTGCTTCGTAGTGCAGCTTCCCCAGCACATTATGTATTAAAACAAAGATCAAATTTGATGTTCTAAAAAAGTTTCTCTCCCCAGTGTGTCTTTCTTGGGTCATCTGGGAATTTTTAAGGAAATTCCCTGCCTTTCCAGAGTCACCAGTGCTTTCAACTCCTCCTGCTCTCTATTGCACATGGCAGTTTGTGGCTTTTGGTATTTTCCACTAACAATCTCAGTTCATTACAGGCTGTTGGGGAGTGCTTTGTGGCTTGTGGTGTGTGGGTGGTGTGCAATGGGTGCTCCCTGGACTGTCGACTGCACGGATGCTTGCGATAGCAGCAAACTGGATTCGATGTTCCATACTGCCCCCCCACCCCTCCAATCTCCTACTTGTACCAACTCAGTGGGTGTCCCTGGCCAGCCTTCTGCTTGGCAGGAGCAGGGAAGCGAAGGGCCAGACTTCGCACTGGGGCTCCTGCGCACCTTTACTGTGCGGCATGCTGCCCACTGTGTCCTGGAGCTGGCCCACTTGTGAGACAGCTCCCTTGATTTAGTTCTGACTGAAGTAACGTTTTTTAAGCACTCTGTGGTCCCTCTGACTTCTGTAGGAAGTGGGAAATGGTGAACAGCTCTGATGGCTGTCTAAGAACAAAGGGAAATCAGGCTGATAGTGGCTCTAGAGTTCTTAAGAAAGGAGGACATAAGTGTTTTCCTCTCATGTGCTATGAACTCTGAGGAACAAGAAGTTCCCAACTCAAAAAAAAAAAAAAAAAAAAAGAACAACTGCTTCTTCCCTGACAGGTCACTCTCATCACTACCACCCCCACCACACACACACACACACACACACACACACACACACACTTTCTTCCTGCAGGTCCCACTTTACCTCTTTCTGCAGACAGGTCTGTACTCACATACAAAGTATGCAGCCCCCATTGGTTTTTAGTTTCTCCTGTTCCTCCTGCCTTTTCCCAGTGTGCCCTCCTTTCCATGCCCCACCCCATCTCCATCTTCTCCCACCTCTTCAGCCACCAACTCTCATCTGCCTAGGGTATTCAGAAAGACAGATGCTCCGGGTGTCCTGATCTGCTCATCACTCATCTCTCAGAAGAAAGAGGTCCAGCACACGGCCTCTCCCTGCCCAACTCTGCAGTTAGCACAGTTACTGCTACAAGGAACAGCTCAAATTAACACTGAACAACTTTATGCAAGTCTCCATACAGAGCATTTTAGATTTCACTCCTTTCTCAAATGCTCACTTTTGCAAGACACCTTTGTTCTACAGTCCAAGTAACTCACTGGTTCCTCTGCCTTTGGATTTGGAATCATAGGATAATACTATCCTTTGGGAACTGGTAAGCTACAGCACTCCTGGTATAGTTACCAGACTCCTACATTCACTTACCCAGGTCTCTATCAACTGTATCTTGTTAAATACTCTACCGGAGTACATGACCTTGCTGTAGGAATATTCAGTGCCCTGGAACTTCTGCCAGCACTAAAGCCACCCAAAGGATGCCAGCATGCTTTATGACACCTCCCTGTCCTTACCTGCACAGGAGAGTAAGCAGACATCTTGGCTTCTGCTGTCCTGACAGCAGCACTGACTGTGTCTGGGACATGTACCTTCTTATGGAGTTCTTCCAGGTCACACCTTCATGGTACCAGTCTGGTCAGGCAAGTGCAGGTCAGCCAAAGCTGTGACTGGGGGTTGTGGGGGTGGGAGGAAGAGTCCATGGGATGAAAACACAGGAGGAGGAAGATCACAGCAAATATAAGCAAAGGAGTAGAACTCAAGTGAACAAGTCTCACATTCGGCCAGTGGTGCTGATATGGCTGGTGTCTCATGCCGAGCCATAAAAGCATTCCAGCACCACAAAATTTGAGCAATATTCCTGAGAATCACTACTGAATTTACCTGAAAATAATCACAATAGACTTACAGTACCACTGCTGTGAGTTTCTCCAAGGAAAAGGCTGAGAAGGGGGATTCCTATTAGAGCTGGAACGGCCTCGTTCTCACATCAGTCAGCAGGCAGTATAGCCAGAGCTATGAGCCCACATTAAAACTGGATACTGCACAGTACCGCAAGACTAAGACAGCACCTGGCAGGGTGATCGTCAACACAGCATTCTGTAGGGTGACCATCACAGCATTTTGATGCTGCCCTGCACAAGTCTGAGCTTAGAGAACCAACCTAAATGGCTGGGCAGTGACTCAGAGCTCTAGGGCATCTCACAGGACACAGTGGGAGCACACAAAATATATTATTTTATATGTTAAGTGAGAGGACACTTCATACATTCAGTGCCAGACAAAGAATCGGCATACGGTCCACAGTTCCAGAGTGCTTACTCCCAGACTACACCTTACCTGGCTGAACACCAGGACCCTTTGCTGGCAGAGGAATAAATCACTTCCAAAAACTTGCACTAATTACAGTTGCTCTCAGGTCCCTTGTAAACATCATGCTCCACTTTCCAGCTCCTGCGCTGCCTTTTCTTTCAAAAATAAAATTTTAAAAAGAAAGCTAGTTTTCTGGGTCAGCAAACTCCACTCATCAGAACTGTATGATAGAAAAGTCATAATATTCCTAATTTCCTGAGATCCTTTATCTTGCATGTCTCAGACTGACTCGAATGGCATCACCTGGCAAGAAGCCAAAGGAGCTCTACTACTAAACCAGCATGATAAGATCAGCATTGCGGGTGGGAAATGCAACAGAAATCTCCCACTTTTCCCTGGACTTTCAGCCAAACAAACAAACATATCGCTTTTATTCCCCCTCAACAAAGTCCCAGTATCCGAATCTCGGCCCCATCCTCCCCCTAAATTAATAAAAGAACGGTGTATTTTTTCTGAGTAGATGTCCCACCCCACAGCTTGTCTAGGAAGCCTCAACTCCTTGGTGGAGTAGTAGATTATCATATGGTATAATTTTCTAGGCAGCCATCTGCATCATGTGCTGGAACTCACTATGGGAAGAAGTCAAAATTAATGCTATTTCACCACTTGCAGAAGATGCCATAAAAGGAGACCCATAGAGAGCATGAACTATGTAACATTCAATGCCAGAGACTAAGCGCCAGATCCACAGAGGTATTTAGGCACTGAATTTCCACTGACGTCAATGGGAGTTAGGTGCCTATATACCCCTCTGGATCAGACCTTTGGTAGAGCAAACTTCAAGGCTTCATTTTTTAGCGGTTCTGCAGTTCCCGCAAACTCTTTAGCACCTCTGAGGAACAAGTCCTTCAAAGGAACACCTAGGAAAATCATCACAATCGTCTTGCCTGAAAACAATGACCCAGTTCTCAAAGCAGATGGACTGGGCCACATGAGTGTATGAAAAAAAACTTTTTATGGCACTGTTGAGGTGTTACTGCTTCACTTCCTAGGAGTCCTTAAGCTACTTGAGTCTCTAAGGCAGAATCCTGTCTCTACCACAAGGCTTACTGGCTGAAAATATGGTGGGAAGCATCTGAGAGCTGTTCTGTTGTGGAAGAGCACCTCATAGGCATTAGCTCCTCACTAAAACTCACCGATTGTTTTCAATTAATGTAGGCATCACTGAATTTTATTGGCTTTTAAAAAAAAAGAAAAAAAAAAAACAAGAAATCTGACCACAATGATTCAAGCAGAAAAACCTGGTAAGATTCTGTAACTGATAAAGAAGCTATAACCAAACTGAACACCCTCTTATTGGGCACCAAAGCACAATCACTTGCCCCATCCAGAAATATAAATCAAAGATACCACCCAGAGGAAGGGGGAAGAAAAAAAGTCCTTGTGATGACAGTTCGGATTGAAATTAATTTGCCCACTTGCAGAAATTCTGAAAGTGTTTGCTCTTGATTTCTCATCCCCACCACATGGCAGCTGCCTTCTTCCAAAGCACACACTCGCACTGTTGCAGGTTGTTGGAGCGAGAGAGCCAACACTGGAGAGACACGTCCCGCAGAGGAACAGCAAGCGACAGGCACAGCGGCCACACCACAGGGTGCATGCAGCCCTAAGTACACATACAGAAACAGACTTGTGTCTGGCCCGGGGACTGACAGAGTGGGAAGGTGTCACAAATATAAATCTCAGACCGGAGAGCCAAAGAGCTCAACGGAATTTTGGTCACGTGTATCTGTCAGTTTCCCTTGGCTGCCTCGATCAACTGTGGCCCAAAGTTGTAAAACCTGCCCACAGCTGCACTGCGCACCCCCAACCTGATATTTCACACTGTGACTTTATGCAGGCTTGTTTGGGTCTAACAAGGTCCTTATTTTTCTACAATGCAGGAAATAAGGAAACCAGCCATCAATTATTAGAAGCGCAGCAGATCTGAGCCGCATGGCTGTAAAACAGATTTTTCTTTAATGAAACTGAACTGGCATTTGCCAGAAATAACAAGTGCCCAAGACCAAAATGTAAATCAAAACTAAAGGGGAGTTTTCAAAACTTTGAATCATTGGTAGCAACAGACAAGCTCAGAAGGAGGTTGGTATGATTTTGGAATGTCTTAAAAATGTGTGACTAATATGACTTCTAAAGACATTATTTGTGAGTTAGTATTTCAGTCTCCCCACAGAAAGAAAACATCGTGACCAGAGAGGGCCACAATGTTTGCTGTAATAACTGTGTTAGTATGTCACCACTGCTATGCTAGGAAGGAGGCTAAGAGCCTTTGTTTTCATTTCAGAAAGCAAAGAAAGGGAAGACATTAATGCTGAAAATCATCAACACTTGGTAAGAGAGAGGAGAACACAGCTGTTGGTCTCTGCCCAGGCTCTGGTAGACAGTAGGTTCCATCATAACATTTCTGAATAGACGCTAGTCTAGTCAAGGAGGAGCAGTGGTGTTCGCTGGAGAGACATAACAAGAGGAAAAAAAGGGTAGGTTTGGAGAAAACATCAATTGCTAGTAATTGCCTCACCATAATTTCTGTCAAAACTGTGCGATTCTGAGGCTGTAATGCTCATCCTTCCCCAGCCTGTCCCCTACTCTTTCCCATGAAACCTAGGATTAGGCCCTGAATTTGGCCTCAGTATGGATACTGAGGGATTGCAATGGAGAGGGCACATGAAGGAAGAGCAGTCTGGCAGCAGCAGGTGACTGGAGACCACATCTTTTACAGATTGCACATGGAAGCCATCAGGATGATCCAGCTTGTTTGCTTGGAGATTCTGTCATGGAATAATTGTCCATGGTTGAAGTAGATCTTTTTTTTTAAAGAAAAACATCCAATTTAGACTCAGCAACTTCCAAGTACCAGAAGATTTACAACATCCTTTGTTAAGTTGTGCTAGGGTTAATTGTCCTTGCAGTCAAAGCCACGGGTCTTCCTTCTTGTTTGATCTTTGCTGACTTCAGTTCTGAGCTACTAGAACTTCTGCATTTAGCTGCAATCAGAAGAGCCCTCAAGTACCAGGTATTTTTTTGTTCTAGTGCATCTTCTGAACAGATCAGATTGCCTCTTACCTCCCATAAATATTAGTATAATCGGTACCATGTCTGAGTTAGTATCTTCTAGTTCTTCTCTGAATCCTGTGATTTTTCAGAACCATTTAGAAAAGTCTGAACATTAAACCTATCTTCCAGCAACCAGAATGATGCTACAGACATCATCACTTCCCTGTTCTTGTTAATAGTGTTAGTAATCACATTACCCCTTACCCTTTAGAAATGTATTTTCTCTTACCAATCGAATATGAGATCCCAGTCCTTTTCAGTGTCATTGTTTTCAGGACATACAACCTCCCATTTGTGAAAACAGTTTATCTTCTCCACTCCATGGTATAGTCTTATATGTTTGACTGTATAAAAACATTCTTTGTCCAACTGCTGATCTTTGCTTAAGAAATCCATGTCACATGGTAGTTACTTCCTAACTGTTATTTATTATTCCACTAATCTGAAGCAACAAACTTTACTGGCAGTGATTTTCTATTTTCTGTCAGGATTTCAGTAGAAATATTAGATAACAGTGGGCAGAAAACCTTTCAGAGTTGTGTACAAAATACTATTACTGATAGATAACTGTTCGGTGTGTTTCTCAATTTCTAGAGATAAGCCAGTTTTCAATCCATTCAAAGGACACCATATTGTTTTCTATACCACTATTTTTCTTTCATCAGCATTACATATAATGATTAAAAATGTCTCACAGAAGCTTAAATCTAATCTACCAATACATTTACCTCTGCCGGCCTCACTGCCAGGCTTGTTATAAAACAAGAGCAAGCTTGAGGAGACTGACTCTTAAGAAACAGAACAGCTTCCTTCAGCTGCTTTGTTAAGGCGAAATTCTGCCACAATTCACCTCTGTTCAAAATAGTCTAAATTCCACCTGGACCACAGGGATGTTAGAAATGACCAACAACCAAAGGCTAGCAGTGCTAGAAGACTTCAGAATGGCCAGTTAATTTTTATATTTGGAAAACAGGATGCACCAAGAATGAATAATAAAAATTCAATCTGAGCCTAATTCAATATCAATAAGGCTATTTCCTTCTTCAGAACAATGGTTGGCATTTTCTATCCCCAACAGGCAATCGTGTGTTAGCAATGGCATGTCCCCAAAATGCCACAGAACATTTCACAACTGTTTTGCACATAAAAATCAATCATTTTCCATGCCCAGCTGTCCCACCACTGGCTCTCCCAACTGCTGCTCTTAGAGCCCTTCACTCAGTCTGGTTTTCATTGTATGCTTTCTCAGTGTTTTCTTGACAAACAAATGAGTGGCCAGAAACACTAAACATTAGACATGGGGGGATGTGAACTTTGTTCAGTAAGTCAGAGAGAATAGAAGGCTGCAGTATTAAAGAATTTATAGGACCTCTTGTAACTCTCTATAGTGCCTCAGCAGTTGAGTATGAGAATGAAAGACATTACTGAAAAGACAGTAGGGCCCCAAGCGTTACATCCCAAAGTAAAATTTCCATCTAGCCTGTCTTTAAAAACTCCAGTGACAAACACCGCACAGCCTGCTTGGGCAACATATGCCAAAAGCTAAGTATGCTAGTAGTAAAAGCTTTTCCTAATTTCCAGCCCACATAATCCCCATGGAGGAATAAACCAGTGTGGAAGAGATACAAGCAAGTGAATACTGGGTGCATTTCATAAAGTGCTTAGTATCAAAGGGGAAAATCTACAGCCACACTCAGGTTGAGAAAGGATGTTGTAAGATGTTTTCTTCCATACCGGCAGAACAAGACTGGCTGGTGCCTCTGAAGGACGTGTGAACATCATGCATATGATCTCCAGCTCAGAACTGGTGATGCTGCTGATGAACTGGTGGATTCCACACTTAAATGGTCTTTGTAATGTCCAGTTTGTATTTTAAAATCCAGGTTGCTCATCAACTAGCAAATGCTGCAGTCAGAAGCCTTGGCACTGGAGGCTGTATCCAACCTTTTACATTGTTTCCTTTAGTGGCAGTTAGCATCCTAATTCACTTTTATCTGAATGCCAGTTGGTTATAAGATGAGGTTATTTTTCACCAAGTTTCCTCTCAAGTCTCTGAAACTGTCTCCCTGTCATTTCAGAGCGCCTGCTGCCTGCTCAAACATCTATCCCATGCATAAAACATCTTTAATCACCTTTAATGTTTATTGTTCTTAATTTTCATGTCTCCCAGCAACTTTTCAGCAGCTGATAAAAACACCACTGTTGGCACTAACACTAGCTCTTGGCAAGGAAAGTTCCCCAAAGCAGGTTAATCCCATTTTGAGAAACTTAACTGGATCCCATTGAAGCAGCAAGCCTCTGCAAAATCCCAGCGTTTTAACCCAAACTTCCTAAATAAACTATACTTGTAACCTATTGCCATCATGTACCTTTAGGCTATATGAGAGTCCAAAAACACTGTTGATTAGTCACTCTAATGATTTGCTCTCATTTTCCAGGTTTTGGTTTTCAACTCCAGTTTCCCTTTATACTTGTTTTCTATGACTAATTAGCAAAATATAGGCACATGTAAAAACATCTGTGGGAGTGGCAAACTTCTAAGCAAAGAAAGTGAATTTTGACCAAGCAATCTGAGTATTCATGCCAGTAATCTTTGCTTAAGCGCTTTCTGACAGCATGCAGTAAGAGGAGATGTTATACGAATAAAGTCTCCAGTAAAAGCTAGCCAATATCACCCTGACAGATTTTGAATATTTACACATTCAGCAGTCCAAAAGCTTTTTATAGGAGTTGCCATATTTCCACATATTCAGCCCACAATTCAAATAAGTTACATCCCTTTATAATTATTTAAAAATAAGCCATCAGAAAACATGCACAAAGTCAAAGACAGAGGCCAGGAGGCTAAGAGGGTATAAAGAATAAATTATTGAGACTTCATGGGCAGGGAAAGAGCAAGTGGGCTCTAGGGGTAAACATCCCCTTAAATTTCCTGCACGCTCATTCAACTCAGAGAGCTGCTGAAACGCAGGGGGATCTTTGTTTTGAAAAGAGAACCATTCGCACACACAGTATGTAGCTTATCCCCATGAAAATACGACAAGTCAGCAAACTTTATCGAATTGCTCGAGAATTCAAAGAAAAAGAATATAAGCCAATTTGTGGTCAGCTGGCAAGAGGAAAAATAAGAAGCAAAACTGTTCTGATTAAAAACTTGTGACATCTTTTTCTTTTGCCAAGTGAACTGAGTCCACACTTAGAAGACAAACTTCTATGCATTAGTCTGCCTTTTTATCCACTCTTCGTTTTAAAATGGCGTTGCTTCAGATTTGCACCAGAGTTAGGAACAATGGAATCAGGCTAGCTCAGTTTTAGTTGAACATAAACCAGCTCTGATGGCTTCAAGGAATCTGAACATTACAGCAATCAGATATCCAGAAAGGGGAACTTGGCATTGCCTTTTCTTCTTAAAGCCCTGGGAGACAGTCTCCACTGCACACAAAATCTGCTCTGCGAGAGTGATGAGACTCTTAGGAACCTTGCAGGAGCTTTCTGCACCTCCAGCCCAACAGGTGTACGACCCACTGTGTGATGCCTGCCCCAGGAACAACAGCCATAAGAGCTTCTGGGAGGCAGCGGCACCCCTAAGGCTGCTTCCTCTAGCAGACCAGGGGAAAGATTTTCTTCCCAACAGAAAATCATCATTGGCCATTTCTAACATAGCCCCCTTAACAGAGCTCTTAATATAGCCTTCTTTCCCCCACCTAAACCTTTCAAGCACTGAAATAAATGGGAGAATCTGCTCCTCAGCAACTCTCTTGCAACTGGCAAGGTAAAGCAGACGCAAAGTAGTAAGAAGCACAACTGAAACATTCAGTTAGAAACCTTACTCTCCTCAAGATAACAAACATGGGCATTTTGCACTTTTCACCCCTCACACTCAAGAAGACCAACAAGGGCACGCACCGTATGCTCCATGGGCAAAGAGAGACATCTGGTCTGCATGCACACTGGGGAGGTGCCATAGCCATGCAGAGCACAGCCATATTACCTGAACACCGCCCCTGAACTAACACTGACTCTTGGCACAGAAAATTAAGTTGGGCCTGATGGTGTGCTGAAACAACTGCACTGTTTCTGGCTCTGGAACTGGTTTGTTTTTCTCCCCCCATACTGTGTTACACTGCTGGAGTACAAATGTCCAGAAGAATACACAGACTTGCCCCAAAACAACATCAAGTCAGTGGCACAGCCCAGAAGAGAGTCAAAGAAAGTCAAAAGCCTTTAACCCTCTTCATCCGAAGCATCTCTATATTTGGCCTTATCAGCTGCTGGCACAACCATTGCTTTATGGTCCCCTCTCTGCCTTCACCAGTACTTTGCCTGCTTCATGGACAATGGCGGACCACACTGGCTTTAGATGCATGCAGGGTGTTGAATAGGAAGAAAAATTCAACACAAAGATGCTGACTGCTTGACCTTGGCATCTGAGTCATGGAGCTGTTTTTGCTTGCATACTTTTCTTTCTGGGTGCAGGTTTGAGACTTGTGTCTTCTCTTCTGTGCCTCAGAAGAGCATGGATGGTATTTTCACAAGCATTCAGAGCTGGCCTCCTCCTGAAGTTAATGCTGTAATTCCCTGCAATTTCAGCAGGAGCAGCAGGGCAAAGCAGGGACTATGAAACCTCATACTATAATCCTCTCCAGAAAATACTGGGAAATAAAACAGAAATTTCCTCTTCTATCTGTCTCACTTCAGCTCTCCCTTCTCCGCCCAACACAACTGAGGGCTGGGAGAGAGACAGACAGGATTGGCTAAAGAAGAGTAAGTGGAGAGACCTGTTTTGGGGTGAAATGAGGCCTTGTGAACCCAAACTGCTGCTTTGCACAAGCACCCTTCCTGTCCTGTCTGGTTTTCTCTCTTGGGCGTCCACTGCTATAGAGATGTTCCAGCAAAGAGCACAACACACACTCATCCTAAGTAAGGGACTGATCATTTGCCCTCAGTGAAGGATTCAGGTTAAATCAAAGCCAGCTGCTTTACAGAGAGGCAGGCGGGTAAAAAGAAGTTAAAAACAAAATAATAATAATAAAAAATGCAAGCCATCTAGAACTTGCATACATAGGAAATCTACTCTGTTCTTTCAAATAAATAACTCTAAGGTATTTAAACTTCATGCACATAAAGCAATTTTATAACTTCAAAAAATCATCCTCTTTCGTTGTTGTTCTGCCCTAATAACTCTGAAATGTGCTACTCATCTCTCCCAGTTAAATATCCTGTTTCACAAGCCCACTCCTAGATATCTGAAACTGCACAGCATTTCGATCTAGCTTTAGGCATCTGACATTCCAAAGAATTAATATTTAAACTTATTATAAAGGAATGGAGATTGCGTTAAGCATGTAGTATTTAGCAAAATATTCATATTAATGAATTTTTATATATATGAAAATACATAATACTATGCTCCAAAATTGACACATATATCTGTATTTTCCTTTTATTACAACCAAGACTTAGATAGGATTATAAAGTGGAAGCTATCAAATTTCATTTTTATGGTATCCTTAGAATTATATTATCTTTCTCTGCCTGGGGGATTGTTGACTTCAGTATTTAAGCTACTTAACCACAGCCACTTCTGAAAAAGCAATGAATCACAGCACTTATTTTAAATAATTCTAGACCCTCTGTCTCTTTTGGGGAAGTTTCTCATATTAACATCGTCATACATAATCTTTCTCTTATATCCTATTATAATAGCTAAATGATTAAATAAATCTAGTCAGCTACAAAGTATCACTTGCTTTTTCCTCTTATATTAGACTTAAATTTACACATCACATACTCTCTCCCAAGCCAGCACGCGTAATTTATTTACAGCGTTGGAAGGCAGGCAAAATACATCATCTACTGTTATACAAACTTCTACTAGGTATTAAAATACCAGGCCCCTGGAGACACATTTCATATAGTTCAGCAATGTTCCAAAATAAACCAAATCGCCAACCCCTTAAGCGCTTAAAACAACAATGGAGATCTGTATTAAAAAGTTAGTTTTACAGTATTTGATGATGTCGCCTTAGTGTCATTTTTCCCTCTGGCTAAACATGCAAAAAAACATATATATATTTGCTTTCCCTTCATTCTAAAAAGACCGAAAACCCTATAGCATTCACAAACCCTTCTTCTCATCACATATGCAAACGCAAGAATTCAGCGCAGTTTAAAATGTTTTTCCATTTGTTTAACCCTTAAAATAAACTTGATCAGGTATTCTCAGTTAGAGTACTCCTTACCAATTCAGTATGCAAAATAACCACATATACATTCAAACATTAAGATAGAAAAGTCAAACATGATTACTACATTTAAACCACTACAATAGCTAAAAAAAAAAAGATATAACCCAAGCACTTCTTGATGATTTGACTGAGTTCTACCTTGCAATTCCTATATGTACAAAACCTTAACTAATACAAAACGCAGAATTTAGATCTATTTCCTATTGCAGCTCTGGCAATATCTTTTCTGCCTTTCAAATAATCTCCTTCCTACAAATAATCTTAATGATTAACAACCATTTAATGTACCCAAACAAATCACTGTATTAAAAAAAAAAAGAATTCCTTGTTCCAGGTTACTAGTGAAGCATGGATCCTGAGAACAGAAAGCTTTAGGTTCCATGTGAGATTTCACATACTAGATGTCAGAAAAGTAACGGGAGGGGAAGGGAAAGGGGGAAATCTTTGCCTCCATTTTTCAAAGCCTATGCGGAAGGGTAGTACTGCAATAGTCTGAACTGATACTCATCTGAAAAGAAAAAATGGCCGTTGCTTTTTAACATGCCCCATTTAAATGCAATAAAATGGCATGAATGGTTTTAACTGGTTGTTCTGTCTATGTCATTGTAACGCTCCCTGCTTTCAGGAGAAGATAACAGCTGTGCCATATTCAGAAACACATACTTTTGCTATTGTTTGCACATTTGTAGGGCAAGATTACACTGTTCCGCAGCTAGCAAGCGCTGCCCTTGCTTTGGAACCTAGTATTCTTTGAGTTGCATCAGTGTGCTGGGAAACGACGTTTGGTGGCTGAGAAAAAAGCAAACAAAAACAGCAGTCTATTAAAAACTGTTCTCGTGCACTGTGAAATGATTACTAGATTGCACGCCTTGTTCAAGCCTGTTGACATATAATGATAGAAACCTGGAGTACAAAATGGAGCACTTTGCATCCACATTCCTTCTGCAATTATCCTGCCATCGACATCTTCAACAGTTCTAAAATCACTAAACACCAGAGGTCCATATTTCTAGAATAATGCTAATCACTGTACTGAACACATAAATTATATTCAGAGTACTCCAAACTTCCCTTCATACATAGTCTATATGTTATTCCACCTCCTAGCTTACAGATGGATTTAATACAAGCTTGTTATTTGTTCTACATGCTTTTCCCTGTACACAGGATAAAGAAGTTCTGTAATATTAGGGTTGAAATACTGACCCAGGTAAGTTAGTTGCAAGACTCCCATTGATTTTAATCATTTAGAGTAAAATTTTGTCCCTACTGTTCAACATACCAAGCATCTTTGCTCACTGACAGTAAAACAAAAAACTTTGCTATAATACTGAAGTACTAATCTCCCAGAATGAAGTCATTTGCATTTAGCCGTTTCACTAAACTGAATCACCCAGCATTTCCAGAATATAATCTCACAACTACTAAAAATCCTTTAGCATATGCTTTAACAGTTTATGTGTTTACAGGGTTGAATTCTAACACAGGAACGAGCATTTAGAGCTATCTGAGTAAGCAATTTAGAAAATGTTGAATCCTAAATAATTGTAGCCAATAAGACTACTCACAGAAACACAGTAACCTGCAAGATTTAGGTTTTAAATTGTTGTTTTCTTCCTACAAAAGAAGAAAATTTAATTTTCTTCTCATCCTATTTAAGAGAGTACATAATAATCCCTGTTTTCACTCCACATTAGTATAACATTTTAATCTGGCATTATTTCCTATTCTATACAATTCTACACAATAATAAGGTAGATATAATACCTATTATCTTCCTCCTTCCAACAGCTCTTTTTTTTCCTGAAGCAGAATCTTTTGTGCCTTTACATTGCAAGTACTGAATGCCTTTATATGACAGACTGATTGTTAGTTCTTCTGGTTTGTATTTACCAAATATTCTCTACTAGCAATCCATAAAACAAACAAACAAAAAAATGATCGCATACAATTAAACCCCTTTTTTAAGGAAAGGCATGAAAGGGGCATCTTCAATTCAGTGACTCTGACTTTGCAACACAAATCACCAGAAGAATTTCCTTCAACAGAAAGTAACTGAAAGTTATTTTCCTGTTCAAAATGGGTAAGCATTTTAGCTAATTTAATAAGGCAGGAGAAGATAGTCACAGTTTACCCCAAAAGATTTCATGTGCATTTTCTCTGATCTGCAGTTTCTTCCCCTTTCTCCTTCTCCCTACAAAGGAAAAAAACCCCCACAGATCTTAAAAAAAAAAAGAAAGGAGTTATATAACTACCAATTCAACTAAACCTTCAAATTCCCACTATAGAGAAGGGTTCAAATGCATAATACTGTTAAGCAACAAACAAGTTTGTAAGAGAAATACAGTGAAAAGAAAAGAAACGCACTGCTACAGCTCTATATAAAAATCTAGGAAGTTTAGAGATAGCCATACAAGCAACCTCATTCCCTGTCACCTTATCAGCACAGGCGGCACTCAAGCACTAGGCAGTCCCATTTGCTTCAGTGGGATAACTCCGGTAAATATGGACAAAGCGTATGAAAGAAAATGGCAGGATCAGGCCCTAGACCAGTCTATATATCTAATAAGTCATACAACAAAAACACATGCTTTTGCTTTAGATCCCAGTACCGTAAGCTGTTATTTATGCAAGCACTGTAATTCTGACCAAGGAAATAGTCACACAGGGTTGAAACTAAAGATTTAACCCTCCTTCTCGATAGCAAAAGAAAATTAATACATTTCTACTACTTACTAGCTCTATGTTTGCCAAAGGCTGCTCTAATTAAAAAAAGAAAAAAAATACTTTCTCCTTGTCTGAATAATAAATACCTTCAACAAGGAAACTGCAACCCGAACAGCTTATTGTTTTGCCCACTGTAGGTTAATATCTGAAGTGGTTACTGCTAGGTCTGGGCCATTTGGATGATTTCCCAGTGGCACAACTAACAGGATAAATCTCGTCATTTCTACTGAGTCATGAATTAGATACACTGAACGAATCTGGAAAAGAATGAAAATGAGAAGTGTTTCCTGGTAACGACCATAATCAATGTCATTAAAAAAAAAAAGATCGAGAGAGATTTGACATGTTTATAGATTACTCTTTTGTCACAACTAGAGCTTGCTTTCCCAAGACACAAAAGTTTCTTTAGTGCTGATAATATTTGTTTTGTCCTATGTTGCTTTCAAAATGATACAGCCTAGCATAAAATTCAATGAAACAAGACAAAAAAAACCCCACAGAATCCCAGGAAAACATTGTAAAATGCACCTCATACCTTTTGGTACAATTATTCTGTGCCCGCTGGACCACTAATGCCTCTATGAAGCATTGTTTGGGTGCAAATACTCTGCCTTGTGACACACAGGGAAATCAATGATCAACAAGAGCGTGGTGAGTAGCACAGCCAATCATGCCAGAAGGGGGAGGCTGGGTAAAAACGGGGTGTTGAAAATAAACAACTCCCAAACAGAACAAGATATGAAGCACTATTCCAAAATACTGATATTTTTGGTAAACAAACAACAGCCCCATCCTGCAAACTTTACATCCAAACGATCTGATTCCCAGAAGTAATCCTCACCACTACCCCTCAAGTTGTTGTTTGACTGTTCGTGTAAAAAGACTTGCTCAGGCATGGAAGCATTTTGCAGGATCATGACTTAAACACCGTGAAGCAGCAGAGTAACACCGCAGAGACATTACAACAGCAGGATGCTTTTTCGCCCCCCTTGTGATTACTTCAAAGCTGCCCTTATTATTAATAGGGTAGTGTATCATTTTGATTCATTCTTCTTTGAAGAAAAAAGAAAATCAAAAAAAATTAAAGACATGTTTAGAAAGAAATTTTTTCTTACAGGCAACTATAAAAATTGATTTTGCTCTTGTTAAAGAGGGTCTTTTCTCCTCCCTACTTGCAGCTTTCAACTGTGGATAAACCAAAACCAGGAGGCACAGCCTGTAATCTAACCCAGATTGCGGAGGGAATCACTGGGTACATGGTACTCTGCAGCAGGAGACCAGGAGACGCACTGTGTGATGATCTGAAATCAAGCTGTCATCAGTTTCCTTCTTGAAACCTTTTACTGGGTAAGTCTGAGTACTTCCCTCATTCCCACTTCTTAGCCATTTCTGGTTATATCACATCCACATCCAGCTGGCTGTCCTTAGCCCTTTCCTCTATCTCCCTGGCAGGGCTGCTGCTTTCAGGAGATGGGTTAGCCACTCCTTGAAAGCAGATCACTGACTCTCCCATCCACGGCACAGCTCCTCTTTACCTGCACTGTGCTCCAATTTTACAGTTAGATCGCGAAATGAGGAACTGAGTGACTTCTCTCGTTTCTGTGGAATGGACTGTGGCGCACTTGACTCAAAAACATACAGTGCTGGGCAGGGACCTGGCGGCTGTCAGCAATCAGTGGGACAACTCCAAAATGCCCGAGTGGATGTTGAGGCACTTTCTGACACAGTACATGTTGGAAGGGGCAGCACAGCCCACACATTTGAAATCAGAATCTAGCTTGAAAATTTATTTTCCCTAACTTTTCCTGCAAATATCTTTGGAAAAAAAATTCGTGCTGCCGTCTTTGGAAAATCCAACAATATCCATCAAATCACCAGGCTCAGTATTTGAACCTAATCCTGCTCATGAATACCTCCTACTTATTCCCATGAGTCAAGTCACCCAAACATTGATGCAACCACAAGGTAACACCCTCAATAGAAAATGTATTAAACAAAAAACAGCAACAAAACTTAACACATAAGCTTCTTCACCTGTGGCAAAAACAGGAAACCAATCGGTCACGCGAGATGAATTTGCATCCTTCTCCCAGTGCCCACCTACATCTGCTGTAAGAAGCCCCAACTGAGTAGAACTTATATTTTATTTCTTTTTTCCCTCCTCACGCCCCTGGCCCTCTGCAGCAGCAACAGCAGGAATATAAATGAAAGAGGAGTAAGTAGCTCGATAGAAAAAAAAATAAAGTGCTTCACCAGCTTGCTTGGGTAAGGGCAACGCATGGGTATGTTTTTAAGCTGGTTCGAACCCGAGCTAAGTGGCACAATGTAGCTCCCAGGGCCACAAGGGACTCGGACATCCCAAGAGCACCAGCAGTAGCACAGCAGTACTACAGCTTTTGGCTGTCCCCTCATACTCCTTCATGATTCCTCCTTCTTCCCCCAAAAAATAATCTGATTCTGTGTAACAGAGCTTTATCAAAATAGGAATTTTTTTTTTTAATCGGAAGTGTAGAACTGCAGCAGTAACAAACAGAAAAATAAAAAAGCTCATTTATAACCTGCCGCTCCACTCTGTTTTGAGTGGTGATGAATAAACACATTCTACAATTTGCAGGTCGGACCCAGCACAGATTGAGGTGTTCATTAACATAACTTCGTGGCAATGAGGGGTCCCATCGCCCTAGGTAACAAGCTCACAAAAGAGAACATTACCAGTCTAAGGGCACACAGTCCACTTGATTCTTCAAAAGAACGGAAAGAAGGAAATACACTGAAAAACTCCTAGTGGGAACCGTCTTACCCCAGCAAGACAACAGCACGTACATTTTTAAAATGGGAAGTGGGAAAGGACTGAGAGAAAAAGGAATCAGCTATTAAACCTTACAGAAGACATTGCTTTAATATTAATAACCTATGTGCATATGTCTGTGCAAGTGGCTTCGTAGCATAAAGGAATGTTTGAATTCCCTCTGAACCCATCCATTGATTGCTTGGAGGGATTACTTCAAAACCAAATTGTGATTAACAAATTCTAGCTCAATTAACAAGTTCTAGCTCAAAAGGGTGACAGAGTGGGCAACTCCTAGCCTAAATTCAACGGCACTTCTTCTAACAGCGGACAGATGAAAATCTGGCATTTGTTAGCTAGCTGCATTTGACCTTATGCCATGCTTTTCAGGCACCAGGAATCCTGTGTCTGAGGATTCACCGCCTGAATCCAGCATTTGTAACACCTCCTTGAAATACAAACTAGAAATCCAAGCAACCATGGTGAAACTGTTGAATAAGAACCAGGCATTTATTGTCGGTCAGGCATATGCACAAACAAACACCCCGCACGCACGCTCATGCACAGCAGAGACCAACCCTGCGTGCAGAGCCACCCTTAAAACAACCATCTCCAGGAGGCAACCAAACCGTGGGGCAGTCACTCCAGGGAATTAAAGAAGATGCTGGTCTCAGGATTTCTTAAAAAGTACTGAGAAATGTTCTGCTGCCCATCTGCAAAACATGGTCCGGTTTATCTTGTATGTGGAAGGTGCATGAAAAAAATTTAAGCTTGGAGTATTAAATAAAGACATTGGAGAATATCCTGAAGACCAAAAAAAGAGGGTGGGGAAAAAAAAGAGACTGATACACATTTTTGTTTGGACGGTGGATTTTTTTGGGGGTGCTGGTGTTCGGGCCGTCCGTTTTTAAACTCACCCTTCACGCTTTGATGTTTCTGCTGCTGGAAATACTCTTTGGAGCCTTTAGCGCATCGCAGCTCGGGCGCCCTGGGGAGAATCGGGATCCTCTCGAATATGCTCGGTCTTTTGGGCACGAAATCGAGCAGCGGCACCGACATCTCGGGGGGGCTCTGCTGAGGCTCCGCGGGGTCGCCGCCGTGGCTGACAGTTATCGTGAAGGACATCGGCGGGTTGAGAAGCGCTTTGGCGGTGCTGCCGGGGCAGGTCGCTCGCGGCGGCTCCTTCGGCGGCGCTCCCCGGCGCCTGTCGGGCACCTGGAGGCGAGGCGGGCCGCCGCTGCCCCTCCGCCACTCGGCCGCCTCGCAGTGCATGTCCGCGCCGCGCCGCGGGGAGGGCCCTCGCCGCTCGCCTCCGCGGACCGGCCCGCCGCGCGCCGCCAACGGCCGTTAACGGCCGCCCGCACCGACCGACCCGCCGCGCGCGCCGCCAGCGGCCGTTAACGGCCGCCCGCACCGACCGACCCGTCGTCAGCGCCGACCCGCCGCGCGCGCCGCCAACGGCCGTTAACGGCCGCCGCCGCGGCGGGGGGCGGCCCGCAGCCCGCCCGGGGGGAGCTCCCCGCGGCGGCGGCGCGGAGCGTGAATCGCCCCCCCCGCGCACGCACGGGGGGGAACGGGGGTTTAAACGGCGGCTTAAACGGCGGCGGCCGCCCGCCGCTGAGGGACGGGAGTGCGCGTCGCCTCGCCGCCTCTCCAGGCAACGCCGGGGGCAGGGGAGGGCGCGGCGGGGGGAGCCCCGCGCGGGCGGGTTTTGCGCCTCCCGGCCGCCGGCGCGTGTTTACCAGCTCCCGACGCGCCGATCCGCCGCCCGCGGCCGGCGTGACACCCGGGCGGCGGAGAGCCGGCGGCCGGCCGAGCCCGCGGGCAGCGCCGCGGCGCGGCGGTGACAGCCGCGCCCCCGCGCTCCTACCTGGGAGGGGCCGCCCGGGGGGACGCGCTGCCCGCCGCCGGCTCCCGCCGCCCCCGCGCCCCGTCCTGCCGCCGCTGCCGCGCCGGGCTCATGGGCTCAGCCGCGCTCCCCCGCCGCGGGGCCGGCGGCCTGAGTGAAGGCGGCCCGGGCCATTGCGGGCGCGCGGCGGCGGGGCCAGCCCTTCGCCCGGGCCAGTCGGGGCGGGCAGGGGGAGGGCTGTGCCGCCGGGGCCGCCCCTCGGGGCTTTGACAGCGGCGGAGGGGGGGGGGGGCGCGCCCCCGGCCCGGCCGCCCCTCACGACCTCGCCCCGCCGCCGCCGGGCCGGGCACCCCGCACGCCCGCGAAGGGCCCCCCAGGCCCCGGCCCGGCGAGAGACCCCCACCTCCGCCCCGCGCCCGCTCCCTCCTCGCGGGCCTGGCGAGAAGGGCAGCGCCGTCCCCTGCGCCCGCCGCTGCCAAGGCCCTCCCGGCGGCCGGGGCCTAGGGGCTGGGCCCCCACACCGACCCACAGCCGCGACACCCCACGAACGGCTTCCACGCAGAAGCCACAGCATGTCGCGGAGGGGCAGGAGAGCACTTTGCCCTCAGCCTGGGAAGCAGGAGATGGGTTGGAGGTCGGTACCACTATGCCAGGACATCCCAAGGCAGTTGGGTGCACCCAGTGCTCCCCTGTATGGTGGCAGCGTGCCGTTCCCTTCCCACGGGTGGCCGGACCTGGCCCACGCTGGCCAGGACACTTAAGCTAGCCCTCAGCGCGAGCAGCACAGAGTGGTGACATTTGCGCTCGCTCCTCGTGGGCCGGCATGGGTCTGGAAGCAATCGAGCTGGGTTTATTAGCCTGGGCCTCATTCCAAGCGAACGCGGGCTGAGCTGCGCTGTGCAGCTTTGCACCAGCACGGTTCAGCAGCCTGCTCTGCACTGGCTGGGGCACGTCTGCACCCCGCTGCCCAGCGTGCTGGAGACCTGCCTGGAGGCACAGGTGCAGCATCAGCAGGGCTGCGACCCACCAGCGCGGCTCACGGGCAGGCGCGGATCAGATTCACCCCTGGTTTACACAGGTATAAATCAGAAAGACATCTGGCTGGAAACCATTTCTGTTCACATCAGACCTAAAGGAGAGGCCTGAGAGATTTAGCACAAGGAGGGACAGCTACTGAACTGGAGTCTCGCTGTGCGTCTCCTGAGGAGTGTCCCACAGCCGGGGGACAGAGGAGACCTCCATCTTCTAGCAGCACACGTGCCGCAGGGGGTGGCTTGCTCACAGTATATCGTCCCTCCCCGTGATAACAACGGCTTGTGCCACCCTGCGGTGGGTGTAAAGCAACAGTCAAGGCAGGAGGGCACAACTTCTTTTTGCAAATGCTGTGACTGCTGTGGATTTGGTGGGAGGCTGCTCCCCAGATCAGGCATGGAAGTCCTGAGGTGGAACATCAAACATCATGCTGTGAGCTAACGAGACGAGGTCTCGTTTGCGATGCCTCTTCTCTGAGGTCTCCTGGAGAAGGAGCTTGACAGCCTTTGCACTCAGTGGGAGCAGTAATAGGGCCTCTTTCCTCTGTAAGACCACATATTACTTGGTTGAAAATTGGTCAATGGCCTCAGAATTTGTTAGCAGGCAAAAGACAAAACAAAGAGGGAGAAAGCACCCGACAGCCACATAGGCCTTACCACTGTAGGAAACAAAGCCAAATCTCAGCTACCTGGCATGAACATTAAACTTTAACAATGATATCCTCCTGGGGATTTATAAAAACAAAGTAAACATTTTCAGCTATGTTCTCCCTCTGTGTAGCTGTTCTCTACAGCTCCAGACCCTCTCTCAGTGCTCTGCTAACCTGTATCCATCCCCCAGTCCTGTCAGTCAGATCAGGAGAGAGCAGGTCTCTCTCTTCTATTCGGAAATGCTAATGGCACCTGGCAGTGCTACCAGAAACAACAATAATTTAAGACACAAGTACACTGCAGTAACGGTCTAACCCTCAGTGACATGTGAAGAGGCAGTAAAACTTGCTGGGGAAAATACTATTGGAGAAGGCGGTGTAACCAGGGTAATCCCATCGGTTCCAGCAAAGGACAGACCTAGCGTTTAGGTGGATCCTAAATGCGTGGCCGCAGCCTGTGCACATTTTACAGCTGCATTGGCTTCAGTGGCATGATACCAATTCACACTGATATCTAAACCAGAGGATTTTTCCTAGAAAACAAGTAGCACTGGATACATTTTATAACATCCTAGAGGGGTTTTCTTTCACAGTTAGGGATCTTACCACAGCAAACAAGCAAAAGGATAAAATTTAACATCTTGACTGCTCTGACCTCATTAACCCACATCGTTCTGAATTTCCGACCCCAGGCCACGCGCATGCTGCTCTGCGTGCAGTCTAATCCCATTTCGTGTTCTCACCGGCACCATTACCCAGATCATACTGCGGCGCACCGGCAGGTGCCGCCCCTGGCTCAGCAGTAGCCGGGCCAGGCTCCGCAGGGCTCCGCGCGGGGAGCATGGAGCATCCCCCATGCCCTGGGCACCGTCCGAGCCAAAAAAGCATTCTTCATGCTGCCCATGAGCAAGGCTGCGGACCGAAGCGCATCACTGCTTAGCCACTGCTCCCCTGCGATGCCCGGCTCAGCCAGGACCGGGATCTGCCCCAGCCCGCGGCAGCCAGGAGAGAGACCTGTGTGGCCACCGTGACCCTCGCACGGCCCGGCCCAAAGGGCTGGCGGTTGCCTGCTCTGAGCTGCCGCACACCTGGGGGCCAGGCCGCAGCTCTCACTGATCCCCAAGGGCAGAGCAGCCTACGCCAGTCGGGGCCTCTCTCGCAAACCTGCTGCAGACAGCACAGCTCCCAGCACTATTTACTTTGGTTTTGTGCAGTGTGAAAGCAGACTCTGTAGAGCAGATGCAAGGCAGAGGGTAAAGATATTCATGCTACTTACGTCAGGTGTCCGAATGAGATGACAAAGGCCAATCCCTACCGTTTCTCTCTGCAGTCAACAGAGAGGCAGAGGCCTCTCCAGGGTGCAACTCAGAGCACACAAATCCAGCTCCCGCCCTAAATCACTCCCTGAAGAGCATCTCTCCCGTTCTTCCTTCCCCTTCTGAAGCACCTACAATTAGATATGGCTTTTGTTTATCTGGGTTGCATTCACTATCCTGCTCTCTGAGTGCCAGGTCAGCCCTGGAAGAACTGCCAAAAGACACTTCAACAGCATGTAGGGTTTGGATAAGAACTTCACAGCAAGGTAAAGTTCTCCGTGATAGATCACCACACAGAGGTGCAGACAAAATACCTCAAGCTGCAGGTACACACAATCCCTTGACTGCACTAGGAAACTAGGCCCCATGGACTCAAACTTTCTCTCACACCATGATTTCCTCAGGTGTGGAGCAAGGCATTTGGCAGGCCTGGACATCCTCTTCCAGACCTGCCTGTGCCCAACAGAGATTTGACACCCAGAACACTTCCAAGGTAACAGCTTGGCTCCTCTGGCAATGCCGCAGGCCTGGCTGGGAGGAACAACTGCTCATTGAAAGAGTTAAGCAGTTCCCTTTCCCTCCCTGCTGAATGAGAAGACACATCATATGTTTCGGTTCTGGAACAAAGGCCAAGCAAGTGCAATCGTTGCTGCTAAGACTGTTTTACACGCTGGGTCATCATGACTTTGCTGAGCGCACAACTTGTGTAGCAAATACTGTTTTGCCCAATGTTGTCACTGCATCCATGAGCTAGAAGGGTGTCTCCCCTCCTTGGGCCCCATGTGAAAAATCAGTCATTGGCTTCTCTCCCCCTGACAGCAATATTCTCACTTTAGTAGGGTTTGGGGGAGGGAGAGTGAGGAGAATTCTCCACATTTGCCTTCTTGTTTCACATTCCTAGATGCTGATGGCTGTGGTCACAGGACTGGCTCATCTCCCTGTTAATGAAGGCACCATCACTGGGAGCAGACACTCTGGCTGAGGCAGATAGGACATCCTCAGCCCCTAAAGCTAGTCCATGGGAGTTGCTTCATTCTGAGTCAGCTGTGGAAGGTGAGGTTGCAATTTGGGATAAGAACCATCCAAGACAGTGCAACTGATTGCCTGAATATCCTTTCTCTAGGTCAAGTGGACAAGACATGGATGATAAATGACCAGAGACTTGCCAACCTGCCCATTCATTACTAGTAAGTGCCTAAAGAGAGAAGAAAAGGATAGTAGCCTAATGCTAACCTAGCCTGGGGTGAAATCCTACTTCACAGGAACAGAGAAAGAGCCAGGACATAGAGAACTGCGGGTGTAATGGTGCTAGCTGTGCTGCTCTCTGTCCTTGTAGCCAGACAGTGCTGAAACATCAATGAGTTTGCATGAGACAGTTCGCTCGCCTCATGGTTCTGGGCAAACGGTGGTGGTGGGACAAGGCACTCAGACCAAAGCAACTCCTGGAGCACAGCAGCCACAAACACCGGGCAGTGCTACACCACAACTGCACGGTTAGCATAGCCATGCCCTCAGCTCGCGCAAGGCCATAGTGCACAAAGCCCAACTCAAAACTTGCACAGGGCAGTGAGGAGAAAAACAATGTTTAAACAGTTTTGGTACCTCGGTTGTTCTCAGCTGACATCAGCCAAGATCAGGTCATTGCCATGATGTTGGTTTCCTCAGGGCGTGCGGGTGCTTTTGCAGACACCCAGCATCTTTGCACTGCACAGTGTGAACCCCTGCGATCAGTGTTGCAAAAACAGAGCAATAGCTATCTTGGCTTGAGGTGCTGCTGTCTGGGAGCTGAGTACACATGACGACAACAGGAGATCATCTGTAAGAGGCAAGGGAAACAAGGGGGGAAGGATATTAAGTGAAAAGGACACAGCAGTTAACCAAATCCAGTGGTCAAAGTGTGCTCCTTACCTTCACAGGAAGAGACGGTTGTAACTGGCCTTAATATGGTTTGTCACAAACCAGATCTTCAAGAAACTCCCCAAGAAGCTGAAAACTCCCTCTCCCTCAGTAGTTCTGTGGAAGGAGAGGAACGAAGCAGAACGGATACACGTAAGGTGAGTTGCGCAGAGCAAACAAGCAGAGTTGAAGTATTCATCTCTAGTTCATGTACTGAAATCCCTGCTTCTGCTCCAGCAGGGAACAAAATTAAATTTTTGCTTGTTTTGTTTTCTTTTAAAAGGGACACAATTAAAATTGTGAGGCCTTTTTGTAACTGCTTCGGGTATAGACCGAGGGAGGTGTTACTGTAAACACTCTGTTAATATGGAGCAAAACAACCTCTCTGGTGGGAAAAACAAAAAACGTCGCCATAAATAACCTGGCTGCAAACGAGCTGTCGATTCACACACAGCAGTTTATTTACAACAGCATGCCAAGTCCAGACTTGTTTTTGTTTTAATTTACTGCAACACAGATAGTAAAAAAAGAAACAACAAAACAAAAACTGAGCCAAAGGGATTGTCTCTGTAAGTATGCCTACTTCTTACAGATTGCCTGTATCCCTTTAAGGCAGCACAAAGCCCTTCCTTATAGTGGTTTTAAAATGACCTCCTAAATTAAGACAGCAGGGTCAAACTGACCACACATTATCTAGGGATGTACTCAACTGTTCTCTCATAACTTACAGATTTGTTTATATTGCTCATAGTTAGAAGTTCCTCAGATCAGTGTGACTTATCTCTTAAAAGCAAGTCTCTCTTCAATAGCTACCATATTTTGAGAAAATCTGACAGTAATCTTGAATCCACCTTTGTGTAGAGGCTGCAAGAAATTACCATAATCTCCAAAAGCTATAATGCTACACATGGCTCTCTCCCTCCTGACTCCCCAGTTATTCAGCAGATTATTCTAGAGGACTTCCAGAAAAAGCTCTAAAGAAGGGCTTGACCAGCCTCCGCTCAGGAGATTGTATTTTACACCTGCAGTTAGCTTCCTCAAACATTGCTCTGTATTGTTTATCTGTATCAGTCCATAAACAGATTAATCTCTCACACTGTGCATACAGGACACAAGCAGTAAAATAAACAACTCCTAAACAAACAAAAAAACAGGCCAGCACAAGTTGAGAGGGACATTCCGCATTTAAAATCCAATCCTCAGCACTTGGGACATGCCAGAACTAGAACTGCTGGTACAACCTCACTTCACGCCTACTATAAATGAATTGTAACACTGATTTTATTACATGGCTCCACAGTCATTTTGCCTGGGGATCCATATATTCAATTCACTGAAGACGGTTATTGCTGAATGAGCAGCTAGTCACTCTTCTGTTTTCTCTTTATTGGCATAGTGTCTGGACCACACATTGAATGTATTTACTTCACCCCAGCCAAACCCAGCACAGAATACTGAATTATTCATTTTCTCCAGGGCATTTCTATGGTGTCTATCACTACAACAGCCTAGTGATTTGCAGACAAGAGCCAGTTACCGTCATACGTACGTCCCTCTGAGGCGAGAGAGGGTCGGGGTAGGCTGAGCCCCATTTTACAGCAGAGGCCCAGAAGACAAAAGCATCCCTTCAGTTTGGGTGTAAAACTTGTGACAAAGAAGGTCTGGGCCTTTTTTTTTTTCTTCCCTCCCCTTGCTCCAGGTCATTTAGCATTTCCCATCATTGTATATGGCGGAGCACAGTTCCAGTTCCCTCAGTTAAACTCAACCCTTCATGTCCCAAATGGAGTGTGAGGAAAACGAGTCTTGCAAATAGTGACCACCTGTGAAGAGCTGAAGTGCCACACAGGAACCCTGTGATAAAGGCAAGGACGCACCATTTCTCCCTGGCAGTGGTTAGCTTGCACTGGCTGTAGGACTGGTCTTACCCTTCCTGTGACAATCTTTGCACGGACTGATAAAGCCTCTCCCAGACCTGCCTGCCAGGGTCTGAGGCGCAACAGCCCCCTCGGTATCTAACTTTGAGCTGCAGCCCTGTCCTTAAATCAAAAGCTTTGTACCATCGCTGTCAGCAAGGTCTGCAGCCTAGTGCTTCCCTAAATACGCTTCAAGCAGTGACCTCTGCTGGCAAACGAACAGGGAACCCAACAGTTCACAGAGCTGGTGCCCCATCTACTTGGTCTTCTAAGCTTGCAGGGATGCTAACCCTGTCTCTTGCTCTGGAACACCCTACCTTTAAGCAAGACAAGGCCAGAACTGGAGCTTAGTGAGCGAGAGTGGAGAATGATCCTTACACATAAGAATCTTTGAACTTGCAGAAGGCTGTATAACCCATCTCCCCTTTCCTTCAACATTCACCTCAGAGCTGTCTCTGTACCTTTTCTGACAAGATGCAGTGAAATACAACAGTCAGCCCCGGCACTGTAACCTTAGTAAGTGAGATTTACAAGCTCAGTTATTTAAGAAGCAAAAGACAAAGCCAGCTCTTCTTCTTTGGGGAAGAGGACCTCACTGTTCACTCAGCACTTGTTTCCTTTGATGACTGCAGGAGCAACACACATATGCTGTGTAGCCCACAGTTTTCTCCAAAATATGCCCTTGTTCTGGAACTCAGGCTTACATTTTAGGGGAAAAAAAGAAAAAAAATCTACCCCATCACTATCCATTAGAAGAACCAGCTAGTGTATCCAGCAGGCCACCCAGGGAACTATTGCCCCTTGAATTTATGTTTTTGATTTCATGGTAGGCTTCAGATACATCGTGCTCATCTAGCGCCTGTCTCACTAGTTCTACTGTAGTTTGAGGTTTTTGCGAGGGCAGAAAGGTAAGGTGGTCTTTAATTCATTTTGTCTTCTGAAATCAGAGTACAGTGTAGGTTTTGCTCTTTCTCTCACAGCTGGTTTTCTCAGACACAAGCATGCCGCACAGTTTGTTTATACTACAGATCTGTCCAAAACCGATGTGCCAGATGCAAATCTCTACCACAAGTCTGCGGCTGCAGCGACGGGAGGCAATATTCTGATGTGGGAACGTCCCCCTAGAACACAAGCGCTTGGCAAAGCGCACTCCAGGTACGCCCACGGCACCCAAGCGCACTTGGCCCACATAGCAAATACATTGGCACAGCACTGATGACAAAGTATCAGACTACAGGGAGAGAAGCGTGTGCGCGCTTAACTCACAGCCTCTGAGACAGTTGGACCGTCTTTTTATTGTAACTTTGCAGAAAGCTTGTGATGGGAGCAGAGGGAGCGCACAGCTACCATCAGCACACGAAGCCCTGCAGCTAGGAAATGCCTGAAAATGTGAAGCTCTGCAAGCTGCCACCATTCCTCCCCTGGGTAAGGGGGATTTGCTCTCAAGACAGCATTGTCCCTGGCAAGCAGCACCTCCATGGCTCCCAGGGGAACCTTGCATCAAGATCTCCCCCCATCAGAAGTTTCAGGCCCTCCTTGGGCAGAGCATCGGATCCAGCACATGGCCAATTGCAGTAGCTGCAGGAAGGGCTAGTGAGCACAGTCCACTGATTGCACGACTTGCCTGTGACCAAAAAGGTATCAGCAAATTCATCAGCAAGAGGCTGAGACTCCCATAGCTGCAGCTGGATGTACCTGCAGGGATGCTTGCATCGACCTAGGAGCCATGCATGTTTCTCAGGAGGTGGGAAGACAGCTGCCTCATGAAAACCATTGGGAAGGTAGAGGCCCTAAAAACACCGAGCAAAGTACATACAATACAGCCTCTGTTCAAAGACAGCAGACATGGAATTGAGATCGCTTCATCTCAAGATCATGGGGGCATTCAAGCCCCAAGCAACAATCGTCGTCAACATAATTCTCCAAAGGGGCAGAACGCTCATACTGAGGGAGCAAATCCTGCCCAGCTCCCTGAGGCACAACAGTGCGCAGTAGTTACAAGGACTGGGGCAGGCTATGTTTGTCAACCCAAAGCCTGAATTTTCAGTTACGTCTCAGAAAATGGAGCAGGATAGGAGTTTGTTCATGTTTATAAGAGACAATACTTAAGAGCTAAAAACCTCTATTTCATTACTAAATTGTAAGGGGAAAGCAGATTTGAGCGCTCAGCTGCCTACCTTTCTGTAGCTGCAGTGGAAATAATTTCAGATATTCTTGATTACAGTTAACCTGTAGGGAGAGACAGGTAGTTCACAAAGTGACCAGAGTAGCAATCAAATGCTATTGGCTTCACTTGTGCAATCCAGTAGGCAATCCAGTAAGAAGGTGCAGCTTTGTTTAGAGAAGCTGATTAAACACATTAGAAATATTATCAGACTTGAGGGACCCTATTTAACTGAAGTTATTTAGAAACTAATTGTAAAAACACTATGATTTTTTCCTCATTACTCAGAATGAGGAGATAAACTAGAGAGACTCTTCTCATACCTACAGAAATTTCACAGAAATTATTTTCATGTTAAGGCAGAAGTATATAAGAGGACTTAAAATGCCAATATACTTCCTCTGTTTACCACAGAGCAATATAATTATGCCAAAAGCCAAAACTACAATGTTATCCCTATTTCTATTTGAATCAGGCAAGTCAGTTACTGCATCTTCAGAGGGCACCCAACATACGCTTTAAATTTTTGTTCCCTTATATTCATAAGCATGAGATATTGTAAAGGATGCACTTTTTGTTTTTAAGTAAAAGTTGGGGGGCAGGGAAGGACTATAAAAGCCCTTCTTAAAAAAAACTGTAAAGGGACCACAAAGCAATCAGCTTTTGAAAGCTCTTCTGTCATACACTGAGAATGCCATGAATCACATGCACATTAGCAGATGTGTGCAAATCCCCACTGCAACACAAGGACAGACCTCAAGCACTTTGGTGTCAAAAAGAAGTCTGCATTTTAAGCCTCCTGCTGACAGCCATAACAGTTAATTACAACTTGCAGCTTATAGTTGTGGGAGTATTGCACAAAATGCCACAGCAATAAAAAAAACATTCTGCACCTGTTTAAATGCATGAAAAAATTATTTAAAACCTTCAACCAAAGTATTTGGGTTAACAGTTACACCTGAGGTACTAGCTAAAGCACCATTTTAACTCCAGGTGCACACTGCGAATGTGATCATGAGCAAATTAAATTATTTAATAAGCCCAACAGGCAAGAGGTTTGGACATAATAGTCAAATCTGTGGTAAAAGTTAAGCCTGGGGAAACTTTAAAAGACTTTGGGTTTAACCTTTAAATATAATAAAAGGCTGTCCATTACCTTACAGTGTTTGCTGTATGTTACCTCAATCTAAAGGGAACAGTATAGCTCAGTCTGGATCGCAGAACTAACACATGCATTATCTGCATTTTAAGAAAATTAAATGCCTCAGTTCTGAGGCAAGAAAGCAATATGCAGTTGGTTTCCTCCCCCACCCCCTCTTCTTAAAGCATAAAGGGCCACTAAGGAATTGTTACCCAGCCACTCTATCAGCTGATCAAGTCATCACACCAACATAACTGACATCATGGCCATCTTCAGATCTTAGGTACTCCAGTAAAACACAGGACTAAGAGCACTGAAGAGAATGGAAGGAAAATGATCCAGGTATGCTTTCCTCTCATCACACTGAATTCATTTCTACGACAGTTTAACTTACATTTATCTTGAGAAAGTTACATGCAAGGTACTGCAGCTGCATCTCAGCATTTCATATTACATATATGTTTTCTAGTGTAGCTGTGACAGTAACTAGAGCAAGTTTAAAAAAAGAGGTAGCTCACATTTTCAAACAATTTGGACAAGTTTGCTTCCAAATGAAGCATTTAAAAGGTTTTAAAAGGTCGTGTTTTTCATCAAAATAATGTACATTACTGGTAGCTTCTGAAAAAGTTGGGAAGAATGCTGGTTTGCAACATAGCCATCTACCTTAACAGAAGGCTGTTGATCCAAACTTCTTGGAGTTCATTCACAATATCACTACTCAGAAGAGATTTACTAAATACTATAATGCTTCCTGCATGTTTCAGTGTAGATCAGAACTTAGTTTCAAAGGTCACCTTAAAGATAAAACCCAAGCTGCTAGCTTTTCAAGAGCAGTTGTATAAAACATTGACAGTATTTGTGTCTAAACAGCGCCTTTCTGCACACCCATTTTACTCTGAAGGAGTATTTTCATCTTACAGAAGAGTAGCATGTTTTATTCCTGGGCACATCTGCTTCCTACTTTTAAAGTACATAGTTCACCTGCACTAAAAGTGTTATCAACTGGATTTATGAAACACTTAGGCATACTAATTATCTATGCAAATCTCTACTTATCCCTTTAACAGGAAAGGGTAGGGAAAGAACACACAGTGAAAAAAGTGAACGTTCTGAGTGGCAAAGTAACTCTAATCATCTCAAATGTTGACAGCAATCTTACAAATAAGAAAATGTCAGTTCTTATTGTATGTAAGTGATATTAAAAAGACAAGATGAATTTAAAATTTTTATTATACAAAAGACAAACTGATCTGAAACCAGAAGAGTTTCTGTACAATTCTGAGTTTTGTTCTGTGACTTGTATTTCCACATGCTTTTCCAAACAGCCAAGATAGAAAGGCTCATTAGTCCCATTTTCTTCTTACCAAAAGTGCTGAACACAAGCTGTAGATGTATCAAAATCTAATTTATTCTTTGTATTCCAAGAATTGCTGAAGTCTTTTCTTGTGTTCTGTAGACACTTGCACTGCACTAAAAACCAAATGCAGAACATAAGATTTTACATTAAAGGTAATACATACACCACAAAAATAACATGTCATGTCACAAGCAAGCAGGCATAGAAAGCAAGAGTTACAGTGCAGCTGAAGTTAGAAAACCCAGCTGTATGAAAATTCTATGTTCCAAGTCCAAAAAAATTAATTTTAATCCTCAAAACCATCAATTCTCAGCCTCTAAGATTGTTCAACACCTTCCACTACTAAAAGACACTTGTCCCTAGAAACAGTCTATTTCTTTACCATTTAACACACCCAAGCAATTGTTTACCTTGCAAGAATGATTTTTTTAAAGCTAAAAAAGAATCTCAAAAAATAATCTACTATATATCTAGCACTCCAAACTGAATGACATTTCTTCCCCAAAGAAAGAGTTAGTTAGATGCTGAAGAAGTGTCTTTTAGTCCCACGTATTCAGAAGCCAAATGTGAAAGTCTGCCTTCTGTGACAGCAGCAGACAAAAAGCCATTCCCAGACAACCATGAAGCAGGGGTATTTGACTATCTGGACTCTTCCTAGGATTCTTGCTCTACAGAGCAGATAATTGTCTCTAGTTGATTTATTTTCGTTTCAACAGCTAAAATTTATTAAATGAGTAGGTTTTTTTTATGGGCTGCTCTTCAAGAGTCCATGAAAAGTCACTAAGAAAAGCTGCCAGAAATCTGCGAAAATTAAACTTTTAAGGGGGACCATATTGCTACAAAAAAATTTTGTAGCATTCCACAAATCAAAAATACTAAAATACCATCTTAGAATAAAGTCCTGAAGGGATTTTTGCACAAAATTCCCTTTTCATAGGTACTACAATAATATTTAAAGTAAATTTAGCAAGAAAACAGTTACAAAAAAGGCCTTACTTCAAGTGTTCTCCAAAGACAGTAATTATCCGGTATAGTGCTGTTTTCAGAGATGCTCTAAGTGCAAATCGTAGCGTTTTGTAGGATGTGTCCACCAAACTTCCTGAAATCCTGGGAGGTTTGCTAGAAACATGAGGCAGTTTGAAATGTCTGTCTACAACCTAATTGAGAAAAACATAAATGAGCTCATTTCATCTGTTCTTTTCAATTATTTCATAACAGAACATGTTTTTGTCAAATAAATCAAATAGAAACCACAAGTTGAGAAATTCCACCAAGACACATACAAATGTATTGGAGACAGAGTTTGACCTTGCATTCTCTGGCCAACAACATGAGCAGAGAACCAAGTTCTGTGAAGTAAGATTCTATGTTAATGAGTCTTAAATGCTAACCAGAACACACATTGCAGTAGAAGAACAAATCTAACCTTTTAGAAATAAGGTTTTACTTATTCCTTTTTTCTTTTTTTTTTTTTTTTTTTTTTTTTTTTTTTTTTTTTAAATATTTCCTGGTGCCTGTTCTTGGAATAGATGACTTGCACTGAAGAATTTTAATTACCTCAAAATTCTTTCCAAGAATCTCCATTAAGGCAGTATAAACTGATTATATCAATAGGACATGAATAGCCTTAGAAACAATTTTTTAATACACATTTTCAAACATCAGTAATTTGAGTAATGCCATAGTAGTAGTAGTAGAGAAACACCAAACAAATCTTATCTGCTGTGATTTGCAATGTCTCCAAGTGTTCCATGTTGCATGCACACAGCCAACTGAAGTCCTAACTAAACAATTACAATACTATATTTTACGCATTATCCCTTAAATAAGGTTTTTAATTGAGCACTTAGTACCATTTATTTTTTAAATGAAACATTCCATTAAGAACTTTAGGTTTTTTTCTACTTAGCAGGAGAAAGGACTTTATTCAGCTGTTTCATAATGAAAATAGTGGTAACTAGCTGTTTTGTTTAGGTTAACTGCAGATCAGAAGCAATTTACAGCAGTGAGAACTTCAATCTTATGATTGGTCAGCAATGTCAAAATATACAATCAGCAGAACACCTTCTCCTCCCTAAACTTGTTTTGCATCAAGGAAAAGTTAATATTTTTTACCTCCTGAAGAGTCAGTAAAGTATTCAGAATAGCTGGCAGTGTAGTTTGGACAACTCCAAATTGGTCTTCAGTAAATGAGGCAGCTACCAAATGAGACAGACCTTTAAAAAAAAGAAAAAGTTTGATATAATTACTGAATTCTTAACTACTTCTACTTGATTTCTTACCTTCTGAAGCATTAACAAAAATTGGACAGATCCTATTATTACCCGAAGATTTCACTAGTGTGGTAGAATTCTTCAGGATTTACTGGAGCCAGATGAGAATTACTTCAGCTCTGGCTTGCTTCAGGACTAAATTAGTCTCTGGTTTGAAACGTGTACAATAGTTTGAGGTTGATGGTAAGAGAAGGGAAATAATATGCGCAATAAAAGTTAAAAAGCTCCCTCTTTCCACTCCTCAGATCAGCACTGTACCCAACATCAACCAAAAGATGGGACCTATTGTACAATTCTAGCCATACGCAGAACATTTCCAGATCATTTAACTTTCTTTGTTCTCTTCAACAGGCAGAACTCTTTACTAATTTGAGGCAAATCTGGATCTAGCTTTAAATGCTTTCTCAGTTTACTTGTTTATCGGACTAAAACAAATTACAGTACAGCCCTCTAGCCTTAGTTAAAAAGCAAATGATAAATACAGTTTTGCAGAAGTTGATTCCCACCTCTTAACTCTATACTTTCTCACCCATCACCTTCACCAATCTGACACAGCCTGTCATATCTGCCTGTAAAACATCTAACCTAGGAAGAAGAGAGACGTTTGCAGGGTCCAAAAGTTTGCATCAATACTGGTATACACTTGTGAACTTGAAACAAATAAATGAGAAATCCTGTAGTACGACCGCATAGTCTCATTACTATTTTAATTGTCTCCAGACGACCTCCTTCTGTTTGTTTGTTAACTTACTACCCGAGTGCTTTGGGTTGCTTTTCTTTTTTTTTTTTAAGCAAAGACTGTTATAATCTTCTGTATGTTGATACCCATAATCTTTGACACTGTCACCTCATTTTATAGCTGGATCTCATAATTTTGAAATCCCAAGCAACTTCTCTTATTCTCTCTCTCTCAACTGTCCATGATTAAGAGAAAGATTCAGAGCCTTTACTCAGAAAAGCTGTTCTGTAAAAGAACATCATAAATTTGTTACTAAAAATACCATAGAAGTGATACATGGGCTCAGGTAGGAGATAAGCAAAAGGAATCAAATTTAGGAATCTTCAGATCTAACACCCGAACCCCTACTGAACACAAACTATAAGATTTTGCATGGCATCTCAAAGCTAACAAATAACTTTGATCTTTATTCACGTTGGTATCTGAAATGCAGCCACATCTTTGTGTCAAAGTAGATTCAAGGATCTTTCTTCCATTTTACTTATAAAGCACAGGGCACCAAGTCTGGAATTGGATCCTTTTAGTTGTTGTAGTACAAGAGGCAAAGGAGCAGAACACATGGAAATAGAAACTGCTTACCTTCTAATGCCCAGATGTGCATTTGGGCATCGGAGAAAACAGCTTGGATGGAGGCTTCTGGATGCTGTGAAGAAACCAAAGAACTCTGAATGCACTTAAGTATCACCAGAATTGCAGGTTTCAATCAAGGTATTACACATATGACAAGATCACATCTCTCCCCTCAGAAAAGGCTAGTAAGGCTGATAGATCTCAAGGATACACAGAAAATTTTGACCTCTCAAGAAACAAAAATTCCTTTTGAACAGGAGCTGCCCATAAAGCTGTAACTATGATTGGGACTTCAAAAAAAAAGTATATTGTTTAACTAATTAGTTTCTAAGGGTTAAATAGACTAGGTAATTTTCCTATGCTTGTTTCATGAACTTGCTTTACTCAGTCTCCATCTGATCAGAAAACACTGCTCTACATAAGTATGAACCATTCTCACGTGCACAGGAAAGATCTGCATGTAAAGACACGATCCTCACTTGCAGGAAACATTTAAATCTATGAAAAACAAAGATCTAAGGTAGAGGGGAAAGTTTCTGTAAAGCTTAACTGAGTCAGTGTTCTATAATAAGAGAAATGCTCGATTGTTTCTTTGTGTAAATACTAAGTAAGTTTAAGTGTTCCAGTTCACCTGAAAGGTAGTAGTAATATTAGTACCAATATTTCATAAAGAGAAATTCCAAACATCCTGGCTGCTACTTCTCCCATAGAGGAAAATTATAAAGAATTCTTTCAGTACCTTCACCTGACAAAAATTAACTAACTGAATTCTAATTTTAACTAAAGGCCATTTCATCTAATAAATAGCATACGAGACAGATTAAGTTCTCAGTTATTTTCTTCTAAGACATGATGCTTTAATCAAAATACATTTTATAAACAGTTCAGTTTAAATAAGTATCACTTTTTAATGCAGATATGGGATACTACTGCCATGAAACTCACAGTAAGTATAAAGTTTTGCAGTCTGAAGAATGTTGTGAAAGCTTGGAGTAAGACAGAGGTTTCAGAACTGTTACTACTACATATAAAAAGGTACGTAGTGCCACAGCTGAAGCCATATGCTCACATAATCATAGGCCACGCTGCACAGTCACAAGACGTAAGATCATGATTACCTTGCTGAAGAAATACATTATCAGTGCTCGTTTTGATAAGAAGTTTTTAATCTGAAAAGAAACAAAACAAGAGATTAAAAATGTTGCCTTTACTTAACTCAGGGTATGCAGTTGGCCCTCCTCAACTCTAACATCTTCTTACAAGAAGCAGTATAAAGGGATTGGAGAGAGGAGGGGGGAAGGTGTTTCGTTTTGTTTTAAAAAGTTATGCAAGCTAATTGAAGAAGGAAGTATTAATTCAACAGAATGAAAGTCCTTTCAAGAAGAAAGAACACCTAAGCTGCACTGGCTGTAACCCACCTGTACTGCAACTTTTACTCTACCTGTTCTTGCTTGTTCTGAAGCCATGTGTAAATAAAGCTGGGCTGCACTGCCTCACTGCCAGCTCTCACAACAGAGAACATTGGAAAGGATTCTTGGTGAGAACCATTCATTTGCAGATCTACAAAAGAAATAAAGCCTCTTCAGAAAAATCAGTTACCGTCACTTTCATCCTAAAGATACAGATCTCTATCGATATGTCTACTACACTAACAACTACATGGCTAAAAACAAGCACAGTGGAAAAATATCTACCTGAATTCAATGTCCACAGCTTTGGTCCTCTTCTCATAATATGAGGACTTTGGACTGATCCATGCCAAGGAGAGTTTAAATCCAGAATTCCCGCCTTGCAATTTAAAATGGGTGAACTGAAAGGCGTACCAACATCAGACCCAGGTGACGCCTTTAAAGGCAACAGGGATGATTTAACCAGGGAAGGCATGGGGGCTCTGGGAATGACATTAGACCTCTGTAACTGGAAGGACATGTCTTCTGTCACAATGGCTCCTAATGACAAAGAACACAGTGCTTAAAGACAAACAGGCTGGTGCACATAAAACAGGAACAACCAAATAACAAATTTGTCTATTTCGGCAACTTCTGTATCCTCAAAGCTTTAATAAAAGACATCATTTCCACCATGGTCTTTAAAACACTCAACACTAATTTTGATGTGTACTTTTTAAAAACAGCAAAAGATGAGAAGGATCTCTGTAGATTATTTTTCTTTGATAACTAGCACTACTGTGCTCTCATATTATATATATATACATATATATATACATATATATACACATATATATATATACATATATATACACACACACACACATATATATATATATATATGTATATGTATATATATGTAAAGTGTGCTTCTAGGATTAAGCACTAAAAAGCAGCCTACTTAAAGAGAGTCCCTCCATAGGAATGGCCATGCTTCTACTTTGTTTGTCAGCGAGGGCTTCAAGTCAGTCACAAAATCCAAGAGAACAAAGGGAACAGAGCGTGAGGAGCAATTCAACTCTAACATATCAACAGTCCCCTGTCCTGAAGCAGGAGGACACTTGTATCCTAGGCACTGGCTGCTACGGGATTCAATTACTTGGCAGCCCTTGTGTCAGCACAGCTCTGCTGCCAGTCACAAGGCACAAGTCTGGCATGTGAAACACCCGAACTGCTTGCAGGCTGCACATGGCTCAAGAGCCAGGCTGGCTTTCCTCATTCTACAGTGATACTGAGTGAATCACACAAAGGTATTCGGAGTCCCCACAACAAACAAAAAAGTTTTATCAGTTTAAACTAATCATAAGAGCAGTTATGCAAATTACAAAACATCTCCTGGCAAGGTATCAGTTCTCCCTGCACCAGGTTCTACCACTTACTAAAAGTGTAATTACTAGACTTCCTGATTCATGCAAATGTGAAAATATTTACTGTACTGAACAAAACATCATGCACAGTAAACAAACTGAAGTATACTCTTTCCAAGTTTTCTGTTTCAGTTATTTTGGTGTTATTACAACAAGAGTGTTTAAAGTGAAATGGGGGAGGGGGCAGTAGCACTCTTTAATTACAGTTAGTTGAAGGAAAATCTGCAACTCATTTCTCCACACAACTTAACTGAGACTAATGTGCCTTTATAATCTAGCAGTATTTTCAGGCTTTACAAAGTGTTGTGAACTTTTTCCTCAGATACCTGGAGTCTGTGGAGATATTTTCAGTTCTCCTGCTGGCTGCTTTGCTCTCCCATTTGCTGCTGCTGCCGCTTCCTGCTGTGCGATCAGCCTCTGGGTCAGATCACTCAGAAGATTTAAACACTCCTTCGATATTGCAGTCCAGTTGTGCGGGTGCCCACCTAGCAGTATGCACACAAACAATGTGAAATGCAGTAGGCACGTTTAATCAAGATGTGCATCATTGTAGCTATTCTGATAGCGCCCATCTGCTTCCAGCATAAGCTTGAAAAGCTATAGTACCTTTCCATTTCTAAAAAGCCACAGTGCATTTCCACTGTAATAGTTTAGTTAAATACTCAGGGGAAGATGAAAACATGGACAAAGTCTATCTTCCAGTGAATGGGTAACTCAAAGACTTCAGTGAAACCTGCTAAACAAGCAGGAAACACAGGCAGTTCAGCCCATCAGATTTGAAATCTACTGAACAACTGAAATGAACAGAAGTAATATCAACTGTGACTGTAAACAGCTTTGAAGTAGTACAAACACTTAAATGCCTGATGAAGTGCAACAAAAAGTTCCTGAAGGCTTCTAGGCAGCTTTAATTAACCTTCTCTCCCATATCTTTGTATATGGCAAGAGGATTGTATACTAATGGAAATCATAGCCATTGTTTGCTTTCACAACTCTAATGGTGACTTACTATTTATCCTTTATTTCATATCTCACTGATATCCGAACATTAAGCTTTCATACACATCTGCTAGATTATTCAGTTTGGATTATTTGACTTGTGAGGTCGAGAGTACCCTGCTTTCAGTACCCCGAGACCTTTGTTTCCTCATGGCTGTCACGTGAATCAAACAACAGGCACCACTATTTGTTGAGCTTAGTAGATGAAGCAATATGAATATAGACAATTAAGCATCCTTTTGGAAAAACCATCATAGGGGTATTTTTACTTATAAGGCCTCCTGGCTTATGCAGCATGCCTCACGTTCATTACTTCTAAAAGCACTTGATTAACACTTTTTTTTAAAAAGGAATCAACATGGAATAGTTTTATAATTACCTGGTTGACTAAGACTAAAGACTTCCTGTCGGCGAACAGGAGAATACTGGGAAAGTAACATCAAGTCTTGCAAGGCTAAAAACTGCAAAGAAAAGAAAATGTTTTAGTGCATTCAAATATCCAATGGGTTTCCATAAAAATATGAGTTATCTTTCCAAATGCAATCCTCAAAGAACGAGTTCTCGCAGAAACTACAGCCCCATGTCAGAGAAAAAGGAGGCAAGGAACTGCACACATCTCTAGAATCACTTTGGACGGGGCTGCTGAGAAAGTAAGAGCTTCACAGAGAACTTTACTGACATTTTGTTTCTTTTGATGTAAAGAAGATCTAACATACTGTTTCTAGTCTTAACAGCTAACAACTCAGACAAAGAGCTCAAAAAATCTAAAGCAAGAACTCTTTCTGCAAGCCAGAGCTCAGCTACATAGTTTGTCATACAGTATCAAACCTGCTTTTTTCTTAAGAAAAGCTGTTTTTCTGCTTATTTAAGCAGTGAATATGGCAATCCTGAAACAACCGGATTTCCCACACCTTGCAACTATGAGAAGGCTTGATTAATTAGCTACTTCAGTAAATACTGAGAGTATAAGTTAGACTTCCTGCATCTTTAACAGTGCTAGGAAGCCCCTAGTCTTCCCAACCATCCTCTGACAATGCAGCAAACATTAAAAAAGGTATTCAAATGATTTGCAACATAGTGCATTTTGAGTCTTATCAGAGACCTCTATAATCATTAAATGTGGAGCTTGCATGTGCAAGGGAATATTCTCATCTTTCTTTACACAATACTTCTCATATGAGTTCCCACATTTTTATGTCAATAAATCCTGTTAAAGATTACCAAAGTCAAGACCAAAATTACTCTCCTCTATTCACAGATTTTAGGTAGCTTTTATAGTATTGTCTTTAAGGGAGGAGGAAAAAGAAAAAAGACTCCCAACATAAATATGGAAATCATTTTTAATTTCAAGAAAGAAAAGCACATGTGTAAGAACACAAATACTTGCAGTGCAGGCAAAGCGTTAAGAGTGCACAAAGATTTGACAAAATAACAGTTCATCTGATAGAGACCCGACGTTAAATAAGTTAAAAACTGAATCTCACTAACATTTTGTTTTAGTATAAGTACACTAACGTGTTTTTGTTGCACACAAATTAAATACATCTCACTTCTAACTAAATGAGTCTCTCTTCAGCTTAAGAGTAACATAGCATGGTAAGCACCAGCAGATGTCACTACCAAACAAGTTTTCATCACTAAGAGTTACTCCCTTGTTGAGTGTTCTCAGGCAGCTTTTTAGAAGAACAAACACCTTAATTAAAATAACTGCTACACAGAAGATCTGATTACAGACTTTGGGAAACACCCTCTCAGCACACATCGAGCTGGGAACATGTTGGTGATTTTGTTACCTTTATAATAAGGGGAGGGTTGCTGTTTAAAATTTTAGGTAGGCACTGGTCCGTCTCCTCAGCAAAAGTTGGCTGGACAGGAAAATGATGTGTCTAAATAAAAACATCGGAAGCTGTGTTACACAGAGCAAAACATGAGAAAAATTGATGAAAGACCACACCCAAGCTGATATTTGTCAGATGAATGATGAACAGCTACAAAAACACATACCCAGACTCTTCAACCTACTGTAAACCAGCCTGTAATTCCTAACACAGAAAAAGACTTTAGCAGTTACTTCTGAAGTTGAGAAGTCCTAGCAAATCCAGCTACCATCCTTCATTGTATTTATCTTCAAATACCTTCCATGTTACCTATATGGTTAGTAGTTAGGGGCATCGTATCATATGAAAAAAGAAGTCCACCTATCTGTAGTTAGGTGGGGGAAACTAGAGACACCACATTAGCAAGAAATAAGACTGAAACCTAAACTGTAATGTCCATCTTTAAAAGTGTACCTTGACCAACCTGGTGAAGAACTGAGGGTTCCACAATCAAATAAAAGACTTCAAAATTCTTCACTTGTATTGTTTCACTAATAAACTACAGAATTCTTATTTTTATCATCACATTATTCATATTCTTTTAACAGAATGTTTTCCTATTCTCATGATTACAATGATTAAAATGCAAATAACAGTGCTTAAATTGTATCGAACACTGCATCTTTTTAATACTATTTAATATGAACCTTTTTGGGTACAGATTATCTGTCTCATGTTTACAGCAATCTTTCTTTGAAACTATTTCTTTCAGCTTTTTCTCCCTCCCTTTCCAATGGCTAAATTGAAATTTATAGTAACAATCACTTATAAAGGGTTAAAGTGATTTCATGTGGAACTGATTTAAATGTACAATTTCTCTAGTGACTTTTCAGTTTACACTATGCCACTATTTACCAAGAGCTCTGAAAGTTGTTCAGCTCATCAAAAGAAAATTCACATGGATAAGCAAATCTTTTCTTTAACAGTCAAAAGGGCAACATCCATTTTATACTTTCACAACTGGATGCTTTTTTTGTCTCACATAGCTTTATAAGCAGTACAGTAATTAGTGGTATTGAGACAGTGCTCAACAGCGCTTTAACTATTATCCTTTGAAATTGGACATTCACACCTCAGAACTCGTTCCAGCCTGTCTACAGATTCTCACACATTATTACATCAGTTATGTTCCAGTCATTACTAATCTTTTCTCCGTGCAATCATAATAACTAGAGACCATTTAATTATAATTAACACTCTAAAAAGCACTGAATATGGCTTTTTATCCCATAAGAGTCCTTTGCATTTCAAGAATATATTAGTCCAGGCTTTGAATCCAACTCCTTTTCCTATTAACCTGCAGTCTAATAAAAGTTTTCAAAAAAAAAATCAAGTTAGATGAACAACTTCGTGCTCTATATTTTTGTAATGGAATACCTGGATTAGCCAAAGATAGTCTTTTCTAGTTCTTTGTCTGCAAGACTTAATTTTCTTAATTCAAGGTCTCAGCTTTATTCTAATGCAATTTATTATATATTTAAATTGCCTTTTTTAGCTATATTAATTTGTAGCTTAGTGGTTAAATGAAAAAAGCAAAAAGTATTAATTCCCAAGATTGCTTGAAGTCTATTTTAATACCATACCCTGAATTCTATTAACTTGTCTGTGCTTTGGAGGGCTGCATACTTTGATGGCTTGTTTAAATTCGAGATTTCTAGAGCTTAGCTCGTAGAATACTGACAGTGTTTTGGTTTCTTCCATATTGTGAAGTTTCACTGAGAGCTAAATAGTTTCCAGATATTATATTCCTGTGTAACCTACAGCTGTTTGTAGCAAGTCTTCAGCTAGTCTCAAGCTCAAATACAAATGACTGCATGGAAACACAGGTAAGGACCAAGCTAATAAGCTCTGCCAGACAGATATGGGCTCTGTACTGGCTCCGCTGTCTCTTATACCAAAATGACATAAGAAAGTTAGTGCTGGCTCCAGGCAGCACAAAGTTCTTTGTTAGGGTGGCCCCAGGAGCACCTGCATGGACTCAGTATCGATCATAAGACCAGGAAAAGGGAGACATGGAAACAGAAGCAGAGGAGTAGGAAGAAGAGGTAGAAACAAAGCACTGCTGCAAACATACTAATTTTGTGAGCAGCACAAGCTTGTCTTGCTGTAGAGGAGGAGGGAAAAAAAAAAAAAAAAAAAAAAGTCAGTTAACCCCCAGGACTCTCTTGACTGCTCAGATATCCATAGCATGGGCTTGGAAAATCAGGGAATTCATAATTGTTTCCCAGTAAAACTACTCTTGAAAAGAAAGTATTAGCTATGCAACACTGATGTTAGGCCTTTAGTATTGTCATTAAGGACTAACCTCTGTAGCATAGATTTTGAAGAGTAACCAGGTAATGTACCAGGTAATCAGAAGAAATACTCCACATAACCAGGCATGGTAGAGCAAGGAGAGATCCAATAAGCCAGTCAGAGTGTCAAGAGGATGCAATTTACTGCAGATAAAACAAGAAGACATAAGTATTTTTATTATGAAAGATGCCAATAATAAGCTGTTAGAGTAGCAACAATTTCAAGAAGTATTTTCCTTTTTTTCTTTGCAAAGACTTTCTCAAAGACATTACAGAAATCCCATTTATTCCTTTTAACTTTTCAGTAACTATGAACCTGAAATATGTAAGTAATGAAATTAAAGAAAATGAAATACGAAATAAGTAACTATAATCACAGTTTCAGTCAATTAAGGTATTTAGAACTCCAGCTTCCCTATTGTAAAACAAATGGCAGCCACACAAAAATTAAGATATGCAAAACAAACAAACAAAAAAGCCACACAAACAGAAAAGCAGATAAACCTCATAAACAAAATGAGATTTGGACAGTTAAGCCTTTCTAATATTTTAGATAATTAGAGAGATGAAGGAGACCAGTGAGGATTTCTTAATGACTATAAGACAGATCCAAAAGGAACCAACACACTCTGGTAGGAGCCATTTCAGAAGTATGTAACAGTCCCTGTGCGCTGTACTGAGAGGCAAGGAACTAGATCCTACTACACACCAAGAACCAGTCGCTAAGCCAGACTTCTTTAGCAAAGGGAGCTGTTGGAAACATTCTCCTGCAAGTTTTCAGTACAGTATGCTACCTACCTGTCTATGTGAAGATCCATTGTGGTACTTATCCATGCCCTTGGAATATAACCTATGGGCCCAAAAAAGAAACACTGTGAAACAAATATGACACTGCCAAACGCGTACATCTTAGGCCAGAAACAAGTCAAAAGTAGAATAAATGTACAGAGACAAGGACTGGCCTTTTAACATGCATGTTCTAGAGAACAAATAATCTTTGTTTTCTTTAGAGACTGAAACAAGAGAATGAAAAAAGGCTTCAGGCCAGCAACTATACAGTAAAAGATGTAGGTCTTATCCCAAATTTTATTTCCAGCTTCTCAGGATGTCTTATTTGAGTTATTTGTATTTCTTCACTAACAAAAGAGGGTTAGCAGTAATTTAATATTCATTTTCAGCACAGCTCAAGCACCAGTAGAGTGTTTTTACAGATTTAATGGAAAGCAGTATAAAACACTACATTTTTAACTTATTCCCTAATGTAAATAAAATGGAAATCATTTTAGCATATTTTGACATCATTTAAGTGTCTAACTACAACTATAACTTTAAAAATACTGATTTTAAGAAAGTCTAGTCCTAAAGAGCAAACTTTGGTTTCACTTGGGAGGGAGCCGTGTTATCTTTTTCTCCCCAATTTTCTCCAAATAATACAAAGTGCACCTGAGAATAAAGGCAAAGTGCTCAGTTTTACATTTTAAAAAGTGAAAACATTGTAAATGTTTATATACAATATACATATTTACTATATAAATAAAAAAGCCACACACACTGCTGGTATTTCAGGTTCAGCTCTGTGAGGCTGTAACTCCAAAACCAGGCAATGGAAGGAGGAGTCCAAAGCACAGAGATGTTTGTGCACCTTATAAAGGAATTACTATAATATCAGGAATATTTAAAGAAAAAACAACAAATATAAATTACAGACCAAAATAAAACTTTTGAATTGCACTACTCTCACATTTGCAGTCTTTCCGTCACAAATCAGGACTGATATTTAGACAGTGGCCTGAAGCATCAGGACTTAAAACGTACACTTGTTAAACACAGGCCGGTAAGGTTTCATAGCTCCTCTTACGGGCAAGTTACTTCACAACTGCCTGCAACAAGTTTCCTCCACAAAAAAGGATCACTGGAGACTCAATAACCCCGAGAAGAACCAATGTTTTAGTAAGGTGTCCGAACACAGACTTTAGGTTACAGTTAGGAAACTAGTGTTCCCCACTGTCCTCACCTTGTAATATTATAAAGAGATGACAGTGTTATCAGCTAGATCAGGAATTCTTATAGAAGGTGTTAATCTCTTTGGAGAAGAGACATTTCACATATGCCACACAAGCTTCTGTGAAGCAGTAAGAACTGCTATCATACAAATACTGCTAAGGTTCAAGCTCCGTGCTTTTTCTCACTAAAAAGAGAAGTGTTAGCTCTGCCTACTTTTTAAACAAGCCTGTATGTCTTCAGCAAGTTATTTGGAAGATTGAAAAATAGTATAACATGCCTGACTGATTAAAGAAAGTTTTCAGAATACAGAAATAGTAATAGTAATAATTTCAGGAATCCTTACCAAAAAAGTAATATGCAATACAGAAGTTTCTAACCAAATACAGCGATTCCACACAACTGTGTTTAACAAGAAGAGGCAAAGATCGTCTGAAACGTAAGTACTTGTATTGCTAAAAATAAACAAACAAACAAACTAGTTTAACATTCTGCATTCAGAACATATCATTTTAAATGATACAAAAGGATAAGGTAGTTGAAATGCAGTACATTTGAAGTTTAGATGACTTTAAAAGATTATTTAAGGTAATTCCAGGTGTTACAACTACTACTTATTCTCTCAGTCTATTTCTGTCATTTTATAATCATCTCTAGTTTTCATCCTTCTTCCTCCTTGTATCAGCATGGACAGTGGGGAAACTGACTTTAAAAACCGGGAAACAAACTATAAAAACCCTATCTAATGTGAAGTAAACAGAAAACAAATGAGGGCGCATTTCATCCACTAGATTTCATTTAGACTCCGGTGTTTGATTAAAACACATGGAAAATTCCGACAAGTGTGAGTTGACGCTAATCCTTCTAACAGCAAGAGCAGTGCACTGCTGAATCATTTCTCCATAAAAACAAATAACATATCTTTCCAAAAGACCAAAGAAACCTGTCTGAATGTACATGCAAATGAAACCAAATCTTACTTGGCTAGGTTGCATTTAAAAAAAGTTTTCTAATAGTAATTAAAAAAATACAATAACTATGCCTTGATGCTTAGTTTGTTGCTTGCTGATAAACGGAATGGTCATAAACTGTATCAGTGCAAAACATTTAATTCAGACAACCTTGTTTAAAGACATTTTGCCAAATCAGTTGGACTCTGTAAATCTGGGAGTCCTGCAAAGTTAATGGCTGCTGCAAGGCTATAGCAACAGCAGAAATATTTTTAGATGGTGGTTCACAAGCCACCCCTCAGCATTTCTCATTGGCACCAACTTCTGCAGAACTGCCAGAGCTCCCTCTGAAAGACTTAATGGAACTTCAGTTTCTACAGCACTACACACAAACAAGTGCTGGATGTTGAGCTTTAAGCAAGATTTAATAAGCTATTTAAACTTTAAATGATTTGGTACTCAGTTACAATTGATAATATGCTTTTGTTACTCTCAGGGATTTTTCAGCTTTTAGGTGACCCTTGCTGTCAGTTTCTGAAGATAACACTCAGTACCTGCATGTTGTCTTTTTCTCTCTCTCTCTTCTGTTGTGGTCCACCTCGACCATTATTTAATAGAGGGATGTAAATTTTATAATTGTGGCATCCTCAACTTCTGTGCTTATTTGAAAGGGCATGATAGGAAGGAGGAGGATGAAAACCACTGGCATTTGAAGCTAACTATGTGTATGCTTCATCAATTAGTGAAAGCATGTCAACAGAGAGCTGCTATCGCCCTATTAGAAAGTACAAATAATCAACTGTTATTGATCACTGTTTTGCTTTGACATTTCATTCTGCGAAGGCTTTTAAATTTCTTACCTGTATGATTGGAAATGGCAAATAATTCATATTGTTAACAAGATACAAAAGACTGTAACTGTATCCCATGAAAGCTCCAGACAGTAGAAAGAAGAGGTGGTATTCATTTAGACACACCTGAGGAACAGCATCATCTAGGCTAAAATAAAGAAGTTGGTATTAATTCTCAGTCAAAAAAGAGAAAAACACAGTTATTCTAGCCTTAAGTAACCAGGAGTTTGTTTTTATTGTCCTGATCAGGATATATATTTCAGGTGTTCTTCCCAAAGTGTGAATCCCTCCACCTATTTTTGTAACTCATGCATGAGGATGCTTCTGGTATTTTTTGAGTATGTCATGTTGACCAAAAGACCAAGACCTAGTTCAAGGAACAACTAATCTTCTATCATTCAACTTCTGTCAACAATCATGGCAATTTAGATTTTTTGAGCTTCTGGCGCAATTATTTCTTTAATGCATTGTAACATCTGGATAAATTAGGGTATTTCCTATCCTTTAGCAAAGGATATCAACACATAATTGCTCATTTTTCTTAGTACTCAAATCTTATTGTTTTGTTCAAAAGAGGGCATAAGTAAAAACATTTTTCAATAAGAGATCTTTGCATAATTCACTTTTAACACACACAAGTAATTACCTTTCTGAAGATGTGCAGGGCACAGCAAGAAACTGGAACTTCCCTTTTGTCATAACTGCAGCACACCAAGCAACCAACACTCCCATTACAGCGTGAACAACTGAATGAATAACTTGCTGAGGGTGAATAATTTTTCCTATCAGTGCTAATCGAGAGCATGGTATTGATGGCACAACTGCAAATAAAAGCTCAAAGTGAATTTTCGTTTCAAACGTCTAAAATACTTCATTTTAAAAAGATGCCATTGGTACCAAAGAAGCTTTTACAGTTAGAATCAGTCACTAGACGATAACAAAACCAACAAAGTAACTCAGCTAAAGAGTCTCTCAGCCACGAGACACTCTTGAGGAATTTGGAATGTTCTCTCCTTTGAAAATCACTATCTTCTGACACGAACAAATCCACTATAGTCATGGTCCTCCCTTTGTCACTGAAGCAATGAATAAATACAAAGTGCTCACCTTTACTTAAAAATAAGCTTTGATAAATTTATTTTTCAATTAATACAGACAATGCACAATGTTAAGTATGTCAAATACAAATCTTTTTAAACGGTCACCCTGTTTAATTCAGGTATCATAGCCACTTCATCAATTTATAACCCACCTGCATAAAATTCAACATTGAAGATGCTTATTACTAGTATCACCACAGACATAAGAAGAATACAAAAGATGATGTAGGAAGTATATAAATCATTGAAAGAATCTAAAATAAGAAAAAACACAATATCAGATTATAAGAAGACAACACAGATACACTAAATAAGCGAGAACATTTAAGCAGTTAGCAATAATCCACTAGGTGCATAATGGAGAGTCATGTTCAATGGATTCAACTAATTTCATACCAGATCAGCCCAGTTGCACAATACTACTGGTTGAAAGCATATTTAAATTTCACAGAAAATACTCTATAACTGAGTTTATCATAAATGAACATTCACAGTTTTGAAGCTCCATTTGAAAGTTTTTTTTAAAAAAAAAACAAAAAAAAACTACTGCTGAACTAACACAGCTTCCTGTCATTTAGTAAAACCTGCAGCCATAGACTCACACTGAAAAGATAAGGAATTTTTTACAGAGGAAATTGTTTTTGTTTGGTTGTCTTTCAGGGTTTTGTACTTTCAATGGGAAAAAGAAATCAAGTCTGTCTTCCTTGAGCAGCTAAATGATCACAGCTATCAAGTTTCCATTAAAACAATTCTCCATTTTCTGTGCTGTGTGTGCACGCACTGGGGGAAAGTTTGGGCTACTCAAGCAATTTCGTTCGTGATCCAATGCACCAAAGCTAGAGGAGTCTTAGGCTCTCCATGCAAACAGCAGATGCCCAGGGTGGACAGGGGAAGTGTGTCCAAGCACTTAAAACAGAGAACTAAATCATATAGCCTGATTTTTCTCTGAAGAATATACTTACATCAGCTTGCAATAGTTATTTCTACTTAGGGAAAACTAGGGCCTTTATGGTTATAAGCAACACAGAAATTTGCATTTTAAAAGACCAGTTAGAAACGCACAAAGTAAAACTGAAATATCATGTCATAGTCATTTTATCCCCTTTCTCCAAATCCAAAACAACAGAGAAGGTGGAGAAATGCAAATGTAAACACAGGACTGTAAAACTACAAAAGAGTCAAAGGGAACCCGGTCAACTACTGCAGCTAGAACTACTTTATTTTACAAACTGATTCAAAATACTAGCCTCAGGTCACTTCACATCGAAACATCATTTCTGTAACAAAGCATTTAAAACAATCTCTGCCATGAGCAAAAGGAATTAAATCTAAAAGGTAAATGAAAGTGCGCATTCATGTACACCTGCACAGTGCTTGCATATACACACCTTCTTCTCTTTAAAGAGCCACTGAGCTGTCAGTGAAGATGTGCCTCAGCCTTGTGCAATTAAACACACGAATTTCTACTGCGCATACGCAGCAGTCAGTCTGCACACTTAATTTAGAAGCATGGGGCACACAAACAGCACATGCCAGATCCCCAGGTTTTAAGCGAGTAGTCTCTAGGCAGCGCCCCGTGTTCCAGCAACAGGATAGCTTCAAAACAACCAGCAAAGGCAGAGCGAGGAGAGCCCCTCGCGGGAAGCAGTGCTCCCCAGCACACGGGAGCACTCGAGCGAGCCTCCACAGCAGGCGGCTCCCAGGCCGCCCGCCCCCACCCCCCGCTCCGCGGCCCCAGACACCTACTGGAGACCCAGCGCAGCGGGTGGAAGGGGTCGATGCCGCTGAGGACGACGAAAGCCGCGGTGCAGAGGGGCAGCAGCAGCACGGACCAGGCGACGGCGGCGGCCACCCTCCAGCCCAGCACCTGCGGGAGCAGAGCGTGAGCGGCCGCACGGGGCCCACCAGCCCTCGGGGGGGGGGGGGGGGGGGAAAGGTACCGGGGGCCGCAGCGTCGCCCCCCCCCAACCCGGCGGCCCAACGGCCGCGGCGGCGGCGGCGGCCTCGCGCTCACCTGTCGGAGCAGCGCCTGCTGCTGGCCCGGCCCCGCGCTCATGGCTCCGGCCCGGCCGCCGGCCCGCGCCGCCGTTCAAAGTCTCCGCCGTGCAACGGCCGCCCCTCGCCAGCTGCACGCCACTTCCGCTGCCCGCCGGCGGATCAGACGGCCGGCAGCCAATGGGAGCCACTTTCCCCGCCCCTCCGAGCGGAAGTGACGCCGCGCGCGGGGCATGGCGAGGACTACAAGTCCCGGCGTGCCCCGCGGCACGCTCCATGTGCTGGGGGGGCCGGGCCGTGAGGGAGTGGCACACGCGCCCGACTGTCGGCGCGGCGTTGGTGGCAGCGGCTGTGGCGGACAGTGGGGCCCGCCGCCTGCCCCGCACCTCCTCCACAGCGCCAACGAGCCGGGCCGGTGCGCGGCGGACAGTGGGGCCCGCCGCCCGCCCCGCACTTCCCCCAGAGCACAGCGCCAAGGAGCTGACGCAGTGCGCCTCTCCCGCCCGCGGGAGAACATGGCGCCGCGGGGTTGAGGGAGCGGCCGTTACCGACCGTTACTGCCAGCCGGCGGCCCCGCTCATACGCGGGACTTCCAGGGCTGGTAATCGCTGCCCTCAGGCACAGAGGGGAACGGTAAATTTAACAAACCAAACCCCCAGGGGAAGAGAAAAGGTGGTCTGAGGAGAAAAAGAGGGGCAGCAGGGTTTGGGAAAAGCACGGGGAGCATAAACCGCTTTACAGCTGCTGAACACACTTAGTGGCTGCCGTTCAAAAGTACCACGGCAAAAATCATTTCTGTCCCACTTTCCCATATCTTACCAAACCAGGTTTCCATCTCTACAGCATAACTGAGACTGCATTAGTGCTCTAGAGAACCCCACTAAATGTGTTTCATGTATGAAATAATTTCAAAGCACTTTTGGAACACTTTATTCAGAGACAGAACTGTGGTGAACGCAGACACAATTACCAAAAAAAAAAAGAAAAATAAAGCTGTACAGGGATTAAGATCAACAGTTCAAACAGTCTGCTTGTGTATCCAGTTAAGTCTCCAGAGAGCACATAGATATCCACAAGTTCATGGCACATCACCGTCCCTTCTTGTACAAAAAGATGCTCCATGTTCTTGCAATTTCCAAGTCCCTCAGTGAAAAAAAAATTATCTAAAATAACATTACTGTACAGATGGAGAATCGGGCACTGTAATCTGAAAGAGACAAATAGCTCCTATCACTATTACAGCTCCTCACAGGTGCCAGAGGACACAATAAGGTGCACATTTATATCTAAATACTGTTACTACTATCATTTTGAATCCTAATAGTTAACTGGGATGAGAAACTGGTTTTGCAGGAGGAAAGGTTCTAAAACTGATCTGCATGATTAGATTTTGTCACAGCTGGTAAATTTTTGTGACTATTTGTGCTAGGCGTATTTGGCTATATTTTCTTTTAAAAAAGTAATATAGCTTCTAGTTAGTAAATATTCTGAGACTATCGTTCTAATTTTCAGATATGTGCTTGTGGATGGTATGCTTGCAGAGGCCTGGCCTTTGCATGTCTATTAGCCTTTCTTTGGACCTGCTCCACGTCCCATCTTTTCAACAGAATTCAAATGTCATCTGCCTCTGGCAGCTCTCCCAGCTACCAGGAAGCAAAGCCTCAAACCAACCCACACAGGGAATGCAGTTCGTACGGATGGCTCAGAGACTGAGTCAGCCCTAATCAGAGAGTACATGGATCTCCCTGTACACAGAGAGTTGCTGCTTTGAAATATATTATCACAAACATCAAGGGAAAAAAATCCAATTTACTTTTAACATTAAAAACAAAAGAAAATAGGAGTATAATTGATTATTGCTTTAAGTTTTATTTGTGCAGTATATATTCTAATAAACACTTTGGGACTTTTCTAAGATATTTTCCCTCAATTCCTTCAAATGACCTAAAGACTAAGTAGATTATTTAAATGTATGTTATTTGAATATTTCTTTGCTCAAGAAAAAAGGAAAAAACACTAATATGTCTTTGTTCCTGAGAATCTTCTATGTTTTTATGGCTATATTTAAAACTTACAAGTGGAAGAGAAGTTAATAAATGCTGTATATATTTAGTGCCATTTAGCAAAATTGTTCTATTAAATCTTTTTCTATTCAACTATAGTAACATATTCAGCAGGAAGGTTTCAAGATATCTGCCTCCCTAACACTTACAGGATTATATTTTTAGATGACTGCAGAAGAAAGTTTAGAATTGATTCTTACCTTATTTACTGAATCTTTGTTATCACTGTTGTTCCATTGTGAGCAGGGATATTAGGTGTAGGAAAATCCAGTTCTGGGGCATCAAAAAAGTATGCCTAAATTATTACAAAAGAGAAAAAGACAGTTTAAAAAGAAACAAACAGTTCTGCCTCATCAGCCCCCAGCTCTTCCTTTCCACACCCACTGTTCATGGGGGTACAAACGCAGCAATTTTTTTTTGTTGTTTGAAGTAGTTTTAGCAGATTAGAAATGGTCAATTAAAATGGCGCTCTAAGCTGTATTTTTTTAAAATGACAATTAGCAGCTAAGGCTTTTGGAAAGACCTGTTCTGCAAGGGAACAAATTGCAGACATTTATGTGACTAGTTACTGTTTAAATGATGAAGTTCCAGGCAGTCTACAGTAACAGCAGCCACACTGAAGTCAGCTGCAAGTCTCCTGCTGACACCAGAGTTTTGTTCTGCCTTCGCCTCCCTGCATGCTGAGCTGCAGGGAACCCAAATTATCTGCTGTGGAAACTGGAGGGGGTCAGAACTGAAGCCTGGATGGTATCATTCTACTTAGTGCAAAGACAACAAAAAAAGTATATATGTTCTCATCATTATGTGTTTCAGCTTTAGGGTTTTCTGTTTTCATAATGCTATTTTACTAAGTTCTAGCAAGTTTATGTTTTCATACACAACTGATAAGCACAAACTATATATTGAACATTTAATAACTTTAAAGGATTAACTAAGCATACTACTTATTGGAATGAGCTGTTACTCATACAATAAAGATTAATGCTTTGCTGCTACTATCATAAATTCCAGATAAATTTAAGACTGTTCTGCAAGTAACCCTATGCTAGATGTATTTGTTATCGAGTTTGCTACTGGTACTATCAAAATCAGATCTTCATCAATTTTTGCTGTGTTTGAAATAATCAGAGATTTTACTCTGGAGATTTTTCAGAAGTACTGTCTTTTTGTTACTTTCCAAAAACAACAACAAAAGAAGAAGATTTTCCAACAAGCAGCCAGCCCTCCTTCCCTGGACTGTAGCACGTCCCAGGTAATGACGCATTAGAGAAAAGAAAAGGCAGTGTCATACCAAACAGCCGACAGCCAGCAGGGCATGAAGCAGAACGATGGTCCCAACAGTTGCCAGTGCAATCCTCCGGTTATCATCTCTGACGGCGGGCCAAAAAGTCATCACCAGAACAGATCCCGAAAGGCACAGAGAGAACATCACCAGGACCCAGCGCACCACTTTTTGTGGAATAATCCATAAAATCTATTAAAAGATAGGAAAAGTCTTGTTAAATAGACTGTGAAACAGATTTTTATTTAATGCATTGTTCTGTGACATTTCATCACTTCCAGCCAACCTGCAAACAAGTTAACTCATGCCTTATCTGATACGTATCTATTGTCTGAGATAGAGTAACATCTATCGGAGTAACAGCTCTAGCGGCTACGGCAGGGATGAGCTCTACTCCTGAGCGTGACGAGAGCACATCTTCCGAGTTATGGGCACTCCCTCCACGGCCTGCCCCTTGCCAGAGTGTCCCAGGACAGTCCCTGCCAGGGGATCATCTTCAGAGCCTGCCCGTCAGCACTGCCACTCCGTGCACCAATGTCCGCAGCCCAGGGGATGCATATCCCCGTTCCCAAACCTGCCTCGGGCTGCCCGCAAGGCTCACCAGGAGCACCCCTGCTTGGATTTGCTGCCTCTGGAGAAATGACTTGCCCTGGGCTTTTCTGGTACCCACAAGACCTTTTTACACTAGACAAGCTTGAATAAAAACCTTTACTCTAGCCAAGCAGAAGGGAGCAAAAGGTTTGTCCAGTCCCCAAGATTTTGACTAACATGAACAATCCCACAAGAAACAGCAAATCTTTTAATCCATGACCTTTTTGCAGGGCACATAATACAGACATGCTCTTCAGGCCATACGTACCGCTGTGGGAATATAAATGAAGAGGGAGTAGCCATAAACACATACTATCTCCAGGAATGAGTAGGAGACAATGTTCATAACTTTGCTGTTCCTCCACATCAGGAATCCCCAGAGAGCAAGGGGAACAAGCCAAGCATAAGCATAAATCGTTGTTGCTGCTATGGACACTGCAAATACGAAAGAGATTTACCATTCTACTTAAAATACCAGCCAGAATCAGAAGCATTTAGCCTAAAACTAGAAAGCTACCTTTGTAAATATTTTCAAATATAAAGTATGAATTATTAATAAATTAACAACTTTGCACATACATCTGCTTTACACCCACTACTTTATCAGCACTTCAAGTTAGTTTACAAGTAAAGAGTCCAGGAAGTATTCTCTTACTATTTTCAATTTCTTTTTTACAACTATTTACAAAATGCTATCAGTTTCAGTGTGAGCGGAAAAGCCAAACAAGAAAGAAAAACTTAGCTACAAACAGGAATTCAGCTACTAACAGCTACCAAAAAAAAAAAAAAAAAAAAAAAAAAAAGAGGAAGAGAATGCAGACATGAGTGCCAAATCTGAAATTAATAAAGTGACTGAATTCCCAAATGGCAGTGTTCTTCCAAGTACACTGTGGATTCTGGAAGCAAACAAAAACTACGTTCCTCTGCAGGCATGGCAGTCTCCTTCAAAATATAAGGGAAGGAGTAAGCAATTGGCTCCCAGCTGGACTGCGTTAGAACATGTTATCTGTTAAGCATCTTTTGCTTATTTTGGAGTTTGCCAGAAGGCAGCAACCTCTAGCTCTTGGTAAGTGATGTGCAGTAATAACCTAATTCAGTAAATTTCTGTCCGAGGCCTGCAGGCTCCTAGGGGTCCTTGGATCCATAAAGGTGTCTACAAAAGCACAACAGTGGCTATTGCTAGGCTCATGCTCTCTGTACAAGAGTCTACTGACAATTTTTTTTTTCAGAAACTGCCAAATATAGGCAGAAAAGCAAGGACAGAAAAATAAATTATTATTATTGTTATTATTCTCATTATTACTTTCTGCTCTGCTAAAAATCTATTTCGTAACTACTTCATGTTCCTGAGGATTAGGGCTCTACCAGTCACATCCTTCTTCAAGGACTCATCTGGTATCTCTATAAATTTAAAGAAAGCAATCAAAAGACTGTGCTAGATCAAAGCCATGACCTGTTTTTACATGACTTCACTACTGCACTAAAAACCCTCACAACTTTATCAGGTATTTACAAACCTTTTCTGAACTCGGGCACATAGTGGTATGTTGGTTTGCCCAGATGGATGAAGAAATTTGAAAGATTGCCACTAACAACAATGGCAAAGACCAGTGTGGCACATATCCAAAAGGGACCTTAAAAGAAAAAAAAGAAACAAATTCAGCAACAGTTCTTCTGCCCTCCTGTTTCTTAAAGTCAGCAAGTAAAAGAGACTACAAACTCAAAACGTTCAGCACAGATGAACAGAGAACCTCACAGCTTGTACCCACCATAAAGGTCAGGATTGCTGCGGATATACAGCCTTACAAAGTTCTTCCCTGGCACTGGGAAAACCGAACCTTTGATTCTGTCCAGGACCTATGAAAGCAAACAGATTTTTCTGACTGAAAATGCACAAAGGAAACAACATAACTGTCAATATCTGTAAGGCATAGTTCAGACAATAGTTCTCTTCTACTGGAGCAGATTATTAACCTGATAGGTGTCCACATCGAAGAACGTCTGGTAGTACTCAAACGTCCAGAAAGGGGCACTTTTCTTCTGTCCGGCAAGCAGCTATGTGGTGGGAAAGGAAAACATCACAAGCATGCAATTTCTGTACTTACAGAGAAAACAGACTTCCCTTAACAGGGAAATACCAGTTTGCACTTATTATGAATTATTTAGTAGTTCCCCCTCCAATACTTGTTAGCAAAAGCTAGTTTCTCTGCCCTGCAGGCAGAATACCGGCCTGGTGTTGTAAGGAGCACCTGGATAACCTTCTACCACCCTGTTTGTAATGTGTGCCTTCTTCAGGATCGCAAGTTCCCTTTCCATCACTGATCGGCTGCATTAGCTGAGCCTTTAGACAAATCCTGGCCGTTTCAAAGTTTCCCGCTCTCCTTCCAGAGTCGCCAACCCCACAACAGAACTGACAGGAACAAATACATGCTGGATTTTCAGGCGCTGCTGCATTCATATCCTGGCATATTTGCTTAACTTAAATCACTACTGATTTCAGTGAAGTTTGCTAGGCTGCCGACCACAGCAGCTGATGGGCCAACACACACTCTTCTCTCTCCACTATCAAGAAAATAACCTATGATAGAGAAGAATCAGCATCTAAATCACCCAGTATGAATCCCTGGTGTAAGTGCATCACCTCTGTTTTATCAGAGTCATCGGTCCCCAATAATTCATCATCTTCTTCTCTCCCTGACTGTTGCAGATGGCTGTGCTTATTCTTAGGGACTGCAGACGGCTCATCGATGCTTATTGTGGTGGCATCAGGATTTGCTGCAAGCAAATTAGCTGCGTCGTCAAATTCTGCAAATAAGTACGTCACAAAAAAGGCGATGATCAAGCTATCAAAAATTAAAATTTTTGTTCAGATAGTTCAGAAAGCTACATGAAGACAACTACACAAGAAAGGACGCATCACTACTTTCAGCATGTCAAGTGTGATCTATATTTCTCAAAGCCCAAACTGACACAGACCAAGCTGAACGTTTAACTGAAGTGTGAGGCCTTCTTTTCTGCTCATCTGCCTCCAACGTGCTGTACTGACAGCACTGGAGCCTGCTTTTCCTTCCTGCGATCAGCCTCCATCCGCGAATCAGCAGGTCCCTACAACAGCGGGGGAAGGCCGTCTCACAGAAGACCATGTAGAAATGAACAACTTTAACCCCGTCCAAAAATGAGTTTTGTTAGACCTGAGTATGATTTATGAAAAAAAATACTTAAGTCAGAAAACACAGCCCATTCCACATTACAGAGCGCTTTGCCCAGCTGCAGCTTTACATCCACCCCAGGGACGATTTCCACCAACGCGGAGGTGACACCTTTCAGCTCACCCACAACGCGTTTTAATGCCAGAAAACAGGAGATACGCGGGATTATGGCGATTGCTGGTACTACCTGCAAAACTTCGAGGAAGCTTTTATCCCCCCCCCCCCCCCCAAAAAAAAAAAAAGGCTCGGACACACTCCCAAACCTCTAGGATTTGGCCCACGCGGACAGCGGGGCCCCAGACCTCGCGTTTACGAGTTCCGTAACAGCGATCACCTTGAAACTTGAGGTCGTCCGCAGCCGCCATCCGCCCGCTTGGCTCGGGAGCGGGGCCCCGCACTCCGGCGCTCCTGGAAAACAGGCCCGAGCATCAGGGCGACAGACAGCAGGGCAGAGAGCGGCTTTTCCCCCCCAAATACGCCGGGTTTATGCCACCGGGCCGGGCCTCCGCGGCGGGGCAGGGGCGACGCTGGCGGCCACGGGCGCCGCAGCCCGGCCAGCCCCGGAGGAGGGCACCCGGCCACCCCGGGGCACCCGGCAGCGCCCCGCGCCGCCCCCCGGGCACCGGCCGCCCGCACCTCCGCAACCCACCGCTCCCGGCAGCGGCCGCTCCGCGCCCTTAAAGGGACAGCAGGCCCCGCGCGGCGCCGGCCAATCGAGAGCTCCGCTGCTCGCGTTTCCTCCCCCGCCTCTCTGGCTCCAAAGAAACCTATCGGTAACGTTTGTAGCGCCGGCCAATCACAGGCGCCGAGGCGCTCTCTCTTCCGCCTCCTCCCGCCCCCTTAAAGAGCCCGCCTCACCTGGGGGGGTGGCAGGGGGAGCGGGAGCGGGAGCGGGAAGGGAAGGGAAGGGAAGAGGGGAGCGGGAGCGGGAGCGGGAGCGGGAGCGAGGCAGGGAGGCCCCGCTCCTCCCGCAACCACCTGCCCCCAACCACCCTTACTATATAGCTTCTGTGCTTTAGGCTACCAGAAAACTACTACAGGGATAATTTAAAGATTACAAAACTCCTCAGTGGATTTTTGGGGGCAGGGGGGTATCCTTCCACCCCCCTCCCCCAACCCGTTTTGGCAGAGAATTGGAAGAGATGGAGCTTCATTAAGTGGATACTGTTTGTACAGTGCTACCAAAATGCAAAATGTTGCAAAACATCCCAGGCCATGCCAATCATGTAAAATAGTTGGTCTTAACTTTGGTTCTTAAATATGTGATTTCTGAGACTGAAACATGTGAAGTTTAAACACACTTCTTACAGGATCAGATCCACACTTAATATAATTCTCGCAATTAATCTGTGGTTCCAGGAAAACCTCTTAATCCAACTTCTCTCATTAGTAACATATACAACATATTTGCGAATAAGACTTAGAATTGTTAAATTCAGATTACAAAGATACCCTTCCCTGTAATTAATGCCTTCGGTGTAGACCGAGATACTCACTGCAGCTCACAATACCCCTTGCTCAGCGACTCTGGACACTGACCTCCATGGAGGGGAGGAGTGTCAGGGCACAAATTTGGCCAAACACGTGAACAGTGTCTCCCCCCCTCCCCGTCCCGTAACCTCATTCTCCTTGCCCTCTACCTTTGCCCGAGCTGTCTCGCTGCGTTCTCTTCCGAAGCGGTCAGATCTCCACCACCATGTTCAGTATCAGGGTATTTCTACAAAAAATCCTCATTTTTTTGCATGTCACTATGTGTGCCGCCGTTGGTAAAACACTGCTGATATTGTTCCCAAAAGCTATGAAAAGATACATCCTAAAACAGGGCGAAAGAAGCAGGATGAATGAAAATCCAAAGTTCGAGTATGAAAACTGGGGTCCAACTTTTTTCAGCTTCAATTATTTTCTCTTTGTGCTGAAAGTGAAGTGGAAAAGGCTGGAGGACGAAGCATATGAGGGACATCCTGCTCCCAACACACCGGTGGTGACTTTCAACGGGGAAGTTCGTCACCTCTTCAATTTCATGCAAGGTCAGTAAATCGGCCACGTAGATGGGGTTGGTTTACTAAAATGGCAAATGAGGGCAACATACTGCTAAGGGAGCAGGGACAAGTGGCTGGCACAAAGGTTCAGGACTGGAGACTGCCTGTCCGACCAGATTAACAGCATTCATTGGATGGAAAAGATAAAGCACATTTGTGCCAGCTGTCTGTGTCTTGGTTTTCCAAAATAACCTGTGTTTATCTTCCTGGCTACAATATGACTTCAAGCCAGTAAGCTTATGAACCTCCTGTAAAAACTGGCTCTGCCAGGAAATACCTCTTTCAGGAATGCCAAAATAATAATCTGTTATGGGGAAAGTAGACACACAGAATCAGACCCATGTGCAGCGTTTCACGAACACTGGCTATCAGTCTGCATACATACAGTAAGTCCCCACACCGCCTCCTTAAGCCATCCTACAGCCCAGAAAGCACCCGATTTCCAGATTCAGTGTAGAATCAGAAATAAAGCAGAAGCTGCTTTGCACTTTGCCCACTCCCCCCACTGAGATCTCTGTAGAATGCAGAATTAATCATTAAACTGCAGTCTCTCATCCCCATGGGAGGGATTAAAGCCTTCTCCAGCTCTACCTTTCCAATTAAAAAAAATATATATGAAATGTATTTATACATACATCTATTTATATCTATAAAATCAAGTTGCAAATTTGGAAAGAGATAAATATTATTTCTCAGGAGGGTGTCCCCTTTATTAGATTCTTAGGATGTGAAACTACTAGCACCAGTTTTTGAAGTTAAGCCCAGCCAGAAGGAAGATCTTGAATAAAATTCAGGTAATTTTACATGATTGTAGACTAAAAGAGGTGCTTAGAAATTCTGGAAGTCCTCTTAAGTTGAGGCCTTGCAATACTTTAAACAGAAGCTTGTAGCTAACACATGTGGGCATTTATTGTGTTAATCTATAAGCAACTGCATAGATATGTTTGCCAGTGGCTTGTGTAACATTGGCTTAATAAATAATATTTAACAGGAGTTCTGTTTGGGAAGGAAGTTGCAAAAATACATTGAAAACATGAAAGCCTGCAGTGCGTGACTGAAAAATTTACAGCTTCCACTCAACACAGCTAGAACAGCAGCTAGACCTGACACTTCTGAAGATCAAGATATGTCCAATAGGTTAAGCACAATTAAGAACCTGTGCTTAGATGCCCAGCTCTTCCCAACACTGTCCTTTGAAAAAGGTTACAGATTATCATATTCAGTACTTTTAAAGTTCCTTTGTCTTATGAGTCTCAGGTAGGTGCTACATGCTGTATATCCACACTAGAACGGTTCCCTATCCCTAAATGTTGCTAACTTCAGAACTGGATCTTGCAATGAGGATGTGAGAAGATGTGTGTCTGTATGGAGCCTTCTGCCTTTAATTGTCTTTACATAGGAAAGAGTCCTCCTTTGTTAAGCTCACTACAGGACTGGATCCTGAACAGGTCAGAACTCAACTAGGGAAAAGAAGGCATCCTTACAGTTGTTTTGCAGAGAAACCTGGTGATACAGATGTTTTGCTACCTTGATAATTAGAGTATCTCAACTTCCTAGGAAGAAAGTTAGGGGATAAGTGACTTACCCATTGTCCCCTAGAAAATGGTAGCAGAGGCTCAGTTCTATGTTTTAATGCAGTCCTTCCTCCCACCACTGATTAAACCACACATTCAGTATCCCTTGTTTTTTCCCCCCAGATAACCGACCATTAATCCTGAATTTTGGAAGCTGCACCTGACCTTCATTTATGTTAAAATTTGATGAGTTCAACATGCTCATCAAAGATTTCAGCTCCATAGCAGATTTCCTTATCATCTACATCGAAGAAGCTCATGCAGTAGGTACAGTATAAACATCAATTTTAATGCCTGTCACAGCCTTAGACATACATCATTCGCTTCAGGGAAAAAATTAGCGAAGGAGGGAACTGCAAACGAAAGGAAGTCTTGCTGAAATCAAAAGTCACAATGCCAAATTTAGGAAACAATTTGAGTCCATCATTGTGCAAAGATTTTTACTTACACATCTGACCTTACAGTGAGGCACTCCTGCTGAAGACACTCATCTGTGTGAAGTGAAGCATAAGCACATAGTTAAATCTTTACAAAACTGCCTCACAGTCTTAGACAGCAACTGCTTTGGGGGGGGAAAAAAAAAGCGTAAACATTTCATAGAAGAAAGTTTAAGTTTATGATACCAGCATGTATTAAGTGTTCCAGAAAACAGTATAGTTAGTATAAATAATTTTAACATGTCTCAAGGACAGATGCAGACTTGAGTTTGAAAAAGTCAGCACAAGAAACTATACAGTCTTTTATCTACACTGAATTTTAGTAAATGCATTCGCACAGATTTTTATCCCAAGATTAATGCAGTTTTGTAAAATGTAACATTTACAGTTTTCAAGTACTCTTAAAATTATGGCATTTTCAGTAGTTTGGCAATAGCTAAAAACTAAGTCATTTCTCAAAAACTTTTAATAGATTCTCTTTTACTAGGAAGAGTTGTATGCAAATATGTACTTCTAGATTTCTGAAAAGAGCAGACAGACCATTTCCCAAATATGTTTCGGTTCTCATAGATCTGAGATTTGTTTTTATAGGCTTAACGAGTAGAATCAAGCAAAACAAACAGTTCTGTTGTTGAAACTATGCTAACTGAGTAGGTATCAGCTAATAGCACTACTTACCATTTTAAAATCTACTTCTCTGTGCCAGTAGTTTTAATAAACTTCATCCAGATGTGATGCATCTTCCACACCTGCTGTTTCTTTAGGCTTGATTTATGTGGGGAAATTTCAGCTAAAACACATCAACTATTTCTGAATTCAGGACAAATGCGAAAATACAGTTTGCCCAAGTTAGAAAAAAAATCTTGCGACCTTTTCTTTGAAAAGTAGCATTGCTCTCATACTCTAAGGAAGAACTTTCATTTCATAGTAAGTTTTGGTGATAGGAATACATTGCAGTATTCTTTTAACACAATTTTAGGATGTGACATATATATGCTACATTTCCACTCTTAAAAATGCCTACTCAAAATGTTCCTTGCTAAATCCTTTTCATTTGTTTTAGATGGATGGGCTTTTAAAAACAATGTTGTTATTAAAAATCACAGAAGCCTTGATGATCGAAGAACTGCTGCAGAGTTTCTTCAGGAAAAGAATCCTTTATGTCCAGTGGTTTTAGACACTATGGAAAACCTGAGCAGTTCAAAATATGCTGCACTGCCAGAAAGATTGTATCTACTTCAAGGAGGGAAGGTCATCTACAAGGTAAAAGATAACAACAACAACGAGCACAATATATTCAGATTTTTAACTTTTAAAATAAGTAGAGAATGTCTTACATTTTATTTAACAGTCAGTATTTCATTCGGTTTCATGGCTAATAATTTCACATTTCACTGTAACTTTGCAGAGAAAAGCATTAGCAACGAAACCAGCCTGGGCCTTTATAACGTGCATATTTGATGTACACCTCAGTCCTGCTCAAATATTTGTCCTCTGGTTGTTTAGAAAAACTAGGTATGGCTAAACTGTGAGATCCAGGAACACGTCCCAGCTCCAGGATCAAGACTTTGGCCCAGTCCCAGTTACAGCAGGGTGTAACCTGTGCATACACCATCTCCCATGCGACGGTTGCCGTGCAAAGGAAGCCCAAGCACACCTGCTCACAGCTCTGATGCTCGAAAGGACTTCTGTGCTTTTCAACATTACCATATAACCTTTTCCCTTTGCAGGGAGGAGTAGGGCCTTGGGATTATCACCCCCAGGAAATACGTGCCATCCTGGAAAAAATGAAGTAAAAGAAGAAAACCAGGACTTCAGGGTAAAAACTATCTGGATGAAGAAGCTCAATGAATATGTTTTTGTACACTAACTGTAAAAAAAAAAAAAAAAAAAAAAAAAAAAGCCAATTTAACAATAGAAACAACTAGAAAAAGAATAATGTGTGTGCATCTAAAGTAAGAACATCTGTAGTGTGGTTGATCACGTATTTGTCTAGAGGCTTTCAAGTCTCATTGCTACAACCCCAGCTACTGCATTATAGTATTCTAATATGCTTATACCATATGCAGTAACAAATAGTACTAGGGTCCATTGAGCTGTCAAGATTGGATACCATTTACATCTTTAAGGAGTATTGTATAGGAAAGAATTCCGGGTGGTGACGTCTGTAAAAGTGCACTCACATACAAAACAACCAATTTCATATGATATTAATCATATTTCATATGATTCCCTTTTGTATACATATAATTTTCCTAAATGTTCACTTTCAAAGACTTCAGAAGGCTTCTGAATAGGACAATTTCTGTTAATGTTTGTTTCTATTAATATTTGTTATGACAGTCATAGCATAAAGCACAGACAGCTATGACCTGATTTTAGAAAATATTTATAGAAACAAGCGACTGAGCTGCAATTATTAAAAACTATTAAAAAATTTCATATGGCTTCAGCTTTTTTTCTCCCCTTGTTATTTATAAGCATTAGCAGAAGTTTATATTGATCCTATTAATTTCTAACAGTTGATTTTTAACTGATCAGAAGAATTACCAATTAAAGAATTTCTGAAGGACTTGTTTTACAGTAGGAAATAATACCTCACATTTATGTATTACGCACTCTTTTCTATTTTAACTCAGAGTGCAAGGGAAACATTTCACAGGAAATCAAGTTTTAATTCATATATTAGGAAAGCTTGATCTAAATACAATAATTTAAATGGACTCAGTTATGTTCAAGTGTTATGGGGTAAGCAAAAAGCAGCGTTTACACTCTCGATTGTAAAACTAGACAGCTGGTACTACAGTTAACAAGAGTACTGCGTTACATACATTAAACTGGTGAGGAACACATACTATATCTTCCAAAAACACTGTAATACAAAGTTTTAATAATAAATATTCTCTGTGCTACAGATATCAAAATATAAATTCATTACAAAACATTTTGAAGTACAAATTTAACCTGGTTTTACATGTTTTCTGCTGTGCCCTCTGCCATCACCCTGTGCACCGATACAAAATGATCAAAAGCAGATTTGATGATGAAACGCAAGTAAGTGGCTTGGAAATCAGGAAGCTATAAAAGAGAAAGAAAATAGTTTTACTGCATTCTCTTTACTGCGTTGTAATACTGCAACAACCAAACACCTTTTGCAGAAATTTGTTAGACAGAATAAAGTAAATATTTCTGTGTCTGTTTTCAAATTACACATAACAAATCAAACTCTAAATACATCGAGCCAGATTCTTCTTCAGATGAGGGAAATTCAAAATGCCTCCCCTCTCCCCCCCAAATATGTACTGCAGCCTTGAAGGCAACAACTGAGGGAGGAAAGAATGTCACACCTCTGGAAAGAGCGCCAACCTACTTGGAAGCAAGAGGCACACGTGAACTCGTATGATGATCTACGGACTGCTACATCCAACATCAACTTAGCAATAGTAAGACAAAACAAATTTTTTTTGTTTTTTTTTCATACTTTCTCCCCAGTTAGTCTAGACATCCCATTCCGTGAAACACTACTGCTATATACTGGAAATACTCACCGGAAATTCTTCTGTTTGAAGCTCTCCTTCTGTGTATTGCAAATCTAGAAAATACATTTTTCAGCAAATAATGAATAACAATGTGCACTACTGTAAAATATTTTCATTGGACTTCAGCGTTCATGAGAGTACAAGGGCCATGAACTTACACTGCACATAGAATTTTTTCTTTACAACGTGATTAACGAGGACAAATACTTTTTACAATATCCCAGTGTAAAAATATAACTAATTACACTGCTTCATAAATCGTCACCCAAGGAGCATTAAAAAAAAAATGCAGGAAAAGGCATTGTACTATACCATATAAGTCTGTTTCTAATTTTTGGAACATAAAAGCAAGTGTGTAAGTAATACTTTTAGCCCTAATACAGCATTTTATATCTCCAAAGAACTAGCAGATGATCAGTCCTCATAAACTTAATTTAAAAGTGTCTGTTCAATTAATGTCTAATAAAATAATCAAGCCCCACTTGCTAACAGAGCAAACAGACAAGAGTTAAAACGACTCACCCAAAAATCACAGAGTACATCAATAATGATTAAAAAGCTGTTTTTATTTGTATAGCTCAATAGAACCTAACTAAAATCCAAACTCAATTTTCTAAATTCTCAATTTCTACACAGTATGTATACTTAGTCAAAGACATAAAATTAGGTTTCAACCTTAAAAGAAAGTGTAGTGTTTCTCAATTTATCATTTGCCATCTAAAAATGCAATTTGCAAATTGGAAAAATGGTGCTGTATAGCACCAAGCTAAATGACAGGAAACCTGGCTATTCTTCAGTATGTTCATACTTTCACTTGATGTTCAAAGGAACCAACATTATTTATGCAAAAAATGATGGTTTCCCCCCAGAGAGTGCACCACTGAAATTATTCAGGCAACTCAAGCGAAAAGGTAAGTTATTGTGAGAACTACTGTATTGCACAACACCATAAGCACCATTTTCAGGCTTCATTAGGAAGTTTTCCTTTTGATGCATTATCTTACTAGTAATAACAAACTAGAAAGGATGTCAATTGACTCTTCTTATCTAACACTAGCTTTGTTATTCTAAAATCTAGAAATACTAAGTCAATCAGCAAATATAAAGATCAACAAAATTCCCACAAAATCACAGCTGCTTCAGATTCAAAATCTTACCTTTTTCAATACACTGTTCAAAATCTACCGGTTCTTTAGACACACTTCTTTCAATCCTTAAAGTCCGCACTGAAACATACATACATGTCAAGTATCAACATGGATTTTGATTCTTCACGGACAATGATCTTCATTGCATTGATTTTCATCTTCAAAGCATTTTACCAGCATTAACTAATTCGCTCTCCCACTTAGAGGTTAGGATTAATATAATCCTCATCCACATTTTCCAAACAAAGAAAAGTTTTCATTTCTTTTGCTTAGCACCTGCTAGCAGTCAAACTCCTGACTCCTTGCTCTGATCTCATACTATTCCTTTCTGCCCTGCAGCTCACATTTTTCCTGTTTAAAAATCTAAAACTAACAGAGTTCTGTTCTATGGAATTATAAAATCAAAACATTCAAAATAAATAAATCATTTAAACAGTAAGTATTGTAGTCCAGTTCGTTACATTAGCTTAACCACCACTGTGCTACAGAACATTTAGCAACAAACTCAAGACAAAGGTATTAAAACAGCAGAATAAACAAGCATGGGGAGGGTAGATTTGCCATCTTCTTCCTCGTATATTTACGAAAAACTTTAGATTTTGGGGGGCTGCTGTTTTAAGCTAGATCTTTACAAATTTGTTCAAAACGATTACTTACAGAATGTGACACAACTGTGAGAAATTAAATGTATGGAGACACACACACACATGCACACGTGCATGCTCTAACACTGCGGTATAGGAATTCTCACCTAAATAACACTGAATTGTGACTTTGCTGATTTTGACACACGTAGGAAAAGCGATAATGAATTCCTGCGGGAACATCCCTGTCGTCGTCCAAAAGGTTTCTGAACTTCTGTGGAGGAAACAAAAGCACAACCTGCTGTTTTTCCTTCGTAACTTCCTCGACAGATACATTTACCAAAAAGAAAAAAGATAAATCCATTGGGGACATTTAAAATACCCCCCCACCGCGCGCCCGAAGTCAGCCCGGTTCCCCCCCCCGGCGCCCCCGCACCCGTCCGCCATGTTCTCGGGGGGGTACTTCTCGTCGCTGGAGGTGGCCAGCACGACGGCAGCCCCCGCCGAGCTCAGGCACCAGTCCGCGGCCTTCATCGCTGCGGGGCGGACGAGGAGGAGGAGGAGGAAGAGGAGGCCGCCACCGACCGGAAGCGGCCCGGCGCCGCCGTTGCCAGGCAACCGCCCCGGGCGGAGCGCCGCGCACACGCGTCCCCCCGCGCCGCGCGCCCCCGCGCTCCGTTCCGCCCCGGAGCGCCCGTCACGGCGGCGCGCAGACCCCGCCGCCCCCCGCGGGGGGAGGCGCGCGCCCGCGCACGGGGCGGCCGCCGGGAACGGCAGTGCCGTAAGAGGCGCCGTCACCCCCCTCCCCTACCAGGGACCCCCCCCCGCCAGGGACCCCCTGCGGCCCCGCCCGCCGCTCCCGGCAGCCCCCGCCCCGCCCCGCCCCGCCCCGCCCCGCGCGCGGCGCTGCGGGCAGGCGGCGGCGCCCCAGCCCCAGCCCCAGCCCCAGCCCCAGCCCCAGCCCCAGCCCCAGCCGAGCCGGGCGGGCGGCGCGGCCCCTCCCGGGGCAGGTAGGTGGCGGCGGCCGGCGCCGAGCGGGTACTCGCGGCCCCGCACCGGGGCAGCCCGCGCCTCGGGGCCGAGCCGAGCCGAGCCGATCTGATCCCCTGGTGCCCCTCGGGCGGCACCGCTGCCCTCCGCACACGGCGGGCAGGGCCCCAGCGCGCCCCCCTCCCCCCCCGGCACGACACGATCCCTCCTGCCCCCGGGCAGGGCCCCAGCGCCTCCGGCCGCCCTGCAGGGATCCGAGCCCCTCCCTGCCCCCCCCCCTCCCCCGGGCGAACCAGATCCCTTCTCCTCCCCCCGCTCCGGGCAGGAGCAGGTCCCCTCTGCTCCCCCCCCCCCCCCCCGGGCAGGAGCAGATCCCTTCTGCCTCCCCCTGAGCAGGACCAGATCCCCTGTGTGCCTCCCCCCCCCCCCACGGCAGGACCAGATCCCTTCTGCCTCCCCCTCAGCAGGACCAGATCCCCTGTGTGCTTTCCCCACCCCCGGCAGGACCAGATCCCTTCTGCCCCCCTCCCCCCCTGGGCAGGACCAGATCCCCTGTGTGCTTTCCCCACCCCCGGCAGGACCAGATCCCTTCGGCCCCCCTCCCCCCCTGGGCAGGACCAGATCCCCTGTGTGCTTTCCCGACCCCCGGCAGGACCAGATCCCTTCTGCCCCCCTCCCGCCCTGGCCAGGACCAGACCCCCTGTGTGCTTTCCCCCGCCCCCCCGGCAGGACCAGATCTCCTGTGTGCCCCCCGCCCCCCAGGCAGGACCAGATCCCTCCTGCCCCCCTGGGCAGGGCCCAAGCCCTTCCCGCCCCAGGCAAGACCTGATCCCTTCTGCCCTCCCCCAGGCAGGACCTGACCCCCCCCGCGGCCCCCAGGGCAGGACCCCATCCCTGCCCCCAAGCCAGGGCCACTGGTGGGGGGCAGCGGGGCACGGCCTAAACCCCACCGCCCCACCTGGGCGAGGTGGGGAAGGGGCACCAGGAGCCTGCCCACCCGCAGCCAGGCCTGGGAGGGACATCCCCCCACAGGCTGCGCTGCCCGCTGCTGTCCGCCATTAGCCTTCCTCCTCCTCCTCCTCCTTCTCCTCCTCCTCCTCCTCCCCATGCTGGCGGTGGGCAGCACAGCCAGGGCCACGCTATGGGGTCCGCAGCCCCCCGGGTCCCCTCAGCGCCAGGGCAGCGCTGCACAGCCCGGGCGGCATGGTGCCCATCGCAGGCTCCCAGCACGGCGCGTCGGGGCCCTGCCAGCCCTGCGCTCCCGCTCGCCTGGCGCGCGTGGTCAGGCGGCAGGTAGCACCCAGCCCTGCTGCACGCAGCCTGGCCTCCCTTGCACTGCAGGGCTGTGCGACTGCGTGTGCGCAGGCCTCGAGGGGAACTGCCGGGGTTTGGGGTCTTTCCCGAGTCGCGTTTTCCTTCGGGGCTGTTCTTCACCTGTCTCCTGGTTTGTTTTTGCAGACCTGGACGAGGGGAATGTCTTACTGCCTCCACTCAGAACACCGTTTGGATACTGGGCCAATATATGTGCGTGAAAACGGGAAGCTGCACGTGGTAAATCAGGGTACAGGCAACATACAGAATGTCACCCCCAAACAAGGATCTTTTAGGCTGTTTTCCAGAGGATTCTCTGTGGAGCTGTGTATGAACAGGGAGGACGATAGGGCAAGGAGGCAGAGGACTGATCATTTCATCTTCACATACACTAAGGAGGGGAACCTCCGATATTCTGCCAAGTCTCTCTTCAGCCTCGTGCTGGGTTATATTTCTGACAACGTTGATCATATTGACTCATTGATTGGTTTCCCAGAGCAGATTGCTGAAAAACTCTTTTCAGCTGCAGAAGCAAGACAAAAGTTCACAGAACCAGTTACAGGACTGAGAGCGCTACAAAAGTTCACGGAAGCGTATGGCAGTCTGGTGCTATGCTCGTTATGTTTGCGGAATAGGTAAGTGCATCCAGTAACGAGCACCAGCATCTGCTTGTGCTTTTTGCAAGCATGCTTAAGGTTTCCCTTAAATGATTTTCTCTCAAAAATAATTTAAAAAAATCATGGGCTGTATGACACTGCCTAATTTTAATCAAGTGGCCTGAGCCTTGACTCATTCTTCTTGCTTCATGGGATGTTTTTGTAATTGCTGTTTACAAGCATTTCAGTGTACTTAGCTGACCACACAGATAAAATACACCTCGACAAGCTGTCCAGGTTTGTTTACTCTGAGCTTACTGTCCCATTTCATTTTGGGGGGCTCAGCAGAAGATAATAGTCTTGTGATGGGCTTTGAAGACAGATAAGTTTTAACTTAGTTTATTTGGTATCTATCCCCATATTTAACACACTTTAATGGTGTTGCTCTGGTTAGAATCCAGCACCATTTTTCTGTCTTATCCTTGTCTTTGTTTTCTCTCAGTACAACAGAGACTTGCCAAACTTAAAACTGGGTATGTTTTTAAGGCTTTGCTCCTACTGAAGTCTTTCCCAGTAATACAACCAGTCTGTCTTCCGTCTGTACACTTTAAAAAAGGGGATGGTTTATCCAGTTTAAAATTAAAGTACAGACATATTCATCTGAATTGCCAAGGGTGTTTTGACCAGAGTAGGAGTCTTTGATCAGAGGTCAATTATCCTTTGTTTTATCCTTTAAACCTACTCCATTTTTATCTTTAGTACAAATACTTTTTATGGGCTTAATTCAGGAATGAAGTTACCTCTGGCATCTTGTGCCTTTACAGGAAGCTGCATTAAGTATCAAATCTTTGAAACCCAGGAAAAGAGATATTAAGGCACTTTCTGATGAATCTTCATTCTGAAACAGCCCGCTCTTCCCTTCACACGCCTTCTGAGTTGATATTACCCATCAGGAACTATCTTCTTGCACTTCAGTTGTGCATACTGCCTTCCACATGACTGAACTGCATGACAGAGGGATGTGGTGGGGTAGTTTAATAGGCTATACTTGCAGTAGGAGGATATTCCAGTCCCCTCACTTGCATGGGCAAAGAGGTGCTTCCTTGGGGGCACAGGTCTGTGAGCATCTCTCATTTTAGCACTGAAGCTGTTGGTTGTCCTCAGGGATTGTCTTGCCATGGCGACTATAATAAGTAAATACAGGCGAGATGGGTGAGTTAGTGATTAGTAAGTGCAAGCAGTGTGAGTGCATATTTATGCATGCTGTTCTTCAATGGTCTGTTCCCATCTCTGAACCGCCTACTGAATAGTTCCAGCACAGATGTTTGTGTGGCTGCAGAGTGAATCAGACCAGGGAACCAAACCAGCTAAAAAATAACCTGTTGTGTAACGATTGCCAGGGGTGTAGTCACTGCTCTAGTTGGAGTCCTGCAGGTGTCCTGTGAGACACTTGTCTCTAGTGAAGTATTTCATTTGCAGGTGTAAAAAGTAAATTTTACCCTTTGCTACATTTAGAGTAGATTTTAACATTGGATAGATGTAGTCCTGTTTACACATTGAGATACTGAGGAAGAGCAATTTGGGAAGTTGATTTGAGATAAACTAGAATATATACCCTACTTTATTTTAAAGACATCCCTAACAGCAGTGTTTGCAACTTGATGTCTAATTCCTAATCCAGTAGTTTGAGTCAAAGCAGAACCATGATGTTGGTTCAAGTAGAAATCTGGGAACTCAGATGTATTGCGTGCACACTGCAGCATAGAAAGGCAGTTAGGACAGCTGGCTAATTTCTGGCAATTTTCACATAGGTATTAATGTGAAATGACTGCATGACGCTAGTGACAGTTGAGGATCTAGGACCCTTCTTACTTGTCTAAAAATGAATGGCTTTTTGCACTTTACAGATACCTGGTTATCTCTGAAAAGCTGGAAGAAATTAAGTCTTTCCGGGAGCTGACTTGTTTGGATCTTTCCTGTTGTAAACTTGGAGATGAGCATGAACTGCTAGGACATCTCACTAAAGAAGCTCTGTCTAGGTACTGATTTCCTGACATATAATTGATAATGATATTTTCTTTTCCCATCACTAAGCAATTCAAAGAATCAGGCTGCAACTCTAAAGGAAAGTTTCACAGGCAACAGCATACAAGTTTCAAGGTTTTGGTTCTTTCATAAAATCTGTTCTTGAGATAAAGTACAGAATTTATTGTACACAAACGACAAAATCCAGATCTCAAAAGGTCCTATAAATATGCAAGTGTAGAAATATAAATTTACTGTCTCATGCTTTTAAATCAACTTTTTATAAATTTCCATTGTCCATGTTAAAAAATGTGTCTTAAGCATTTCTAACAGCGTTAAGACTTTTATTTCCTGTTTTTTAGGGAGAAGTTTATCAGCCAAATTTTTAACCGAACCAATGTGCCAGATAATGATTGCTGCAAGCACTAGGTTAAATATTTTGTTAATTAATATTTGGAAAATAATTATGTAATTTTGACTGATACTAAAGATTGACAGGTAGAAAACTGGAAATCAATAGGCAGGATAATTGCTTGCTAATTAACAGATATTATGTTAACATAAGACTTTGTGCATTGTGAGTCAAGATTTTGTCTTGAAGTGCTCTAAAAAAATGTTTTAATTTTATTTTTTCTCTGAGGTTTGTTTATCTGTGTCATAATAGCTCACTGTGTACTTAAATATCATTGCCCATAACTTACCAAATCTGTCCTCTCTCATTTTGCCAAGTATTTTTCTCTTTTTAGTTTTGAGTCCAGTAGAGATTGACAGCCTTGAGTTAATAACATTAATTTATAAAGAACATTATTGTCTGTTAGCCACTTCTTGTGCTCTAGGATTGGTTTGTCATTGGAGCTCTGGGAATAGTTAGTTGAGTAACTGCTTCTGTTGAGCTAGTAAAGGGAATATAAAAATATTTGTTAGCCCTACCAACCCAGGCTTCTTGCTTGTTATTTTTTATTAATACTAACAAAACAGTAGACTGAAGGCTTGGCACAGGAAGAGCCCAGAGGTTCTATGTAGAGTTCTAAGACATTTTGCAAAACTGTCTAAAAAATTTGTCTGTTAATTATGGATCTGTATTTCTCTCCTCAGTGTAAAAAGGCTCCTCCTGAAAGACAACTCTTTATCAGATGCAGGCCTTCGCAGAATGACAGCGCCAGTACGAGTATTGAAAAAGGGACTTGAGAATCTTTTGATACTAGATTTGTCTTGTAAGTGTGTCATGGTTTAATATTAGAAGCAAGCTGTATCCTTTTAACTGAAGAACTTCTCCTCTGTAATACTGAAGGAATGCAATCAATTTAGTGATTCCTATGAGCCAAGTACCCAACCCCAGGACCCAACCTTCCAGGAGCCACAGGTTGTACCTATAGTCTCAGCCACTTGCCACTGAAATCTGTCTACCAGTGACGTAGGGGAAACAGGGCCAGGCTCCTAGCTGGCATAAATAAAATGCTTACAGGATTATCTGTGCAATCCAAAACAGAGGTTAAATTAGCCATTTCTGTTTCAATTCAGTGACTAACACTGAACTTTTACAGTGTTTGACAATTGTCAGTTTTGATACATGGACGTACCATCTTCTATGGTAGTTCAGTCTTTTGTTTGACTGTTAGACATGTAAACTTTAATACAATTGCTACTGTGCTGTTCATTCTCTGCCTGGAAAGCATATATATATATATAATATTAATATATGTAACTAGTGATTGTACCATGATACCCACACAAAGGCATCCCAGTTAAAGTTATTTAAGTAGCCTGTTAGGTGCTTGTATTTGCAACCTCCGCAGTTTCTTGAAAGTAACTTTTTCTAGAGTGCTTTTGGAAGCTCTGCTTGTGTGTCTGTTCACACGTTGTTCAAAATGATATTAAAAGTCATGCTACAGAACTGATATAGCCTGCAGTTCATTCTGGAAAGTTTACCAGCATGCACTGTTAGGATTTCTGTAATTCAACAAACTTCCGCTACTACTTGTATAAATATTTTGAATAGCTTGAGCGGAGCTATTATAACACTTGTGATTATTAGTGAGAGAGAGGAAAAAAAAGACTCACTTTCAAAACATGAAGCATATTACAAAATGGCCCAAGAAAACCTTGTTTAAATATTAGCTTTTGGAAGAAATAGTTTCTTGGCATCATGACCATCTTTTTCCACATCCTGCAACCTAACTAACTTTACTTGACTTCCTAGGTAACCCTAAAATCACAGATGTGGGAATTGGATACCTTCTTTCTTTCAAGAAGTTGAATTGTTTGGATATTTCTGGAACAGGTCTCAAGGTAAAGCAGAGCTTCTGTCCAAGTTTACTGGACAAGCACAACCAAATGTCCTTCCCCACTTGCTACTTTATTTCTCTTTTCACTAGGATGTTAATGCAGTCATTAAGCGGATCCAGATGCAGATAGGCCTCGTTCATTCAAAAGTGCCTCTGAAAGAATTTGATCATAGTAACTGCAAAACAGAGGGATGGGCAGAGCAGGTATGTGGTTTTTAGATCTTTTTTACTCTCTAGAAATTTTTCTTGTGTAGTATGAAGTCACTGAATAGTAAAGAATAAGGAATAGAGTTGTTTCCAATGGTATTTCTATAAACTTTCAAAAAATGCTTCTTCTAACTCCTTCAAATTTCATTTCAGACAGTTTTGCAGTGGGAACAGGCAGTTATGGAGGCCATCAAGCCACAAGAAAATCTGAGATCCAGAACAGCAGCTCTGCGCTTCTGTACGTACTGCATAGAGACTGAGCAGCTTATTTTCTACAGGGAATCATTTCATACATCATTGCTTAGTACAAACAGCATCTCAGATGTGCAGCTTCAGCCATCTGTGGAGCTGTATTACAATGTGTTTGGTTTTCTTCATTTGTTAGATGGGTGGATAACTCTTAGATAGCATGACAAGAGTCTTAAGGCCACATTTAATAACAGAATTTTATTTTAAAAATGATTTTTATTGTTCTCCTTAAATTTTTAAGTACAAAATAGAAATGTTCTTTTCCCTATTTGTATTTCAACAAAGCAGTCTGCATTCCAGGTTGGCATGGTCAAAGCAATTTGCAACACAAATATGCATTTTTCAGTACAATTTGTTTTGTCCAGATATAAACTTGATCTTCTCTCTTTTTTTTCCTGTAGATGGCAAGACACGCAGAATAGAGGAAGTAGTCAAATGCAAATTGGCGGAGGCAGAAACAAAAGCTTCTGGAAACTTACAGTTTTATAAGGAAAAAAATCAAAATTGCTATTTACCTTTGAAAAAGGAGGTTGCAGACAGCCATGAATTAAAGAACAATAAAAAAAGAGCTTTGGCTGAACGAGAGAGGGAAAGGACTTCCAAACAGAAGCATTTGTGCCTCACTGTGGAGGACTGGGATTTGTTAAATACCTACTGACTCAGAAAGAAGTGGGTCTTTGTTTGTTTTCTTGCTGATGACAGAATTTAGACATACTGAGAGGGAGTAACATAAAGGAGACCAGCACTGTTGAGTCTGGTTGCTGTGATATAGTAGTGAGTTGCTTATGCTTGGGGAGGGGAGGGCTAAAGGCAAGGAGAAGGATAATGATACTATTGTATATTTTCAATACATAATAATTTTTAAAATAAAGTTTTTTGTCATCCTTAAGTATTTCTTCTGACACAGATATAATTCAGAAAAATACTTGGTCCTATCCCTCCTCTCTTGCAATGATTAGTCTCCTGTCTGGAAGAGGCAACTCCTGATTTTAACTCCCTCTTCAGATGAGCAGGGTAGAGGGGTTTGTTTTTGTTGACACTGAAAACATTCTAGGTGCCATAGTACTCAGCCTAAAGCTGTCACTGAGGCAGCAAACACAGCTACACTGTGCTTGTGAAGTGCAGCGGGACTGTAATAGCTGTGGTAGTATATAAACCTCACCCTGTAAGCGCAAGGCTGTGCTCAGAGCTCTGACAAAGGGAGGAAGCAAACAGGATAAGCACAGGCCCTGGGGGGAGGGAGGCAGAGAGACTATAACCCCTAGGTAACATAGTTATTGCAGAAATGCAAAGTAGAACAGTAGAACTTATCTCCCTCCTTCTAACCCAGGAAATGAGAGCTGAAACTGGGTTACTGTAGATTAAAGCATACAGTTGTAATATATGCTCACTTACAAGTAAATTCACCTGCATTTTAGTCTTCTGTGGTTTACAACCTGTTTTCAGTGCCCATGCATGTCTGCAATATCCTAACTGTATTTCACCATCTAAAAGCATTCAAATAAATGTTCACTGCTATATACATACCTCTACAACAGACCTAGGTACTCGGAATTATTCTGTGTTGGTCTATCTAAAGCCAGGAATACAGCTGTAACGCTAAATTTGTTTGCCCTAAAACACACATAGGGCAAGAATTCATTCAAAACTGACTGAGGTGCACAGTGCCTACAAACATTTTACCGTGCTCTTTAAGGCAGTTTACTATAGGTTTCCTCTACTAGTGCTTATTTAGAGGATATCTTCCTTTTACACCGTTGCTTGGCATACTTCAGCAGCAAGAAAAGCAGCACATCTTTAGAATTCACAAAGATGCCAAGCAAAGGAACTTCACCTCAAAAGTGCAAGAGAGATGGGAGAAAAGATCTTTTCTCTCTTTGTTCCTTTACTGCTGAAGTCTCCTCAAAAGGACTACAAACAAAACAGGCGTACTCATGTTCAAGCTCTACATTTCTTCCCAGACACTCAGGTGATTAATAGCTTTTGCTGAAGACTACATCAGCCCTGTTCCAGGATAATGGCTGGGCTTAGTGAAGCAGCTTCTCAACAGGGAGGAAGACCACCATGACGTTCAAATATAATCCTCTCCCTAGAGCTGGCTTTTGGTTCAGCAGCCACCATGGATTTCTTTTTCTAACCCTCCCATGACTGTGGAGACCTGCGAATGTGACCATGAAGAGATGTCGGTCTCAAAGCCTCCGTATATTTCATTTTGCATCAGTAAAGGAGCTGGGAGCCGATACCTTGAGATAAATCACAGGTGTATCGTGATTTGGCATGAATGGTCTCTGCCCAGGTCATAGGGCCATTGGGTGAAATAACATAGCAGACCCTCCATTTTCAAAAGGGGTGTTTTAGAGCACTGTTTCTTACGTTCTCCATCCTCAGTACGGTGACTACTCATTTCCTTAGCTCTTCTTGCTGACCAGCACACCTCTTTTTAACTCACCACTGTGCAAATTTTAACATAGGAAGACAGGCATTTTTTGCCGCTATGCCCTTGGTCCATCAACCCACTCATCTCTAAAGAAAGCCCTCATTAAGACACTCAACCTCACTCTGCTGACAAGGAAACAAGGCAGTAAGAAAGAAAATGACTGAAGATAACTAAAATACATATATGCTTAACCAACTGCCTGGTTGAACTGCCTGCTGCATCCCTTGCTGTTCACAGGCTGACTTCCCAGCATGGACTGGTGCCGTGAATCTGCTGCCCACAGGCTTCTGCCTCCCACGTCTCCCTTGGCTAGCCTTGTCACAGATGTAAAGCCAGAGCAGGATGAGTCCCTGGCTCCTCCCACTGGTCCTGGAGGTCAGAGTCCCCTGGCTGCACCCCCTGGTCCCCAGGAGCACTCACTGGGTCCTGACACAGGGATATCAGCCAGAGAGCAACTGTGGGGCATTACCCTGCAGGTAATGGGTGAGTCAGCTTCTCCAACACCAGTGAAGCTTTACTGGCTATCCTAGATCCAGAGATCACATCGTAGATCCCATTTCTTTGTAGTTCAGCACAAGAATCTCTCCTCCCTTAAGTCACGCACCTTCCTTTTTATCATGGCTCACAATAAGGTAAAAATCCCAACATTGTCCCTGTCCTAAGGCAGACCATCACTTGACCTCTGCTCAGGTGGAGGAATGGGCATACCTACACAGCAAGCACAAAAACCCAACTCCCATTCTCACACATTGCACTCCTTGGCCCTTTCTTGTTTGCCTTCAGGAGCATCTTGAAACTCGGTGGAAGGGAGCTACTGCAATGACACGACAAATACCAGACTAGGGGAAGGAATACAGCAATTGCCATATGGGTCAGCCTAACTAGCCATAGCACAGCATCCTCTTCCTGACCACAGCAAACATCAGATCACATGTTCTGGAAAGACGTGGCCATCGCAACATCCCTGGTGCAGGGCAGATTTCTTCCTAACCACACTGGTCTCTACGCTGAGCATGAGGATTTCTATATCCTTTAACAGCCAGTCAGTTCAGTCCTTGCTAGCAACAGCTGTTTTGTTATCTATCTACAGGGCCAACCTTTTTTTGATAAGTCACACAGGCTCTGGTGTGTTCTTGCAATGGGTTTGCCCATTAATTGCCCATTTTGAGGGGTAAGATTCCTCTTTTCCTCCTCTCCCATCCATCTGTGACTACTGCCCCTTAGAAGCGTGCAGCAGTCTAGCTTGCTTGCACCTTCTTAGTAGGGAAAGCTTGTTACACACCTTTGCACTTCAAAGCCAAACAGGCAAACAGTCCACAGCTGAACCAGCCTGAATCAGAAATGGCTCTTCTTCCGGGGGAAGAGAGACTGACTCAGTAGTGTGGCCTCTGAATCTTGCCTTCCTGAGCTTGTCCTAAGAAATGCTGCAAAACTTCCTCATCGATTTCAACAAAACATACTTTGGGGTAACAAGAGGAACACAGTGACTGCAATAAACCAGACTTTATTTACCAACCCCAAATCAGCTGTGTTGAAATGTTAAGTGACTGGGATTATGCATCTCTTTCATGCTTTGACTGAAACTGGAAGCTTGAAAGTGAGAAATGTTTACTTTCAAAACTCAACCTCTCCTCTGAGCTCCAGCACTAGAAACACTGCAGTACTGTCTCACACACACAGAGAAAGCAAGACATCCTTCCTAGCTAGGTATGAAAGAGAACAGGTAAATACAGATTTAAAAGGTTCCCATAGGACCTGTTCCATTATGCAGAGTTTTACTATCTCATTTTAGATAAAGTGTAAGTCAGAATACAGTAAAGCTATTTTTAAAAGATCTTTCAGATCTACAGCTGTATCCCAGTTACAAATTAGAACAAACATTCACAGTTTATACAAGTCATAGTGACACGTCAAGTTTTAGATCACAGGACAGAGAGGAAATGAGTGAACTGTTTATGCTTAAAGATATATGACCTGGGTTGGTGGTAGGAAGAATATTGCCTGGAGATTATTTTGGATCTAGGAAAGTAAGTACTCGCAGTAAATCTGTTTCTCAGATATGATGTTTTAGACACATGAGTTTTTCGAAAGAGCAGAAAAAGACCACATCTTTCTTAAATTTCAATGGCATGTCCCTATCTTAATCCTGTGGACTGCTTTGAAGGTTTGCCTAACTGATCCTGCTCTACTTGCACAGGAATTAAATGAGCAATGAACGGATCCTGTCATGCCCCATGGCTGCCCCAGCAGCAGATGTGGCACTCGGCTTTCTCCTGCTCGCTGCTCTGAGACTGTGACTGACTTTTTTTTTTTCCTTTTTCCTTTCTCACTCTAAACTCAGGGCTAGAAAGGCTCATGTCACTCAGCTCCACCTGATTTGCTGTTCAGGATAAGCCTCAATTCACCTTTACAGTCCCTTCATCTAACTCTCTTAAAAGGCACCAGCATTTCAATACAGGAGAAGCACCTCAGCCAAGGCTGGCCAGACACAGGTACGTCTCTGCGTTGGCAACAGCTAATAAACAGTCTCCACCTTGCACACAACTAGCTGACGTATTGAATCTATGTTGCCTATTTTAAAGTTATATTTTCAATTCCCCCCCCCCATTTCCAACTAGAAATAGTTCTGCAGCAACTGCTGTGCTGGCTAAGCTTCAGAACTGGCATGTCTTTAAACTTCACGAAGAGCACAGGGTCGTCTGTGCAACCCAGCTCCACAGAGCTGGGAGCTTTGAAGACGCTAAGGAAACCTCTTCTTTCATGGTGACAGTCTTCCTTGTCTACACTGTACAGAACGAAGATTTGCAAAGAGAGGAAAGAGTCATCACTCCTGTTTCCTCATTTCTTTCCTCTCCCCGAAGGTCTGCAAGAGGGCCAAAACTGTACTGAGCCCTTTTCTCTCCAGCATCCTTCATCGTAAAAGGCAGAACACATTACTGTCTCTTCCAAGAGGGAAGTGGAGTGGCTGGGAGCTGCAACTCACCCTGGCTACACAGCGAGTCTCAGCTCTTGCAGTCTTGTTCTCCGTCAGTTTGCAGTTAATTGTCAGAGGCCTGGCAGCTGGATCCAGGCTATGGGATGGCTCTGCCTGGTCCCTCAGTCTCCCAGTAGGTACAAAGATGCTCCTCAGGAGCAGACCAAGATCCCCCAGGCCCCAAAGCCCAGATGTATATGAATGGAGCAGAAAGCAAGGCTGGAAATAACAGAAAGCAAGGGGCGTCCACTGCATGGCCTAATGCACCTAGGACCTCAAGCCTGCAAGACACTCTACCCTACCCACGTAGAAAAGACTCACCTTCACATGACCTGCTAAAGTGTCCCAAAATTCATGTCTAGCCTGTAGCACTGGCAACCATGTACTGAAAGCACAACACTTCTGTCCCTTTTCAGTGTTGCTGCATTCTGATCGGAGAACTGCTGATCAGGTTACGCTCAGGTAGAGCTTCAAAAGTGGGTGGCAAAGCAGGAGGGCAACAAGGCTTAAAGATGACAACGCAGAATGTGCCCTGTGGTATCCAACATTTCTTGGCACCAAAACTTCATGGTTTGCAGATATACTCATCGGACCAACTTGCACAGTGCTGGATGCTGTCCCGGCACAGTCTTTTTGGGATGCAGGTGCAATACTCATAGAGCACAGGGGTGCAGCTCCACCACTCAGACCCACAAGGAGGGCAGGCAGCCACTGGGAGGGAGGAAAAACAGGGATCAGATATGGTTCCTGTTGCATTGGCCAGTTATCTCCTTTCTTACACTAATAAGTATCATTTCACCCCTTGGCAAGTACTGAACAGCCACTGATGATAACCCTGCACCTGTGAACCCACCACAGGGGATACTCACTTGATGCTACCTCTAGAAGACGATCAGGGAGCATGACATTACAATGACTTTCATGGCAGACATGCCATGCTACGAAGAATGATTAGCTGTATTTAAAAAAATAACACAAAAAACCCCACACTATTCTTGAGAAAGCTGCTGATACATGCAGGTCTTGACTGAGGTTCAAAACCACACGAGTAATTTAGAGACAAACCTGCTACTCATTTCAGTGAAAGGCGCATCCCAATACCCAAGACAGCTCTGAAACAGTTCGCTTTACTCACATAGGCACATTTGGTTCTCCTTAGCCCTTAGAGACATGCCCATCTCCTGACCAAGAATCAATGGCTAGTTCTGAACTACTGTTGCTGGCTACAGTTACACATCAAGATAAAATTGCTCTGTAGTCAGCAAGTCACAGAGAAGGAGCGACTTAAGGGGCTGGGAACAAAGTGTGGAGCTTTTCCCCTCTCAGTTGCTGGTAGTAGAGGTTAATTTGGTGGTCATAATTACACGTACTGGGCAAATGGCTGCTAAACAACACAAGCCCACAAGCAGCAGGCTGGGTGGAGAGGAAGCCAGAGGATGTGAACTCCAGACTTTGACACAGTCGTTGACAGTTGACATGAAAGGGCCCACATGCTTCTTACTCATGTCCTAGTTGTTTCATGTATTAGCGGATGACACCAGTCTCCAAGTTGGCGTTTTCCAACACTATCAATGAGCTCCATGCCCTTAAAACGCTATTTCAGTCAATCAGCAAAGAAGATCTTTTGCCTAATGGTAGCCAGAAGACAGACTTACAGCTCTCCATCTCATCAGAGCAGTCCCCACAGTCATTCATCCCATTACACCTCTGATCAGCGTAGATCCAGTACGCAGGGTTACTGCAGCGGAAAACCAGGTATCCTGGAAGGCTACTGGGCAAGTCATCTGCAAAACCAGACACACAAGATGCATCTGCTGAAACAGTGATCCTAGAGCCTAGACAAAGTCTCCCAGGTTTATCTTGCTTGTGCCTGAAGCCAGAAACAAGGAGCAGTACTACAGGGATGCTAAGCTCTCTAAAGAGCTGTCTCACTATAGGAAGAGCATCACTGTGAGGATGATCACAACAAAACTGCTCACCACAGAGTTTCTCCCGCTCATCCTCTCCATTCCTGCAGTTCCGGATTCTGTTGCAGACTTGGCTGGCTGGGACACAAGTCACTCTGTCATCGCACAAGAAGCCTGTCCGGTTATTAGAGGCTACACAGAAACGGTTCACTGAAGGGAGAGCAAGAAATAGTTTATTTTCAGACATTTTCATATTCACACACAATATGAGGAACAGATCAAGAAGGAGGGAGATTTCAGAAATTTGTCAATCTGGAGATAACCGGGGGTCAGAACTTATCTCCAATCACTTCACAGCAGACACCAGCAGTCTGCAACATGATTGTACCACCCAGAGTTACTACAATCCCATCGAGGAGGAAACTGCAGTAGAGGAATGGACTGCAGTGACTCAGGCTGCCCAGAGCTGACACAGCCCCACACAGCCCCCTTCAGTTCCTTTCCTTCTCCCTGGTCCACGCAGGAAAGTGTCTTCACACACCACTGTATCACATGGGGGATGCTGCCAGAGCACAGCATAGGGGAGGAAAAAAATCACATTGGGGGACTCACAGGGAAGAAACCCATTTATTCCTGTGAAACACCAAGGCTTACAGCATCACTGATCTGCTGGTTGCTGAAAAGAGTACAGGAAAGCAGAGATGCCCTATATTTGCCCAGCAGCTTATATTTTTACCCAGGTATCACTGCTAACAACTGCTGGAAGCAGGACCAGGGGCCAGAGGGACCTGTGCTCGGACCCACTATGGCTCTTCTTGTGTAACATCATTTTCTGCCCACCTCTTACTTATCAAAAAATAACAAACCTCAGGAGACCAACCTGGTGTGCGTGGCGGGAGTCCCAATGCGACCGCCAAGCCCACGACAGCCACGATGGCAGCGAGGACGAGCAGTGCCACGGCCGAGATGCACACACACCTTCGGGTGCAGCCCACGCAGGCACTGCAGGGCCGGCAGCAGTCTGTCGGGAGGCAAGGGAACAAGACCTGGGAAAGGCTCCCGGGGGTCCAGGAGTGCTGAGCAGGGCTGCGGTGTTTTGAAGAGGGAACGGCATAGGAAACTGCAACAGTGACATTTCAGGGGGCTCTGAGCACGGGACCAGCAATGTTAAACACCTCCCCATAAGAAAGCACACTGCTTGTACTGTGGAAAAGGTCTGCACTAGCGCTACTTTATCAGAGCGGGCACTGGGACGCAAAGCAAAAACACAGTGCCTCTGTCAGAGAGCTCATCGTTTTGTTGCAGCACCACAGAAGCAAAATGCCACAAAAATCCCTGCTCAGCAATGTGAGTGGGTCAGCATTACAGAGGCACCGCTGCATGGCAGCTGCCCCCCACAGCCCGTATGAACTGGTGAAACAATTCAAAGGCAACAGAGTGAGGTTCAGACTGCAGCACCTCCTTCACCCAGAGTACTCAGAGAGGAAGATGAAGAATGCTATTCTCCAGCTATACGCTGCAAGCCAATAATGCTGTTTCTACAGGGGAAGCAGATGAAACACAAAGCAGGTAAAGCTGGTTGGTGGCGGCTTGGAAGGGTGCCCTCCTAGAGCCCAAGGCAAAATGCTCCAAGAGGCAGAATTTCATTTCACAGTGCTAAGGCTTTCTGCTCTGACTAGGATTGTCAGTCTTGTCTAACGCTCCCCCCAAAAGAGGTTTAATCATTGGTCCAGAACAGTAAGAACTGGTTGCAGAGCAGCCCTTCTCCTCCTCAAAGACTGCAGGCATCTCCAGGGTAAAAAGAGCAACAACCCTCCAGGGTGCCTAACCCTGAGAAAATCACGTATGTAAATCAAGCAAAATCCAGAAGTGAAAGACCAAAACCACAGTTATTGCAACACAAAAGCAGCACACGTAAGAGCAAAGCTGATCAGCTATCCTTATCTCAGCTCCCTGCAACATTAGCGCTTTGTGTTTAAACCAAACACTGTTTTCTTGGATTCCTCTGTACTTCTAGAATAACAGGAAAAAAATGAATTTGATCATCTGAGAAACACCCACAACTGCATAACCAGTCACTTAAGACAACCTTGTATGCACAAATTGATTCTTTGTGTTTTTGAACACAAAGAGCTTTGACCAAATGGCTGTAATTTTTGCCTTAACCGTTTTCTGTTTACCTACTTGCTCTGTGTTGTACAAATATAAGCAGAGATACAGCCTTTGGCTCCACTGCAAAGGGATTCTGGTTGCAGTAGCCATACCCTCCTCCATGTTTGAACAGGAATCAAATGCAGAACATTTCAGCTTAAAAGATAAGGGGTGAATTACAGGATATGTGTGTCTGCAAGACAGTATCTCTGACCACAAAGCAGAACAGTTGCAAACAGACGAGAGTATAAAAATAATGGAGTGACGAAATGCTGTTGCAACCTGATATACAGGTTTGCTACTGACTGTATTTGATCTCACCTTCTCATTCTTAAAGTGGACAAGATCTGCTGAAGTTTGGCTATTAAAAACCATGTAGTAAACATACGGAAAGCCTGGATGTTCATTTTGAGCCTTTTCCGTACCCAGACAAAGATTACGGATCATGCTACTATACAATACTGTAAGACTGCCAACTGCAGGCCAGCAACAAATAGCTTTAATATATTAATTTTATATTCTGGATATTTCACTGCAAGCAGCAAAAAACCAAAACCCCAGTCTCAATAGATCATAAATAGAGCCTGTATCTTACATATATAGATTTCATCTATTTATAGGCAGAGAGATTGTTTCTATTGATTTATGCTTCAGCAATAAAAACATTAAGTTACACATTTTATTCATTACCTCTTTCTTCAGGGAAACACTTCGTTGAATCAAAAGTAGTTACATGAACACTTCTCTAGAAGTAAAGGAATAAAACACACCGTTTACAGAAGCAGCACATGGTAATCATGCAATTTATGTCTTTCTAGTATTTGTCATTTTACATAAGAATATATGATACCTTTCATTATTCTTTACATACAAACAAAAAACACTTCACTGGAAACATGGCACAGATTTGATTCACAAAGCAATCAAATTACCTTTTAAAACTCAGTCACTCATTCATAAAACAAGCACTAATTCAACCCCAGCACTTATTACCAATACTTTGCTTTATATCAGATTAGGTTAAGGAGAAACAACTAGAAGTCTCCCAGAAACAAGTGGTAAAGAGGCTGCACAAACAACATTACCAAGAATACACACACTTCGGGAAATAGTTGCATGTAAGATTTTTCCAAAGAGAAGGACTATACCTGAGGGTGAGTTTTGTTCATGCTTCATAGAGCTATAATCCTCAGAGCAGCGAGAAGGACCACAGGGAGTTTTCCACACCTTTGAATCCAGCCATGCTGCCAACAAACCCCGGCTCCGACGCGAGCCAGCATTGGCCTGCATATCCCGGAGTTACCTGGTTACAAGAAGAAACAGAGACGGGAAAGCAAGGAGTGTGCTACTGCCCGGGCACACAAGCAAGGCAGCAGGTGACAGGAAAGGCAGCATCAAGTGCTTTCTCCAGCTCTGCTTGAAAGCAGTCATGATGCCTCCAGTGTGATACCTTGTGAAAGAGCTGCAAGGCCCCTGACTCTCCCTCCCAGGTCTGGCTTTCCCTGCTCCCCTGCGCACAGATCTCCCGTGGCAGCCAGGGCTGGGAGACAGCACTGAGCAGACATGGGAGGCGAGGGAAGGTCTCACTGCTGCCGAGAGCATCTTGACCGCGCATCCCTGAGGACGCAGGCTCGGCTGCTCCGCCACAGCAGAGGCTGGCTGGAGACAAACCTGAGCTTCCCAGGCCAGGGCAAGGCAAAGGCTGTTTTCCCACACCCGAGGGGCTGTTCTGCCAGAACCATCACTGAAGTGGAGATAAGGAGCAGAACAAAATGGGACAAATTCTCCTTCCAACAAAATCACTTTAAAGGACAGTTCTTCCTTGGCCAGCCACAGTTAGGTAAGATGCACAGAGGGTTGCAGGTACCTGCTCATTTCTCCTGGCTCTGTTTCACTACAGGCTATTAGGCAAATAATAAAGGACTCTGAAGTTTCAGATGCTGAGAATCCCTTTGCCACTCCTGACACCAATTACAAAGATGAACGTGCGATGTTCCTGGAGCCCAGGCTCACATCCCACTGATTTTGTTTGTATTTATCTTGGTACAAGTCAGGAAAGCCCTCCTTCAAAAGGAAATGCAATGAAAGTTAAAGAGAGATCAGATCATCTTCACACAAAAGTCTTCTCTCTTTCTCTCCTCCTCATCCCCAAAACTGGACTAACATACTGACCTCATAGCAACATAAGCTCAGGCTCCTACAAGACGACTGGATCTCAGCAAAGCTGTGCAGCATACAACCAACTGCAGTAGTTTCCCCAGCTGGGGAACATGCACAGGCATAGCAAGTTCTCCAGGGTCCCTTTTACTCACTCAGTTGAATTTCCAGGCCTGCAGCAGATCTGAGGCCAGTCTGTAGCTAACATGAACTTACAAATAGATTAAAGCCTTCCAGGCTGGCTGCAGGCTTCACCACAGCACACACAGAGTGTAATTTTACAACTTCAAGAATCAAACACTACCTACAGTCTGCTTTACCACAGCGGGGGGAGGCTAGGAAAAGAAAAAGGATTGGAATAAAGATGCAAGGAGCTTGCGCTCCTCTTGCTTTCAGGAAGAAAGCCCATAGAACTCAAGTGCCTCCAAGCTGTTGCGGCCTCACAGATCACGATTCCTGAGCACCGGCTAAACTAGGTTACCATAGCTTTGGTGGTAGCAGAGAAGCTGGCAGCTAGACTGCCTATAAATTGGAACTGAGGAACCCTGCCCCAATCCAGTCTCCCAACAGCACAGTAATTATTGTCCAGCACTAAAAGCTTAAAATCCGGTCCCCAAAAGACTGACACTAAATTATAGCTTGCAGAATATGAACAGAGGGAAGAATACCAGCTACATAAGCATACCAAAGCCCCAGATGTCAAAAATACTCAGAAGAATGTTTTAAAGAAATATACTCCACCTCATAAAGCACCAACTTGTCGGAAGCAGTCCCACCAAGTGCTCCAGCTACTTCATGCCTGCTTCTGATCTGCTGAACTGCATCCTCATCCATGAAAGGAACAGATAGATGCCTAAAATTAATTGAATCAAAGCACCAAATAATGCCCAAAGTATCAGGACTTTTTCCTCCATATCCCTCTCTACTCCCAAACACACAATTCATACAACTGATGATTCAGAAATAATCTCCAAATAATATATGCTTCTTGACAATGGCATCTACGAACCCTAAACTTAAACCTGCTTCACTAACCATCCAGAATTAAATACAAACCTTCAGGAGTTCCTACTTCGGCATGGCAAGACCAATTCACCCACAGCAGAGGCTTCTCAGAGGAATATACCACTGTCAAACTTTGTGCCTGAAAGTTCACCTGTTCAGAAGGGAATCCTGCATGAAAACAGCAAAACTCGAGTAGCAAAACAACCTGTGCCTCTGGGTGCTGACTAGAATATGGAAAAAAGAGACTAAGGGCTAAAACCTCTGTACCTTAAATCTTGGTTCTGTTTCTCTTTAAAGAGGAAGTTTAAGTTTCTCATCAGTCTTGATACAGCAGGAGTATTTCAAGCCTTCAAAAAGTTTATTAGGTGGTAGCAAGTTTGGGAAAGTCCCATGTAACAGCCAGGTCAAGCAGGCCGCCTATCCCATATCCCACGAAGAACACATGGAACAATTCCTTGATAAAAATTACAAGATGTGGAGTAAAGCAGCTCCGAGACAAGTATCCATAAATCCTGACATCTACCAGTCTGTTTCCTTTATCAAGATTTATCAAGTTCAGCCATAACCTGCCAAATAGCTGGATTTTAGAAGAGTTACACTACAAATCCAAAGACTGCTAGTTCAGAAAAAAGAAAAGCCCTTCATGTACCCAGAATGAGGTAACAAACCCAAGCAAGCCCTTCTGAAACACAGAATCTTTGCCTAAGATCAGAGAAGAGGAAGAGGGAACACAGACTATGATATCCAGTGCAATACAAGACTGAATTGTTAGTTCCAGTGCCTCAAAAAGTAACAGACAAACCACGACTACTTCTGCCAGGAATGAATTGCACATCAATTGTGACAGACTCCTCACTTGTGTCCAGATGCCTCCACCTAAAATCTGATACAAGTTCAAGTGACCACATGCCTAAGGAGAATATAAGATGCTTTTCTGTTGCAACTCCAACACTTTAAGGCCCTTCACTTAAACAGTGGTCTGTGGGCAGAGATCAAACCCAAATTGCATCCTTGGAAAATGAAGATTTCAGGAAGTTAAACATTTTTAAAAAAATGAATAGGTCAATCTATGTTGTGAAGTGCCAAGATAGCTTAAATATTCTGTTTAGATTAGAAACAGTTCTATTATTGCAGCCTAAGTAGTATCTGATCTTACTAAAGGAGGACAGTTTTACCAGAGCTAACGACTACAAAACTTCTGACATTCTTCAGCTTCTGGCTCACTCTGGAAACAGTAGTGCCAAGTGACAGATTGCTACAGGCATATAAACAGCTCCCTGTGACCTAATAGCACATTACTGAATCACTGCCTTCCCTGTACTTATTACTTAGCTGAAATGTCATTATACTGTGAACAAAAGATGTAAAACTTTTAGATCCGTTTGTTGAGCTTTCTCCCTTTCGTTGTGAAGGTGTAGGCAAATACGACTCCAAATAAAAGCAGAAGTTGTTTAATCCAAACCTAGGAATTCAAGCAGTATTCTAAAGTCAACCATTTTGGAAAACAAGGCAAAGTTTCTTATTCATGAAAGTCAAGTCATCAACATAACAGAAGCTCTATTATACACTTAAGACAGGCAAATAGTAAGGTTTTCATGGAGCCATAAAACAACCCTTCTGCAACTACATGTAACAGTTAAAAAATAAAAATAAAAAGAACAAACAGCAGACTCCAAAAACATTTACAATGTTAGTAATACAGTTAGAAAACACGGAGATTGCTAAAGTCTCTTCTGGAAACGCAACACAGAACAAAACAGTACAAGTACCAGCAATAATCACTAAAGTAGAGCCCACACCTACAAATTAATTTTTGAACATCCATTGCATAAGTTGCACTTGATACTGCTTGAAGCAGATCACTGGCATTCTGTACTGCAGGGTGATTGTATAGCGATGTTTGTAGTACGGGAGCAGAAATGAATGTCTCAGAACTGAAATACTACTGCAGACACATCACTCTATCATGCAAGTGAACAGTGTTCTGAAAACATCGTACACAATTCCCACAACAACATGCATGTTTGAGGCCTTTGCAATAATGCTAGCTACACATAGATACCTGTCAGTGGCTGCTGACACCCACATTTCTGGGTCACGATGCTGTCACGCTGAAAAACAATTTAACATCCAGAATTTAACAACCATTAAGAGACTTCAAATTATAATTTCTGCATTTTAATACAAGACTAGTTAAAACAAACATCTCTCAATGCTCTTAAACATTATTGACAGAAAACTGCTCAAGTGCATCTAGGCTGCAGTTTTTAGCAGCACGATATAGGCCACTTAATGTACATTCCTGCTTAATGGACCCTGCGAGGGTCCATCATCTGCAGTTACGCAACCATCAGCATTATAGCCAAATTAGGCATGATTATTAAAATAGTTTTAACGGTAACAGAATAATATACTGTATCCTCCAGAATCTCTAAAGTACAGTTCTCACCAGTTCCCACCCAAACCTTCAAGGGAATTTTCTATAATCAACAAAATATTTCCATTACAGTGAGTTGGGGATCACAAATTTGAGCCAGTTCTCAAACACTTACAGAGACATTACAGTAAAACACAAAAATCCCCAAACTGTGAATGCTATGCGAGCCAGCATATACTAATCTTATTAAAAGAACTGCAAAAAATATATTAGGTATACGGGGGATGCTGTTAGCTGTTGTCATATTATTGACTTGCATAGCAAAATGAGGTCACGTTGCCTATGAGAGGAATGCTACAGACAGGCTTTCCTACCAAGTGTTCCGTGGTCAATAATTAACCGTAGCAAAAAGCTATACAGTCAACATTTTACATACAGTCAATTTTATTTGTCTGTTCTCATTTCTCAGAAATCAACCCATTTCTGCAAATGAAGTTACAAGACTATAATAGTTAATCAAAAACAGAAAGAAGAATTTCTTCAGAAAACACAAGCTCTAACTTTACAAGCAATTTAAGACTTGAAGGCTAAAGTTTGACAGAATAATTAACCATGTTATGTTCTATATACGTGAAAGGATATGTCCACCAGTTTTAATAAAAGTTCCCATTTTTGACAAACTGAGTTCTAACCTGCAGCACCTCACACATGCTTTGCATCTTGGATATTGCCACACCATAGAAAAAATATATTTATTTTTGGAGAAAGGGTTGTTTGTGCACGGGCATTAACAAGTACAAAAAAAACAGCAGATAGTTTTATAATATTTTCTCTTAACTACAACGGAAAGTGCAACACTAAAAAAAAAAAAGATCTCCTGCCTACTTAGAATTTCTTACACCTTTACAAAGCTAACTCTGAATGTACACATTACATCCTAGAACACACAAATAAGTTTGAAAGTGTCATGGCAAAGTTATGGGAAGCATGCTTACAGATTTTGTAAGCAAAAAGACACATAGCAAACACCAGTGAAAAGTGATTATGTCTGGAAACAAATTCAAGATGTCTGGATCTTCACTGCTAGTTGAGAACAAAATCCCATGACATTTGTTGATTCTGTAGCTTTATTTGCATTTAAAGACTGGCTGCTAAGCTTCTTATCTGAAGAACCACCACAATCAGGAGTTGCTAGCACTGTTAGAATTAGTCTATTTAATCCAACGAAGACTTATTTAGATTGCTGACTGAGCCAAATTAACTTTTGTAGGAAGAGGTCCTGCTTCTTCATGTTCCTCAGTCTTGCATCTAACCACAACAAGTGCAGAGGATGGATATTTGTTCATTTTTTGTTCATTCATGTATTCCAAGTCTCCATAGATGCTCAGCTTCTGAAATATTTAAACAACTTGTTTTAAGATAAAGGTGCTTGATATTGGGGATAAAATGCATTTCATTATGTAACTATGCACTTAGTTTTAAAAGCTGGAACACAACACAAGCGAATCCAAACTTTTCATAACATCTGAAATCCATGTTTGAAACTAGACTTCAGTCCAAGAAAAAGGCATTGGATCTGCCAGAACAGTAAATACAGTGCTTGTGTACCAGCTCCTTTAGTTTGAAAGCACTGAATCTTGCTTATTTCAGAAGTGCAGGAATCTCTCTGAGCACTGGGGATGCTAGTTCAGCCAGCTCCCCTCCGATCAGACTCTCTGTGCTCACCCACACACATTGTCACGTCTATTTCCACTAGTCATTCTCCTGGATTAAAACCACACTGGCTTCCACCCACACCATGCAACCCTTGGCATAGCTTTATTCCCAGAGGCACTAGAAGCAGCCTCCATCTGTTAAGAGTAATCTGAAGGTTGTCAAGAGAAGGACAGCACTACAAACCAAAAGACATTGCATCTGGGCTGCCTGAGTAAGATTCAGACCTCCTATCAGCCACAAAATGAGTAATATTTGTTCAGCTATCATAATCATGATTTGAGAAATGAGAATTTTTCAACTATAAAACCATCATTTAAACAAACTTGGCTTGCTAACAACAGCTGAAAAATAAAAACACCTTTCCAACTGAAACCCCATCCCCCAGCCATTTCTTGCTCTCTAGACAGTTGTAACGTAAAAGTAATATAATGGATAAATGCAAAATATTGTAAGTTATAAAATATAGCTACCTCAGATGGAACATACTGCTCTACAGCTGTAGCAACAGTTGCACAACAAATCCACAGCAGCACCAACACTGAGAGGACAAGTGTAGTGGTTAAAATCCAACTGGAATTTCTGAAACAAAGAGAATGTTACTAAATTTAATATACTGAATACAACAGAACAGACTCTAGAAAGTTCTCAATTTTGACTGCATTTCCTGCTGATTCACTAGTCTCTAGCTCTTCCAGCTACATAACCCACTTCAGACTCCTGAGTAATGAACTTATGCCTACTTATTATCTGACACCTGAAAGACACTAAAATACTGTTTGGACTATGTTTATTGGGTCCTAAACTTCATCCCACCCAAAATTTAAAAAACAGATTTTTCTGTTAGTTACTTAGGGTCCAATTCACTGATCCATAATGTCTAAACTTTTAAGCAGAAAGTCATCAGTGAGGAAGGGGAAGAGGAACCAAGATGCTCATCTTTAGCAAGGCTTAAATAAAGATATACTGGGTATTTTCAGCCTAGAAATGAGACAAAACAATCTCTTTCATATCAGACAATTCCAGAACATAACACAAAACACAACTGCTTTGCTCTGAAACATAGCCAAGAGCTAAAGAACAGGCAAAACACAGAACTGATCAAATAGTTCACAGAACACTCGGAGACCAGTTTAGGAAATTATCAGTATTATGTTCAACAGAATGGAAAAGAGAATGAAAGTTGGCAGCATAGCCTACAAATAACATGGGACTAGTATGGAAAAGCAGCAATAACAAGCAGTCAGACACACAATTTTAACACCCACTCCAAAGTGCTATGCTTCTCCAACCTAGCAGACTTTCTAGCACTTGGAGATCTTGCAACAGTGCACCATACACATGTACAAAGGACTATTAGCCTCCATATTAGGCTTTTATAAACTAGAATACACATACGTGGAAAGACACTTGAAAAAGCTATCATTCTCTCGCTCTTCAAAAAGTCCTCGGTACGTCTGTGAACTTCCTGGACGTAGGTCTACTGAAATACAACAGCAGAAAGTTGTCAGGAAAGCAATCAAAATAAGAGAAGATTCCAGCTTCATGTAGCTTGTCTATACAGGGAGCATAAAAGGAAGATTTTAAAATGGCTCTAGCTTGCATGTTTCTATTTCCAGCACAGTTTGGTTTCTGCCACAGACTTTGTGGAAGTGTGCGCAAGGCAGCCTATATGACAAACGTATTTACATTTTTGCTTTCTAAAACATTTGCCTTCATGTGGCAACTTTTTCTTTTTTTTTTTTTTCCTTGCATGGCATTAAACATTTGCATTTGTTCTTCCAAAGCGCGCGCGCACACACAAAAGAAAGCACACTTACAGGCTGTTTTACTCAGTGACAAGGATTCTCTCGTATCTCCAGTTTCCTGATCAAGCTGTGGAACATACTGTACTTCTGGCTTTGACTAAAACAAAATAAGGAGTTAGGAGATCCTGCTTGCAAGCTTCAACCAATCTTGATCATTCACATTTTCAGAATTAATAGGGAAGACAACCTTAAGATATGCACCATTCACATAAGTTTGATTTTTTTTTTCTTGCACTGGCCCTAAAAGGCAGTGAAATACTATCAAAATACTGAACACTTGTGGAAGCGCTCCACAGTCTTTTCTGTGACTAGAAGGAGCAGAGTTAAACGTTTAGCACCCAGGACACTTTAATCTCAATGAAAAAGGCAAGCACCTGGAATATGACAATTTTGCCATCATCTGCTTGAAGGTAGAAAGTCCATGAGGATGTTATGAAGCTCTGAGCTGAATCCATCATGTCGCTCCAGAATGATCTCACCAGTGTCAGAGGAAAGAGGAGATGAATTCTTGGCATCAGGGACATTAACTGCAAACACAACACTAAGGGGTTTTCCATTTGTTTTTACATGACAAAGACAGAAGTCATTTTCTTCCTCACCCCATGCCTAAATTTCACTCCTTAGGAAGATTTCTCTTCCACTTGATCAAATTTAAAAGAGAGAAGACACATTGAGCAGAAAACAAGTAGGTGGTATTTGAAAAACATGTCACCTACTTACTTGCTCTTGCCTTAACTCAGCAAATGGCAATTGGTTCTGGCATCCAAGATGGCAAGCATATTGTTCATCAGATTGGGAGTATGCTTCCGTACAGGCTGCAAGGAAGAAGTTCCCCAAATGAGAAGATAATTTCTGTATTTTAGTTAAGAAAAGCATTTTTAGTATAACTTGGATCAGGAACAAAGCAGCAGGTTGAAGACCCACAATCCCACTTGTAGAGAAAGATACCGCAATCACTCTGAGTGTAGCACTTGCTCTTTGGACTAGTGAAGGTGAAGGGATCAGAGCTCAGACAGACAATGTATCTGAAATCTGAATGCAATCAGAGCAACTGGTCAGAAGTATTACTCTGGACAAATTCAGGGATGCAGGTTTTCTTTCATCCTCCCACTACTACTATAGTTTTTGCTACACGTTATCACGTGAAATATGAATTTTACCTCACAGAACAGAGCTGGGATCCTAAAAAGAACTTAATAGAAGGACCATCAGTCCATTAAATCCCTTCAAGGTAAGTTATGGTATCACAGCAAAACAAGAGAGCGCTCTCCCGCTAGTGTGATGAGTACAGAAACTGCACTGAAAGTCTAATTGAGCAATTTTTACAAAAATGAAGCCAATTCTTTTCTTGTTTTACAAATATCTTCTAACACCTGTTCATTAGAGACCATAAAGACCAACAAACCTGAATTATTTACAGCTTACACATGGAGAAATTGGGCAGACAATACATGGCAATAGCTCTTCCCCAAAACACTAAAGCCAGATGGATGATGTTACAGCATTACCAGAACTGAAGACTCAAAACAAGTGGAAACACAGAAGACAGCAGTTCTCCCAGTCTTTCCACAGGAGAGGAAAATGAGTAAGTGTACCATCAAGAAGGCTACAGACATGGAAAACCCTGGCGAGAAGCACGGCATCAGCAGCTAAATATCCGAGTATTCGCTTCATAGCACCTGAACAGCAATTCTGTGGTAAAACTGCCACCAAACTAGAGCTAGCGTTCATAAAGAAACATCAGAAGACAGCACTGAGCAGATCAGCCAGGAAATATCTTGCCAAGCACAGAATAATTAGTCAGGGCACCAACCAATGTAACAGATTACAGAACATAAGCCGGCAAAAGACAACAGCCTCAGAAAGAAGAGTTAAACCAGAAAGTAAGCAACTGTTCAATTACCTCTACATTTGGTCTATTGCTGCATTACCCTTTTTATGGCACACTCTCATGTGTGGTTTGACAACTAGACTGACATGCTGAATCACAGCTATACACAGCGTATGACAGACTAGAGCATTAGCCCATTTCTAGGGTATTTAATGCAGCTTTGTATTACATCAGCATCTTTGCACGTCAGGCTTTCTACCTACAAACCTTCCATCAGCTCTCTGAGCTAGCCACCTGTCTTGCTTTCAGGAATTACTGAGGGAGTAAAAGCCTCTTTTCCATGCAGACTTGGTGCTTAATTGTATTTGAAATACAGAGGGAGAGATACCCACTTTCCTGCTTTGGGCTGTTATGTTCCACTTATGCTCTGAATAAAACTGTTAATCAACTGTCTCAGTATTACTGGATGAAAGTTCTATATGGCCGCAAAAAAAAAAATTAGCTTGTCTACAGCAACATATTTCATCTTCACTATCAGATTTTGCCCTAACAGATAATCTGAGAGAATTAGTCACAAGTATTTCACAACGATTTCAAATAAAACATGCACCTCATTCCCAGCTGTATAATTGTAGATAAACCTCAGGATGTAGCCTAGACTACAAGTTACAGACAGACAGTACTTCAAGATCTGTGTTTTTACACCAGCTGATTTATTTGCCTTTATACTTTTATGACCAAGTTTGCTAGGAATGTAAATGGGACTGATTTTGCATGGAATACTTGAAAGAAAACAGTTAACTTGTTATTATGTTCAGACTTTTTATCTTCTACAACAAATTTTTTATAGTAAAATAAAGTATTTATAATTTATTTACATCAACTGATGATATTTAAGAAACATGGTAAGTATCAGGTAAGGAGAAACTCCCACAAAGCAGAAAATTTCCATAAGGATTTTTATATCCTGTACATAATGTTTAACGAGTTGTCAAAAAACAAAAGACCCCACTGAAATAATCCCACCAACCTGGCAACATTCTTTCTAACATTCCTACTCTTCCCTTCATTTGTTTATATACTATAGGAGTACTGAATTCTTACCAGAGTCACATTCCAGTTTGGTCCGATTCAAATCAATGCCATCATCCACAAACTGACAAATGGAAAACAGTCTGCAACCTCGCTGGCACGCGTACAGTTCCTCTTCCTGGGAAGGCACAAGAAAAGACTCGCATTCCTCCATTCAAGAGTAAAATGTCAAGAAACAAGCAATTTTTCTTTTTTTTTTGGGGGGGGGGGGGGCGGGGGCAGGGGGAAGAGTTATAGGAAAGGTCATCCACTAGAGCATCACCCTATCACCATCCTTCCCCACAGCAAGCTAAACATGACACTCTGGATGATATGAAACAAAACCAAATTACAGCTCTTTAACAGTGTAATATAATTACTGATTACTTTATGAGCTCATTATTCTGCAGTGGGGCAGACCCTGAAGAGCAAACTATTTTGTACATTCAAGCCTCCTACAACTCAGAGCAAAGTTGCACTGCGTTTCTGAAAAATTGATGGTTTAAAGAACAAGAGATGCTGGCTGCAAAAAATTTACTAACACACTCCAATAGTCTTCACTTAATCATACAAGAAGTTGACAGTCCTCCCCCTCAAAAATTTAATATCAGAACCCAACAGGTGAGGAGCAAAAAAAAGGCATATTTTGACAATATGCTACAGTGTATCTACTATACTCTAATTAGAACTACAACAGAGTTGTCAGAAGATTATCTTCTGATGTACTACTATACCAGTACCTTTTTAACTGGTTACTTGCCAAACTAGTTCCACAAACATGCACTTTTATTTATTAAATTGAAGGGGAAAATAATTCCTTACAGCAACTATAAAAAACATTGAGATTATGCCAGTACAGAAAATCTATACCTAGTATTTCTTCTGTCCACCACATCAAAGGGAGGGATGTGCACTTCACACCTACGGCGCTCCTCACCTTGCAGAACTAACGACTGCCTACTTTATGCGAGCACTCCTATTAGCAATTACTCAGCAAAATCAAATCCAACCCTATTACCTACATAACCACTCAAATGACTGCAGCCAGCTTTACACACACAAGAAAGACTCTGAATTCATATAACAGAAGACAAACATACCACACCTTACTGTGCAATCCACTGTAAATGAACTGGCCATTGTGTTTCTCTGAAAGCACAAGTTCGCATGCTTTTTAACACAGACAAGGAGAAAACTGTGAACATAGATTAAAACTTAGCCATCTTGTCAGTGTTGCTAGAGTTAAGATGGTTATGTTTTCTGCAATAACATGTTACATACATTGACATCCATACTGAATTAACTTTAGCAGACATGTTTCTATTGTACTCTTGCACACACGTCTTAATGTTAGTCTTGCTTGTCAGTGGCAATTAAAACCATTTCCTCCAACTTAACTGGTAATTTTGTGACAAATGGAACAAAGAATGAAATGGAAGAGATGGCTGTATCATTTGACAGCTCCAACAACACAACATAAAAAGTCTGAAGGGTACCATAAAAAGATATCACAGCAAAAATCAGCTTCTCTTGAACTTGAAAGGGTCTTATAACAAAAACAAGAAAATTACTCCAAAATAGTATGGAAATATTTTAGGATAATGTTTAGTCCTAATTTAATTCTCAAGTTTTGTTCTTTCTCCTCACTATCTTTGTACATAGGCATGAAAACACATCATAAGTGCAGATCCAAGTTTACTTTTATTCCACAGAACTCCCTGTCACTTCCTTCTGTGGAAATACCGGTATCAACTACTGAGACACAAAATCCAATTTAGAGTTTCATAGGAAAACAAAGCCGTATTACCTAACAGTATTTTTTTTAACATCGTTTTTTACCCTATTACTTTCTGCTGCCCTCATGTGAAATCTCAAAGGTGGTATAAAGGTTCCCATCACCTGTAGTAATTCAACCTGCTAAATAGCTGCAATAGAGTAAGGTATTTGCCAAGAATGAACCATGAAAGATGAGATTTTGAAACAGGTAATGGATTTTCCAAATCCAAACCAGTAGCTCAGAACTGTACAAAGCTTTGAACTGACACTGAACTCCGGAGTGGGAAGTTATACTGCCATCAGAGGCTATTTCTCTGTGCCCTTCATCACAGGAGAGGAAATTCTGAGTGCAAGTGAACCAAAATACAGGTTGAAGGTTCTGCCAAGCTATTCGTCTCCATCTTTTATGACTCATCCTCTATAACTCAAGTGTCACACTGGTGTCCTGGCTCAGGATCTTTAGCCTGTCTTGGACACTGTCCTGTTTTAGTGCTCTAAAATACAGAGCAGCCCAAGTCAAATTACAGTTGCCTCTTTAGGAACAGGAGAAAAAAAAAAAGACACAAGAACCCCCAAACCCACAAGCAACCAAACTATACTTTGAAAGAGGATATTTAGACGATGCAGCGCCTCTTTGGCTAGCAGCAGCGCATACTCCAGAGGAGTAATATGTATCTTTGGAGCAGCCGCAGCGCTCCCTGCTTCGAGGCGTCGCGCACCCAGCCGGGTGAGGCAGCCAGCCCCAGAGCAGGCACCGCGCTCACCGAACCGGGCGCTTCTGGACCGCACGCTGCCTTCGCGCCCGCGTTTAGGGAGAGGCGCAGCAGCGCTGGGAAGGGGCGCGGGGCAGCGGCCCCTCTCACCGAGGTGGGAACCGCGGCTGTCGCCTGCCCGCCCGCAGCACGGGACGAGGGGCCAGGCCCGGGGCGGGCAGGCCCGCTCGCCGCAGCCCGCCAGGCGCCGGCGGAGCCGCAGGGCCGCGGCGGGGCCCGCCCCTACCTTGGGGTAGGTGTGCAGGGAGTAGGTCAGCTGGCAGGCGCGGTGACACGACGCCGTGTTGCCCAGCACGGAGTCGAAGGCCTCGGAGGAGCCCGGGGGAGGCGGCGGCGGAGGAGGCCCGGCCGCCCAGGCGCGGCCGCCGGCCAGCAGCACCACAGCGAGAGGCAGGCAGAGCAGGCCGCCCCGCCGCGCCGCCATCTTCGTCCTCCTCCTCCCGCAGCGCCCCAGCCGGGCGGGGCGGGGCGCTGCTAGAGTCTCGCGAGACTACCGGCGCGGCGCGGCGCCTGCTGGGAGATGTAGTCCGCGCCGCGGGGCGGAGCCGGGCACCCCACGGGGCCGCGCCGCGGGCGGGAACTACCCGGCGGAAGGGGCGGGGCGTCGCCGGCTTCCGGCGGGGGGCGGGGCGGGCATGGACCGCTTCGTGGTGCGCGGGGCCCGCGCCGCCGGGCGCCCCCGCGGGGCCGCCGCTGTCACCGCCTACCGGCAGGTCACGCTGGAGTCCCTCAAGGCAGGTGCCCGGGCGGGCTGCGCCCTGGGCGGGGGGGCGGACCCGGGCCTTCCCTCGGGGTAAGCGGAGGCCCCCGCGCGGGGCGGGCTGAGGGGGGCCGCGGGCCTCGCAGGCCCCGGGAGCGGGTTCCGAGCGGGCGGCGGGGCGGCGCAGCAAAGCCCGAAGGCCGCTCCGGGCCCGCGCAGGGATTCACGCCTGGTTTCCACTCTTGGCCGAGATCTGTAACACTTGCTGTTAAGCGCCCTGAGTTTGGCAGAACAAGATTAAATATCTTACTTTGCCTTCTAGTTCCGTCCTGATTTGCAGGAGGGCGCTGATCTCACGCAAACACCCATCGTTCTGGACTGCCGTGTCCTCTGCACTGTGGTGCGTGTTGTCATCAATAGCTCATGTGTCAAAGCAGTCCCATTAACCAAGGAGAAGCCAATGTCTTTATTTGTAAGAAGAATATTCCACTTTCCTAACGGCTTTTCTCTTTTTCAGAGAGTTGTGGTTGTGGAAGACATAAAACGATGGAAATCTATGCTTGAGCTTCCAGGGCAACCGAAGGAGAATCTGATTGAAGCTTTGGAGGAGCTGAAAAAGAAAATACCTTCCAAGGAAGTGTTACTTTCAACAAAAATAGGTACGTTTTGTTGCCTGATCTACAGCGTGAGTATTAGACTGTCTTGCATCTTTCGCTGCTTGGATTGCCAGTACAAAAGAGAATAGCTCACCGGCTTTTCTTTTAAGAAAAGAATGTAGAGGTGATTTTGTAGCAGTGGTCTCAAAAGGTTTGTCCAGTCACTGAATAAAAAATTACTGGTGTTCAACCTGCGGTTTTCATAACTCATACTGAAAAAAGTCAGCACTCCTATAATTCCTCCCAGAAGGTTGCCTGCTTATTAACAAATACTGCATCGCTCCTTCTGTGGCAGAATTTTTGAAGAGAACTTCACAGGCAGCTCTCTGTGTTGTTCCTTCTGCTGCCGTCTGCTTGGGGGCATGGCAGAGCACTCCCTTGCAGTCTGAGACGGGCCTTTCCGTTAGACCTGGCTGAATCCTCCAAATGTGCAAGAATTCTCCTCACGATGGCCAAGAAGTGCTTAGTGCGTTCTCATGCTGAGAAATCCCCAGCGGACAGGCAGCTCCAGGCAAATATCACAGCCCTATGCCTGAGCACTTTCCACAGGACTTGGGGGAAGGAATGATGTGAGATGACATGTACCCTGCCTTTCCTGTCTATAAAGATCATACGTGGCACAGAGCATCCAAAGTATCCCGAAGCGAGAGAAGGTCATTCTGGCCTTTGTTTGCCATTAGAGCAGCTGCATCTCTATTCAAAGAGCCCTCCTTACCTTGGAAAAGGAGATGGGATCTGCCTCTTTCTTCTTACTTCTGAATTGTCATTTAGTTTGCCATCTTCAGCTCATTCAGCCTTTTCCTGAGGTTTTTCTCGGCGCTTGCCTGAACACTGCTGGGCTCTAAGAAAGCCACCGAAGACTAACAGTGACATCTTCTGGCCAGTAGTGTTACCGCTGGGCAGACACTGCCGCTAGTGTGACCAGCCGGTGGGTCAGAAAAATATCCAGTTGGAAAAGGATCCTGTCTGTCTCCTCTCAAAGGAGAGTCTCTTTGCACTAACAGGCCTCGGTGTAGTACCTGGGGTGTCGGTATGCTGAACCAATTACTCATGTCAATTGGAAGGATTCTGCTTGGAGATACCATGATGTTCTCATATTAAAACACTATAAACATCACTAGCCATATCTGCTTCCTTAAGGGGTTTTTTTGTTTTAAAAAAAAGTAAAAGAAAAAAAGTAAAAGAAAAAATTCCTTGTAGACCAATCTTGCAACATTTGCATCAGATGTAGTATCTGTCTAGAAATGTATGTAGCCCTGTATTATGTGTCTTTCCACACCTTAGTGACTTGGAAGAGTAATTTTCACATGAATAACTCATTTGCTTGGTAATTGCTCAAGCAAAAATCACGGAAGGCTTGAGGTTGGAAAGGACCTCTGGAGATTATCTAGTCCAACTCCCCTGCTCAAGCAGGGTCAGCTAGAGCAGGTTATCCAGGACCATGGCCTGCTGGGGTTTGAATATCTTCAAGGATGGAGGCTCCGCAACCTCTCTGGGCGACCTGGTCCAGTGGTCAGTCACTGTTAAAGTAAAAAAGTTTTTGCTTGTATTCAGGTGGAACTTCCTGTGTTGCAGTTTGTGCCTGTTGCCTCTTGTCCTGTCACTGGGCACCACTGGAAAGAGTCTGGCTCAGTCTTCTTTACACCCTCCCTTCAGATATTTATACACATTGATAAGATCCCCCTTGAGCCTGCTCTTCTCCAGGCTAACCAGTCCTCGCTCTCTCAGCCTCTCCTCATGACAGATGCCCCAGTCCCATAATCATCTTAGTGGCCCTTCGCTGGACTTGCTCCAGTAGCTCCATATCTCACTTCTGCTGGAGAGTCCAGAACTGGATGCAGCACTGCAAACGTGACCTCACCAGGGCTCTGCAGGAATCACTGCAGAAGTCAACAAATAAGAACTTCAGGGTTTGCTCCTCGTGTTTTCATATTTACATTTGTGCCTGTGCTTTGGTTATTTTGCTGACACTGCCTGAATTACAAATACGTGTGGCTACTTTAGCTCCACTGTAACTTCACTTTTGTCTGTTACATTTTGTCCACCTACCAAAGCTGAATGAGCTGTTGCTGTTTTCCAGGTCACACAGTGAATAAGATGCGCAAACATTCAGATCACGATGTGGCTAGCCTTGCAAAGGATGTTTACACGGAGTGGCGAACTTTCATCAAAGACCATTCAAACAGACCCTCAATAGAAGTCAGGAGTGATCCCAAGACTGAGGTTTTCAGAAAGAATGCGCGGAAGCTGCTTTGCAAAGCCCTGGATCTAGAGGTAGTCTTCAGGTCCACTTGTCTTTGGCTGAAAGAGTAACTTCCTATAAGAACAAGTTAGACAAACCTTTTTCAGACATAGTTACTATAAATCTGATGCTGCCTGCAGGGTGGGGACGAGGCTAGATGACCTGTTCCTGTTTTCTGTGATTCTCTGCCTGTCTGTGTTTATAAGGAGCTTTGTTCTCAAGGTAGATTTTTTTGTTCTTGACCAAGTGAACATATTTATTTTAAGTGAGGTGTGTGTTGCTCTGATTTACGTAGCTAGCAAATGGGACAGTTGCCATATCTACTAGGCCATATATGGCTAGGCCATACAAGAGAAGAAGGAAGTTAGCTGAACATACAATTTTCTCTGCTACTTATCAGCTGCGAAAGCAACACTGGGACCTTTTAGATGTTATGTATTTAAATAATTAAGCATTTATAAATTGAAATCTATTGCAAAAACATAAAGGCAGGGTTGATAGTATATAAAGTGGTGCTAAATACCATATCCCTGTGGTATCTTTATGTAAACAAACAGGGTTTGCTGCAAGGCTTTATGATCGGTTTGCTTGCTCTATGAAACTCTGCAATAATTATCACTTAGTTTATTCATTAATTATCCTTTAAATTGCAAGTCAAGTAGTAGGCACTCAAGAGTTTCAGAGCAAAGTTAGAAAGCTATGTGTCGTTAGCCATGAAAGCAACCTCTTCAACTTCTAGTCCTTCTGGACTGAGGCGGGGAAAAGGATGGGTTGCTGTGGGAAGGCCTCAGAATGATTTTATGGAGAGCTGACCTTTCCACGCTGCTGGTCAAGTCCAGTTTTTGGGGAGTGTGTCTATGCATAGTGATGAAATCTGAATCTATGGGACGTGAGGGATATGGTATCACCCTAAAACAGATGGTATTAGGTAAGGCAGGACCAGGCAGAATCCCCTGTGAACAGGACTCATCTAAAAGTGCCGCGAGGAACTGCTCCTCTGGCTTGCAGCTACCACCATATGTGCAAACAAAGTTTACATCAGTAGGATGAACAGCATGTGTAAGCAGGGGAGCCACAGAGGCCCAGCAAATGGAAAGCAGAGACACCTGAGAAAGGCTGATAGAAAGAGGAAGGGAGAATGGGGCTGAATGGATACAAAAGAGCTTCTAGTGCAGCCCAAGAGAGGGGCAAATTAAGTGAGGGGTAGCAAAAAGAGAATAGAAGAGGGCAAAGGACTTATAAGAATACTACCTGGCATGCTGGAATCTCCAGTATGCAAAAGCATGGGAGATTCCCAGTCAAAAAAGACAGAACTGAAATTAAAACCCTTTCTTGATGGGCAAGGGATTTTTTTTTTTCTAAGCTGTGCTAAATTACAGGTTTTGGCGCATGTTGAAGCAATAACTACATAATTAACATTTAGCAAATCCCTTTTCTGCATTCTTAATTACACCTCCTTCCACAAACACAGAGCCCACATTTCCCTTTATAGCACCAGGCAGAGTTGCCAAGTGTTTGGCATGTCTTAGGGTTGCCATTAGAATTGAGTTTAAAATAGTATCCAAGGTGCCTTATATCAGCAAGATCAAAAGTAAGCTTTATGGAGACAGTGCGGTGTAGCTTGTAATTGCAGTCAAACTTGATCCCCAAAGCTAGTTGCAGATTAGTTTCCCGTTGTGATGGCAAAGTACTGCCACCCAGCTGGAGACCTGAATGTGTTCCCTGCTACTGACCACATTGCCTTGTTCCTTAATTGCTAGGGTGGAATTAAATTGCTCTTCCTGTTTCACTTGTGATGGGAAGTAAATTTCCTTGAATCTAAGCTGATTAATGAAGAAACGCTGAAAAGCACCCAACTCCGACTTCAATCAGTTGGTCTCCTTATTAAATGTAAAGATCTAATTTTATACTTTGCTGTTTTCAGATTGATCACCCACTGGCTGAAAATATTGAGCGGGAAGCTTTTCATCTGTCTTCCCGTCTCATTAGTGCACCGTATCGCAGAATGGTGCAAGCTCTTGTCTTCTCATTAAAGCACAAACCTGAAATCCGAGCAGAAGTCAAGACTGGCACGCTCACTGTCCCTGCGTTTGTACAGAGCCATAAAAAGTGAGGTGGCGTGCCTGATGCTGAGCGAGAGCTTCGTGTGCCTGCATCTCTGCAGAACTGGGAACCCTTTCCGTCTTAGAAGCGCAGAAGTGCTGACAGCGCAGCTCACTTGGCACCGCCATATGAACAGGACCATGGAAGACAGGAGCCAGTAATGATGAAAGTGGTGCTGTAAATCTGACTTGGTGGAAATCTATGTGGGCTCCTTGCAAGCAGTTTCTTCTACTACGCTGTATATTTTCCTGCTACAAAGCCACCTTTGCTGACTCACATGTTTCTCACTTCTACCACAGTTTGTCATACCTCAGTTTGGCTCCATTCCTGACATGGATCTTCAGGCATAAGCATAAAGGAGCAGCTCTGTGCTGTGGTGGTAGAAATACTGGGAATTCCGAGTGATTACTGCAAGTGAAGAGATTGCCAGTGGATAACCGCGTACTCTTCTTAGGGCTAAATCAGCCTTATCTGCTGCAGCTTGATTCTGAATGGGGCAAAAAATGGCCAGCTGACTTCCCTTTGCTGCATCGTTCCCTTTGCTCCCTTTTCCAAAGTTGGACACAAAATGGGTTTTGGTAACTTGCTATCCATCATTCCATAGCCTCAGTGACCTAAAAATTGAGGGCATTTTCTGAAGCTCTGGGGTGAAAATCTAAACTCCCTGGAATATAGGTGCTATCTAATGCCTCTTTGCTATTTAATGAATAGCTCACTCAAACTTCTATACCTCATTCATGATTTAAATGTGGTGCTTGTTCGTACTGTAACATGAAAAAAAACTTGAAATTTCTAAATACAATGAGCTGGTAAGGAGAATACTCCTTATAGCAGCTTTTTTTCCCTCCAAAAGGAACAAATACTTCAGAATGATTGTATAAACAAATTTAAGCAACAAAAAAACAGAACCAGAAATAAAAGTTATTAAACACTGGAAATCTGGCCTTTCATTTTTTACTCTGATTTCTTTAGTGCCACAAGTCATCTTGTGGCTCCCTATTATTAAGGCTGTGACAGGCACAGTCTTTCTCTACTGATAGGCAATAAAAGTACTGTCTGTTCACAAACCATTTTCTGAGATCAACCTATCAGGGTAGAGAGCGCCAAATACTGGGATGAGTGAAACTTGCCTCTTAGCAGTTGTGGGAATTGAAGTCTAGTATACCGCTAGGAAGAGTCTTTTGATAAGTTGTGATCAGCACTCTTGTCTCCAAAGAGTCACCTGAGGACAAATAATACAGTGGGACACCTATGAATTAGTCTTTATTCAGATCTTCATCCTAAAACAGTGGCAGCATGTAGTTATGTGGATCTGATAAATACCTTTTTTCTGGGCACTAAAAACTAAAGAAGCACCGCAAATTTGTCTGGAGGATTGAATTCTAAATTTCATTAGGTATTTGCAGGTTCTCCTAAGAACAGGTAAACACTGTTGTGTTTGCGGTTAATTCAGAACTGCTTGGGCCGGTGCGAGGCTGTTGTTACTGTACACACAGGGAAGGTATCTTCAGCCAGCTGACTCCTCTGAAAACAGTGATGTGCTGGCTGAGCCTGGACGTACAGACATTTCACTTGCAGACAGTTAAAGACAGGTATGCTGGAAACAATATGGGACTGAGGCAGAAACTGATAGATATGCTCATCATGACTGTGCAGATAATATGTCAGTGAAGACTTAACACTTAATAACTGGGCTGTAGCAAGGGACATGAAAACCCACAACTTATTTCTTACAAATAATCAGATCCATTTCCCCATTAAATAACTTCAAACTGCATAGCCATAAATGAATGTGTCCCGGACTGTTATGAAAGGGGTTCAAGATCCATGAGCATTTTAGGCTTTGCTTCCAGAACCGTGATGCCAAGACCTGCCATATTTATTTTCAGCTTTGTGTTGCTGGTGCAAGGCTGAGTTTTCTGTTTCGGGGTAACATCTGTGAGAAGCAAAAATCCTGAAAATAAGGAACTACTGGTCCGAGCGAAAGCCAAGCCAGAAGAATTTCCCGCACGGATCGTACACACTAGGAGAGCTTTGCCCTATCTGAATACACGCTGTAGCATGGCAAATTTATGCTGCACTGTGCATTAGTTTGCAGGACTGCGACCTAGGGGAGAGACTAATGACTCCCTGAAACTGCTTGAGATGCACAGCGCGGGTAACGCTTGAGACAGCACGATTGCTGCCTGTAAGTGAGCTACTCTGGAGAAACGGCAGTTCTCTGAGAACAGCTGCTCAGTGAAAGCCACTTGTTTGTTACGGTTCAGCTCTGGGAACCGAGATAGGGAAGGCGGTGTGGGTTCTAATTTTTTTTTCCTAATCTTTTATTAGTAAACGATCTGGTGGAAGTGATGCCATTCATGACACAGCACTGCAAAGTTTAAAAGCGAGAGCAACATAGCTATAAACAAGGGCATACTACGGCCCAGAAGCTCTCTGTGGTGTTTGTGATACGTGGAGGAATGGGAAGAGAGGGGGGAATTCCAGCCTTGCGCTCAGGGTGTATTTAGAAAAAAAAAAAACCCGACCACATCCTGCTATTTGCTCATTACTTTTCTAAGCGGTGTAAGCCAAAAGAGATAGCAGACGTTGTCAGCAGGCAGGTCCGAGAACCATTTGCTGTAATTTTACAACCTGTCCAAACACTACCTGGGATTCACATGAGCCGAGCGTTGCCTTCCCGAGCCTGCGGTACGTGTGGCACAACCTCTTGGAGCTACGTGTGAGCTCTTCTGCTCCACACAAACTGCAATCTCAGTCCTATGCCATCGGACTTTGTTCAAGCTCTACCACACCCATCTTTTTTAAGTGGCTTTTTCCATGTCCTCTCCTGGGCTCTGACACCTTTCTTTGAGCAAACTTTGGGGAAGCGATTGTTTTTGTTTATTTGATCTATTTTGCTTGCTTTCAGCCCTCCGAGGCATGCATTGCAGAGCAGATTTTTGGGGGGCTTCATTCTCAGTGTGTGCTGAATATTTTTCTTTTGGGAATTAACTTCAGGGAAGCAGGGTTACTGCACACCTGGAGAAAACTCAGACTTTCATAACTTCCCTTTGTTTAATCCCTAATATTTTCTTCATAACTTATTTTCAAAGGGACTTAAGTGTATAGTTGCAGCTTGATGTTAAAGCTGGAAGTAACAATTGGGATGAAGATTCACAGACTGAGCTTTGCATAAAACTGACTGTCTGGGGGAACTGGAAAAGATCCCTGAGGCCTGGGCTTGAGAACTGCAGCACAGGAGGAAATACAGCAATAAGAGCAGAGGTGGGGACACAAGAGAGTGGTTTAAGGAGAAAAACAGAAAGGAAGGTGGGGAAGGAAGACAAAAGCAATGAGAAGAAATAGCAACAGGCCAAAATAGCGCTTAATTTTCCCATAGAGTGGTGCTAAATGTGACACTGGGATGCTCAAGTGTTTAATCACTCAATATAGACCAGATTTCCCTTCTTCGTGGAGCCTCCCTGTTGATAACAGTGCATGTGCGAGGGTGGCCGGGGCACCTGCACAACTGCATTTATTTGAGCCTCAGGTTAGCATCCAAATGAGTTTGTTACTCCTCAAACAGAAGCCAAGCATGGCCAAGCATTCATCATTGCCTGTCCTGCCAAGTGCAACCAGGTAGGGATAGTGGAGGCTTGTGGTTAAAGCAATGGCCAAAAGGCTATCTGGTCTTGAAAGCCCTTGAAATACAGTCTCCACCCAGGTTTTTCTGGGGCCTTAGGTCAGTTATGGCTCAACCGTTCACAAACGCAGCCTCTCTGGAGAGGGCTTTGTGCTGGGCCAGGGTGGGCTTGGAGGTGTAACATCAGCTCAGGTACCTGAGCTCTTGTCTTCACAGTGGGGAAACCCTTTCAGATTAAAAAGAAGGATGTAGAGCTCAGCGGTGGCTCCCTTTGTGCTACACTTCTGCAGCCTGGTGCCTTTGAGATAGCTGGTTCCTTTTTTACAGAGGAAACATTAAACCAAGGAGGCACCCAATCTGGAGGAAAGAGTCTTCTTTTCTCCTCTTTTTTCGTATTAAGCCCAGCCCACAAATTTCTTTCAGCAGAAGAGTACATAAAGCAGGTGATAGAGTCTCCCTGCACCAAGCAACAAGAAATGGGGAGCACCTTTGGGGGTGAGGGATGGTGTGCTGTTCTCTTCTGCCTGTGCCGTGAGCCCTGCTGGGAAGTGGGGGACCTGGAGGGGGGGCTGAGGAGCGCTGGGGGAGACAGAGAGAGAAGTCACGCCTGCAAAATCATCCCTGCCAAAGCTGGCTTTTGACCCTAGCTTCTGAAAGGCAGATGTGGTTTTGGAAGGCACCAGCTTTCTCCCTTCCCCATCAGCAGGCATGGCTAAGAGGAGCTTTACCTTGCTGCCAGCTACTTGGGTGAAGGAGTAAGGGAGCAGGCAAGACCCTTTCCCCATCCATCGTAAAGGAGAGCTCACAGCATCTCCACATTTCTCATCTTTCAAGAGGCCCTTCGAAGCTTCCTCCACAAAGAACCCAAACTTTTAGATCTCATTTGCTTTCCTGGCAGCCCTGTAACAGGGAAGGTTTGCTGGGTCAACCTGCAACGAGCGGTGTTGGAACAAGGAGCCGTGGCAGATGTCTTGGATGTTCCCCTAGAGCCCTGGTCGTTGGAACGAGCTTTCCGGACGTGCCCAGGGCACAGCCATCCCGCCGCAGAGCAGGAGGGCACCTCTCCTCCCGGGGTACGTTCACACCCGGCGGCTCGGCGGAGCCCGGAGCGCAGCGGGAACCGGGGGATGGAGCAGAGGAGGAGCTGAGGAAGGGGGAAAAGATGGGATAAAGGGAGGGAAAGAGCTTAGGGAGTTCCCCAGCCTGGCTGGCCACAGCCACACAAATCCTTGCTCCTCCGTGCAGCACAGAATAAGCATCGCATTTGGCTTGCTGCTTTAAATGGCAGCAGCACTGTTCAGAGTTTTAATACTGCCTGAGTATGACTGAGCCCGCTCGTAGGAGCAACCACGCTGCGGAGGGTAGAGCACCGGCTGGAGGGCTCTCGCCTTAGCCGTGCCTGCTGAAATACCCAACTGCTGCGCAGCTGCAGGTATTGCAGGGTAAAACCCCACGTTCAGCTGGATAAAGTGGCCTTAGCCTTGTTTTACAGGAGGAGAAACTGAGCTCCAGCTTGGTTTGACATGCCCAAGGATGCTAAAAAGGGAAGCCCATGGCAGGATTAGGCTGCAATTAATGATGCTCTAATTGCTGCGCTGGCAGGCCGCTGAACAGCGGCTCTGGCCTCTGTCAGTTAGGCTAGAGGATGGAGAATCCTCGCTAATTATATATTATTATATACAAAGCGGTTATCGCCCCAAAAAGGGTGCCTCTATAGTGGGCAGACATTTGGAGCTGTTTCCACCCGCGGGGGCCTCTTCCCCCGCTGCTCCAAGCCACGAGGATGTATTTGTCGAGAGCGAAAATATCCCCGAATACCCACCGGTGCGATGCTGCAAGCCGAAAGCGCCGTTCGGAGGCGTGCAGAGCTTGGATCCCGCACAGCTGTCACGAACGTGCCGTTCTCTGCACCTCGCTGCGAGAGCACGGATGGGAAAGGCCTCTGGAGCGACAGGGGCTGCCTGGCCATTTTATTTGTATTTTAAAAGAAAAGCTGAGAGTCAGCAGAATCCAAATACGCCGCTCAGGCCGCATAAATCTCAGGGGAGCGGCGTGTGACACTGCTGCTTAAGGAAGCGCTGGGAGAGCATTTGTTTTTACGACCAGGTTAACGTGGAAACCTGGAAATTACAAACCATTCCTGGAAGGAGAGCGCAGCACGAGTCATGCCGCGAGACCTGCCTGTGTAACGCCAGCTTCCCGGGCTTGCGGGGGGCCTGGCTCCGACCCCCAGACCCGGGGCGTCCGGGCTTGCAGCCCCAAATCACTCACAAAAGCATCTGCCCCACGGGCCGGTCTTGCCATTAAAAACCCTGCAGGTGGATTTGGCAGCAAGAGGGGCTTGCGATGGGGTACCGTGAAATATTTGGTACCCTCGTTAGGATGGATTCACCTTTTGGGGTAGTGCTGCTGGGAAAAGGGCTCCTGGCTTAGCTGCTCTCTACCCTCAGGCTCAATTTTTTGTCCTTTGAATGACCATGCTTGGACATAAGTTATTTTAAGACCTCTCTCAGTGCATTTTTGCACACTGTGGCTCTTCTAAATAAGTGGTTTCTTCCTAGCGACACGTGGGATGCTCCGAGAGCCCGGAGGCTGCTCTTCGGAGAGACCCGGGGATCAGAACAGAACCGCAGAGCGCTGCTTTTTCTGGAAAGCCCCGGCCCGAAGGAGCCTCCTCCGTGTCTGCCCGAGGCAACGCGTGCGACCGCGGCGGGGTCCGGCCGGTGGGCGCTGGGTGCCGCGGGACAGCCCGCCCCGGCGCGGCAGCAATATTTGCTCCTGGGTTTGGACTATGAGGACGACACTGGTGCAGAGCTGATGCTGGTCACTGGGACCTGCTGGCCACCGGCTTCCTGTTTTCTGCAGTTCTGGGGTGGTTAAAGCGTGTAGGTAAGTCTGGAGGGAGAGAGGTGGGTAGGTCACGTGCAAAAAACCCAAAGGAGGTGCTCAAAGGTGCGTGACGAGCACCGCTCATCGCACAGGCGCTCGGCGAGTATTGCACGTGGACACCCAAAACCACTGCCCAGAAACATCCGTGCAACCTCCACAGCTCCGCGTTGCCAAATGGAGCCATCGGCGCCTGCAGCTGCCTCTCGCACGGATCCGGGGCGCCCGCACAAACACAGGCAGGAGCGTGGAGAATATTTGCTGAAAATACTGCTATATTTGGTCGGAGCTTGTGTGTTCAAGGAGGCAGCTCGGGATAATTGACAGGATTATTTGCAGCCGTGGGCAAGCAACGTCGCTTCCCCGAAAGTAGCAGCACCAGAGGGAAAACAAACGGAGGCAGGTGCGGGAATAGTCGCGAGGCGCAGGAGTTGCCAAAGGGACAGATTGGGAGACGGCGGAAAACAAACCGGGGAGGGAAGCGTCTGCCCACCGCCGGCTTCCCCGCGCTGTGCCAGGAGCCTCAGAGCAGCACCAGCCCCACCACGGCGATGACCATGAGGAGCCCCGCCAGGATGCAGATGCTGATGAAGACGACGTCGCTGGCGTCTTGGCTCCTGCCGTCGCGGGCGTCGGCGGCCTCCGCCTCGCGCCGCTGGCCCTCCGCGAGGTCCTCCGCCCGCGGGCCGGGCCGCGGCGGGTCGGGGCCGGCCAGGAGGCTCACCCAGGCCTCCTTGCGCTTGGGCTCGCACTGCACCTCGTAGCGGTGCACGTCCTCCTGGCCGCCCGCCGAGAAGTCGATGTAGAGGACGCTGACGATCACGGAGGTGTTGTTCCTCTTCTGCAAGGCAGAGGAGGGCAACGTGGGGCAGCACGGCTGGCCAGACCCCCCCCACCGCCCCCCGGCACTTACCTGGGCCTCGCTGCCGCAGGCGTCGAACCTGGCGTCTATCTTGAAGGTGGAGCCGGCCACCTGGGCGGCGCAGGAGGGGCTGCCCAGGTAGATCCGGTGCCGCTCCAGCGGGGCCAGGGCCTGCACGGGGATCTGGATGTGGAAGTCCGTCCGCGTGCAGCTGACGTTGACGGGCACCACTGGCGGGGGCGAGACACCGGCTGACCGACCCCGGCGTTTCGGGGAACCATCCCCCCAGGAAGGTTATTTTCCCGGGGGCCTGGGGGCAGAAAGCAGCCCCGGGACGAGGAGCAGGGAGCAGGTCGCCCCGCTCACCAAGGCCAACCTCGGCCAAGCTCGACCCAAACCCTCGAGCGGTGAGTTATCAAATCCCCCTGCATCCCGGCCTTTGGAAACCGCGCTCGAAAGCGCCGCAGCAGCCGCCCCACGCGCCGCCTTACCTCCGACGTAGGCCACGGCGAAGCCCCGCTTGGCCGTGTTGCGGTCGGTGCGGAGCACCAGCAGCAGCTCGTTCCCGCTGGACACGACGGGCGGCAGCCGCTGGCGCCCGCACCACTTGCCCAGCAGCGAGGCGTTTTCGGCACCGCCGTCGAAGGCGGCCAGGTGGTCGTAGTCGCAGGCGTCCGTCAGGCTGCTGCGCCCCTCCAGGTCCAAGTCCAAGAAGAAGACCTTGACCCGGTACCCCGGGGGCAGCTGGATGGTCCACTGACACTTGAGGTTATTGGGGTAGAAGTTGGGATATTGAGGACTGGAGAAGTTTCCTTTGAGGGCCGTGTACACCTCCTGGCACTCGCCTGCTCGGAAAGCAAAAAAAGGGCAAATCTGGAGCCACCGGCATGGAGACCCCACCGGGGACCCGCGGCGCGCCCGCTCCTCCGCGCCCCGTACCGGAGTAGAAGTAGGCTTTGAAGCCTCTGGCGCCGATGTTGAAGTCGGACTTGAAGACGACGAGGAGCGCGGGGCCGGAGGAGACGGCGCGGGGAGGGCTGCGGCTGCCGCAGTAGCGCCCCAGGCGGGCGGCCGCCGCCGTGGGCCCGTCGAAGAGGGCCACGTAGTCGAAGCTGCACTCCTCGTCGTTCTCCACCTGGAAGTCGGCGAAGACCAGCCGCACGCTGGCGCCCGCGGCGGCCCGGATGCTCCAGCGGCACTCGGCGTTGTTGGGGTAGTTGTCCGGGTAGTCGGGGCTGGCGATCTCGCCGGAGAGCGCCGTGAGCTCCCCGCCGCAGACGTCTGCGGGCGGGAAGGGGCGGTGGGCCACCGCGCCGGCGCGGCCCGGCCCCCGCGCGCCCGGCGCCCCTCACCTCCGCGGTAAGCCGCCGCGAAGCCGCCGCTCGCCACGTGCTTGTCCGAGTGGAAGACGACGGCCAGGACGTGCCAGGAGGAGGTGAAGGAGGGCGGCGGGCGGCGGCCGCAGAAGGTGCCCAGGAGGTTGCCGCGGTCCCGGGCGGCACCGTTGTAGACCTGCAGGTAGTCGTAGCCGCAGGCGTCGTGGTACTCCAGGTCGAAGTGGCTGAAGGTGAGCAGCACGGAGGAGCCCTCGGCCACCACGATGAGCCAGGTGCACTCGGTGTCGTAGGGGTACAGCCCGGGGAAGTTCGGGCTGCTGAAGTTGCCGGCCGGCGCCGAGAGCACCCCGCCGCACTTGATGCCTGTGGGAAAACAGCCAGCAGGCAGCTTTCCCTGCATCCCGGAGGAATTTCACCCGGAGGAGGGTTTCATTGCGCGGACGTGCATCGGGAGCCCTTACCTCTGCCGGCGGCGGGCGGCCGGGCGGCGCACAGCAGGGCCAGCGCCACCAGCCCGCCCGCCCCGCGGCACCCCATCCTCCGGCACGGCCGGCACCCCCGACCCGGCCCGCGCCGCCTGCCCGGGAGAGGAGAAAAATAAATAAATAAGGAGAGGAATAAATAAAAAGCAGGAGGACTGCAGAATTAATAGTGGGATGAATAATTCATCGCTTGTTTGAATTAAGAGCGGCAAGGTAACTTGATCTATTCCTCCCTTCCTTCACTCAGTTTTAATGATCTGGATCAAATGTCCCAAGGATTTACACTATACCAGATACCTTGTCAATACACTATATTTAGAAGAGATATTAATGTTTCAGATATGGTGTATAACGGCAGTAAGTCTGGGCTGACAATATGCCCTTAAGGGGCTATGAAAATAATTTAGTTGGCCGGGCAAGACAGCGAGCCGGGATGGGAATTTCAGTGCGAACAGGGAAAAGCGCCTCAGGAATTAACGTGATTTATACTGCGGCACGGGCTGCACAAAGCCAACTGTTGATAAAAGCCGGGGAAACGGGCGGCGCGTTTCAGGCCGCGTTTCTGCACAAAGCCGTGCCTCCGAGCGAGGCGGCGGCTCGGGAGGCTTCGCTCGGCGTCGAGCCCCCTCGGAGACTTGGGGGGCCGAGGGGAGGGCGCTGCGGGCCCGGAGGGGCACCGCGTCCAGCCCAGGCCTTGGAGAAGACAACCACGCTGCTCAAACAGCAAGCCAGAGGCGCGCTGGCAGCCTCTCCCACGCACCCCGGATGCCTCCTCCCGCGTCCAAGCGGCTGCATTTTATTTTTGCTCAATGCAGGCAGCGTTTAGCTTGCAAAGCCCCTGGCGAGGCCTCCGGAGGGTCGGCTCCCGCTGCCGAGAAGGGAGCGAGCGCTGGATGCTTGCAGGGAGGTTGCAATCGGAGCCGGCTCTGCCAGCGCGGTCGGTGCTCGGCACGAGCGAGAGGAGACGCAGCTGAGCGAGGGGCGGGCCACGGGCTCGCGGTCCCTCCCTGAGTAACTGCCGGGCTGCAGCCCTTGCAAAACCTCAAGGGAGAGAGGGCAGCAGGGCCAAATCCTCCCTATGAAAAGATTAAAGATGAGTTGCAAAAACATCGATTATTGCAGACCCTGTGAAGACCCTGGCGCATCGCGCTGCCCCTCCGCGAAAACCCACGCGCTTTTCTGGGACCTGAGAGACCTGGGCTAAAAAAGTCACCTTCAAAGCAAGGGGGAAAGAAGCAGCAAGTATCTCTAAATCTCAGCCAGTGAGACAAGTTGCATTTATTAATTAAGCAACGCGGATCGATGCCTGAGACATTTCCTGCGGATTAATGATGGGCTGGGAGGAGCTGACGGCCCGAGGTGCAGCGAAGGCCCATTAATGCGAACTGGTCATTAATCCCCAGGAAACGCTCCATGCCAAGGTCATTAAGTGTCTGCATGTATTTATGGGGAATAATAACAACAACAATAATATTTATGCAGAGCCTCTTCCCCGCCGCGGGGCTCCACCGCTGCGCGACTGGCTGCCACCGCCACCCTGTCCCTGCGGGCGCCCACCGGCCTCGGCCCCGCTCCTCCGGGGACACAGCCATAAATCACGAGCCCGAGAGGCGCTTGATTCGTTTAAGCAGAAAGGAGGTGATGAGGACTGCGAGGCTTCGGAGAAGATCAAAGGTTTAAACACGGTCCCCAGGAGAAACGGGAATTATTTAGGCAGGAAATAATGAGACGAAATTAAGAAGGCATTTAGGCTGCGCAAGAGGGAAAAAAGAGGAAAAAAAGAGGAAAAAAAGAGGGAGCAAAGCTGACGGGGACGTGGGGCGGCTCCTGGGGATGCTCGTGCCCATCCCGCTTGCTTGGAGGTGCTGGGGCACTAGCGCATCCCGCCAGCGCCGTCCAGCACGGTGGGAGACGCAGGAGCACCGGAGCGGGCCCCACATCCACTCGGAAAGCAGTTCTGCCTTTTCAAGAAGGCTTCGGGGATTTTTAGCGCCATCTCGGACAGGCGGATTTTTTTTAAAGCAGGAGGTGTCCAAGCAAGGTTTTCAGAGTACGTAATTTCCCAGGAAAATACTTTCTCCGTGTTCCTAGCTAGGGCCAAAGCAGGGAGAGCTACCAAAGAAAGCGGCTCCTCATTTATCAGCCCCATGCTACACGAAACTCCTCCACGACACAGCGGCTCATGGGGGCCGAAACATGGCTTGGATCAGAGCTGAGATTTAGCCTTGGATCTAATGTGGGCAACGTTCCTGGATTTTTCTGCGTTAAAAAGCCAGAACTGTATCTTATGCTGGGAAAAGGGCTTTCTCGTAAGCCTTTGCTCTGATGAAGTTACCATAAAAGCTGCAGCCACAGCGGATTAATTCCACTCACCTGGAATCCAGTCATCCCAGGCTCACCTGCAAAGCCAAGGGAGAAATGCTCCTGCGCCAGAGCAGCAGAGCTGATAAGGTGTAACTACTCGATACAGGTAAAAATGAGATGGGGATGATAACGCTTGAGGGGAGCATCATCACTTGTCATCACCCTGCAGACCCTGGGCACTTCTGACACAGGACACAGCGGGGAATGAAGGGAAGGACATGGAGGTGCCTGGACACTGTATTTCCAGGTGCCACTAGTAAACACCCTGGCCTGGGAGGGTGAAAGAGTGGAGGGAGGGTATCTCAGCTCTGCCCGTGCCGCGCAGGGGTCACCCCGGTAAAGCCCCACGGGTAATGGCACAGCCGAAATGAACCCCACGGACGCCAGCGTGCCACGCCAGCGCTTTGCTGCTCCCTTGGCCACAATGTCTTCTCCCCTTGGATTAAATCTCTCTAATGGACATCTAATAGGGCACAATACCACTGCACATTAACACAGAATTCAGCTTAAGTCACTGGTCTTCATATTAGAGCAAAAGTGTTTATTTGGGTGCTTCGTAGTACCCTTAAGAGATATCTCTCTTGAAATTGCACATGAAGACTTCCATTAAAATTACCATTAGAGGCATGGGTGATTGTAGCAGCCAATCCCTAATGACACCCGATCTTTAAAACACTCACAAGAGTGGGAATGATGCTGGCGACAAATATTTGATCCAATGGCCTATGAAAGTACACGCACAAGAAATTCCAACTATTGAGATGGCTGATTTGAAGCAGTGTCTGCAGGGAAACAAGGATGTCCAAGGCTCAGCCTGAGGTTCCTTAAGTGAGGAATATCCTGCTAAAAGACAAAAGAGGAATTTTCTTCAAGTCCTGCTGATTTCAAATATCTACTCATATCTTGATTGAATGCAGAGGAGCCACATATTAATACAAATGGCTTTCTTCGACAGGAATTTATTATCGTCTTCATCAAGTCTTCATTTAGACGACCAGTGTACGTGTTTTCCTGGTAGCTCCAAGGAAGTTTTTCCAGTGAACTTTCCTGAAAAGGCAAAAGGTTGCAGGGTGCCACAGTAAAAAGGACAACTGATTGCCTACAGCCACATCTCTAACTTCCCCTCACAGTGCTTCAGAGGAGGCTTTTCACCCCCATGACTCCCTCTGGATAGACCTGGCCCATCCTGAGAGCTGTGTCCCTATTGCAAAGCCCAGATCAAACCCTTCTCTGCCAAGGGATCTGGCTGCTCACTCAGAGGGGACTGAACAAAACCAGAGTGTAACTACTGCTAAGAAACCCTGCAAAACTTTCTCCTTTGAGAATCACTTCCCACCATGCCTCTTCTATCCCAAGTCCTAAGTCCCAAGTCTATTCCTCTCTCCTGCCTCTTCCATTCCCAAGTCTCTTTCAGTCCCATCTCCCTCAAATAAAACAACCGGAAGAAGCCAACCCTGCTCCAAACACAGTTCTGATCCCGTGACAGGAGAAATGTTAGATCCCAGGCTGTTAGATCCAGTGGGGACTCCCCTATTGCTGTTAATGAGAAGCAGAAAGTGGTGAGATGTGATTGAGACAGGCAGCAGAGCGAAATACTGAGACAGACAGACAGGTATGCAATCCTAAAAGGGAAGATCCACGACTTGGTGTTGACTACAACAAACCTGTTAAGAGAAGAAATGGGAAGGAAAGGGAGCGAAATACACGTGGGGCAGACAGTGCGGACAGGGTGAGATGGGCTTCTTGCCCTTCACTGGGTGGAAGTTCAGGACCTTCTCACGCTCTTGAGACAGCACTGTCCTGAAAAGGGTATCTATGCTATTTTGCCAGAGACAATTAATGATTGTGCTCTTACAGATCGGCTGCGAGTGTGCCCAATTCACAAGTACTTTTCTCTATACCCATGCTCCTCAACTTGCCAAGGCCATATGTGGAACATAATGTATGAGGCAGATCCACCACAAGAGATACAAAAAATGATTCATCTGAGAAACTAAAAATGCAATGGGATTCATTCCCTCAGCATAAATAATTCTTTCTATAACCTCCCTGCAATGAATACTCATTTCTGAGAGAAGTAATTTTCAACTACCAAATCTGTGCAGAACACAGGCAACTTTGGGACCAAATGAAAAGGAAAAGACTGCTCAAAGTATAAGACCACTGAGAGGTATGCCCTCATCCCATGGATTTGGCATAGAAAACAATTTTACAGAGGGGCACACAACTTTAAGAAGTTTGAAAATGGGTCAGCTGGGAAAAATCAGTGCTGGGAAGTTGGTGCTAACATACACAGAAGCAGAGAGCTGTAGCCATGAGCAATGAATGAAAGATAAGGACAGATTAAGGCACTGGCATTAAGAAAGGAGAAGTAGTTTGTTTGCCGTGAGTCTCTTGGAGTCAAGTTTTCTTTGTGTAAATGTTTAGGTGCAGCAACAGTGACCTGAAGTTGGGGGGGATAACGATCAACGGTGAACATCAATCAGTGGGTCCTTCCCAAGAGGAGAGCGACCAAGGCAGGTAAAGAGGGACAAGCAATGATGGTCACTTCCCTGAAATTCTCCAGATTGGTGGCAGTGTGAGAATATGCAGATTTAAGAAGTGGAGCAACTGGACCACAAAATAGCCTTGTTGACTGGGAAAGAATTAAGATCATGCTGACATAAAAGCAGAGATGACAGGGGTTCATTCAGCACACAGAAGCCCCGCATAGATATATTTCCTATCCATTTATTTACCTGGCTCAGGATGTAAAATATTCTGATATTCCAGTATCGAGCCAGCTCTTGGAGAAGAGGTTTCAGATAAATGTTTCCAAATGAACGGAAGCAGCCAACAAGAGTTACAAAGGTTTCATCCTCTTCATCTTCCGTTATGGACTGGAGAATGGGAAGCATTGGTGCGAGGCCGGTACCAGAAGCCAGCATGAGCAGTTCTCCGTACTAAAAATGAAGCAGAGAATTTTGAATGCACCATCATGTTTGTAAACGCATGCCCCCGTTCTCAGTTCCTCCCTGCTGCCATGCTGATATAGGGTCCCTCGTGAGTGAACACATCAGATATCCGAAGGACATGAACCAGTACATTCAGATCTCAAAATGTATTTTTCTGCAAAACCCATCCATGGTTAAAGATAGCACTTTCAGGATTTATATAGCAAATCTAATGAAAAAGGATTTTATCCATATATAAACATTTTTCCAAATTTTGGCCTGATTTCAACTCGTCTATGTTTCAGTTCCAATGCAGCAGGACCCTTTGCTGACCCACTTCCAATGTTTTCCCATTGGAAAAGATCCTGGATTAATCTTGGAAGCTGTAAAGTACAAACGTGAATGTTTCCTGAGGGAATGGTTTCTTTCCCATCCTAATCCATTCATCTTCCTGGTGCATTACCTGACTTTTGTCAAAGAACTACCAGCAATACCCAGCACTTCATACCTGTAGTGAGGATGCTCACTCTGCTCATGTACCTGCACCAGCAGAAGCATGGGATGGGGACGTTCGGGCAGGAGAGCGCTGAGGAAGAGAGAAAGTCCCCAGCACTTTCTCCAGCTCAGCCAATGTACCAGGGCCAGAACAAGGAATTAAACCCCTATTTCTGGGGCCTCACTGCCTGAACCATTTTTCACCTATTCATCATTGCCAGGGATTTGGTAGCCCCAACCCTATGCAGTCAGATACAAGCTGTTGCGTTGCTGGAGGCCAAAGGACTTCCAGAAGTAGGATGCAACCACATGCAACAGAAGACCTATTGGCATGAATCACGTCCAAATGGATTTGCTACATACTTGGCCTAGTCCAACTCCTACTACCTTTACTGAAAGCTAGAGCACATCTTTTATGGACATATCCATCCGAACTTGAAGTGATTTCCTTTATACTACCCAAAGGTTTAATTATCCAGAGTCAGTGAGAACTAGCAGTCTGTAAAATCTCACACATTCAAGCCCTAAGTGTGGCTACCTTGCTAGGAAATGGGCTCTGCAGTTTCCACCCTACCTACCCGATGAGCAGTAGCCTGTCGGAGGTGGCTGGTGGTGGGAAGGGGGCTGGCATTCGGCGGCTGCTTGTGCTGTCTTTTGACTGGAAAATTTATCGTGAGTGGATCTGGTCTACCTGCATCTGAATCCTATTCTATTTGGCAACATATGGAGGTAAAAGGAAATTTACTATGAAACTCATATTCAGGACCTTTGTCACAATTTATAAACAATAAACAGTTCTTCTACAACAAGTTATTTTAAAGACTGCTCAGGTGACTTGCAAACTGCATGCACAAGGATCACCCAGCCAGCCCCTGAATGCAGCTACTCCTGGCACAGCAGTTATGTTCTGTCCCAAAGGGTATCTCAAAGCTTAAAAACCAGAAGTGAACGATAGCCAAAAACAGCAGGGAGAGTATTTCAGGAATGAGAACAAAATTGCTTTGCATGGAGTTTGGCCACTATTACAGCCCTATTTTTAATTAAAAAAAAAGGGGAAAAGAAAAAAGAAAAAGGAAAAAAAGGCATTGGGATCTTAAATGACGAGTGTTTCAATTCTGCTTCCCATTTGAAAGGTCAGAATTAAGTAAACAAACTAGTCTGTGTGAGAAACCCTCCCCTGAAACTGGATCTGCCTTTCTTTGCGGCAAGCCTCATATCAGTAGGTGGGACCAACATTTGCAGAGCGGCTGGGTGGCGTGACACCTCACTGGAGCTGCTACAGCTCAGGGAATACCCAGGAGAGAAAAGGATCAACACCTCTTCTCCGCTCGTGCTCAGTCACAAAATAGCAACGTGATCCAAACAAGGCAAAACCCAATCTGCACTCATTCGTGGTGCAAAGTAAGCTCCCGTAGTTTAACATAGCAAGAACTTCTAATGCGAGTGATGCCCAGAGAGCCTTACTAATATTTTCCAGTCTCTCCTGCTCACCTCCCTCTCCTCTTATTTCTTAAATATTCTGCAGTCCAACAAGGTGTACTTTCTCCAACTGACTGCTGTATTACTCTACAGTAACCTGGGAAGTTCCTAAAATAATAATGAAAGCAGTAATCAAATTGATGTCTTCCCTTTGGAATAAGTTAGCTGCCACAAGCTGGAACAGCCTAGGTCTCTTAGGGAACTAACCTTATTAGGTCGATATGGGAACCCTCCAAACGGCCCACGCCAAAAGACCATGTCTCCTTTTTTCCAGGTTTTTATGTATTGTGACATTAGCCCAGCTTCATAGCACTAATAAAAAACATTGCACAAAAGAAAAGAATAATTATACTCTGCTGGAAAGTTTCCCAGCTTAAAGTCAATTATAAAGTTATCTACATTTAAACAAGAAGGGGGCAAAAAACATTTCATGCATTTAAAAAGAAAGAAAGATCATTCTATTTGAAAAATAATTCAAAGTTATACCCCAAACAAAGACATTTAAATTAAATCATATTGGATTCATTCCAGCTTGACTATAATGTAAACATAATCCACGCTCATGCAGCCTGAATTTTCCAAAACTGGAAAAAGCACAGCAGAGCTCTTGCTTACAAAGCACGCAGAGAAGAGTGTCTTGAATGCAAAGCACAGTCCAAGCCTTCAAGTGTTCTCCAAATCTCAGAGTATGGGGTCTGCAAATGCGCTCTGGGTACTGATAGTTGTATAAACACTGCATAGTTTTTCCTTTCTTTCAGTCTCTCAGATGCTGTGTTGATACAATTAGTGACCCAAAGTCAGGCTTCTCATTTATAATACTCTGGTTTTGGAACAGGGCATCTGGATGTTGAGGTATTCCTCCAAATTTTCAAAAAAGAAAAAAGAAAAAAAAGCTATTCTGGGCCTCACAGAAGAAAGACATTAGCAAAAAACTGCCTTACTTACTGCCAGGCACAAAAAATATTATCCAGGCTTTTGCCTGCAGGAATGCTAACCTCACTCATGACTGACGAGAGAGGGTCAGTGCTTGCCAGAAACAGAGGAGCGAGGAGAGGCCCGAAAATGAAGGGACCATCCCAGTGGCCGTGTTGCTATATATAATTGTTAGGACCGCTTACGGTTAGTGAGAACAAATGCGCATGAAAGAAGAGCCGCAGCCTGCGGGATGAGGCGAGAGAACAGCGTCCGGTCCGACCCTCACGAGCCGATGAGCAAAACAGCCGCGCTGGCAGAAGTGATGCCACCGATAAACCCGAGAAAGAACAACCTGACTGGAGATGAGAAGATGGCATGTGATACAAGCCTTCGAAGACTCCTGACTGCATAATCTGAAAGAAGAGGGTATTTTCTGCACGCATGTTGCAGGGAAGCCCAGCTCCCGACCCCAGTGCCTTGGCTGGCCACCAAGCAGCACTGTGGGCAAATGAAACTGGTAAACTGCAGAGAGGCAAGGAGAAAGTGCGAGTGAGAGTATGTTTTAGTGCCTGCAAGCAGTGCCATAGGTGCTCCTCACCTCCTAACCAGCTCACTTAAATAAGATGCTCTGAGTTACTGTCAGCAACATTTTGCATTCAGAGGGCTTTGGGCAGGTACTCAGTCCCATGCAAAGAGTGTGCAGGACATCAGAGCAGCAGTATTTTATACCTACCTTCTTCAAATACATATGGAAACCCAAGGCAAGAACAGAAAAGTCAGCTCCACTTATTGCCTATTCCCAATGGACCAGGGTAATGGAAATTAAAACAATCTTTCTTTCCCCAAAATTATTTCCAAAAATTGAAGTGAGAAGTGATGGAGTGGGTTTAAAATGATTTTTGTCCTAACTAAAAAGAAAAAATAATTATCCCCTGGGGGAAAACTTCTACACCCAGTTTTACACGGAGAAAAACCCTAACATTATAAAATCACTCAAAAAGAGGGTTATGCTCTGCAAATGGCAACTCCCTCACTCTTAACTGTAGTATCACAAATGCAATGCTATAATAACAGGAGACAGAAGGGTTTGAACAGTGCTTGGATTGCATAGTAATAATAATAATATAGTACTTTCCAAAATTGCCTGAATAGTATGAAATATACCACAACCTACAGAGTGAGTTATAAAAATGGCTGCTTTACACGGGGTGTTACCAACCTCTTTTGTCACTACCAGAGAATAACTACAGCTCTCTTTGGGATGAAAGGTTCCATATAAAGGAAAGGTATCATTACAATCATTACTATTATTATTGAAATGCAAAACCTGTGAGTAATAAGCAAGTATACATGAAATTTCACAGTCATCCTGTGAACGTATCCTATTAATGCAACTCAAATGCAGCATTTCTCTCCCCTACCACACACCAATTGCCACAAGAATGGTGAAATGACCCTCCCGCAGGTGACTTATAGGCGCTGTACACATTTCTAAAGAACAGGGTTTGTACTTGATCGTACGATGCATAATAAACCCCCCCAAATGTGAAATCCTGGAAAACAGGCGGAGGACAAACGGCCAGGCTCTGCAAGCCGCCTGGGACAGCCAGCACTCCGAATTTCACACCTATACCGACGTGCGTGTCTGCCCTCAAGGAGTCAGCAAGGACATACAAATACAATAACAGAAAAACCTTCTGGAATTTGATATTCTTTGTGCAAAACAATTACTTATTAGTGCCCTGCAGGCTGTATGCAGATAAAATTTCCAGCCAAGTTCACCTATTGTGGTTGTGGCCAGCAGGGCGAGGACACTTGCCCAGCATGGGGCTCTGCCACCCCATGCACCCCGTCTGTGCCCATGGGCTACGTCTTTGCTCTGTGGGCCACGCAGACCACAGGCAGCTCTCGACCCCTTTTGCGAACCAGGGATAGCTGCCTATTGCCCATCTATGTTTTTTGCCCAAATCAAAACTTTTCCTTTGCTCTGAGGAGTCTCTTTTGCTTTAAGCAGAGAAGGCAGGGTAAGGGCTGTGCAAAGATTTTCCCAAATCAGTGGTTCAGCTGGGCTGACAACTGGGTGCGATTTCAATGACAGATTGAGAAGGTAAAATGAAACCGGGGAAGTGGAATGGGCGCCTCTTTCCACAGTGGCAACAGCAAGGCTCCCGAGAGGCTCGCTCAAGTGCTTAACGGGGCTCCTGCTGCAAAGCACTTGTTTGTGTGTCACCTTCCTCTGCTTTCCATTTTGTGGGGGGAAAAAATGCAATTTTTATCAGCATAGCACAACTGCTTCAGAAACAGTCCATGAGGGATTTGAGGGAGTCTCACTTGATGTGCTGAGAGCGTGCTCGGTTCCTAGAAGAAAACACAGTCCCCAGCACCTTATACTCTAATCTATATTGTATAGGCTTACTTACTTTTATTAAAACTTCAAAGTAACCTTCTGCATTCCCTGGGCTAATTGGAGTATAGGCTCTCTGGACTTCCAAACCATTCACCACTCCTCTGAGGAGAAAAACACAGGCAGCCTCTGTAACGTTATTACCAACACTTCTGCTCCTCTCCGGGGAGATCAGCCACGTCTAGCGGCTGCGGGAGGCAGCAGACAGTCTCCCCAGCGGCACAGGCTGTGCACAGATGCAAAACATTTCCCTGGGGGCGGTAAAAATCTAGGGAGAACATAACTGGTAAAGGCACCTTCTGTTCTCCCAGTGGTGGCCCTGGCTATACCACGCTCCCCGCTCTTGGACACCTCAGCGGAAGGACATCTGAGCTGCTCCGTAAGGAGCAGCTGAATGCACAAAGGAAAGAGAAGATGCTTTACTGGTAGGTTTGCTATCCCTTTTGGGCTGGGGACTGCCTTCCTTTCTCTGTTGGACAGCATCTGGTAATTAAATAATGAAAGTTAGGGCACAGCCTTGAAGCTGTGTCAATACCCACTGTACTTTACTATAAGCCTTCTCTTTCCACAGGATATATCCGCCCTGCTCTTTACCGCTGGCGATGGTAATTGATTGAAGTGACCCAACCTCTTCCGCTGCTGCGTTACGGGAAACGGCCGGACAGAGAAGTGAGTACTGTCAACAGCCAGCCAGCCGTATGCATCAGCTGTTAACGTACAAATAACGTCAACAGATACAGATCAACGGCGTCATAACACGACTTTTTCTATCCGACAGTGATTACCACAGATGGTCGAGAGAGACGTAAACTTCTCCCAAGCAGCTCCTTTCTGGCAAGCAATAAACTAAACAAGAGAGTTGTTTTGCTAAGAAATCAGTCATGAAACGCCTGGACATAAGACGTGACACCATGGGTGCGGAGTAATGGGGAGACATGAGGCCCGAATACCGAGCTCTGGGCTTAGTGCAGTTCATTGCCTTCACCCCAACATGATGGAGTCAATCATCTCTTTTAAACATCTGTTCTTTGACTCTTTCTTTCCGCAAATGGATTTTCTTAATCGCACCTAGTTCTTTCTGACCCACCAACACAAGGATAATACTAAAGAAAAATATAGCTTTGGAATAGCTTTTACCATAAAATTAGTAAAGCTAATGAGCTCACAAGTTCTTTCATCCATATCATTGTGAAGGTATAGAAATCATGATTTCCTTGGCATGAAGCCTTTGTCTACTGGCAAAAACCTACATATTAAGTTACATAATGCAGCCTGTTTAACTGGCATGGAGAACAATACCTTAACACGATATGTTGTCCTAAACTCAATCGCAGACTGCTATTTCCTGGTAATTCAAATTTGTACTGGTAGGTGTCCTCTGTCAGCTGCTCCACGGAGCTTATGCTGAATGCAGTAAATGTATCTGGATTTAGTTCTGAATTATTGCTCTGCAAGAACAACAATAAATAATTACTTGGTTAGACGATGTCTTTTATTATTTCATTTTTCTTTTGAAGCAAATGCGTGTGTTAATTTAGTGCTGGAGGTACTCAGCCCTCCAGAAGAACGTGTATTAAATGCTAGGGCCCAGCACAAATTTCAGCTCTCCACGGATTCATTATCGGGTTCTTTGGTATGTACTTTGGGAGCTCAGACTTTTTTTCCCCTTTGTTAAATTACATTTTTACACCTTACAGCATGGTCATCCTGTTATGACACATGGCAATCATTTTCTCGTGCCTGGAAACAAACAAAAATAATACTGCTAAAAGAGCTGAGCGCTGCTTTGGGGGCAACTTCGAAACCTTCTGATGACCATTTTGGATAGGAAATATCATTAGCTGTTTCACCACTTATCATTTTTAATTTATCCAGCACAGTTAATCTTACGTAAGAGGGCACTGACAATCTTAGAATTACACTGTAAAGACAACGACTCGAATGCTCCACCACATAGAATATTAATTTTTTTCAGCCTCAGAATATGAATCTAAAAAACAGGGAAAAATGAAAACATTCAGGAAAATGGAACTTTTCTAAGGAAATCAGCAGCAGAGAAAATTATGATCGTCTTTGTCTCTGGCCTGTTCCCACTTTTTGAGGGAGGTTTGCTCCGGCTGACTGGGGTGCACGTCCACGGCACGCGGTCTGGCAGGAGCAGCTGCAGACCCGGTGTTTGGGGTACCAGGGAGACCCCGACGCTTGGAATATCCCTTACGGCAGGTAGGGAGCAGGCATGGGAGATGGTGTCCCTGGGTGCACTTGGAGGAATTACACTTAAAGTCTTAAGATACCACTTCAATCCATCGCCCCATCCCTTGCTGATGACCACAACCCCAAGCGCTGACGAGCCCGATCAGAGCACCGGCTTTAGGGTCTGATGAAGGCAAACCGACCTGCTCCTCCTTTTCTGCCAGGAGGCTTTTGTCCTGCTCTGCTTTGGCCCGTTCCCACCGCGCGAGCGCTTTCTCGTACACGTCGTAGATGCAGGGCCGGCAGCCGCTGCCGCAGCACTGCGACGGGGATGGTTCCCGGGGCTTCAGAGCCAGCCAGTCGTCCTCATCTCCACTCATGGCCTGCAAAACACAAGCCCGGCTTCGAAACCAGCCGCCGAGGTGGTAGTTTCCAGGGGGAGAACGGCTCGGCCACGTAGACTAGAAATACCTTAAAAACCTGCTGCCCGGTCCATGAGCGCGGCTGCCGGACCGCCGAGCCACGTCCTGCCGGAGCGCTGCTTCAGAGGCCAGGCGAGCCGAAGGCGGGTTTTGGGCTGAAACAACAGAAGAAAACTTGGTAAATTTGCAGACAACGAACATATTGGTTTATCAGCAGATCTAAGTCTGGCTTAAAACTCAAACAAGCAGGAAAGGACAAGAAGCACATGGCGAGTGGTTTTTATTTCCAACCGCTACCCCAGGCTCAGACGGAGCCTCTTAGGTACTATATTATTTTTATGCAACAGCTTAATATTACTCCAACACATTTATATCTGTATCATTTAAACAAAAGGAAGTCCAGAGGAAATTATAAAACCGCAGGTGACGAGGCTGAAGACGAGAACACTTAGCACTCGCAGCGGCTTCGTTTCCAAGGCGCTGTGCAAGCGCTAATTAATCCTCACCCCTGCGACACAAGTGCCATTATCCTAATTTTGCAGGGCAGCGGAGGAAGCCGGAAAGATCACCATTAACCTTCCCAAGAGCAGAGCCCGACTTGGCGCAGCCCGCGCGGGCCCGGGAGGCCTCCGAGGTTGGCCGTACCCAGCACCTCGGTAGGCCACGGCCCCCTTGGCTGTTTTCTGCTTAAGTGACCGTTTCCAGTGACATGTTTTGATGTTTGACCAAGCCAAAGAGCCCATCCTTAGCTAAAACAGCAGGAATTGGGATTCAGCCACGTTTTTTCTGCTTTCACCCAGTGAAGCCTCTGGAGAGCCTCGGCCTGCAGCGTGGGGGGTGGGCTGGGTCCCTGCCCGCAGGTTTGGGGCTGTTTCCCCTGATCCAGCCCCCCGTGACCCCCCTGCGCGCCCCACAGCGAGACGGCGGGCACAAGGACCCTGCCCCGCCCAGGGGGTCTCTGGGGACCAGGTAGTCTCCCCCCCCCCCCCCCCCCCGGAGGGGCCGTCTCCCAACTCCCCTCCTCGCACGCGCGGCGACTCTCCTCCCTCCCCCCGCTTCGCCCCTTACCGGTTGCCCCTCACCCCGGCGCCCCCGCCGCGCCACCGCGCGGCCGCCAGGGAATTTGGCGACGCTCCCTTACTCCCGGCCGCGGGGCGGCGGCGCGGAGGCGGCGCCCTCCGCCGCCATTGGCGGGCGCCCCCGGCGGTCCCGGCGTGCCCCGCGCAAGATGGCGGCGCGCAGCCGTTGAGGCGGACGGCGAGGCCATGGCGCTGCGGCGGGCGGCGGCGGCGGCGCTGCCGGGCCGGGCCCGCGGCATCATCACCCGCCCGGACGCCGCCCGGCTGCGCGGGCCGCCGCCGCGCACGCCCTGGACCACCCGCGGGCCGCCGCCCGAGGTGCTGGCGCGCGCCGTGGAGCGGCGGCCGGTGCGCGAGCAGGTGGAGCTGGACACGGTGACCTACGCGGGGCGGCAGCACTTCGTGCCCGGGCTGGCGCGGCCGCGCTTCCCGCCCTGGGAGCGGGGCTGGCGGCACCCCTGGCACTCGCCGGGGCCGCGCTGCGAGCACATGCCGCTGCGCAAGGAGCGCGTCTGCTACGTCTGCCACCAGTGGGTCCGCATGCTCGAAGGTAGCGGCCCGGCCCGGTCCCCTCAGCTCGGGTGCCCCCTTCCCCTCGCCCCTTTCGCCCCCTCTCCTGCCCCAGGGTATCCAGGCACGTGTACGCGCCGTGCCTGCGCTCTCCTCGGCCCATTTCCATTCACACAACACCCAAAACCAGACCCCGAAGGACCCACCCCGCCTCACTGACCAGCCACGCTCCCACCCCAGCGCCAGCCCGCCCGGGAGCCTCGCTAACGCCTTGCTGGTTTTGTCTCAAGGAGTTCGGCAAGCGCTCTGGCTCACCAAGACGAAGCTCGTGCCGGGCTTGCCTCCGGGCGTGCTGGGCATCGTCGGCGATCCGGCTGCCCAGCTCGAGGGTCAGGATGAGAGAGTGAAGCAGGCGATCTCACACGCGTGCTTCTGGGAGACTACCGAAGTTGTTCCCGACAGAGAAAGCTATTGGTGAGTCCTCAGGCATAAGAAAATCCTTCCACTGCGTGTCTGTGGCTTTAGCAGAGCATTTCATCAAACAAACAATAAAAGAACTGAAGTTTTAACACTACAAATCCTAATATTGATGCACTGTTGACAGATTCACCTACTGTGCAAAACTGTTACAGCCTCTGTGTCAGGTTGTGAGCCTGAACCCCCCCCTCCCCAAGATAATCCCCCCCAAACCCCACACAGTTCTGAATATTGACAGTAGCACAAATGTACACACACACTTTATATGAAAGCTTCTCCTGGCCATGGGTCTGTGTTTCTATTTGAAATCTAATTCTAGCTGATGCAGAATATCAATTTTTTAAATATCTAATGGCAAGCATTACCTCTGCCAACTTGGAACAGGGCTGGTGTGTTGGATATTAGTCTCAAATCTGTATTAACTGTTTGGAAATGTTACACTATTATATATTTTAGACACAGTAATGTTTTATAGTGTTCATGACCCAGAAGAATCTCTCCCCCATTACGATAACATTTTTATTTTATGTAACTATTTTTTTCCTCATTCTAAAGCCCTGTACTCTTTGAAGACTTGCTACATTTATGTCGGTCAATGACTATGAAGTATCCTTCTCTGGCTAAAAGAATGCTGGCTAGAAACTACAGGATAGCAGCTACATGGGAAAGAGGTTAGTAGCTGCTGTGGTGGAGAGCATTTAGCTCTTTTCATTAGTATAAGAGGGGTAACAAAGTCACTAGCATGAAAGCTGAGGACTTGGAGAAAACGAAGCGATTTCTGGAACCAGTTATTTCAGTTTTAAGTAGTGCTGTACGTATAGGCAGCCGTGGATGACAGGATCCCTGCCCTGAGGTGACTGTATCACGATGTTAGAGAATACCAAAACCAAGATGGTGGGGGAAGAGAACCAGGGTCTTAGACCTTATTCTTTAATTAGTCTGTGTCCAAAATCTGTACTATTGCCTTTCCTAAGTGCCCTTAGCTAGGGAAATAACACCAGCAATTAGTATTGGTATTTTATGTGGAAGAATCTACAGCCGAGTTACTACTGAGGATTAGTTGGGGGTGGCGGGGGTGAGTGAGCCTTGCAGAGCAAGGATTTGCTCGAATACTGTTGCCCGAAGGAAGGGTACATCTTTTGCTGATTTTACTCCAGGGATGTTTGAATACAGCCTCATGTTCCCTCCCCAGAATCATTTCTTCTTCAGGTCCGTGGCCTAAATGGAATACTTCTCAACTCTATGGCCCCAATACCACCAGTAGCCTCCAGGGACGAGGTAGTAGCCACTGAAGAACACGCTCTGGAGACCTTCTATCCCATCGCTCCTACAATTGATCTTCAGGAAGTGAATGTGTACAGAGAGCTCGATGATACAGGTAAGTCTAGCAGTTGGACGTGTTTTTTGTTGGACGAAGCGTTCAGGTTAACATACAGCCCCTGCCTTTCTGCCAGATGGCTGTGGGTGGGCGGTGGGTGGGAATGAGGTACAGAAGCGCTGGGCACAGGATGTACAGCGCAAGTGCTCCGCTCCTGTGCCTGGTGGTGAGGATACTGTGGCATAAGTAGTGCTGTGGAGAAAAACTTAGATTCAGGCAAGTTGCTTTAACAGTTCCTGAAGATACAGGAGAAAATGTGGCTGTGTAGTTTCTTGCTGAGCTGTTTCTGACATGGTTATTTGCCATTTAGGTTTTAGAGATGGTTATCCATACCCTCATCCTCACACCCTGTACTTCCTGGAGTCAGCCAACATTCGTCCGAACAGGTTCAGACCAGAACAGCTTCGGGCTAAAATGATGATGTTTGCTTTTGGCAATGCGCTGGCAAAGGCTAAGATGCTGTACGGGGTATGTATCTGAGGCTGCTGCTGACTTGCTGGGGCCTTGTTCTTTCTGTAGCATTGCAGCTCGTGGATAAAGTTGTAAAATTCCCTTGCCAGTAGTTTTCGTATCTGCACTGCTGGCGTTACTAAGATAGCGACTTCCCAGTCCAGAGGTCTAACACTAACATTCGGTTAGTGATGTATCCTGATTCAGAAAACCATCTCTCAGCAAGGAGTGTGTTCATGATATGACATGTTAGAGTACTAATAGGTAGGAACCAGGGAGTAGGTTTAACAGAAAACTCTTACCCATCCCACCTCTCAGTATTTAAATTGATACTTCATTGCTGGTTGAAGGAGGAATTTTAATTAAAATACAAAATCTGCATTCAAAACTTGTTTGACTAGAGTAATTTTCTGGGCAAAGTAACAATAAACTTATTAAAATCTTGGCTTTGAACCAAGTAGAAGATGCGGAATCAGCAACTACTTGTACAATTTCTGTGGTAACTGGCTTTTCAAACACTCCCTCCCCCCTCCCCCTGCCTTCTTTCCTAGAACGATCCCAAGGTTTTGGAGCAGCCAGTAGTGGTGCAAAGTGTTGGCACAGATGGCCAGCTTTTCCAGTTCATGGTGTTCCAGTTAAATACAACAGACCTTGTCTCTAGCGATGGTGTTAAAAATCTAGTCTGGATTGACTCTGATCAGCAACTGTATGAAAAAGCCCAGTGTATTCCAGAAGTCAAGAAGAGAGTTGTAACGGTAAGCAAACAGGAATGAAAAGACCAATGTGGTGGTGGTGGTGGGGTAATAGCTCCTGGAAATATTACCCTTTTAGCTGTGCTGGGGGTTTGGGAGCTGGGGTGGAGCTGCAGTGCAGGATCTAAACTGGTCGGAGGAAGCTGACACAGGCAGTGGCTCTTACTGGAGAGTCTTAAGCAGGTGTTGCTGACAGGGAGTGTTTGTACTGCTGATGTACTGCTTAGCGTACAAGCTACGTGCCAAGCTTAATATAAACTCCTACATAAAGATGTCCCCATCTGTAATCTACCATCTCGTAATATGCTTGTTTAAAATCAACTTGGGCTCTGATGAAGGAAGTGCTTACATGCAACTGCCAGCTTCACTGTAAAGTAAACAGAGCGTAGTACTGTCGGCGCTGGTTGCAGTGGGAGGCTCCTCGGTTTGATGGGCAAGGGGCAGTTATGCAGTTTGAGATTCATACTAGGGGAAGTACCTGCCCGCAGACCCTTCCATCCGGGAGGGTAAGCACGATTTGGAGGCGACCATGTTTGAAGTCTCATTCAAGCATATTTAGTTGCTGTTTGTCTGCATTAATCATGTCTCTGCAAACAGAGCGTCCATGTCTTTTCTCTGCAGAAGCCCGCTGGAATATATGGCTTCCAGCCAGACACATTCAAGAAGTTTCTGGCACTGTATTTGCATGGGACTGTGTGAAATTCCACTGAAATGAAAATCCTCCAACTGTACCTGCTGCTTCTCTTTGCTAGAACATCACATAGCTAAAGAAAGGTGGATTAATTTACTTTCCAAAATAAATTATATTGTTACTCAAAGTAAATTTTTTTTAAATCAAATTGTGCATGAAGAAACCTTTTTATTTTAGGGGCTCACCTCTTGTATGCAGTTAGAGAGAGTCATCAAACGCTTCCTTCTGGACTTTCCCACTGTTGCCTAGAAGGAACACAAACCATTCGTTGTTCCTCTGCTCAGGTTCTGCTTGCCATGGGCTCTGCGCAGAGCTAGACTCAAACCTATTTTGTGAGTTTGCTTTCATTTCCTCTGTTGTATGTAGAAGATGCCTATAAAGCTTAAAGAAGGTAGTCTTAAGACATATACCTCTGTCATTCTGCCTGGGTTTTACTTTTCTAGCTGCTTCGAGAAGGCGTGCTGGCCTGCGCTCTTAGTTCCCGAAGTACTTAATCAGTGAGAGTGCTTTTTTGGATCTGTAGAACCGCAGCTCTTCCGTGCCCCAGTAGTGGAAAAGTGACCTGTACATTTTGGCAAAGTGATGTAGCATGTGATACAAAATTTTGGTGCCTAGTAGCTGGTATTTGCCACTAACAAAACAAAGGAAGAATTTCTTCCTGCCATACAGAGTTAACTGAGCAGGCAGTGTATTCCTTTTAAGATGGGGGATTAGTGTGTTTTTTGTAAACAGAGGGTAAATTAGCTCCAGCCAAATGTGAAATGTTTTGCAGTTCTGCACTGCTGCCCTTCAGCACGTGGGAAGGAGTGGGACAGCCTGAGCTATTTTAAGGAGTGGAAGAGAATATTTCCAAGAAACTTGTGTCACTGTAGTGTCTTGCGTTGGAGACTGGTCTGTGCTGTGTGATCTTGTCTGACTGTCTGATAAACACCCCAGCTGCGTGTTCCAATCTCAGAAGCCACCGAACAGCTCTGCCCTGCTGATTTCAGAAACCTGATTTTCAGTAGTTGACAATCGCACCCTATAAATTGGGATGCATCTTCTGTAAATTAAATAATAATAATAAATCACTCAGTAGTCAGGAGAAAGTGCTTGAAGAGAGAGAAATAATCTATTAAGTGTTGTATCAGTCTAGATTATGTTAAATCTGCCTGCGCAAGGGATGCCTAATTCAGCTCATCTATTTAAATGTTATTTAAATCTGTAATCTGCACCTAGTTATTTAGGAATATGTTTTAATAAGTATAGTGGTTTGTTGAGGCTGTTCCGATAGGTATCCCTTTCTCAGCAGAGAGCCCATAGCAGAACTATGTTGCACAGACCTCACTGAACAGGTCTAGGCAGCAGCCCTCGGAGACTGTGTTTGTCCCCTCGCCCTTCCTGCTCTGCGTCGTTAGCCCGTTAGGGAGGCAACCCTGCGGAGCAGCACGCGCCGCGATCACAGCCGTGTTCCCGTTCCTGAGCAGCCCAGTTTCATGTGCTCGGGGCCTCGCCTCACGAAGAAAGAGTGCTAAAAAATTCACTGCTTGAGAGTCTGTGCTGCCAGAAATGAAACACCTCTCATGCTTCTAGTAGATGCGGGAAGCTGTGAGGATGGTCTACATGGACAAGAGCCAAAATCCCTTTAGATGTTTTTCCCTCTCCATGGAGAAAGTGGTATTAGGACAGGCAGTAGACTGGGAGAAAGTAAGTGAAGTTGGAGTCCTGCTTCTCCAGGACTGAGCAGACACAAAGCCAGAGCACAGAGAGGGTTGGATGAGGGGAGAGCAAATGGGCAGCTCTCAAGGACAGCAGAAGGAATGAGGCACTGGACAGTCAGCAGGGGAACAGGCTCACTTCAGCTACTGGCTTTGGTTACAAGAAGCCGTAAGAGGTCACTTCAGACTGGAGGGCTGTATGGAAGCATGTGAGACCTGGCTCAGGGCACGGCTGGTCTTACCTGCAGTGGTGGGAGAAGCGGTTCTCGCGCGTCGCCGGAACCAGCAGCTGTTCTTTGTCCTGGTTAAGCACCTCTGAAATCCAAGAGGGAACTCAAGGTGGGCAGAGTGGGGCTCCCAGCTCGGCACCCAGGAGGGACGTGAAGGTTGGCCCACTGTGGTGCGGGGCAGCACTAGATACGCGTTCTGGGAGCTAGGCAGCCTCTGCAGAGCAGCCACACTCGCACGGACAGCTGTGCACGTGTGGGGTTATAGTCTTTCCAAGCACATTATACATGATAAAGTTCCCCTGCTCAGTCCTCTCGTGTGACCTACTGGAATGAGGCTAGCTCAGGGAGATGGGAACGAGAGAAGGACAATGGGTCACAGAGGCACATCTGGGTTGGCATCAATAAGTTATAAAGACTTGTCAGCAGATGAATGGCATTACCTCAGCACAGACCAGGAGCCAGACATTAACTTTTAATGAATGGCAGTCAAGGGAAGCAGAACACGCATGAACAGGACGGCTCGAGTCTGCCATGGAGAGCTGGAGGTGCCTGGCTGCGAGGAGGAGATCTGCTGTTGTGAGCGGGCAGGAGATGGCACCAGCCTGCGCTGGGGGTGCACAGTCGGTCATCCGTCCTTCGCCAGAGCCCCTCACAGCTGTGCTCCTGGGTGTGCAGCCACCACCTCTGCCAGGATGGGTTCCTTGGGACTCGCTGAAAGAGCCAGCAAAGGGAGGAGGTACGGAAAGCCACCCCAGCAGAGGGGAGCTCCCGTCTGTCACCTGAGGATCCGCAGCTGCAGAGGGCACGCGTTGCCCTGAGGCAGGTGGCCGGTTTGCCTCAAAGCGGAGACGTGGAAGAAAAGGCTCGGCCCCAGGAATGATGAGTAATCAGTATTCTCAACATGCTCCTGCTTTGCCTTGTTTCCCTCTGTTACGAACAGAGACAAATACCTCCTCCTACAATTGCCACGCTGCAGTGACAATTCTAAGGCTGTCCCCCAGGGACCTTTGAGCACATTCGTGACAGGCTTTTCAGGCTGCTCCCACTCACTGATCTCCTATTTGAACTGTTTCAACAGGTATACAGGGCTCAGATCAAACATTTTGCGTGCTGAATCCCTTACGCTGTTCAAGGCAAGAATTGTTTCTTAAACACTACATTGCCTTGAATCACTCCTGGTACGAAATCAAACTCTACAGGCTGTGTTAATAGCGTTAGCAAGTACATGCCGTCCTCAAACCGGAACCCCTGGTTGTTCATATCCTCCTCCCGCATTTAATTTAATGAAAACTAATGTGGGAGACTATTATCCCTAGGTTGGGCTCAGGAGACTTTTAGAGGAGGGAACTTGGCAGTTTCTCATCTCTGTGTTTAATAAAATTAGCCTGTAACCCAGTAAGAACCACCAGGAAAGGTTTCTCCACGCCGTGTAATAAAAACACAACAGCCGGGAGTGCTGGCAGTGGTTCTGCTCGAGCCCGTCGGCTGAGCGGGGGCCGGGCAGCTGGCGCAGAGGCAGCCGGAGCCCTGCGGGGCAGGAGGCCTGCATGCAAGGCCTGTCCGGCTCACGTCGTGGGAGCAGCCCAGACCCGGAGCGATGGGCTGCCTCCCACCGCCGCTCTCACCCAGCACAGGCAAGAGCCTGTCCAGCAACGCAGCCGCTTGGTGGTGGAGGCAGATGCAAACTTGAATTAAAACAGGGTAGGGTGAGAAGATGGGATTGAACCCGACCTCAGAGGGTGCCAGCGATGCCACTTGGTCCGGGAAGCGTGCTGCCAAAGACACGTTACCCTCCAGGCCTTGGTGAGCCCCCCCGTTCCCTGCACGCACCAGCTAATTGCTCGTGGGGGTCGTGTTGTTTCCACACCACAGCTCATGCACCGTCTTCTGCAGAGCACAGAGGAATACAATTACACCGACCAAAACCAGCATTGTGTTGTGTGCTGAACCCATTTAAGACCATCTGCAGCATTAACTCAAACCAGGGACAAATCTGTGCAGGCAGCAAAGCTTGCAGACAGACCCCAGCTCTTCTGGCTTGCTCTGCTGCTTAATTACATGCTGATGAGCTCTGCAGGCAGGTTCATTTTTTTTTTTTTCTGGGTGCTTCCTAAACCCTCCAGACATGCAACGCAACCCACCGCGCACCTCTGCTCTGCAGGCAGCCAGTGAGTGACCCAACTTTTCCTGCTTCACATACTGAAGCAGGAAACCCGCTGTCAGGTCCTGCTGCCGGGATGGATCTCCTCCCCGATGCTCAGCCCCAGATCGCAGCACTCCCGGACGTCGGACAGCACGGCGAGCGCTCAGCCCAGATTTGCGCTGTCCGACAAGGAGGGGTCCCTGCTGGCGATAAACACGGCAGCAAGCAGCCTGCGCCCGGCTCTCACGGCACACACCAGGAACAAACGGCAGAGACCGGGAATCAAATGTTTATGTTGATATTTATTACAGCATGGGGGGGGGGGAGGAGGAGAACCGTTTCGTTCAAAAAAAAACCATCCCATACCAATGAAGACAATAATTTAGCTATTCATTTTAAAATACATTAAAACCGGTCCTTTCATTTCCTCACATCAGAACGAAAAAGAAAAAAGAAAAAAAAAAAACTGAGCAAGATGGAAGGCAGAAAAAGAAAAAAGTTGACCCCTTCTGGAGCCCATGGGCATCTTTGCAATGCAACAAATCTTCATTCGGTTATTTCTTATCATTACTTTTAAAATATTAACCTGACTGTAACTATGAGACTGACACCCTTAGACCCCCATCCCTCCCACCCGCCCTCCCTACCCAGCAACTTTCTACAGGTAAAGCACAATTAAAATGCCTAGGAAAAAGAAGGCAAACATTTAAAAAAATTCATATTACACACTAAAAAAAGTTTGTCATCTCATGTCTTGCAGTCAGAATAATAAAAACAAGCCAAATGTTCCCAAAAACATTTCAATGAAGGGGTGCGGAAAAAAGACATCCCTTTAATAAAACATTATCAACAGATATCGTACACAAACTACAATGTATAATAATTACTTTTTTCCCCTCTCTTATTTTAGAACCAGACTACAAGGTAAGAAAAAACACTGAAACAAGATACAATGCTTTCAATAATCCGCACAAGGGTCAATCCAGGGAGATAATATTTTACATAATATGATATACATGGAGCAGAAATGGAGATTTAGAAAAACAAAGACCAGCTACGGGGTAGTGTAATGTACAGAGATCCCAAAACGCCGGCGAGAGTCACTTTACACGGCTTGCCTGCTCCTTCTCCGCAGCCACCTCTCCCACGAGAAGGAAGGGCGTTTTTTGTTTTTTTTTTTTTTTAGCTTTTGATTCGTTTTATTTTGGATTACAGAGCGAGCCTACAGAATAGCAAGGATACATTTTAACAACAATAATTACGTAAAAAATATCTCCATCCAGTTCCAAATCATAGAGAAGTGAAACCCTGACAAGAGCACATCTTCAAAACAAAACAAAACAAAACAAAAAAAACCAAAAGACCAAACAAACCAAAGTTAGCTGGAGATCACGGTTTCAAAGTCCCAGGTCAGATTAACCCTTTCTTTCTCCTTTCTTTCGGTGGGTTTAAAAAAAATCTTTTTTTTTTTGGTAGTGAACCAGCTCAAGGACTCTCAGGAAGGGAGGGACAGAGACTTCTTCTTGTATTCTGAGAGGGGGGGAAAGACTAACACAGTGCATGCCACAGTCACAGAGAGTAAGATCACAATTAATTCGAGGATGTGATCCTATAAGGGGTCACCTGCATTAACAAGTTTGTAACGAGGTGGTGGAGTGTCTTCCACACGCAGATCTTGTTACTGGAGGAGGAAGCGTTGTGCTGCAAACGAACAAAAAAATAGAAGAAAAAGCAAAACCAAAAAAAAACCAAAAAAACAAAAACCAGGCCTTCTGAACGAAAACCACCATTGTAAACTGTCCAGTTTATTTAAAAAAAAATGACTACAACAGAGACAACATGAGATTTCATATCTAGACTAGCTTCCTGGTGTCGCACGGCACAAACATACAACAGGGTTCTGTTTTTGTTTTTATTTAAAAGAACAAAGCAAAGAGATTGGAGTTGGGTGCTAGAGGCTTCCATTTGTTTCCAAAAAGAAGTGTCATGTACATATATAAACCCTTCTGCACAAAGAAGGATCTTGTCATGTCTTGAAATATTTTAAGTTTTGTCCTTCATGTTTTATGGAATAAAAAGTTCAGCCTTTTTATTGCATGAAACTAAACCTGGGGTTTTGGCCCCCGCCACACGTCTCCCTGCCAATACACCTAGCTTCTTCTTGCATAATTCTTTGAGATCCTCCAAACGGCAGCTGACTCTCTTTATCCTGGAGAGGAGGAGGGGGAGGGAAATCACACACTCATCGTCATGCTGGGGGAATACTGCAAGAGAGACAAAGCCAGGGTGAGAAATCAGGCCGACCAGACCAAAATACTGAGCGCTACTCCGGCTAGGGAAAAGGGGGATATAAACGTAAGGCTTGGGCTTATGAAAACTATAAAGCAACATAATTGGATCTAATAAATCAGAAAGAGAGAATATGCTAGAGACTCTAATTTATCAGAACATAATCTGCTCTATAGCTTGTCTTTCCAGGGAGAAAATAACCAAAACAGTATGGGGTAAGAAGCAATTTAAAAAAAAATAATTAAAATGCATGCATGTATATAATGCTAATATAGTAAAAACGGGAGAGACTTCTGCATGCATACATAGTGCCTCAGCTCAGCGTGACCACCAGCCTGCAGGTCTCAGACACTGGCTCCAGACTCGAGGCGAGCACAGCTGGCTCCACCTGCACTGGCCGCTGCAAAGCGGGAGGGGGTGGCCACCGGCTCAAAAGCAAATTATTTTGGAGGAGCTCAAGCGGCTCCCAAGGCAGGGAGAGAGTGGAGGAGGTGCAGATCTAAGGTACTTGTCCCAGCTAGTCTCCATCCCGTGGGATCTTCTCCTGCTCCCTCCCTCCGCTCATTCATTACGCCCACGTGTTGTCATCCCGGCGAGGACGTAAGCTTGCACCTACCCACACCCGCTCCTCCAGCCGCCCGGCATAGTTCTTCCTCCCCCACTTTTTGGCCTGGAGCAGCTCACAAATAGCAAAGCCAAGGTCAAAACCCAAGGTTTAAGGGCCCAGGACTCCCAGCTCGCAGCCTCGGGCCGAGCAGCCGGCAGCCACCACCACCACCACCGCATCGGCCCCCGTGGACACTCACATTGTCATTTTGGAAGGAATGGAGAAAGTTGCCTCCCAGCTCCCCGTCGTCTCTTGGAGTGCCCGGGGGATTGCTAATGCCACTTATGTTGTTTGGAGAATTCTGGGGAGACAAGAAGGAGGCCGTGAGCGCGGCCCATCGCCGCCGCCGGCCGCGCTCCCAGCTGCCCCCGCCGCGTCCCCGCTGCCATACCGCCGGGTCCCGAACGCCCGCAGCGGTCCCACTGCCGGCGTTATGAGGAAGGGGGGGGAATTGCACACACATCCTCTGGCCACACACGAGCGCACTTACTTTTGGAAGTCCATCTATGTCTCCTGACCCTGCGAGGGGGGGGACAAAAAGAAAAACCTCACTGAGCGCGCAGCAACGGCCCTCGCGCCCGCCTGCTCCCTTCTCCCTCCTCCTCCCCGTTTTCAGCCATGGGCACTGCTTTGGACACGAGTCCGAGCTGGGGGCTGGAGAAGCCCAGGCTGGAGAAGCTGCCCTTCCTGCAGCTCCATCCGCCGCCCTGCTGCGCGCGAGCCGGACCTCAGCAGCGCTGCTTTCGGGCAAGGCGCCCGCCGCCGGCGTTTTCGACGTCGCCAGACGGCGCGGAGCATCCCCCAGCCAGCGGCACCCAGCGCTCGTCTCCGCGACGGACGCGAGTCTCTGGTCTGGCAGGGCTGTGCGGGTGACGGGGACGTGGGGGGCACCGGTGGGCCCGAGCTGCGCCCCGGTTCGGCTGCCCGGGCCGCGGTACCGCCGCGCCGGCGCTCACCTAACGATCCGTTCATGTGATGAGGCTCCATGCCGCCCATGCCGCCCATGGGGCCGTCAGAGCCGGGTCCCATCGGGAACTGCGGAGGGGAAAGGCAACAGTGCACAGGTGACCCCAGAGGTAACGCCGCAGGCCCCCGCGCAGCCGCAGCCGCTCCTCCGCGGCTCCTAAAACCGGGGCGACAAAACTGGCACAAAACGCCCTGGCGCCTCACGGGACACCCCCGGGCTCGGGGCGGCCGGGAGCTGGCTGGGACGCGGCTCGGGGCTCGCAGCCCCAAATGCTCCGCGAGGGAATCGGCCGTCCCGGCGCAGGGAAACACGGGCGCCGCGGCAGCGCAAAGGGTGCTCTGGGCCTGGCGTCCGAGGAGGACGAAGCCCGAGGCTGCCCGTACCCCTGAAAACGCTGCAGCTTGCCGGATGCGCGGCTGACACGATCTTGACCGGAGCAGCAGAAACGCCGCTCTTAATAAGCATAAAAAATTAACAAAGTCGCTGAAGAGTTAATCACTTTTTGATGGTTTGTTTTATTTCTATTTTGTAACAAATGGCTGAAATCAATTAAACTGCTTTACTCTCAACTGATGAAGTTAATTATGATTTGTTATGGTATCTGATATGTAAATTATTAGAAAGCAGACTTACATTCGATCGGCTGCCTGCAGGCGGTACTGGATTAATCATTGTGTAGATGTTGTCACTTGAATTTGTTGAATCTGTGGAACAGTGAAGCCCAGTAAGTCGGGTGATTAATTCATTTCTTAATTAAAACAAACTCATGCCACTTGAACTCATTCTTTTGTATTTTATCACCTAAAATTCCCTTTAAGTACCACCATTTTCTGGCTAATTTGTATTTAATGAAGATTCACAAAGTTTTTAATCACAGAAATTCAACTGTGAAAAATAATTCAACTTCTAAGGGGCAACCGCGGGGCCGGCTTGGCAGGGGCGGCGCAGGAAGATCCTCCGTTTGACACCTCGAAACCTTCCCGAGCGACGTTCCCGCCGCCGCGTCTGAGTTAAGGAAGAGATGGAGGAATACAGGGATGTCGCAGGGCTGCGGGGCGAAGGGGCGAGCGCGGGGACGGACGCCCTGCCGCGGGGGACCCAGCCTGAAATGTAGGTCAGGGCTCTCATGAAAATGCAGGAGGCCAAGGCGCGAGTCGCGCTGCCGCCGCGTAGCTCCACCCCTGCAGCCGTGGCCCCCGGCGCCTCGCCTTCCCTCCGCCCCCCGAAACCGGCCCCGGCCCCCGACACCGCTTTATTTTTAAGCCTGATGGTCGGTGGGAGGGTCAGGGGGAAGGCGGCTGCTCGGAGCACACGCGCTGCTTCGGGAGAAGCCAACCGCGCTGGAAACGCTTCCTTTTTCGGAGCGAGCACACTCGGTTCCCCGTCGGCCCCCAAGCACCGCTGACTCCCCAGCGCGAAGGCAGAAAGCGGCGTGGCCGAGCCCTGCTCCCCGGGCCGCCAGCGATGGCCCTGCCCCGCGCGCCCTCCCGGGGGGCTCCGGCAGCGAGGCCGACACAAAGGCCGCGGCGAACAATAGGCGAGCGGCAGCCAGCTCCTGCCCGTGCCACCACCACCGCTGCCACCGCCGCCACCGCCGCGGGGTCCCTACCTGCGGGACTGGGCATGATGGGTGTTCCCGGGGGGCCGCCGCCGCCGGGGGGACCCTGCGGAGAGACGAAACGCCCGTCACCCCGCTGCCGCGCCGCGGGAGGCCAGCGAGATCCTGCTGCTGTCAGCAACCGCCGCTCACCTTGGGAGTCGGCCAAGCATTAATCTCCCGCTAAAGCCTCCGCTGCGCTCGCGGAGCCGAGTGCAATTCTTTGTTTAAGCCTCGAGACAAACCAGGATTTCCCCCCCCTCCCCTCCTTTAAACCGGGAGGTGTTTGCGGGGATGCGAGCGTGGGGAAGGGCTCCTGTAAAGCCTCTCGCTGCCACATCGGCAAGGGAGGATGCCGAGTAAACACGTGGCATTTCAGAGGATTTTCGATTCCCGTCTGGTTTAAAACATCTCCCCCCCAGGCTAGACCTGAGGCCACCCGAATGCGCCCCGGCCGCGGGACGGAGGTGCTGCTTCGCGTCCCCGTGCGCACGGGAAGAGTCACCGAGCCGTAACACCTCCCTTTAACCCGACAAATTAAGCTTAAGGACTTACCACATATGTACCAGGCGATGAAGAAGAGTATGGGATCTACAGACAAGAGACGGGCGGGTTTAGCCAAAAAGCAGGACCAGCTACGCGGCTAACATACTGCCTGCGGCCCACGCGGTCCACCCAAGGCTCAAATTAGGCTGAACAGCTACCGAGCCCCGCCGAGGCCTCCTAAACGCCCGAGGTGCACAGCCACCGCTTCACCCGCTCCCCCAAGCCCCTGCTGGGAAGAGGACGCAAAGGCAGAAGGATGGTACTGGAGGAAGACGAAGCGTGTTTTGGAGCCCATCGGGCACCTACAGCCGCTCCGTGAGCGGGTGCCTGCAGAAGATGCCGTCTCCTGCCTTCCCCAAAGCGAAGCTGCCGGTTTTGGCCAAGCGCTGCAAATGAGCAAACCCTCCCCGCCGCCCTCGCTGCACCCCAAAGCCGGGGGAGCAGACCAGAACAGGGAGGCTGCGCGTTAGACACAGAGGTAACGACCAAACGAAAGGGGAAAGAAAACCTCCTCTCGTTAGCGGGACTCGCTTAACGACACGCCCAGGTGAGGAAGCTCTGTCTCTTGGAGAGGGTGGTGCACGTTTCCTCTGGCGCGCGGCCACCTCCGGCCCGTTACAGCCCTCCCCTCCCTGTCCCGCGGTGACCGGGGAGGTCCCCAGAGCCACCCCGTTCTGGGACGGCCACCACCAACCCTGCTTTTGCCCAAAGGCAGGGACAGGCGGACACTTACTGAGTTAGCACTGCTGGGGTTGGGCCATGGTCTGCCAGCTCCTGGGCCCCTGCAGGTAAAATGAAACAGAAAAAAGCTCTGCTTATGTCCCTCACGGCCATTCCCCCCTCCCCGGCACACGGAGGCAATGAAGAGCAACGCGGTTCCCAAAGCCACATAAAGTGGGAGGCTGCGGGCGAGTATTCACCGGGAAAAGTATCACGGATTGGCCTTACATGTTAATTCCAGGCATGCCGGGGCCTAAAGAGTTGGGTGGAGGTCTCATCCCGCTGCCGTAGTTCTGCAATGATAACCAAGGATCAGTCTACCATAACGAGAAGGGAAACCGGAGAAGGGAAAAGGAAAGAGAAGGGAAAAAAACAAACAAACAAAAACAAGAGGGTTAGTTTGTGAAAATGAACTCCGACTAAAAAAAAAAAAAAAATTAGATGATGATGAACATACAAGCAATCGGCAACTGCAAAAAAAGGAACCCACCAGGGCGCCTGGCTGCGAGACGTAGCTGCAGGCAGGCACACGGGGAGGGAGGCCAGCTGCACCCCACCAGCGCCCCGGCGGCGGGGGGAAAGCCGCCCCCTCCGCTCCCGGCCCCAGCTCAGCTCCCGGCCCCGGGGCACGAGAGGGACGCGCTTGTTTTTGCGGGAGAAAACAGGGACGGAAGGAGAAAAGCTGCTGCCGCTGCTTGGATGATTATCGCTGCAGCGAAATGAGGAAGGAAAAGGATGCCAAGAGCACAAACACTCTTAGGAGCTTCCCCGAGCCAGGAGAGCATCCTGTTCTCCTAGGATTACGTCTGGAGCAGGGTAAAAAAAGCAAGGTTTGTTTTTGTGTTGCTACAGAGCTCTCTGCTTAAATCCTGCCTGCAGAGGCGTGTGGCCCTGGAGCAGCGAGGCCGGCTGAGACGCGCCGGACCCACGCAGGCTGCTCCTCCTCGGCTCCAGAAAGGGCTCAAGGAGGAGGAGGAGGAGGAGGAGGGCATCGGGATGGGAAGAAGGCACAGGACTCGCTGACCGCCCGGTTTCCGACCGGGAGCGCGGCTCCTCCGCTGACGCCAACTCCTCCCAAGGCCCCGCTCCCCGGGGCGAGCCAGCCCGCCTTGCCACCTGCGCTGCGTCTTTCTGAGCGGTATTTCACTCATTTAGGGAAAAACGGCCAGGGCGGGAGAGGGGGATCGCTGGGCACGTCATAGTTTGCAGCTCCCCAGAGGGCTCAAACCTGAATTTTAAGCATGTCCTTGAGCGCTGTTGACCTTTTCCCGGATTTATGCGCACACTGACGTGCGCTGCTCTGCTGAGGGCATCTCTAAGTTCGGGTCGAGGAGGCAGGAAAGGCTTTCCCCAAATAAACTACTAGCACGTCCTTGACTGATCAAAACTCCAGCCATTTACACCGAATAGCAGCGGCAAACCCCACGTGAAGAAGCCCCTCAGCCTTTCTAATGGGAGCAGAAAGGACGGACACGAAGCCATCCGAAAGATGCTCGCGAAGGGCGGCAGAGAGCTGCCGCCGCGCCAAGCGACCCGCACGCCGGGCTCCGGCAGGACGCGAGCGCGAACCAGCGAGTTATGAAACCTTTTAATAGGGGCACGATGCATCTAATCCCGGCATTGCTAACCAGGGCCTCCGCACGCAGAGGTAAAACTACAACTACCAAAGGGAAAAAGCGGCGGTGTTAGGTTGTAAGAGATGATTAACAACCAGCGGATAAGCGATGGTTGTTGTCAGGACACCAGGATATCCTGGCTGGATACTTTGCTGCCATTTGGAATAACTTTTAGGTAATGTTTGGGAAGGTGCTGATGCAAAGCTGTTTTTTCTTCATTTTAAAGGTAGCTGGGAGGCACTGGGCATGCAGGGTGCTATAGGCTGATGATTTTGGTTCAATATTTTTGATCATTTCTTGCACACACTAACGCTCTCGCGCCCGTCGCTGGATCGCTTCGGAGAGACAGCACCCCGCCAGCACCAGATTGGGAAGCCAATACATCCGTTTACGCAGTTGCACTTCTCGAAGGGAAGACTACATTTTTAAAAAGCTCTCTCTAATGTACGTACACAGGGAATGGCAGAGTAAAAAATAAAGCTCCGAAAATTTCACAACTCTTCTCGTCTCCCAGACCTGCCACCATCCCACACAGCGCTCGGCGCAGCGCTGCCGCTTCCAAGTTTCACGGCAATCTTTTCAAGTTGGAAGCGAGCAGCCGCCTTCAGCCAAACCGCGGAGAGCATCCAGAACCTTCCCGGCACGCTTTTCTTGGCTGCGGCCACTGCAACAAATGCCATTTTTTTTTCTAATCCGGCTTGAGGGAGCGCTGCAAGTGCAGAAGCAGCTCGCGCGTCCCCGGCCACCCCGGCGCAGTCGGATGGTGGCCTTGGCCGTGAAACGCTGCTGGTGGCGTTTTCCCCTCTACGACGGCTCTGCTGGATGCCCGGCCCGCGGTGACGGACCTGCAGCTATAATCTGGGCTCTCCTCCCTTCTCGGGCTCACGTTAAGAAGAAATGACACAACTCTTTTTTACGCAATACTCGTTTTTAGCTCAACAGTCTCAAGGGGAAAAACAAACCCGAACTCGAACACACACACTCGGCTCTGACAGACTGATCCTAGCACTGCAAGCTCGACGTAGGCGACAATGCAGAGAGGATAAACCTACAACCAAAATATGGTAATCTGTTTTTCAAGTCTCTTAGAAGGAACAAACACAAGTGAGTCAACAGAGCAGCATGCAAATTCGCTTCTTAAAATGAATCAACAGAAAGACGGAATATATTAACCTAGATCTGCTTAATTTAGAGTTTACTCCTCCTTGGGCTGGCTCTCCCCTCCCTACCTTCCCTTCCTCGAGTAACTGAAGCAGGATTTGGTGTTACTGCAGCGTAAGAGACAACTGTTTGTTTTAGTTTGGACTACAGATCTGTGAAATTAAGTGGAGGGAGCTATACTGTTTTTCCAAAGTCAAGAGCACACATATAGAAAAACCCCACTCAGACAACCAAAACCAGGGCAGGCGTCTTCACTACGAGAGCAAACGAGCGCTACAGTGTGCCGAATGCCTGGGAAAGGGCGGGAGCTCCTGAAACACACCTGCAGGAAACGGAGAAAAGGCGACAGCACTTTCCCACAGCTCGCGGGGCAGCAAGCGAGGTGCTGCTCTGCCTATCCTCTCCCTGGGGTGGAAGTGCCGAGGGGCCCCATCGACTTGCAAGTGAGGTTTTCGCTACAGAAACCACCTTTCCTCCTAAACTGAACAGCTCGATCACACCAACCTCTCTCCTTCTCCTCCTACCCCTCAAAAAAAATCCAAACGTGAAATGACTAAAATAGCAGAGAGCTCCAGAAGTCTGCAGAAGCGGGCAGCAGAAGGAGAAATGAGCAGAGGAAAGAATTATTCCCCTGCTAAAGGTATCTTTCCATTTTTATTTATTTATTTTTAATGTAAGCATCCTTTCCCTTTCCTGCTGTTAGGGTCATAAGTATTTCCCAGGCACATTGCGTAATGCACTCAAACGCTACTGCAGGCTCGGTGCTAAGTGGCATCCCCTTTGACTGAAGAGCAAGAGGGGGTTTGCAATACCCTTAATGAGGACGTGCAGCTTTGAAGACCTCACTAATGTTAAAAGGAGGGATTTCCAGATGCAAGACTAATGTAAAATGCATTAACACTAATGGGGGACAGGGGGGAAAACTCCCAGCCCTTTTAGCCCCCAGAGGTTGTTCAGATGGTGTTTGGCTTTTTCAGAGCCGTAAGATGCTATTTGGCTCTGGACGGAGGGAGAAATGCTCCGCTGAAGTTTACCTGTGGACCAGGACCCATGGGGCCCATCCCTCGGGGAGGATTCATCCTTTGCATGGGTCCGCCCATGTTAGGGTGCCCTGTTGGGAGGAAAGCAGGCACGTTATACGGGAGAACAGCGTACAGACCCCAAAATAACCGCTAGCAGGGAAGGGGGACACGTTCGAACCTCCTTGGTTGGATTTACCTTGCTGTCGCGTGGGATCCATCGAATTGGGCAGCAATGGCTGTGTACCAGGAACGGCCCCCGGAGGCTACATATTGAAATAAGGGGAGGAAGATAAAAACAAACAAACAAAACCCCCCAGAACTAAACAAAACAAGACCCCAGAACAAGACCCCAGGCTAATCCTGGCCAATATGCAGCCCACGCATACAGACCCAGCTCAAGGCTTCGCGCTTTCCAGGGGTGCTGGGTTATTTGGCGCGCTCCCCGCGATGCAACGCCCTTCGTGTCGCGGCACGACCTGCGGCCGCCTGCAAGAGCTCCTGCCTGCCTCCCTCGGGATCGCTACCGCCCCGGACGTGTTGCTGCAGCCTCCTGGAATTTGCCTACCTTTGCTTTGATAGCCCTCCTGCTTTCTCTTGCAAACACCCTCTAAAAAAACCCAGACCAGATGCCACCGTTTCCTCCCTCCCCTTCAGCCTGCAAGCAGGCAGGCTGCAACCTCCTCCCTATTTTTGGAGCCGAGGGGAAACCCCGGGCTGAGCGGGGCAGGAGCGTCAAAGCCAGGAGCGAAAGGAGCTGGGCAGTGCCGTTTCGAGGTATTTACATAGCACCGTGGCCAAATCATGTTTGTTAAAGTGATTTATTTGCTAACGAAGGGGAGACGCTCCATCTGCGGAAGATTAGCTCCCAGTCTTCCCGATGCGCTCGGGAGCGGCGAAAGCGGCCACTTACTCCTGTAGTTTTGGCTCCGCTGCTCCCCCCTCCCCAAATCCCCCTGCCGCAGTATCTCCCGCTGCTTGAGCAAAGCATAGCTGCAGCCTGGGCGCCTCCAGCCAAGCCAAAATTCACCCAATCTGCCAACGGAGGACAGACCCTAACAGCAGGTTTCTGGCAGCTTGGAAGATGGGAGGCAAGCGGAGGATAAACCAAGGCTGCTGAACTGATGGGTATTTAGCCTTTTGCTCCCTAACTTTCCTACCTTCCTGCTTATTGTTTTTGTCCCCCTGGATGTGGGTCTCGCCAAGGCCTGTGCACGTACAAACCTGTGCTTTTGTACGTGGCTTTTCAGGAAAAAACCTTCTGATTAGCTCTGGAGGGAACAGTAACGCTTGGGAGGCCGGGAGTTCCCAGGGTGCCCTGCCGAGAGGCAGCCCAGGGAGCAGCGCCGCAAAGCCCACCCCGTGCTTCGCCGGGGGCTTCACCGACCCCGCGCTGCGGGGCAACTCCGGGACCCGCGAGGGATTTCTGCGAGTTGTCCTCGCAGCGGGACAGCCAGGCCTCAGCTGGCTAAGTGTCACCCCAGATGTTCGCCTGGCAGGTCCCAGTGACATGTCTCAAACCCAGAACACGATAACATGGAGAACGCTGCTCTACCACGTCCGCTCGCTACCTCGCTGCCCTACCAGTGCTGTTCCTAGTAATAAGAGTTATATACGAATAGCAGCTTTACTTGTAACAAGTACGAGCAGAAAGCAAGCTCCCACGGTAATCTTTCCAAAACACTTTGTTTCTAAAACGAATTACACGCTACTTTTTGTTAGAAAGAAATTAGAGGAAGCCTGTGATTAGGTTGTTGCTGCCCAGATCTTGCCAGCACGGTTTTAAACCTCATAAATGACTAAACTTGACATGACGGTCTTAGTGTATGGGGTGGAGCTCTGGGTTCACAGCGGCACCAACGAACTGTCACTGTTTTGGCTGGGATAAGAGGATAAACCTCACCCCCAAAATTCAGGCGTGACCTGCGCCACCTGAGCTTGCAGCCGAAGGAAGCGCTGGGTGAACCCAGCTGCAGGGCCATCTCCGTCGCTTTAATTTCTGATGGTCCCAGGGAAAGCGCGCACGGGGCGAGCGCTCGCATGGTCTCAGCCCGGCACGGCACAAGGTGCCTCCACCAGCCGTGGGACCCCGGTGGGACAACCTCCGAGGAGCCCAGCGCCGCGGGAGACCGCAAAGGCTGCGCCGCTTCAGCTGGAAGCTCAGCGCGCGAGAAGCTGCTGGCAAGGGGAAGCAAACGTGGCAGGCGCTAGACTGACATTTACTCCCCGCGCGCGGCTGCGTCTCAGCAAACGGCTGCTTGACGCTTAATGCTCCACCAGCAGCAGCGAGCAGGGCGTCTCGGGGAAGCGGTGACACCTCTCAATCAAACGCGGGCAGCGTTTCCAGGGCCTCCTCGGCTGCCTGGTCCTCGCCCCGCTTCCCCCCCCGACGACGCCCCAGCAGCCCCCGGGGGGGGAGGGGAAGGGGTGCAGTACCTGGTTGCCCATCCTGATGGGGGGCCGGGGACCTCCTGCGTAGCGCGGCGACATGAAAGGCTGCAAGTACACAAAAGTGAGTTCAGCAAGGAGCGGCAAGGAGACAGCGCGTCCCACGCAAAGGCCGGTTAGACTTTACACATTTGTCTGCAGAAATGCCTTTTTAAAAAAGTAAGTTTAAATTCCAAAAAAAAAAAAAAGAAAAAGTGTTCGGAGTCCGTTTTTCAACGTTTTCCGTAGATTTATTACTGTTTGAGAGACCATCTGACATACTTCGACAACACTGCACGAGGCTGTTAAAATCAGCGCACGGGAAACCCTGAACATTAGATACTGTCCAAGTTTAAATAAATAATAATAAAAAAAAAAGTGGCAAATAAGCACATACAGACACGCACAAAAAAAATCCCCAGTGCTAAGTACCAAAAAAAGAAGAAACACTTAAGCTACTTTTTGCAATTGCTGCTACTAACAGAAGGTTAAAAACCCCCGTGAAGTCAAACTTTGCAGGCTGCCTCGGGGAGGTAAAATTGTCTGATACCCACGATTGACGTCTCAGTCCGTTGTCAACTGCACACACCAAAACTGGGAGGAAACCAACATTTCATATCGGAGCTGGGGTGACCACGAGAGAGCAGAAAAACCAAAGCCAGAGCATCTCGAGGGGCCGGGGAGCCCCGGCAGCGGATCCGGCCCGGCTCGCCCGCCGCCCGGGAGGCTCGGGCGACGTCCCCGCGTGCCGACAGAGCCAAATCGAGCGCCCGGCCCTGCACACCGCCGGGGTCTTTACCTGACTGTGGGGTCCCATCATGCTGTTAGGGTTGTGAGGTGGAGGCTGTGCGTGTGGCGAGGGCTGTGAACCAGGCGGTCCCTGTGAGGTCAGACAGCAGAAGGAGGTTATGGATTAGCACATGAAAGCGCAGAAAGAGCAAAAAAAAAAAAAAAAAAAAAAAAAAAGGATTCGCTGGTGGAGCTGTTTTGTCGGGAAGCCAGTTCTCAAGGCTTTTTTGTTTGTTTGTTTTTTCCCTCCTTTTCCGTGAGTTGCTGTTCATTTTGTAACTAAACAGTGAATAACGATATATGCAAAAAAAGAAAAAAATCAGAACATCTGTCAAAGTACAGCAGCCACATTACAGTAAACGGTTCAGCAGTTCAACCAAGGCGGCAACGATAAACACACCGGGCTACACTTCGCAAGGGCGTGCAGCGAGAGCGAAAAATAGGCAGGAGAGGACCAGAGCGGTTGGGGAACACAGAAAAACCCCCAGACCAAAAATATTTTTTTCCTCTCTCCTCCCATGTTTTCCCGAAGGTAGGAAACACCTTCCAGGGCTTCCTTTCTGACCCGAGGGTCCATGGTGTATCCGAGATTGTAAAGCTAGGGCAGAGGCTTAAAATTTGATGAGAAGCAGGTCCCACATCCGTGCCGGGCGCTTTGAACCCAGAGCCGAGGTCGGCTCGGAGGCACGGACGGCGCAGCCCAACCACTTGTACATGCAGGGCCGTACGGTTACCCTTTAAGGATGCAATAGCCTTCCCCAAGATGAATTACCTAATGATGCAAGTAAAATTTCTTTTGAGTAAAGCAATACTAAAGATGTCTGGGGGAAAAAAAGAAAGATTAGTTCATGTAGGTTTTGAACACTGCAATGCAGCAGTTTCTGACATTTTGGGGTTGAACGCCCACTTTTCTCCCCCCCCCACTTTAAAGCACAAAATGAAAGATTACTTGGAAAAACTGCGAGCCTGGTGCAGGAACGTACTGGTGCATGTTAACATAAGGGAAAAAAGTATTTTCGAGTCGAAGAATGTGTAATTGGTAGAGAAAGCAAAAAAGCTTTGTGAGTACGTTATGCGAAGCAATGGCACGCTCCAGGAAAAGGCTCGGGAGCAGATGTTCTGTACCTGCCTCGTTACTAATTTCAACAAGTGTTCGCCTTCTAGCTGCTGCCAGCAATGGCATGGTTTGTTACCATGAGCAATTTTCTTAATTAACAGACATTAATTAGCCATTTAGCAATTTTGCAAGCATTTGTTTAGCAGCTTTCCTAAACATGAATACCACTGTGATAATGGTACTGATTAGAGGGTCCCCTAATTAACAGTACAGGGAAGGAAAATTGAAATCACATAAATTAAAAAGGGAGGGGAAGTTAATGAAGGCAGGACATATTTGCACCTGCAAATCTTTTGTACTACGGAAACTTGAGTGCAATGTAAATAAAGTAAGAGGATTTTTTTTCTCGCCCTGAACTGTTACGCAGAGTGATGTAGCCAAACAGATTTAAACAAACAGCCTCCTGCCAGGCTTCCAGATACAGCGTAAGTGGTCATGGAGATGCAGTCACGCCATTGCACAACTTGCTCTACCGCCTCTTTTCCGAAAAGGCGAACAAGAGCGGTCCCTGCCCCTCCGGACACCCAACTCGCTTTGGTGCAAGGGGAGTTTGCATGCCCAGGGAGAAAACCAGACCCGGACCCCGCCGTTTTTAATGTGCAAGAGAAGCGCCGAGCCCAGAAGGGGTGAACAAGGCTCGGACTACGAACAAGGTCCTTCCTGTGCATCGCAGCTACGGGATTTGGGGTAGGGAAGAAGGGCAAGGATGAACGAGCAGCACAAGGTGGGAAGGACAAGCCAGGACTCTCCAAGGCTCCTCCAGTGCCACCAACCCATGGGGCGAAAGATCCTGCGAAACGCGTGCTTGGTGCCCCAAAATTTCTTCTCTGCACGAGGTCCTTTTTCTCCGTGCCCCAGCGCTGCGGCTCGGGTTTGGAGGAGAGCTGGGCCCCACGTGCCCACGGGCGAGCGGTAGGATGAGCACATGTTGCAGGTGCTGGAGATGTTCCCTGTCCAACCGAGGGGCACGAGGGTGGGAGGTGGCATTTTGGAGCTGCAGTTCAAGCCTTCAAAGCAAGCAGTGTTTGTTTATTTTAGAGAAACTGGAATAAAAGTGTCCATAAAGGAAACACCAGCATTTTCACCGGGGGAAAAAACAAAACCGCACAGCACACAGCAATTAGATCTTGAGAGCATCAGATGTTTGTGCTCCTGAATGCATTACGGGGGATGCGTCCCTGCCCTCTCGCCTCCAACACGCCGAGCGGGGAAGAGCCCTGTCCTCACCGGGAGCACGCAGAACTTTTTTCCCTAAGCCGCTAGCGTTAATTAAAGGCACGAAGAGATCAATCTGAGCATTTAAGACTGATCGGCAAGCGCTTTAGGGCAATTCACATCTCCCAGTTCCTTCCCGCGGAGGGGAGTGGAGGAGGTGAAGCGGTCTTGGATTGCATCCTCCCCGCACGCTTCCAAGCACACCCTCGCTCGCTCCCCTCGTGCGCCGCGCTTAATCCCCCGACTGCTCACAGTTTGCCAAAATACAGCGGAGTGCAAAGAGCAGCAGCGGTTAATTGATTCCCGGCCAAGAAACTCCGGGCCGCCCCCACCCCTTCGACTTCCCCGGCAGCGCAGACAGTAACGGCCTTGTGCAAGCTGCGAGCACGCGAGAAATAGTAACGCGCTCCCAGGAAATTCAAGACTTTATGAAGCATTTTGTTGGCAAGCGGCACAGGGCAGTAAACAGGCTCCTCACGGTCGCATTACCCCGCCGTAGTAATGCTCCCGACAGCTACTTCTGGCTAATGTAACTGCAGATGTACGGCTTGTGCAAACATCTTGGCGACTGCTGCATGCTCCCTCAACTCGTAATGCAGCAGGGGAGGAGCTGCAAGGGCCTTTTCCTTTTTTTTTTTTTTTCTTTTTCAAAACAGCAACAACAAGAAGCATCTGAAACGTTCGCGACTTCCTGCCTGCTACCCTGGGGCCGCTAAAGCCACGCTGCGGGGACAAAATCCGCCGCTGCGGCCCGGCCCTCCGAGCACTCCCGGCCCCGCTGCAGATGGGCGACGTGCTTCTCGGCCAGAGACGCAGAACATCTGCGTGCCGTTACCTCTGCGAACATCTGCAGATGCTACACGACCAAGGCTGCCTTTCAGCTGAGGATGCCTGCCCACCTGAATGCTTCAGCATCTATTTAGGAGGCAAAGTTACAGGCTGGAGCTGTGGCTTCAGGCTCTTTGCAGACTCGAGCAGACAGCCCAGTACCCATCTACGCTAACTGCCCGTTTCCTTGGACCACGTCAACTGGGAACGCCTTCAATGCAGAGGCAGTGCTGGCAACGTTGGAGATGTCTGTTCACATCAGCCTTCCCTGTGTTTTGGCAAGCTTTGGTTTAATGTGTTACATGGAAGGTTATTCTTTACCTTCCTTCAGCTACCTCAAAAAAACCCCCAACCCAAAACATCTAAAGCAGCGTTAGAAGTTGTTTCAGATAGCTCTAGGTTTTCCAGCCTACCTGTCAAACTCATCTCTATTTAATTTTTTTTCCTCTTTACTACAGGGACTTTAAAAGACAAATTTGGACTTTTAGATGACAGAAGTTTGCTGCTGCTGCTGCTGCTTTATACCCGGAGTTTCCATGTGATCAGATTATTTCCACTCTGTCTTTCACGAGCTCAACTTCTCAAAGTTCTTGTAAAATATTAAACATGGAAAATTGCAGCAGCGATCATAGTTCTGCACGTGTCAATTTATGTTTCCAGAGTAATTCACCACAAATGGATCATGTTTTATGGGCCACATACTTTCAGCTAATGGTGGAGTTTCGGTATTTAAAAACATTTCCAAGTACCTCTGGGGGTGGCAGAACGATGCAGAACGGTATAAGGAGACAAAGCATTGATGCAACAAGACACCAACAGCTCAGAGTTAGCAATAGGAAAGTGTCTCGCATTTTAAAAACTGTCTCTCTCTGCCTACCGGTTTCAACATTAGAACGTACCAAGATAAATTAAATGAACATTAATTAAAGATTAATTAATTTTTAATTTTTTAGCTTAATTGCCGTCAGAGAGTAAAAGGGGCACGCGTCCTCTGCGGGGTGCCTGGCTGGGGCACCTCGGCTGATTTAAGAGCAAAAACAAGGCACTAATCCTCTAAAAAGGTGGCAGGGCTGGTGTGCTTAACATGCTTCTCACCTACTACGAAATCATCCTCTAAGTCACTTCTGAAAATGTGACTTCGGTCCTCAACGTCTCTTTGGAAAAGGTTACCCATGGTCACTGACGGACACAAGAAAATCCGTTTAAAAGAACTCAGCACAGCATCACTGTGACAAAACTCTCCTTAACGGGACGGCGTTTAGGTCTTTAAAAAACACGCCCTGGACATGGGGAGGTTTGCAATACAGATGAGGCCGTCCGCCTGGTGTGCTCAGGTGGCCACGGCCGCTAGCCAGCCCGCACCTCCACGTGTGAGCCCCGTACCACCTCAAGCGGAGTCCCTGGGGTGCCTGCCCGGCTCCTCCACCTCCGCAGCCCACGTCCAGACCCGCTAACCAAACCGTTGTTCCAGCCCTCGGGAAGGGTTTTGGAGCCATAACTTGTATGCTCCATGAGTTTAAGGAAAAACAATGCAAAAACGGCTCCGCTCTCACCTTCCCCTGTCACAGCCTCCCCGATGCTCAAGCCAGGGGCACGCGGGGAGATGCCAGCAAGCTGCTCACACCTCGCAGGGCACAAGCCAGCTGGTACCCACCAGCTAACGTCCTCGCTTTCTGGCAGCCTCGCAACAACGCCTGCTAAAACTCACCAGCCCGCAATAATTTGAAGATCCAGTGAGAAACTTAATGGGCACTTAGTGCCTGAAGAGCTCTACAACCAACTGCCGCGTCCCCAGGTTAATAATCGAAACCCCAGCGGCTCTGAGCTTGCTGGAGGCACCGGCAGGCTTCTGCCAGGTTCTGGTTCACAGACTAGGAGGTTCACGTTCCTAGAAGAAATTCCCTGCCCCACAAAGCAGTCTTCTCCTATGCCCTTCCTGAAGTCCGACCCTCAAAGCCTCTCTGAGCTGCCTGCAACACACCCGAGCCTACCACCAAAGCCAAAAACCGTTTCTACAACAGATATGGTTTCGGTTTTATTATGCAACAGGCACTGCCTAGCACCCCACCGGAACAGAGCTGGCAGAAGAGCCCAGAAGAAGGGCCATCTTCTGCTTATAAGGGACTTGGCCTTCGGTAGGGACGGCAGCAGGAAAGCCCACCCTGCCCCAGCTTTCCCCGGCCGTGCCGTGTGCTGGGACTCTCCGCAGCAAACCAAGCGGCTGGCGGGCACGCTGACTGCGAGGGAGGCCAGCAATGCCAGGAAGGCAGAAGGTGCCGGGTGAAGACCCAACTGCATCTTTCTCGGAGAGAGTAATGAAACGTTAACGCTGGCCAAATTCCCCAGAAGACCTACTCGGGGAGACGTGGGCAGCAGATCTGCCTCTCTTGCATCTGGGGCTTCCAAGTGCAGAATTCTGATTTTAAGGAATATGTTAAACACAGCTCTTCAGGAAACAAACCCATGTCAGCTGAAGCCAAGAACAGTCACCTCCATCTGGATGGAGCGCCCGAGAGAAAGTTGACTGCAAATCCCGCCATATGCTCCAGACATTCGTTACAAAAGCTTTGGGCATCCTACTAAACTTCCAGAGAAACTTTCTCTGACACTCGCTTTTTCTTTCCTTCAGCCTTCCTCTTTCATAAGCCATGTTCCTTCAAAACTTGTAGAGCACACGCCTTGCACTACAGGAGAAAACCCAGCAGGGCTAGAAAAGCTCATAGCATTAGGAGTGGCATAACCAGCCCTTCGAGATCAGCCTGGCTCTAGCTTCCGCCCACTCTTACAGGGTTGGTGCTACAGGGGAAATACGAAGCTCACAAACCAGCTCCAACACAAGCCCACTGAGGGACGAGGCTGGTTGGTCCTGCCTGACCCCTGCGAACAGGCACCGCCGGTTCATCCACGCTGTTAATCTGCAGTCCACTTCCAAATGCGCGCGCCGCTCGCTCCCCCAGGAAAAGCCGGCAGCCTGTCCTAGAGCAAATCATGCTCTTCCGCTACATCACTCGCCTGGGTCAAAGTAATGATTTTCTGCCCAGTTCAGTAGAAGGTGACTCATCTCTCTCCAAAGCAACTAGGCTGTCGTTCCCCAGGGTTGGCTGGTTTGGTGTAAATACTGAAGAGCTGCTGGACTCACTGACACCGCCTAACGCTGCCCACACAATGGTGTGCAGCTCTCCTGGCTGCTTTCCTTGCTAACATATTTATGTGGTGAGCGTGCTCTGCCTTTGGCCATCTCCTGTGGACTGCTGGATGTGCCGCAGCTGGAAAGAAACGGCTTCGGGTGTCACGAGAGAAGGAAAACTCTGCTGGCCTCCAGCACCGAGCTCTGTGCATGCTTCTGTTGCTTTTCATTTCCTCGAACAGACAAAGAGCTGTCAACAGCGACGCTGCTCAAATGCCTTCGTGTTCAGGGATGGTAGCTCGTTTATAGGAGCTGTAGGGTCCAACTTTGAAAATGGGACTACCCACAGCCAAAAGGGAACCCTAAAAACCCCGAACCTCCGTCTCCGGAGGAAGAGAAGCAGCTACGAAAAGCTCTAAATCGTACCTTTCTGTTCCGTAAATCTTTTCTCTAGCAGCAAATCCCTTCCCTGGAAGCTGCGCTGGGAGCACTATTCCCAAATGAAACGGAGATGGACAAAACGCTCCTTTTCTCGCAAAGCCAGTTTTCGTCGCGAACAGCTGGGAAGTAATACAGACTCTGATCTTTTAGTCCAGCGCTCCCTGGAGAAGAGTTACATTACCCTTCCCGGGGAGGGGAAACGTGGAAACGGCCGGAGGAAAGAGCACATCTCACGATGGGGGACACTCCTCAGGAAGCTGGCTGAACGTCGGCTAAAGAGATTACTTGAGAGGATTTCAAATCAAGATATCCCCAAGAGGAACCATTAGAGATCTGAACTGTGTGCCCTGCTTCGGCAATCTCTGCGGCTCAAACACATCCCGCCTGTTCCAGCGGGCTCTGGGAAAGCATCTATTGTATCTGTGACACAGACAGCAGATCGGATACATCTTGACATTTATATTTGCTTCCCGGGATTTTCGTGAAGTTCCCTTTGGCTCGGAGAAAGGGAAGTTTCTCTTGCAGTTCTTGTGCCGTCTCCCAGAAACTGGTTCACAGAAGCAGCAGAAGGGACTAGACAAGGCTAGCAGCGGCCACACAGCTTCTGCTAAAATTAGGAGTCTACAGAGCAGCAGCAAATCTCATGCGAATAACATCAGATTGCAAAGATTTCTGCCTCACCTGAAGTTGCAATTCCGACAGAAAAACCGAGGACAGCAAGGCTGACGGGGGAAGATGGTGGCCTCTGGGGGGATCCTTCCCATTTCCCTGACTTTGCCATCTTCATTATCTGTGGACAACCTTACTGGTCGGTTCAAAGACGCCTTTCCTGGGATGCCTGCTGACCTCCCACAACTCCAGGGTGGGAGACAGGACGGGCAGGGAGGGAGGTGGCAGCAGGCTGGGCGAAGGCCAGGCCAACGCTGAGATGCCGCTCCAGCGCGTGATCGCAAAGGTGCCCGTCCGCCAGGGCCGTTCCTCCCCGCGGCGTGGACCGATGGAGAGAGCTGCAGCCGGCGAGCGCGGCATCCCGCAGCAGTCCTTGGACGAGACCTTGGTGGCACCGGCACCGGAGGGGCAAGAGCAGCCCGGCTACCCCTGGCTGGGGAGCCCATGACCGAGTGAGGGCAACGCTCAGCTCACTACAGCCAGGACAGATGTGTATGCCTAAACCTCACATGAAATAAAACCAATGGTAAAATACCCACACTGGCTCTGTTTACTTATGCTCCTTGATGGAAAAGGCTCTGCACAATGAAGAAAGAAGTCACTTCAACAGAGCGAACTAAACGGCTCGAGAAGCACTAGCAAGACGTCCATGGCATGACCAACAGACGCTAAAATGGGAGCCTGAAAACCACGCTGGGAGAGCGAAGCCGCGCCGCGGCCTCCCACTGCCAGCTTCGCTTCCATCTCGCCGAGGGGGTAACCGTGACCTACTAAAGGGACGCGTTCCTTCTGCACGGCACGGAGGCAAGCGGAACCCCCCCCAATCCGAGAAATCCCACCGTCCTCCCCAGCTCCCGAGGCTTCTCTGCATTAGGGGGCAGTGTAGGAACACCGACCAGCCGGCGCTTTGTTTTGGTGCATCTCGCGCACTAACTGCTGATGCATAGCTAACACAGCCACAGACATTGATTTATGTTCAACTTTCCATTTCATCAGAGAGAGTGTTACAGAGCTGCGCAGCGAGTTCGCGCTCGGGAGACCAGGCACAGCCACAGAGGGTCTCTGATTATTGGGTGTGCGCACGCTCATTCCCCCACCTCCTACGCCCCATTTATGTGGCATTAGGAAGGTCTTACACTTCTATTAATAGCTTTTATTTTACCTTGGGTAAAATAACCTACATTTCCCTGGAAACCCCCCTGCCCCACTGCTGGAGCAGAAGAGATCCATCCGAGGTATCTGCAAACGGGCATCAATTCGGCTCTCAAAACAAAAGCAGAAACGACTTTGATGACCTTTAGGAGGATGAGCAACGGGTTTGTTTGCTCATTTTAAAGGAACAAAGAAGGAGATTTAAATAAAAGCATCTACTCAGGCTAGCTGTGAACAGGGCAACCTTTTGTCCGGAGAAGGGTCTCATGCCAGCCGCTGCAGTTTGCTGGCACCGCGCAGGGCTCAGACAACTGAAGGGTGCCCAGGCCTGTCCTTTCCTACCAAGCACAAGGTTTTGGGAGAGACTCTGAAGCCTGCATTTCCCTCTGGCCCCGAGCCTAAAGGTTGCTGCTGAACTCCAAGAGAAGGAGCAGACTCTCCAGGCAACCCGGCAGCCTGCAGACAGGTCCCTGCGGGTGCCACTGCTCCTCTCCTCTCCCCTTCCCAGCAAGCCACTTCTCTTCCAAGCAATTTCTTGCCTTTTTTTAGGGCCACCGACTCCCAAGAATGGTGCATATCATTTTTTCCCCTTTGCCAAACAGGGCTGCACACTTGAAGCTGCAGAGCTTGTGCCTCCAAAGGTGGCAACTCCGGATCTCGGCAGCAGGCACCGAAGCGACCTGAGCCGTGCTGGTCTACTCCCCGCACAGCTCCCGGTTTGATGCTCCCCTACGCTGCCAGCACAACGCAGGAGAGGCTCTGCCCCCAGAGCCTTCTCCACTTCCAAAGCCTTCCCTACAATGACATGCCCATGCCTCAAAGCCCGGCTTTTAGGCCTGACCTGCCAGCACGGCACTGCCAGAGCGAGACAAACTCCCGATCCTCCCTCTGCCCGCGGGTCTCGCCATGGCTGGAGACCGCGTCCCGTCCCACGGCTGGCACACAAAGGGTCAGGGAGAAGAACCGCAACTGTTTCAATCCTTTGCATTTCCTGTGACCTTTTTGGTTTTGCCCTCTTAACTTCAGCGCTTTAATTTCCTACAGAGATAAGAAATTAACCCCGAGCTGCAAAGGGCCCAGCGCAGAGCCTCCAGCACACCTCGGCCAGAGCTCGTCTCGAGGCCGTCCCGAAGCTGGAGCGAGCTGAACGTCTACACCAGACCTGGGGGTGATGTTCGGACCCCGTAAAAGGTGGGACTTCACTTCTCCCCTCCTCCCCTCTACCCCCGAGCGGGGAAGGGAAAACCAGACGTTGGAGGGCTTTCAGGAAAGGCAGCTGAGAGGCCACGTGCGAGCCACATGCCCCTTCCCTCCTCCTCGCCCACGCCACGGCCAGGCGAGCACCCTCCACAGAGGCGGGGGCTCCGCTCGGCACCGCCGGAGCTGCGGGGACCGGGCGCACGAGGCGTGCACGGCCCCTTGTTTCTGCTGAGGTTTCAGGCAGCCCTGAAGAAGCCAGAAAGGAGAAGGGGGCAACCCTGGAGCCTGCCCACGGGAAGCACCGAGCATCCACAGCGCGTGCGGGGCACGGCTGGCAGTGCTCCCAAACGCCGTTCCTCTCCCTCGTCTTCCCCCCTCCGTTAAACCCAACCCGTAATTTCGAAGTCTACCCCCAATTTTAGCTAGCTCCTTGACTCGCACGGACCTGCGGGGATGCCTGAAAGGACAGTCCCCTCCGCAGCAGGATGAGGTCAGGACTTGGGAAACACGCTTGCTGGAAGTCGCAACTTGGCACTCGGATTGCTGGCAGCAGCTACGACCTGCGAGATAGCATCTCCCCTGTGCACTTCACCCCGTGTCGCAGAGCACTGCGACAAGATTAGCCTGTTTTAGGGTTACCCATCAATATCGGATATTCTTATTTTGTCATAAGCATGTTCAGGAAATGGGATTTCTCTCCAAAAAAAAAAAGAAATAAACCCTCCTTCCCTCTTCCCTGACTCCCATGAGCACACAAATTGTGATACCGCACTAAGATAGCACCATAATAAATCACAAGCAGTTTATCAAGTTCGCCTGTCTACTGCCCAAGAATTTCTCCCATATACAAATCACAAGCTCAGATAAAAAAAGCAGCTTGCCAGAGCAAATATTTCTTTCAGCTGTTACACTGAACATTCAATCGTTACATGAACAAGTGCTTATTCCTGGAGAAATAAGATTTTAATGCACCAACACTTTACGTTGCTACAAACTAGTGCACACCGTGACATACAAAAAGAAATAAAAAAACATTAAAAGTTTTGAAAACTTCTTTTCCAAGTGCTTGCTAAAATCCTCTTCATGAGCATTACTCAAAACATACTTTACCTCATCTTTAATCAGAGCTTAATGTGGGAGGACAAACGAATACGGAAACTTTAGGAATTTTGCTAGATATTTGCTTACAAGGTGCCTCGATGGCGTTCAGTGATTTGGACTTGCATTGAATCCGCTTCTGCCTGTAGCCGTAGCTTAAGCCAGCATTTGTTAATGCTTTTGGTGATTGCATTTGGAAAAAATCAAGTGGTTAACCAGAGGGGGAAAAAGTTTCAGGAATCAAAATCCAGAATGTTTTCAATTATGCATGTCTGTTATGACCAAAGAACAAATACAGTCTCAACCCAAACACAAAACACGCAGCTGGGGGAAAGTATCAATTGTAAATACAAAACAGCCTCTACAAGCAACAAATAAATTTGCTTTAAGGCCACAAAAAATAGAAAGCAAACGTGGAGCAACAGCAGAGCATTGGTTATTTATATACAGGTCATCTATGGCTACGTGAGGATCCCCCCGGAACATCACAGTGCTGGCACGGACACACGTGCGCCCCGGCAGCGGGAAAAGCGGCAGCCTACCTGGAAGAAACCCGGCGGGATGGGGCCCCCGGGCATCCCGTCGTTCGGGGGAATGTTTCCAAGCACGGGACTCGGGGCGGCAGCTGCGCTCTGCAGGGAACAAAACCAGGACAAACACGTTGGTTTTGAGGCGGAGGGAAGGAAAACGCCGTCTCTCCTCGCCGCGCCACGTGGAGGCAATTAGCACGGTACCGCCGCGTTTTGCCGGCCCGAAGCTCGCACGCCTCCTTCCCCGGTTTTTGCTGCTGGCCGGCGCTCGCTCGGCGCTCGCTCCCGGGTCTGCAAGCGAGCCGGGCTCCCCGCGAGGCCGGGAACACGCATTACGTTAGCCACCAACAGCCAGGCCAAGCTCAAACTTGGCCAGGGAGAAGATGGCCGTGCAAAAACTGGGAATCACCCTGGAGTTCACTTATTTATTCCAACAGACCTTGAGGCTTGTTAATCCATCCGAGGCTCTCATCTAACGTGTTGTTTCAGGCACAAGCTATTTTAAGGCTTTTTATACGCTTCTCTTCGTTCCCTACCCCCCTGCACTTGCCGTTTCGATGCCGTTTGGTCCTGTCCTCCGAAAAGATGCTTCCCCCCTTTACGAGCGTGCCAAGCTTTTATTACTATTTTCCAAACGGCGTCCTGCAACGACTGCCAAGCACCAGCTGCGTGCAGTGCCTCTGCTCCGGCCCGGCCGCGGCTCCTCCTCGCCGAAAGCCTCGGCATGGGCGGACGAGCCGCCGGCCGGCGTCGCTTCGCCCGTGGGGCAGCGGGAAGGTGCGAATTACCGGGACACCGCGCTCGCTCCTACTTAGCAGCATTACATAAGGCTCCTGCCCGGAGAGGAGAAGAAAATGTTCCCCAAATGCTCCTGCGGACAAAACATCCCCTCTGGGGCAGGAATAACACTTTTGCTCTTGAAGCGAGACAATAAAAAACCAAAACCCTCCGAAGAGTTGCGCTCGCGTTTACCTGCGGACAAACGAGCCTGCGTTTCCAGCTACAAAGAGCCTCAGCACCGCCAACCGGGTCCGAGTTGGACCCTCCACTACACAACGGCTCCTCTCCCAGACGAGCTCAGGCAGCCGCAGCCACGTAGCAGGAGCAGCGCCCAGGCTCGGTTTTAGTCCCAAGCCTGCGGGGTCCTGACCGCACCGAGACCCGGCGCGCAGGGCGATGCCGCTGCAAACTGCAGCCGTGCAAGTCCCGGGCAGTGCCCCTAATTTATGTGGCACAGCCAGAACGGAGCGAGATGCGAGCAGACAAGCCAAGCCCAAACGCCAAGCCTTGACCAGCCTGGAAAACGAAGGACTATTTTCCTAAGCTTTGCCGAGAAAGGACCCCAAAATTTGGCTGGGAATCTTGCTCTTCTAGACCACAACGTGGTGCAAGCCGAGGTCTGGGACATGCTAACTGCTCCCGCACCTCCCTCGGGTTACGGGTGCCTTTTTCCCTCCGTGTGCTTCTCGGCAGGGAGAGCACCCGGGGGGGATTCAGGACGGAGGGACGGGAGCGGGGGACCTCGCTCGGGGCAAGGGCTCTGCCCCCGCGCCCGCCCCACCGGAGAGGAGCGCGGCCCGCGGTGGCTTTCCCACGCCGGCGGCAGCCCGCCGCAGGGCTGCGAACGAGGCGTCACGGACCAAGCTCTCCAGATAAACAGCGAGGACCAGATCTGAGTGTTTTTACAGTTAATAAAAAAAAGTCCTGGCAGCAAAAATAAGCCTACCCCTTCCAGGCTCTTTTTATACATCAGACAGCAGCAAAAATAGAAAGAAGAGGGAGTGAACCCAGTTCTCCCCCTCCCTCCGTCCCCCCAAGTGGGTCAGCTATAAAAGTAAAACCAAATCTTAATCCAAGGCCATGAACATATTGCAGTTTCTCTGCAAAGCAGATGAATGTTCTTAATGCAAAAATATATAAGACCAAGCCCCAAACTGCAGCAAGTCCATTTAGAATTTCCTTTATTAAACCCTCTATCACGCAAAACGCTTCCCTCCAAAGGCGGCGAGCACTGCAGTAAAGCTGCCAAGGTGATATTTTATGGTTTCAAGAGATTTCCAGCACACCATAATCCCTTGCTGGGGAATCTCCCAAGGCGAAACAGATCCCAGACCAGCTTGGAATAAAGCCATTCGCCTATCCGGGCATCGCAGGGCCCGAAGAGGCTGCGGGAGAACGACGCCGTGATCAGCAAAGGTGTTGTAAGCGTGGGTTCGACACCGTGCAAAGGAGGCAACTCAAAACTCACACCGACGTTGGCACGGTGTGTTCAGCAAATGTGGCAGCAAAATTGCCCCATACGGCAGCCAAAAAGCATGCAATAACGCACCGCACCTCGGGTGCAAAAAGAGCCTTGGCCTGATATATGGATACAGCTTTTAAGCCTTCGTATTGAACCAAAGCATGGTGCACACCACCTTCCCTGGGCAACGGGAAGCAGAGGAAGGAGAGCGAGGCAGCCAAAGAAAATCATTAAGCAAATGCACATTTTTCCGCAAAACCACAGAATATTTTTCCATGATAAACACCCCCAACCTCACCTATGCATCTGCAGTGAAAATGCATTTTTAAAGTTCCTTGCACATGTGGCGCTTGGCAGAACTCAGTAATTAAAACCCCGCGAGTGCCCTGAGCGTACTGCAGGATGGCAGCCAAGCTGGTCAGTCCTCAATGAATGATTTACAAGGCTGCAAAACGACATTTTATTTCGCTTCATTCTCCTCCCTGTCGCCACCGCTAAGGTAAACGCCGAGGTACCTTTCGCCGTGGAGAAACGACAGATGCGTTTTGTTGAACCGCAGCACATGGGCGAACGCCAAAGCGATGGTGGGGCCGCCAGGTCCTCGCACCGAGCCCGGTGTGCCGGCCGGGTCAGGCTCCTCCACTGCGGTGCTGCCTCCCGCCGAGGCTCCCGTCCAGCAGGGCGGCGGGATGAGGAAGAGGAGGGCACCCAACCTGGCCAGCCTTCGCCCCAACCTGGAGAGCCTTCCAGCACCAAGTCTCCGGAAAAATAGGGCTGATTGCTGACTGCACCCACCGCGGCTGCGGGCCCTCGGTGCAGGAACTCCTGCCACGAACCCCTCCGAGCTCAACGGCGGCCTCCAGGTGCGGTGGGAAAAGCAGAGAGAAGATGAAGAGCTGCTTAGGAGGAGCGATGCCACGGCTCAGAAGCGAACGACGTGCCAGGAAAGCTGGGGCGCGTTCTGCCACCAGCGGTGATTAGTCAAGCACCGTTAGGGCTGCCTGCGGGCTAAAAGGCAGGGCAAATATTTAAGTGCCTAAAAACAAATGTGGGGCAGCCGAAGGTGGTGGGTTTCTCTGCCGTCCTGCCAGCGGGTCCTCGGCAGACCCCCGGCTCTGCCCGGGTGCTGCTTTGGGAGGACGTTTGGTCCGTGCTGGGGATGCCGCGGTGGTGCCGGGGGACAGCAGGCGACCCAGCCGTGTTTGCACCGTGCAACACCGCGAAGTCTTGGTGCCACCGCGTTCATTATCGCGTTACGATCACGGGCTGTTTTCATTTGTCTGGTTACGTTACTCTTTGCCAGCCTCAATAAACACGCGGCATTAGGCAAATCACATCTTGTTACGTGCACCTTGACGGTCGCTTCTGGGTGGTAAAACCGGGCTGGCCGCAGCCACGGCTGGTGCCGAAATGCAGCTGGCGCACGGCGACGGCTCGGGTGGCCGGGCTCAACCGCGGCCACCGTGGAAGCGGGGCAAGAGCAGCGAGGGAGAGAGTCCTCTGCTTATTTAGCTAACCAGGGCTCCTGATGGCCGTGCCAAATTCGTGCTTGTTCCAGTGGCAATGCGGGACCCGTGCCAGGTTACGGCACGTCGAGCCCTCTCCTGAAACGGTACCTTGATGAATAAAAAAAAAGGTCACGGATCCAGTCCCTAAAATCATCCAGCGATTCCTGGGATTGTTCAAATCCCTCCGCACTCCCGGGCTGGGTTTGTTACTGGCATTCGACTCGAGTGGGAATTGGATAATTCACCTCCTTACAGGGGGGCCAGTTTTGCGACAGCGATTGCACAGCCAGGATGCATGCTCATTTGCATTTATTAGATGGTAAATTTGTTCTGTGCTGGAAACAAAACGCAATTCTTGGGGCATATATATATATATATATATGTGGGAAATATATATAGCTTTCCCACATACGTTGGATTTTTTTTTCTGTTTTTAGTGGAAGCAAGCAAGTAGAATTATGACAATCTGGATCACTGCGTTTCGCTTCCAAACCTAGACACTCGGTTAACACACCAACTCGGTATGCCAGCAGATGCCGTCTAAGCCTTTAAATCGCACACTAATTGCACTAATTGAGCTAACAGTCTCTGTTTCGTCTCCCTACCCTGAGTCAACCAGCGTCTTCTGGTACTGCTGTAGAGATCCAAGCTGTTGACTGTAGTGTTATTTTGTCAGCCATTAAACGATTCATCAGAGTCATTAATTGATTTATTACTGCTGCCTGCAAGTATAGCTTTGCAAATAAAGAATGATGTAGGTCAGAATGCAATAGAAATTGGACAAAACAACACAGCTAGGAGCCGGATACTTAAATTATCTGTAGGAGTCCACTCATGCAGGCCCACTGACATTAGGTTAAAGGGGGGGGAAAAAAAGGGAAAAAAAAGCAGGAAAAAAGATGTGCCGTTTGGCTGCGTTGCCAGAAACCCTGCTAACTGGAACAGCGTATCAGCAGGGAAAGCCGCGGTACTAAACAGCAGCCTGCCCGCGCGTGAGGCAGCCGCTCGAGCCGTCGCCACTGCCAAACACTAGCGATGGCGCCCGCCCGCGATGCCGAAACGGGTGGCCAGGCCGGAGCTGGAGCCCATCCGCTGCACCGGCGGGCGGCCGTGGCACATGGTTTTAAATCTCGCTTTTTCAGTAAAAGGGCTATTAAACCCAGGAAGCCAGGAAAAGCTCTGCGCCTCCGCTTACGCGACGGCCTTCCGCGCTGGAAGGCGGCCAAAGGGAGCGTGTCCGGCTGGGACCGACCCCGGCAGGAGGGGAGCCTTTCCGCGGGAGCGCCGCGCTCTCCCGGGAGCCGAAAAGCGGTGGGGAGCCGTGGAGAGCGGCTCGGCAGCGGGGTTTTTTTGCTGTTTTTTTTTTGGACACCATTAATGATGTGGCTCCTCCGCCTGCTGCAGGACAGACCCGAAACTCCCTCCGCAGCATCGCGTCAAGCTCCTTTTAATGCTCCCAAAGCGAGGAGGTCTCCCCCGACGTACCACATGTACCGGGGTAGGCTCTGCCCCAGTTCTGTGGATCACCCTTTTTCTTTTCTTTTTTCTTTTCTTCTTCTTTTTTTTAACCACAGGTGGAGTTGAAATCTTGGCTAGATATGAAAATTTGATAAGCAAAATGAAAAAGGTGGCTCTGGGGACTCCCTCCCTGCCGACGGCCGGCGGTGATTTCCTGCCACCCTCCCTCCGCCCCTCCCAAATAACGGCAAACTCAACCCCAGACCTGTGCTGTATCTTTCCATGAGTCACCAGCAAGACTTAGTGGGGTTTCGTGGGCCGAATCCTGCCCCGCTGCACGTGACCGCCCTCTGCCCCGCGTCCCCACCCCGAAAGCCGCCGTCCGCATCCTCCCGCGCTGCCCAAGGAGGAGCGGTGCGGGGAGCAGCCACGCCAATGCACGCAGGTAGCGGCTGTTGAAAAACAGTGGCTTTTTTTGGTGTTTTTTTTGTTTTTTTGTGGCTCTGCTGCAGCTTCACCCCCAAGCAGGACGGGCGAGCGGCCAAAGCCGCCCCGCTGCAGAGCACCAGGGCTCGGCCACCCCAGGGATGGACGCTGGCTCCGCCGAGCCGCGTGGCTCCCTTCTAGCCCCGCTCACCGCTTGTCTTGAAACCTCCAGTCGAGCGGTTCAACCTCCGTGTGCCTCCGCCAAAGGACCTATTGTGGTTTCTGACAAGCCCCGAGATAAGCCTTGCAGCGTTTAGGTAGCTTAAGATAGCCCCCGAAAGTCCCAGCCCGGCCCACATCAGTGTCGTGTTACTCCGGTAATTGGTTATTTCATAGAGAAAATAAATACCTGCCAAAAAGAAACCGTCCCTGAGAAGGCACTCAGCAGCCAAAGTTGGAAAGCTGGTGAGCTACGACGCCTCCGACACAGTTTCAGCACAAGAAACCACCGCTCACCCTCTGGATAACACGCTGATCCTTCATTTCCATCACCTCCAGCTCTCGCCTGGACAAATTCAGGGCCGTCCCGCAGAACCAGCTTACCCAGACCAGCGCTAAGGTGGCCTGAGAGCTGCAGACCCAGGAGCTCCCTGTATTTTCTGGAGGATGCATCTCCCTCGAGCAAGAGCAACCATGTCCTCACTGCCCGCTCTTGATCCCCGCAGGGATCTGCAAGGCTCCCACCAGGCCGGGCCGCCTCACTGGTATCCCAAGGGCCCCCTCTCCCAGCAGGAGATGGGTCCGACAGGTCCCAGCTCGTATCAGCAATATCTATTCTACGTCACATTTGAGCCGATTCCTCTGCTGCACATTCGGGGTGCTGCAGTTCTGGGTTGCGCACTCACCCAACTTGCTTTGGTGAGCGCAGAGCTCACCCCGACATCCAGGGGCTGTTTTTCATGGAAAACACACACATAGATTTTTTAAAACCTCAAAACACTGGTGATGAGATGCTGACAGCCAGCAGAGGAGTACAAAACCCCCAGAGCCCTGGGCACCCCGCCACAGACGAGTCCCACCACCCCGGGAGGCTCTCGGGAGCAGGGTCCTCGCCTCTCCAGCCCGGTTCTGCAGAAATGGGACCCGAGCTGCCTTGGGGAGGCAAGTCCCGGCGATGGCATCCCTTCCCCTCCTTCCCTCCCTGACCCGGTGTGCCTGCGTCCCACGGACCGTGACGGGAGTTTAATGAAGTTAACGCGTTTCACCACGGAAGCCAGTCTGGCCATTAGGGCAGGGCTGCCGGACCCCTCTCCCGGCTGCTCCCGCTTCCCCTGGGATCACGCTCTGCGAAACGGGGAGAGCCAGGCTTGCCTGCTTGACCCACGCCGCAGACACCAAGTCGTCGCTTGCCCTAAAATTTGTGCCCTGCAGAGCTTTTACGTGCGGGCTGGAGGGCCAGAGCAGAGGACTTCGGATGTGTTTCCCCCCACGCAGCCCCAGAGGAGCGAGGGGCAGTGCTGGAGGACGGCCGCTGCCTCAGCTGCCACCACCCAAAACTTACTGTAAGCAAGAAACCAGCGTTTGACGAGTTTGTGGTCACTTTACGGGCATAGTCTTGATGTGCCTTTTTTAAACCCTGGCCCTGGACCACCGGCACAAGCTCCCATCTCCAGCACAAGTGCTCAGAGATGCTCAGGACACATGGGTCACCCCCTACGTTCCCTTGTTTTCTTTGCCTACCGCACAGGCTTCGGAGCACGCGGAAGAAATCAGCGCACGGGTCAGGACTTAAGCAGCCTGCATAAACAGGTAATACCGAATTTAATTGGACTCCAGTTAAGCCTTTTCATCTCATTAAAGCTGCCTTCATCTTATACAGCGAGGTTTTAAATTTAATAATAGAACACTCCCACACCTCACGGTAATCTGATTAATGCCGGAGGATGACAGTATGTTGACCATTTCGTACAGATCTAAACATCAGATGATTTTCTGCATTAGTCCCATCTTTGGGTTGGTGGTAGCATCTGTGTTGCATCAATGCAAAAAAACAGAAAAATTAAGCCCACCACACAGGACAGCGTCCTCTTGCCAGCCCAAAGCCGCCGTGACCCGTTGCGTTAAGCGCTGCAGCACGTTGGCAGCAGCTCTGCCCCAGGTCCGCGCGCGCGGGGCAGGACCACCACTCCCGGCTGGTGCAGATTGCCCGGGATCTCGCAGCCTGCCCCACGCTTGAAAATCACGCTGTTTGAAAGCCTTCTCTGCTGCTTTTCACATCCGCATCGTGCCGACACCTTCCGAAGTCCCTCCAGGGAGGAGGTGTGAGGAGCAACAGGAGAAAGAAAGAAGAGCCCTTTGCAAACGAAGTACCAGCCTCCCTGGAAAGAGTCTCCACACAAAACAGCAAGGCTGTTTTATTGCTTCCTATACAGCGCTAATACCTCGTAACTGCAGAGATTCATAACAGGTTGCTGCCTCCTTGGAAGGACGCTTAAAAATTAAGCTGCAAATGATAGTAAAAACAATGGTTACACAATTTACTCATAACTTTCTATTTCCACATCAATAAACCTCCAAGCTGAGGCCAGCTTCACCTTCAGAAGAAAACCTCTCCGTTGCAGAGGGCTCTTCCAACGCAGGGCTTTTTGCGTGGGCACCGGCACGCGCCTTCTGTCACACAACTGCAGCTGATTTCCCGCAAGTTTTAAATACGGCTGGTTTGACTCTAGCCCTACCAGCCTACGCGGACTGCAGATACGTTCTCAAATTAAGGGAACGTGCGAGAGATGAGCAACTTCAATGGTGCACGTGGGTCACTACTGCCCCAGCTAAGCCCTGACAAACCTCCCTTTCTATCTGGCATCGCACTGATTCAAACGGGGTCAAGACCAAGTCTTCAACTCTACAAAGAGCAGAGATGGGAGAAAAAATGGTGGAAGGACTTCCTCCCAGCACAGGCTTGCTGCCTTAACTCCAAACCACCACAAAGAGCAGGGCACTTGTGTTTCCCTCCAAGCCCGTCATGCCTTCGCCACCAGCCCCCGGGACACTCTGCAGACAACCTCTGCACAGGACTGGGGGCTGGTGTCTTCTCCGCTGCAAGCCCCTGGGCTTGAGGTTCCAGGAGTTAACTGGTCTTCCTTTATTTTAGGATGATAGAAGGTAAAAAAATAGCCTGGGATAAAGCTTTGTGCATTGGTAGAAGAAGAAAAAACAGATTCAGAAGAGATTGTTGCAGTACGATCATACCCTCTACCCAAATGCCATTAACATCACTCCTTTGGGACACTGAATTTTGCTGCAAGGGATGCTTTTTGGTGAATACAAGTTTAGCTTAATTATACTTGTAATATATACAAGACTTGTGTGATTGCTTAAAACGCACTGTCTGAGAGCCACACAGCAAGGAAACCCTCTTTTGGGGAACAAAAGCAGCAGCTTATGGCTCAGCCAGGACCGAGCACACCGGGCGGCATCCCCCCCACCCCCTTAAAAAACAACCAAAAAAGGGAAACAAAACCCAGCGCCATTGTTTTCACATTTGAAGCCCGAGCTTTAAAAAAAAAGGCAAAACAGTTCAATGGTGTTTCAAGCTAATACCGAGCTTTTTCCCCTTGTAAAGGATAATCTGAGACAGCAGCTCCACCAGAGCAGCTTCAGCCACAAAACAATAGGATTTTAATCTCTTAAGTAGGCGGCCCCCTTATCCCCGGGAAGGAAACCCCTCCAGTCATTTACAAGTTTGTAAATAAGGATCTCGGTAGCATCTCCCGGACATCTGCTCCGCAATCCTGACAGTGTTACTGCTAACATTTACAAACATCCTTACGCAAACACACATCACTCTCTGCTGATCTTGCTTTATCTAAATATATCCCAAGGAAATAACTTGGCAGTGCTGCAAAATTTCGCAGCAACCAAATTAAAGGGGGGAAAAAAAAAAGGTGCGTGTGTGTGTGAGGGGGCAGGATAAAAATGAAAGGTGTAAGACAGACTAAACAAGAGGCAGCTTGCTCTTGCATGCAAGCGTGTGTACCCAAGGGTTACGCAGGAAAACTTCTTGGAAGTTAAGTAAGGCTTACGAGTAATTACTGACAACTGAGCGTTTGAAAAACTAGTACTTCCTCTACCTCCGAGTGCTGTTCAGCGATGAGAGCTATCCGACGGGGAACTGGATGCTGGATGCGGAATCACGTACGCACCCGCGCGCCCCGGCCCCGCCGGCTGCTTGACCTGCAAACCCAACGCAAGGGTTAAGCTGCTTGGGTCTCCTGCGACTCTGGATTTGGTACGTGCCAGAAAGGTGGTGAAAGAAGGTATTTTCAATGTCCTTATTGAAAAGCTTCACAGCAACTCCTTGTTTTAATCCCCGCGCGCGGGCTCTTCCTCCGAAACTCTGGGAATAAACATCTGCGCTCCCCACGGCAGCCCGGGGCTAACGCGGAGCGCCGGCACAACGGAGCACTTACAAACGCGCTTGCAACTGGGAGCTGCCCCATCTTACGGACCCAGCAGGTCTCTTGCCCCATGTTGCGAGTGGTGAAGCTATGCACGGAGGCCGTGGCTTCGGCGGGAGCATCCCAAGGCCGCTCTGGCCTGGCTGCAGGACCAAGGTGCAGCCGGAGAGCCCTTCTCCTAAAAACCCTCCGCGTTTTGGCAATCTTTTTCCCAAGCCATCTGTCGCAGGCAGGAGGGCAGCGTGCAGGTCCTGACCCAGGCTGGACTGACGGACGGCCGTCCAGCCGTGGAGCGGGATGCGCTAAAGGTTGTCAGCAATTCGTCTTGCAGGCCAAGCTGGGGACATTTGCCTGAAGCCGCTTTGACGCACCTCCGTTTTGCAGCATGCACAGCGTCTTTTAAAGACAAAACCTCCGTTTTGCAGCATGCACAGTGTCTTTTTAAAGACAAAACAATTCCTTGAGGCTCTGCGAAGAGGCAGCTGAAGAGATCAAGAAAATTAAGTTCCTCTCGCCCTTCTGTCCCCCCATATTCGCTCCTCGGGAACGTGAAGGGCACCAGGGATGGTGCAATGGGAGGACGGTCCGGGAGCCGCGGTCCTGCCACGCACGGGGACGCTGCCGTCCCCCTCAGCTGGTGCCATAAGAGCTACCGGCACCTCTGCAAAGTCCCAACACCTCAGCACAAAATCAACTTCCAATCTAAACATTAAAAAAAGTTTATGAACTCTCCAGCACTGCCAAAACAGCTCAAATGGATTTCACACAATTAGCAGCCTGGAAAATGATGTAAATACACAGGTATTAATTACTATAAATTCTCCTCTAATAATCCCAGCAGCAGACATGCCAGGCTCTTTTCCAGCAATCAATACTATCCATTTAAGGGTCCACCTGCCAAAAAAGTTATATAAAATAATCATATAAAATTTTCATTAGATAATGCAATTGCTTAGAACTATTAATCTGCCGCTCATCCATCCCCCCGTGACGCCCAGCTTCACCGGCTCCTCCGTCACGCGACAGCCAGGGCAGCCCCACTTCTCCTTCCCCACCCCACGCGGGCGGACGGCTTCCACGCTGCCGAAAGGAGGAAACAACTTGTTTTCCTTCCCTTATACTTAGCGGTTCCCTCTGGATTTGTTTCTTATGTACCCACGCAAGCCATACAGAGAGCTCATGGATCTAGTTCAGGTTTTTTTTAAAACAAAAGGAAAAAAAATACCCACTGAACAAAGCCACCAGGAGAGGTAATTTGCCAGAGTTTTCTGCAAAGTTGTGCGAGTTAAAGCAGATGGGTGCTCGCTCCCTGCAAGGCTTCTCGCTTCGCGTGCCGCCGCGGCGGCGGTGTGATTACGAGGGGTCACTCAGCCACATGCTCGCCGGCACGCTTCCCTTCTGGACAGGCACATGGACTCGCGCTTCGTCTCCTTTCATGCTTGCTTGAAAGCTGCAGCGAGGCGAGGCGCTCTCCAAAGCAAGTTCTCTTATTTACCTACCTCTGAAAAGCCCAAATTAAGGAAAAATACCGTCTCTCCAAAAAGCAGGAACGTGGTTGGGGAGCTGCGGCAGGGCGGGGAAGCGCTACGCCTCCATGGTGGTGCCGGCTGAACCCCGGGAGGACCACGCTGATGGCCCAAGGCCACCTGGCTTTCCTCGGTCCCCAGCGCCGCTCTTCACCTTCTTCTCCAGCGGCCCCCGCGGCACCGGGCAGGTAACCGGGCCGTGCAACGGGCACCGGAGCCCCGAAAGGCGGTGGGAGGAGACGATACGCAGCGGGAAGGGGGCTGCTACGCGCCCCCAGCCATTTGCAGAGCTACGGATGGAGCAACAGCAGAAAAGGAACGAGCAGAAGCTGCCTCGAGGCGTAACGGGGGGCAGCCGAGGCTGGGGACCCCCATGCGAGGGTGCGACGGAGACGCCAGGGCGCGCAGACCGTGGCAGTGAGCTGAAAAAGCTGCATGAGCCCAAGCACACCGCAAGCAGCAGCCACGTGGTCACCAGCCCCTCACCAAACTCGACCAGCCATCCAAGCCAGGGGCATGAAACGGCTCCTCTGCTAAAGATGTTTTTTTTTCCCCCCAAACCCTCCATGTTGGGGTATGTGAAAGCAGACAAATCACACGGTCACGATTTTCGGAACCATTTGGGGCAAAGAATGAGACCTGGGGGCAGGTTACTTCAAAGACGCGGTTTTGACTGTAAGCCCTTCGAGACAGGGACCGAATCTTGTTTGGTAGGTGCCACGCAGCTCTGATGCTATGTAAACATTAATAAACTGAAAGCATGCAATACAACTTTAATTCTGTTTTTTCTTTTAAATCAGGAAGCTGTTGGCTTTGGCAGATAGACTTCTGTTTCGCAGTGCCTATACAAATCAGTGCTTCTGCTTTTTCTGCCTCGTTATAGTTTGAAATTGCCAAGTAAATTTTGGAAGGGGTTATAAGAAAAGCTAGATTTAAATTGGTAATCTAATTTAAAAGGAAAAAAAAATCCATGGCTTTCTAAAAACACCACACCATTGCACTACATGCACTTAAAAACATAGTTTTCCCTCGTTCAAAGGATTTACTAACGGCTAACGAGGACACTGCCAAGCACGCGGGCCAGGCAGCGCAGCACGTGGCGCCTCGAAGGCGTCCCAAACGCGGGCGGGATCTCACGTCGAGAACAGGCACACGTAAGAAACGCTTTCTTATTTTTTGCAATTTTGCATTTCAACTAGCTGCCCTCATCGGTAAAGTTACAGTCGCTGTTTGCAACGATACGTTAAGCGAATTCGAGTGATTGTATAAAATAAGCCATTGCTTCACGCTGGGAACTGCAAGCGGAGGTGACCAACCTTACCGAAGCTCAAGGACCCCGGGCGAAAGCCCCGAGCGCCACGCGGTTACGCCAAGGAGCCCGCTCTCTTCGCGCGCTTCCGAGCATCTGAATGCCAAAATACCACATTTGCTTAAGCCTATTTTCCCGCGAGCAGCTGTCCGTTATTATTCCGCCCCGCCAAAGGCGACGGCGAGCGAGTGGGTGCGGAGCAGGTGAACGCCATCTGCCCGGCCCCGACAAGATGCCCCTTTCACTGAGACAAAAAGCCGGCGGCTCGGTGGCCGCCGTCCTCGGGCGGCGATACGCAGACCTTTTCAGCGCTGCCGTAACCTCTCGCAGGCGCTCGAATGGGCTTTATGTACCTACAGAAGCGGCGGCGCTTCTCCTCCCGCGCCGCCACCCTCGCGCCGGGCTGCGGGGCGGCCGCTCAGAAAGGCCCGTAATTGACTTGCCTACTGATCTGTGAAGAGTAAATTTTTCACAAAAGGGCCCTTAAATAAAAAAAAAAGAAGAGGAAAGAAAAAAAACATCAAATCCCTCCCCTCTTACAACAAAGCGGCAGGTTAACAAAAAATTACCATTTTCAGCAAGCGGCTTTGTAGCGCGCTCTATGCAATGTTACTGATAAGTATTAAATACGCCAACGGAGGGAAAGAAACGCCTTAAATCGAGGCAGAGGTGGCATGTGACCTAAAAAAGACCCAACCGAACCAAACCAAACAAGGCTTTGACCTGCCTAAAAGCCAGCGCGGTGCCAATTCACCACGCTGCTGCTCCGGCGGGGTTGGGCACTGCCCCGCTGACCGCGGCTCCCGAGCGAAGCCCCTGCCCTCGGCGGCGCCCGTGCAAAGTCCAGCGCCGCGCGCAAGCTGCCGGCGAAGCCGGAGGGAACAAAGCGGCCGGACTTTGCCCGGGAGGCGCGGGCGGGCGGGCGGGAGCGGCGCCTCGGGCAGCGCCACGCGCCCCGGCGCATCTGCCACGGCCCTAAAATCAACCGCCAGCGACAGACTCGCAGCGGCCGAATCCAAGTTGGTGAATCCACGCTGGTGTCTCCCCCCACAACCCAGCGGGCTGGGCAGGGAGGGGGACGCCGGTGCTTCAGAGGCGCTGGGGCTAGCTCTTGCTTAGGACCCCCGCGTGCCGCCCAGAAAGCAAAGCCTGGGACCGTCCAGCATGGTTGTGCTGGCCACCACAGCACCAAAACGTCTCCAGATGCTGCGTGCAGAGGGGGCCCTCGGCGTGCAGGGCCGGGCATGGCCGAGCTCCCGCCGGGAGCCCTCCTGCGGGGCTCGCGTTGGCCATCCTGCCCCGGGAGAGCAGGGTGGCGAGGCGGCGGCGAGGCTCGGGTGCAAGGGCCAGGCAGTGGCCGGCAAAGGGGAGCCACAGAACAGGGCATGAGTCTGATGGGGGCCCGTTTCCTTGCTGCTTTGGCCCAGGGTTTTGGTGGAGGGGTCTCCCATGTGACCAACACAGCGCGCTGAAGGCTTCTGCCAATGCTGCTGTGGCAACTCCTTGGCGTCTCCAAGGTGGGCTTGGAAATCCTTTGCAACAGTGCGGCTGTGCCCCGAGAGGTGGGGGCTGCCCCGGGGGAGAGGCGACAGCAGCACTGGGCGCTGGGGGAAAGCCTTGCTGAAGGAGTTTGGGGAGGCTCAGGAGACCCCGAGCTTGCTACGAAAGGTGAGCTCAAAGGAGCGCCGAAACCTTCGCTTCCAGTTTTGAAGCCACACAGCAAGAGGGTTTGGTAGTGCTGCTCAGGACAAGGGGCCTAAGATCACACACGACATGTCTACCTCACTATCCTCTTACGAGGTTTTCAGTGCTGCCGGGGAGAAAATAAAAATACTTTTTATTGCTACAAGACGGGGAGCGGGGCAGCATCGTAGCACATGCGACGGCGGCAGAGGGGGCAGCACGGCCCCTCGTCCAAGCCGGGCCAGCCCGTACAGCAAACGCTGAGCATCGCGTACGAGATCCAGATCCGACTGGTACTTCCAGGCAGGGAATCGTGTTTCTCCCTCAGCTGTGAATCACCGGGCACGGCGAGTACAGCGGAAACCCAAACAACCCCCGCGCAGCGCCCGAAGGCTTCTGCGATCCCCGGCGTCGCAGGGGACCTCTTTTCCTGGAAGGAGAGCACACATCTCGTTCGCGGTCTCTCGGCGACCGGCTGGGAGCAGCCTCGGACAGGCTGATCAGAAACGCTGGGGTGTCCAAGTGTCCAACCCACTGGATTTTTCAGCGCAGCCGTGCACTCCCTAACGCGCACGGAGAGAAGCCATCCTGCTTCAGGATGGAGCCAAAGCTACTCGCGACGGACCACATGAGCCCAGGCCTGGGAAGGCCAGCGAAGGGGGGTCTGCCTTGTTTCAGACCAGGCTTCAGGATATTTATTCCTGCAACTTCCAAGGTGAGGTTTTAAAACCAGTAAAAAAAAAAGCATTGCCCTCCACGCAGCATCTCACAACACTTGGGCGCTGCGCGGGTATGGAGCTGCCAACCACCCCGTGTCCATCCCCTGCAGAAGCAACACCGGCTCTCCTAAATCTCCCCAAGTCCACCAGACCCGGCATGTCGCTCCGGTCACGCTCTAATGCAAGACGCGTGACCTCCTAAGTGCCGTATCTCACGCTTGCAACGCCGTAGCTTGTTTTGTCCCTTGGGGAAAGGGGGTTTTATTTGAACAGCATGTGGCCGGGACAGCAAACCAGTGTTGCTTCACTAGCAAAGCTCTCGCAGTGCCGACGCGCCTTAAATCTTAAGCAAACAGATCAGTTTTGAAACGTGTCAAACTCGAGCAAAGATGCAACACGTGAACGCGCGCATATAAGGCTGCGGAGATCCAGTGTCAGGAGGAAAAGCCTCGCCTGCAAGCCCAGCTAACAGCCTCCAACAACCGCTGCAAAGGGACGCGGCAGTGCCTCTGCTTCCCCGGCAGCCTGCTCGCCCGCCCCGGCACGCAGGGCTCCTGCCCTTGCGCCAGCCGGCAGCAGGCAACACGTCCCCTCTTCCACAGCTGCTTTGCTTTGCAATCTGGCAGCTCAGCTGAAACCAGCCATCAAAGCAGGCTCGAGGTGAGACACCGGGTTCTGCGCACGGGGAGCCGCGAGCAGGCACGGGCTCCGCTCCGCCACGGGGACTGTAACCTGTTGCAGAGGGGCAAAGCAGATGGCTGGGAGCAGTAAGATCTTAAACTGCTGCAGCGAAACCTGCCAGAGTGCATCTGTCAAAGCCCTGTGGAAACATATCTCCTGGCATATCTGACTTGCACCCAGCTTCCTCCTCCCGGCCCCGCTGCCGTTACCTGCGCTAACGCTTCCCAGGCCGTTCAGAGAACCGAAGAGGAAACCGCGGGGGAAGGCAGAGGTGGGCAGGAGCCCTCTGCGCCTCGGCGAGGGACCTTTCATGCTCTCTTTGTGGTTTTCCCCGCGAGCGTCACCCTCGGGGGCTGGCGGGGCCCTGGGCTCACCACGGGCTGGGTGGGATCCCCCCCCCCGCCGCGCGGCACATCCTGCGGTGGGCGTTGCTCCGCCGAAACGCAGAGCCGGCCAGGACGGGGAGCCGGGGGCCCGCGAGGTCGCAGCCCTCCCCTCCGCTTCGAGGTGGGCGGCAGCTCGCCGGGGGCTGCCCAGAAACAAGCCGGTGTTAATTGCTCCTGTAAACCATCCCTGCGCATCTGCCCAGCTGCAAGGGCTCCGACGACAAGCGCTTTTCATAAGGTGGGGAAAAATAAAACAAATAAACCAGGCTCTAACAGGCTGCAGGAGCCCCGTGGCTTTCCCGCAGGGCTGGGCGAGCCGGCTCCCGCGGGCCGGCACTTCAATCCGGCTGCCTGGCACACCGCATGCTCTCTGCTTTACAAGGAGGTCACGGGGAGTTTAAATCAGTCTGATCTATCCGCAATTAAAGGCAGCTGAAGCTCCCACCTACCGGAGAGCAAAGGACAGACTTTGCACCCCACTTGCAGCCGCCTTTGAGAGCGGAGAACGGCGAAGGCATCAAAACCGGGAGCAAGGCAGCGAGCTGCTGCAGCCGGCACCCCCCGGCAGCCCCTCCGCATCCCGCCTTCGCGCAGCGTTTTAATCCTGCCCTGCAGCAGGGCTCCTCGTCCCCCCCCTCCAGCTCAGCAACTTTCCCCTCCTCTCTTCTCCCCGCATGCGTCTAATCCTCCGAACCAGCACCGGCTAAATCCCTCGGAGCCATATGGAGCTTGAGCCACGTGCATCCCAAACCGGCCTCCCGAAAACGGAGCATCCCAAACCGGCCTCCCGAAAGCTCACGCAGCCTGGCTGCACCCACCGCGGCGGTGGGCTGCGGTGGGCCGAGAGAGGACCTCCTTCGGTCACCAACCTGCTGAAAGTTAGGACTAAATATACTCTTTAAACCAACACAAGTGTAGCTGCCCATTCCTCCTTTTTTCTTTTTCTTTTTTTTTTAAATAGACCATTTTGTTTATCACAGTTATTTGTGGGTGCTGCCCCGAAAATACTGTTTACCAGGTCCAATAATTGCTTGAGGCATTGGAAAATTAATAGAGCAGCTAGAGCGAAGGACAGGAGGAGTAAATCTGACGTAAGCTACCGTGTAATTCAGCACTATTTGCAATAACTGGTGGCTTTCTTCGCAGCCGGGAAAAGCCAGGGGCTAATCTAGCTCGGAGGCTGCTCAGTTTTTCAGCTAGCGGTAGGATGGGATATTTTAGGAGGAGGAGGGTGCATCAAAAGAGTTTAATTTCCAGAGCATTTTTACTATTAAGGTATGTTCCAAAGGAGAATAAAAGGTGCGTCTCCGCGGACGGGAGAGGGAATTCATCGTCCAGCTCTGTGAAAGGAAAGAGTCGGCACAACCCCATCTATGTACCGAAAATGCACAATGCAAGGATACCGAGGACAAATAATTACATTTTTTTCCTAGCTACTGTTAGCCAAGGACGTCTTGTTTTCCCTTTAGAGGGAAGGAGGAGAAAAAAAAAAAGAAAAATCTTGCAGTCTTCGAGACTTTGCCTGCACCAGCCAAGTTCCCGCCCCAACGAGCCATCTGCAGCACTAGACGCGGCGCTAACTCGTCGCTCGGCTTTTCGGCCGAGGTGCCCTTCGCGCTCCCGGCAAACGGCAGCAACGAGACAGTTCAAAAAAGCCAAAAAGCGACGCTTTTTTTCGCCTACCCTTCCCGTGAAATAGGAAACGCCACTCGAAAGAGGCCCAAAGTTTTATTTACCTTAACGCGTGTTTTCTAAACCGCTTCGGCCCCGCCGGGAAAGGTTTTATGGTGCCCGTTCCAGGTGCGGCCAGGTTGTGGGGCTTTCCTGGCGAAAGGTCCCGCGGGATCCGGTAACCGGAGCCGCGCGGTCGCAACCGGGCGCCGAGGGGCCGCGGCCGCGCGTGCAAAGCTGCAGGGAGATCGCCCGTGCGAGCAGCTCAGCACCGTTTCTACGAATCGCTTTTTTTGCCTGCTGCTCGCAGAGCGCAGTCAGTCCGGTTAGACTGAAGTTCAAGCTACGTTTTGCTTAAGGTCTACAAAATGCAATTATTGCACTTCTAAGAGAAACGCTCCCCATCAGAAGAACGTTAATACAAACTCCCCGTTTATGAACTGGCAGCTTTTTGAAGCAGACTCTCGAGGTACCCTATAAAACCAGCATGCAAACCCCTGCCCCTTGACCCAACGATAAACTGCTCCGGGAGGCAGGAAAACTAGTCTGGAGAGGGGGAAAAAATTAGCTCGAGGCCTGCAGGCAGCAGGAGACGGGGCGGAGGGAGCGATGTGAAAGCGTTGGGTATCACTGCAAGGTCTTGTTTAGACTGACAGCACTGAAGAAAACCTGGTTACGGAGCGGGTGGGCAAAGAGTCCAACGGATTAATAGAAAACGGTTAGACGAGGGAGGGGACGAGCACGACGGTACGAGCTGCCTGCAGCGCTCTGCTGCGAGCGGCAAGGATGTTCCCACCGCGCTGGCTCGAAGCTGAGCTACACCCATGAGCACGCGGCGACGCGGTAAGGACGGGGGTTCCTGTGGCCATGAACTGCTGGTGGAAACTTCCTGCTCGGGGCTTGCTTCTTTGGTTTGTGTTGGGTTTTTTTTCAATCTGCTGCCCGATACCCGTAAATAGGAGTCACTGCTCAGCTCCCTGCATTCAGAGCCGGGGCCTGCTCTGCCGAGGGAGGGGGCTCACGCGGCCACGGGACCCCAGGAAGGGCTGCCGCTTTTTAGGTCGCCATCCGCAAAGCCACGCTCGCTCTCAAGACACCCCGACGCGCGCGTCCCAGGGAGGCTCCTCCGGTCCCCGGAGCGCCCCGCAGCCTTCACAAGCTGCCGCCAGCACCAAGCCGGCGCCCGGCTCGGGCCCACGTCCGACCTCGCGCAGCTCAAGACTTGGCAGTCTGCAAATCTGGGGACTGGAGCGCAGAACAGGGCCAGCGGGAGCAGCCGGCAGCTGCGAGCAGGAGAGGTAACACGCGAAGGCTTGCGTAACGCTTGGCTCCTGCCACTCGCTTTCAGCTCCTGCAGCGGTGAAGCTCAAGTCTCTTGGATTTTCTCTGCTCTTCGTCCCGGCGTGACGGCAGCCCGCTGCCGGGAGGGCACAGAAAAGGCACGCATCCCCGTGCATGCACCGCCAAGGCCCCCTTCGCCGGCCCGCTAGCCCGTCCGACGCGACGGGACGCTCGGGGCACTACCCGCAGCAGCCCCGGGAAGGGAACCAGCCCCTTCCACGTTTCGGCACGCAACCCGCGAGACTACCCGAGCTAGGAGCCGGGCAATTCCCATCCTGGGAAAACTTTTTCCAGCTACGGCGAGGAAGTGACATCAGAGGCCAGGCGCTTTTATGAGCGCAGCACCCCGCTAAGCCGCACAAAGCGGGAGGTGGGCTCGAAAGGCTCTTATTGCAGGGAAGGGCCTCTTCCATCTTCCCCCAGGCTTCGGCTTTTGTATTGCCTTTACCACAACAGCCCCGACCGGATTCGTTAACTCTCATCTTTAAGCCGGGCCTCCTTCGCCTGGAATTACTGCAGACTTCACCTCGGGGCAACGGCGAAACGGGGGGAGGGAGAGCGGCCCGCACCGCTTCATTGGGGCCATAAAAGAGACTGGTAAAAACAACAGACTGCGGCTGGGGACAGACACATGATGACTTTAAAAAAAGTATATAGTCGAGGAGATTTTGATGGTTCTGCCAAAAGGAAAAAAAGTGTCTTCCCACTTGCAAACACGAGTTAATTATAGAAAAAAGGAACAGGAAAGTGTTAAAACCATCTGTGCCACAAGGAAAATGATACGGCCGCCTGATTCCAGGCAGCAGCGATGACAGCTGTTATATACCAGCCAGGGCTCTAGCTTGGACTGTTCCTCCCGAGCAAGGTGCAATAATCCAGGCGATGGTAGGCGGGGGTGCCACTGGGAATTGCAAAAGCACTACGGAGCCGTTTATCTGCACTAGCTTTTCAACGCCGCTCTCACCCGAGCCAGCTAAAGTATCAGGCCCCAGCACCAGGCCAACAGGTCCTACCAACCCGAGCGCCTGCCGGGGTCCCCGGCGGGAGCGTACGAGCTGTGCCGTGGCACGCTGCCGTTGCTGCGGGTGCCCGAGCTCGGTGGGGCACGCCAAGGCCAGTTTTGCAGCTACAACGTGCACTGCAGCTGAAGGCATCACACCCAGCGTGACGAGGCTGACGGAGGAGGAAGGGGACCCGCTCTCAAACTGGTGGGACCCAGACGCTGCCTCCCGGCATGCCTACCACACGTGCAGTGCCACTCTTTCCAGAGGGTGAGGAGAAATTTTGGGAAGCCACCATCCCAAAGTGACCTCCTCCACACATGGAGCAGGAGCTCCAGGTCTAACGAGGCCACCTCCAAACTTGTTCTTCAGATCTTTCACAGGGGGATGTCTCAAGGCACAGACTTCTGAGGCACGTGTTTTTGCCCCAATTCTTAGGGAAACGAGGGCTGTCTGACGATGCTGACTACCTGCGTGCTGCTTGAGGAGCTCTCACTGCTGCTCCCATCACTACGTGCACCTCAAATGCCTGGTCTAAAGTTCACAAGACAGATTTGTCTTCTGTGGTTTTCTCCCACACGCTTGACGGCGGGCTGCCGGCGGCCTCACTGCTTCGGCAGTCGGTTTGTGCCAGCGCCACGTCTCGCAAAGGGAGGGACGCCAGCGAGCGCGAGGCTTACGAGAGGCCGGAGAGCTGCGCGGGGCATCCAGGCAGCGAGCGCAGAAAGCAACGGCGAAGCACCCCTCATCGGGTCGCTCCTGGCCGGGAGGAAGCAGGGGGTGGCTGGTGCTCAGGTCTTTGCAGCCAAGCCAGTCTCTCCAAGCAGCCTACCGACAGACTCCGGCACCTCCATCTGAATCCCGAGGTTTTAACGAAATTCCTGGCAACTGACTCAATCAGCCCTTGTAGTCTCGAAAGAAATGAGCCGAGCAATTAGACATTTCAATCTTGCGTGCCGCCTGCAGCCCCGCGCGCCCAGGCTCTGCAGGAGAGCGACTGCCTCCCCGGGGCCCGGCGCCATACCCAGCAGTCCCCGGGCACCGCGCTCCTCCGAGGGAAGCACAGGCGATGCTTTCTTCTCTTGCAAACGCTGCTGGTAGCGGAGGAGACCGGGGAGAGTTTGCAACAGCTAGAGAAGCCGCGTGGACAGGGCACAGCCTGATGCAGGCAAGGGAAAGCGAAGACGTCTGTCCTGGGCAAGCAGGCTCCCGCCTGGTCAGCCAGCCAGGCCACCGGGAACACGTCTGCTTTTGATTTTATTAGTGACATTCAGGCTGGATGATGCCTGAACACGCAACTAGTGCATTTCAGAGGAGACCTCATGCTGACGAGCTTGTATATAGATTCACCACAGAAAATAATTAGCCATAATTAAGGGCTTCTGGTTTATGGCTCAAACAATTGTTTAAACAGCAGAGCTCTGCTCAAATTAAGTTCAGGACTTGCCAATAAGTATTTCTTTACTGTGATACAGTTTAGTTTCAAACTTCTGCTCCAAGCAGCCAGCCAGCCAGCCAGCAAGGTACCAAAGCTGTTTTTCCTGCTAGGAAGCGCAGAAGCACCACAAACACATGAGCTGCAAGGCTGGACCAAGCCAAAAACCAGAGTTTTTCAGCAAAAGCTTACCGGGGGCAGGAGAAGGCAAGGGAGAAAATGGTAAGAAAACATTGCCAGAAGCTGGAGCATGCAAGGGCAACTAACCCTCCCAGGGCAAGCGGCTGTACAAAAAGCCGTAGCTGTCGGTGCGGAGCTCAGGACAGGATGGAGGACACCTTATTTCTTAACAAGCTGAAGATGAACGGCGAGGGGGACAGGGAGCAAAGCGGAAAAGTAACTTCAAAACTAAGAAGATTCCCAGACCAACTGGCATGTTGGCTCAAAGTGTCCAAGGAATATTTCACCCTCTTCCACATAGCATCTACCCATAGACCCGTCCTCCCATTCCCTCCCCACCCACAGCACCCTCTCCCTATGGAGAACATATGGCAAATCTCGTGTAATTAGGGAGATAACTAGCAGAAATAATAAGCAAGTTTGGTTTCTCTTCCACCACGTGCCACTTCTAAAACTGATCATTTCCTTGATCTTCGAAGCAGAAAATCTAAAATAATGCACTAGAAACAAGCTCTTCAGCACTGATCCGTAAGAGTCCCCCGCAAGCACCGAGCTTTTTCCACCTCCCGTCCCCCAAAATGCCATGCCCAAATCGGAAGCAACCAGCGCTGCTCCTGGCGCGTGCTCATTTCGGAACAGGGAAGTGACACCTGGCTGCCAAAACGCCTTTCTTGCCCTGGCTCATAAATATTGCATCTCAGGAAAACTGGGCAAAACAGAGTTAAATGCTAAGATCAATATTCATATTGAGACAGCTTCTAATAGGTTTTAGCTGGTTAAGTAGCCTTGAGATTTTTTGCCTTGAAATGCAGTAATGCAGATACGGTAGTACACTGTCCAGATGCACTCTAAAGGTAATTTATAGAATTGTGCTCTCTAGAGTAAAGAGCCATTGAAAGAGAATATCAGGTTAGTAGGGTAGCATAAAGAAAGCGGGCTTGGGTGAAAACCTGGAAGCAGCTCTGCACAGAATAAAACTAAAAGTTTATTTTTTCCTTGGCGATTAAAACCAGACCTCTGTTAACCCCATGTTGTAGAAGAGGGAATTCATAGGTGTGCTGCTGTCCAGAAGAACAGAGAATCAGCTTTAGCGCTGTGATTCAAGACTCGTTTTGTGCCTGCTTCTCAGCAAAAATGAGGCAAGTCCACCACCTATCTTATACAGATGCTTGCATCCTAAGAAACCTACAGCTCTGACGTGCCCCAGATCCACAAAGATGTGCCTTAATTTCACCAGATTAGAGCGATCAGATTGCATAGCCTCTTCAGCCAAAGATTTCAGAGCACTTTGCAAGCACTGAACTAATCCCATGAAGTAGAGCACCCATCATCAGGGAGCGGGATTTGCCCGTGAAGCTACGCAGAAAAGGGGGAACGAGAATTCACCTGCAAGTCAAAAGGGAACACAATAAGGAACAATCCTGCAGCAGTGAACAAGTTAAAGCCATTTCTAAAGCGCGAGAGAAGAAGCTGTCTGCAAGCGCACAGCTGTCCTGAGCACATAAAGCATCGCGGTTCAGCCTGTCCTCCGAGGAGAGCCCGTTTCTGCGCGCCAAACGCAGCAGAGGTCTGACAATGGAGCTCTGTTCCCCCATACGGCTGGAACATTGTGTAAAGATGTTCAGGCTTATTTTGAATAGTTTGTTCTCTCTAAGGCAGGTCCTGAAGCCATTTCAGAGCTACCGAGTATGAAAAGCCCAGATGTTGCCACAAATCAATAAAAGTCTTTCTGCAATTTTCTTTTGAGGAAAGCGAAAATTTTGCCTGCTACTCTTCTGATCAAAACCCAGCAGCACTTGGTCTAAGAACTTGCCACAAACAGTAGTAGCAGCTTCAAATCCAGTCGTTCATCATCCTCAGATGAATTGTACCATCAGCGCGCGGAGATCTGATGGCAAACCCCATGTTTCACAACTCACATGCAGCAAGGAGGACAGGCAGAGACCATAGATGTTGGTCACGTAAGATTGATGGACTGAGATGGCTTTAGCTGTCTCCACTCCTTTGGGAAAACTCCAGTTTTAGGGACAGATTAATGATAAGAAATTAACATAGTAGCAATATATCCTGCTTCATAGTTTGAAAAGTTCTGCACTGAGCAGATGAAGTCCAGTGGATCTGCAGTGATTTAGCACCTTCAGCACCTCAGAACTAATGTCTTCAATATGTCAGTAAATCTGCTAAACAAGGAGGTTTCTTGAGGGCTATTTTTAAGATGGATTAGCTGAAACCACGCCAAATTTCATCACCAGTTTAGTCCAATGCAGAAGAGCCTGGCACGGGGGAAAGTTTGCCAGTTCTCAAACTTCTCAGCGAGTATACTGGAGTGGTGCTTATGCACGAGACAGCCCTCTCGCCAGCAGAGCAGCAGGCTGGCTTTCTCCGTCTGCGACAAGCAGAGCAAGAGGTCCCAAATGCTACGCTGCAAGCACAGGGAGAGCAAGGATGCCACTGAAGAGATGTCCGGCAAAGCACGGCAGTAGGCTCTGTTCCATAAAGTTTAGGGCAAGGGAAGGTAATGCTTGCTTCTACCAGCTGAGCTTGAGACACCAAATTAAGGGCCATTTAAAGAAAACAGGAGACAATTCCTTCAGCAGCTCAACAGAGTCTTGGGAGAATGGTTAAAAGAAAAAAAAAGAAAAAAAAGAGAGGAAAAAAGAGACAACTTTGCATTATCAGAGCCCCAGAAATGATTAAAAAACCCAGGAGCATTTAAGGAAAATCTCAGGAACTTCTGAGCCTGAAACCTTCGGCACCTCTCTGCTCCTAGGAAGAACATTCTTCTCCACCAGAGAGAGCATCTTTCTACGTGCTTGGGCACTTCTTTAGAGACACAGGCTGGGAAGATCGTGGGCTACTGCTAGCTCCATCTGCAAATTTTTTTTTTTTTTCTCTCTGTGTATGATCTAGGAGCACTGTGGGAAGTATACATGGAAAATGACCGTACCATAAAACAACTCAACTTTATGACCTGAACATTTTAAGACGTAGCAGCAGCCTTTGTATTGTGGACATAACTGCAATATATCAGTTAGCGATCACTTACACCAAGATCTAGCACTCTAGATTTTGTAGCAAATGCTGACTTAAAGACCCATATCAAATACATTATGATACCACTGTTTCCCGTTACCGACGCTGATGATTCGATTAATTTAAAAACAGCAGTGAAATTTAATTTCTCCATTAACCCTGCAATCCCCAACAACAACAAGCTGAGAAGACAGCAGTAACCTGCGTAAGCTTGGAGGGACTTGAAGGATGGGAAGAAAGAACAGCAAAGGAAAGAAAGACAAGGAGATACAGATGTGATCTGAGGAACAGGAAACAAGGGAAACACAGGACAGCACCAGGATTTTCCAACCCCTCTGCAGGAACAGAAAGCGTAGGAAAGTTAGAGGGAAAGATATGGTAGATACCAGACTAGGGATCACAGAATAGTATCTACAAACAGTTTTATTCAAAACACTTTTGTGGAACAGACTGAACCCAGACTCTCCTCGCTGCACCTCCTTTGCACTGACACAGCTCAAATCGATGTGACCCCTGTACAACTCGGAAGAAAAATATGATACAGAGTGCAAAATATTCACACCCTTACGTGTGCACCTTGCATTGCTCCCTGCGCCTGCCTCCCTCCCTCCCTTCCTCTGCAGACTGCTGATGCGCCGCAGCGGCACGGCAATGCTCCACGCTAGGTCCCTCCACCTGCAACCTAACCACTAGAGAAAGGACAGGGAAAGGAAACCATGACCAACGCAACTGAGTTGCCTTTAGATCCCGAGCCTCCCGCGGCCTGCAGCCCTTCCGTCCTTGCAGCAGCTGTGCAGCGTTTGCTGTAAAATACAGTGGCTGCACGCCGAGCGGGTAACCACAGGACCCCGCCGAGATCTTGTCTTGGACGCATCACTAGGGCTAAGGGTTAACGGGAATCATCAAAAGGAGCACGAACTCAGTAAAGGCAAGCTGTTCTTTTGGGGGGCCAGGGAAAAAGGTTGCCCTTTAGAGATCTGCATTAATGGTTTTCATAAACTGACTGCCTTGTGGATGGCTGAGCACACATATGTTCAAGCGCAGTTCTCGCGTCAAGTGGGGGCTCACCCTTATTTTCTTCAGGCAGGAAAGTTCACCATATAAGAACAGCACAGAAGTGACACAACCACCTCATGAGTTTTCCTCCCTGACACTCGGTCAGAGAAGAATAGTTAGCTTAACCAGAGCCCTCCCATCTGCTTTTGTTTTCAAATGTGTTCTTCAATCCTGGGCTCTGCTAAGCCCCTAAAGTCAACGGGCATCTGTTCTCCTCCACCCATCGCAATCTGCCAGAGACTGCCATTCTGACAGCCATCAATCAAGCAATAATATGCTGACCACAAGACCCACTGGGACATAATTTTCAAGTCAAATGCAGCAGTTAGCATAAAATAAAGCATTGCCCTGTTTTTATGATTCTGCAGCTGCAGCTAGGGACTCTGTATGCAACAAAAGTGAGGGGGAAAAAAGGCACAGGAAAATGGCAATTCTACTCTTCTGAGTCATAACAATTATGACGTTGTGATAAGAAACGTTTTCTATGAATTTTTAAGTACCAGTAATCCTGTTTTGCAATTGTCCCCCGGGAACAAGGAGACAGATTGAATGGGACTGACAGTTATTTCCATTCTGACAAACACGGCTCCGACTCGCCCGTCTCCTACCTCGCCCACCCCGCTCCCGACACGCGGCTCGGCTTCCCAACTTCCCCGGCCCCTCGGACGCAGAGGCCCGCCATCCAACCATGCACGAGCCTGAGCTCTCTTCGCACCACTCCGGCTCTCTACGGTGCTGTTTATTTTTAAACACGGAGGATAAGTGCCTGCGTAATTTTGTTCTCGACGAGCGGTCATCGTTGTCTTCCAAAACGCTCTGCGGAAAAGCAAGACACAAAACTCCAAGTATCTGAACAAAAGAGGAGCACCTCTGCAGCCCCGAGCAGCCCCTTCCAGCTTCCTCGCACTCCGTTCACCGACGCCAAAAAATAGAGCATGCATCAAGCACACGCGTCTCCATGGACCAGCCACCTCTGCTAACCCAGCCTTACCCATATTTTGGTCTTCGTTCCCTTTCAGGCCCATCCTCGGCACCATTTGCTCTCAGGATCAGGAATCGCAGATGTCCTCGGTTTCCCGCTGGGCGCGTGACCACCTCCACCGTACGGACCTGCTTTCGGTCCCTACCCTGCATCCAGGCCTGTTCCAGCACCGCGTAGCCGGTGCTCCAGCCAGCCAGCTCCTCGCATTTCCATCACCAAAACAAAGCTTCTGAATTGCCTTTTTTTACAGGGGCTGATGTTTCTCCTGTGTCTGGCAGGTGAGGAGTTTTAAGGTGCGCACACACCTTTGGAATGAAGTTTAACAGGCCACGACCACTCGCTCCACCAAGGATAGCGCTGATAACCCAGCAAAAGCAGAGCTGTCCGCCCACGTGAACTCCAAGCCAAAACACGCATTTATTTGTATACCTGTACAGTGGAGCTGCCCTCCCAAATCAACCACACGCACAGGGAGAAAAACACATCTGACAAAAGCCTTTTTATTTGCACAAATACATACAACTATTCCCTTGAAAAAGCTTCAGCGCTGAGTTATGAGTCAAGTCAAACATTTTGGTCACTCTTATTATACGTACAGCAACTGTTCTCACGTGCTTCCAGGAAGATTGAGATCAACAGCATCAAAAGCTGGGGAAGAGCAGTGTTCAACATTTTAGAGTGTTTGAGGTTGTTGAAATACCCAGTCAGCCACCGTAAAAACCTGCAGAATTTTTTCTCACTGACATCGAAATGGGTTGTAAAAGAGGAGCACAAAAAATGATCTTTTTCATTAAAGTATCTTAAATCGGGAACAAAACCAGTTCGTTTTACCTCTTTTGTAAAATGAGCATCATCATCAGAATTAGTGCACACGAATGAATTTGGTTTGTAGAGAACCAAATAAATAATGGATGATGAAGGAAAGCTGCCATGGTGAGGCTACTCAGTCCTCAGCAGATGCTCTGCTCTACGCAGCCCTTCCCAATACATCCATTTCTACACCACCTCAAATGGGGACCGACTCCAGCCTTAAAGACATTCCCTGAACCCCAACCACCGGGAACTGTATCAGCCAAAATGACACATTTGAGGACATCAGGAGAGTGACTTGCTGAAGTCCTGGATGTCACCGTCCCCGACACTTCACCGCCCGACCACAACATGCATTAACTGCATGGCAAGATAAGGTACTGCCTGCCCTCAGCAGCACATCGCACAGGCAGTAAATACTCCTGTAGACCAGGAGGCAGCGACCCAATGTACCCGAGGGATTCCCACCGCCTGCCCAGCAGCCGAAGGCAGCACCTCCAGCAATGCCTCCTAAATCGCAGCGTGTTTGAACACCTTGAGATGGAAGGAAACACAGGCTCTTTTGCAAAACTCGCAACCCTCCAACAGACACAAAGGACTCCATCACCGGGGATCAGAGATAGCCCTATCTGCTCAGCTAGCTCTGACACATTACCGCTGCCAAGAAAATAAGAGAGATGTGAACTGTCTATCAGGGAAGTCTTTGCGAGTTCCCCCACCCACTCCTTCCAGACAGACAGCGCAGGAGAGGATGGTGGGGCCCGTCCGACGTGCAGCGACGGGTTGGCACAGCGCGCGCGTGTCTCTTCGTGCCCGCGCAAAGTCTGGCGAAGCGAGCGGCGAACCTCGCGGAGCCCCGCATCCGCAGCCCCCTTGGCTCGCGCAGGCGCTCCGGCTCCCGCTCGCCCCCTCCGCCCGGCCCAAACTTCTCCAAAGTTTCCAGAGGAAGGAAGCGAGCAGCTCGCACGGATCCCTCTCCGGCTGCTTGCTTCTCCTCACTTCGCCCTTCTTCCCGAACGCCTTCTCGCTATCTTTGGCGTTCTCACACCCCACCCACTAATGACTTCTCTCCTACCTCCTCATTCAGCCGACTGAAGTGGCCCTACCTCCCTCCCATGATGTCTTACTTTAGTGTTTTCGTCTCCCTCACCCTAATCCCCCCAATCCTTGAGCCCACCGGCCAGCCCAGCCACTCGACGGACGATTTACAACGAGCTCCCCAACATCCCCGACTCGGGTGTCTCTCATTTGGCTTCAGCCGCGCGAGGAAAGTCTCGGCAGGCTTTTCCTGGCCAAACACCCTGCCTTCACCCCGCTCCTCTCCGCTGCTCCTGACCTGCAACGTCCCCGCCGCGCCGGGCTCCCCCCCACCGCAGGCACCGGCACGCCGCCGGCACCGCGTCCTCTTTTCACTCCTGGCCTCACAGGAGTTTTCCTCCGGACTTTGTCCTCACGTCCCCTTTGCTCCTCTCGGTTCATGCACTGTCTCTGGACGGCTCCGGCTCGTTCTGAGCTCGGAGAAGGAGAAACGAGGCAGTAACTGGAGAGGAATCAGCTGCCTGAACTCTCAAATCTCTCTCCAAAAAAAACCACCGTCTTCTGGCCAACCTGCCTCTCCTCATCAGCTCCGCGAGCTCGCGGCCAAGCCATCGCGCTCTCCTCCCTCCTCTGAACGCCGATCCTCCCGCACGGCAGCCAGGCCGCAGCCCGGGACGTACGCACGGGGCCCGACCCCACGGGCTCCGGGAGGCTTCTCCACCCTCCCCGGGTGCCCCCTGCACCGCCCATCCTGCTGCCCGCCTCGTCTCCGCCACCGCGGAGCCCCCAGGCATGTCCTGTGTCCGTCCCTCGTGCCCAGCTGCCCAAACCGCCCCGCGTGGGTAGGGGCACCGCTCTGCCTCCGCCATAAACAACGCCCCTGCGGGCATGGAGAACCCAAATATCGACTGCCTTCGACCTCTGGGGCTGGAGGGGACGTGGGAAGGTGGTGGAGCACCAGCACCGCGCTCCACCAGCCTTCGCACGGATGCTCCTGACCCGTGAACCCCCCCGAAGAGGCTCATCCAGCTGTCAGGAAACCTGTCGCGGCGCTGCGGGATTCGGAAGGGACCCCCCGCCTCCTCGGGAGGTTTCTCCCGCGCGAGCTCAGCTCTCGGGCTCTGGCTGCAGCCCTGGCCCGGCCCGGCAGCGGACACGCTATCCCGGCCACCGCCTCACCCAGCTCCGGCAAAAATAGCCCTGCCTCCTGCGCTCTGCAGGCAGCGCTCCTGCTAATGCATCACGGGCTGACGCTCGCCTCCCGACACCGACGCGCTGCTGACTCACTTGTTTTGTGGCCTGCTGTAACCCAAAGATCCTGTAGTAACCCAGCGCTGGCAGCCATCCCTAATTTTGTTTTTGGTTTGCACACCCGATTTCTCCCTTCTCGGGGAAGCGCGGCACAGGGGAGGGTAAGCGGCGCTTTGCACGGCGAGAAGGCCGGGGCCCGGCGCGAGGGTCACGAAGCCCCGTGCATCACCCTGATTTGTAAGCACGCCCACTTCCACCGTTCAAGCAATTAAAAAAATCCCACCGAGTGGTTGGGGGCCCGTGACGAGCCCCCCCTCACCTACCACCCCGCAGGCCGGCAGCCTGCATTTCCTGGCTATCCTTTATTTTTATTTTCCGTTATCCCGGAGGTGCTTACAAACTGATCGGAACAAAATGACTACAGATTTCTCCTTTCCGGCTATCAGAAGGGAGCTGGCAGGTGTACAGCTCCCCGGATCCTCCCTTTTTAAATATAGCCTGCTCGCTGTGCCCAGTCCCCAGGGACGCTCCCGGTCCTCCAAAGGGTCTTAAAGAGCCTCTCTAATGGCTCGGAGAGGGCTGCGGCTGGCGGTGGCGGCCGCTACACGACTCCGAGCAGAACCTGCTGACCTCCACGAATCCCACGGGAAGATCTTTCAGCCTGTTCCCCTGCTCCCCCAGCTCTGCCCTGCGCTGGGTTTTGGTGCTGCACGGCGTTTCGGCAAACCTCGGTGCCTCGGCTCGGAGGCGGCGGGGCAACGCCAGAGTTGGGGCAGGCGCCCGGTTCGGGGCCGGACGCCCGCGTGGTGGGTGCTGCGCAGCGCCGTGTGGATGGACCTCCCCCAGGCCATCCCTGCTGCGCTCACGAATACACTTCCACGCAAATCGGCAGGTTGTACTGTAAGGGGTTTGGAGGGGTGTTTCTCTCGATGCCACCATCTTGCCGGGCTGCCATGATTAGTACTTTAGGAAATGAGGCACTGCAGGAGCTTCACTGACGCCGTAATTCCATAACCAGCATTTATTAAAGGGCAGCAAAAATTAAATTCAGTTTGCTAAGCAGTGGAAGTTCTCTAATATTCAACTTAGATTCCCTCATGCATAGATTCATATAATAGCATTTCGTATCAGTCCTGCGATATTTTCCTAAAGCAGCCTCCTTCGCAGGCAGGACGACTCGGAGCAGTCTCCTTGCAGCGCGAGATTTACCGTCTCCCCAGCATCCAGCAGCATCTTCCCCACAGCCTCCCCCATTACTCGCGCCGGGTAATTGCTCTGACATCCCGCTCGCCGCTCCTCCCATGCTGCTCCCTCCAACCTCAGGCAGAGCCTGCGCGCCACACCTCTTAAAGACATCTTAATTCCTATTTCTTCAGCTGGAAATAGGGAAAATACAGAGTGTCCGGAGGGCTGTGCAAGTGCCTTTTAACAGGAGCTATGTTGAATATCCTAGAGCACTTGAAGGATTAATTCAATTTAAAGGGAAGTTCTTTCTGGTTAAGCATTTTTCAAGTGCGAGATTAAGGCAGACAAGCACACCACCGCCACGGAGACAACGCTACAGACACGCGTTCGCACCCGTCTCCCACTGCTGGAGACGCCTTTAAAACAAAGTCGACAGCAAATCGCACACTGACTTATGGAGCAAAGCTCCAGCAAAAAGCATTTGGGCCCCAGCAGATAAATCACTAGTCAATTAAGGGTCTCCAGGCCTGATTAGATTTCTGGAAAGCATCTAGCTATGGTTTTCTGGAAGATACCGAAGGAAACGAAGCTCACCTTAAATACAGCCTCCATACCTGGAGCTGGTTCAGCCAGTGTTTTCTGCTGTCTTTAGCATCGCTTAGGTACCGCAGGAACTTGTTTTAGTCGCTGGCGGGCAAGGGGAGAGATTTGAGACAGGCTAACCCAAAAGCAGCGTGCTGCAAGGGTGCTGGGGCGATGCCCGTTTCTCCGGCCTCGGCCAGAGCATCCCGACCATGTCGCAAGGAGACCGGCGCCGCGGCACGGACCCAGCGGGCCGAACGCCGGCCACCCCGGAGCGCAGCCGCCCCCGGGGCCCAGCCCGGGCAATTCCCACGTCAGGTTGACGCCTTCAGCCACCAGCCTGTCAGGAAGTTTCAATCAGTTTAAAAACATGTACTTTTTAAAAGCAAGGGAAAACTAAGTTTTAATTTCACCTTAGCAGTTGGACTATGCTGGTTCAGCCCCCCCTTCCCATTTCCACCTCTGGGACTGTTCCACGAAGCTGTGATCCGAAAATAGCAGGTTACAGCCGAGCACTGGGCAACTTTCACTCCCTTTATATAAACAGGGATTATGCTCCATGCTCACCTACAGAGGCAGCCTGGGCCTTTAAGCATTATATAGCCAGAAGACATTAAAAACAGCCTGTCAATTTAGATGCAAATTTATTTTAGATGCGACAGAGGGCTTACAAAAGAAGGTGCACTATATGCTGTTTTTTTCTGCTAACACTATTGTGATTTGGCTCCCAAGTGTATTAGACCGTATTAGGATGGGTGACTGGGTAGCTCATGGGATTGGTAATGGGATACAGAGACTTTCACCTCTGGGTCAGCCTCTGGTTGAAATCCAGCCCGGCTCGATAATGACGGAAAGTCTTTACAGGCTGAGGGCTGCTCGGGTTGTCAGGCGTCTCGCGGAAGGGTAAGCGCTAAAGTGCATCCGGAACCACGCTGCCGCGACAGCGGCCCTCGCCTCCGCTCTGCGCCGGGCCGCCCCGGGGAGCACTGCCCCGACGGCGGTGGGGGAGACAGGCCCCCCGGCCCCGGGCTGTTTGCGGTGGCTGGGAAGCTCAGGGCTGAGTGCCGCTGTGCCAAGTGCTTTCCCGAGCTCCGCACCCACCGGACACCTGGGGAGCCACCGGCAAGGCTTCTGGAGAGGCTATTTTGAAACATCGTCCATGGGCTTTCTCCGGAGCAGGGAATTAAAACCTCAGTGTTTACCAAATGCTGGGCCCTGTGCAGAGTTAGGGGGACAACTTATTTACCAAAGCACATGCCACATAACTGAGGCTGCAGAGGACAGACGGACGAGTTTCATCCAGTTCTGCGGCATTTGCATCCTTCCCCGGCATAACAGGTTCCTCCCTAATTGAGGTTTGCATGGAAAACAACAAAACCCACCACTTTTCCTCCTAGAAGCTCTGCTCTGTGCACTTGGTCTCCCCACTATCGCCTCCTCTTGCGTGCACCCCTCTGCCAGGCAACCCCAAGCCTGCTGCCCCCACCTCCCGCCCCGGGAAAGAGCTCCTCATTCTGGTTTTGGTGAGGCTCAGAGCTAGACACAGGGGAATAAAAAGGTGATTTCACAATTCCAAGGGTAATCAAAAAATTCCCGCTTTCCTGGTGCTGCTACACCAAGGTTATAAATAACTGCCTCAGAGAGCGCCCTGTCCAAGGAAGCACCAATCCAGCGTCTATTGGAGGAAGGGGATCATCAGACGAGCAAAACCTAAAAGCACACGACTAGACCAGCACTTTTTATCCATCCACTTCTTTGGCACGGAAAGTCCTCCCCGGTGCTGCTTAGATCAGCATCCTTTGTTGTTCTGCTGTGTTTTCCCTCAGTTGCCTTCACCAGGCTCTGCAAATCTTAGTCCTTCTCCCCGATCACACAGCAACGCTCAGATCACCTCCCCTTCCAGACTGGGGTGGGCTTCCCGGGAGGGGAAGTGCTCCAAAATCTCTCTGAATGAAAGGTGCTACTTAAAGAGGAGCTACACTTTACTACAGGACTCAGCTGAAAACCCTCCACGGTTCTAAGTATTTCATAAACAAGTGGTGCTGGTAATGAGCATAAAACCTTTCATTTGCAATGGCTTTGATTACAAGGAGGTATGAAGTATATCGCAGAAATTGCCTGACAAGAGTTTTATTTAGATCTTATTAATCTCACCAAAACATTCACTGCGCTTGCAATTTCTGCTCGCTTTCAGGCACAGCCTGTGCGAAAGACACAGGCACTCGCAGGACCCACGGACGGACGGAAACGTCGCAGGTCAGTTATCTGCAGCAGCAACACCGAGATGTTACCGCCCACCAAAGCCTGTGCCCAAATGTCTCCGCAGCAAGCCTGCGCTGGGGTTGCGCAGCCCGCCCAGGAACAGCACCGGTTGGAGGTGCCCAGAAGGTGCCAAGGCAGGTCAAAGTCAAGGTACCCAGCAGGCCGCAGTGTGGGGCGGCTCCCTGAGGGACCTCTGGTTCTGCCTTGGCCTCCCTGAGCCCCAAAATACCTTGCAAGAAACCGGTGCTGCAAGGGACAAGCAGAGTTTCAAGCCTGGGGAGAAACGTTCCCTCCTGGTCCTCAGCTCTCCCAGATACTGGTACAGCGCTGCAGATCCTCGCTGCCCTGGCAGTTTCTAAGAAAACGTAATCATTTCTGCAGAAAGTTTGGCTCTGGTTACTCTGGCCAATGGCAAGAGTTTCTTTAATCAATTCAAATTGCATTTTCTGGAGATAAGTGTCACACTCTCGGTTGCCAATAAAAAGCAAGCTGGACAGGAGCAAAAAACCCGACGCACACTGCAAAGTCACTGCACAAGCTTGCAGGCTGATATTTATAGCGTTTCCCTCAGCAAAAGCCAAAAATAATTGTTCCAGCCCAATTACTGAATTTCTGAACTCTCTGCTCAGGAGTACCCACCAGACCTCCGCACCTTGAGCTGCACCCAGTTAGCGCCCTGCAGCAGCACGACCCCACTGCGTGGCCACACGGGACTCTGGATATCTAATGGTCATGGGCTGCCCTTGGAGACGGTATCTTTGGAGAGCTGGCTCCACGCAGGGAAGGGAGCCAAGCACTCTGTCTGAACGCAGAGGTGGCTCCTGGATGCTAAGCTTAAATGAAGTGGACTTGTCTTACAAAGCTAACCTAAAGACGGATCCATGAGGTTAAGCCGGGACTTTGGAGAGGTTCCCACAAACTTATTCCCAAATAAAACACTTAGTTAACCAGGTTTTACTGTAGCCTGTGTAGCATCCCAGAAATTTCATAAACTTCAGATCATGCACTTCTTCAGAATATAAAATATCTTTCAGGCTGGAAACATATCAGGAAATGCTGACTTGGGTCCTTCAGCCCTGTCCTGAAGTACAGCAAGCCACACCAAAAGCTTTCTTCAGCCCAATGCAGACCAGATATTTTGAAACAGAGCATGAGAGAGTTGGCCCTTGGCTTGCAAAGGTTCTCGAGCAGATTAAGTCATCCCTCAGTTTCCCATTTCTCCTTAAGAGCCCTCTGGATGTGTTTGGAAATTGCTTCCTTCTCCCTCTGCACAATCCACCCACAGCTCTGCTGCCTTTTATATCACTAATGAAGCCGAGCAAAGAGAGGTAACTCTGTTTTACCTTAGGAATCTCAAGTAACCAATTTAAAAGTGAAGCACACCCTTGGTAAAGGTGTTCTTGCAGCCAGGGCGGCAAAGACACAGCTCCCAAAAGCTGGGAGTTTTTAAAATGGGCTGCAGGTACAAGCTGAGGAAGAGAGAAAAAACTCCAAGGGCATATTCTGAATCCCCTAACTTTGAACATCTTTCACAACTCAGAAAACAGATTACATACACATATATGCCTAAAAAAATTCACCATGGAGCCCAGCCAAGTGTCAGTTCAGGGCTGCACACTATGAAATGATCACATTTAGTGTCAAAATTGACCTCCCATTTTGGAGTATCCATGCCTTTCCCCAACGCACACATTTTGGGGATGTTCCCCTCGTGACAACCCTGACCGTAAATCATGCACAGCCAAGTCCAACCTCCCCAGGGAAGCCAGCAAAACGCCCTCCTGGATCTCCCAGACAGGATGCACAAGGCCGCAGGAGGGCTGGCAACCCCAGCCGCTGGCACCGCAGCTGCCGAGGACACCGAGCGGTCTTTCCAAAAACGGCCACTACCTTCTTCAGAGAGGAAAATGCAAGGAAAAGAATGGATCAGCCTGATGTCCGGAGGTGACAGCACGCACCTGCCCGGGTGAGCAGCTACAAGAGGGCTCCCTTGGCGTTTGGAAGAGGTTTGTGGGAATGGGACCAGAGTCCCCACGAGCCTCCCAGGAGGAGGGTGCCAATGTAACGTGTCACCTCCACGTCCCAGCCCTCCTCCCATGCTGCTTGCCTCCTCTTCACCTAGCCTCTGCGGTAGCTGGCTACATTTAACTAGGCCTGTCAGCATGCAGAGGTCTCAAAAAGTACCAAGTCCTTATGCAGTTTTATAAAAATTGGGTAAATCAAAGGGAAACCTAACTATTCTGGTGTCCCCCAACCAAACAGCCAACAGGAGCTCAGCTATCAAAGAAACTGCGTGGGAGCTCAGAGGCAACCCCATAGCAAACCCACAAATATACCTATTTATTTATTTTAGGGACACTATGAAGTTTTTCTTTGCTGGAGAGGAAATTTTCCTTCCTTATTTACTTTGGGAAGACTAGAGACATCGCGCTCAGCTGTTCCTGCTTTCACTGCAGATTGGGCAGGACGGTGGGTCCCTGCGAGGTGTATCCCCATGCCGCAGTGCATCAATCTGAACTAACGCTTCCTCTCAACTCAAAGTCAGGCACTCAATGAAGCTGGAAACACTTAAAAGAAAATAGGCTTCGAGCATCTGAAGCTTGTGAGCGCCCTTCCACATGGACGCACCCCACCCCACAACTGCCCAGATCCGATTCCTGCCTTGGAGCAGACTCTGCTACCTCTTCCTCCGAGACGCAAAAAGCCAGGTTGCTACCTCTGAGCAGACCCGCTCGCACCCGCACATTTTCGCCAGAAGGCAGCTCGGTGCAAAGCCCGTTGTCTCCTGAGCAGGACACGCTCACAAGTAGCATCAGCCGATGCAAGCAGATTGCTTTGAACCACAGCATCAAGGGTGCGATTATGGAACAAGCGTGCTGGCCTCTGCTTCAGACCCACCTACGGGACAATCAAGCAGCCTCTGTGGGTCTTACTGGGGAAGAGAGAAGAAAAGGGTACAATTTTTACCCCAGCAAGTGTTTAAAACACTTGCGAGGCTGTACAGACTCCAGCCATTTCCTAGATCCAAGCAAAGCAGATGGCATGCACAACACTTATAATTTCACTTTCCAGCTGCCATCACAGAGCAATTTCTGAAAAAAAAGGGGGGGGGGAGAACCAACATTTTTTTTCCCTGAGAATTTTAATTTTAATTTAAAAAACATATTATTCTGTTTTTAAAACTTGAGAGTCCCTCAGAGGAAGAATGCAACTGCTCTGCAAACAACGTGTGTTTTGCCAACTGATCCACAGTCTGTTTCTTCACACCCAGCGGCCTACAATGAAGCAAGTGTCTGGAGAACCAGTTGACCTCCACAAACGCCCCATCAGGAGGGATAAATCCCTGACAGCGAGGGGAAGAGGGGACCTTCTGGTCCAGCAAGTCCTGCCCTCTACCCTGGGGTATCACCTTTCTGAGCCCCACCTGGACCTGCTGAGGTCAAGTCCTTCCAATAACAGGTTCCTCCATCACGTTAACGGTATCAGCTGTCCCAAACCTCTCACCTGAGAGTAAACCATCAACAATGCGTTTTTCTTTTCTATCACAGCCCTCAGTGAGCTATTCTGCAGCTTTTGGGGACTGTCCGCTCCCTTGCTTCCCCCTCCCTTACCCCATAGAGAAGAGGGGAGTCCATGGACCGGGCAGTGCCAGGCTGCCCAGCTCGTGCCACACGAGAGCTGCCCCTCGGGGCGTTCAGTGCCTAGCAAAGGATGCCAGCGGCCGCTTTCTGTGCCAGAGAAGCAGCAGGCCCGCTGGGACTCGCGCGGCTGCCTAACTCCTGCCAGCGGTATCAGTCCTCCTTTCTACACCGGGCTAAAACATCATTGCCAGGAAAGATAAAAGCACCGAGCAAGTCAGATGTTGTCTTAACCAGAGAGAGTTAATCCGCTCTAGGCTACCTTAAGTGGTAACCTCAGCCACGCGGCTGCTCAGGTGGCCAGCAGATGTGAGGGGTGTTGCAAGTTAGGCCTCCAACATGTTAGAGCAATTTCTTATGCGGAGAAAGACTCCGGCGTGTACAAGGCAGGGAGGAGACAAAGCCTCTGGGAGCGGGGACGGGAGGTGGCATGGGGAGCAGATGCAGGGACCTGTCCTAAGGCCAGCACTGGTGATGCAAATCCCCTCCCGGGCCAAGCAGCAGCTCGTGCGAGACGCTACGGCGGGAGGAGCTCGGGCGCCGTGGTGGGGACGTGCCTTTCGGAGCAGGCACAGCGTAGCCGTTTACTGGCTGAGCCTGCGCAAGGGAGCCGAAGCACAACTGCCAAAGACAATTACGCTGAGGTTTTGTTCACTGCATTTTAACTCGCACAATAACAAACAGCGCCAGGCACGCACACCTATGGCCCCTCGCAGGGGCGTCAACCCCAGGGATCCCTGAGAGGGGCAGGATAGACGAGCAGTCGCCAGAGCCCCCGAGACACCGCTGCTCTGCTCTAGCCCAGCGAGCCGTTCCACGCCAGGAGCTCGGGGCAGCGATGACAACACACCGACCCCAGATACGACCGCCTTTGTCCCCTGTAGACACCCCCTCTTTCCCTGCCCCACGGGTCTCAGGGCACGACTCTGCCAAGAGACGGGGCGGCTTTTGTCCGCGGTCTCCGAGAGAACCCTTCCGCCCCTCCCGCCTGCCAAACATAACGAGATCTTCAGCGGCAAGATTTACTGGAGAGGGAGAGCCAAGGCACAGGAGATTTATTGAGCACACAGTCTCCCACTCGTTCTCCAGGGAGACTTTTCCCAGCATTTTGGCGAGGGGTCCCTGATGCAAGTCATTTTTCTGATTGATTCATCAGCGCTGTAGTCAACCAGCACGTTTGGGGGAAATCAGGGGACAAGACCTGCTTGTGTCCGACTCCACGCTCCAAGCGGTCACGGATACCACGCCGTGCCACAGTCCTCTCAGACCAGACGCAGCAGCAGCAGAGCAGTAATGGGCCTCCGTTGATCTGAATGATAACGTTTGCAGGAAACGCTCTCTCTGGGGTCACCGTTAAATGCTTTTGCGTTCTTATCTCGAGGTGGAACTACGGGAGCTCTTTAAGCAGCTCACAGGGCTGCCCAGCTCCGCTCGCCACTGAAGATCTGGAAGCAGTAATTCCCTGCGACATCCAACCTCAAGGATGAAGTCACTGCCCTGGGATTAAAACACCTCTGAACCAGCAGGAAAGAGGCATCCAGCGGCAGACCGACAGGTCTGACCCTGGGCACCTCGGGTGCTGACGCGGGTGCACAACGAGGACTACGGGCTGACAAAGCACCCAGGCCCAACCCACCGGGCTGTCATCTGTAGTAGGGCATGGTCCCTCAGCCTTGCCATTCAAACCAGTCTCCAGGCAGCTCTGATGGAAACTGGAAGCCCTACTGCCTTCCAGAGGACATGGGGCTCGGCCAGTGTCCTGGCTGCTGGGGTCTTTGCGACTCTGCAGCAAAGGAGTCTCATCTGCAGGTCTCCCCATCAGCTTCTGTCCCCGATTCCCCTCCTTTACAAGCCAATTTGTAACCCGCCCACTTCCCAGCGCCTCCAACAAAGGCGGCATCAAAGGAACAGGGAGAAGTCCAGCCCTTTCCACTCCTGCCCTCTAAATTTTGAGTTTATTTATCCAGGTGAGCTAACTGTCTCTCTCTATCCTCCAGAAACACCAAATTAATAGAACATACTGTTCCATCACCTGGCGTCTCTTCCCAGTAAACCATTAGTAATACCACCCTTAACTGTCTTGTGCAATGCCAGAAACACCACTGCCCTCACTGACTCACTCCCCACATCGCCTACGCACGCAGCAGCGGAGCCCCGAAGCAGGACACTCTCTCGATCAGCAGGTTCAGGCTCTAGGAAACAGAAGGGAAGGGGGAGGAAAGGACGTTTCACAGCTGAGGGCCTGGGCCCCAAGCCTGGGTCTTGCAGCATCGCCCTTCTGACCGCGCACCGCCAGGCCGTGCACCGCCAGCAATTCCTCCGGCGTTACAGCCTGCCTGCAGAGATACGGTTTCCTACAACTACAGCTCAGCCCAGGTTTTTACTTTCCGGTGGAAGCCAACACCTAGAATTACGCTCAGGAACCATAAATCTGGGCATCTCAGACACCAGATTGCTTTCAGCAGTTGCATTCTGTACAGAGCTCAGCTTTAAGTAACAAAAGTACGTGCTTTGTGCTGCTGACTTCTTGTCTGGGGATGAATAAAACCTCGAAGATGACAGATCAGCACCTCGATCCAAGACCAACCCTGTACTCTCTCTGCTCAAGACACAGATAAACAGGCAGCTCTCTCCCGGTGTCCACAAGCAGCTGCCAGAGCCACTGTGCAATATTGGGACATGAAAAACAAGAGAGATCTGCACTGCCTCAGTCAATGGGATCAACAGGAATCAGAAGCTCCCCATGCTCAGTTCCTGCCTGAGGTATCCACGTGCACCGATCAGGACAGCACAACAGCTGTGCCCTGAAGGACAGGATCCACAGGCTTCACTCCCAGAAACACCCAAGCCCTACATCAGAAGCAACTTTGGTTCCCGAGCCTTCAAGAAAGCTCAAACGTCACTTAGTGCTGTTCGTACTGAATGCTTCTGCAAGTCGCACCTCAGAGGCCACAGAAATCAGACAGGTAGGCAGTAAAATTGTCTGTACAAAGCAGTAAAAAAGCCCAAAGCGTTGTTCCGTCAAGAGCAAGAATCGGTGACAGTTGCACTGCAGCGGCACATGGAAGGGGCACACAAGTGCAGGCGCATGCACGTGCGCGGGAGGAGGGAGCAAGAAGCTGCCCCGTTACAAGCCAGTTTCCTTTTACATTTAATACCTGCCCCTCTCACCCAAAGCTTTGCACTGCCACCTTGGCAAGGCTCCTTCCCCACGGCAGTTTCTTCACTCAGCCTTGCCCCGCGAGTATGAAAATTCACTAGTTTCAGGCACAGAGAGCTACTTGGCCACCCCAGAAAAGAGCAAGCAAACAACAAAAGATGTTTTTGATGGAACCGTAGCAAACAGGCGAGAAGTCTCGCCAGGGCGCTGCCAGGTTTGAGAGAAACGCCCCTCCAAATCCCCCGCAGCACCGGCTATTGCACATGCAGAAAAGTTAGACCCCATGTCCCACTTCGCTTTCCAACCCCAAAGATTCAGTGAGGTCGAATATCTGGCAAGGAAATATGAGGCAGCTTCTTTATTTAGACAGCCCAGCCACCAGGAACCAAGGATCGGCTCCCGTAACCGTCGCTGCTCCACGCGGAGCGGTGACGGTGGCGGCGAGCAGAGCACGCTGAGCAAAGCCAGCTCCAGCACGTTTCCAAGGCGAAAGCGAGAAAAGCCCCACTTGACCCAGGCACCGAAACACCCGGGTCTCAGCCGCTCTCTACGTGGGCTCGCGTCACGCATGCTCGCCTGGCCCAGCGGAGGTCTGGTGTCTCCTGCAGCGGGACAGCCACAAAGCCCGACCTGAGCTAGGCGTGGAAACTTCATAGGCCACCTCAAAAACCGGCGCTGGGGAGAAATAACCGACCCCGGTTCGGCTGGGGCTACCGCTGTGGCGCCCCAGCCGCCGTATTCGAACACCAGACCGGGAAGGCCCTGCTTGCCGCTGCTTCTTAAGCCCAACCGGCCTATGGAAAGCTCGGCACAAAGGGGCTTGAGCCGCGCAGGGCTCGAGCGAGGCCAAGACGACGACCGGCTTGTCCCAGCAGCCAGGAGCAGCCGTGATAACGCCAGCCCGCTCTGCGCTCCTCCGAAACCCAGCGTTCTCCACAAAAACATTTGCAAGTCATTGCTGGACCGGTACATCTTATCTTCATAACCTTTTATATCGTCTTTCCTCTCCTCGTCCTTACCCGCTGCGGACTCGCATTAACCTCTTTGTACCCTGTTGGGTTGTTTTTTTCCTACTCAAGCCCCGGCTTCTCATGCAGAAGGCCTATTTCTGGGATTTGCCCCTTGCAGATCAACACATAAAAAAGGAATTTGGTTTTCCGGGGTTTCAAAAGTACCTATGGAAACACTTTCGGCCCTGGGAGGTGGGGGGAGGGCGCGTTATTTCGCTAAGCCGAGGTGAATCCCTGGGAAGGGAGGAGGGAGGCGGCGACGCCGGGAAACCATGTTTGCGAGGCAGAGCCCGCCGAACGCTCCTGCGGCTGGCGACTTCCCGCACCGCCGTGGTTGCGGGGGAAACCCCTGCGGGGCGGCGCGGGGAGCGCGCGGCCCTGGCCCTGCCGCCGGCGGCCGGCTCTGCCCGGGGCCCGCGCGGGGCGGCCGGGGGCTTTGTCTCGGAATGCCGGCGGCGGCGGCGGCTCCGCGCCGAGAAACGAACCAGCTGGAGAGCCGCAGCCTCATGAAATAATGAAATGCCAAACCAACCCCTGCATCTTCCACAGTCTCTCAGGTCACCTACCAGATTAGAAGGCCTGTTGCTAAGGCAACCATATCTTGCAAGTGCTAGCTGAACTTCCCCATAATTTTTAACCCTTTAAGCAGCGCAGGAGGGTAATGCCGGCTGCACAACCCGCACGAGGCTTGCTGGAGACGGGGGGGTCGCTTAGAAAAAATAACAAAACGCGCCCAAGAAACCTCCCCACTCGACGCACGTCGCTTTGGCTTTTTTTTCCCGGCGGCTGATAAAATTATTCAATATATGCACACACACACAAAAATCCTAGCAAACTTTCTATGTGCCTGGCAAGGCAATGAAAAAGTCAGGTTGCGCATATGAAATGGGAACAAACAAAGCAAAATGGAACTTTTACTACCCCTCGTGGTCGGAATTAGTGGTCTTGCGTTACAGAATACGGGCAAGGCCTTCTGCAGTAAACAGACGGCAGCCCGACGCCGCGCTAAAGAGGACAGATGGTCAACGCCGCGCTCGCGCTGCCAAACAACAACGGCCCCCCGCGCCCGCGCGCGCACGCTGTCTCACGGCAGAAGTGCCCCAAAGCATGACAATTAAGGCGCCCGGCCCCGCGCGCGCCCCGGCTCCTCGGGCGAGTCTGCAGCCTCCGAGGACCGAGCGCGCGTTGCCGACGCAAACCTATGATCTGCAGCTCGCGACGGTACAAAAAAAGCCACAGGCAGGCAAGAGGGCCAATCCTGCCAGGGGCTTTTGTCAACTCTGTAATTTTAGCAGCGGCCACAGAGCAGGGGAGGCTTTCTAGGAATGCGTCCCGGCTACGGGAAAGAGCTGTTTATCTGCGCGTTAGCGGTACGAGGGGCCACGGGGGGCGGCGGGGGCCTTCCCAGGCGTTTTCTCGCCGTGCAAGGAGAACCGAGTTGAGACGTCCCAGCACATCTCACATTTCGGTGGGAGCAGCAGGAGCAAGTAGGGAGACCACCTCGCCCTGGAGACCCTCCTAGGCAACCAAAAAAGCAGCAAGCTGAGACGCAGCACCCAAAGCCAGCAAGGTGATGGCGACCAGTGAGGGCCCCAGGGGCTGAGAAAGGGGTGGTGGGTGATCAGCTTCGCTTTGGGGGGAGCGGGGAGGAGCGGAAGAGAAGGGGAATAATAAAAATCCGTTAAAAACGCACAAAACCGGGAAGGCTTTACACCTTTGTGGGAAAGCAGGGAAGCCTGTAAACAAAAAGGAGCGAGGCGATGCACGAGCAGCACAAAAAAAAAAAAGAAAAAAGAAAAGAAGGGAGGGGAGAAAAATGCATGGAAACGAGGAGAAAATGTAGAGTGGCATAAATCAGGAGTGAAGGGGGAGAGAAGTGCCTGGAATCCAGAGCGGGAGGAAAGCAGGGCCAGAGAGAAAGCAAAAAAACCACGTGCCGAGTTTTAAATATAAGACAAGGACAGTTGAACGTGGCTTGGTTGCCTCTCGCCGTCCTCCCCTGCCCCATGCACACGCCTCCGCCGGGCCCGAGCACGGTGCCTTCCCCGCTCCACACCTCCCAGCTCAGCCCCCTTCCAGCGGCTGGAACAAAATGTCTGAGGGAAATGTCAGGAATTGCCTTTGGTCAGCAATTACCAGCATTTAAGCATTGCTGAGGGAGAGCGACATTGTTCGGGTGTTTGTGCGGAGTGAAATAAAAGACCAGCCTGTCTGGGGCGGCGGGAGATGCTGGGATAAAGATATAATGGCAGGAGGGTTGAGGCTCACCATTGCAGCCACTGTTTGGAGAGTTTATCACTAGGCTGCACACTTAACCTGAATCTGGGCATCTGCCAGCACGTATTATGTAAGGGATACAGATATGGAGCGCTTGAGACGCTGCCCAACAGACTCTAAAAGGGACCAGCTCCCGGCACGGCAGCTCCGGGAACGGTGCGGCCTCATCCCGATCCAGCCCCGAAGTTGGGCTCCGCGTGTGTCTGAGGGCTGCAGACACACACAAATACAACAAGATAGCTTCACGTGATGCCTTGGCTGGAAGGCAGCTACCCACCTACTCCGAGTGCTAATTCAACACTGGTGTTGTGGAGTATTTGGTCTGCAGTCAAAGCAATTTAATACTCTGTCATTCCCAGAGTCAAAATCTCTTTAGAGAAGAAAAAGCCTCAACTGGCAGCAGTACAGAAAGATGGTCAATGGAAGAATTAACCGTGTAATTGCCAGGCTACATACCCAGCACATCGCACAGGGCGCTGGGAGAGCTGTTTTAACAGCCGAGGTCACATGTTTTTCTGGCTCTCGAGAGGGTGCCCTGCATAAGATGAGAACATGAGACTGTAACTAACTCTTTACGCTAACCAGTGCAGCAACGCAGTGTAACATTACAGGATCCACCCTTTTTCATCACCCTTTACTGCCCTCAGGTCAAAGCGGGGACAAATCGAATGCTACAGTTCCTGCTAAATTCCCTTCAAATTACAGCCTGGAACGAGCGGGGCCGCACCAGCTTTGGGCACACGACCACAGCGGAAAACCGCCCGCCGAGCTTCTGCTGGGTTCCCGCAGCATTTGGCCCACTCCAGAGGTTTAGCTGGGAGGGGAACACCCGGATTCGGGGAAAGCAGCAGCAGGACAGACACCAGCGTGAAGCTGGCTGCACTTCCAACTGTCCCAAATCGGAGAGGAGTCAGGCAGCACAGCACAGTTTGGGAGCGGGGCTGGAACTGGGCATCTTGCCCCTACCTTTGCTAAAGGCGAGCTAGGTGTCTCTGGAAACGGCTGAGCTAAACCTTCCCACGTTGCTGTTCTGCTGCTACAGGCGGCCCTGGGGTTGCAGAAGGGCTGCTTTGAAGGTCCCACCACCACAACCCGGAGGGTGCCTACCCTCGCCTGCCGAGCCGCTTTGAGCCCAGCCTCCCCCCACCGCCAAGCAAGCATGCAAACCGGGCCCAGCTCTGTGTGCCTGACAGCATGAGGCCAGACACCGTGTTTTAAGCCCACAGGCTCCTAGGCATCCAGGTCCGCACCTTGCCAGGCCATAAAGCCCAACGTGACGGCGTGGAGCCATGTCCTGCTGCTGCTGCCAGGGCAGCATTCTCCAGCCCAGAGCCCCGCAAGCGCCCGCCGGGGAACGAGCAAGTGGGAACGGGGTTTTGCAACCGCCCAGCAGCAAAGGAAGTTTTCGTGGCACAGCTTAACTCGCAAATCCAAAGAGCAGGGACCACAGCAGCAGCTGCCAAATCGCTTCTTCCACATGGGATCACAAGAGCAGCTGGTTCAGTGCCTTACGCCCCGAGCCAGCACCTCCTCCCTCGCACGCCGGTGCGCAGCTCCCGGGACACGCGCCGGAGAAGGCTCCAGCTCCTGCGCACCCTCCTCCAGCTCCTGCCTGGAGTCACCTGCTTTGCTTACAGCAACCTCCACGTCCTCCACACTGAGATGACTAGATGAAAACTTGCTTCCAAAGTCACCTTCTTCCTCCCAGGCCACACAACAGAAAGAAGAGCTGCAAGGGCCCAAGCAGGAACAGACCAGTTTTGTGCCGGTGCCATGCCGAGATGGCTCGACAGCCCGGCAACCCTTGCAAAGGTCTCCTTGCTGCCAGCCTGCCGTGAGGCCGTGTGCTGCAAGGGTTAGCTACGCGTCCTTCCTTCCAGCTCTCCCCTCACACATAGGCACCCTTGCACCTTGCCAACTGGCTTAAGGAAGAACTTAATTAGCTATGTATATCAACACTAAACATCTGTAACCAGCAAAATTTACAACCAGAAATAAAGAGGAGTGACCTTCTCTATGTTGAAAGACATTTAGGTTCTTGTATTACAACGATGGGGACAGGCAAAATTCATTATCTCTAATAGCTGTCCTTATAACCAGATTAAACACAAAGGCATCAATTTCATATTCCTTGACCTGCTACCGTTTCCACCCTGCACTGGTGGGGAGCTCCCTTCTGTCACAGCCTTTACTCCCGGGCAAGCCAGGCGACGTTCAGACAAAACCCATCAGTTCAAATTAAGTTCATGTTTATGCATGCGAAGACTTCGACCCCTCCTCCCCTCCCCACCCTGCGCGGCAGCGCAGACAATACCCGGCTCTCCCCGGGGTCGCTCGCCACTCGCGAGCGGCAGAGCTCCCGGCGGGCCCGCGCGCGGGCTGCGCACCTACCCCCGTGCCTCTCGCCGCGTGACACCACCCACGCGCGATGGGATGAATCCGGGGACCCCCGCTGCCGCGCTCCTCGCTCCCGATCCTCCTCCGTGCACAGAAAGGCAGCACCGAGAGGTGTGCTGCAGCCAGGTGCAAAGAGAGGGAAGGAGGAGCAGGAGGACCTGCGGATCAGACAGCTGCTCAGTCCTTCACACCCTGGAGCCGCAGAAGGGACAGCGAGCGAGGGACCTGCAGGTGCCCACAGCCCATCCACGGCTACGGAAACAAGCCACCGTGCAAAGCTGCGGCTCCCTGCTCTGCGCGAGCCCTCCCGCAACCCCAGCCTGCCAAGCCTTGCTTGCTAGCACAGGAAGGCCTCGATACGGGGACTGAAGGGTGCAGTGATTCCTGCCAGAGAAGCATAGGGGCTGCCTGCTTGCCTCTTTCTGTAGGCCACAAGAGCCCTGTAATCCACCCCCACCACGGTCCCAATGCCACCAGTGCATCACTGCAGTCTGGTGAACCCCACTGCAGCCATCACGCCTTCCCCCTCCCCATGTTACCACCATCCCAGGGGTGCAGGCCTCCCCCATCAGGGTCCCTCACCCCCTCGCAGCATGCTCCACGCACCCCCGCCCAGATGCAAGAGCATCCTCACGCCCCGGGGGCCTCTCACCCCGACCCCGTTCTGCGGGAGCTGGCTCTCCCCCGGCAGAGCCGTGCCAGGCCCGGGCTGCTGTTGGCACTCTGCGCTCACCAGCTGCAGCGGGAGACGATCCCGCCAGACCTGCTAGCGAAGCCCGGGGGGTTCCTCCCCGAGAGCCCCGTCCCGCTCGCGGCTGTCCCCAGCGCTGGGCGCAGGCACAGCCGGCCCCGCTGCCTGGGATTCGGGAGGCGTCTCCACAGCGTGCCCAAGAGCCCGACGGAGCACCAGGCCAGCTGGAAGAGGGCCAAGGGAGGAACGCGAAGCCTCCCCCACCGCCAGAGACAGAGCGTTACCCAGAGCCCGCTCTGTGTCAGCAAAGGGGGAGCAGATGTTTGCTCACAGGATGCAAGAGGCAAAGGAAAAACACCTGTTTTTCAGAGCGCAAACAAACAGATCCCAGCCCTCAAGAAATAATCAACATTAAATGCAATTGCATTTACATTCCCAAGCACGAGTTCCTTGACGGAGTGATGAACAAGGGCTTTTGTCCTCGAGATCCAACCAACACTTTCACCTCTCCAGGCCTTTGCTGCAAGACGCACACAATGCCAATCACTGGCCAAGCAACGAAAGCCTATTATTTTCATCAGAGGATGTTATGCACAGGGACCTTCAGCTGCCAACCAGGAGAAATCAGTCACTGGAGAAACCTTACTTCCAGCACAGCCTTCTAATAGCTTTCCTCGCCCCCACCCCTCCGGCCCCCAATCAGCGCGTTTGTAACTCGACGACAGCAGCGTGCAAGGGAAGCTCCTTCTCCAGAAGATGAGCAAGAGTGGTGGCCAGCTTGTTTCGTTCGTTTTCAGCAACAAGTCAAACTGCTACGAGAGCTAGAAAACATTCAAGGAAGGGGAAAAAAGCTTCGAATGGACCAGGCTGACAGTGCACCAAAATGAAGCAACAGTAAAAGTTAAAATTAATTAGCTGGCATGATGACAAAGAATCCATTGTGCAGCACAGTGGAGCAATCCAAGTACAAAGGCTTTATATAAGTCATGTTGAAAACTCCTTGATGACTGCAGGTAAGGACAGACAAGTTGTCAGGACATGCCATGACACCCAGAAGGGCTCCGAGACAACCAAGCAAATATGTTTTTAATAATGAAAAGAGCCCTAGAAGCTCCAGCCTGAACCTCCTCTCAAAGACCAGCGAAGGCCTGAAGCAACTGGCATTATTGGTAGTCCAACACCTGGGACGGACCAGAGAAGCGACTGTTTCTTCATGGAAAATTGCCCTTGAATCCGGGTGAAGATGCCCACGTGCAATATGGACCACCATTTGTTTCCTTCCAAGCCCCTGACTCTAGCCCCAGCTGCACCCTACGCAAGCACAGATCTTCTGAGAACCATCTTGACGTGAAAGACGATCAAACACGCTGAAGCACGGCCTCCCCTTCAAATTGCACTGTTAGTCCCAATTCAAGAAGATCTTACAAAACCAAACGTGCCTTCTAGTTAACGCCTTTGAGCCTGCAACACCCAGAGGTGGCAGAAAGTCTCCAACAGGCAGAGAGACTTGATGGCGCCGAGATGCAGCCAAGTGACCACAAGCAACAGGCAGAGCAGGAAACGTGGGTTTTGCTCCCTCAGGAACAAGCTCATGTGCTCAAAGCTGCCACTTTCCTCTCCTGAATGTACTTCCCAGTGGTGAGACAACAAAAACAGTGAATCCTAACGCCATGTAGAAATTGGCCTACATGGTTGAGATGGACATGGGCCCTGGACCTGACAGAGGGACCCCTGGACGCCCAGTGAGCCACAGCTCTCCCCCCTCTCCCAGGGCAGCTGCGAGCAGAAAGGGCAGAACATGCCACGAGTCGTTATAGAAAGTTTGACTCAAGTTGTTACTAACCAGCCCCGATAATACAACAAGGATAAACCTCTGGCCAACGCATAGCTGGCAGAGCTTCATCAGCCCTGAAATACCCAAGAACATCACTGGGCGAAAGAAAAAAAAACCATGAAAGCGTAAAGCTTTGAAGCCACGAGCCATCTGATGGCAGGTCTGGCTGTGCTGGAGGGCTGCAGGCTCCTGCCTGGAGACGCATCAGTACTTCCACCTCTATCCCAACCTTCCCATTACGGGGGTCACTGGAGATCAGCTCCTGCCCAAACTACGAAGCGCTCACACCACTCCTTGGAGGCGAGCCATTAACCCAGCCTGGCCCCGGCAGGCTGAGACAAGGGTAAGCCCACACGCTACGCGTCCAGGGTCAGAGGAGGCTTCCACGACAGGGGGTCCCTTCCTGCAGGTGACCCCCAACCGGCTGCGGCCACGTCCAGCCGCTCAACCGGAGAGCGGTCAACGGGGCAGGCGAGGGCAGGATGTACCCGCTGGAACAAAGCTGCCCTTTCGGCCTGCTTTATCGTGCGTGCACGCGGGTGAGTAAAAACCACGCCGGGGTTAGCCCTCCGTTGCCGCTCAGCCTGGGCGATGAAGACATCCTGGCTTCACCTCCTGATCCCGCAGCCAGATGGGCAGCAATTCCAGGAGAGGGAGGCAGGGTGTGATTTACACACCGGCACCAGCTGCACAGCTCTTCCAGAGAAAGGAGCCGAGGGGGAGGGAGAACGAGCATCGCTCCCTCCTCCTCGCCGGGAGGAGGGGAGCCACAATGACAAGTTTTACTTTCAGGCATGAAGACACACACCGGGAACATATGAATCACTTCCACACCCCCTCCCCTGCCCTCCAGTGACGAGCACAGGAGACGCCAGGCCTGCGAACGGAGTCACGCTAATCGTGCCCGCAGCAGCCATCACCTCCCTTACGGCTTGGGGCGTGGGGGCGAGACCCACGCCGCCGCTCCACTGATTCCCATCGGCGACACAGGGCCTTGCTGGCAAATGCTGATAACGCGAACGCTGATAACGCAACCGGAGCGGAGTCACCGGCCGCCCGCGCCGGAGACCCCACATGGTGCTGGTCAAAGGCCGATGCCCAACGTGCTGCGGTTGGAGGGATCCGGCCGGTTTCTCTGCCGTGGGGAGGGGGCTGGAGCCGCCCCCACGCGACACGGACCGCCAGCACCAGGATTACGCTAACGGGGGTAACCAAACAACGAGGGTTGGGTGGTCCACGTGGAGTCAAGCAGGAACTGCCCTGGGCTGGGGAAGGAGGGTGTTGCTCACCCCTGGGTCTACGGGAGGGAAGGTCCAGCCACCCCCCTCCATGAGAGGCGCCGGCTGTTCTCAAACGGCTCCCACCCCACGCTCTCGGTGCCGGTCCTTTGCCAGCCCGGGGAAAACGGGCTTGTGGAAGCGCTCCGAGACGCACAGCTGAACTTCTAGCCCTCAGAAGAGACGGCGGCTTTGCCTTGGGATCAAGCGAGGCTCTGCAGCCACCTACGCTTTCGATGCGCCCTGTCTCGCGCAGGGAGCAGAGGCACAAAGCTGCAGGCTTATCTGCTAACCCCAAGCGAGATTGGCTGGAGAGTTTTCTGCAAGGAAGCGCCCTCCCCCCTTCCCCTGCACACGCTGACTTTTTTTTCACTAAAACGCCCTCCCAACTCTTCTTCAGACTGATCGACTGCCCAGAAACTGAGTTGCAAAATAAAAGCTAATGACAGAAACCAAACAGCAACTCCCCTTCTCCCGTAGGGTGAGGGAGCTCAGAGCACTCCTAGCCGAGAGCAGGCCGCGGAGGCGATGCAGACAGCTCGGGTATTTCTTGCAAGTTGGGCTGGGCTAACCGACTGCGTCCATGTTCCCAGCCTCCTCCTCTGCCCGTTTAGGCTAACGGGTCTTTGGTCTGTATTCACAAAGTACCCGCAGAGTCACCGCAGCCCAGCCAACGCGCGCCGGCCAGCTACGCTGCGGCGGCGCGATCTCTCGCGACCGTCTCTCCACGTGCTCAGACCGTAGAGGCTTCTTCAGTTTCCAGTTCATAGAAAAGGATAAATAAATAAAGCCAAGCCCTTCAGACACTCTCACAGCAAGCCAGCTTGGAGAGAAAGGCATCTGCATGACCAAATGGCCATCTCGCTCGGTAACGGGCTGTCTCTGCTGGACTCGGGGCCTCAAGGGCGCAGTGGCAGCTGCACAGACCCCGGTGCCTTGGGAGAAGGGAAGCCCCCTGCTTTGGGGCGGGAGAGGGGCTCAGCAGTCGCCAAGGCACGTGCAGAAGCGGGGTGAGGGCTGGCAAACGCCTGGTTCCCCGCTCAGCGCACCCGGCCTCCGCAGCCCAGGGCGCACGGCTCCCGCTCCTTCAAGGCCACGCTGAGTTCACCCTATGCCCGCTCTCCCTGCCGAGCCCAGAGCACAGCTAAACAGCAATTGCAGTCCAGATTGTTTAATACCAAAAAAGAAAGAAAAAAAATCACGTAACGGGGACTTGCTCTCAGCTCATGTGTCCGCTGGGAAAGCCGGGCATGTCTGCAGGAGCGACGTGAAACCAGCAGCCCACCCTTGCGTGCTGTGCATATGCAAGACATTACCTCCGTCTGGCTTTACGCAGGGGCAGGATGGTGCCGCTCACATGTCTTGCTGCAAGGCAGATTTCGCTTACAAGCTCTCCAGCAAGACAGAGCTGGGGCTGTAATACCGCTCTGAAAGCTTACTTACTCCTCTGCTTTGAAAGCTTATTTGTATCTAAAAAAGAATAATCAGAGGTGCAAGCTCAGCGCTGTGAAGTTGTATGAAGTCAACTCTGACTCGGGGAAAAGGGGAAGAAAAGCCCAGAACCTGTTACAGGCAGCCAGGATGGGCAGCAAAAGCTCATTTTCACTACAGAAAGCTGCTGCACCCTGGGAGGAGAGACATTCAAGATCAAATATTTAAGGGTTTACACAGAAACATTAAAAAAAAATTAAAAAAATGTTAGCTTAAGACACAGCCAGAGGTCTTCCTTTGGACTTTATCTTGACACTACAGGCTGCAGAGTCACTGCCTTTTACATGAGACATCAGGGCTGTTAAAACCCCAATCCCTTGGCAGCCAGACGGGCTGCTGGCAGCCCTCTCCGGCCCGCTTCGTGACACCAACCCGACGCCGGCGCGGCACCGGGCAGGACGCGTGCCAGCAGGACGGCCGGGCCCCGGCCGGCAGAGACGATGGCAGAGCCGGACAAATGTGCATCTTCTGCGGTCCTCTTTGTACTCCCAGGGCCTCCCTTCCCTTCCTCCCCCTTAATCCCTAGGGCAACAATCAGTTATGCAAATCCGCCGCCCTCCCCCACGGCGGCTAGCTGCTCCGCATCTGCCGGGGTCCGCGGCGGCCGCGCACAGCCGCAGCCGGCCCATTGTTCGGCCCCGCGCTCCTGCCGCCGCGCGCCGGGCACCACCTTGGCAGACCCATCTGAATACGATTTGCAGCGAGGAAGGAAAAAAAATAGTAAAAAAAAAAAATAAAAAGCCCCAAATAATTGCAGTCAGGGTTCTGACAAAGTAGCGGTGATGAATGCACATGCAAATGCAAGCAACCGTAAAGCACGCATGAGGAAGCCAAGAGGGAAGCCCGATGAAGAAGGGATCCTTGGCTTGAGCAGAGCACCAAGCACGGTGCTACAGGATTGCCTACGAGGACTGCAGTAAAAACACTCCCACTTTCATAAACTCATCTACTTTCCAAAGTCAGAGCTGCTGGGCTATGGCCTGGGGCCAGGTGACTCCCAGGGATGAGGAGCCCTAGCCATTGCCGTCCCTTGTTTACTGTGCTTGGCATGCAGAAGGACAGCAGTTGTAAAAAGGTTGCTAAACCAGATTTTTAATTGTAGCCTTCAGGCTCAGAGAAGGCTGGAACAATTGAGGATCCTGGGCAAAGGGATCTTTAAATAAACACGGTGCAAACCCAGCCGCTCACCTCCCAACTTTTGCATTTTCCCAGGGTATACAAAGTGTTGTCATTTTTAGTGTTCCGATTTCAAAAAATTAAGTCAAAACATCCAGATTGGTGTTGTGACTGAGCTTGTCAGAAATGTAACACACAGAAAACGTATAAGGCGGGGGGGGGGGGGGAATCTACATTGGGCACTTAAGATTCATCCTCCCAGGAGAGGAGATGTTGTGCTTTTAAAACTGCACAAGTACTACTCACAAACTGACATGCAAATACAAAGGCTCAGACCCACACTGGCAAGAGCGAGGAGCCCATGACAGACCGCTGCTCGCTTGAGTATTTCTCCTTAAGCAAACAGTATACAGATGGAGATGCCTTAACCCGTGTGCAGCCCGAATCATCAATATGCCAAAGAGAAATCTACAGATATAAAAACCAAAGACTTATAGTGTCAATAACCTCAATTTGTACTACAGCTCCCAGCCCTGCCTCTCCCAGCCAAGGCAGTCTCCGCTCTCTACAGAGAAGCGAATCCCAGGCAGATAAAAGTGGAGACAGAAATCAACTTTTAAAAACCATCTGTCTTTTCATGGCAATTTCCATGAATTAGGAAGAGTAACGAAGGCAGGCAGTCCTGCGGGTCGGGAGAGCGTTTGATGTCTCTGCGCGAAGCATTACTCTGCCACGCCGCCCACCTCGCTCCATCCCCACCGCCCCCACGCAGTGAGCCAACTTCTGCCCTGGGAAGGGGGGAAAATACTGCTCGATCCTGATGCCGGCAGCCTCCACGCACGCGGCATCGAACTTGGGCGCGAGAGCGCGTATGGATCCTCCCTCCAAAAAGCCATCTTCGCGTGCACGGACCCAAAGACAAAAGAGCCTCAGAGAAAACCTGGCCTTCCCACGGGTAGCTGGACCCACTTAGGCCCAAATCATGGCATAAACACCCCCCAGATGCCCTTACGCCCCGCTGCAGGCTGGGGGGGTGCAGGATCTGCCCCGCCGGCGTCGCCCTGGCCATCACCATGCCCCAGTGGGCACCCTGAGGGCAAAGCGGGGTGCCCCACAGCCTGCCTCTGCAATGGGGTGGCAGGACCGGGCACACGCCCTGTGGTCCCCAGGGCCGTGGCGGGTGCCCAGCTCAGTCCCCGCTGCTGGATGCGACCAGCAATCCCTGCAACAGGGCACAGGCTCCAAACCCACGTGCAAACCCACCCTGGGCTTTGGAAACCCCCCAACGATGCAGCTGCATCTCCGAAACCAGCCCTTGGCACCGACTCCTTCGGTGGACGGACTGATCACCACCGCTCGCAGCCACGAGCGGGCATTTAAAGAGGGAAAAAAAAAGAAAGAAAAAATCCCCACCAAACACAGGGCATTTGTTTACTTGCAGAAGAGACATTTTCTCTCCAAGCCAGACAGGGAGAGAAGAGGCTGCTCTCTGCAGAGGGGAGAGGAAAGAGCCATTTCCGCCCCCAGAGTCCCCCCGGGCCGAGCAGCCAGGCCGGCGAGCCGTGAGCCCCGCGCGGGGCAGGCCTGCGGCGGGGGCAAACCCCGGGCGGGCGTTTAACAAAGCCCAGGAAGCGCCCGAGCCGCCGAGCGCGCCGGATCCGGCGAGCCGAGCCGCGGCTACTTCTCGCTCCTCCCATCCCGCTGTGTCAGGGCTCGAACTGGAAGCTGCCGCTAACCTCCCTCTCCTCGAGTCGCCAGGGTACGAACGCGGCTCCCTTCCCCCACCGCGCGCAGCCCAACGGGCAGCGCTGGCAGCTCCAAGAGAGGAGAGCGCCTGCTCCCCTTGGGCTGGGGCCACGGGGCTCCGCGCCGCCAGCTCCCGCTGCTGCTTCCTTATCTCCCCTTCCGCCCCCAACCCTGCCTCTCGCAAGCCTTTCGTTATGAGACGTCGCGGGGCCAGCGCTGGGGGCAGGGAGGAGGCCTGCGTGCTGGGGGAGCGAGCAGACCATCTCCGAAATCATCGCGGGGCTGGGACGGGTTATTCCTGCGCAGCGCCCCGCGCCATGCCTGTCGGCGCAGATGCCGGCTAGCGGGTTTCCATGCCGGCTCTACCAAAAGCCAGCGGGATGGTTGATCTGAACCCTGCCCGGGCCAGGACCGCGTCGTGGCCGCACACGGGAGGGCAACAGCGGTGCCAGGAGCCCACCCGCGCGCCCGGGGAAGCCCTCCCGCGGCGGGGGCACGCCGCCCAGCAGACGCGGGCAAAAGCCTGGGCGCCGGAGTAAATAGCAGCAGACAATTCCCCAACTCTTCTCCCTTCCGCATGTCCTGGAAACACGAAATCCAATTAGCACCGTCTCTTCAGGGTTTGCTGATTGGGGTTTTTTTTAGAAGCCAGACTCTCCGAGGGCACCGTGTCTCCCACCGACGGCGCGGTCTCTCCTCCCCACCGCGCGGTTTTGCTCCAAGGAGACCGTGCGCCATGTGGATCTCGCAGACGCTCGGCGCGAGCGCCCAGACAACCCTTTCCCTCCCTCCTTTGTTAGAGACGGATTTTGTATTTTATTGTTCCGGGGGCACCCGGTGGCCCTCCAGCTGGACAGCCAGGCCCAGCTCCATCTAAAGGGCTTCCAGCCCAGGCATCTGCAAAGTAACACGTGAGAACGAGTCAGAGGCAGAACACGCTGAGAAATAAAGGGACTCGCTCAAGGTCAGAGCTGAGAGCAGGTCTCGGCCTCAAGCCGGAGTTTCAGCCGCAGGGCTAGGCAGCCACTCATAACCGGATCGCGGGTGCCCCGGGGAGCGCGCGGCCCGGACGGGCGAGCGCCCAGCCGCAGCAGCCCGCATCTTCCTGCGCTCTCACACCAGCAGTTTGGAGCACAGAAGAGGAAGAGAGTCAGTAATGTGCTTTCCTGACAAACCGCTAACAAACTGCTAATTCCCCTCCCTCTGTTTGGCATTTGAGTCACACTCAAATATACCGTAATTGGTCAAGAAAATAACGCACACCGGAGAGGTGTCCAAAGCTGATGCTCAAAGGAAAAAAACCCACGCGCTGCTCCAACGTCCCCGCGAGCAGCAGGAAACGGTAGAGCGAAACGAACCCGGTGCTGCTGCTCTCCGGAGACACAGCCCTGGCGAGGCAGCACGGCCGACGCCGTTTGCCAGCGCGCCGGGAGCGGGCGGTGATGCTGCCTAGTTGCACGAGGCAGCGAGACACGGAGGTAGGTTGTCTGTCCCCAAAAAGCTGGGCTAGGTGAGCTAGTTTGGGCACTACTCTTCTCTCAGTCTGTAATCTCCTCTATTTATAACGGTCTTAAAAACAATAATAAAAAAAGATTACAAAAAAACCCACTGCTACAGAAACTCTCCCAGTTCCTTTCTAAACCATCCCCCCACACAAGCAAGAATTTCATGCAGTCAGTTGCCATTTAATTCGGCCGCTGTTGCAAGGTTACTTTTGATTCTGCCTTACGGGCCATTTCTAGAGTCAGTGAACACATGCATGTGCAGCATGGAAAAGAAAAAAAAAGAAGCCAGAGTATTCCTTTAGCTTCCGAGGATTGGCTTTTGCAGCTGTTTTCAATAGATGCAGAGACTGTTTTAAAAGAGAAAATATGGAACAAAAGGTAGGAGAAAATCCAAGTTTCCAAGGTAAGGAAGGAAATGATCAGGAGAACAGGAAAGCCTCACTCATACCCAATACATGTTGTACTGACCTAACAAATCTTCCAATTGCCAACCAGCACAGAGATGGAGAGGCTTTTCTCCCAGCCCCAATCCCCAGGAGCAGCAGGGCCCCCTCCCCGCACGCTCGCTGGCTCACAACACGCTTTGAAGAGCCGTCCAAGCTCCTCAGCATCGGCGAGATCCCTTGGCTTCATCTGCGAATCACACACGCACCCTCGCCTTCGTTTTCTTTGTTCCTCTGAAAGGACCCCAGAAAGGAAATGAATGAAGGTTTACAAGCTTTGTGTTTACCCAGAGCTACAAATCTGTCAGGGTCTCCGGCTTCTCCTCTCCCCCTCCCGCGGGGAGGGCTCCGCGGCGCCGGGGGCGCGCGCGAGGAGGGGTCCCCTCGCCCAGCCTCCCCGTGCGGAGCAGCCGCACGTGGCCGTGTCTCCGGGGCAAACAATGGGATGCCACGGCACGGCGTGGGCCTGCCTCCTCCCTGCCCGGCCTCCTCCTCCTCCCGACAGGACGGGCTCGCCCGCTCCGCGGAGGAGATGCTCGATGCGAGCCCACGGCAGACGCCGCCGAGCAGGCGGCTCCCGAACGCGTGTGCGTGCGCGGGGGAGAGCGGCGAGCAGCGGGAGCCCCTGCTCGTTCACAACGCCGCTTCCAGAGCCTTATTCGTTTGCCAGTTGCAGTACAAAATCCATTTATCCTCCCATTGTCAGGCGGAATTAAAAAAATACACTGTTTAAGGCGACTTCCTCTCCTCCCATTCCACCCCCACTTTTCAGTAGAAATCCCTTGTGGATTTAAACCAGAGAAACTTTGCATCTTCACACCATTTGTTGACATAAAATACATTCCAGTGCCTTACTTTTACAGAGGCACTCAGGATGGAGGGGGGGAAACGTCTGTTTCCATTTGAAACTGTCAAAATTAGCATTCAGTAATTAAAAATCACACCCTTTCTCTTAATAACCTAACCAGCATGATACAATCAGGTTGTGCCAACTCTTTAATCTAATTGACTAATTACAGATTTTAATTTAGTCAGTTACTGAACAACTGTTGACAATTTGTTTTCATTAGGGACAGAACAGGATAAATATTTAGGCTCCCCAGTCAAAGACTAAGACATAAGCTCCGTGCTCTGACCTCAAGTTTAGCACAGTTGGCTTTTCCATCAATATCAACTGCAGAAAGGTATCGCTCTAAAACCGCGGATTTTTGCGGCTTCTTTGCCGCTGAACGGCCTTCCCTCTGAACGCATTCGTACTCGGAAACAGTAAAATTGCAAAAGTGGAGGTTTCTCTGCAAAAACAGCCAACACTGCTAAAAAAGCCAACTTTGCACAGAGCTTGAGTAAAAGTGCTTTAAAGGGACACTTCTGCTTCCACACAGCACAGGCAAACCAGCCCCAGCACTGGTCACCTACCAACTTCAGCTTACTAAAAAGAAGTGACCCTCGGTGGTTATTGCCGAGGTTGGCAGAAAACCCAAGAAAGTCTGTGAAGGGCAGGGCACGCTGGTGACCTCGGCAGCACGCAGAGCTGTGTCCTGCTAGGAGGGACCCTTCTTTCATCCTCTGTGTAACCAATCCTCAACAAGGAGCGAAGGCTGAAGCCAGCATGCTGCCAGGCAATGGCATTTCTGGGGGGGGGCAAAATCAAAGAACCCCCACCCGTTTTTTGGGGTTTTTTTTTTTAAAGTAATTTGGAGTTTTGCAGCTGTTCCTGGCAAGCTGCCACTCCTGAAGGGAACTCCTCTCTCCAGGTACCTATCGGGGAACTCTGTCCCCACAGCCCAGATCTGGACACAGCCCAGACAGACCTTAGTCTCGGGGCGGAGAACAGCAGGCACGTGAGCAGGCGTGGCGTTAGCCAAGCACCGCGGACGCCGGGGAAGCGGCCAGGGCCGGCTCCCAGCATCGGGGTGCTCAGGCACCGCAGCACCAGCAACACCCAAGGGCATAGCCGCAGCTCCCGGCGATCACGCTTCTGCGCAAAGCGGTTCCCAGCGGTGCCCCCACGTTGCCCCAGATCAGGCACCCAGAGCCAGCTCTCCAAGCCATCCCATTCCTAATAAACTGGCTCAAAAAAGCACACCGCTGACCGCTCCCCGGCAGGGTAGAGATACCCAGAGACCACCATCACATGTGCTGGTCCACCACCCGACCCCACGCACCGAGAAGCCGCAGGTGCTTGGAGCGATGGCCTTGCAGCCTGCAGCAGTCCTGGAGCAATGAGGCACCCCGGCCCAGGAGAGGCCAGAGTCACACAGAACCACTCACCCCCCATTTATGAGGGGCACCAGCCCCGGTGAGGAGTCCTGCACAACACCTGCGCCCGGCCACCTCACCTGCCAAAGGTGTGCCGCATCGCAGCGAAGCTGCATGGATCTCAGCTTCGCGTCGCTCACCACCACGAGTTTACAGCTGCGATAATTAAATTGTCCAGCACATGAAACAGAAGCATCTTTTATAACAGCAAGATCTTTTCCTACAGATTGGGGATGCTAATGCACAACCACGAGCCACGGGAATGACACGCATTTGTTCCTCAGCTGGCTGCGCTCTCCTCCTTGGTGGAAACCAAGGACACAAGGGTGCGAAGGGCAGAGATAGGTTTGTGAGCAACTGCTTTCTTGTGAGAAAAAGACTATTTCCTACATACTGCCTCCACGGTCTGCCTAGGAAGGCAAGATCTGACACAGCACAGTATTTACAACGGGGGAAATAGCAGGTTTTAGAGTTCATAACCCATCGTCTGGACGGTATCTCCAGTCTATACAACCAACAGAGCAAAATCCTTCCAGCCTCGCTGGTCGTCTTCCCACTGTGGCTTACACCTCGTTCCCCACAGAGCAAAGTCATGAGCACTAATGCCAGCAATCCCAGCGTTTCAGAGAAAAACAGACCACAGCTGCTATTTCCATCTAGCTTCAGTGACTTTAGAAATCCACTTGTTCAGAGCTGAATCCAAGGGAAACTTTTAGGTGTTGGGGAAAAGAAGGAACTCTGGTTCTCCCCCAGTCAGACACAGGTAGCAGGCACAAACACCAAACACACCATCTTTCCTGTGACTAATCACAACCCTTCTCGTGGCAACCACCCGTTTCAGCTGAGCATCCTTCCAGATAGAAGTTAAACAGGATGAACTAGATCACTTTTCTGAAGTTAGAAAGGAAATCAATGCATCGCTCTAACACACACATTGCATGCTTAACAGTGAGTTTAAGCTGCTACTCTAAGTCTTCCACTGCAAGGAAAACACCGTTTCAAATGCTCACAAGTCTGGGTTTTTTGGGGGGTTTGGGTGGAGCAGAGGAGAGAAAGGAGGAAGTAAAAGTCTCAGGCAGCCAAATGCTATTCTGATTTTTCTCTCCTTCAAGTTACACTCTAAGTTGGCCATGCAGGCAGAGTAATACCACAAAAAGTATGTAGCAACAGTCAACTAGATTTAAGTTCATTTTCTGTAGCTCGAGGCCAAAATCGACTGAAGTGGTTCTGGTGATCAAGTTTTCTGCAATTCCCCTTTCTATGTATTAGCTATTTGACAGAAATTCACTGCGGTATTTAAACTGGCAGTCATCACCGCTAACTCAAATTGTATTGGCTTTCACAATGTTGAAATGCTGAACTGCAACCATCAATCGGCCAATTCTGAGATAACGCAGTGGTTGAAATTCCCTGTCATGCCGTACAATCCCTTTGTAGCTCACCGGCTCAGAAGAGACACAATGAAACCTGCGACGAGAGCGTCTGGCACCGCACCACGCCGTAACACGAGTGCGCTCACCGAGGGGCTCTGCCCGGCAGAGATGCAGGCGGCCGTGCCAACAGCAGCAGTCTCCTGAGAGGTAACGTTTTCTAGCAGAAAGACAGGGCGAGTGGAAAGAGGCAGACCTGGGGTGTTCCCTTTCTCCTCTCCCCGACAGCCTGGGTATTTTCACGATCTCAAATGACTGAAGACCAAAACAGAAACCTGTCCAACTGGATGGGATTCCCAATGAAGCAAAAAACCCAAATTGATTGCTATGGCTCAGGCACAAAGTTTGTCAGATGGGTCAAGTTTTAGGAGTCAACTGGAGATCAATGTGTGTGTCTTTAAATGCATGTAATAGTGCTTTTAACTTCTGGATAAACTCTTCTTGTATAGGTGGTGGAAATAGCTGACTAATAAAACTACAAACCAGCACAATTTGTTAAGTTGCATTAACAGCCAGATTTGTATGCACACTGGCAAAAAAGAAAAAAGCAGAGTATTTCTCCAGTCCATACAAAATAAAGTCCCTGCTTTCTATATGACTCTCCCAAGAAGTGCATTTATACAGAAACCCAGCAGCTTTTGTCCCAGCTTCAGAGAAAATCCTCAGGGGAAAGATGAAAAAGCTATATCCCTCCACCATGACAAGGGTCCATGTCAGTTAAGGAGATTCCCCCCCCCAAAAAGTGCGATTTTTTTTTTTTTTGGCAGAGTTAAAAATTAAAAACTGGAGGGGGAAATTGGTAATTTGTCCTGCTGCTCCTAGTAGTTTTCATAGAGTTATACTGGGAAATGAAAAGGAAATTACGCAGCATGCAAATCCCACAGTTAACACTCTGCTAATGAAGCACACTGCTCTTACTCCAAAGCATGTGTTCCTTAAGCCGGCTGATCTTAGAGATGCATCTCCTCGCACACCCGAGCGAGCACAACTCCAGCGTTGGCAATGGGAGAGCAGCACGGAGAGGCAGCTTGCCAGGTCTCTCCCAACTCACCCGCGATCTCCGCACTAGCTCCCAGGCGCATCCAGGGCTGCCCACTTTACAACGTGCTGTTATACGCAGTTAGAGAATTACAGTTCGCCGCTATTTTGTGCTCAGAGTGGCACAGTAAATACATAGTCTAATGGTAAATAAACACCGTATTTTAGGCAAACACGGGCAACCTCTGCACAGCGTGTTCTGTAATTGGTGAAGTTTAACTATGATGCTCTACAATCTGGGGCAAGGCCTATATGGGGATATTTTTAACCACAACCAACATATGAAATTACTCACTGGTCCACCCAGTTCAGGGCTTGCAGGAAGCCTCGCATGAGTTTTAGCTGTTGCATGTTTTTGTTGCTGTGTTTTGGGGTTTGGCTTGTGCAGCGCAGGAACAGCAGTTGTTAATATGCCTCCCCCACCCCCATCTGGTACATTCTTCCCCAAATCCCCTTTTAAGCCCCACCCTACGCAATTCCCAATTGTAACCCAAGAAGCCTCTTTTCTGCTCACGAAACCCGTGCTCAAATGAATTCCCATCTTTTGCTCGAGGTCCGAAGAGGGCTGCTCTTCCAGCAGTGCCAGGATGGTACCTCCCGGCCCCTTCCCACCCAAGAGACAAAGAACAGAGCTCCCGCCTCAGGCCACCGAGCAGCAAGATTTATAGACGCTTCTCTGCACTTCCACCTCCCTCTCCCACTTCAGGGCCAGACGTTCTGCCTTGGAATCATTATTTAAGAGATCAGAAAGGCGATAAAAATCTGCATTTAGACTTTGGTGCCTGTCGGTAACGCTGGCAGCCGAGCTCCGCGCTCACCCCCGCGCACGCCGATACCAGCTCGCCAGCTTCCTTCCCCGGTCCCAGCACGAAGACTGGAGCTTGCATCATGCCAGAGCACGACGCCAATGGAAAACACCCGCGTGTCAACACGAGACTGCTTCAGCCCCGTGATCTGGGAAGAGCCCGATATCCTGAGGGCCCCCCGCCGCCCAAGCTCATTGCACACGCTTGTGTTTCCAGTGCACACGCAGGAACTACAAACTGCGTACCTGCACGTGAGAGAAACAAGGTGCTATTCACACGAGAAGTTTATCATTTGGTTCCTGTCTTTGGTCAATATTTAAGTTTTATACAAGTCGTTCCCTCGCCCTGTAAAGTACACTTCATACTCCTTGCTGGGAAAACACTGATTCCCAAAGAGGAAAGGAGCCGTAAGCATCTGCACGCAGCCACGCCACGGACAAGAAACATAACCAACCATTTTAAGGCCAACAACAGGCCTATCAACATAAAACCAGTGTAATGAAGCAGAGGGAGGAGGCATGGGAGGAATGAAAATCTTCTTACAAGTCTTCATAATAAAACTGAAAAGGTAAAGCACTTAGGGCTGTTACAAAACTGTATTACAGAGAATTAAAAACAATCAGGATTGTGTCTATTTACTGTAAGCTTAAAGCAACGTGTATTAAAGAAGTTTATGCGAATCATCTAATGCACTCATGCCTATTGTTAGAATTATTACCAAGCTAAAAAAGATTAATTTCTCTAAATACACTAAATCCTCAGACACGATTAGAAGGCTGCTGTGAACGTAGCATATTACTATGTCTTGGTTGCTAATGTCATCTTTACCTGTGGCTTTGTTGCCCTAAGATCTACCTTTCCCCCACTCCTGCTGGGCCTTCTGTCCCAACCAGCCTCAAACAAAGCCAGGATTACTTGAGTAATGCTTGAGGAGTGACCAGGACAGAGCGGCAGTCTGTCTCGAGCAGAGGTTGGAACTGCAAGTCTCGGCATCGACAGATTTGCTGGCAAACTGTCAGCTGCCAGCTCTCTCTAACCCTCGGCTCAGGAGTTAGCAATTTTAATTCAACATACCCCAAAAAGCTAAGCGAAAGATTTACAACAGAGATGGAAACTGAACGACATGGAACAGCCACGAGGAAGGGACATCCAACCCGGAAAGGTGCAGATCCAACACACCAGAGCAAACCGCTTCCCCGGGTGTTTTCATAGGGGACAACCAGGCAGCTTCCTACTGCAGTATCTCAACATGGAAGTAGCTCCACCTCTACGTCCCAAGCACCTTTTCGACAAGGATGCCTCTTTTTAGCACACGTAGAAAACACAGGCTGGCTCAGCAGGGACACCTGTGTTTACATGTCCACAGCAAAGACTTTCAAACAGCTCTTTGCTGTTGATATCCCAGGCACGCTCTCGTTTTGCTCTCCGAGCAAGGTACAGCCATGGAGCTCGAGCACCTTGGAGGTCTCCAAGACACTCACGCAGCACTGCTTTCAGACAAACCCTCGCGCATCTTCTGAGCAGCTAAACGCAGGCATGTTGAGGCAGCTAGTGACTTGGGAAGGGAGGAAAAATGGTTTCCACACCATAGGCTCCCAGGAGCAGACAAAAACAGCTCCTGCTACACAGTTTAACTTACTTGACTACAGTCCAAGCCCACAGCCAGGTGACTAATCCTTTGATTCAAATTCCTCTCGATGCAGATCAACACTGCAGATCTGAGTGACTTCAGCAGGACAGGAGCGGGCAGCCCACCCATCTCCCACCAGATCCGGCACCAACAAGTCTCGCACCCGCAGGAAAAGCGGTACTGCAGAAGAGGACTCCTTCTAGAAAGCCCTGCCTGCCAAGAGGACCACAGCACCTCAGCCCCGCAGGCTCAGCCGTCCTACCCAAGGAAGGAGCATCTTGTGGGTTACCTTAACACATCCGCAGAAGAAAAACCACGGCCTGCTTTGACCAAACACCTGAGGACCCGCACGCTCGGACCTGCTGGCAGAGCAAGGTCCACGGAGCCACCATGCCAGGCTGCGGCACTTCTAGGTTTGCTCGCACTCGTACCATGCAAGCAGCCTTGGGTGAGGGCTGGGGGCAACGTTCCCCCCACAACGTTCAGGTCATCGCAAAACAGGTCAAGCAACATCACAGCTGTGACTTCTCATCACACGGGAACTCAAAGCATTTTGCTCCATTTTGTGCACGGACAAAAAGCCCACAATACTGACAGACAAGACACACACCGTCAGCCAAGGGGGGAGCAGGGGAGGTCTGCAACACCATCTTTGTTTAGTTAATACCTTCACAGAGTTTTTTGAGAGAAGATCCCCAGACAACCAAAGAAGCCCCAAGCCTTGCTAAGAACAGCAAGGTCTTCAGAGGCTAAAGAAATTACGTTTTGGGGAATTCCCCTCTCCTCCCAATTCCACCCCACGCCTGCCCACACAACAGCAGCATTTGTCAGCGAGATGTCCTCAGCATGAAATATATCATCATTGATCCTCTACAGCAGTCATAGTAAACACTTTGTTGTCCATTGCTATGCAAAACTGCTTAATTCTACCAGTAGTCTGAACGCCTTTAAGTACTTAAGATAAGTATCTGAACTAATTTACATAATTGCAACATTATGAAATACTGAATCAGAACGTTATTAGTTAAAAAAAAAAAAAACACTTTTGCCAGTTGGTTACATTTGCTCTTGGTGTGCTGAAGAAGTCTGAGCTACCCAACTCTATAATTACCGTAAGGATTAAAAACTTATTACTCACATAGTCATGAAAGGCTTTTGCTTCACTTGAATGTTCACAAGTATCTCGCCTTTCAGGAGCTGCACAGTAAAGGTCCCAAAATACGCTGCATGGCAGAAAAAGTAAAACAGGATCCAGTTACTAATTATTACTTGCACACTTAACAGCACAACATACAATAGCACAGTTCAAACTACGCCACCAGTTCATTACAGGTGAGCAACTTTCCACCTCATTTGGCCTGCGGTTGAGGAGGAAATCTGAAAGTCTGTCAGGACTGTGAATCCAATTTCATTTCCATTCAGACCTTCTGACGGCAGTGCCAATAAAGACATTTCAAGACAGGTGACGTTGAGCATTTTAAGAGCTAAAACTAGCATTTAACGTGTGGGTAACAATTACAGCGAGCTGGCACCGCGAACCAGAGTAGTAATTCAGGGAACTTCTAAAATCTTAATATAAGCACGTATCAGCACTGACACTGCATGATGCTTTCCCCCAAGGTTCCCAAACATGCAAGTGAACTGACCCCAAGTTGGTTCCTTCAGCGACCTACTCCAGCTTCCTGGCAAAGGACAGGCTAGACTCAAACCCCGCTCCCTCCTGGATGCTCAAAGTTTTGGAAGCCTTTTGCAAGGCCGATCACACTGGGGACTTGAAGCACTAGCCTCAGACTCCCAGGTCCTTGCATACAGCAAGTTCCCTCCCACTCCTGAAGTACTCCCACAGGGACAGCGGCAACTCCACCATGGGAATTGCACCTCGATGCTCCTCTGGAGCAGGACCGCGAGCAAGACTAAAGGAGCCGGTGCTCCCCTGCAGCGATGAAGCGCCAGACTCTTGCTCGGGGCTCCAGGCACGCGGACCCGCTGAGCCCTGCGTTACTCCCCCGCCGTGGCGCAGGGCACCCGGCCCCACCGCGCGGTGCTGACTCACTGTTTCGCGTGGATCCCTCGTTTTCCCACGCGCAACCGGTGCGCGGCAGCGTGAAGCCGCTCGCCGCCAGCCGAGACTTCAGCCGCCGCCTGCGAGAGGCGCCACGCTCGCACGGGGGACGCGCGGCACGGCACGGCACGCCACGGGTGCCAGCAAGGGCTGAGGCACCGCCGCGAGCAACGCGGGCCGGAGGGGCCCCGCAGCGCCCAGGGCCGGGTCACCGTGGCCATGGCTAGCAGCGGCACGGCTTGGGCCAGCAGAGCCCGGGAGCGTCGAGCCCGGCAGGCAGGTAACCGGGCGTTTCGGCCCAAAAAAGGATTGCTCCCTCTTCCTTGCAAACTCCCGAGGAGAGGACAAGCGGCCCGCTCCATCTCCCCATCTCCTCCCGCTAATCCCCGCGCACCGGGTAACGCGAGCCCTAATTCCCCGCTATTATTCCCCCAATCCCTCCGCTTTGCTCACTTCGCCGGCCAACCCGCAGGCCGGGGCAGGAAGCCGGGCTGCCCACGCCGCCCGCCACCGCTCCGAGCATCCCTCCCGCGAGCATCCCTCCCGCGCCCCCGGTCCGCCCGAACTTCGGCGACGGGACTCGGAGCCGCCTCGCGGGGCGCCAGCTCCGGGGGGACCGCGGCGTCGGGGAGGGGACGCGGCGCCGAGCCCCCACCCGCGGCGTGGAAACCCCCCACCCCCCGTGGGCGAGGGGAGCGGGGCAGCCGGGGGCGGGCGCCCACTTACCACCACCAGGAGTGCAGGAAGCCGGGGGGCTCGCCCAGCGTGATGTTCTTCTCCCACCGGATCTGCGGGCGAGAGGGCACGAGTGGGCGGGGGGCCCCACGCGCGACCCCCGCCGGCGCCCGCACAAAATGGAGGCCGGGCGGCGGGAGCACAAAGGGCGCGGGGGGCGGCGGGCGAGGCTCACCTCCGACAGGAAGGTCTGCGCCGACTTCTGCGCGCCGACGTGCAGCAGGTACTCGTAGACGTACAGCGCCAGCCTGCAAGAGCCGAGCGGCGCGCTGCGGGGGGCGGCCGGGCCGGGCCGGGCCGGGCCGGGCCGGACCCCCGCCCCCGCCCCGGCCCCGGCCCCCGCCTGCCCGCCCCGCGCCCGCCCGCGCTTACTTCTCCCGCGCCTGCCCGTCCGAGGGCACGGCCGAGCCTTTGCCTTTGGCGAACATGGTCCGCGCCGAGGGGGCGCCGCCGCCGCTCGCTGGAGGCTGCCGCCGCTCCGCCGCCGCCGCCGCGCGCTGCCCGCTGCCCGCTGCCGCCGGGTCCTCGCGGGCGCCGCCGCCCGCCCGCCGCGCCGCGCCGCGCCGCTCGGAGCGCCGGGGGCTGTCAGAGCGCCGGCCCCCGCCGCGCCCCCATCGCCGCTGCCGCTGCCGCCCGCCCGCCCGGCTCCCGGCTCCCGGCTCTCGGCTCCCGGCTCCCGCCGCCGCTCGCGCTGCACCGCTGCTCCGCGCTCAACCGAACGTGGCTGCACTGGGCACCGAGCGCGGCGGGCGGCGCCGCGCCGCGACGGGCGCGCGCCCCGGCCAACCGCCGCCGCGCGGGGGCGGCGCCGCGCCGGGCCACGCCCACCCTTAAGGTGGCGCCGCGCCGCCGACGCCGCCGACGCCTGCGGGCCGCTCCGCCCGCGGGGGCCGGCGCCGCGCTGCTTCCCCGGGCGGCTGCTGCGCCGCGCCGCGACCCCCCCGCTTCTCCCTCCCCGGGGCCGCGGCGAGGCGAGGCGGAGCGCGGCGCCCCTTTCCCTTTAAACGCGCGGCGCTGCCCCTTTAAGCGCGCCGAGCCGGCGGGGCCGGGCGCGCGCGGATTGGCCGCCGCCGCGCGCACAGCCCGAGGGGGGGGGCCTTGAAACCGCCCGCCCGGGCGGCTGCGTGCGAGTGTGTGGTGTGGTGTGGTGCGCCGTGGTGCGCGCGCGGGGTGCCTGTGCGCGTGCGTGTGCGCGCGTGGCGCCGCTCCGCGCGTGGGGCCGCCGCCGGGGCAGCGCGGCCCCGGGGTGCCGCCCGCGGCAGCGCTTCTCCGCTCTGAGGCCTCCTTCCTCGCACCTCCGCTTTTATTTTTTTTAAATAAAAAATAATACTAAAAAATGTTTGGCTTTTTTGTCTTCCTTCTTCTCTTCCGCGCAGGGCAAAACTTCAGCGCAGCCCCTGGGGGGAAGGTGGCAGTGTGGCCGCCCGGGGCCCTCCCGCCACGGCGGTGTCGCCGTGTGGTGATGGCGCCCGGCCCGGCGTGGCAGCCGCTGTGGCCCTCGTCCCGTGAGGATCTCTGGCCCTGCGCTGCCAATGGCCGTTTCTGTGGAAACCCGGGTGAAAACGGGGAGCGAGAGCCAGCGGTGCCGACTCGGGAGAACTCGGGGCTCTGCTGCCGGCGGTTTCCACGGGAACGGGCGTTGGATCCGTGCGGAAAACGCCGTCCGGTGTCAGCGCTGCCCTCGCCCCGCCGAAGCGCCGCGCCGGAAACCCCTTGGACTCGCTTAGCGCCGGGGATGAGGCTAATCGTGGAAATCGGGCGTCGCAGAGATGGGGTTTTGTGTAAAACAAGCGAATGAACAAAAAAACTATTTGCAATGTGGTAGATCGGGGAAAAAAATATAAAAACACCCAAAACTGGAAGTAGTCAGTGAGCCTCTTGCAGAAGAGCGAGCCTATGCGGATGCGCCGGTGGGGAGAGCCCAGTGCCCCGCGTCAGCCGGGCCCCGTTCCCCTCCCGTTAATCGGGATTTTTGGGATGCTGCCTAGCTCGCGGAAGAGGTGCCTCCCCCCCAGGAGCACGCCCGAGCCGCAGCTCGCTCCTGAGCCCCTGAATCATCCCCGCGGCCATCTGCGTGCCCTCGCTCTTCCCGCACGCGTCCTTCTTCCTTCCCGGGAGGAGACGGGAGCCGAGGACGAGATGCCAGGCGGGGCTTCGAACAGCAGCTAATAAAAGACGGGATTCATTTCTTCTGACTGGCGTTCAGTGGCTCCGATGAGGGGTTTAATCAGTGAGTTTGGGCTGCCGCTAAACCTGTGCCGAAGGCTGGGGCATCCCAGCATCCAGGCCGGTGGTGGCCGTGTCCACCAGAGCTCGCGGTTGGCGGCACCTTCCTGCCTCCGCCGGCTGCCCCGAGACGCCGCTCCCCGCCGTGTTTTGTTGCCCGGGCCGTCGCTGTGGCCCCGCCGGGATCGGGTCCCTGCCTGTGCTTGATCCCCGTGACGCGGGATGGAGCAGGGGGAGGAAAGCGGCAGGGCCCAGGGCCGCAAACAGGCCGGGAGCCGAGCTGAGCCGAGTTTCTGGCTCTCCAAACCAGCCTTTAAACCCGGAGCCTCCCGGCATAAACCAAACCCGTCCTGCCACCGAGTCCTTGAATTTAAAGTAACCCTGTTCTCTCCCTGATTTACTACCGGTTGCTGGCTCCTCTCGTCTCCCTCCTCCTGTCTCCTTTAACCCATTTCATTATCTAAGCTAGCTTAGGCTTGCCTACGTGGGAGCGTCGCGGGAGGCTGTTGCAAAACAGATTTGGGCTGCGAACGTGAAGCGCGGCATCGCTTCCCAGCAGCTCCCTGCACGGGGGCTTCGTGCTAGGCCTGCGTAGGGCGGCCTCCACGTCCACCCCGGGGGTTTCTCCCCTGTGCGAGGCTGCGACGTTTGGGGTTTTTCCTCAATAATAAGGAAAGCAGAGCACCCAGCGGGTGTGCTGGCGCAAGGCCCCGTGCCCCGCTCGAGGACGCGCTCCCCGGTTTCGCGGCAGCACCAGGGCGGTTCGTGCATGCCGGAGACCCGGGCGAGCTGGCGGGCGCCGAGGGCCTTGCCGCTGGCCGGCAGCGCGGGAGTTATCGGCGCTGAGTGGCTATCGATTATCCCGCAGCGACTGCCGACGAGCCGCGCTATCAGTTGCCTGCATCAGCACTTCTCGGGCTGCGGGTCACAACCTCACTGCGGTGGCAGGGGTTAGAAACCGGGTCAGAAAGCGGACAGGAATCCAACGGCGTGCACTACATAGTTGGAATTTGACAGAAACGGTTTCCTACCCCCTCTTCCCGGGACCGTGCCCAGGCCCTAGGAGAGGGGGTGTCCGGCCCCTCGCAGCGCCCGGCCTCCAGCCTCCGGCCCTGCCGGGCAGAAGCGCTGGGTCGTATCGCTGCCCCTCCGTCCGTGGGCTGAGTCACTTATCTCTGGGCGCTCCCATGTGTCGCCGCCTGATAAATCATGCTAAGAGCGCGGCGGGCTCGCCACCCCTCCCCGGGCTGCTTTGGCAGAAAGGAGTTTTTTCTTAAGGGGAGTCGCAGTCCGAAGCTCTGCTTTTCTGGGCCGTTCCTCAGTGCCGGGCCGGGGTGACCCCCGCGTTTCGGAGCAGCCGCCCTCCCCCGGCACCCGCAGCGCTTGCAGGGTCTCCGTCCCCGGCCGAGGGACGTCACGGGTGGGCAGATGGACATGTGGGCCTGGAGCTGCAGGTCCTACCACAGCGGTACGTATGTGTCCACCAAGCAGCTCTCCTGCAAGTGACCCCTGTCCTCCCACAGCTTTATGTCAGACAAAAAGTTGCTGCAAGCAGCAGGCGCTTCCTCGGTGTCCTCTCCCTCCTCCTCCAAGCCGTGCAGCCGAGGAGGACGGCAGCAGGGAGGAAGCTGGGGGTGTTTTCGGGGCTCCTCGTCCCGAAGGAGGCTGGGACGGGGCCGAGCTGGTGGCTTTGGCCAAGGAAGGAGCTCATTTGGTGGAAGAGCCCCAATGCATCGCGCAGGGCAGGTCTTTGGTGGAAGGGGGTCTTGGTGATCCCGTCAACGCCGTCCAATGCTCTCTCCTCACTGTGGGGTGACAGCAGAGGCCGCTCACCTGCCCGGCCTCCCAATGGCGAAGCCGCCCCAGCTCCTGGGGGCTGCAGTCAGCGCCCTTTCCTCACCTGAAGAAAAAACCTTTTAATCTTACCCTTCGCTTAAGCAGGGACCAAAGACTCCCGGACTGAAACTCAGAGCAATAAAGTGATCTGAAACCCGTGTTTTCTTGCAAAATGCCCAGCTTTCACCGTAACTCTGTTGCGCGGAGATGCTGGGACTCCTTCCCCGACCTTCAGAGCGGGGAGCTGTGCTTCTCCCCGCGCGCTTTCCCCTCTCCTGCTCCAGGCGTGGTGCCCCCTCCGCCGCCGCAGGGCTCGGTGCTCCCGCCGAGCCGGCGCGAGCTGCTGACCCAGCACTCCCGCGCTGCTCCATCCCTCTGCCGCTGCGCCTAGCGCGCCCCTGCAAGCGTCCGCGTGAAGGACGTGCGGATAGCTGCTCCGTGGACGGGGTGGGGGGACGCCGCCGGGGTGGCGATGCTTCGTCCAGCCCGGTGATGTCCCCGCCGGGCCGGGGCATCATCACCCAGCTCGGAGAAAGTGAAACCGGGTCAAGAAAAGATGTGCCGGGGGCACCCCAGCTTCCCGCGCCTCCCCACAGGCGCCTCGCTGGGCCGGCCGGGCTGCTACGGCCAGGACGTCGTCGCCGTCGCGGGGGAGGTTTCTGTCTAACCTTTTTTTATTTTTCCTCCCGTGGGGCTGTTTGCAAAGCCCGGCCCGGCGCTCCCCTCCCCCTGCGCTGCGCTCCTCCACCCAAACCCCCCCAGCCCCGAAAGGCTGAGCAAAAAGAGAAGTCACCTTCAGACAGAAACCGAGCCCGGAAAATTTGCAGCCAAGAAAGTGGAAAGTCCAGCGCAAAGTGAGGCCAACGGGGCCGGGGGGTGCCCCCGTCCCGCGGACGCTGCGCGGCTGCTAACGCTGCTGCCAGCCCTTTCCAGAACAATAGGCCAGGTGTGAACAATAGACCTGCTCCGGTGCCCTCCCGCCGCAGACGAGGCCGCCGCGGCCCCCGCCTGCACGGCTCGGGCTGCCCCTCCTCGGCGTTGCGGCCGGGGCTCTCCTGGCATCGCTGCGCCGCAAGCCTCGTCCCCGCATCGCGCCCGTCCCCGTGAGAAGCGGCGAAGCCACCGCCCGAGCAGCTTTGGACATCAGAGACGGGTGCTGCTAACCACATGGGCCGGTTACGTTAATGAATGAATCTTAAACCCGGCTGTTTTACAGGCTTTTGGGTGAGTTTGGGGCATATCACCACGTCTGCTCAAAAACTCTTTACGAGTGCCAGGCTAGGAGACGCTCTCAGTGTCTTTGAGAGACCTCGGCTTTTGGTTTCTGAGCAAAATAATAGCCAAAACAAGAGATTTTCATAAAGGAAATAAGAAAAGGCAACTACTTTTATGTATGCACTTAAGTATTTAGGTCAGTATTTTTAGAATAAATAGCCGTGGGTTGGTTCCTATCTTTTCACTTTCATTTTTCACACTTCAGCTTCATTTTCCTGAATCTGGTTAACTGAAGAAGCAATTGGGTTTTTCAAAGCGCTAACACCTACCAGCGCTCTGACCTCGGCGGCTCTGGTTTTTCCACAGACTTGTCTGTCCTTTTCTTCTCCGAAGAGCTATTATCACAATTACAGGCTAAATCCAGCCAGATCTGCTGCATTAAAGATTCCCTGACAACGGAAAGGGAGAGGCTGGCGTGGGAAGGGAGGGAAACGTGGATTTAGCGATGCACCGGAGGGTGCTGCCGGCAGCCCGCGAGGAGCGGCTGGGCCACGGTCCCCGAGCACGGTGGGCTCGGTGCCGAGAGCGTAGGGCAGAGAGACAGGGAAATCCCCTGCCGCCGGCTGGCCCTGATGCCGGCGCTGACGTCGCACCAGGGATCACCTCCGTACGGCCCGTTCCCAGCCCCGTGTCCCCTTTTCCTGCAGCGAGGTGTCCTCTGAGCAGCATCTCCTGAGCTCTCCGGCACGAGGAGGCCGTGGGACCACAAATGCCTTCACCTCTGCTGGGGACTCAGGGGCTTCTCTGACCTGAACTGGGAACAGTGGGAAACGTACTGGTGTTAAGCAGAGATTAGCCCTCAGAAAGGGTCTTTATAGTCAAGATTAGGGATAACACGTTAACTTGCGAGTCGTGGCCAACACGTTGACTCATGAGTCATGGACAACGCGTTGACTCACACATTGTGGACAACACATTGACTCACACATCATGGCCACCGTGTTGAGTTGCGAGCGTGCCAGGAGGGCTTGGGAGGGAAGGGGAGAGGCTTGGCTCTTTCACTGATGGTCTCTCCGTGGGCTGTCACGGTATCAGGGTCGAGCCAGGCTGGTCGCAGGCACTGGAGGAGTCGGCCAGCCTTCGGGGTGTGACGCCTCCGATGCGGCAAGCTGCCTCCTACGGCAGGTGGGGTTCAGCTTTTGGAAGAGCTCATTGCTTGCGTGAAGCGCTTTCTCCTGCCAGCCTCCCTGCTGATAAGGTGGATTTTGAAGCGTGGGAGTAGAAACCACTGCAATGTCTGGCCACTGCTTGGCTGGATGACATCATGATGGGTCCCTGCTTGCGGGGAGCGAGCTCATGGTGGGGTCCGTGATTGGCTCTGCTCAAGGGGAGCCTCCGGCTCAGAGGCTGCCTCTGGGGCCCAAGGGTGGAGCACGGCAGCTCCTGCTCTAGGTCATGACCCACCTTCTGGCGTGCGTCAGCCTGCGCTCCGATCCCATCCGCCACCCCATGGGACAACAGAGGTGGATGTGGGAACAGCTCTGAGCTCCCACCGGCTCCCCCCGCGCTAGCCCTGGGTGTCCCCGCCGCGGCGGTTTGCTCGCGGGGTTCGCCCCGGGGCGCGCGTGCGGGCCGGCTGCTGGGCTGCCTGCAGCCCCCAGGGCGTGGGTCCAAGGGGCCGAGCACAGCCTGCCCCTCGGCGCCTCCCGGGACGCTCCGTTCCCCACCGCGGTGGAAGTTAATGCCTTGCCTGTGGGATTCCCTCCTGCGTTTTGGCCAGAAAAAGCCACTTTCGCAGCTGCTCCAAGCGTTGGGCCTTTTTTGGAAACCGGGACCTCGCTGCTTGTTTCGGGAGCCGATTCCGCCCGAGGGGTTTTGGCAGGAAAGGGCAACGGCGGAGGGGGGCCGGGGATGCCGAGGTGGGCGTCAGCCTCGGTTTCGTGCCTTGTTTTGGCTGTGATCTTTTTACGAAATAACTCGCCTGCATTTATCCACGTCTTGCTGTAAAAACACACCTTTTGGCAACCCCCTCCTGCCTCCCCCCTAACACCGGTGCCAATTACCGGCCGTGTTTTGCTGTAGCGCCTGGGGCTCGGTGGAGAATGGGGCCCCTTGTGCCGGCTCCCGCGCGGTGCCGAGCTGCAGACAGCCCCTGCCCTGAAGTGCTCGTGATTTATGGAGATGAAATATCCAGAAGACTGGGGAAGAGGGAAGGGAGGGCAGAGGGAAAAGCGGCGTCACGGGTAAGCGGAGTGAACAGCGGCAGCCGATGTCGCGGGGACTGCGCCGAGGGCCGGTCCTCGGCACCCGCCTGTCTCAGAGGAGAGCCCTGTCCCCCGCGCTCACCGAGCCCCGGGTGTGCACGGCAGCCGTGCGAGGATGCTTGGGAATTGTGTCATCCCAGTCTCCATCCTAACCACCCGCCCCTTCCAGCGTGACCGGGGGCTTGCCGGAGCACCGCTCCGTGCCACGGCCGTGGCAGATGGTGGAGACACGGCAGGAGACAGCGTGGCTGCTCTCCGTGCTGCGTGGCTCTGCTCCTGCGGGAACTGCACCCGGGGCTGGGCTGTCTCGCTGCCCTCGATGCATCACGCAATCCTTGCAGTGGCGAGGACTCCCCTGGCCACGAGCTGGGTGTAACAGCCTCGCAGCATGCTGTGAGAAACAAACCATGGAGAAGAGTCCTTGAGAGTGAAACCGGCTTCGGAAAGAAACATTGGCAGTCCTGTTTGGCTGCAACAGCGTCTGATTTGCTAAAGGCCTCCAAAATTAGAAGAGCCTCAGAAACTTATGATGGATGTTACTGCAGCGGAGTGTGGAAGGAGGAATGGGAGAGGCTTACAGAGAGCTCGGCTTAATCTGCGATTCACCTGGATGCTGCTCTATAGGTGATCAATAAAACCTCTTTTTCAGGGGAGAAGGAGAGAATAAGATCCCCGTGGAAACGGAGAGAGGGGATGGGGACTAAAGAGCATGGCAAAGCCCCAGCAGAAATCCCGGACGCGCATGTATGCAGAAGCACCGTCCTCCGATAAAGCGGTAATATCCATAGTGCTAAACACGCTCTGCAGGAGCGACTGATATGTGCCAAAGCATCCTCATGACTTCGCTCCTAATAAACATGCTGTGGATGTGAAATGAGGCTCCGCGTAGACAGGCAGCATTATTCAGCGTAGGGGAAGCGGGTCGGGGCGAGCGCCGACCCAGCGATGCCCCTGCAGGGATGCCCAGGCCCGCGCGCGGGCGCCCGGCCGCACCGCGAAAGCCGCCCAGGCTGTGCTCCTGCCTGCGCTGCGGAGTTTATATCTAAATAAACAGCTCCTCCTCCCCTGCTCAACGGCCACTTCACCTCCAAGAGTTATTCACAGATAAACTCCATAAATTTTGGGGGACAGCCATTTTATCACTCCTGGCAGTTCTGTGCATTAAATGCTACAAGGTGAAACCAAGGGAGATGGGAGGAGATGGGAAAACGGGCTCCTCGGAGAGCCCAGGCACTAGGGCATCCTTCGAGGAGCGCCCCGGGCTCCCGGGGCTGCCGGGGAGCTGCCGCTGGGGCCAAAGGAGGGACCGTATCCTGCTCTTGTCTCTCACCATCTTTCTGAGATTTTTGAAGGTTTGTTAGCTGCAGGGAGGCAGGAGGAAAAGGAGGGTTTATCTGAAAGGCAGGCAGAGATAGCAGTAAACCACCTCCTCTGTGCACTGCTTCCATGGATGATTTATTTCGACATGCGATTCCAGTCTGTTTTGCTGCATCATTCAAGGCATTTTATTGCCGGTAGCTCGGACTAGTGATATCCCCTGGCGATGCCAGACCCCCCACACCCCGGCTGCCCTGTTAGGCGGGAGCAGAAACCAGCCCTCCAGCGCTTGCTGCTGGAGTTCACAGCCGCGTAGCATCACCGAGGCGACACCTCGCTCGCCCAAGCGAGCCGGGCTCCTTATGGGCTGCGGCGAGGGCAAGAAAGCTCCTTGGGGACCCAAGATGTGGTGTGCGCGCTGGGGTGTCCCTACATTGACAAATCCCTGCTCTGCACCTGGGGGGCCCAGGCAGCCCTGGGCAAGGGGAGCCGGTACCTGCGCCGCCGTGTTTTGGCTGGAAGGACCTCGGGAACCACTTAGCCCCGTCCCCCGCTCAAAGTGGGGCCAGCTCTGACGTTAGGACAGGTCATGAATAAGTTACGATACCAAAGTGCTCCCCAGCTCGGGTAGTTATCAGGCTTTTCCCGGCCCTCTCGAGCGAGGCTCCCCTCTTCTCTCCCTCCTTCCAGCGTGTCCCTCCTCGCTCCCCAACGTGGGGACGCTGGGCAGCTGCGGGGCACCGGCCGGCGGCTCCCGGGGGGAAGCGCTCCGTTCTTCCGCAGGACCCCGCCGGGAGGGAGCCGGAACTGGCCGACGTGCCGATCCCTGCGGATCGATCTTGTTTGCGAGTGACAGGCGTATTCTGCTGGAACAACAATAAAAAAAAATCCATCCTTAATTTTGCCTTGTTTTTACAGGTATGTTTGGGTCTATTTAACAGCTAATGCTAAGTTTTACCGGGCCAGGTATGCATTTTGCCTTGACATCCCCTCTTAGGCTTAGCACTGTCAGAAGAGCCAGCTCTGGGAGCAAGGTGTGGGGCAGTCGCTGTGGGTCCGAGCTGCCTGTTGCAGAAGGGGCCGGGGGGAGGGGGGGGAGACGGAAACCACCTGGGTGCAAACAAAATCCCTGAAAGCCCCTGGAGTGACACGGTGCTCGGGCACAGCCAGGCGCCCGCGGGGCTGCGCGTTGCTGCTGCGGATCTGTGCTGCTGACTTTACAGCCAGGTAAACGAGACAGAAAGTCGTGTAGCCCTCGTTTCTGTGAGGCATGCTGAATCACTCACCCCTTCTCGGGGAGCTTCCTCCTGCCAAACACCTGCTACTGCTGCTGGCAACGCTCCTGTAAGAGAATCTTGCTTTGCTACAAGCTCCAGTTAATTTTGACCACACTACAGATATTTTTAAGTTTTTTTTCTCCCTAGATTGTCACAACTCTTTTATTCCTTCTCCGAAAGCTGCTGCTTCACCACGCCAAACCCCACGGCCTAAAGACTGTTTGAAACCTTTTTCCCCATGCTTTCCCATTTTGTACCAAAACTTTGTGGCTTCTTTAATCAGCGGACTTGATTTCATACTGGACACGGCGTCCTCAAATCACTTTTTGCTGATTGCTTCCTCTCGCACGCAGTTCTGGTTGACCACCGGCTTCCCCCTTTGGTGGAAGAGCGAACAAAAGTAATTAAACTGCACTCGTGGGAATCAAAACACACGGCGGGACGGACATCCGGGCGGATAACCTTGCCCGGATGGGGCAGCGTTACGAAGCGCTGTGCGGCACGTGGGGGCTTTGGGGACGTCCCCTTAAACCTGAGGTCCTGGTGCCGCCGAGGAAGCTGGCGTGGAAGAAGGAGAGGGCTCTCCTCACCGGGCTCACGGGCCTCAAACACCCCCCATTCTTCCAGCAGCTCCCAAACCTCCTTTCCCCATGGTGCCACGGCACACTTGAACAGCCAGCCATCTCGCGTGCGCAAAGCACTGCTTGGCTTTATTGGGCTGTCCTGATCCCGCCTCACCCACCCAAAAGTAACTTCATTTTGCAGTATTGCTAGACTGCAAAATACACAGCAGCGCTTTTGCTGGTGGCGTTGTAGCAAGGGGATGCGTTTTGCTTTGTTACCTACCATGTATCATTGGGCGTCTAAAATTTCCATTACTCCTAATAAGGAGGTTTTTTTTGTCTTCCCCAAGACCAGCTACCAGGGAGAAAACACATTCTTGGTTCTGCGAGATTTCCACACATCAGTGGCAGTGGAGAACGCTCTGCATGGACTGCATTTCAATGAACTCGCCGCGAGGAACCGCTCCAGACAGTGTCTGCAGACGCCAAAACCCACCGGACAGCTGCCGGCCCAGAGCCGGGGCAGCTCACCTGGCCGCCGCAGACCCCGGAAGGTGCCCACGGCTCGGCTAGCGGAGCGGGGACGGCCAGGCTGGGCTTGGCGTCCCCCCGCTGCCTGCTTGCCCCGGCACAGGCTGCCGGGCTGATGTTGGCGTGGGCCATGAAGCCCCTGGCTGCTTCGCCGTCCTCACCGCAGCCCGGCAAGGCCTTGCCCAACGCGCCGGCCTCGCGCTCCCCGAAAAACGGGCAAGCAGCAGCGCTTCAAGGCTTTTTATGGCGCACACAGGCACGGCGGGAAAGTCGCAGCCTGCCTGTGGCTGCCGCACGCACCTAATTGATTAAATTGAGTAATTAATAAAACGGTATTATATATCGAGGGGTTGGGGGTGTCCCTCCTGTAAAAAATACAGTGTTACACTACACCGGCCGTTCACGGAAGTAGGAAAAAGGGTAAAAACCACTTTTCTGCCCAAGGCCGCACTGCACCCAGCCCGAGGGGGCGGCCAGCATCGCGCCCCGCGCCATTTTCCCCCCGGATTTCAGCGGCTTGGCCCTCGCGCCACCCCGGCGCCCCCGCCCCGAGGCCAGAAACCCCGCTGAGAAGGATTTGGGTATTTTTATTTTTTTAAAAACCCGCGTGCAGCTCCCCAGCGGCGCGGCCTTCCCAACCCGGAGCCCGACGGCGGCGCGGGAGAGAGGGAGAGAGGGAAAGAGGGAGGGAGGGAGGGAGGGAGGGAGCGAGGAGAGGGAGCGGGCGGCCGGGCCGGGCCCTCAGCGGCGGGGGGCGGGGGAAGGGGCCGCTTGAAACCGCCGCCTGCCGCGCGCTGATTGGCGGAGCGCCGCGCGGGGCGGGGCGGGGCCGCGCGGGCCGCCCCCCCTCCCTCCCCCCTCCCGCGCGGCTGCGGGAGCCGGAAGGCCGCGCCCCCGCGCCCGGGGCTCGGCGCTGCGGCCGGGGCCGCGCGCGGGGCGGGGGAGGGAGAGAGGGGGGCGGGGGAAGGGGGGCGCTGCGCGCGCCGAACGCGGGGCCGCTCGGAGCAACGGCGGCGCCTGGCGGCGCGCGGCGGCGCTGCCGGGCGGCCGGCGGTGCCCCACGGGGGGGGGGATCAGGCCCCCCGGGGGGGATCAGGCCCCACGGGGGAGGGAGATCAGGCTGCATGGGGAGGGGGGTTGAGGCCCCACAGCGTTGCCCCACAGCGGGGCCAGGCCCCAGGGAGGGGGTTCAGGCCCCACAGTGGGGTGAGGCCCCGGGGGGGGTGGGGAGGTCAGGCCCCACAGTGGGGTGAGGCCCCACAGGGGTGGTCAGGCCCCACAGAGGAGCCCCACAGTGGGGTCAGGGCCCACAGTGGGGTCAGGCCCCATGGGGGGGGGTTCAGGCACCACAGTGGGGGCCCAGGCCCCATGGGGGGGGGGGATGTCAGGCCCCACAGCAGGGTGAGGCCCCACAGGGGTGGTCAGGCCCCACAGAGGAGCCTCACAGTGGAGTCAGGGCCCACAGGGGTGAGGGAGGCCCCATAGCAGGTTGAGGCCCCACAGGGGGATTCAGGCCCCACAGCGGGGGGCCAGGCCCCACGGGGGGGTGTCAGGCCCCACAGCAGGGTGAGGCCCCACAGGGGGGTTTAGGCCCCCACAGCGAGGGGCCAGGCCCTCGCAGCACAGGGAGCCGGTGGCAGGGCACCCCAAGCATCCCACCGCGGGGCGCCCAGCTCCGCCACGTCCTCCTCGCTGAGAGCCTCCTCCTTGCTGAGAGCCTCCGCGCTGGGCCTCACCCCGCGCCGGGCCTCACCCCGCGCCACCCTCACGCCGCCGTCGCCCCGCTCGCCCGTCCAGGCGCCGTTCGCTGACGCGCTTCCAGCCCAGACGCCTTGTCTCCAGCCTTCAACGTCTGAACTAAAACAACAACAAAAACCCCACAGCAGCCCACAGCTCGGCTTAGCCTGACGGGAAACGGCTTCCCTCCGTCGCGGGGGGCGGGAGAGCTGGATTTAGTAAATTAAGTAAATACCAATGGAGGAGTTGAAAAATAGGTTACCTCGTAATTGAATTTTTTCTGCCTGCAGCTAAAGAAAAATTAGCCTTCCTGCTATCTCGTGCAGTCTGGGTGTTCGAGAACTTATCAGCGTGTGTAACAGCTTAAAGGGTAGTGCGACAGCTATTCGGCCCAGCCTTTTAAAGCTCTTTACTTAGCGCTTTTTTTTTTTCCTTTCCCCCCTCTCCTTGCAACACGGCACCGCGTGTTGGAGGCTGCCTGTGGGCCTCCAGCAGGGCCCGGAGCGGGGATCCTCCAGCTGCGCTGCCCCTCCGGAGAGGTGGCGTTTCCAGAACATTTGATGATCTGCTTTTCTTCTGCACCAGCTCGTTCACAACGTGGCGGCTTTTACCACCGAGGCAAGAAAATCGGCGCCGTCGCCACGCGCAGCCCGCGTTATTTACTCCTAACGATTTTCCAGTATTTTAACATGAGTCCCTGAGAAATTTTAGTTGTCCCAAGGAGAATAGCTGCTTGTAACCGTTTGCTAATTACAAGTATGAATGTCAATTAATTCATTTAGCTAATTATCCACTCCATGAGCATCATGCACCAAAGAACTGTAAGAGACAGGCATATGGTGGAGGGCGGGGAGCGAGCAGCTCACGCGCACGGCGGTGCGCTTGCTGGGAGGCCGGGGGGCTGCGCGGCGGCGAGCGCGCCCCGATGCGCGGCTTTCCTCGGCGTAATGGCTGGGGGATACAGCCGCCCTGCGCCCTAATTACAGCGTCGTGCTAATCGCGCCTCAAAAGCGTCAGCCCTCTCTTTGCAACATCTGCGGGGCTACTTGTTGCAATGCTGCAGCGTGTGCACATTGCGAGGCACCTCGGTGCCCGCAAGCCCGTAGAAAAACAAAAAATTATCTTATTTGCTGCCCGGGGAGAGAAGAGGAAAGGTTTGGAAGGAAACGTCCTTTTTTTTTTTGGGATGATTGGAACGAGCTAATCACATCTCGGTGTGAAAAATTAACTGCAATGTATTAAAGGGGTTGCATTAGGAGAGCAAAAAAATCGGCTCTCCCCTGCTCCCAGAAAGGTGATAGAAGATTGCAAATTTTACACTAAAATCCAATCCACTAATGCTCGGTGAGGTTAAAATCTTGTGTTAAAAATATCGCCCGGCTCCTGACCCGGGTCGCGAGGGTGTCTGGCTGCGAGGGGCAGGCCTGGGGGACGCCCATGCTCGGGGTGTGCGGCGGTGCCGGCTCTGCCCCGCTCGTTGCTCCTCTGCAGAGCGGCGCGGCCTTGTTTCCTGTTGCATCCGCTCACTCATTTCGCCGCTGGCTTTGCAACGGCGGCGCTTGTGCCACGTCTTCGCGTGACGAGCTTTGATCAACGGCGTGTGCTTTGATTGCCGAGATCCACTTATAAAAGCGTGCAAATAATATACAAATAGAACAATATCTCCCCCCAAAATAACAGGCTGCATAATTAATGCGGCAACATGGTGAAATTTGCTTTTTCTTTCCTAATCTCGTGTAACTTTTTTTTTTTGCATTAAAATCCCTGCTATGGCTGGGGAGCAGCTCCGCACGAGTCCGTGGAGGCTTCGCCGGCCGACACACCACCAGCGCGGGGGGCCTGTTTGCAAAGGGCTACCTTAAGAAAGCTGGAGATGACTATATTTAAGGAAGTAAGGGGTGTGCGCTGGCGGCGGTCCCGGGCCGGCGTGTGGGCCTGGACGGCGATGCGCGGCGCGCGCAGGTGTCCGGACGCCTCTCCGCCACGCCGCGTCTCCGCGGGCCGAGGTGAGCGGGCACCGCAGCGGCCCTCCGCGCGCCCTCCTCCTGCGAAAAAAGCCAACGTGGGTTTTTCCGGCTCGCGTGGGCGGCTCGGTGAAAAATGCAAAACGCCCGGCGGGGTTTTGGGGCCTCCAAGCGCTGCTCCCGCGGGAAAACCCCGGGAACGTCCTCCTTCCGTGTGAAACGGGGGCGCTGGGGAATATCGCTGGTGGGGAGGGCAGCGGGGCGCCCGGCGTCGCCTGCTCCCGGCCCCCTTCGCCCCCGGGACTTTGGCCTGTGGGACTTTGCCCCGCGTCGGCTTTGCTCCGGCGGCCGTCGGAGCCGGCTGGCGGCATCTCCCGAAGTAGGTCAGGTTTAGTTCCCAGCGCGGGTGGGTTGGCTCGTTACCATGGATATCGCTCAATTCGACACCGATAATCCCCCGTGGGAGCTTCGCTGTCGCTACTCCCCCCCCCCCCCCATTTTTTCCTGCCGCCGTTCCCGGTAAGGGGCACGGCTGGAGCGGGAGGCGGGAGGCGAGGCGGGGGACCAGGGAGGCCTCTGCGGGTGCTGGGCCAGGCCGCGGGCTGGCACGCGGTTTCGATGCTTGGGGCTGAGCCCCCGGCTCCCGGCGCTTCCCTGCTTTGCTATTTCGGGGCAGCCGAACCAAATCCCCGTTTTCCCGGCACCGAGGCGCTCGTGACGCCTCCGGCAGCGCAGGGAGCAAACGGGGCGGCAGGCGGGGAAAATACTCCGCTCAAGGGTTTTTTTTTCCTAATGCAAACTTTTTTTGGGGGGGGGGGGTAGAAGTGGGTCACTCGAGGGTGACAGAGTAAGAGCATCGTCACCTAGGTAATGCATCGCGTTGCCATGGTGACCCCAGGGCTGCATCAGGCACCGGCTTTAACAATTTGACAGCTGAGCGAGGCTGAAGATTTTAATGAGCGCAGACACTTGCTTGCTCCGTTTCGATAACTGAGCAGGCTAAAAATACCCACCGGCGGGATATTTCCGGGCCTCGGGAGCGTGTTTCCGATAGCCGCAGTCCCATTGCCGGCCACGGCCCCCAGGACGCCGGGCTCGCGGCCAGGGCACCCAAGGGCGCGCGGTGCCCTTGGGGCGCCGGCACTGGGCGCGCTGCTGGTCCCAACCCACACGCAAGTCTGTGATAGCACCAATTTCAACTGCACCTATATGTGTATTTTTTTTTTTAGTGGCTTTTGCAAGCTTTTTCCAGCTTTAGCAGCTTTTTCCAGCTTTGTTTTTTTTGCTGTGGCTGGGTTGCGCTGCGCAGGGGCCGGGCAGCCGTGGCACAGCCGGCGCAGCGCCCCGCGGGCCGGGCACGGGAAGCAGCCGCGGCAGCAGCCGCAGCGTCGCGCGGTGGAAAACGTGAGTCATGCAGCGCGGAGAAGGAAACCGGAGAGGGCCGGCGAGGGGGCAGCGTCGGCTGAGTGCCTGGGCGCTTGGTCGCGAGAGGCGGCACGTGCCAGCGACGCGCTCGCGGGACCGCCGGCGACGAGGGCGGAAAACGCTGCGGGATGAGCCGGGGGGTCCGGGCTGGCCGGAGGGTGGGGAAAGGCCGGGCGAGGAGGATGCTCGGGGCGCGGGAACGGGGCGACGCGGGGTTCCCGCGGGGCGGCCGGGCGCTGCGGCCTCACCGGCTCCGCCGCGTCCCGCAGGGCTCCGGCATCCCGCCGGGGCGGCAGCATGGCGAGCGAGGCGCCGGGCCGCAACGGCACGGAGGTGCAGATGAGCCAGCTGGTGCTGCCCTGCCACACCAACCACCGCGGCGAGCTCGGCGTGGGCCAGCTGCTCAAGTGGATCGACACGGCCGCCTGCCTCTCGGGTGAGCGCCGCGCGGGGCGGCCGCCGCCGTGCTCCGGCGAGCCGCGGCGCCGCCGGTGACCCTCCGCTTTCCCCCCCTGCAGCCGAGCGGCACGCCGGCTGCCCCTGCGTCACCGCCTCCATGGACGATATCTACTTCGAGCACACCATCAGGTAACCGCCGCGCGCTTGGCCTTGCCGCGCCGCCTCCGCCCCGGCGCTGCGCCCACCTCGCCGCGCCGGGCTGCCGCCTGCCCGCGACCTTCCTGCCTCCCCGCGAACCCGCGCGCCGCTCTGCCGCCCCGACGGCGGCCCGCGGGGAGCCTGCTCCTCTCTCGCTGACCTCTCTGCCCTCGCTCTTCTTTCCGCACCAGCCCGAGGTATAAAAGCGCTCCTGGGCGGCCGCAGGGGAAGAGCAGCGTCTGGTAGGGACGTTTGAGCCGTAGCGTAGCTGCCTAACCCGGCGCCGCACTAACCCCGCGCAGTGAGCCGGGCCCTGGGCCGCCACGCGTGCTGCGGCTGCTCACGTAACCCGCTAACGCCTGCAGCGAGCTTTATCTTCCCGTTTAATTTCGTAGCGTTGGGCTCCTTTAGAGGATGAGTGACGTCCTTGGTTTAGTAACGCAGTTGGTAGAGACTCTGTTTTCTGTCAGTGTGTTGCCAGCAAGTTGCATTTGTTCATTTGATCAGTGCCATCTAGAGTAGGAAAGGCTGCAGAGCTAAAGTTGCTTGTGTGTTCACTCTGAAACCTACTGAAGGCCAGAACAGGGGTGAGCATGGCCTTGGAGGAGGAGGAGGAACTTGGACGGTGATGCTGCATGAGGCTCCATGGAGGCTCCCCCTGCCACTGCCTGCAAAGGGGGGGGACTGTTTGGGGCCGGTGTCTCTCGCCAGCGAAGGCAGCGGGACTGCGGCTTCCGCCTCGGGGGAACCTGCCCCGTGGGGGCCCTGCTTGGCACTGCTGCCCCATGAGGGCTCACGACCGAGGCTGGAAAAGGCCGGCTGAGCCGTTGGGAGCGTGCCGGCCGCGGGGGCGGCACCCAGCCCGGCACGCTGCGGCTCTCTGGGCGCCCTTCGCCCCGCGCACCCTTTGCACGCGCGGTTACTTGTGGAGGAAACCTCGCTGGGGCGCGGGCCCTGTGTCAGGCCGCCGCCGTTTTTGGCGGGCAGGGAGCTGCGGCGTCCCGCTGGGGGAGGTGCTCCCTGGCCGAATGGACCTAGTCTGCCCATCGGCCCCTAACGCTTCCTTTCTGTTGTTTTCCAGTGTTGGGCAGGTGGTTAACATCAAAGCCAAAGTGAACCGAGCCTTTAACTCCAGCATGGAGGTTCGTACGCCGCAGCCCGTTTCCGCCTCCCACGCCGCCCACGCGCGCCCCGCTGTATTTGCATCACTGCAGCTCCGCACCCACCTGGGCTCCTTCCTGCTCCCTGTGGCCACCTAGATGCCAAATTGCTCCTCAGGCTTCCGCCTGCTTGGCCTGACCTGGGCTATATGGCTTGACGTGGTCAAATATTTGGGATCAGCAGTCCCTGGGGTGTCATAGGAAGCTGTTGGCGTGCTGCAGAGAGGCCCGCGGCGCGTGAAGCCCTGCCCGGGGCCTGCCCGCGGCTCAGCGGCGCTGTCTCCCCGGCCAGGTGGGCATCCAGGTCAGCCACGAGGACCTCTGCAGCGGGCGGCAGTGGAGCATGTGCAAGGCGTACGCCACCTTCGTGGCGCAGGGCGACGCCAACGCCAAGGTGAGCGCGGGGCACGGCGGGGACGCAGGAGGCACCCCGGGGCATCTTCCAGGGGATCTGCATCACCTTCAGGGACCGTTTGCCTCTGGCCCCTCCATAAGTGGTATAACCCAGCCCGAGGACCAGCTCTGGTCCACGTAGCTGGGGGCAGATGGTGTGTTTTCCCCCTTTGGAGGGAACTCACCCCAAAACAAGAGCTCAAAGGGGCTATGGAGGGGCCAGCGGGGTCCGGGAGGCCTGGCCGGGGCTGGGTTTGCCATCCGTCTTCTGCGGCTAGGTCAAGCTGAAGCCGCTGACCCCGCAGACGGAGGAGGAGAAGATCGAGCACAGCATCGCCGCCGAGCGCCGCCGCATGCGCCTGGCCCACAAGGACACCCTCAAGGACCTGCTCACCCGCAGCCCCCGCGAAGCCGGTACCGTGTCCCGGGCGCCGAGCGGAGCCGCATCTGGGGGCCGGGGCCGGGCTAGGCCCGTGGTGGCATCCTGGCCGGACTGGGAGAGCCTGGTGGGGGCAAGGCGCCCGGGCGCTGAGCGCGGTCCTCCTCCCGCGGCAGAGCTGGAGACCCGCGACGGCAGCGTGGTGGTGCCGGCCGAGGAGACCCGGGTGGAGAGCGTGGAGCTGGTGCTGCCGCCGCACGCCAACCACCAGGGCCACACCTTCGGGGGGCAGATCATGGCCTGGATGGAGAACGTGGCCACCATCGCCGCCAGGTAGCCCCTCCGGGGGCCTCGCGGGGTGCCGGCGCGGGGCGGCGAGGCAGCGTTCAGCCCCGGCGCCAGGGCTGACGCGCCGCCGTCCCGGCAGCCGGCTGTGCCGTGCCCACCCCACGCTGACCACCATCGAGATGTTCCACTTCCGCGGACCCTCCCAGGTCGGCGACCGGCTGGTGCTGAAGGCCATCGTCAACAACGCCTTCAAAAACAGGTGTGTGTGTGTGTGAGGGAAATATTTTTGGAAGCTTTGCAGCTTGGTAGCTGGACATGCAGCACTTGCATCTACTGTTTCTGCTCTTCTGCCCCCCCAGCATGGAGGTGGGGGTCTGCGCCGAGGCGTACGGGCAGGAGATGGCCACGAGCCGCCGGCACATCAACAGCGCCTTCATGACCTTCGTGGTGCTGGACGAGGAGGGCCGGCCCCGCACCCTGCCCATGGTCGTGCCCGAGCCCGAGGTGAGGACGTGAGCGCTGTCGTAGCGCCCGTCGCAGCGGGGGGTCCCCAACCAGGGGGAGCAAGACTTTGCCCTCCCCCACGAAAGATTTTTGGGGTTTTTTTGGTTGCTTTCCGTTAACATGATGTGCTTTTCCTGCTCTTCAGGATGGAGAGAGGAGGTACAGAGAAGCCAGCGCTAGGAAAAAGATTCGGCTGGACAGGTGAGCGGGATGAGGGGATGCCAGTGCCGGGTCCTGGGGCTGCCCGCATCCCCGTAACGCCGGCGGTGGCCTCTCCGCAGGAAGTACATCGTGTCCTGCCGGCAGACCGAGGTGCCGCTCTCCGTGCCCTGGGACCAAAGCAACAAGGTACGGCGTGGCTGGCGTCGCCGGACGCATTTCGGCCGCTTGGCTGCCCATCCCGGCACGGAAGCGCGGAGGGGTTGAGCGCCGTCCCCGCGTCCCCGCTGCAGGTGTATCTGAGCTACAACAACGTCTCCGCGCTGAAGACGCTGGTGGCGAAAGCAAACTGGGTCCTCGCCAGGGAGAAGGAGAAGGTACTGGGGGCACTGGGCACTGGGCGTGACTGCCCGCGGGCGCCCGCCGCACCGCCCGTCGTGCGCCTTCGCAGGTGAGGATGTACACGCTGGAGGAGGACCAGTTCCTCTCCTTCCGCATGGAGATGACGGCGCGCATCACCGCGGCCCAGGCCTTCTCCCTGCTGTCCGACCTGCGGCGGCGGCACGAGTGGGACAGCCACTACGCGTGAGTGCCGGCGTGCCGGGGCAGAGCCGCTGTCCCGCTCTGCCACCGCCTTCCAGCCCGGGAGCATCCCGGGTGGTGCTGCACGTGCAGGTGGCTTGGCCGTACGATGAAGAAGTGCGAGGGCGAAGCCTCCGGCCCATCGCCGGAGCCCGACCCGCGGCCCGCCGCTGCGTCGGGACCTCCACACCGTGGCTGCTTTGCCTCGTGTCACCACTGTCCCCCCTCAGGAGCGCCGAGCTGGTGCAGCAAGTGGACGACGACGACATGATCTACCACGTGGTGAGCCAGACGCTGAGCCGCGAGAACAAGCCGCAGGACTTCGTCATCCTGGCGTCCCGGCGGAAACCCTGCGACAAGGGGTAAAGCCGTGCGCCCCGCGGCCCCCACTGCCCCCATGGCCGGGCTGTGCCCTGCTCACCGGGCTCTCCTCCTCCTCCTCCTCCTCCCCTAGGGACCCCTACGTGGTGGCCTTCCGCTCGGTGACGCTGCCTACCCACCCGCCCAGCCCCGGCTTCACGCGGGGCGAGACGCTCTGCTCGGGCTTCTGCATTTGGCCGGAGACGGAGGAGACGAGCAAGGTGAGACCTTGGGAGCGGGTGTCCTCCTGGCGCCGGGGTGTCCTCTTGGGGCGAGGTGTCCTCCGGGCTGGTGCACAGCTCTGGGCCCAAGCTGTGACGTGACCGAGACCTGAGCCCAGCCCCTCTCCATCTCTCGAGGAGTTTATGGCCACTGGCTGAGGGCAGATGGCATTTCTCCTGGCCTGGCCATCCCTCTGCACCCCAGGAGAGCCCTCCAGAAGGAGGCCAGCCCCGACGCCGCTGCCCGCACGCAGCGGAAGAGGTTTCAGCCTCCGCACACATCCTTAACACATATATCCCGTGGATTGCAGGTGGCCTACTACAACCAGGCCACGCCGGGGTACCTCAACTACGTGACGACCAACATTGTGGGCCTGTCCTCCAACTTCTACACCACCTTCGTCGCCTGCGAGAAGTTCCTGCTGAAGAACAAGGACGACCTCATCCTGCGGCTCCAGGATCTCTAGCGGTCCCTCGCGCAGGCGGGGGCGAGCGGGCGCCTTCAGATGAGTAGTTGGTTAGCGGCATTACTAGGAGAGCAGCGGCCGAGGGGTGCGTGGGTGATGGGACACCTCGGGTGGGCCTGGTAGCGAGAAGGGACACGGCGGGAGCGGGAGTCGGTGAGGGCCAGGCAGTGGCCCGGAGAACCAGGGCATCGCTGGATCTTGCGCGGCGGCGAGCTGGCGGCATTGCAGGAAAGCGTAACCCCGTGTACCGAAATGTTGGAAATGTAACGTCTTTTTTTTTTTAATTTTCTACAGGAATTGACTTTTCTAGTTCAGTTAACACTACTTGAATCTTTGTATGATGAAACTCTTACTAAACAGATTTTTTTTTTTTTTCCTTTCTTTTTACTATTTCTTTCGGGGGGACACCGCTGCTCTTGGGGGCAGAGGATGGAGAAAGGGGCTGTGATGGGGGGCCAGGAGGGCAGGCGGGGACCCCGGAGACCTAGTCTGCACCCTCGCCCTGCGCTGAGCCTTAGCACCGCGTTCCCCTTGATCAGCCCGAGACAGAGGGAGGTGAAACCGGCCCCGTGGAACCGGATTGCTCTTGTTGAAGGCTCTTGTTGCAGCAGCAGGGGCGTTTTGAGGGTTTTCCTCGGCTCTCGGCGAGTCGGGAGCAAAGGGAGCTGTGGGGGGGCAGCTGCATCCTGCATCTCGGCTGCTGGCCATGGTGGCAGGCGGAAGGAGTGACAATAAAAGTGCATTAAAAGCAAAAAATATATTCTTCTTCTTCTTCTTCTGCGTGTCCCCGGGGCAAGGCCTGCCTGTGCCGCTCGGGAGGTGCTGGGTGTCCCCAGCCAAGTGAAGGCCGTGAAGATGCGAGGATTTACAGCCCTGGGCTCTAGGGGGGGTCTGAGAGCCTCCTCCAAGGTGTAATCCTGTAATTATGGAGGGATTTTTATATATGCATAAATGAACATGCAGGAATTGCTGTATAAATATATACGCTGTATTTCTATACGTCGCGGGGGGAGCAGGACATGACGCGATGGCAGCTCCTCTCCCCAGGCTGTCCCTGCCGTAACTCCCGTCGCGGAGGCACCGGCCGAGGGGAGGGGGGTGCCGGGGGCTCGCCGGTGGATGGGAACAAGGCAGAACCGATGCGCCGTGGGGCTCCCAGAGGGTTTATTTTAATAAATCTGCAAAGCCCTCCTTGGAGTGGAGCGGATTTCTTTGGAGCCTCCCCGCGACTTCGCCACAACGGGCAGTTTTTGGCACCCTGACTGCGACCAGCCCCCGGGGGCGGCTGCCTCCCGCCTGGCTCCAGCCCACCGCGTGCTGGGAGCGAGGGGAAACACGTGCTTTTGGGTTGAAATGCGCAGAAGCCGTCGCTGGGCCGTGTTTTCCAGCAGGGCAGTCTGCTGCCGGAGGAGGGACTTTTCCCAGATAACGACAGCTTAACGCCCACCGCGCGGGCACGCGTGTTTGCCAGGGTTTCGTCTCTTTTCCCTCTTTATTGACTTTGTCCTTGTTTCTGCGGCCAGGGGTCAGAGCGGGCTTCAGCTGGACTTTGCAGCAAGTCCAGCCAAAAGGGCAGGTTACAGGGTGCTGCGGCGGCCCCCCATCCGAGCTGGAGAGGCTTCTCCAGCGCGAGCTGAAACATTTTTCCAGCGTTTATCCGACTACGCTACCTTTTGCCCCAGCTTGAGCAGGTTGCGCTGGGAAGAGCCGTGCCGGCCGCCCCGGCACCATGCCGGTCAGCTCGGAGCCCCCCGACGTGGCGAAGCTGCTGCACCTCCTCTTCCTCTCGACCTCCTGGGGGATGCAGGTCTGGGCCACCTTCGTGTCCGGTAGGTGTTTGCGGCCCTCGCTCGCGGCTGCGCCCATCCGCCGGGGTCAGGGCTCGGTGGTGACCGCTCGCCTCCCGCGCAGGGCTGGTGATGGGCAGCCACCTGCCCCGGCACACCTACGGCTTCATCCAGAGCGAGCTCTTCCCCTACTACCTCCACATCGGCTCTGCCTGCGCCTTCTTCAACCTGACCATATTCGCCATGTACCACCCCAGCGAGCTGCTCAGCGAGGAGGAGATGACCCAGGTACCGCTCCAGCTGGAAGAAGCACCCGGATTTGGGAGTGCTTTGTGCATAAAAGGGGCTGGGGAGACATTAAATCCACTAAACGCTCACGGTTTGCGTCGCTGCCTTGCAGATCATCGTCTTCTTCGTCTGCGTGGCTGTCGCGGCGCTGAACGCGCAGTGGTTCGGGCAGATGACCTCGGACATCCTGGCAGACATGCACCGGATCGAGCGGAGCTACGGCCTGGGCCAGGAGATCGGCTTCTTCACCAGCAAATCCTACCAGAAGCTGCGCGACTCGGACCCTGCCTACAGGAAGATGTCCCGGCAGCTCGTCCTCTACCACGCGCTGTCCTCCCTCTGCAACCTCTGCTGCATCGCGTGCAACGGCTGGAGCCTGCGCTACCTGGCTGCTCACCTCTCCGCCTTGTAAGGGAGCGGGCCGCCCGTCGGACTGCGACTCGAGGGGCGGCTGGCCAGAGTCAGAGCTGTGGGGAAAGGGAGACTCCCTGGGGCCAACCTGTGCCTTGCTGTAAAATGCCCCTGAGCTCTGGGGATTAAATTTCGGCAGCCTCAGGTGGGGAGTCCTGCGCCTCTATTCCCCTCTGCTGGGGAGTCCCAGTCCCCAGCTGATCACACTTACAGACCACATTCCCTCCAAAAACCAACAGGAGTTTCCCATCACATCGACTATCCTGAATGGATCATTCTGCATTTTTCTAATTGCTAAATCCCTGCTGCCAGAACAGTTTGCTTGCGGGTGCTCGTGGTGCTACCTCTGCAGAGGTGCTGGGCTGTACCTCCCCCTGCGGCTTTGCGTTGCCTGGGTGGAGGCGAGCTGCTCCGGCTGGCGCGCTGCCACTCCACGTGGTCCGTCCTGCCTTCTGCAAAGAGCAGAGCGGTGCAGGGACGCAGCGTGCCAGAGGCTGCCATGGGGGGAGAGCTGCCAGCCGTCCTCTCATAGTGCACTTCACGATGAGGATCTTTATCGAAGTTCCCAGTTTGTGCATGCAGCATGCAAATTTTGTAGATCTTTTTACTCAGAAAGACTTTTAAAAGTATCTAGAAAAAGATATGGCCAAAGTGCACTCACTTGCACCATGCAGCAATCACTGCTTTTCTGCTTCTGCTTTGCCAATTACAGAAACATTTTTTGTAATAGGTCAAAACTATGGTTTCAGCCATTAAGAACTGCTTTGAGCTTATACACTACAGATTTACTTCCAGAGAGCCAACAGAGAATATCAGTAATTTCTGATTGACTTTAAAAGTTGCTGCACAGAGCATTCATTATTTCAAAAGAACACTCAACTACTTACACCAAGTTCTAACAGTAATAGCAGTTAGTGCACAGTCAGAGCTGTTTACGGCAAGTAGTAGTTGGGGAACTGATTCAAAGCAGTACTGAATGCAGATAGATTTAAGAAATTATTATGCTTCTTTAAATTCTTTCTCTGTAAAATACTTTTACTATATTTGTGCACACTGAAGTAGTTCAGGAATGGCTAAAATGGAACTTCAAGCTTTTGTTTTCCTTAGAGCTGTTTGAATCCAGCTCTGGAGTGAGAAAAAAATCTCTGATTTTAGCAGAAGTGTTTATGGCTGAATAGCTTTTTAACGTTCTGAGTACCTGATGCCTCTAAAATTGCAGTATATTTCTGCAATCACTATCAGGGCAGCTCAGAGAGAAATGAGAGATTTAGAGTTACTTTTAATTAAAAACTGAAAGCCAACACAGAAGCATGGAAGACCCTGTATGTTGGCTTTACCATTTAGCATGATGAATAAGGCTCTTATGTTTGGGTTTAAAATAACTGTATGTCATTCTCTTGAATACCATGCGCTATTTCATTCAGTGAGAAAAATGATTGCCTCATTTATTAGGCAGGAGTCAGTCTACTTAAAATAGACATGTTTATTTCCAGTTTATATATGACAATAAGGTAGCAAAAGGGTCAGTAAAACACACTGCTCTGAACAGAGCGCCCCGCATCACTCTGGTCAGCAGCAGAGCCGAGTGGTGACCAAACGCTGCTCCTTGGTCCTCAGAGCTAGAGCAGTCTATGATAGAGATGTGCTTTTGTAAGCTAGCTGGATTTCTTCTGTGTGAATAATCCCCTCTTGTAAGTCCCCCATTCTCCCACCATCCTGCCTTGCTGGAAGTTTCCCTGTGTGCAACGATTCCTTCTCCCCTGAGACGTGCAAGGTATTCTCGTACAAGCAGAAAGTCGCAGTCTGTAAGTGGGACACAAACAGCAGTCTCTTACACAGGATTCCTCGTTTCATTCTTGCTCATTATAGCCGATGCACCTTCTTGCTAGAGAAGTACTTCTTAGAGAAAGGAGAATGCTTTGCAAACGCCAAAACTGTTGGAGTTCCAGCCTTTACAAAATACCTGCAAAGATTAAAAGGAGTCATTTGGCTTCCCTGTATCTGGCCAAGAGTCATGCAAAGTGAGTGACTTCCCCCCAATTCAATAAAGACCGACTTCCCAAAGGCTGATGACGAGCATTTTTGCCGATTAGCAGAGTCTTTCACAGCCATAGCTACGCATACCCAAGGGGGAAGTGATTTATGTATCAATTCTTCTCCCAACATCTACTTCTAATTAGAACAGAGCGCTGTTACACTCACTCTGAAAGTCAGATTCTTTTTGCAAAGCCCTTCAAGTCTGAAGTCGCAGGGATTATGCATGCTGCTGAGTTTTATGCAGTGACAGTTTGCAGCAGCAGAACTAGAGCTCTGCTCCCAGCGTGACAGACCTATCCACTCGTGTTTTGCAGCAGGCTCTCCCCAGCTAGCTACAAGATGGTATAAGTTAATAGCACAAGAATTACAATAATTTTTTTGCTTCACAAATAGCAAGTTTCTCTCTATATAACTGAATAACCCTTTAAAGTCAATTTCAGACAGTGAAACTGTGCTGCACGCTGTGTTGAGGGCTGCTCACACAGTTTGCGTGTGAGAGCATTGCCAACCTTCAGCACGTTCTCTGTACACTGCCACCTTTTTTTAGGTAGCACTCTACTGAGGGCATATAAAACAGCCTCTTTTGGGCTCCTGTTCATGTGTAGCCCCATCACCCTTTCCCATCTCCTTCTAGTCCTGGGGAGAGTTGTTCCTTCTTGGAGGGTGGAGGTAAATTCCTAAAGCCAGGTGCAAACTCATATGGTCCCTTTGCTTTACAGCTTCCCAACTAAGAGATGCCAAGAGTTCTGGTAAGTCAGAGAACAAACTGCACTTAAGCCCAAAGCTCATTCATTGTGCCTTTGTGTGCTCACTGGAATCAAACAGGTGAAAGAGTGACCTAGAGCAGCCTCACCTCTGGTGCTGCAACACTTGCAGCAATGTGTGTTCGGGGTTCACCTCATACATTTCTGCTCTTTCTTCATCTTCAAAATAGAGCTGAAAAAATTTGGGAGGGTTATTAAATACTTTAGATACATGAAAGCAAACTACTAAGCTGTAGAAAGTCCAGTAACAGCACACCACATATCCACTAGCGATTTATCAAACTTTGGCATCATGCAATGACTGTCCATGTCAGATGCTAACTTCAGCAATATAGAAACTTTGTTTTGTGTAAATTCCAAGTCTTCCCTGTGTAAATCAGTAACTGCTTAGCTTCTTATGACGGTGGCAGCAGGAATGCAAAATATACTGTCTGTTTCCGTGCTTTACAGAGAAGCAACCCAAATCCAAGGGCTGCTTTTTAACTGGTGAAACGCAGCAATGGTATAAGCTAAACTGATTAGGCTTAAAGATATTTGAACAAAATGGAGTAGATTTCAGAGATTCCAATCCAACAGTTCTGCCTTAGACACACCCACAGCTAGAATCAAAGTTTTTAATTTGGTAAACTACACAGCCACTGTCCTCTTGGACCTGTCTGCTCACTGTACTAAGGGCTGTCCTGTTGCCTGGTGCACATGACACTGAAGTGGAAAATGGGAAATAACCATCTATATCCTTCTATATTCAATTCCTGAAAAATTCTCCATACCTGCTGTAGCCACAAACAATTCACATCCTGCATTTTTTTAAACTCTTACTAGACATATATTGACTTAATTGGATTACATGTTTAACCTCCAGGACTTAGTTCCAAAAATAACTTTTTTCCCCCCATTTACGTTGAACAACTTCACTACGAGTGTGGTTAAAAAACAGGTAGCTTGCTTGCTTGGTTGTCTAAATCTTAATTATTTGTATGAAGATGGACATCTAGACAATATCTAGAAATACCTTATAGCAAATAAAACATAAGTGGAAGATAAAAGGTCCTTTATTTTCCTTAATGAATTCTGCCTGTCTAAAAGTGTCAGCACATCTGGAAAACGTTCAAGTTCATAACTGAATACAGCTCTTCAAAACCTTATTTCACATCCATTTATGGTAAACAGGCAACAATGCTGTTGCTTTCATATACTCAAAGCTGTTTAACCTTACTCCAGAAATCATGAACTGGAGTAGAAGGAAAGTCAAACTGCTCACCTCAAGATTGTCGGGAAGATATTTCCTCTCTAAATCCCAAGGTGGTAACTCAGCAAACATCACCATTAAATGATCAATAAATCTAAAAGCCAAAATACATATGTTAACTTAGACAAAGTATTCCATAGTTTCTAGTTTTTCCTGTTGTTTCGTTGTTGCATCTGAATAGTTCAGCTTCAGTAATCTATATCGCTGCATTTGAAATATGGTAAAAATACATTAGCAAATTAGATAACAGACTCAAAAGTAAGTTTAAATCCATATAAAGGTCATACTCACTTTCCTTCCAACTCATTGCTTCCCTAATGAGAGCAAGGCCACGTTTTAACTCATGCTATTGGTTACAAACTTGAGCAATGCAACACCATATTATTTATAACTTTTTACTTTCACACTGAAAAACACGTCAAGCACTCTACATTTTGTCTAAAATTGATTTCCCTTCCACATGGTCCTATCAGCACCATGCTTCATTGGATCACAGTGCCCAGAATAAGCCTGTGTGTCAGAGGCAGGATTACTTTAGTACTTCAGGATTGCCAGTGGCTGAATTGTTCGAGGAACCCATTTTTACTTTCTTTAGTCATGAAAAGGTGTACTCAACAATACTGTAAGAGAACTATAGCTTTACTAACCTGTTTGCATTGTAATTTTGAGCTGTGAATTTGTCAGTAATTCTGAGGAATACACATGCCTCCCACAAAAAAGCCACAAATTTCAACTTCACAAGGCCAGAAAGTGAGGTTTGTATCAAGAAAAGTGGAATTCCCACCTTTCCAGTCACTTGCTTATAGTCTGAAAGGTCTGCAGCATGTCAGTCAAGCCCCAGGAAAAAGTCCTGGGTCACTGCTGCTCACAAAAGGTCTCTTTTGGGAGCATCTTACAATTTTTGGGTTTATTCCTCCTTCTGAAACTCACATACTTGGAGGGCTTCTAAACAGCACCTTAATGAAAAGCATGCACGTGCATGGGGTACGGGTATTACTGACCACTGCTCCTGGCCTGCACTGGAAGCCCCTTTAACCACGCTGGCTAGACATGATGTGCTTCTCCCCACTATACATTTATTTAGCCTCTAGACTTTGGTCCCCCAATATTTTAAGCAGCATTTCTAAATCATAGAATAATTCAAGCTGCTAGGGACCTCAGGAGGACATCTAGTGCAACCTCCTGCTCAAAAGCAGCATCAGCTACGAGAGGATAAGTCTGGAGCTATTTGGTCAGCAGGACAGTGCTTTGCCTGCTGTCTCTTCTCACTCACTCACAGACCTCCTTTACTCAAGGCTGATGCTGACAGTGCATTCACCTCGTGTTCTCGTTAAAAGCTGCAATGAAGTCCGTTTGCTCGTGCTCTGGGTACAGAAAGAGGACAGGCCAGTTTAGGTTGCCATCAGCATCTAAGTGCACCTTTGCCCCCATGGCATTGTCAGAGTGGAATCCATCCAAGGACATCTCAGCCAAACCATCTGACATTTCCTCCTCCTCATTTGAAGGCTCAAGAACCACCTTGATATTTCTTTCCTACAAGGGAAGGACAAAAAAGGGGGGTTGGGAGGGGGAATATGATCAGGGAAACTAGCAGTCAGTAGAAGGAGAAATCATGTCACTCATACTAAAGGGTCTGCTCTTAAACATGCCACCAAAAGCCTTCCTACAGTATGGGACAGGTGACTGCTCCTCCCAGTAAAATCCAGAACCTCAGCGAGACTTCCAGACTCCTTGTACAATGGATGAGGAGAGCTGGAAATCCAGAGGAGCCAGCATGCTGAGAGAAAAGCCTGAGAAAATGTCAGGGAAAAGGATGCATCCAAAATGCTGCTTTGGGGGAGTTAGCAGGCATAAGTTCAGGATGCAACCACACCCACCCACCCCAGAGAACATCCTCTCTTTCAGAGAGCTGAAGAAGGCTCACTCTTTTCTTCTGACAGACAACTGCAGAAAAGGAGATCAGAGTTTGTGTAATAGCCCACAGTATTTTAACATAGCCCCAACATTTGCTGAGGAAGTAAAACATCCAGGATCGTTTTTCTCCTCCACCCTATCAGGTGGCCTCCTCTGTTCTTCACTGAAGTGGTGCCTGCTGGCAGCAAAGGCAGCAAGCTTCACTGGGCCAGTGTGATGCTACAGCCCACCAGGCAGGCACCCTCCTGGATTCTCGATTCAGCTTCTAATACTGGGTTTGTATTTTACATTAACTGTTATCTGAAATACATATATAAAATACAGTTCCCCTGGGAACTGAGGGCAAAGCCACGCAGATGAGGAGGATCATGGTTTTGACTCAAAGCTTTTTGGCTCTAGCCCTCAAAAACCTGCACGTGAAAACAACTCGAGACAAGCAGGAAAACTATTGGAGGAAAAAAATAAAACCCTCATTAGCCCACCTTTATTGCTGCAAGCAAGCTTTCCTTTTGACACTGTTCTTTCCTCTCCATCACCTTTGCTTTCCTTGCATCCCGCTGCTCAGCTCGCTGCACATAAGAGAAGGTTGCATCATGGTCACACACAGCAAGTCAACCCTCGTCATTGCTCTAATCTGCTGACGAGTGGAGAAATCAGTTCGGATCTCCAAAAAGATGCCAGCTCTTTCAGCTATATATCTCAACAATACACATCATGCAGAACCACCACTACATTCTGTTTGTAGAAATTATACTACACGCAAACTTATATGGAGCAGTCTCCATCAAGGGAGCCTAAAGTAATTCTTGACACAAAATGGGCAGAATAGACCAATCCTGGGATAGGCACAGTAGACTCTAGGCTGCCATAACATTTACCTTTAACTTGTCCGCTTTAGCTATCACTTCCATGAGCTTTTTCTCTTTTGAGTCTATTCGCAAGCCCTCCTCACACCATGCTATTGCTTCAGAGAAATTCTTTAGCTCCAAGTGACAGAGAGCTCCTGAAAGGATTAAGATTTTAAGTTTCTGGCATTGGAATCAGTACACAACTGTTATGCAAACTGGTAGTTATAAAGACATATACAACAGTAGATGCTATTGCTTTGCAAGGTAATTTTAAATGGTAGTATTCCAGTGGGTGTACTAAGCTGAGAAGAAAATCTAAAATACTTTAGCAGTTACTGTAGCATTTGCTAGTCAGAAATTGGTAGAGTGATGCCATCAGTGTCTGTTACAAGTAAAATTATATCATTAGAATTCACATTTCAACATCTGTATCATAAGGTAAAATAAAGCAGTGATTTCCATGGATTAAGAAGTGATGAAAAAACAAAAGACACTGGAGAGCAGCAAAAGTTATGTTCTACAGAAACACATCCAAAGTTGTTTTACAGATATGGAAGCTGAAGAAGAAAAAGACAGCATTTAGATCAAAAATCCAAACCAAAACGCAGAGCTCTACTTTTGTCAGATACAGGAATAACAAAACAAGAGAAGCAAAGATACCACCTACAGCTAGTGCTCTATGTTTCTGAAACAAATGCAATTCTGAAACAATGTTACTCTTAGCAATTTAGAGTTTGTAAACACTGTTCTTTAACACACACAAACACTCAGTGAAACAAAGCGAAACTGAACAGGCTGTTCCAGGGCTTATAACAATAACAGCAAGACAAGTTAAAACAACATATTCAAGGCTGCTCTGAAAGGACATTCCTTCCACTCCATGCTATAACACATGCTTTAATTCTTACCTCTTACGATTGCTTTGAGATGGGTGGGCTTCAGCTTTCTGGCCTGGATTGCATCGTTGAGAGCAGAACGGTAGTTACCTACAAACAAAGTGAAACTGCTCAGAACCCTTCATTTATATTTCAAATCCAAGCAGACTTGAAGGCAACAAAAACCTTACGCAGAGGCTCTGTAATCCACTGCTTCTACAATCACTGTGAGACAAGTGAAGGAGGAAAGAACAAGTTAACAGCAAAAAAATAAAGGATAGGAATCAATTGGACAGACAAGAGACAAATAACATGACTGTGGGCAGACCACTGCCAACATGCAACACCATGAAAGGCCAAAAGAGGCCAATCCTTGCTGCGTTGATGCCGTTGGTAGGACAGGCAGTAGCTTGAAAATGTGGCAGTGAAGGAGTGATAAAACATTTCGCTCCAGCCAATGCTGCAGCTCAGCGCGCACCCAGCAGAGCCTGAGGTCCCACCTCCCCCTGAACCGGCTCAGCATTGCAGCCACCGGCTGCGCCACATCTTGCAAGGAGCAGGACACAAACCCCACAGCCGTGCCTGGGGGCAGTGCCAGGTCCAGAGGGCCCAGGGCGTCTTTTGGTCACGACTAAGCTACTTGTTATGTCGTGCTAGAAAAGAGGGAGAGAGGAAACCCGGCGTGGGCTACCCAAGTGTGCCTGTGCGGCCGCGCGGTTGGTGTGCAGCACGGCAGCCAGCTCCGGGTCCTCGCACTTCTTCCTCAGCCCTTCCGTGTAGGAGACGACGGCCTTCCTGTAGTCCTTCTCCCTGAAGTACTCGTTGCCCTCATTCTTGTACAACCTGGCGAGCTCTGCAGGGAGCGGGCAGGGCGCTGAGCGGGGATGCACGGGGCACCCCCGACCCCCTGCATCCCCTGAACCAGGCCCCCGCATGCCCCGAACCAGGCCCCCTGGCCCTGCACACCCCCTGAACCAGCCCCCCCAGCCCCCAAACGGGCCCCCCGCACCCCCTGAACCAGCCCCGCACCCCTCTGGACCGGCCCCCCCAGCCCCATGCACCCCCCGAACCGGGCCCCCGGCCCTGCCCGCCCTCAAACCGGCCCCCCGGCCCCATGCACCCCCTGAACAGGGCCCCCAGCCCCCGCAGCCCCCAAACTGGCCCCCCCGGACCCCAAACTGCCCCCCCCGGCCCTGCCCGCCCCCAAACCGGCCCCCCGGCCCCATGCACCCCCTGAACAGGGCCCCCGGCCCCCGCAACCCCCAAACTGGCCCCCCCAGACCCCGAACTGCCCCCCCCGGCCCTGCCCGCCCCCAAACCGGCCCCCCGGCCCCATGCACCCCCTGAACAGGGCCCCCGGCCCCCGCAACCCCCAAACTGGCCCCCCGGCCCCCGAACTGGCCCCCCCGGCCCTGTCCGCCCCCAAACTGGGCCCCCAGCCCTATGCACCCCCTGTACAGGGCCCCCCCGGCCCCCGAACCGGCCCCCCGGCCCTGCCCGCCCCCCGAACCGGGCTCCCCAGCCCCCCGCACCCCCCGAACCGGGCCCCGGCCCTGCCCACTCCCTGAACCGGCCTCCCGGCCCTCGAACCGGGGCCGCGGCCCCCAGCCCGGCCCGCGACCCGGCCCCACCGCCACCTGCGGGGCTCCGCTCCTCGTCGAAGAGCATCGACTGCAGGCAGGCGAGCTCGGGCTGCCGCGCCGCGTCGATCTCCGCCGGGCACCGCTTCATGAACATGGGGATGGCCTCCAGCTCCTGCCGGCACGGGCCGCGCGTCAGCCGGGCCGCCGCCGACCGGATCAAACTGGACCGGACCGGACCCGCTCCCGCCCCCCGCCGCCGCCGCCCCACCTGCTCCCAGGTGCTTTCGTTGAAGCCGCCCCGGTAGCGCGGCGCCTCGCCGCCCGCCCCGGCCTCCGCCATGCTGCCGCCCCGGCCCGACCCGCCCCTTCCGGCAGCGCAGCGTCCGTCGGCCCCGGCCCCGCCCCCTTCAGACCCGCCCTGCCTCTCCGGCCCCGCCCCTTCCCGCCCCTCAGCCTCCGGCCACGCCCCTTATGCCTCCTGGTCACGCCCCCATTCAGCCCCCCCCCCCCCCGCTACCTCTCGGCCCGACCCAGCGTCTTCAGGCCCCGCCCCCTCCAACGCGGCCCCGCCTCCCTACCAGCAGCCCCACCCCCTCCAGCCCGGCCCCGCCCCACAGCCTTCAGGCCCCGCCCCCTCCAGCCGGGCCCCGCCCCCACCTGCCGCACCTCCCCCCCACCGCCCCCACGGCCCCACGAGAGCCGCGGCCCGGTGCAGGCAGCGCCCGTGCTCTTTATTGTGGCCCCCCGGGCTGGGCTGGGCCCCTCAGCGACCCCCAGGCGCCTCCTCCTGCAGCCGCCCCGGCCCACGGCCCAGGGTGCCCCAGAGGCATTGTGGGGCTCCATGGGTGCGCGGGGGCGAGCGGCCCGCACCCGCCACCAGGCTGGCGAGGCACAAGTGGCCACCGACGCCTCCGAGCTGTGCCGGGGGCTGTCCGGAGCTGGGGAGGATGAGCCGTTGGGAACCATCTGGGAGGATCCAGAAGCATCTGGAAGCACAGAGCCACCACCCCGCCGAGCCATCCTTGCGCAGCCCCCAGCCCCCGCGGCCTCGCCCCCACCCCGGGCAGCGCCGGGAGAGCCGGGCAGGCCTGGCGGCGAGGGGCCGCGTTCGGCGCGGAGGAGAGCCCCGGGGGGGGGGGGCTGAGCCCCTGGGAAGGGCACCCCCCCGGCTTTGGTGCAGCCAGCTTTGGACCTCGGACCACACCGGTCCCAGCGTCAGAAGAAATCCACCGCCCCTCCGTGTTTGTGGAGACCCAAGCACACCTCCTTCGCTTACTCTTGCTTACGGCGGTCAGTTCTGGCTCCCTGATTTCGTCCATGTGCGTGACCAGAGACCCTGAGCGTGCCACACGCGTACCGGTTACACTTTCAGAAGTGTGACTTCCCTGCTCAGTCTTCCCCAAAGTTTCAAAATCCTGAAGTGCGCTCACCGGTGCTGGAGAAGCCTGAGCCTTAGCCAAAGCCCCCTAAAATAACTAGGAGTTTTTCCATGGCCTTTATCGCGCAGATCTGAGCCAAAGCCAACACTTTTTTCGAGGACAACATGTAGAGGAGATCCTACATGACTAGCCCAGAGAGACACTGGTGAGCGGGGCCCTGGAAGGAGCACAGAGCTCAGGAAAGGTGCTGTGTTAAGCACCCAGTACTAAATTCTGGGATTTCCCTCACACAGCTCTGGCTTCTATGGAGTTAGAGAATACCAGATTTTCTCCATTTACCTACGAACACGGCTGCAGCCCTCTGCAGAGATGGCTGTGAGTTCTTGAGGTAGTAGTGGCTCTGGAACAAGAAGCTCTGGGCATTTTCTCCATGTTTTTTCACCTAAAACAGAAAGAACCGCATGAGATGGAAGCCAAGCAGTAGGGGTGAGCTTTTATAATTCCCGGTGACCCTACACACAAAGCACTGAGCGAGCCAATATCTGCATTTGTCACCAAACGTATTGCAGCGAAGCCCAGGAATCATGTACCAGATCCTTGCAGATTTTCTTCACATCCTCTTGATGGCTGTGCCAGGCCTTCTTGTAGCCAACCTGCTTGGGCAGCTTCCAACCCAGGAGCCGGGCGCACTCCTTCAACGCTTTCCTGCATTTCTGCGAGACAGGATGGTGCTGCCAGAGTTACTAGGGCTGTGGACTAGTGACATGCTGGTAACACCTCCCAGTAAAACCCCAATAGCTATGGCTCCCTGCCACCTCGGGGAGCAGGCATAGCTCACGCCAGGTGCAGAGAGAGGAGCAGAGGACGCTCTGGCTATGGAGTGTCAATCTGAGGGAGGGTTGTGTGAAGATTTTGGCTCCTGAGGTTTTGAGCAACACTTGGGACTCGCCTTGGCAATGTCAGGATTCCCCTCTTGCGAGTGCAGGAGTAGCGGGAGGAAGCTGTCCAGGAGCTCTTCGGTTTTAATGAGCTCCTGTCTCTTCTTCACCTTCTGGAGCATCACCCCAAAGAGAGAAATGGCAGCCAAACGCACGCTCGCTCTCTCCTGCGAGGAACACAACCACGGGGTCAGGAGCAGCTTCTTCAGTGCACAGTCGTACTCACATCTTGCAAGGGACTGACAGGCCCAGCCCGAAGGAGTTGTCCTCCTCCTCCCACGCTAGGGCCTGATGGAAATTCTCCTTGAGACTGTCACAGGGAGTCACTCTGGGACAGCAGCAGGGTTCTTAGGAAAAGGTGTCTGCTTTGTATGGAGAAATTTTGAGAAGCCGTAATATACTGAATGGCTTCATCACAAGACAGCTGGAAACTAAAAGATTTTTAGAAGTAGGTACAAAAGTGATACAAGTGAGCTGAGGCCTTATTCTTGGTGCAGGTTCTCCAGCTACATTAGAGGTCCTTCTGCAGTCTTGCTTTTTGATAAGGAGAAGCTACACAATACGCTGTTCCTAGCTGGATGCATTGGTGCGCTGTATGCACCAGCACAGGTCTGGATCTTTCAGGATGCTCAATCCCCACAGTTTCTATTGACTTCATTAATATGAGGTACTGGTCATCTTTTTGCTTAAGGCCACAACATCCTGTATACACAGTCACAACGAGCTCTTCAATTGCACTTTGCATGCTTTGGGTAGCCAAGGGGCCATATGGTTTGAAAGAAATCATGCAGTGTATTGCTATGCAGGTGAGACATACGAACATCACCTCAGGCACAAATCCTTTTTCACATGCCACTGCAGAGCCCAAACTGCTAGACATGGCTATAACACCTTCACCAGGACACAGCACGCGACACGCAGGGGGCTGCCAAAAACATTCTCCCATTCCCATGAGTAGTCAGGGCCACCTGCAGTTTTGGAAAGCAGCTCCTCATTCCCCTATCCCCAGCCCAACACTATTTCCTTACGTCGTCAAAGAGGAGCCTGAGGGGTCTGGTGATGCAGCTGGTGTAACTCGCTTTCTCCAGGCCACTCAGGATATTCCCGACGTTGGCAAGCGCTTCCACCACCAGCCTCCCGTCCACTCCCTGCAAGCTTTTCATCATGGCTGGCACCAGGTCCTGGACGTCCTGCACGGGAGAGAGGTCACCGACTCCCTGATGCAGCATCTACCCAGGCCTTAGGACCAAATACAACAAAAACAAGACAGTTTTGGAAACAACACTTCCAAACCGTGAAAAACCTCCTAGGAAAATAGCAATTTCCTTTAAAAGAGACATTCAAGTGAAATCACGGCAGATTGCTTTCCATCCTGTCTCCTCCTGGAGTTCGTTTCTTGCTCGCGAGCTCGGCATAACGGCAGCGTGCTGCCTCCGGGGGAGAGAGGGGATGCACAGGCATGTAACGCGCAAACAGCAGTTGGGACCTGGGGAAACACTTTTGTTATGCTTATTTCCTTGCTGCAGCAATGAGTGACACCTTCGCAAATTTGAAAGTCAACAATTTAAAGCAGCTCAGTATTGCATCTCTTCCCAGGAAAATAAGGCAGCTGAAAACAGCTGATGAAGAGATGTAGAAATAAAAGTCTATGTACAAGAGAGAGGACTGGGATGGTGAGACAAATACTGTTCCGATTAGAATGTACCCGGTGAGATGCAAACATTTCTTTCTTTCTTAATGCATGGCTTTAAATATAGGCAGAAGGTTTATGTGAGTGACTGTCTCCTTTTCAGGGGTTCGATAGCCGTTGGAGGTGTTGCCTGCAGCAGCTCCGTGCTGACAGAGCAGGATCTGTTTCAGATCCATCAGCAGCAGATCTGCAGGGCTATGAAACCGGCCAAGAGAAATCCAGACTGTTACTGAGCCCTCAGGTGTAATAACACCGGCTTTTCTCAGGTAGAAAACAAACACGACTTCACCTTTCTGGGCCACTTTATGATGGTTATCAGTCCTTTGACACACAGTGCCCGCATAACTGGATCGCAATCTGCAAGTCCCTTCACGAGGCGGGTGACTGAGTATTCTCGTGGGAGCCGCTTAGCCTCCGGCATATGGAGGAGCTTAAAAAAAAAGAAAACAAAACACACACAACCCGATGAGCACGTCACTATCAAGTCGGAAAACAGCTAATTCCTTGTCTGGCTTGATTCCCTGGTAAGTGCTGCCAGACTGCTCTGAACAGATTGCTGCGAACGCTCCAACATGCATGATGACAACTAGTTATGTCTCCTACATGGAGCGGCACGGATCTCCTTCCATGTGCACGTCAGCTGTACGAACAAGCCTCCGCTTCGCATGACAAGGAAAAGCCTGCAGACTGAGTAGGAACAGTAAGCGCAGGTGGGCTGAGAGCGGGAGTGGAACCACGTGCACCTTGCAGGAGGAATGAGCTGTTTTGTACGCTTGCAGGAAAAACACATCAAATAGGATTTCTTGTCCCTGTGGCCAAACTTCTCCAACAGGAGTGAACACAAGGGGACCCATGTGTGTGCAGCCTGTCTGGAACTTGGCCTCCTGAGACAGATGCCAAAGTTAGGCAGCCCTGTTTGAAAATTTAGAGATAGTCATAAAATGTACATACATAGCCAGGCCTACATCTGAGGAAAGAAAGGACAAAACTAATGCAAAGGACTCCAAGATCCCAGTTTGGTCTATGTTGCAAACCATCCTGGGGAAAGAGCCCAGTTTCCACATCGATAGAGTGCTCATCTCTGGCAATCCTATTCCATGTCCCAAACACCATGAGACCCCTGGAAGGGAAATGCCGTAGCAAGGCAAAGCATGTTTGCCGTTTCCTCTGCACTCATCATTTCCTGGAATTTCTCCGATTTCACAGAGCGCTCCCCAGCTTCCCCCCAGCTTCCCCCCAGCTCGGTTAATCCAGGAGAGCAGATACTGAGTTGAAGGTCAGGGGATTTGCCAGGAAAGAAGAGCTAAAGCTAGTACCCTTCTGAACCACAAAAGCTCATGTTGAGCTAATGAACCTCACCTCAACAAAAAAGGCCATCGCTGTGATTTTGAGCTGCTTGTCCCCTTGTTCAAGGAACGGGACCAGATGATACAAGATCCTCCAAAGCTCACAGCAATTGTGGCGGACCATGGCTCTGTGACAGCAGATAAATGTCCTTTTTGTTCTTGGGGAAAAGTCACTAGAGTTTTTCAAGAGAGGGACTGAAAGAACACAATTGCAGGCAGCAACTTACCTTGCAAGCAGGGTCACACCACGGTAGTGAGTTTTGGGACTGGTGAGCATGTCCCAGCCTCTCTCCTTCTCCACAAAGGTGAATTCATAGTGGCAACCCATCTTCAGGAGAAGGGTCTTGACTGCCTCCACCACACAGCTGTGAATTGAGAGCAGCACCAGCAGAGAGGGATCACATCAGCCCGGATCTCCTCTGGCTGAATATCACCACAGCATATGGCAGGTCTTGAGAGCAATGTGTTGACCACACTGATGGGACAGACCTACATCGCACACACACATTTACAATGCACACTGCGCCCAGCTCGGCCATGCAGCCACACCACAGGAGGCTTTCAGCAGCAGGTTCGGCAGGCATCTCCCGCAGGGGTGGCAGACTGGTCCTGCCTTGGACAGGGAGGAGGACTAGGCGGCCTCTTAAATTCTGAGAGAACATGGGTCTACTACAAAGTCCTCAGTGCCAGTGGCACGGCTGTTGCTTGTGACCCCTAGATGCAGCAGATCCAGGAGCTGGGGCCAGTCCCCATGGGCTAGACAAGTCCCTCCCAGAGTTCACTGCCCAAGGCAGGATGGCAAAATCGGAGGAAGGCCCATGGAGATGACACCAGTGAGTGCCACTGGGATGGGCGTTAGCGCATCATCAGGCAAGGCACGGCCGCGTGCTTGCAGGAACAAGGCTGAGGAGAATCTCTTTGTCTCTGCCTTTGGGATTTCCACCTTGGCCTTTGCTTGCTGGAGGTGGTGGAGACCCACCGTGGACCACACAGAGCAGCACAGCTGGTGTGAGTTGTAGGGAGACAACAGGGCACTTGCCGGGAGCTGTGACAAGGGGAAGGTGCTGCCATTACAAATTCACGGGGGTGGGAGCTGTCACGAGAAAGGCACACTTGGCCGAGGACAGACGGAAAAGGGCCCAGACCGTGAAGCCAACAGTGGGCACGCGGGGCAGAGCTGCTGGGAACACATGCCCCGCAGCACCTCACCCTTCCCCGTCCTCACCCCGCGGCGAGCAGTCCCCTCTGGGATCCCCGGCTGTCTGGCACAGTGAGCCCTGCGCTGTAGTGGGCCTGGACCAGCAGGGCCATCAGCAGGCGGGGGAACAGGCGGAAGGTGACCGCGCTCGTGCCCTTGTGCACGGACAGCACTTCGCACACGGCGCTGGCTGCCTGGGGGGGGAAACACACACGCGATGCTAAAATCCCTTCGTGCCTTCCTTGTCAGCTCAGGGACCCTTGCTTGGAAAAGGGGCAGCTGAAGGGCTGGGGATTCACCCATCCCTGCACAGGTTGTCATCTCCGAGGACAGGAAAGGACTAGCTGGTGGGTAGAGCCTTGGTTTGGGGAGCAAAAGGCAACAGCTAGGACACAATATTTCATGGGAAGAGGGTACATGGTTGGAGAAGGGGAGCATTTCCGCAGGGGTGCTGTCCTGTCTCTCTCCTGCAGCAGTCACTGGGCCCGATCCTCTGCCCTAGTGCCTGTACCAGCTCTCCTCTAGGGAGACGGGAACGTCCTGTCAGAAAGCTCCTTACGACTACGGGTGCGGTGGATGCTTTCTCCCCCGCGACACCTGGCCGCTCCTGCAGCCTCCGCAGCAGGATGTTCATGAGGCGGTGGGTGTCTGGAACCACTCTGGCCTTGATGAGAGCCCTCCACATCCCAGCAGCATCCCTGCAGGATCAGGAAGGCCATCACACAAATGGGCACTCGCAGCGCTGCGTTCCCAGCACGCCTGCAGCAGCCCCACAGCCACCACTGGAGAGAAAGCTGTAACCATAAAGCTGTTTAGTTCCTGACACCAGCTCGGGTACCAGGCTAGAGCAAATTCTGGTGCTCCCACATAGGAGGGAGGTCCTGTGCCACCAGACCCTGTTCCAACTGGCCACCCCCCCAAATTGGTGTAGACACGCTGATCAGCTCAATTTGGTCATACAGGGCATTGGCAAAAACTCGAGATCCCTGTTATCAGGAAGGCAGTGGGGAAGGTGCTGAAAGGGAGCACGAAGAAATGGCAGTGAGTCTGCAACCTGCTGTGGCAAGAGAGGTATTTGCTACACGACCAAGCTAAGACTGCTGAGAGGGTAGAAGCAGCAAGATATACAAGAGCGGAGGGCTCTCCATACTTGTCCAGGGGCAGCTGGAAGCTCAGGAGGGCCGAGGTGACCTCTTCCATGAAAGTGTGAGTCAGGAAGAACAATAATGTCATGATTACATGCCGAGCTTGGGACTGGTGGAGGTTCCTGAGGTGGTGGTAGAAACCGTTCACAAGTGTGGGCACCTAGAAGAGAACAGGGCTACATGCAGGTGATGTCCTCTGTACATCATGGAGGCTCTGCACTTATTTTTCAGGCTTCTTACCTGGTTTTTTACAGTCCATTTGCAACCCAGGCAACATCAGCACAACATGCAATGAAAGCGTCCCACTTCTGGTACCTCTAAACCTTCCCACACATCCGAGAGATAACTACCTGTGCTTGTAGCCCATGCTTATACTTGTTCAGGATTAAAGTCAGGGCGGCTTTTGATGCTTCCATGTTGCTCTCACTGGCTTCCTTCAGGCCCCCTGTAACTGTCAGTATAAGATCTGTCAGCTGATCGGGGGTGAGAAGCTGTCCCAGTTCCTGATGGGAGAAGAAACAAAACAAATAGTTCCCCAAGCCCAAGGTAACTAAGCTGCGCATGGTGCGACTGGGCAGGTATCAGGCTTTCATTTCCAGTATAAGAACTATGGAACGTCGCCCAGTGGGGCCACATTCAAAACATGCAAGGAACTTCTTGCTGCAGGATGCTGCAGAAGCTACCAGTTTCCATGGATTCAGAAAGGATCCTTGAACATGTTCAAGGAGGAGAAGTTCACTGGGAAAAATGGAAGAAACCCAGGTCATCTGAGGAAGTCCCTGAGCCACAGGTGTTTGGGAGCTGGGGGACCACTCAAAGTGTTTCTCCCTCCTTATGCCCCAGGCATCTGGTTTTGGCCAAGTCTCCACATCTGCAGCAGTGCACGAGGGAAGATGTGGTTCAGGTAAAGACCTCAGTTCCCTTAAAAGATGAGTGTGAGAAGCATTAGGGATTTGATTCCCATGGATGGCATCAGTGCAGGAAGAGGCTATGAAGGTGCAACCAGAGGCGACTGGCATTTCTGAGCAGAGCAATACTGAAAACTTTCCATTTGGATGTGATGCTTCGACTTTTCTTCCTCTTTTGCATTACAGTACAAACCTGAAACATCTGAACCCACATAGGCTGAGCAGTGCGATTTTCTGTTTGCCCTGCACGGAGCTGCTGCAGGAAGCAGCTTTCTCCCAGCCAGGACGCAGAATTTACCTTGATTAATTCCAGGAAGTTCGCGCGCATCTCAGAGCAGCCTGGCAAATCCAGCTTCTCCTCCTGCCCGTGTTGTTGTTCTGCTTTTCCCCAACCCATCCTCGTGCCAGGTGCTAGGAAGTAAAGATGCATCACTCTGTGCTTCATGACTTGTTTGCCCGCAGACCGAGACACACGCCACGAGGCAGCAGAGCTGTGCTGGCTAACGCCGCTTCCACGGCAAACACGAGAAGCATCCCTGGATCCTCCTCCAGCCGGCCTTGCTTAATGCACGCTTGTAGCAAACAGCACAAGCTCCCTGAGAGAATTTGCTAATGCAGTAAACCATTTACAGAAGTTTAACGCAAGTGTGAAATGCTCCCTCCTTTGGGGAAGAAACCTCTGTTCACAGCTCTGCTGCTCCTTGCAGCCGTGCATCCATCCGCCGCCCCCCTGCACGTGGCCCCTCGTACCTGCTTGCCGCTTCATGAGCGAGTGGAGGAAATGCAAGCCTTGCAAAGCCTGGCTGCTAACGTCCACCTCCGGGGCCCCGACACACGCGACCAGCCGCCCAGCTAGGAGCCCAGGCCTGGGAAATGTGGGCGATGCCTGGGTGAAGTGAAGGGCAGGGCAGCAATAAGGGCACTGCTTTCTTATCAGACCCACGAGAACTGTCCCCACCCGGAGCCACGCTGCCCACCACCAAGGATCGCTCACGTGGAAGTGAGGATTGCTGGCTGCAGATTTTAGCAAGCCGAGGGTGGTGCTCACAGCTCTTGTCCGCTCGTGGACCTTCTCCGATGCCATCCACGGGGCTACGTGCTGTCAGGGGACCAGGGAAGGCTGCGTTAGCGGCTGAACAAAAAGACACCCTGGCATGACTGCACAGCCCTCGCACACACCCGGTCCCACCATCCCCCTAGGAAAAGGGCCCATCTTCCTGCTTGTGCTCAGGCTTTTCCAGTGTTGGGGCAAAATTTCCCTGACTCATACCTACGGCAAGGGAAATACAGCATGAGCACCGCAGTGCAGAGATCAACCTGACCCCCTCCGGTGATGAACGCTATCTAGGACGCCAGCTGCACAAAGCAAAACCGCAATTACGGGAGCACAGACCCTGCCACCCCCACGCACGCCTCTTGCGAGCGGAGCCCCCGCTCCCCGCGCAGGTGCTGCTTACGTCCAGGAGGCCCTGCAGCTCGGCAGGGTTTGCTTTCTCCCCAGGGCCTCCATCAGCTCAGCGTGCACGTGCTGAGAAGCAGAGGAAAAACAGCGTTTCCCAGAGCCGAGGGAGGCTTGGGAGAGCGCAGCCCATGCTGCTCTCACGGATAATGTGGTGCAGCAGCAGTTCTTATATCTCTGCAGCTCAGGCCTGGGAAAGAGGCTGCAATGCTGGGCACAGAGCTTTTCTCCTTAGCCCAGGAAAGGGGCAACTACTGGAAGCTGAGGGGAGGGTTTCTTCTGCAAGGCCAGAGCAAGGCTGACGGAGACCACAGGGACCATCTCCAGCCAGATGCTTCCCAAATACGTTTGCTACTTGAGTCGGGTGTCTGACAGCCACAAGGGCAGCACGGTCTGCCGCAGCACGGCTCCGAGCTCCTGTGCTCGGTGCAAGGCTGAGGTGGAGGGAGGCCTCCAGAGGGATGTAAGGTGAAGCCCTGCAGAGCAAACACACGCTTCTGCGCTGGGAAAGAAGGGACAGACCACCCGCACACCAGCCACGTGTGGGCAGACAAAGTCACCTGGGCACTCGCTGTGTCGGCCTCCGCCAGGGTCTCGGTTGAGGGGAGGGGGAAGGTGCTGGCCAGGCAGGTGCTGACCGCCGCCGACTTCTCCTTCGTCTCCAAGAGCGGCTGTGTCTGACTAAAAGGGAAAGGGGCTCAGGTCGGACAGCCTTTTGCTGAAGAGGTGCAGGCAGGGCGCTGAAGTGCAGAAGGTGCCTTGCCCTTGCAGGAACCCAGGGCAGAGCTCAGCCCCGTGCCCGAGGGGCTCAGTGCAAGCCCAGGGCACGGCGGCCACAGCCTCCTACGTGGGACAAGCTCTGATGGAGCAGCAGCCAAGCCCAGAGCAGAGCCCCTGGGTGCACTGCCATGAGGGGGGTCAGATCCATGTAGAAGATCGATAACAAGAGCTTGGCCACACATCTGGGGACATCAGGCCCAAGCAGCCATGTGGCCAGTCCTTGCTAAGCGGCGTGGCTCTGTCCCCATCCACACGCACAAAGGGGCCTGGCAGACCCGGCGTCCCTGCCGGGTGCATTGCGTACCTGAGGTTGGCAATGAGCAGGAACCCTTGGCAGCGCGCTACGTTGGCAGAGACATCCCACAAGCCCTGTGGCAGGTTGTTCAGGTGCTCCTGCAAGCCCAGGGGAGACTGGTATCAGAGAAGGGATCTCCCAGCTCAGACACCTGCTTTAGCTCCTCTTGGCATCCATGATGAGACTTGCAACTGCGCTCCTCTGCCAGGAGCCTGGACTCAGAGCGAAATATTCCAAGCCTGGTGCCTCCAGGTATTTGGTGACCACCTTTGTTTGCAAGCAGCCGAGATTACTTCGCAATAGCCAGAGATGTGTCTGAGCTCTTCGTGAACCTCTGCCCTGGCATGCCCATCCTTGAAACACTGCTGTCCATGTGACCCCTGATGGGACCCTCCCCTCCCCAGATCTTACCAGGACCTGGTGGATAAGCGTGAGCTTCTGGCTGTGATGGTAGGCAGTGTCCTGGGCCGCCCTGTTGGCTCTGTCATCGATTTCCTTCTCCAGCCACGGAGCCACCTTACAGAGAGGACAAAGGCTCCCACCAGTGCCCCGGGTTCCCACATGAGACCACGGAGAGAGATGCAGGCACCACCTTAGCAATGGGTTTTCCCTCCTTCCCCACTAGTGTCAGTCCACTCCCTAGGACTCGTCATCTGGCTGCTTTCTAAACCTTTCTGAGACCGTAGGAATCCCCAAAGCCCTCCCTCTCTGTCTGCCATCCCCGTTAGCTCATGGCTTTGGAAGGGGAGCGCGGGGAGCATTTTTTCTGGTAGCTCCTCCTGGCCCAAGTGCGGATCCCTGCCAGGATGCAGGACTGAGGCTGATGGCTTGCGAGGTCTTTCCCAGATGCACGTCTGCAGGGGGAGGATCGCGGCCCGAGCACGCGGGCACCATCTCTGCCCTACTACTGGGACTGACGTGCAGGCTGTGCCGGAGAGCAGGGCACAGGGCGGCTAAGGGACCCTCGCTGCCACGTCAGGAGGAGCACGCTCCTACCTGCGCGTTGTCCTTGCTCACAGCCGCCTCCACTGCCCGCTGCCCTGGGGCCGCCTCTCCCTGGCCCTGTCCCGCTGCCCCGGCGGCGAGGTCTGAATGGGAGCAGGAGGAGGATGGTTGCTGGCCGCGACTCGCTGATGGGGCTCCCCAGCTGGGAGGGGGTCTGGGGTCCAGCCACCCCCCACCTGAGGCGGCTGGGTGCTCAGCACCCTCTTCTCCCACCTGGCTGGGGCGCGGGCACGCCGGGCTCTGTGGGCTGGTGCTCCCCCTCCATGTCCCAGCCCTCCCGCACATCCAGCCGGGGCCCCGCGCTCAGCTGCCTCTGGAATCCCGTCCATGCCCTTGGCGGAAGCGTGACATCATGTGTGATGTCATAACTATTTACTGAGGAGCAGCCCCTTCCACTGGCGCGGACGCCACGTGTACCCGCACCTACGGCGGCAGCGCTCGCGCAGCTCCCTGTGGCAGCCAGCCTGCTGCTGGGCTGCCCCGCCGCGCATCCGCACCGCTCATCCGAACCCTCACACCCGGATAACGCCGCTCCGGGACCCCGCACCCGGATAACGCTGCTCCATGAAGCCCTTGATGTGCAGTCCCTGAGACTAGCGTGATGCCCCGGGACATGTGCTAAACGCCGTGCTTACCCCCAGGCCGCTGCCCTGCTGCCCGGAGCCTGGCCGTGGCACGGGGAGCTGCCCAGGAGCACAGCTGACACAGTGCCACCTTCCAGGGGACCCCAAGGGGATCCCCGGGAGCCGGGCTGCCAGTGTCGCCCTGCTCCCAGGCCCTGCACCACCCTGCAGCACCCGCTTACTTCTGCCAACAGCAACAAAGCAATCGGGACATTTTTACCCTCCCACTTTCCTGAAACCGGACTGTTGCCACCCCCCACAGCGTCAACACGTCCCCAGCAGCTACTGGCGTCTCCCCAGCTGGATCTACCTGCAGAACTGGGGTCAAGACGCCTAACACCAGTCTTCATTTTATTTCCTGCAGATTCATATTGCTAAGGCATTTTCACAGTGAAAAGGGCTCTCGCTTTCACCAGAGAAGAGCCCCCTTTTCTCTCCCTCTTAAAATCCAGCATTCAATAATTCACTGTCTGAAAGAGGCTGAAAGAAAACCCTCCCGCGCTGCTGCCTCTGCTGCTCTGTGCAGTCTACGGGGGAGAGGCCAGCCGCCTGCCCCGTGCGGGCAGCCAGGGGCTCACCCCACAAGCGGCACGAGGGTACACACAATTCCTGCGATTCCTTGAAAAGGACCCGGGGCTATTCACACACGTTCAGTGCAGCACAGATCACAGATTCAGAGACCGCGATTTTAGGGGACCCGCACTTTACTCAGCAACTCAATGACACCCTCCTTGGTGAGGAACATGACCTCGCCAGCATTCTGACTCCAAACCTCAAACACAGGGGGATCATCACAAACCCTCTTTCCAGCTATTACCACATAGGGATAACCCAGCTTGTTGGCGTCTTTTAGTCTTTTGCCAATGGTCAGCTGAGTCCGGTCATCCAGCACCAACTCGCCGGCGAGCTGAGGCACAGCTTCAGCAAGGTCATCGTACAGGCGCTCCATGAGCGCGGCTCCCTCCTCCTCCTTGCTGCCTTTCTTGGGGGGAATGAAGCAGACCTGGTAGGGGGCAATGAGGCCCGGCCAGCGGATGCTGTCCTCCGTGGAAAGCACCTCCACGGCTGCTGCCAGGATGCGAGTGACGCCCAGGCCATAGCAACCCATTTCTGCCAGCTGGAGCTTGTTCTCGGCGGAGTAGAAGGTAGCATTGAACACCGAGGAGTACTTGGTGCCCAGATAAAACGTGTGCCCCACTTCAATCCCCCGGGTCAGGGTTAGCGGTTCCCTGCACGTGGGACAAGTCGTTTGCTCTGTGCTCATCGTTTCCACGTTGGCCGCAAAATGCCCGGCGGGGCACAGGGCCAGCCTGTCCTCGCCGATGTCGGCCGGGAGCTGGAACTCATGCGACATGGTGCCCCCGATGCTGCCTGTGTCCGCCTGCACCTGCACAAAGTGAAGGCCCAGGGCCTCGAACACGCGGCGGTAAGCGTCGCACACCAGGCCGTAGGTGTGGCGTGCCGCCTCTTCGGAGGCGTCGAAGGTGTACATGTCCTTCATATAAAACTCCCGGCTGCGCAGCAAGCCGAAGCGGGGCTTGGGCTCGTCCCGAAACTTCCTCGTGACCTGGTAGAGGCGGAGGGGCAGCTGCTTGTAGGAGAGGTTGATCTGAGCGGCCACCAGGTCCGTCACCGCCTCCTCGTGCGTGGGCCCCAGGCAGTAGTCCTTGCCGTGCCGGTCGGCCAGCCGGAAGAGCTCGCGGCCCATTCGGTCCCAGCGGCCGCTGGCCCGCCACAGCTCCGCCGTGCTCAAGCTGGGCATGCTCAGCTTCTGCCCGCCGACGGCCCGCATCTCCCCGTCGATCACCGCGACGAGCTTCTCCACGGCCCGCACGGCCGAGGGCAGGTAGTGGTAGCAGCCGGGCGCGGCGGGGCAGATCAGCCCCCCCTGCACCAGCAGCTTCTGGCTGCGGCAGCCCGCCTCCCCCGGCCCCGGCCCCGGGCGGCCCTCCCAGCCCGCCTCGCCGCCCTCCCGCAAACTCCGCGGCTGGAAAAGCCGGGAGACCAGCAGCCGCCCGGCCGCGCCGTGCCCGAGCCTGCGGCCGCGCCGCCACCGGCCCGCGGCCGCGCTCAGGGCGGGCAGCAGCCCCCGCCGCCGCCGCAGCAAGGCCGCCATGGCGGCTGGGGGGCCGCTCGGGCACCCACGCGCCCGCAGGAAGCACCGCCCCGCCGCGCCGCCACGACCAATGGGGAGGAGGGCACCGCGTCACGTGGAGCCTCCCCGCCGGCAGCCTGTCCCCTGCGGGCGGGAGGAACTCCGGAAGTGGGCCGTCCTCACCGGCGCGGGGCCGTCTTTCCGCCGGGAGGCTCAGCCTCGGTGGTTCGCCCCCGACATGGCGGCCGGCGGGGGGCGCTGCGGGGCCTCCGGGCTCGTCCGGCAGCCCCGGCCCGGGCCCGGCGGCAACGGCGCCTCTGCGCCCACCGCACCTCCGCCACCCGCCCCGGACGCGGTCTGGAGGTCCGGAGTCACCGCGGCAGGCAGGGGCACCCGTGAACAGAGGGTGGCTGTGGATGGCCGCCAGCGCCAAGGGGCAGCTGCGCCAGAGCGGGGCTCTTCCAGGACGCTTTTCTCTCTCTATATATTTTTAATTAATAAAGTTTTAGCAAACTGAAAGCTTTGCAGACTCCGCAGCCATCCCTGGAGACTCAGAGGGGTGGTGACGGCTCATTTATCTCGGCCTTGAAAGGATCCGTCTCCGTTGCCTCGAACAGCAGCTTCGCCAGCCCCATCCTGCCGTGGGCGACCGCGGCTTTGGGGAGCTCCGTTGCCTCCGGCGAGGGGTTGTGGTGGGGCTCCCTCCGCTCCTGCTGCACCCGCTGCGGTGGGAATTTCTCCTCGGCCACCTTAACCCGCAGCTCCACCTCCCGCGTTAGCTCGTCCCTGCTGAGCTGCTTCTGGAGGAAGAGCCTGGGCCGTGTCTCCAGCAGGCACCGCAAGCTCTCGGTGGAGCCCACATCGTCCAGTTCGATCAATTGCCTGCTTGGAGCACTCCGTGGCTTCTGTTTCCTCCTCTTTAAGCCACAGGCATTTGCCTTTGAACAGCTGTAATTTGGGTATGGTCTTGCCAAGGTCAAACTCCATGGCTTTGGCCAAGAAAGCCAAGGCGTTGTTCAGTGCAGTTTCACCCACCAGGAACAGTCCTTGCATGGCCTCCACGCTCATATAGTAATAATCATGGAGGGGGGCAGGACAAAATGAGGCTGTCAGGAGAAAACAGACCAACAGCTGCCTCTGAAGGTGACATTCCTCATTAGGGTCTGTCCTGCTCCCATCCTTGTGTCTAATGTCTCCCACTACCTGGCTGCACATGGCTCCTCACTACCCGTAAGCTCTTTGAATTTATTCCCAGCCAAGGCTGATGTTAACTGTAGCAGTCCCTCAGCTGTCCATTTCTGGCATCGGCCCTGCTGCACCCCACCATCTCCCTTGCTTGCGCCTGACTAGAGCTGAGCCCAACCGGAGGGAAAGGCAGCCAAGGGCCAGGTCCTCAAGGAGCTGCCCTTGGAAATGAGATGCAAAGAGGAGACAGCTCTGGTGTGGGCTCATATGGCTTAGGCTGGAGGAAGGTGACTCCGTGGCCAACCCAGACATACTGGTAGAGACATATCCAAAGAGTGGTAAACTTCGCCCTCAGCCTCTGTGGCCCATCTTTGTGGCTGGGGGTTAATGAAAACCTGGAGGCACTGCAAGGAGCTGCCTCTGATCCCTTTGGGGGTATGCTGTGCCTGTCGTCTCCTGGCCCACGTCCAGGTTTGTCCTCAGGCTCAGACAAACCTTGAGGACCTTCTTGAGGTCATTTTTAGCATGCGTAAGCTTTCTCCTGTCAGGTGCAGGGGCCAGTCCCATCTTGGTGCACTTCAGATCTTGCGGGTACAGCTTCATGTGGCCCTGGACACCAGAGGAAACTCATCAGCTTGCTTTAGTGTCCAGTTGTAGCATGGATCCATAGGTGACAAGGCAGGCACTAACGAGTAGTAACGAGAGTATGAAATGCCACTGTGCATTAGGTGAGCTCCTTGGCCAGGCCGCAACCCCACATCTCTTTCCAGTTACACCAGTCAGACCATCATGCCCAGTGCCAGCACCCCAGTGTCTAAAGTGTGCCCCTGGGCTGATTGTAGTTAGCACTGTGGGGAATGTGGTGCAGGCCCCTGGGACGTTGCTCATCCTGTCTACCTCAGCTGGACATCTGGTTCTTCGTGAATGTGAGGTATTTGAAAGAAACTAGCTCAGAGTAATGCTGTGCTATCCGCATGCCCGTAACGGCCGTCGTGGTCATTTGCTCCCCCTTCCAGCTGAGGACCGGTGACATGGGGGGCAGTTTGCCCAAAAGTGTTTGGCAGTTGAACTGCTTGGCTGTAGAGGGAGTGTCCCTGAATACGGGCTGAGAAATAAGAAGCTCTTTTCTTATTTCAGCTTTCTCAAGTCCAAGCTATTAGAGCTATCACCTGGCGACCAGCGACCACCTTGCTGCTGCGCTTTTCAGCCTCCTACTTGTAGCTGAAGCTCAAAGGAAATTAAAAGTCTCTGAAGAACAGATCTAAGCACATATTGAAGTACTTCACTACAGCAGGAGATTTCACTTCACTGAGCCTCATTTCATGAGGAGTTAAGTAATCCTTTTTAAATATAAGAAAGCAAGAATGACCCCTTATTTTATTTAAAAATGAGATTTGAGGACATCTTCATGATTCTTCTTTAATGGAAAATACACATTAATATGCACTGCCATTTATAGAGGTCTGGAACTGGGAAAATCAAGGGATTAACGGGCATGGTTTTGATGCTCCTGACCGACTTAGGAGCATTAAGGTCATTAACTGCTTGAGTCTGTTCTGTAAAGTGATGCAGCATCTTGTAAAACCGCCCAGAGAGACCTGAGGGAACTCCCTCAGCAGATATGTGCCAGAGCCAGGATTTGGTCCAGATGTCCTGGCTCTACGTAGTGACTTCCTTGCCAGACCAGCCTTTGCTGTTTTATCAGGTAATGAGTTCTTCCTAGGTGTTTCTCGCCACGATTAAATGAGCAACACAAATTGACACTCTGTGGTAAAAAGCAGTGGCCATCTCACAGACTGGAGGAGGACTGGGTCTCCATTGGAAGAGGATCTACCCACCCCTTGGACTGCTCGCAGACCATGCCTACCCTCCGCACGGGACCTTGCATGTCCTTGCCTTTTCTCTCATTGGTAAAGACAGCTTCCCAATGCAAAGGCTTGTTGACCAATTTTCTAAATTAGCTCCCATGCAGCTTAGGTGTAACCCAGGTGTGTTTCCGCCTGCTCAGCACAAGATATATATGTGATTCTAGGCAGCAGCCCCCATGCTGGCAGTGCGTGATGTTAGAGGACAGCCAGGAGCCCTAGAGAAGGCAAATGGCCCCTGGAAAGCTGCCCAGGCGCCCTGGATGTGTCAGGCATGATGTGTCTTGGGCCAGCGTTGCTCAGCAGCAGGTGGTCAGGAGATGGGCCTGCTCATCACTGTGCTGGGTGGGATTTGTAGAGGTGTGTGCAATCATCTGGGCTGTCCTCGCGTTGGAGGGCATATGAGAAAGGTTGTCTTGGTCACATCGGGAGCCCATCTAACGGTGTATCCTGTCCTTGACACTGGTGTCTAGCAGATGCATGGCAGAAGATAAAAGTAGGGCATATATTGAGTAAGCTTTGTGTGCTACTCTCTCCTGGCTGGTTTAGGGACTTCCTCAGCAAGAAGAACCAGACCTTCATGAGCTTTTCTCCTGCTCTCCATGGATTACACACATTTCCAGCACTGTCAAGCAGGAGGATACCTTTCCTTGTGGCTCCAGAAATCAGGTGGCCAGAGCTGCCAGGACTGCAGAAACCTGGGTGTTACGCGTTGCTGGAAGAGCATCATAGATTTAATGGGGTTTAGTGGAGTTGTTGATGGGAGCGGTCAAGCACAGATGCTGTTTCACACACCGTCACTGTGTCTCTGGCCAAACCGTGATGGGTATGAAGGGCAGGTTTGGAGGCAGTGACCTATCCACGCCCAGGTGCAGTACTCCTGCCAGCTGAGCTCTGGATCCTCTGGAGCATCCAGTGCCATGCTGCATATCCCTTTGGCCATCTCCTGCTTGCCCAGCAAGTGGAAGATTTTTGCCGGGCGGTTCGGGATGGGAGGGTTGTCTTTTGCTGTTTCTATTGCCTGCTGAAGCCGCAGAAGCAAACACATTTCCGTCAGGGACTTATTACCTGCTGTGCTGATCAAAGAGGCACGAGTATCTTGGATTGATTCACCAGGGCGCTGTTTTAACGGGGAGGGTTTAAGGCTATACAAGAGACATGGTCTGTAGGGAAAGCTGATCCCTCTGATTAAATCGACAGACAGGACTGAAGAAAGGGCTAAGCTTAGGGGTTATGTGCCTAAAAGCTAGTCTGTGTTCTTTATTTTTTCCAGCTGTGCCAGGGGAATCTAGTAAAGTTATTGCTCTCCCCACAGCTTTTCACTGAACTCACTTGCCAGGTTATTTGGAGCCTGTCTCTTTGGGGCAGATGGAGGATATATTTTCATGGAGGTCGGGCATCTTTGGAGTGATTCCAAGAGGCCCTGTGCCACCATGGCCTGGCTCCCGGCCGGCGGGGCTGCCCGGCTTCTCATGTCCTCGGGCCAAGACGGATGCCCCCGAATCTCCTCAGGAACATGCCAGACACCCTGGGGGAGCTGACCCTCTTTCTTTCCCCTCGTCCCTAGAGCTTGTGCGTGGTTAACCACAGCCCCTTGGCAGGTCCCTCGGCCCCGTTGCAGCTGGGCTGCAGGAACTGAACCCACTGCTTTGATGGGGGCAGATTTATGCCGTGGCCTGGCAGGGGTGCCCTGCACGCAGCGGGGCTGGGGGTCTGCTCTGCTCTGGGGGCTTCTCTCCATGGAGGGATGCTTCCAGGAGGAGAAGCACTGAGGATGGGCAGGGCGATCAGGGGAAGGGGAACGATGGACGGAACAAGTGATGGTAGCTGCCCAAATCAGCCCCTGGCCCTATAGTGCTGGAAAAAGCACCTTGCCAAAGCAGTCGAGGGGGTCGGTCTCAGAGTAGCCACAGTCCTGGATCCCTGTTGGGGTGGTGGAAAATGTTTCTTTCCAGTCCAGTAGTATCCCAAGAGGGCACCAGGCCAGGGCTAGGGAGGACAAGTCAGGGCAGGTGAGAGGCAAAATTGCTCAGCTGCCAAACCTCTCCATCCTGCGGAGGAGTTGCAGTTTGGGCTTGAGGAAGGCACCTCCTGACTTATCCTGGGCATGGTCTTATACAGGTTGCATGGTCCATGAGCCCACAGCGCTGGCAAATCCTCAGCTGGGAGGTCGCGGGGGAACAACCTCACCTGATATGTTCACCCAGCCTGGGACTGGCTGCAGCAAGGGGAGAGACGGGCCCTGGGCTGCTGGTGAGGCTGCGCTAGTGGCTGGGGTGGATTTGTCTGCCTGTATTTAGCTGTCTACATGTGAGCTAGCTGCCTTGAGCTGGGTTATAGAAAGCGGAAGATGTGATGGTTCCTGAAGTGCAGTTTGTCTCACCATAGATGGAGACCTAAAATGGGTCAAATAACTCCAGCTCTGGAAGGACCTGTTTTATTCCAGTGCCTGTACATGAAAGTACTGGAGATGTATGCTGTTGAGTGAGACGAATGCCTGCCTAACAGTACTGGTACATGAATTTTCTATGTATATTTTAATATGAAGGAGGCTCGTCAATCCATTCACACATTCCATCTGCAACATTTCTGTCCTGCTTAATGAGGGACTCACACATCTGCCAACTCACCTGAGTAGTTTAATTCCCTCCAGTGACATTACTGTAACTGCATGACTCCAAAACATTTTTTTCATACCCAGTAAAGGGGCAATTCCAAAGCTTGTCTTAGATTTGTTTATTACTGAGGATATAAAATTACCACATGTCATCTGCTCCCTGGGAGCTACTCAGGGTGCAGACCCTTTCCAGGTAATCCTGAGATGCTTTCAGGCCTGAGCAGAAGACACTTATAAAAATAAGTAACACCAATAAAGATATAGTAACTAAATCAACCAGAAGAATGCATATCATCACCTGAGGCTCAGGGCTACCTTGGATTTAGGTACACACAGCATCTATCAGTGATGGATGAATGACACCTTGAGTTACAGGTTTGTGGGGAGATGGGTTTTACCCATGCTCAGCCCCAGGTAAGTCTGAGCTTAGCTGCAGACGTGGGGTTTGAAGATACCGCGGGTGTGAAGTGCTTCTCACACCTGCTAAAATAAGCCATTTCTCCTACCTATGCAGTGAGCGTTGGGGGGCTCGATCACTTGCCGGCGCAGCATCAGGGTCCTGTTGAAGGCGGGCAGCCTCCCGCGCTCCTCGCATCCCTGGGTCGTCAGGATGCCGTCCAGCCTGCAATGGGATCTCAGCGTTGAAAAGCAGCTCAGCGCTGAGCCGTGGGGCTCCCCCAGCCCCAGCGTGCCCTGACCCAGAGTCCCAACCCCCGAGGCTCTGAGGAGGCCCTGGTGGACCCTCTGCTGAGAGCACAGAGGACCATCCCCTTCCTCCTTTCCTGTTGGATGCAGGCCCCGGGGAAAAGGCTACGCAGTGGCCCGCGGCCATGGGATGGGGATCATGGCTGGGGCACGAGGGTTTCTCTCGTGTCTCCTCCACTTCCACCCCCTCTCACAGCACCGCAGTGGACATTAGCACCAAAAGCAGCACTTTGTTGCCCAAAGGGGACATTGGCAGGTTTGGTAGTTGCTTTAAGAACATTGCTGTAGCAGCTCGGAAATAACTTGTCCCTGTGAAGGTCTTGTAACAGGCTGGGTGAAGCCCTGACCGTTGCTTTAGCAGCGTCCCTTTCCCTTTTATCAGCATGAGCAGTTATAAAGCTGCCTCCTCCTGCTCGCTGCCCAGCCGGCCGTAGGCGCAGCCCAAGCGCTGAGGTTGTCAGGGTCCTCCCGGGTGATGCCAAGGAAGAGCTCCTCAGCTCACCCTGTCTCAGCCAGGAGGAAAGTGAAAACACCCAGGGGGTTGCTGGCAGCGTGCGGCTGGCCGCCAGCGCCCGGCTCCAGCTCGCACAGCAGGCAGTCCCTCTTGAGCCTCATGTCTCACCCCCGACACTCGCGCGGCTGCCAGGCTCGAAGGTGAGGTTCATCTCCAGGTGGAAGCGGCCGGAGAGGTAGTCCAGCTCTTGCAGGAGGGCATCGATGTCCCCATCGCCTCCCGCGTGGCTCTCCGTCGGGGAGCGGGGCTGCTATAGGGACACATGTGTCCCGGAGCGGGGCCGAGCATCCCCTCAGCCGTTCCCTAGGGAACAGAGGATGCGGGTGGCCAGGCGCCGTGGCGAGGGCTCCAGAGCTGCCCAGCACAGCGGGACATGGGCAGCGAGGTGAGGCCACCCGCCAGGCCCTCGGGCGGTGGCAATCCAAAATAAAGAGGCCTCGGGGGAATACACACGATTCCTTAAATCGCCCCAAAACCCTCAGCAGAAACTTCCTCGGTGGGAAGAAGCAATTTAGGAAGATCGTCTCTGAATGCGATACAGCAGCAAATCCCTGATTTGTGGTGCCGATGCTCCGCGGGCGCTGGTGCCTGTCCTTGCAGGGCCACGGCAGGTGCCCGGGGCGGTCCGGGTGCAGGCGGGGAGCAGGACCCCCCTCGCCCCGCGATCGGCCCCCTTGGCAGCCGCCGCACGCAGGGCCAAGCCCGGCTGCCCCACGGGAGCCGCTTCCCCCGTTAGCAAGCAGAGTGTGTTGGAAAAGTGTTGAGTTAGAGCATTTGTCCCGGTTAACTCTGAGCCGGCCGCGGCGCTGCCGACAGAGGTGCTCTGGCTTTGCCTTGCAGGGAAAAGCATCCGCCTCTGGCTGGGCCAAAGCAGAGACAGACCCGCGACCCAGTCAAACGCCCCGTTTCCCGTTCAGGGAGACCATGAAGAGACACAAATGTGTGGTGAGAGCTGGGGTTGATGCATCCCGGCCACCCCCTGCACGCATGTGTTTTTGGGGGGGCCGAGCGGCGCAGGCTGTGCTGTGAGCGATGCCCAGCTTCGTCCTGACCCTCTCACCCGCTCTTCTGCCTCAGAAAGACGCGCTGGGCCCAGGCACTTACAACATCAAAGACTTCCTGCAGCAGAAGCGGCCGTCGAGCCTCAGGGGCATCTGCGACACCAGGGAGAAGAGGTTTAGAGATGTCCTTAGGGTAGGTCCTGGCTCCCCCCTGAGTCCCACGAGAGCTGCCAGCAGGCCCAAACCCGGGGCTGGGGAAGGCGACGGCCCCAGCAACCTCGTGCGCCTGCTGCCCTGGGGCTGCAGGACAAGGCTTGGCCGATTTTGGGCTGCTTTTAGGTGTTGGTAGGAAAGCAGGGCTGCAGGAGACCCTCAGAGCTGCTCTCCTGCAGCGTGAAACCCCGTGACACCAGCTAGAGTCCTTGTCCCTTCGCAAAGCAGGGTCCTGCCCCGCTCTGGGGTATAAAACCAACCGCGTTCTGGGTTACACATATCCGATCCAGCTGTTTTCACATCAGTATGGCAGTGACCGGGCACATAAGGGATGTCTGGGCTTGGAAACCTTCGTAACGACCTTGCTGAGCTAGGAGGGCAGAGAGCGAGAGCGTGTGCACATGTGTGTGCAAGTGCCGAGGGCCCTGGGACCCGGCGGAGGTGCTCCCGGGGGTCAGGGCACCGTGTCCCGGCCCGTCTCTCCCGCAGGACTGCTACCCCGGCCCTGGCACTTACAGCCCGTGGGAGGACCCCTACACCCGCCGCAAGGATTTGGCTGCGTGCTCCGCGACGTTGCAGGGCATCATGGACAGCCGGACACCCCAGCGCGTCCTGCCCACGACCCTGGCAAGTGCCACCCCCCTCCCCGGTGCTGCGGTGGCCCCCGGCCCCGCTGCCGGCCCTGATGGCCCCGCTCGGCCCCGCAGGGCAGCGGCTTGGGGCCGGCCACCTACAACCTGCCGAACAGCATCGACGAGCTGCTGGGGCGGGTGGTGAGCATCCGCGGCCCCTACGAGCTCTTCTCGGGCGACAGGATGGAGCCCGCTGGCCGGGGCCACCGCGCGCGGGAGGTGCGTAGCCCGGCCGCCCCGGCCGCGTGTCCGAGCAGCCTCGGGGCTGCTGGCACTGATGCATTGCTCCCGGAGCAGGGGGCCGCGCCAGCTCGCATGGGGAGCCGGCCCCGTCTCGGTTTTGCTCCGTAACATTGCCCCCCCGCAGCGGAAAGGCGCTGAGCTGAGCACGGGTGGGGTCAAGAGCTTCCCGGAGGAGCTGATGTCGAGGGACAACGAGAAGAAAGGGCGCTTCAGCACGGTGCCGAGGGAGCCAGGCCCCCCCACCGAGAGGATCTTCTGGGCCACGCTCAGCCAGTGCCCCCGGGACGCGGTGAGTGGGACGGCGTGACCTCCCTGTCCTGGGGCCACCAACCCCACCGCGGGGTGCCGGGAGCCCAGGCAGGGGCTGGGGCTGAGACCGAGCAGAAGGCAAGGCTGTAACGTGCATCTCCAGGTCCTTCCTGGAGAGAAGACTACCCACAGTGTAGGTCCAAAGTGCATCCGGGAGATGGGTCACAACACAGCTCAGGCCAAAACTGAGGGCCCAGGCCAGAGCCTAAATGAGCCCCGGGACCGCTGGCCAGAGGGCACGTGGGTGAGGAGCCCAGGCGAGGCTGGCCAGGGCGATTAAGGCCCATTGATACCCTCAGGGCCCGGACCAAAAGCCTCTGGCACCTGCTCATCTCACTGTCTTGCCCTCCAGCACTTGCAGCTCCCTTACGGAAGAAATAGGCTTGCTAAAGGCAGTGGTAGCAGCTCGGAGAAGTCCATGCTCCCCGGAGTGAGCGGCAGGGGAAGCCAGAGCCGTTGGGAAATGACTCGAGAAGTCATTAGCAGTGTGACATTGGCCACAGACATAGCAAAGCCACGCGGGAAACGGAGCGAGGAAGGCAGGCTCGTTTTTCCCTGCTGTCTCCGCTCACCGAGGCTGCTGTTCAGAGCTGCCTTGGGCTCCGGTGGGGCAGGAGCGAGACGTGCATGCAGGAGGTGCCGGACACCAGCAGCACCCGGCTTCCTGACGGGTGACAGCCATCGCTGGCCGCAGGCTGGCATGCAGCAGTCGCTGCTCAGGTGGCTTCCTGGAGGCTCCTGCTAGCCCTGATCCAACCCTGGACCTGTGCACGGGCAAAACCATGCGGGACTGCATTAGGGCCTGGCAGAGTGACCCTCTGATGTGATGCAGCTTCTTTTACCAGCAAACCGAAGTGTAAGCGGTTTCCTTCTGTTGCAGTTTGCTGCGGGGCCGGGCTCGTACGATCCAAAGCCCATTGCGAGGTCAGAATACCTCAGCCAAGCCCCATTTTGGTCATCTGCCAAGAGATTTGACAGAAGGTCCTGCTGCCTCTTTGCTGGGAACGAGGTGAGCGAAAGGACACTGTGGTAAGAGAAGGACACGGGACCTGTCATGCTCTGACCTTCCTCCATGACCATCCCCAAGCCACTGCTGGCCCCGCTGCTAGAGGGCAAAACTAAGGGTGGGATACACCTCGCTCAGCCTCAGACATCGAAAGCTTAGGCGTGTCCTCAGCACCTTCTGAGCAAGAGATGTCCTGCACTGGGTGGCCATCTGGGACAGCAGGATAGATCGACCTCAGGAGGTGCTTTTCTCTCCCCATTGACTAGCAAGGAAACCTGAGTGACTTGGTCAGGTACCAGTGCTTTGGACACTGTTCTTGCACAAAACAGGTTGCTAAAGAATAGGAGGTGAAGCCCATCCTCATCGCAGGTCCAAAGTCCTGCCAGGTCAATGGAAAGACGCACATGGCCTTGGAAGCTGAGTCCCTTTCCCCTGAGCTGCCTAATGCTAGTGCCTAATGCATAACTCCCTAATGCCGCCCTGCTGCTGTTCCTGCCCTCTCCCGGCACACACAGATGCTGGAGGACTTCTCGGGGGTGAGGCCAAGCAGGACACGCTCCTGTTTCTCTTGTGCCTCCGCGCCCAGCGGCACGGCTGTCGGCAGGCGCTGCCCGCAGCCAGCGTGAGCACAGCTGGTGCCCAGCAGCCGGGGCCACCAGATCACCAGTTGCCACCTTATCTCCGTTGGTGTCCTCAGGCCTTTGCCCTCGCTAACGAAGGCTCAAACAACTGTTCCCTCTCCTGCTCTGCATCAGTTGCATTTCACAGGTGGGGACAGCTAGGTTACCTGCTGATGTGAGGCCTTTCAGGTGCTAGGAGCACCATGTATCCTCCCAGAAAGTTATATATTCTGCTGCTTAAAAGCCACTATTTCTTCTAGCAGCAACAGCAACACGCCAGTGCAGGTACGAGCCCTTCCCTTAGTACCCGTTCTTAGAGCTGCATTCATCTTCGCAGCTTCCCCGCAGAGAGCTAGAACAAAGCCTAAAGGGCTCAAAGCAGACAGGGAAAGCTTTAGTCTTAAATAGTCCACCTTGGCTAGGAACGAGGAACAGACTTCCATGTGGCTTCTTTCCTTTATGCGGCTGAGTGGGGAACAGGCAACTTGAAAGAGGTCAAGGATGAAGACATCTTTATAATTGCTGGGGGGAGCTGGCAGATTACGTTTCAGTGGTGAGGCTGCAATAAAGCAGCCCTTGACTATAGCTAGCGGTAGGCAACTGGGGAGCACGTTTGAGCCAGCAGAGTTAATCAGGCCCAACTCCTTTGCAGACCGCTGTGACTTAGAGGAACCGCTTGTGAAGAGCACTGCCCAGGCTAACACCGATTAACAGGTCTCCTCCTCCCTCCCCCGCAACGTAGACCTGGTTTTGTTAGTATGTCCCACATACTGTTGTATCTTTTGCAATTGAAGGCCTGGTGCTGTCAAGCCCCCCTGCCTTTGCCTCAGTTGCCTCACCCGTATTGCCTCTGTGATGATGGGGAACCACATGTGACCTTCTCCTTCCAGAATCCCGTAGGTGTTGGTCGCTACAACATCACCGAACACGAGAAATACCCTCGGAAGAGCAGGTACCAGTCCCTGTACCGGTGCGAAACACGGCGGTACCTGAGTGACTTGGAGCGGGATGCCTACTTGCTGTAAGTCCGGTGTACGATGGCTGCTCCGAGTGGTTTCATACTGGCTTACAGGAGAAGCATTTGCCCTGGGCAGGTCTCAGGAGACCAAGTGCATGTCACTGAAAACCTATGACCGATGTGAGGCTAAAGAGCAGAGGGACAATAGTGTAGTTAGAGCACTGGATTGGGACTGTGCAATGCTTGCCAGCTCCACCCTAGCTAAATTACCCATAACTTGGTAATTTGGAATAGGTAATTTGGCTGTAATTTGCTGCCTCTCCCAGGAGAGTGAGGAGACCTGAGTGCTTCCCCACCACGCAGGGGTGATGGATTGCTGGCTAGCAAGGCACTTCGCAGGTACCAGCGTGGCCGTGCTTTCATCTTGCGGGATGCAGTTTGCATGCAGTGGAGTTGCAGACAAATAGTTTTCATTTGGGTTAGAGGCGGCAGCCCGGAAGAGGACAGGGCACGGCGCTGATAACCGAGCCATCTGGGCTTCGTTCCCAGGGCTGGCACGGCATTGCTCAGCCGCCTCCAGCAAAAATCACTTTTTCATACTGTGCCTCGGTCTGCCATTTGCAGAAGGAAGCTAACAAGGCTCACTTCCACTGCAAAGGGCTTGGAAATTGCCAGGATGAAAAGCCCTGCGAAGCTGTTAGGAACCATACTAATGAGAGACCGCTGCATAGCCCTCTGCTTTCACTTTTGCTAGCGGCCGAGATTAGCAAACTGCTGTGGTTGCACTCAGGGCCGACAGCACTGCGATGGCCTGGTTAGTTTTTCTTTCTTGATCTCCAGAGAGTAGTTTCGCATCTGTCTTAGCTGAATATAACCGAGGGCAGCTTTCAGTGGGGCAGCTATGAGCTGGGTCTTTTGATGGAGGAGGAGGCACAAGGAAATCCAGCTTTCAACATCGCGCAGCTTTGTTAATTCTGCAGTGCCAGTAGGTATAAAAAAGTCTGAACAATGAGCACACGACTTGGAATTCAGACACACTGAATGGGTCTCTGATCAAACAGCACTAGCCCCCAAATCACTTTTCAAGCTAAAGCGATACTTTCAAGGGAATAGCCAGGCTTTTAAGAGCTCTGCTTACCTCCAAGCTCATTAAGACTATCAAGATTAATCCAGCCGATAAGTTGAGCCCACTGAATCGCATCCTCTTTCCACAGTGAGCGGCTCAAGCCTTCTGCTAAAAACACCTGGAACGATTTGATTGCTGCGCCACATTGCCCAGATAGCTCTGAAAAAATCACTGTTGTTTTCTGATCTCAAGAGGGTGCCGGAAAGCAGTGAAAACCGTGAATAAGGAAAGCTACGAATAAGCCACAGACACACCAGTGGATGAGGCTGGGTAGATGAAAATACTTACAGCGTGGTGGTGCAAAATTCAAGACCAGTGAACATCTCGTCTTGTTCTCTGCTAATAAAACGCCCTTCCTTGGACAAACAAACAACAGACTGACTTTTCTGTTGAGTAATTCATTACTTCACCCTCGGCTTGTATAGAAATGACACCCTCAGGAAGAGGAGGTTAGAAACCACATGTCCTCTGCAGGGCGGTTTGCTGGCATGCACAGCTCATTCAGTGTTAAATATTTCCTTTGCAACTGAACTGCAGTGCTTTAAGAAGTTGCATGTACCTGTTACTCTTGCGGCGGTGATGAAAAACATCCTGTGTGTTGTAACTCAACGGTGGTTGTTCTCACTGTAAGCAACAAAATACCCCCAGGCCCACCTGTACGACACAGCTGATGCTGCTTTCTCAGAGACAGCTGTTACAGCGAGTGAAAACAGTCAGCCTTCTGCAACTGCAGCTCACGTACCTGTCCTGTGCTACCTTCGAACCAGTCGTGCACAACGATCTTAATTACAAGCTGTAACATACAGCTTCACTTGGATTAACAATGCAAATGTTTAGGAAAAGCTGCTGGGAATGAGGGGGGATTCAGTGTCATCAGTTCAAATTTTGTAGGATATTAAAACCTAGAAGCAGCGAAGTAAGTGAAATGAACAGAAAGCTTTATTAGTGGTAATGAAGAGAGGCCATAAAACTGCACTGTGAGTAAGCTGGTTCATTTAGAGTTAATCTTTCTGATGTGTCATAGTAGTGTTTGGACCAGACTGGAATAATTAAATTTAGGTGTAATTACATGTTAGTTATGGCTGATTAAGTATGCTAATTAATCTGCAATTACCCTTTGGTGGGAAAGATAATTGAACACAGGTAAAACTGCAGTGATTTAAAGAAATGCTGATTATTGTAATAGAAAGGCAAGCAAAGGAAAGAGGAAGTCTCTGAAGAGAAATGCCTGAATCGTGAGTTGGTGGGCGTAGGCTACAGAAATACTGCTGGGGTAACATAAGGGAGAACTGGGGAAAGCAGTGTAAGTCAGGACCAAAAAAGAATATGATTAAAGGAACGCAGGACTTTGGCACCTAAACTGCAGTTTCAATGGGACACAGGCATTCAGCAACCTTGACTTCAGGAGAAAGTACAGCAACTTCCATCAGGGAAGGGCATGATGCAGTATCTCTGACAAAGATGTAGAAAGGGAGGAATGTCTCTATCTCAGTCTACAGAACTGCTGTACAGGCATTTTTTGAGGAAATTGGAGGTGTGAATGTGAAACTCCACAGGTTTGCTTCCACTTCTGCGGCTGGCTATTCAAACCAGGGGCTAGTTTACAGCAGTAGCTGTAGCACCCAAATCCAAAACCGTTTTTTGTCTTTATTAGATAATTAGCCGCAGGGAAAGGATGTAGTCGGGGGAGAAAATAAGGGTAACTGACACTATGAGATTAAGAAATATTTGAAGTTAGTAGGATGTAACTGAAAGGTTGAGGCTCAGGTACAAGGTGCTTGCTTTGTACAGGTGTGTGCGCACATCCGCAGCCTTCAATAACATTTCTCCCAGAGCCATTTGCAGCACTAGGATGCTCATAGCTCAACAACCTCACCATACCTCTAGCCTCCTACCCAGGGAGCAGCTCTTCTCAGTAAATCAGGGGCCACTTTCAACAATAAGTAAACACAAGAAAGAATTAAAAAAAACCCCCACTGTTAAAAAGTAAGTAATCACTCATTAAAAGACGCCATTGAACAGTACACTGGTTATTTTTATTTTAAACAGCCCAAACAATGAAAAATTTCAAGACCACCAGCAGTTATGCATGTGCATGTATGTGATTGGTACAGTCATAGTTACAGTACCAAATCATGTCATACTAAGTTTGCTGATAAATTAAGAAGTGAAAAACAAATACAGTGCATACCTAAAGAACATCAGTACATAAGTGAAAGATACACAGCTTAAGTAAAAGCATTTGCATATCTCTAGTTGTTTTAACATTACCCTTTTAAAAACTAACCAAACCAATTCTTGCTCTGTGCACATTATCTTACAAGCACTGGTCTAAATCCCAGCTTTGCCACAGGGCCAAGGAAACTGCTCTTGCACTGCTCCCCTTATGGGGCAGGAAGGCAGGTCACAACTCCGTTTCCTTCGTATCCTGAAGCCTGGAGCAGTGTAGCAAACACTCCTGGATCACTGACACAGCTCTGCCTCCCGCCCAACTCTCGCTTCTGCCTGGCCAGCTACGTGGTCTGAGCAGCACTGCAGGAGCTCTGCGTGGGCTGCGTCTCCCCTCGGCAGGCTGCTCCTGCTACCAGTCCTATATGCAGGACTTTAAGGGCTACCTTATTCGCACACAATTTGCCCAGCACGCGTCACTGAGCGACAGGCCAAGTTTATTCGTTACTGCTTTGTCATTGGTTTCATCTGGATCATAAACATCCATCTATCAATAAATAAAATCATTGGTTGAGCACTCAAATTAAAAAAAAAAAAAAAAAAAAAAAAAAAAAAAAAAAAAGATACAAAGCTTCCCCCGGCAACTGTTCAGTAAGCTCTTCATGTTACTCCCTACGCAACCCTCAAGAACATTACTTCTTTTCCACCTCAAGCTCAGTAAGGTTTAAAGTAACAATTTTATGTACTGCTTGGACAAGACATGGGCTTGGTTTAGACCCATGTTTCTGAATAGAGGGTCAAAGCGTTTCCACACTCACACACTTCACTGTATGAAGCGTGTGACTGTGCTGTTCATGCCAGCGGGCAGCGGAAGGGGGAGCTGAACGGCACTATTGATTTCCTCTCCAGGTGACTGAAGCAGTCTGTTCACAAAGCCTATCAAACTAATCCAGCTAAAACGAAAAGCAAAAATTTCACCCTAGTCAGAACCAAAGCCTGTCCACAAGGAGAGCTGCTCTTACCCATAGACACTTCCTCTAAGTGGTCTTGTATAAATAAAGGCTTAAACCATCAGAGCAGAACACACTTCCTTCTCCTACTGGCCAGGACAGAATGGTCTGAAATGACCCATGTCTTCTTCCAACTGAGTACTTATAAGGCACTAAAATTAAGCAAAACCTCCCCAAAAACAAAACCAAAAAATTCAAATAAACTGTTGCATGTAAAAACTGAAATTAATACTTGCCTATAGGAAATAGCAGCGATTTTTTCAGTAGTCTAGGAAGCCAGCGCATTGATATTTCAGGGAGGAAAAACAATGTTAACCAATACAAAAGTACCTAAAACCTATATCCACATAATCAAAACCAGTACAAATCCAATAGGCACAAGTGATTTTTTCACAAGGATTTTCTTCATACTCCAACTCTCAGCTTGGAAACTGAAGCAACTGTTAGGGAGTTTAACTGCTCTATTGAGATTATAGTGCCATACAGTACAGTATTATCCAAAGCGTACAGGACCATATACCACAGAGTACTGTACAGCGTGAAGATTACAGTACTGTGCTACAAACTACTGACTGCAGGCAAATGTTTTTAACCTCATGATTGACTGGACAATTCTTTTCAAATTTGGCACCTATTTCTGTGGCCTCCTTATCCTTTTCAACAGTAATTTTAAATATAACTACAGCAAATAGCTGGTGTAACATAGAGTATCTTCATCTTTTCCCACTATTTTCCTTATGCTTGAAACTAGGTGAATTCACCTGTCACTACCTCAGATCCAAGACACAAAGGTTAGCACTTAAGATTTCTTAAAAAACAATCACTTTGAATTTGGAAAAACTGTTTTAAAGCATACTAATGAATACTAAACATAAATTTATGAAGCAGGAGTTCATACGTTGAAAACATCAGCAAGAATGAGCTTATCTGGACAGCAATAAAGCCTTTTTTTTTTCTTTTTTAAGGATATACTGACTAGCTACAGGTAAATCCATTTTTCCCTGATTGCTTGATTAGGTTATTCAGGCTCAGTGCCTCGCAGCTTTGCAGATTTTGTCATACACTTCTGGAAAGGCATCCTTGCAATTCATTTGCTCCCTCAGCTTATGGTATAATGAACCATCAAACATATCCCAGAACTCCTCACGGGTCATATAGCAATCTGCATACAGCATCTGGAAACTGGAAGGGAAAAAAAAAGCCACACATGAGATTCAACATTACTTATTTTCCCTAAAAGGATTTCAGACAGAATAAAAACAATTCAGAGTGAGCTATAGATCACAAATATTCAACAAAAAACATTAAAACATGCTTTTTAAGAACAAGCAAATACATTTTTTCATATGAATTATGCTGGGACATGCAGCCAGTTATATTTTGGGGATTTAATACTGTCCTGATCTCTTTTCCAAGAGAAAATAACATGTAGTAGTGAGAACAGCAGAACACCTATACAACCCTTCAGGTGGTAGAGGGAAGGATGAGAAGACAAAGCAATTAACACAAACATTACTTTTAAAAGATTTGTTTCAGAACACTTCCTTAGCCATCAATGTATTGGCACTTCTATTAGTTTTGCTACTCTACTAAGAGAAAGGGAGAGAAGCTTAAAAAAACCACGCATCTAAGACAGTTATTCACGTTCAGATTTACTAACCATTTGCAATCAAGTTTTCTAACGTGTTCTAACAACTTGTGTTCACAGAAACACAGGTCTAGGGAGAACTTCAGAAGTTCCTCCAAATCAAGAGTCTGATCCCATCCACCAAGACAGAATCAAACATGACCTAAATACTCCCTGACAAATATATACTTCCACCCTAAATACTGCCTGCCTTTAACTGGTTTCAAAAGCCTGCTTTCTTTTTCCTACATTCAAAAGCTTTTAATTTCAGCTTCAAAGAAAAAAATTTTTCTGCATGTTTTCTATGTGTTTTTCCACCGTATCAATGGAGATACAATTATGGCTTCTCATATTAGTCAGCATTACACAATGCATTCAAGATAGATGCACTGAGTTTTGCTTTGACTCTTTTAGATTTCTTTGAACTGGATGTTGAGAATAGAACTGGGAAGGCAAAAGACTCCAGATCAGACCAGGCCAAGAATATGAATTTACATTGTACCGAAACAGTGTGAGATAGCACCATTTACAAAAATAAAAGAAATCATTAATTAGTTGTGGACTCTTCCTTACTTTCATACTGTTCCCTCTACAATATAGCTAATATTAGAGTACAGCAGTAAAACACAAACTATTTCATAAAAGCTCTGGTCTTGCACATGATTATGAAACTGTAAGACTGTCCCAATGACAGGTACAGAAAAGACAAAACTTTGTTGGTAAAAAGCTTTAAACCAAAAGCTTAATTTCAAATTAATTAAAAAAGCTTTAAATTAACTTTCAGTTGCTTTGTTCTCTGGCAGATCACTCATAGCTAGAAGTCATTTACACTCCCCAAATCATCTGGGAGCAGACTTGCCATTGTTACTAAGCCACACGGGATATAACCACTGTTGTATGAGAAATAGGTCAAAATAGAAACGCAGATAAATTATACTGAAGGCACAAATACCATGCAGTTGTTTTTCTCTTCCTGAGAAACAAGTTTGTAACTGCTTCTCCAGTGACAATACTATGGCAAATTAGACTGGTGTGAGCCCATGACAGACAGTGAGTAAATACCTCAGTCCCCCTGTGATCCTATGTAATAAGAATCGGGGTAGTGAAACGGAGGTTCTGAAAGTCCCAGCTGTGAGCGAGGAAAGACTCCCGCAGCACAGGGATTACAGAGAGCAGTCAAGGCTTGCCCCCCTGCAAGCCCTGCTTACACTGGCACATCAGCACAAGGGCAGGGCAGAGCTGCAGCATGACACTGCAAGGACTTCAACGAACAGAACAGCCTCCAGGGCAGGCAGGGAAGCCGTCCAGACTCTAATAGCCTGTGGGATTATGGAAGGGACTGCGGCCAACTGCGGACAAACCGGCACTTGCTCTGCCTTGGCTCTGAACTGCCCTGAAACAAGTCAGCCTCAGTAGGCAAGCTCAGCAGCTGCCTTCCGAAGCGCTGGGCTCGCCAGCCTTGCTGAGAGAGCGGTCACCGACCCACATTAGTGCATCTTTGGACAGCAGTTTGTTTATGGTCAGGTAGTGCAGATACCAACAGATGTGCTCAGACCCATCTGTACCTGCCTGTGTGTACATACTTTGTCACAGAAGAGACTCTTTCTACTCCCAGAACTAAGAGGATACCTTTTTTTTTTTAAATGCAATCAAGTCATGAAGTGTAACCATATTTAAAATCTGTAACATCAAAATTAGTAATTTAAATCAGCTTTCCATTATAGTGATTGTTAAATTATTGCAATGTTAAATCATTGCAGTATTACATAAGTATGATTAAACTACACATTTTTAAGTTACATGGCACTGTTACTATCCTGAAGACTGGGAACCTTACCCATGAACACTTCTTACAAACTTTTCCATTTGTCTCATTGAAGCCCTAGCTTCAAATTGTTTCGTTTTGGGCTCTCCATAAGCTCCTATATCCACGTAGAGTTCTGCTTCATCCCCTTTTGGGTGGACCATACCAGGATTATTGGGCAATATGAAAGGACATAACCAAAGAGGGTATACCTGCCAGAGAGAAGAAAACACTTTACTGCTTATTTTTAACAAAACAATTATTTAAGCTATTAATAAAGGCGACAAAATAAAGACTTAAGAGGACTTTGTCACAGTTTGGGATGTAAACTTATACACATCTTCCTTTCCAGTTCTCCTGCTATGGTTCTTAGATCCACTTTCTACTGATAGTAATGCAAATGAATTGAGATGCTCAAAATAAGTGCAGTGTCCTCCAGGAATTACACCCCCCCCCTTTAAATGTCTTAAGATTTGAATGGAGTACCTTTAAAACTGAAGTGAAGACAACATCCCTGATCCCAAAGAAACAAGTGAGTACACATTCTGAGTAAAAAGAAAATGAAGAGTTTTCTTTTCCAGCTCAGTCCAAAATTGAAACTGGGAAGTTTGTCCTTCTTATGCTAACTAAAATAAAATCAAGAACAAAAGCAAGAATGCGAAATTCATTCCCATAGCTTGGGTTCAGTGAGACAGCTAGTGATTCCAGGTGAATGAAAAAATCAGTTCAAGCTTTACTAAGTGATAGTCTTATAGAAGTGTCAGCCTATTAAAATTTGAATCTCATGCTTTTATTTGTTTTTCAGAAAGCTATGTTCATTCCTTCTGCAGCCTCACATCATAGACTTGCGAAGCACAGTACTCCCCACAACATGATAACGACCAGAGTTTTATGTCTTAAGACCAGTAGTCACCATTCATATTACACACAATCTAAGACGTACTGCATTCCAAAAACGTGTGTTCTTACATTAAGATCAACATGGAAGGTTTGGATAGATTTTTCAAGGCTCTTCATTGGGACCAACATATCTTGCACAACGTGATGTTGCTCGTACAGCTTTCGAATAGCTTCTCCTTGGGTCAGTTTTAACAAAGAGATTTTTGGAGGAACCATCCAGCCAAACAGGTAACGAAAAACAGGGTTATTGCCAAAAGGAATGATATCCTTTAAACAGGAAGGAAAAAGAAAATATGATAGTAAGAATATCTAAGTGAACCAAAAGACAGTACTTCAGTACTTTAAAGCTGTAACATTTTAAGTACTCCCCGCACAGCCAACTCCTATTTAACTTCTCTGGCACCTAAAAAGATTTGGTATCTCACTCCAGCAAGTCCCTAAATGTAGAAACAGGAAACTTTCAGAATGCCAAATACAGTTTTGCATTAATGTACAACATGACAAATACATTTATGAATTCCAAGTAATGATCTTACTGCATAACTAGTATTATGAATTTAGGCAGAGCATATTTTCAGCCATAATTCTGCATTCATGTTTTTCCACTGTCTGTCTTTGGAAACCACTTAATAGGTATAGAGGTTTAATGCTAAAATATGTACTTAAGGTCTAAATTCAGAAAAGCACTAAAACAGAAATTAGAAAGTTATGACATAATACCATATTCATATATAAAGAATCTTTAGATTTGTATTTGCCCAACTATGTAACTTTAATATTTGCCATGAACTCAACAGCATCCTTTCTGCCTGGAAAGACATCAATGTTGCCAAGGGGAAGAAGGTACATGGTATGTATCTATGTGGGGAAAAAGCAGCCGTTATTTTAATCCTGAAAGTGGTCTTACTTGGAGCTCCCAGAAGATACTACGGGTATGCCTATGGTAATAATGTCTTGAGGGAATGTATTCTATTCCAGTTCTGTCAGCTTTCAAATACTTTTCCACATGCTTAAAGAACCATGGCTTGTAGTAGTTGCCAATTCTGTTTATCTGTAACAAAGGAAATGTATATTCATTAGCAAAAACCAACACAAATAACAGTTACAACTTACTAGACAACATTAAGTCCCACAGATTTCTTTAGCATGAAGCTTCAATGTTGTACTGTCTGTGACAGTTCAAAGGAGACTGTCTCAGATGATTTTGGGAGTCTTAATTTCTCCTCCTTTTGACGACATACATGGCTCTCTCTTACTTCTCCTCTCATTAAGGTTAAATTTAAATAAGGCTTGCCTGCAGCAAGCAAATTAAGAGGTTAGGAATATGACAGGGCGTGATTCCTAAGATACTGATCTCTCAACCCATCACTAATCTAAAGCCTCAGGGTTGAGAGTTGTAAAGCAAGAACAGCATGTCCCGCCAGAAAACTTCCCTGATGTGTTTTACCAATATTAACCGTATTAAGAGTTTGCTTGGGGGGAGCAGGGGGAGTTGCTCTGGATAACTACAGTTTTAAACAGTATTGTTCTGTATATGAGACAAGGTACTTCTCTTTCTCCTTAGGTACTGCAATGCAAAGGCTAGAATAATGCTAGAATAATGAAAATCAGTTGATCATTTCTTACCAGTTGAAAAGATTCATAGTACAAGCTCTAATTTTTGTAGTAACAAAGTGTTGTAATTTAAAATGTACTGATGGATAGACCAAACCTTTTATCCTACATTAACAATAAAAGATTGTTCTGATCATATAATGATTCTGATTTTTATTGACATATAGCAGGACACCTTCAGTTAAATCATTGGGGGATTTTTTCATAGTAAATAGCTTCCCTTTAGTTACCTTGTTTTGTTCAGCTTCGTCAGTCAAGACTCCTGTCATGATGACTGCTTCATCCAAAGAATATACAAGTCCTTCCACAAAACTATTCTCCTTTTTCTTAGATTCTTCAGTAAACTTTTCACAAATCTTCTGCAGTCCTCTCACAGGCTCATAATGTATTTTTATGTATTTCTTGGCAGGAATCATTTTTATTTCTGCTGCAACCAGGAAACCCAGAGTACCACAAGACCAAGGCACTGCATAAAATAGCTCTGAATTTTCAGTCTGAAAAAAGTATGTCATACTAAATCATACGTCCATACTGATAACTGTCAATGACATTGTAAATGATAGCAAAATAAAACTGTTCCTTACTGGTGAACATCTCACAAGGCTTCCATCGGCAAGAACAAGTTCATAGGCCACGCAGGTATGTTGAAAAAGTCCATAGATATGGGACGAAGACTCAATGCCTGTTCCCATGATCAGACCACCTTATCAAGAGAACATATAACAAATCAAAATAAATACACTTCAAGATGAAAGCGGCTTAAGAGAACAAAACTTCATTTTGAAGCTCTGGCCTTTAAGACTATTTAAAAGAAGGGAAGTGCCTATAATAGAAATGCCATAACAGAATACAAAGTTCAACAGAATATTTTAGGAACCTTTGAAATAATGCGATGTGTATGTAAAATCAGTTTCTTGTCACCACAACAACCCTTACCTACGGTGAGGTCATCGAGTTCCGGCACCACAGGAATAGTCCAACCCATGGGATTTAGGTGTGCAGTCAGCTGACCCATGGTGACCAAAGGTTCCACACGGACAACCTGAAAAGGAAACAAAAAACCCACAAATCCAACCACCCCCAACATAAGTTATGGATAAATGGATTGTACTTCCGTCTGTAATCAGAATTCAGAGACTTACTTTCCCCAAAGCAGTACTAAATATAGCTGAAACTGTTTAGTGATTCCTCCTCTGCCTCAACATCTTGTTGCTCAACCCCCAAAACACAAATCAATCTGGTCTCTCACACTTTAGCACATAAAATTAAGCAATTCCATATCCCCCCCCCCTTTTTTTTTTTTAAATAGAATGATCCAAGCACTTCTTGCAGGACTTGAAATTTGGTAGGTCTACTGTTTATAGCTCTCCAACAGTTACTTATTACAACAGTACCTATCAATTTATAACCATAATATGTTAATCATTAATGTCATTAATCAGATCTTCCCATAAGCAGTACATTCGAGTTGAGCATTTGTGTACATATATACAGTTTGTATTGCCAATGCAAGAAATCGATAACAATGCCCTGGATATATGACACAACATTACTGGCCATGCACATCTAGTGAAGAATGAACAGCATTCAGAAAAAAATTTCTCCTCCAACAATGGAAAGCGGGTTGAAATACCATGTAAGGGTAGGCAGCCCCAGCTGAAGTGAATTGACAGTGGATTTTCTTATACAAGTCTTTGTTCATTCGATTTATCCAAGACTAAAAAAACCCAACAACTATTCAATAGTCTTTCTTGTGATAGTCCATATTTATGGAAAAATCATCCAGGCATTAGGAAAAAATCTAAATGCAAGAGTAAAGTCTATTATTTGCTTCCCCAAATCATATCTAGAATTCCTTAAGAAAAGCTAGGGCATGCAGATGACTGCTTTGTAGAATGCACAGGAATTTGCACATCAGCCATAACTAGTGCCCAGCTCTAAGTCAGGTACATTTTCTTCCCTCTAACACTATCTGCATTAAAAACCTGCGCTGATATGACTTTAAGTTTTTCAGTCGTTTTAGCAAAATGCCTGAGGCCAACATGATTAATATAAAAAAACTTAAATCAGTTTTAAATTAAAAAAATTACTAGATATTTAGTAGTGATACCTGGCATAAGCACTACTAACAAGAAATCCACAACTCTGATTCTGATTGCTGCCTCTGCATGTCCAGAGAGCAGGAACTCAAGTACTGGACTCAAGTTCTAAAGAGAGCTAGAGGACCTCCATGTAAAGAGAAAGCCTTTTTGAGATTTTTTTTATTGCTGGGAGGAAGCTATGCTCCAACTGGCATGGCCAAGTCTCAACACTGCAAGCAAATATTTAAGTCCAAGTAAGACAATAAAAAAATCCCTTACACGCAGACAGGGGCATGAATACATTTTATACTAGGATTTGTAGTTCTTTTTTTTCAACAAAAATTGTTTGTTCTTTATGGAATTTAATGTCTGCTTCAGCTATAAATATAGCAAAAAGATGTAAACTTTAGTATTATTAAAACTTGGTGAGGTATTTGTTACCTGTCTTTCACTGTCCACTTCGAGAACATCCATTAAGTTGATCATGATGTTCTTGTGAATCTTCTTATACTTTCCAACGCGAAGTGATACAGTTAACCAGCCTGGCCGACCAGTGCACATATATCTTTTACTGCCTTCATTTTTCCACTCCCGAACCTGCAAGAGGTAACAATTCAACTGATGCTGTAAGGTATACACATATTCAATAACATATGTTAGAAACATTTTCCCTCAGTGTGAAAGAACTTTCAGATATTGTTGTTATTCTACATGCATATTATCTGCAAGCAACAAAATCTGGACTTTTCTACTCTGTGTTTAGCAGTGATGTTTTGGAAGTCTCTCTGCAGACCTCAGAACTTTTAAATAAAATATCACCAGAGAGTCTAGATATGTAGAAAAAAACATTTCTAATAGACCTGTTGCTTTTGTTTTAAGAGAGAGATTCAGAAAACTAATAAGAAGCTAACAAAACAGTTTTTAAAAATTCAGAGGAAAACTCATACTTGAAGGGAAGTATTATCATTGGCATAAATAATCTCAATTCCATGAAAGTTAATGCCTGTTACTAAACACAGAAAAAATGGCTGATCCTGAAAATGAGTTAGCAAAGAGATAAAAGTTGAGAAGAAAAATGCATAGGACAGACACATGATCTGCAAATTTTGCAAATCTATAGTGGTTTACACTTAGAGAACAAATGTCATTTGTAATATTTTCCTCAGGGCTAAACAGCTAATACAGACTCTCACTGGTGATAAAAAACCCAAACCCTCAAAGAGTAACTCCATGGACATTAATATCATCTGTATATACTCCATCCACAATGAAGATGAGTGATAAAGAAGAAAACATAAATAAACATGACAGAATTACCACATATACTAGAGAACATAAAAACATTAATTCTTCTGGAGTTCCTGGTGGAAGAAAAGTTTCAGCTTTCCTTCAATCACCTCTTTGAACTACCAATAATGAGAAGCAGGATGCTCAGACAGAAAGAAAGTGGTATTAAAACACAACACTAAACAAACCATTTGAAAGACTGCAACATTTTTGTGTTACACGAGTGCACACATGTAAGATGTGAACACAGACAAAATCTGTAGCATATTTCCAGCGGTGTTGCCACAGCAACAGGACAGCCAAGTCTGGACTTTCCACCTGTTCCACGCGACAACTTCTAGAACAGTTTCAAACGTAAAAATACAGAGAAAGAAATAGCGATTGGTTCCCCCCACCCCGTTTCCTCAGTCCTGCTGCCACAGCAGGGTTCAGGGCTGGCAACGGCTCCAAAGATGCCCAAAAAGATGTGGGGGTGCAGGGATGGGGTTGCAGGTATGGGGGGAGAGTGTGTGTGCGGGTGTATGTGTGCGGGTGTATGTGTGCAGGGTGGGGGGCTGCATGGGTGTGTGTTGGGGGGGATGTAGGGATGTGCGGGAGTGAGGGTGTGCGTAGGGGGATGTAGGAGTGTGGGGGGTATGTGCGTGCGGGACGTAGGGGTGTGTGGGAGGTGTGTGTGCAGGGGGTGTGTGTGGGGGGAAAGGGGTGTGTGTGGGGGGAGTGTGTGTGTGCAGGGTGCATGTGTAGGGAGGTGTAAATGTGTGGGGGCATGTGCGGTAGGTGCGTGCCAGGAATGTAAGGGCGCATGGGGGGGACATAAGGGTGTGCTTACATGTGCGTGGGGGGGGGAGTGTGCGTGGGGAACATATGGGGGACGGAGGGCTGTGGGGGGGGATGTAGGGGGGATTTAGGGGGTTTTTGTGTGGGTGGGTGTGGGAGGGATGTAGGGGTGCGTGTGGGGAGTGTGTGTGGGGAATGTAGAGGCGTGTGTGTGGATGCAGGGGTGGGGGGATGTAGGGGTGCACGGAGAGGGTGTGGGGGGGATGTAGGAGTGTGGGGGGGATGTAGGGGTGCGCGGGGGGGTGGTGAGGGGGGGATGTGGGGGTGGTGTGGGGGGAAGCAGGGGTGTGCGGGGGGTGTAGGGGGCAGGCAGGGGCGCGGGGGGCAGGCAGGGGCGCGGGGGGCAGGCAGGGGCGCGGGGGCGGGCTCACCTGCGCCTGGATGTGCCGGACGCGCTGGCCGTGCTGCCGCGGGGCGCTGTGGAGGCGCCACACGGCCCAGGCGCGCAGCTGGTAGTAGACGTCGAAGAGGATGGAGAGGGGCAGGAGGAAGAGGCAGACGAAGACCCAGCGGTGGTGCACCAGCACGGCCTCCAGCCCCCGGTGCCGCACCCACAGCACCAGCAGCACCAGCCCCGCGCCCAGCGACCACACCGCGGACATGGCGCCCGCCCGCCCGCCCGCTCGCTCGCTCGCGCCCCTCACGCCCGCCCGCTCGCGCCCCTCACGCCCGCCGGGGCCCCGCCATGCCGCTCCCGCCGCCCGCGCGCTCACCGGCGGGACCCGCCCCTGCTGCCGCGCCCGCCCCTCATTGGCCGGGACCGCCCTCCGCCGTGGGGCGAGGGGAGGGGGGCGGCCAATGGCGGCGCGCGGCAGAGATCGGACCAGGCGCTGAGCCCGCGGATTGGCTGCGGCCGGGCGGGCCCCGCGCTCCCCTCATCGCCTCGCTGGGCTGCCCCTCCACCCCCGGGGGGCCGGGGCGTGAGGCGGGAGAAGGGGCCGGGGCCGGGGCGGGGGGCCTGGGGAGAGACCCCCGGGCGGGTCTGGGCGGGTTCGGGGCAGGGAACGGACCCCCCGTCAGGGCGGAGGGGGTTTGGGTGAAGGAACGGACCCCCGTCAGGGCGGAGGCGGTTGGGCTGTTGGACAGGGCCTGAAGCAGGGCACAGGCCCCCGTGGGGGCTGAGGGGTCTGGGAGGGGCGCAGAGCCCTGTGGTGCCCCGCGTCCTTCAGGCCCGGTGTGGGCGCTGGCCTGGGCGACCCTGGCGCCTTGGGCTGATGGGCCCCTCCAGGAGCCAGCTTGCTTCCTGAACCCTGAGCGAGAAATTCCTCTCCTCCCCCTCTCCGCAGTGGAGCAGCAGAAGGGAAGACCTGTGAAGTCCAGGAGGAATAGGAGGGGTGCCAGCCCAGCACGGTGCCAGCCCAGCCCAGCGACAGCCCAGCACAGTGCCATCAGGCGGCGAGAGGGGCGTTTGGTCCATCAGTCTGCAGCGCCAGGGAGCTGCATCCGCGCCGCTGTGGCTCGGAGATGACCAGCTCCAGGTGAAGTTCAAACCAGGAGGTGCCCGGTTGCCCTGGGCTGCAGGAACATGATATCAAGGTGTTCAGAGAGGGCACTACCAGGGGGCACAGTGTTGTCACATCGTGATGCAGCACACTAACGTCAAATGGTGCCTCTTCTTCCTCGTGAGCAGGACAAACGGTCACCTTTACATCTGGCTGCCACAGGAGATGTGGAGGGACACCGAACTGGGAGGGATGGCTGCATTACCGCGCAGACCCCTGCTACTGCAGGCAGCCACAGCTTTTAGTCTCCTCCAGAAAACTCAGAGGCTTTGTTTCAGAGCTACTTGATTTTTTGTCCCACTGCTTTTGTCGAAAGACTGAAACTTCACTGTTCTGATGTTTAGAAGTGGTCTTCTGGTTTCCAGCCTAAATTTATTCATGGCCAAATTAGGTTCATTGCCTTTCCCTGGGCTGTCTATTAGCTCTTTTGCTTATATCCAAGATGACGTTACCTGCTTTTATTTACCAGTTTGGCAGCTGACTGGAATTATGTGTGGAAAAGATGTTTCCCATGCCCTAAGAGAGGTTATTTTAACCTCTTTGAAGGAGCTAAATAATAATTCTTCGTCTGAGGATGATCAAGTGCTGGTCTTACTGGATAACCGCATCATTTATTCATAAAGCAATATTGACACTTTCAGTTTAATTGCTATTTTGAAATTGTTTTTATGAAGATCCATTAAAACTTTTATAATGATTTCCATGCTCTGCTCTTGTTTTTTTATAAGACCCTAGGCAATGAAAAGGGAGCAGGTGAGCTTAAAGACTGCAGTGTGAAACTGTGCTTCGAAACAGAGCTAGCAATCACAATTAACAGTGAAATTGTCTATGTACATAGTGATGTCAAGCATAAAAAATACAGGAATCAGGAGGAGTAAAGGGGAGGGGAAAGAGATTTTTTAAATGCTGACATTTTCAATTTTTGTTATTTTAGATGTGAGCAAAACATCATCTACAAATCTGGTTAGCAAAGCTAAGATTCCCTTGGTATCTTCTGTAGGCCTAAAATCCCATCTCTCTTCAATTAAAATATCATTTTATGAGTGTTTAAGCTGTTACTGCTTCTTAAAAAAGCAGTCCTCTTTCCCTTCTTCGCCTCTCCCTCTCTTCCCATCCCTTCCACCCACTCATGCTGTTCTGGGCATGGTACACGGTACAAATGCTTATGCTGCCACTTGCCAAAACAGGTTGGGGAACTGATCTGACTCAAGAATTAAACTGTTACTTAGATTATTTTTTTCCACCTGGATCAGTTCTCTGGTGGAGTTCACCCCACTGACACGTGTGGGTGGAGGGCAGGGAGCAGAGCAGGGGCTTCTCATTGACCTGGCCAGAGAGGCCCATCTCCTTGGTGACTAGCTTACCACAGATTGCCCTACCACTACGGTGCAGGACCCCTTTCATAATGAAGCAGGACTTGGTAATAACTAAGCAAAGGCATTTGGATGAAGAAAGAATGAAAAGATGCAGCTATTTGTCTCAGGAGACAGCTAAAAGGGACATGATACTAATGTACAGAGCATTTGAGCTGCAGACAAAAGGAGGCTGAAAGTGTCTGTCTCCGCAGGAAAAGTATCAAGAGACATTCAGTGGAACCAAAGAAAGGCACTGAAAAGAGTTAGAAAGCCCTTTTTCATACGAGCTCACTTAGCCCTGGTACTGGCTGCCGCAGAACTGCAGTTGAGCGGTACCAGGACATCAAAAGGATTGACATTTTAATATTAATAGTTATGAAAACTAACCAAGAGTTTTTGGAAGGCTGCAAGCCTCTTTAATTCAATAAATAAACTAACCTATGTCTACCAAGGGTTCGGAAAACATTTGCCTAATTACCTACCTTCAGGTTTCCTGCACTTTTGTTTTGCACAAAGCTGCTACTGTCAGAAAGGGGACATGGTTTCAGATAGTTCAACTGATGTGGTGTTCAGTTTGGTATGTGAGAAGCTCCCTCTACTGAAAAAAACAAAGTATATTCAATCAGCTTGAAAGAAAAATGCGTTGGAGGATGTAGGCTACAAGTGGGCCGTTGTATATAGCATTGATGGGTTGACACATGTTGTTCTGGACATGGGCTGAATGAACCCTGAATAGCTTGCATCTAGTAATTGAAGAAAAATGTCAAATTTCAGTTCAATATCTTTAAGGAAAAAATACAGAGGACTATTATCAGCAGTTTTATAAGCTGCTTACATCAGTGCAAGATCTTGTTGAACATCTGTGGTGGACATGGCACAGCTGGGACAGGGTCTTTGGGTGCACAGCCCAGCCAGTTCAGCCTGCCTAGTCCTGAAGGTGCTCTGCTTTCTCTTCCTCGCCTTTCCCTTGTCCACGCAGGGCTGCCTTCACCATGTTTGCAAGGGGAAGGGCTTTGCTGAAAGAAGGAGGAACTCTAATGGTCCCAGGCAGAAGAAGGAAAGGAGAATCCCCTACCCTGTGTGCTTGCATAGTGCCCATGCTGGGCAACGGATTATTGTGGATTTAGATGTACCAGGGCTCCATCCTGGCTTCAGAGGCCAAAATCTCAGGGGAAAAACAGAAGGCAGCCTTTAGGTACGCAAGTGCAGAAATCTTCGTTCTGCTGATGAGGCTTCCATGACTGCAGACAAGTCATCTTAGCACATGGCACCAGTTTTTGAGGTAGTACGGAAGAGGATCGTAACATTTAGCCAGCACACAGGGATGTCACCGGGAGGCCTTATTACTCGGTGGGGGATGGCAAATGCTGTGTAAGCATCAGGAACACCTTTTTAGCCCAGCTTGTGAACTGCCTTTATGTTTCGGTTATGTAACAGGATGGCAGCGGTACCGCTGACAAGGAGCGTCGTCCTGGTGGCTGGAGGAATCCGTCTTCGCTTTGGGAGGAAGCAGAGGGAGGGTGGGAAATGAAATTTGGAAAATTTGCAAATGGCAGAACCTGGCCCAGCCTTTGGTGGCGGTGTGCTGTGTCAGGAGGCAGGGTCAGCCGCCGGTCAGCACGTTCGCACCGCTGCGGGACTAAAAAACACCCCGCAGAACTTGCGAGAGCTTTCGTGTGTTCTCGCTGACGTGTATTTAATCCAGCTTTACAACGCCGTGTGAAAAGACACTCTGTCTGGGATTTATAAAAAGAATCACTTGTCAAAACAGAAAGCTGCCCTGGGAAAGGAATTCAGCCCTCACTTCGTTGTCGTGGGGGCCAGTGTCCTCAGCAGCGAAAACGAAATGGCTGTGCGAGGTGTGATAAGCTGGTTGCTGAAGGACCTGGGATCCGGCACTAAAATCACAAGCTCTGGTGAGCGATGCTCCTCGCGTGTGAGCAGCGGGGCAGAGGAAGCCGTCTTGGGGGTGGTGATGACCAGAGAGGTGATGAACCAAAAGTGGTCTTCGTAGCCCCCCTGACTGAGCCCGAGGCTGTCTGAGGGTGAGCAGGGACGGCAGTCAGAGAAGCAACTGGGGTCCACGGACTCCATTCGTTTGTGACCAGCTGCTCCTGGAGACACCGACTGTGCTGGGGATCCGAAAGTAGCTGCAACCTTTGCAAGGACTGCCATGCATAAACCTGTTGTTTCAGCTTCGTGGTATGATGGACACGTGCGCCAGTGGCCCCCGGGATCCCCAAGATGAGCTGTGTCTTGAAGGCAGTTGTCTGCAACCGTTGTCTCCTCTGGCCTGGAGCTGCTGGCGCTGTGGGACCCTACGAAAAAGTATCCTCAGGCAACCTGACGATGAAGCCTTGCCAGCATCACCAGAAGAAAACATTGGAAGTAATTTTACTTTAAAGGCCAATTTTTTCTCCCGTTTTCAGCTCTCAGGAAATCTGCATGTGTGCTCAGTCTCCTAGTACCAAGCGTGCTCGTGGGCCCTTTTCCTCCAAATAAAGCTAAGACTTTTGCTGCCTTGGCTGTCACCAGTCTCTCCCAGTGCTGTCACTCAGTCACCTGTCTGGTTTCATTTATTTCAACATTTTAAAAATTTTGTGGGCCCACTCCCAAATGATGTAAACTGGTAAAACTCCAGGCCATGCTCCAAAAACATCAGTGTAACTGCAACTCAGTGTAAGATCTAGATCTTTGGTTTTACTTACTTTTACTGTGCCAAAGAAAACTAAAAATGTTGTAATCAAAATAAAAAAGAAACAGCTGAAACAGTTAAAAATGTTGGTTATATAACAATTATATCCTTTTCATAAGCAAAGCAATCACAACTGGATAAGTTAATAATTAAGGGTGACAAAAATATACCATTGTTCCAATAATAAGAAACTGTATTAGTCTTATCAGGGATAAATGGAGGCATATTTAAAATTGTTCAGTATTATGCTGATAGACTACAAATTCCCCTTTTCACTAGAAAATGCAGTATATAATCAGGTCAAAAACTGATTATGGTATCTGTTAAGCCCATTCTACTTCCCTCTGAATTGCTCATCTCCTGGGGATGGTAGATGTGCCTTTGTCGCAGGCCACACTCTGAAGCAACTTCCACATATTTGAGGATGAATAGAAGGAAGCTGTAGGGTTTGAAAAGGGGTTCAGGCCCCTTTCGGGAGTGATAGGATGTGCTCCCTCCTGTGTATCACCTCACAGCGATTCAGAGCAATTTCAGAACGAGGACTGAATAAATAGACTGGTCCTCACGCCTGGAAATAGATGATGGGCAAAGGCCTATGCATGGGGAAGGTGAGGAAGATATGTGGCCTTTAATACAAGAACTGGAGCCCTTGTAAAATGCTGTTTGGCAGTCCTGATTATAGCATTATCTGGTAAAACAAGACAGCAATTCCGGCACCTCCTGACACAATCAAAGAAGTTTTCCCTACCTCTAGCAAGGGTAGAAATGTGATGTCTGCAAAACTGTGCCAGTGGGGAGCAGTGGCCTTTTCTACACCCATGCACAGAAATCTTATGACTCCCAAAATAGATCTGAGAATGATAAACACGCAGATCCTGTTTCCAGCTCACGTTAAACCTAGGCACACTTCTCAAGCCTTGCGTGCTGAGCTGGAGACTCACACAATTGATTTTGTCTCTTTCTGCCCACTCCCTCAACAGCTAGGCCCATTTTCTACAAAACACTTAAGAAAAGAGGAGGGGGGAATCAGTCTGCAGCAAACCACTGTCGTCCCGGTGTGTTTATTTACATTATTTCTAGTATCAGTCAAAAGCATGTAATAAGCTCTGTACTTTTACTGCATTTGGATGTCTGTGCATGTCCAGACCAATGCGGGTTATAGGACCAGTACAAGATATATGTCATGCTGAAAGAGGCACAATGAATTACCAAGGGAGGAGAAAGTTTTATCCTTCTTCAAGGCAAGGAGTAGTCAACCAACGAGAGCTGACAGTTTTCTGGCATGGAAGTATTTACACCTCCGATGAAGTGAAACTACACTCTTTTAATTAATATGAGGAGCCAGACTATCTCTTAGTTAAGGAAAGGATAGGATAAATTTTGGGGGAGAAAGGTTAAACATCTAGGAGCAGGAAGACTTCACAGGAGCATCAACTAGGGAAGCCTATGTTCCCCATCAGGGATAGCATGCGCTGCCTCAAGGATGCTGCTTCTTACGGGTGCTTTCTCTGAGGGCCTCATGGAGTCTGACACGCTGACTTACCACCTTGTCAAAAGAGGACTGTAAGTCATCTGGATAAGGGAGATGGAGACCGTTTCCCAGTCTGAATATAAGCAATTTAGGGATGGTCTTCCATCTGTTTCTTCATGTGTGCTTTTATAAACATATGTAATTATGTTGTCTATTTTAGATGTTGTGAATAAACATTTTTATTTACATTTTACTTCAGCAGTATTTGAAATGAGTGTGGTATTCAGTCAGCCATGTATCAGCAAGGCACTCCGCACCCAAGGCTGGGGCTGATGCATAGGTGCACGGGAGCGTTTTAACAAGTATCTTTGCTCCCCAAAACATCTTCCAGAGTATCCAAAGGGTATTGGAGAAGAGCTTCATTTCAGCTGCAAGGTCCATCTGCAGACCTGACTCTTCAGGGCTTGGGACAACCCAAGTGTTTTCCAGTTCCAGATCGTAACAGGTATTGGCATGTAGGAAAGTCTTGAGATTTTCAAGGTACGAGTCATACTTGACTTCAAAGGAGCTTGGCAGAATGAGCAGTTCCCATCTGCAACATGACATTACCCCCTCCTTCATCTTGTTACTTACCTTCACATCTTTCTCTTTCTCCCTGCCCGCTGTTGGATCCATTCTTTGACATGGTTGATGGAAGAGAGGCACCATCTGCTCATACATTTCCTTAAGAGAAAGCTCCTCTTATTGCTGTTTCTTTCAGGAGCAAATCAGGAGAACATACTGGGATTGGGACCTCCACGGAGCCTCAAGCCACAGAGCTAACCAGATTGTGAGCCAAATTCACCACTGGCAGAGCCGCAACAGTGCCACTGACTTCACTGGCAACGTGGTTATATCTGCAGGCAGCTTGGCTCTGATATATTTAATGCTGTTATGGAGAAGTTGCAGCTCTTTATCTCCCAAACATGCCTTCTGTCATTTTTGCACGGTTTTAAAATTGTCTTCAGTTACTTAGAAACTCTAACAAAAAGATGTGACTTTTCCAGGTAAGAAATAAGTCAGGGCATGCAGGGAGAAATAACAGCTTTTATTAGGTCAGCAGATAAAGTTGCAGTCTTTGAAAAAAGCAGACAACCTTATGGGCACAGCTGTACAGCCAGAACACCCACACTACCGCTGTATGGAAGATAGTGACATTTGCTGTTTGAAAGTGAGACCATACAACGTGAAGAAGAAAGAACCAAACAAAACAACGACATCTAAGCTCATGTAAGAAACACAGCATCTTTCCCAAAGGACTTAGCATCTATAACTCTGACTACCAGACGCAGCCCCAAATACTCTGACCTGAAGACAGGCTTCTGTGCCTGAAGGATGTTTTGTTTTTTCCCAGCTACATATTGCTTGGTCTAATAAAAGGTATTCCCTCTCCTTTCAGCCATACGTTGCTTTTCTCCTCAGGCCACCATGGCTACAAGAAAAGTTTCATAAGGCTTGCTGGCAGCATAATATCCCTCAGCAACCTCACAGCACAGACCAAGGTAAAGAAGTGCTTTGTAGGCAGCCTGATTCCAAGCGAGGTGAGATAATGCAGGGGAAACTGGGGAAGGTAACTAGCTGCAGAGCATCTCTGCACTGGGAATGGTTTGTATTGGACTCCAAGGGCTTCCTAGCGGATTCATGCACTGTGACAACCACAAGAGCCCTCCTCTAAAAATCACAATTAAGGTTGCTTTTAAGCTTCTCTTTTGCATTTCTATGCTGGAAAAAAGACTGCCTATTACCTCGTCCCTGTAGACCATCGTAATAGCTGAGCGCAGCAGAGGCATTAAGATTTCACAAGGTTCTTGAACATGACAGTGTAGCTGAGTGTTTATCCCTGGTGTAGCACTGAGTTTGTTGGAACTCTGCTCTCCTTTAGCCAATTTTATCTTTTATTATAATTGTTTGCTACTTTTTTGGACATTAGCACTTGGAATCAAGGAAAACAAGGAGCTTCAACTTCGTGTGTTCAAGCCATGGAATAAAGCTAACTTTTGCCACGTTTTATGCAGCCAACACAGGTCTTCGATAGCGCTCTCCGCCCAGCCGTGACAGCTACGTTCATGGCTGACCTTCAGGCTTGAACAAGGAGTCTACAGAGCTGAAAGCCAATGTTTCTCTACCCTGAGCTAAATGGCAGATAATACTCTAGCGTATTCCTATCTGTAGTGTGCCCTGTAGGAAGGGCATATGAAACATGCTGACTGGTGAGCTACAAAAGCACTAGCCCAGTTGTCGTACCTGTACCCAGAAAAGAGGCCCAAACCTGAAAGGTGCAGAATGCATTGGGTCTCCCCAACGCAAAAATCTCCAGGAGCTCAAGAAAAGTTTTGCCTGACTAAAGATTGAGCAGATGCATTAGGATCTAGCTCTTCACACACACACACAGCCCTTTTTGGGAAATTTTCAAATTGCTTCTGGAGTCCCTGGCATTGCCAGCCTTTACAGATTTGGTGGAAAGGCTTGTTCCTAGGAAGCTCTTAATAGCTGCCTTTACCAAAGAGGAATTTCCCTTGCAGGAATCTCACAGCTTTAAGCATGCCCCTTTATCTACACAACAGCGTCAACAGAAGAAGGCACATCAACCTGTTGATGCTGTAATAACAGAAGTCCCAAATGAGCAGCAGAGGGAATTTCAGATCATTCTTGATCCATAAAGCTCTCTGTGGGAGGAGGTTATCTCCACTTCTTCCTTTCCAGGACCACAGTTATGTTCCTCAGTGTGCTGCAGCTTTGCAGACTCCGGTGCTGAATAGTGGTTAGGACATCATTACAGTTGGGTTACTGCAGTTTTAAGCTTTAAAACACTCAGTGTGTTGGGGCCCAGGATCTTACTAGTGTAGAAACCATTTCAGAAATTGATCTCAAAGAAGTGATAGAGTTGAAAGTAGTTTCTATGCATCTTGCTCTTCTGTTATAGTTCAAGTACAGTAAAAGTCATTGGAATTAAATAAGATATATATGTGCAAAATGGGCAAAAAATAGCTGTCCACAAAGAGGATACTCCTTGTTGAATCTGGAGATGCCCACAACAAAGAAGCTCCTTTTTATGGCCCTTGGGATAACCGCCTTTCACATCTAAATGCTAGGCTTTTCCAGCTGGACAGAAAGAAGAAATAGTCCCAAGCCCTCAAATTTTCCATACAGTAGAACAACCAAGAGGAGATCTAAGGTCAGTTGAAGGTTCAACCCTAAATAAACCTAGGGCACTGGTGAAAATTGCATCATTTGAAGGTGTAGGACAGATATTTTCAGTGCTAAGATTTATTAACTGTATTAAATAGGAGTGACTGAGCCAGTATATCAACAAACCTAACTAATTAGACATTTTAAGAAGATGCAAATTAAGGGACAGATAAACAGCAGGAGGTTTCTCCCTTGCTTTAGATGTGCTGAGTGTAAGAGCTCCTTCCCATCTGCACATCCTGGTCTCTGCTCACTGTATCCGTTTGACAGGCTGCATCTGCCTGCCCTTTGCTGGTGTCCTGATGGTCCAAGCTGAGGAGAAACACAAGGTGTGCCCTCAGGCCCTTAGGAATGGCTTCTCTGTGTGATCCAAACAACCTGGGCACCTTCCATCTGTTGACATGTCCCACAAGGCCTCTTCAGACGTGCCTTAGCTCGCTCCTTTGTAAGAAGGCACCCGCTTGCTGGATGGTGCTGCTGGGGCAGCTGGGTGCTGGGCGAGTCCGAGCCTTCCTCTTCATGCAGGCACCAGATGTGTGGGAGCACAGCTGGACTGCCAAAGCACGGAGAGAGGCCTACGTCCTGGCCAAGGGTGGAATCACTGCCGTCTCAGGTATGAGGTCCCTGGCAGGGACGCTTGCCTCATCCTGTCGCTAAGAAGCAGAAAGCAGGGTTGACCCCTTTATGCCTCCCAGGAGAGGGGAGAAGAGGGCCGGACACCTTAGCTTGGACTCTGATGGACCTCCTGGACAGAGCGCAGAGAAACCTCTGCCGTGCAGGACTCGGCACCTCAGCGATGCTGTTCAGGCCAGGCCAGGCCAGGTTCCCCATCTTTCTCCTCCCAGCCTGTCCAAGGCTACAGGCCACGAGGACCCTGGTGTGAGCTAAATCTAAGGATCCCAGGCGACTGCGGTAAGGAGCAGGGAGCAGCAGACCGAGCTCCCCTGGCAGTGTGACAGATAGGAGGGCTGGTCCTTCCTCGTGTGTTGTGACTGCACTTCGTGTGGTTTTGCTGGTTCCTACACGAATGGCTGGGCTGCGTATGAATGTTTTCTCTTGATGCTCTTTCCCCATAGAGCAGGGAAGTCCCTGGAGCAATCCTGAATACGCCTGTCTTTCCAGATGTGTTGCTTCCCAGAAGTGTCTTTCCATGAAGCTGCACAGTGTGTTTACACCTGGCCATAAAATATTTCCTGCCTGTGGTAACAACCAATGCGTCTGGGCTGCTCTTCCCTGGACTCAGAGCCCTGGTGCATCCAAATTTACTCTGGCTCGGTGCTCTGGTATCCAACACCTTGTCATGTTGGAGGGATGGAGCAGAAAACGCACACATGGGCACACACGCACACACAGAGACATACAGAGGTATTTAAAATTGTAATTTACTTAGCCTGATTATGTGGTAAAATACACTATTTTACATATAATTTGCCGCAGCAGTGAAACGTGGTGAGCAGTGCATCGAAAAGCAGCACTTTTCCCTGCCGAAGGGAGGGGAGAAGCTGCTGCTGTTTGAGTGGCAGTGTTGTTCAGGCACCGCGTCCTTACCTGGGGGTGGCAATTACTGGAACAATTTTTCTTTCTCAGTTCTTCCTTTGTTCCTGTTCTTGCAGGGGCTGTAACCGTCTTTTGTATCGTCTTGTTATCTCCATTGTGGTTTCACCATGTATGGGATGCTTTACATATTTTGGACAGATATTCTTTCTTAATTATGCCCTAAAATAGGTTCTCCCCAGCTCTCAATGCTCATCCCTTCAGTGGCCTGACTGACTATTTCTGGTTTGTGCTCATGCCCTTGGAGACCCCTGGTACTGTCCTGTGCTCGCACTCCCAGGGGCTCTTGCCGCAGCCCTCGTGGGAACGCTCTTAGCGCTGTTGCTTCCCTTTCCCCTACACTACCTGAGGCCGAAGTGGAAGCATCTCGCCCGCCCCGTTTGTGGGTTGCTGTGATGTGCACGGGGCGGATGTGTCAGGAACGAGAGCCAGGCTGAACCACGTGTGGATGAAGGAACCAGCCGGCCCCGGAGGTGGGCACCGGAGATGTGAAGCGTTGCAGCCAGCATACCCGGGAAGGGGCACCTGATGTGGCATCGGGGCGTTGCCTGCTGTGCCTGCCGTGAGCTCCGGGATATGGCGGACTGGTACCTCTTACAATTATAAAAACCTCTGCTCTCTTCCACTGGACACGCAATGGGCTAAGACATCTCTGGCACGGCGAGATGTGCCCTGGCTCTGGAGGAAGATACGAGTTCGAAACCTCTTGGCTGGCAGATGGAAAGCTGGACTCTGCTCCAGCCGCAGACGGCAAGCAGCAGCGACGGACAGCACAGTGCTGGTGTAGTCGCTAAGAACTGGAGCCCTCTGGAGAAGCTGTTCGTCTGCGTCCCGACCCCCGGGTGTGTTTAAGCACGCTGAACACCAGCAGGAAAGCTTGCAGAGATAGATAATGCAGCTTGGCCAAGGTGCTGCTAACCAGACAGACTGAGGTCCTCACGCTGTTTGCCACCTCTGTGATGGCAATGCAGCACCTAGAACCTCTGTCCTGTTGCCAAATATTTGTCATGGTTTGTGTCTCCCTGTAGTCTTGATCGCAGGAGAAAATGGAGGATCCGCGCTGGTTATGGAGCTGGAGGCGAAAGGGCCAGAAATGCTTTGTTACTTGGAACCACTTGGCCCCTACCTTGTGCTGGCACAGGCCAGTGCTAGGCAGGGCACACAGAGCCATGTGCACGCACCACCTTGAAGTGCTTCAGAATCCACTCAACAATCAAATTTCAGTTAAAAATAAAGCACGAGCATGTGATGAGCAAGAGAACATGTGTCACTGTGCTTTAATAGGGGAACGGGTGAGTCACAGTGCCTGCGTGCCTCAGGGACTGCAGGTGCTGTTAGTGCAAGTGCTCGGCACCAGCGTATCTTCAACAGAGGAATCCAGATGTTCTCTCCCGACATCCTCGGGTGAAACTGTCCTGCCAAGGAGCATTGGCCGTATGTTTGGAGGAGGCCTGGGATCTGTTGCGACGGATTGGATCCCGGAGTTCAGAGCCCTTCCTCTGAAGTCATTAGGCCCTTCATCTACAAAGCTGGGCACGTCTGGCTGCTGGCAGTGCTCCAGGGACTGTCTCGCTGTGAGGAGGTGGTGGCAGCCTGGCACTCCACTTGCAGGGCAGCTCTCCTCCAAGCCAGCTTCCTTGCGCTGCCTCCCAGCCCGGGGGGGTGAGGCCATGCTGGGGCCCTGGCCCTGGGGAGCCCTGCATCGTCCTCCTTTGCGAGGGAGACCCAGCCTACCAAAGGGCCTTTCTAATCTGCAGTAAGAGATCTATCAGTCTAGATTAAAGAAAAAAGACCCACTTGCCGTGACTAAGAAATCTCGAGCTCAAAGTCAGCAAGATTACAGAGGGTAAGTTTCAGTTTACGAGACATGATGCTTACACAAAACCCATAGCTGTGAGCCTCAAGGTGTTTCACAAACATCCACAAGCCTTGGTGGCAGAAAAGCCCAGTGCACTAGGCTCAGCTTTGAGAGTCCCCTTTTCAGCCTGCTTCTGCATGAACTCTCACTCCTTGTGCCTCAGTTTCTCTGGCTCCATTTGTAAAATACTTTGGTGTCTTCAGGTAAAAGGTGCTCTATACTCACAAGCGTTCAGCTAGGCTGAGTGGTTACCAAACATATGAAGGACATCTGAATTACGCGATAAGGCTTTACATCAGTCCCTGCAGCTTGTGCAGAAAACCCCTGAGCTGCTTTTGAACCAGCAAGATCAGGAGCTGTAAGCCCACAGAAACGGCAGCCTAGAGTTCGGCTACAGTGCAGAGGTATCCATAGGAATGGTTTAATCCGACAGTTAAGCGCAGCTGTGTCTTGAGAGCGATACAACAGAGCTTTGAGAGGGCACACGAATAGCACGTAACGGCACGACAGCTGTTAATAAAATCTGCCTCTCAGCTGTATGATCAGGAAGCATGCAGAAATCCCGACGTCGATCACACGGATCATCCCAACCCTTAGATCAGAACAGCCTCGGCTCGTTTAAAATCCGGATAGAGACACCCTATCGCTGCAAGGTACAAAGATCCAGCTGGAAGTGGGGAAGGGGACAGTGGGAAACGAAGAGAATTGAAGAGGTCACCAAGCAAGGCAGTGGCAGAGCTCACCCATGTGCTCCAGCGTGGGTGCCCCATCCGTAGGGCGGTGGGTGCCCCGGCTCCAGCATAGACCCATCTGCTCCCCACCTTGAAACTCTCCCTCCCCATTCCTGGCTCGGCGCTTCCCTCGCGACCGGGGTCTGGGCTCGCGTTGTGCCGCCTGTCGCTCAGAGCCCCAACGCTCTGCCGTGCAACCCCAATTTTTTGAACACCGGCCGGCAAAAACCACGCGCACGGGAGCCCTTGCGGCCCTTCCCAGCACCCAGAACCACGAGATTCGCCCCGCTCGAAGCGTGATGCCGCCTTGAAAATCGGGAGAGCGCGGTGCATGAGGGGGCTGTTTTCTTTTTGCTTTGCTTTTTTCTTTTTTGGACCGGAACACGGGAGGAGCCGGGCGGGATGGGAGCGGAGCAGGGCGCCCCAGCGGGACCGCAGCGGGACGGGGAACCCCGGCGGGACCGAACCGGAGCGGAGCGGGGCGCCCCGACGAGGCGGGACTGGGGCGGAGCGGAGCAGAGCGAGGCGGGAGGCCCCGGCGGGACCGGAGCGGAGCAGAGCGGGGCGCCCCGACGGGGCGGGAGCGGGGCGGAGCGGAGCAGAGCGGGGCGTCCTGGCAGGACCGAACCGGAGCGGAGCGAGGAACCCCGGCGGGACCGAACCGGAGCGGAGCGGGGCGCCCCGACGGGGCGGGACCGGGGCGGAGCGGGGCGGGAGGCCCCGGCGGGACCGGGGCGGAGCAGAGCGGGGCGCCCCGACGGGGCGGGACCGGAGCGGAGCGGGGCGCCCTGCCCGCCCCCGGCCCCGCCCGCCCCGGTGCCGCCCGCCCCGCGGGGCCGGGCTGCGCCGCAGCCGCCGCTCGCCCGGAGAGGGGCCGGCGGCGGCGGGGCGGTGAGTACGGGCCGTGCCCGGCGCGGGGGTCGTGCGGGCCGGCGGCTCGGCGGGGAGGAGCTGCCGCCTCGGTCGCTGCCGCGTCCCGGGCCAGACGGTCGCGAAAGTTACTTTTCCCGGGCAGCGGGGCCGGGGGGCTGCAGGGGGGCAGCGGCGCGGTGCCTCTCCCTCGCCGGAGCCCAAAAGCGGGCTGCTCGCTTGCCTTTCCGAGCCGGAGCACCGGCGGCTGCCGGGCGGTTTCGGGAGAGCGCCTGCATGTTTCGTTGTGCGAGGGCTCGCCTGGCAAATTGTGCCGTCTCCTACATTGGGGTGGGTGAGAATGTCAGAGCTTGAAAAGCTTCATTATTACTTTGGTCTGGATCGGCACCAAAAAGTCTAGCAAGTAATAATAACAACAACAAAACCAGTGAATTCGCATAAAGGCAGCATGCAATCTCTTTAATCATACGCTCGCGCTTCAGCACGTTTCTTCACGGCACTCCTCTCGGTACCTCTGCGACCGGTTAAAAGTCTCCGGCAGTGGCAGCGGAAGGACGGGCTGTGCAGGTGGTTTTCCACCCGATGGCAGTGGGAGAGATTCAAAACTCTTTTCGTTTCTTGTGCCTCTGGAAGAGATTGTTTTTCTGAGTAATGCTTAGTAGACCCTATGAATCACCATCTGCATAACTTTATATGGGGAATGCTATTCTCAGCATCTCGCTGGAGCTGTGTAAACTGCTAACGCTGGTGTCTGTTTGTACCTGCAACACGCAGATCCTTTCCTCCCATAAAGACGGTTCAGAAGCAGGTCAAGGGAGAGACTGGGCAGAGCAAGATGTCCCAGTGCACTGGAGGGTGGAGGGGCGTGTTTGGACTGAGGCACCAGCAGCCTTCGGCGCAGCCTTGTCCCGACAGTCCGGGCTGGAAATGCGCAGGAGGCGACTGGATGCGCCGGGCGTGAGAAGCGCTTGTGCCTGCGGGGCAGAGCGCAGGGCCTCCTAAGGCCTTGTGAAGCCCTCCTAAGCGAGGCTCGGGAGAGCTGTCCTCGCCTGCGAGGGGACGCGACGGGCTCTCGGCACGGGAGCGGTTTGATGCTGGCGCGGTGCAGCAGGCAGGAGCCGCCCCCGCGTTGCCGGCGGAGGAGCGCTTTGCCGGGTGGGCCGGGGAAGCGCTCAGCGTTGCTCCCCGTGCCGCGCTGGTCTTGTCAGCAAAGGAGACTTCATCGTCCCCAGCTGTCGATCCGCCACCTCGCCCCGCTCCGCGCCTTACCTCCGCCGCCAGCCTCCCCCGTGCTGCCGCTGGCAGCCGTGCAGGGGAAGCTGCTCGCGGGGAAGCTGCTCGCGGGCTCTGCTGCAGCTGTGCACAGCTCTGCAGGGCGAAACGCGTGGTCGGCTCGCGGTTGCCTTGTCGGGGCGCGTTCAGAGCACGTGGCCCAGTTTCCTCATTACCAAGGCAATCCGGAGCTTTGACTTCTCTTCTCATTGGCAGTGTTTTTCTTAACCAAAACCCGAGGACTTCACACAGTTGCAGGACCTCAGGAGTGGAAGCGTTAACAGGATCGGTCAGATCCCGAGAGCCGTTCCCTCCCGCTGCTCACCCCTTGCCTCCGCGTCGCAGAGGTGATTCTCCCCCGCAGCTGGGGGACTCAGACCAGCCAAGCTGCGCTGCTCTGGCTGGGCCTCAGCTGCAGGCTGGACGGTGCCAATCCTGCAGATGGTCTCACCTTACCTGCAGCTGCCTTGGCTGCAAACCTGAGCAGCCTTCTGCCTTTTTTAACGGATGGGGAGCAATTGCTGGGAAGGGCGTGCTAGCTTTGAACCATTTCCTGGGGTTCGGAGGAGGCTGCGCTGGTGGGAAGGATGGCTGGGACAGCGGGACCACCTCAAACTTCACCCCACAGCGGCGGCAGCTGGGTCCTCCCTGGCCGGGACCCACTGCCAGTGCCTGACTCCGCATCCCTGGCCACGTACCTGCCTGAGGAAACTGCGGACACTTCGGTTGATGGCAAGAACTGAACGTTTCAACATTTGGTGCCATTTCAGTCCAGGTTTTCAGTTCAGAGTGACCTGTAAATTCCACAGAGCTTGATAGAGTTGCTGGGCTTTGTTTTGTTTTGGTTTGGTTTTTTCCCCAAACGATATTGGCTGCAATTTTTCCAGGAGAATGCAATGCTCTTAAAAGCAATGGGATCCAACAGGTCAGCAGCGTCTTCTTGTGCTCTCCTGAGCACCTGCTGCTCTGAAAACCCATGTGTGCCCCCTTCCCTAGCAGCATCTCCTTGCAGAGTTGGGTGGTGCGTTGGAGGCGGCTGGTCTCTAACAGCACCTAACAGCATCTCTGACAGGTCCCCGACAGTCCTCTCCCCACGCTGCTAGTCAAAAGGGAGCACCAAAGCGTGTCCCTCTTTCCAAAGGGAAGCTCTGCCCAGCTACAGGCGAGAAGGACAAACTCCTTCCCTCCCGGTGACTTGGTGGCTGCGGGTGGGGAGAGCGGGCGGCAGGCCAGCCCGCCGTGGGCTTTGAGCTCATGACCTAGAGATGAAAGACGTAGCGTGTTATCAGGGCTGCGAGTCCTGCAGTCTTCCTGCGAGTTTCATAAATCTCGCTTCTCATCGTATTTCTTCATTAAATATAGATTAGATCGTAGGGTCTTTCTTTCACGACAAAGTAATTTGGATTTCCATTTCGTGGGCCCATCTGATAAATAGCTGCTTGAAATAACATAATTTTACCCAGCCTTGATCACACTGAATTCCTCTCGAGCGTCTGGGCCCTGCCTGGTGCTCCCGACTCAGCTTTGCCTCTTCCCGTGAGGATTTCAGGACAAAGTGATGTAGCGCGCGGCATGGTTTTTGAAGAGGGCTGGAAAGCTCATTTAGAATATGAAAAATAATGAGTTTATATCGAAGTTATGCAGGGGAATTTTCAACATGGCAGGCGAGGACTTGAGCAAGTCTCCTAAACAATTTATTTTTCTGTGGGTCGTTGTTCTTGGTTGGGTCGTCGACGCTGCTCTGGGCTCGTGGCGTTGCAGCGAGCGGTCCCAGCAGAACCGCAAGTCACTGCGTGGCTGCCGTTGGCCTTGTCGCTTGGGTTGTACACGAAAAGCAAACGAAACCATCACCCAGACAGAGACCCTAAAGGCAGTGACAAAAGCTGCGAGGTCGGCGGTGCTGGGAGCTGCGAAGGCGCGCGCTGTAGCTGACCCCGCGTAGCCAGAGCTGCCGGGCAAAAGCCGACTCGGATAAAGATTCAGCAGCCTCTCCCAGCGTGGGGGCATCTACCAGCCGCGGTGCTCTGTTAAGCTGCTCTTAGCTCAGCAGCCGGCGTGAGGCTGGAGCGGAATTAAAAAGCATCCTGCCTGGCTTTATTCAAAACTTCTTTTAATGTGCATTTTTCCTATTATAGGTAGAGTGCTTTGGGGATTGTCTCCAAGATGATGTTGTATTTTACCTGCGAGAAAAGAAAACATATTTAACAAAAAAATCAAAGCCGATTGCTTGAAGCATCCGCTCAGCCGGCAAGGCCCTGCCTCCCTCCAGCCTCCCCAGGGCGAGGAGCGCGCCGGAGCTTCGCCATTTACCCCCACCGCTGCGTTTTTGGCCTTCTGGTTGTGGAGGCCCGCTTTCAAAATAAGCTGGACCCTCTTCTCCTCTGGAGTTTCCTGAGCTGGGTCACGATAGCTGGGGCGATAGGAGCTTCGTGTGCCTCAGCGGTCTGTTGACTCCAAGCCCTTGAGCAGCGTGGCAGAAGCACGGGGTTCGGCGGTCCCTCGTCCTCCCTGGGGCAACGCGCAGTGGTAGAAGAGAGGGACACGTCCCAAACGATAACCTGCCTGTGTTGGTCTTAATTTTTCCTTTCCTTAGGCTGAGAGCAAAACTGGGGGTGGGCAGGGGTGTGTGTGTCAAACTCGTGTTGCCCTTCAGTGCCTGGAGATGGCAGGGATTTACCTCCTCGTCCGAGGTCCCGGCAGCCGCCCGCGCGCCCGTGCGGCCCCCCGACCCCGGGGCTGCCAGGGCCACCCCAGCAGACGGGCGGTGGGAAAGCTGGGCCTCTGCTACCCCGAATATCTAGGCAAGCAGCTGCTGTCGGGTTTCAGTGCCGCAGGATTTCCCAGCGCTGAGCAGCCTGGGGACGTTGCTGGAGAACTGGGGCACGACCACAGGCGAGCGCACAGAGCCCTCTAAATAGCTCATTCGCTACCGAGCGGAGTCATCTGGTTTTCCCCGGGAGAGTTTCGCTTGTCTCCAGCAGATTCCTGACTTTTAATGGCGATGCAGACTGCTTCCCACACAGCTCCCTGACCCGAGCTCGCTCGCAGAGGGGAGCTCAGCTACCGTGGGCTCCGTCCGCCACGGGAGAGCTCCCGCGGGTCCCTGCTCACCCGGCAGCTTGGGAGCAATCCCAAGGTTTGCCAGCGGCTGAGCCGTCTTCCCCCTGAAGCAGCAGCTCTGTGACTTTCGGAGCTGCCGCTTGGCCCTTTTCCCTGAGAAAGCAAGAGGCAGCGCAGCCTCGCGTCTCCGGGGCTGCGGGCTTTCGAGCGGCGGTGCCAGGCACCTACTGCCCCTGCGGGGCCGGTTCGCATCCCGTCGCGGAGGAGAAGACATGTGCCCCGATACTTCTGAGCTGATTGGGAAGCGATGACATCTCAGATTTACCTTCCTTTCCCTGACCTCTTTCACAGGCTTTGATCATAAACCCAGCTGGCGTTGGTCCAGGTTTGGGAGGCAGCCTGGGGTCGCATCCAAAGGCGAGGAACACGCAAGTCCCTGGCGCTGGCTGCTTAGTTAGGCTGGCCGCCGTTCTCATCTTGCCTGGAGAGGAGCGCTGGGCCATTTCTGTAGAACGAGGACATTTTTGTGAGGCCACTGGAAAGTCTGCAAGCCCAACTGGTAGCTGCCTTTGCTGAGCACATGGGTCCCTCCACGGGCACAAGCGTGGTTCCCGTTTGAGAGGGTGGAAATGCCCTTGAGATCAGTCAATAACAAATAGTTGAAGATGCCACTGAAGCATCCAGCTCACGAGGAGGTCCTAGCTCAGGGGTGTTCTCCTCTGGGAGGTTTTTTCCCGTGGAAGCCATAACATGGTCCCCCTCAAACCCAGTCCCTCCCTTGCGTTTCAGGTCGTGGGCTCTCTCATGCGTCGCTTCGGTCGTCTGCCCTCAACTCTCTGGTGCCAGGCCTTTGTGGAGAATGGTGGCTTCCTCTTTCCGCTACGGAGTGACCATCACGGGGGCCGTGCTGCTGGTGACAGGGACGCTGTGCTTCGCTTGGTGGAGCGATGGGGAGATAGGCGCCGTGGCCGGCAGCGGGGCTCAGCTCGTGCCCCCCCGCGAAGCCGAGGCGGTGCCCAGCTCCTCGCCCAACGCGCTGCTCCGCTCCGTGAGCTTCTTCTGCTGCGGCATCGGCGGCATCCTGCTCCTCTTCGGGCTGCTGTGGTCCGTGAAAGCCAACGCCAGGGTGGTGTCCCGACGCTACCAGTACCACTTCCCCAGGGACCTCCAGTACTTCGCCGCGGAGCCCCTTGAGAAGTGGAACTGCAGGTCAGTGCCGGGCCCTGCGCGGGCGCCGAGGTGGGAAAGGAGCCGGGAATAAATCCAGGCTGGAAAAGAGGAGGAAGCTTCTGAGCTGAGGAGCCCTGAGGTCCCGGAACAGCCACTAATGGCAGCAAAAAGCAACTCACTACATTTTTAAGAGCTCGATCTGCTCGTGAGAGGGGTTATAGTGTCACTTGGACCAGCAGGACTGGAGACCGTTCTCCAGCAGCTCCCGCCGGTCCTGTTCCTGCAGCGAGCGGCACAAGACCTAGTGTAGGCACAGCCATCTCCCGCAGACACCCCGGGCTTGGTCTCGCTGAAGGGCAGCGTCAGAGCTGTAGTGACTGCCGTGCTGGAGGTGGCCTAGACAGTACCGCCAGGGAAAGCCCGGCAGTGTCGTCCAGCCCGGTCCTCTTCTGGTGGGTGGGAATTCAGCCGGAGGAGCTTCACTTTGCCGCTGTTGGCAGTGGGGGCTGATTGCGTTGCCCAGTCGCTCTCCCAGCCCAACGGCACGAATCCCCTTTCCCTGGCTTTGCGGCAAGGGCGTACGGTGCTAATCACAACAGAGACCGTTTCGGCCCAGGAAATCCCGGGGCGTTCCCACACCCAGCACGTTCCAGGGGAATCGTCCTCAACTTCAGTCCGGGCAGGAAAACCGTTGTTTTTCACGGGGAGTTCGCTAGACTGGGGTTTTGGGTCCCTGGTATCCTGGACAGGTCTATACCAGTCTCTGTGTTATCTTTAATGGAAGCAAAATATACTTAAAAAAAAAAAAGGGAAAATAGCCGTCAGGTCGGCATTAAGTAAAATGGAAATGTGGGTGGAAGGACCCTTCACAACGCCTGCTTCCCGGCGTGGGAAGAGGCCTAGCACACCCCGAATGCCGCTATTGCTTTTTTAATCAGGTCCCCAGATTTTTCCTGTGTGAGTCGCTGAGATTTATTTCCACGTCTTGATTGAAAAGGTTTTTTTTTTTTTTTCCCAGAGAAAGCTCTGCAAAGAGAGCCAACAGGCCCTTCAAAGCGCAGTTTTATGGGGTCACAGCAAAGATCTTGGCTCTGGTATAAATCAGACTCTGGGGAAAAGTAGGGCTAAAAGGAGCTTCGAAAACATGAAACCGTAAAAGCTCTGTGGGGGTGGGCGGCGGGTTCCCGGTTCCCCCGGGGCTTCGGAGCCCACCCGGTGCCGGGGCGGCGGTGGCTGGAGCGGGACGGTGGTGGCCGGGTGCTTCTCCGGGTGCTTCTCCGCGCGCTTCCCTTGCAGCGGCTGGGACGCCAGCGCCATCCCCACCTACGAGGAGGCCCTGAGCTGCCGGCCGGCCCCCGGCGCCCTGGCCTACGTGGAGCCGCCGGGGAGGAAGGAGCAGGGCACGCCGCCCCTCTACCGCGACCCGCGGGAGGAAGAGGAGGAGGAGGAGGAGCGCTGGCGGGGCGGGCGCCGACGCAGCTCCTCGGACGGCGCCTTGTGCCGCGCCAGCCCGCCCTGGCCGGGCCCCGGCGAGCCGCGGGCCACGCCACCCCCCAGCTACGAGCACATCGGTGCCGGGGGCGTCTGAGCCGCGGGCGGCCCCGGGCCCCGGGACAGGCGTCTTCCCGCGCGAGGGCCACGGGGGAGATGCTCATCGCGGCGGCCCGCGGCGGACCAGCCTGGGGGGCTCGGCGACCGCGAGCCCGGGCTGAAGCAGCGCGCGGAGCCCTTCCCCTCATCACGGACACCGAAAACCGGAGCCTCCCGAGCTGCATGCACTGACGGCAGAGACGCTGCCGCCCTCGCTGCTCAAACGCCCGGCCGGGCGCCGGCGGCCGCGCGGGGCCACGCTGGGTGCTTTCGGCTTTGGGGCGGAGGGTGCGGGAGGGACGCAGGGCTCGTCTGCCCCGTTGCTTGGCTTGCTTTTCCCCTCTCCTCCGCCCGTGTAACGCGCTCTCCATCCTCAGCTCTGCCGCTTCCACTTGGTTTCCCCCAATTTCGGCTCCCCACGCCTCGCATTGCTTGGGTTAAAAATGCTCAGTGGCTCGTGTGCGTGTGCAGGGCATCGACGTGCGCGTGGCAGCGTCCTGGAAAAAGCCGTCCGGAGCCGCGGCGTCTTCTCTGCCCCCAATAAACACGTCCGCCCCGTGCCGACAGCAAACGCCGGGCTCCCTGCAGGGCTGCTGCCCGTCGCGGTGCCGAGGGCACCTTCCCGCGCCGCGGGATGTCTTGGGGGGGGGATTTGTACCCTGGGGGGCTCGGCAGTGTCCTTGGACCCGGCACCTGGGAGGGGGGCAAGGGGCTGGGGGTGCACGGTCCTGCCCAGGGCTCGGTGCCCTTTCCGCGTGGTGCATCCCGGGTGGGCAAACGCCTCGGAGCCGGCGCGCGCAGAAGGGAGAGCCACAGAAAACCTCCAGCAAGAAGTGGTCTGTCTGGGAAACGGCCTTTCTTCGCCTTCCTGACCTGGACGTGCTGTCGGGAGAAATCCCGACGGGGGGGATCGACGGCCCGGAGCTTTGCAGCGCGTCCTGCGGAGAACCGCGGTGCCGCCGTTCCCCCTGCCCGCTCCGCGCCCGAGCGCCCGCGCGTGCCTCCGGGGAAGGTTATCCAGGCGCGTGCCGGGCGCCTGCACCCGGGTGGGAATTTCGGCGGCGTGTTTGCATTCATTACAAACCCGTTAAAAACCGGCTGGCTCAGCCCTGGGCAGGAGCAGGCTGCACGCGCCGCTGAGCGTCACCGCTCCTTGCCCTGCCCCGGAGGCGTGCTCGGCGCCCGCGTCTCCTCTCCTCGTCCCCTGTCCCCTCCGCCGGCGCGCCCATGGCCGAGGAGAAGACCTTCCGCTACGCCTTCATCATGCTGGGCTTCTTCCTGGTGATGACGGGGCTGTTCATCATGAGCGTGGACAAGCCCCAGGTCTACATCACCTTCTGCACCTTGGGCATCCTGCTCGTGGCCGTGGGCATCGCCTGGAGCATGTGCCAGTGCTACCCCAAGGTAGGGCCCGGCCGCCGGCGTCGCCCCCGGCTGCTCCCGGGGCTCGGGGAGGTCCCGCGCCGGTGGGGGGGGTCCCTGGCACCCTGCCCGCAGGACCCGCTGGGCTCCCGGGGGCTTTAAGCCGGCAGCAGGGAATAAACACAAGGAAAGTCGCTTGCGCTGCTCCCTCCTCTCCGGGGAGATCCTGCTGCCACCGCCCCTTTTCGTCCCTTTTCGACCCGGGTGAAGCTGCAGGGCTGCTCGGGGCTTCGCTTAACCCCTCGGTCCCCCCAAAACCCCCGTTCCCGAGCGAGGCAGGGGAACGTGGCCCCCCCGCACCGCCCCCCCGGGCTCTGCGCTTCTTCCGCCCCCAGATCACGTTCGTCCCGGCGGACTCGGAGACGGAGCGGTTCCTGGTGCCCCGGCCCGTCGGGCCGCCGCCGGGGGAGAAGCCGGGCAAGCAGCGGTAGGTGGGGGCGGGCGGCGGGTTTCGGGGGGGCCCCGGGGAGAGGGTGCACAGCACACCCCGCTCAGCCCCACGCCGCGCCCCCCCGCAGCCCGCAGTCCCCCGGCGGGTGCCGCGACGAGGCCGGCGCCTACGAGAAGAGCCTGCCCACCTACGAGCAGGCCCAGCGGCAGGCGGCCGCCGAGCCCCCGCGCGGCCCCCCGGCCCGGCTGCGGGCGCAAGCCGAGATCCACCCGGAGCTGCCGGGGGGTCCCGCCGCGGCGGCCCCCCGAGACCCGGCGCCCCACGGGCCCACGGCCACCGGCAGCGGGTAGGTGACGACGATGGTGGCAGGGTTTGGGCTCCGCCGGGGGCTCCGGGGAGGGGTGTCCCTGCCCGCGGGGGGCTTTAGCACCGGATTAGCTCCCGCAGCAAACGCACGAGGGAAACCGGATTGCATCCGGTTGCGTTTCGCTTTGGAAGCGTAAGCGATGGCCTTCCCCAGCATAAATCCCGTTCGCCCGGTTGGAACGGCGCGGGAATCGGCCCCTCGGCACGCGCCCGTCACGCCGGCTGCAGCCCTAGGTGCCTCCCGGGTGGTGCACGGGAATGCCAGCGGCGTGGTCCAGGGGTGCCGGCGGGGTAGTCTGGGAATGCCAGCAGCATGGTCTGGGAATGCCAGCAGTGTGGTCCAGGGGTGCCGGCGGGATAGTCTGGGAATGCCAGCGGGTTGGTCTGGGAATGCCAGTGGGATGGTCCGGGAATGCCAGCGGGATAGTCTGGGAATGCCAGTGGGATGGTTCAGCGATGCCAGCGGGATAGTCTGGGAATACCAGTGGGATGGTCCAGGGATGCCGGCGGGATAGTCTGGGAATGCCAGCAGCATGGTCTGGGAATGCCAGTGGGATGGTCCAGGGATGCCGGCGGGATGGTCTGGGAAAGCCAGCGGGTTGGTCTGGGAATGCCAGTGGGATGGTCCAGGGATGCCAGCAGGATGGTCTGGGAATGCCAGCGGGATAGTCCGGGAATGCCAGCGGGATGGTCCAGGGATGCCAGCGGGATAGTCTGGGAATGCCAGCGGGTTGGTCTGGGAATGCCAGCAGCATGGTCTGGGAATGCCAGCGGGATAGTCCGGGAATGCCAGCGGGATGGTCCAGGGATGCCAGCGGGATGGTCCGGGAATGCCAGTGGGATGGTTCAGGGATGCCAGCAGGATGGTCTGGGAATGCCAGTGGGATGGTCTAGGGATGCCGGCGGGATGGTTCAGGGATGCCAGCAGCATGGTCTGGGAATGCCAGTGGGATGGTCTGGGAATGACAGCAGCATGGTCTGGGGGTGCCAGCGGGATGGTCCAGGAGGTCCCAACGGCACATTGCAGACTGCAATAACCCCTGTGCGAGCCGTGGGCGATCCCAGACTCCCTCCACCAAGAGCAGCTGCTGCTGGGGTGAAGCGTTTCCACCTTTTAACCGGGATATAAGAGACCGTGCAGGGAGCTGCCCCGCAGCACCCTAGGTGGGGGATCCCAGCGGGGAGACCGGTTGCTTTTTGGACCATAAATTAAAGGGGTTGTAGCTCTCCCGGGTGGTAGAAGGAGCTTCGACCCCTCCTTTCCCCAAACCCCCTCGGAGGAGGGCTGGCCGTGCTCGCAGGCGCAGCTGGGAGCCCGGGGGCCCCCGCCACGTTCAATTAAATTAATACATAAGCTGCAGCCCGTTCTGCCCTGCTCCTTCAGCGGGGTGGGTGGGTGGGGAGTGTTTTCCCGACGCCCGGAAAAACCTGCCGCGGCCCCGGCCGCAGTGTCATGGGCAAAACACAGCGCCCGACCCGCCGCGTTTACTATAAACCTCGGCGGCGAAACCCCAAACAGCACCGCCGCCACCGCCCCTGCGTCTCCCGCAGCCCGGCGCCGCTCGCCGCCCTCCCGGAGGAGCTGGACGCCCCGTCGCCGGCCTCCTCGGCCCCCGGCAGCCCCGGGCGGGCCGCCTCCGGGCAGGACGACCTCTACTACGGCTTGCGGGAGGGCTCGGACGCGCTGCTGGGCGACAGCGAGCTCCTTTTCGAGCCCGAGGACTAGCTGCCGCCCGGGGAATTAAACCAGATCCTGGGCCACCCGACGTCTCCCACGTTTCTGCACCGCGGGGGGGTTCGGAGGCTTTGCCGCACGTGGCGCTGGGCCGGGCTGCAAACACCCCGACTGGGGGGGGGCTCCCGGGCCACAGGGCGTGCCGGGTTTTGGGGCGCCTGCCCCAGCATCCCGGCCATGTCCTGCCACGGCGGCCACCACGTGCAACCGCGCCGCCGGCGTCGGCCGCCGTTAAACATTGCAAGCGGCGGGACATTCCTGCATGAAATTAAGGGCTCCACGAAGGCCGGGGTGGGACGGACAGACTGAAAAGCCAGCGCCCAGCGAGGGAAGGGCCGAGCTCCCCTCGGCAGGTTGCAGCCCCCAGACTCGCCGCTGTCTCGTAAGGGCTGAGCCCTTGCGGCAGCCTCCCCTCGCTGCCCGGAGCGATGAGATTCCCTTCCTCGCCCCGGAGACCCGTTTTCCCCGAACATCGCACCTGTGAGATGTGCGGAGCTCAGCCAGACCCGGCCGCCGTGCCAGGCAAGCAGGTGAACGGTGCTGCGTCCCGCTGGGCCCTGCGGTTGCTCAGAGCTGAGGCTCGCAGAGCCCATCAGAGCCGCGACGCAGCGTGCTTAGCCGGGCGCTGAGCCCTGCACACTCACAGCACCAGTGGTGTAGTGGTATCATGCAAGATTCCCATTCTTGCGACCCGGGTTCGATTCCCGGCTGGTGCAAAGAGCAGCAGAGCCTCCCAGCGTGCCGCGCTGGCCGCCATGCAGCTGCATGCGTGGGGTCCCTCTCCACCGGAGATGGCACTTTTTTTCATGGCTCGCTGCTCGGAGGCCCGCAGCCTCGCTCGCACCGTCCTGGCAGCTCTGTTGCTCTTTCCACTCCCTCCTTTCCCCCCTCCAAAAGTGGCTCCCTGCTGCACGGACACCCCAGATCTGCCTCGCTGGACGCGGCAGCAACCGGGGACTCAACAGGCTCCGCGGCCGGTGCCTGGTGCTTTTGGTGGCCGGTCCCTTTGCTCTCGGTTTGCCCAAGGCTCAGGGCACCTCACTTTTCAGCTATTTCTGTGCACATGAGGCTGAAAAAACCCTCCCTACAGACATCCTCCGCTTTCAGGGCTGGGTAACGCGTGCACAGGGCTGGGCCAGGCGGGCGAGCTGGAGCGGTGGAGCAGGATGCGGCCCCCGTGCCGCCAGCTCCATCCTTCCCCGCTCGCTTGGCGCCAGCGGCCGCGGGGCTCAGCCGAGCCGGAGCTGGGGAGCGAGCCGAGGTGCCACGCAGGGCCCCGGCGCCCGCCGGCCATCGGCTCGGCCTCACGTGCCATCTGCCCTCGCCGCTTCCTCCGTCTCGCTAACGAATTGGGTTAATACAGCTCTAACGAGCGACTCCGAACGTGCGCAAGCGCCTCCGAGCCGTGCGCTGCTGCCACTTCCAATCTGCCGCTTGCAGCCGATCCCGGCTGGCTCCTCACGCCAGGGCCTCCTCAGCCGGGGGCGCGAGCGGGCACACGAGGGCTCGTGTGAATGTAAAACATACAAAACACACAGCGTTGTGATGGGAGAGCCGCTTCTTCCCTGCTGTCACAACGCCTGCCACCACGACGGGGTCCCGGGGGGAACCGCGCGCGCAGCCGGCGGGCGGCCCTTGCTTTGGGCAGCCTGGGGAGCCAACGGAGCACGCAGGAGCCACCCTCTCCCCGGGAACAGGGGAAACTGAGGCACGGAGCGGTGACCTTGCAGAGGCCGGGAAGGACACCAGTGGCGAAGCAGGAGCACCCGTGGGTGCCGGGTTCCCGGCGCTGCAGACCCGCCGCAGACACCTCTCCCGAGGGCTTGGCAGAGATGTGCAAAGAAATAGTGAGGGCGACAGGGAAGTAGCAGCCAGATCACTGGAAAAAAAACCCCATTTGCACTGTGTGACGACTCTGTAAAAAATGCGCAAACAGGATTAGGCGCCTTCGCGAAAATCCGTCTCTGCAGGAAGCCACCAAGGGAGCCGTGAAAGATTGCAGCCCCCTCCGAACGCAGCGCCTTGGCACCGGCGCGTCGCTTGCCGGGGTCCCAGCAAGGCACGGCAATTCCTGGGCAGATTTCGCGGTAACCGGTGAAAACGGGCTGCCCCGGCGAGACCCCCGCGCCCCCCTCCCGGGCGCCGCAGCCCCACGGGCCGCGCTGCGCCGCGTTAATGTTTAACCGGCCCGGTGGTCCGATGGCCGCGGCGGTGGCGTGATCGCGCCGGGCCCCGCGGGGGGGGGGGCGGGGGGGGGGCGGCCGGGGCGGGGGGAGGCGCCGGGGAGCCGCGGCCGCCCCACTCGCGCTGCGCTGCGCTGTGCGCCGCGGTCCGGGCGGCTCCGCGGTGCGAGAGGCTCCGCGGCGGCTCCGCGCAGCGGCTCCCGGCGGCTCCGCGCGTCTGAGGGGCTCCGCGGCTCGAGGAAGCTCCGCGGCCCGAGGCGGCTTCGCGGCCGGAGGCGGCTCCGGGGTCCAAGGCGGCTCCGCGGTCCGAGGCGGCTCCGCAGATCCAAGGAGGCTCCGCGGGTCCGAAGCGGCTCCGCAGCCCGAGGCGGCTCCGCGGCCCACGCGGCTCCGCAGGTCCAAGGAGGCTCCGCGGTCCGAAGCGGCTCCGCAGATCCAAGGAGGCTCCGCGGTCCAAGGCGGCTCCGCGGTCCGGGCGGCTCCGCAGATCCAAGGAGGCTCCGCGGGTCCGACAAGGCTCCGCGATCCGGGTGGCTCTGCAGGTCCAAGGAGGCTCCGCGCTCCGAAGCGACTCCGCGGTCCGAGGCGGCTCCGCGGCCCGAAGCGGCTCCCCGGCGCTCGGCGCTCCCGGCTCCCCGTCTACGGCCCTCGGGGGCTCCGCGGCTCCCCGGCGCTCCCGGCTCGCCGTCCGCGGCCCTCGGGGCGGCGCGGCGCGGCGCGGGCTGCGGGCGCCCCGTCGGGGCGGCGCGGCCATGGGCCCCTGGGCGCTGGCGCTGGCGGCGGCGCTGGCGGCGGCGCGGGCGGCGGCGGCGGCGGAGCTGGCGGAGGAGCTGGTCTGGGCCCTGAGCCGCGCCGACGAGGCGGTGGCGGGGCCCGGGGCCGCCCCGACGGCGCCCGGCGCCTTCCAGCGCGCCGCCAAGGTGAGGAGCGGGCCGGGACCGGGGCCGGGGCTCGACGGGCGGCGGGGCCGTGCTGACCGCGGCGGTGGCATCCCCGCAGGCGGCGTGGCGGCTGCCCGGGCGCTACGTGGTGGTGCTGCGGGCCGGCAGCGGCGGGGCCCAGCTGGAGGGCACGGCCCGGAGGCTGCAGGCCCGCGCCGCCCGCCGCGGCTACCTCACCGAGGTGCTGCACGTCTTCCGCCGCCTGCTCCCCGCCTTCGTGGTGAAGATGAGCGCCGACGTGCTGGACATGGTACGGGGCGGCGGCTGGGGCGGGGGGCGGCGGGCCGCAGGGAGCCGCGGCTCTGCCGCTTGCAAAAGCACCTTTCAGCCCCTTGCTCCGGGATTTTGCCGCGTTTCCAAACCTGCATGCTCCGGGCCTGACCCAGTCTCTCCGACAGGGAAGGGAGGAAGGAACTTTCCCCATGGGCTATTGCACAACTGCTTGCATGCGGGGTTTTTTTTTTGTTTTGTTTTTGTTTAGTTGCTTTTTTTTAATCTCCCTCCCAAGGGCCAGCTCCTGGCCCCGGTCACAAAAACGCAACGGGGTCGGGTTGCCTGGGTTTCCCTTCAAGGCAGCAGCTTCAGGGTGGCGAAAGCCAGCGGGAGACCCTGATTTTGCACCAGGACGGTCCCACGGGGAACCGGCGGCTGCCAAACGGATGCCTGCTGTTTGCTCAGTTTTGCAAAGCTGTGATGTGCTGTTGGCTGCCAGCGGCAGGGCTGGAGCCCTGCTCCCCCGGGACGTCGTGCATTGCTGATCTTGTCTTTTTTGCCACCAGCACAGCCCGTCGACGTGCCTTGCTCAGCCCCCTGGGTGGGGAGGGCTCTGGGGGCGCGGGGGGAAGGCAGGCGGTTGCAGGAGGTCCGGCGAGCCGCAGCGCGGGGCCCCCCCGGCGGGGACGCGCTGCCGACGCCGGGCGCCGTCTCCCCCGCAGGCGCTGAAGCTGCCGCACGTGGAGTACGTCGAGGAGGACTCGTACGTCTTCGCCCAGAGCATCCCCTGGAACCTGGGCAGGATCGTGCCGGCGCCGGCCGGGGCGGGCGCCTACAGCCCTCCCAGTGAGCGCGGCTGCATCCCCCGCGCAGCCGGGGCGGAGGGGGATCTGGGGGGGGGACGTGTGCGCTGAGCCCATCTCCCGACCCCGGGCAGATGGAGGTCTCTCCTCCACGGGGCGCTGGGGCTCCCGTGCGAGGTGGCGGCGGGCAGGTGCCGGCGGGGCGAAGGAGCGTTTTGGGCCGACCACGGTCATGATTGCCTTCTCCCGCTGACGGCGCCTCCGGCAGATAAAGGGGATCTGGTGGAGATCTACCTGCTGGACACCAGCGTGCAGAGCAACCACCGGGAGATCGACGGCAGGGTGTTGGTGACCGACTTCGAGAGCGTCCCCGAGGAGGACGGCACCCGCTTCCACAGGCAGGTGAGCGAGGCCGCGGCGGAGCCGGCTCCCTCCGCGGGGCTTGGGGCACCCGGGGCTAACGCGGCGCTGCAGAAGGCCGGGCGCGGGCGCGGGCGCGGGCGCTGCGGCCTCGCGGGACGCTGGGGGCGGCGAGCGGGGCCTCAGAGCGCGTCCCCGGCAGGCCAGCAAGTGCGACAGCCACGGCACCCACATGGCCGGCGTGGTGAGCGGGCGCGACGCCGGCGTGGCCAGGGGCGCCAACGTCCGCAGCCTCCGGGTGCTCAACTGCCAGGGCAAGGGCACCGTCAGCGGCACCCTCATCGGTGAGCGCCGCGCACCCTCCTCCCGCTCCGGCCCCGTCCCGCGGCGTTTGCCCTGACCCGCGTGTCCCCCCGCCAACCCCCAGGCCTGGAGTTCATCGAAGCCGCGCTGGAGGCCCAGCCGCCCGCGCCGCCCGTGGTGCTGCTGCCCTTCGCCGGCGCCTACAGCCGCGTCCTCAACGCCGGCTGCCGGGGGCTGGCGGCGGCGGGGGTGGTGCTGGTGGCCGCCGCCGGGAACTACAGGGACGACGCCTGCCTGTACTCGCCCGCCTCGGAGCCGGAGGTAGGCGAGCCGAGGCGCCGGGGCTAGTCTGGCGCTCCGTGCCTCGGTTTGCCCGGCTGGAGGACGGGTCCATCCGCCGCCCGCTCCGTCCGCCCGTCGTCGCCGCAGGTCATCACGGTCGGCGCGACCAACAGCCGGGACCAGCCCGCCTCCATCGGCCCGCTGGGCACCAACTTCGGCCGCTGCGTGGACCTCTTCGCGCCGGGGGACGACATCATCGGCGCCTCCAGCGACTGCAGCACCTGCTTCACCTCGCAGAGCGGCACCTCGCAGGCGGCCGCGCACGTGGCAGGCGAGCGGGGCGCGGGGCCGGGCCGGGCTCGCCGCGGGGCCGGGGTTCGGGGGGGTGGGCGGGGGGGGGCTCACGGCGCGGCGCTGGGGCTGCCCGCAGGCATCGCCGCCGTGGTGCTCAGCGCCGAGCCGCGGCTGAGCCTCGCCGAGCTGCGGCAGCGCCTGCTGCGCTTCGCCGCCAAGGGCGGCATCAACGCGGCCTGGTTCCCCGAGGAGCAGCGGCTGCTGACGCCCGGCGGCGTGGCGCGGATGCCCCCGGCGCCGCTCCCAGGTGAGGCCGCGGGGAGGGAGGCCGCGGCGGGGCCGGCGGGGCCGCGCGGACCCCCTGACGCCCGCCCCGTCCCAGAGGAGCGGCTCTACTGCCGCACGGTGTGGTCGGCCCGCTCGGGGGGCACCCGCCGCGCCACGGCGGCCGCCCGCTGCGCCGCCGCCGAGGAGATGTTCAGCTGCTCCAGCTTCGCCCCCGACGGCCGGCGGCGGGGGGAGCGCGTGGAGGTGAGCGGCGCCGGGGGCGGCGGGTGCAGCGGGCGCCCGCGGCCTCCTTCCCCCCCCGACCCATCCGCTCTGCCCCTGCCAGGAGAAGGACGGCGCGAAGGAGTGCGTGGCCCACAACGCTTTCGGCGGCCGCGGCGTCTACGCGGTGGCCCGGTGCTGCACGCGGCCGCCGGCCGGCTGCCGGGTCAACGCCAGCGCCGGGGCGGCCGAGGGGGCCGGCTGCGCCGCGCGGGACCACGTGCTCACCGGTAGGCTGCACGGCGGGGGCCTCTTCCGGAACAAGTGCCCCAAAAAGCCGCGGGGATGAGCGCGAGCGGAGGGGACGCGGGGAGGTCGGGGCTCGGCGGGGACATCCGAGGCGCCGCGTCGGTCGGGCTTTAGCTCGGAGCCAAATGCACGCTGCCGGCTTGGTGGGTCCTTCACAGGTGGAGGCGGGCAGGTTCCCGGCGCTGTTGTCCACCTTTTCTAGTTGCTCATTTTGGGTGATGAACGCCACTGGGAGCCACATGTGTTGCTAAAGCCGTGCTGCGGTTAACTCTGAAACCTAATGAGCTTTGCTGCAAAGATCAGCTCCGCACTAGACCTCTTGCTGCAAAGATCTTCTGCGGGGCGTTTCTCCACGTTACGCCCGGCGCCGGCGTAGCGTTGGCTCCCGCAGAAACGCCTCGGCTCCTGCAGAAGAGCCCCGCGCGGGGCCGCCCGGCTCTGACCTCCCTCTCCCCTCGGCAGGCTGCAGCTTCCACTCGGCCGCGGCGGCGCTGGGTGACGGCGGCCGTCCCGTCGCGGGGCCGGGGAGCGGGCCCCAGCGCTGCGCCGGGGGGCCGGCCACCGCCGCGCACGCCTCGTGCTGCCCCGCCGCCGGCCTCGAGTGCCGGGTGAAGGAGCAGGCGCCGGCGGGCTCGGCCGAGAAGGTAGGGACGGGGCGCGGGGTGCCGGCAGCCCTCTGCCGCCTCGACGCCCCGCGACGCCTCGCTTCCCCCCCCGCCAGGCCACGGCGTCCTGCGACGAGGGCTGGACGCTGACGGGCTGCAACGCCTACGGGCCGGGCGCCGCGGCGCTGGGGGCCTACGGCGTGGACGACACCTGCGTGGCGGCCGGCGTCCCCGGCGGCCGAGCCCCGGCGGCCGTCGCCGTCTGCTGCAGGAGCCGGGGCCGCGGCTGAGCCCGCGCGGCGCCCGGCTGGTCGCGGTTTAGGTATTTCGGGCAGTTTTCACGTTTCCTAGCCACGTCCCTGAGAGGCTCCTTTCCTTCTTAGTCGAGCGTAAGGGCTCTGCTTTACCGAGTCTGCTGCTTTGGTACCGGGTTTTAATTTGCATTGCTACAGTGTGAGCTGCTGCTTCGTTAGTGGCGTTTCCTTGCTGCTGTTTAAGCGCAAAGTCGCTGCCGTGCTGGTGGTAGGCGCTGCTTCGCTGGCTTTCCCGCGGGGCCTTCCCCGCTGCCGGGAATGCCTCCAATTCCTTCTCCTTTTATTTTTTTCTCAAAGAAAGGAAAAGAAAAGCTTTCCTAGTACTTCCGTTTTTACATTTGTATCTTAAATATTTATTTGGAGTTTTATAAACAAACATTTTATAAGTGTCTTTTTAAAATAAAGTGCATAGAGCAGTGCTTAGTAGATACGGTGTGTGGTCTGCTTTTCTGTGCCGCCCCGCGGGGCAGCGGGCGGCTGTCGGGATGCGGGCACTGCTCCGAGGAGGCAGCGCTGCTGGGGCCGGGGCCCACCGGCCACCTCCCCCGGCTTTGCTCCCTGCCTCGGCCCCCGGGAGCAACCCAACGGCTGCCGCCGTCTCAGCGGTCGGGGCCGACAGCGTTGGTGCCTCCGCCGTGCCGATGGCTCTGCCCTTCAGGACCGGTGCCGGCACCGGGGCAGATTCCGGCTGCCACGTGCAGCAGCAGCAGCTTGTTTTTAAACGGTGCACAAGAGCGTCCACTTACGGAGGCAAACCATCACCCAGCTGGGGGAAAGGTGCCCCTACGGGTCGCACTGCCGCTAGGACCCTGGACTTCACTCCTGGCGCTTTGATGGGGTGGAAGCAGGTTAACAGGTGACGCTCAACGAGACGCTCAAAAAGCAACCGACCGCAGCAGCCCGAGGCTGGGGGCACCTGGTAGCTGCCAAAGCCGCCTCTCACTCTCCTCCTTCTTTTTTGGGCCTCTCCTGCTACAACACACAGTTTACATGGTGTTAAGGGGGGACAGGTGAAGAAATAAAGCCAGATGTGGTAAGGTCAGCTGCTAAACTTTGCCTTTTGTGGGTTGGGTGCATTTTCCTCCCTCAAAGCACCTCTTACGGAAACCTTACTACGGCTTTAATCATCAGTAGGAGACACACGTCTGGCAGGAAGCACCACTCTAGGAAGCTTAAGTTATTTCTAACTTGCTACTAAAGGCAGCAAAAAACCCCAACCTCAATCTAAACATGTAATTATGTAACAGGCATATAGCCCATAAAATTATCAGCTATAATCTGAATTTCACGTAGAGAAAATAGATACCTAAGAGGGATGCTAAAGTAAAAGGGCTCCTGAGTCGTCTTGGCGCTGCTGGTGATTTTCAGCACCCCAGATGCACGGTCTGCTCACTGGGCTGTAACCTCTCAAAACGTGCACCAGGCATTTTCCCTCTGCTGTCCTCTCCGTGGGGGGGAGGATCCTGCCACCCCCCCGCTCCCAGCAGAAGGCGGCACCTCTGCTTTTCCAGATGTGCTGTGCATCTGTGGGCAAGATTTCGCAGCTTATTTCAAGCAGGACTGTATAAGCCTGGTGGAGGGAAACAACACTAAAGCCAGATTAGCCCTTGCTTACTACCCTGTGTGTCAAGCGTGGTGCAGGCAGAAAGATTATTCGTGTTTGCTCTGGAGCACAAACTTAAAAATGGCACGGTACACCTGAAGGACCGTGAGCTCCTGTGCAAGAAATAAAAGAGGAAACCTTTCCGCTTCACTACAAACGCGAGCAAAACCACCAGAGGCCAAATGCTGTCAGTGAAGGGGAAAGCAAACGGACCGCAAGAGAAAGCTCAGAAAAAGGCCTTGAACCCAGGTGCAGTTCGCTGTATCTATCAGAATGGCCTTGACTCACCCAAAGCACCGGGAGAGCAAGCGGCACGGGCACAGGCCCCGGGCCCTGGCCAAACCCTGAACATGAACAGCACCACGCAGGACACGAGGGTATTTTGGAGAGCCTTGTGTGTGCTCTGCCTCCCCGTGCCCTTCCCTCAGGCCCAGTAACAGCACGTGCTCTGGTAGCAGGCAAGGACCATCTGTCACGCGATGGGGGACGATGAGGGAAATTTGAGGGGGAGTGCAGGAGAAGGCTTTGGGGGGGTAGGGTGGGGGGAGCCCCACATGCTGCAGCTGTTAAAACACAGGTAAGGGAGGAGGGAAAAAAACTGTAGCTGTCATTTAGGAGAAAGCAATGTTGATCTGGGGCAAGCTGTGAACAGTGTGGTCAGCACAAGCAGCAGCTCATGCTGTCCGCAATACCCAGTTCTTTCGTGCAGGACCAGCCCTGCCCATGGAGACTGCAGGCTGGGTCATGCTTGAAAAATAATTCTTTGTCCTCAGAGAGGAGGGAGGAGGCATCTGTAAGTACCACAGAGCTGGGACAGCAGACCTACCTGTAGCTACTACTTCTACTTAAGGAGGGAAGGGGGTGGAAAGCTGAGCAGGGAAACTCTTGCTAGAGTGGTACTGCTGCATGTCCATCTGAAGGCAAGAGGTTTTACCGTAACACTGAGGCTGCTCTGCTTTCTGCATCACGCTCCAGCAGCAAAGGCGGTATTACTGCCAGTCTGGATCTCCTGCACATCTTGTTATCCGATGCACAAAAGCCAGCCTCATCCATGACTGCAAGCGTAGCCAGGATAAATCAGTCTGCTAAGAAGGTCAGGAGGAGAAGCTGCATGCAGATATGAATCTGACAGCGCATGGGAACAGGCCACAACGTTAAGGCTACGCAGCAGAGCACTTCTGAAGGCCATTCAGCTATTCCAATTTACTTTGGGCAGCTGCCCAAACGGCGAGGGGGGTAACTGCTCAGAGCTTGTTATTTAAAGGCCTGGCCTAAGAGGTTTCAAGATAAGAGGATCAACAAGAAACAGCACAGTGTATGCACAATCTAAAGATTACACTAGTTTTCTGTGAAAGGAATAACTTTATTCCATTGACCAGGAATCCCAAGACTGTTCATCAAGGCTGCCTGTTTTTCCAGTGCCAAATGTCTATGTATTAATTGGACAGTATCTCCCCAGAGGCTCACAGGCAGGCTGTGGCTGCTCCTCACCGAACATTTTGTAAGCTGTATAAAAACATTTTCATCCAAAAAGATTGGCAGTAAAAATTACAACATAGAAATGCATCACAATTTACACAAAAACTAGTTTCGTTGAACTCTATTTTCCAAAAAATAATCTTCAGCAGGTTCAAATGACAGCAGCTGGAAACCAAAATAATTGACCAAGTATCATCTTATTGCAAATTATAACCATTGACTTTGTACAAGCATGAGCAGAACTATGAAAAAGTTTGTATTGGTTTCAAGTATACAGTGGTGATGAGCCATCCTGATGCAATTCTCCCATCAACGCTTCTTTGGGCCTGCAGGAATTGAGGATGTTGTTTCCATAGGAAATAACAGGAACCTGAAGTGACAATTGGTGCCAACCCATAGGAACATTACCAACTTCTGCCGTCACCATCCCCGCTGTACACTGACTACTTGCGGTGATTTATGACCCATTACAAAGTCTTTGGGAGGGGGGGAAGGTAGAAGGGGTATCCGTAAGAAATGATTTATTCAAAATTAATTTAAAACATCACATTTAAAATGTCCCAGCACATTATCAGAAACATTTATAAAATGCTAACTCTGCCATGTGTCTATGAAGACATTGTTTGGAAAAAAAAGTGAGATTCACTACAATGCCACCCTTACTTTGCACACGCAATTTATGACAACAGTTCTCTTAACCCGCAATAAGTTATAAAGCTGTACAGCTGAAATCACATCGGATGTTTACTTCCAACAGTGAAATGACTGGTTAGTTTCCATATTAGTGCACAACAGTGAAAAGCTGTCTGCCGCTTCTTGTTTCGGCAACAGTGTGTAAAAAGAAAAAAAAAGGCACTTTTTGGCTGGTTGTGCCTTTAACTTGGCAAATTTATCTATTCTGGAGGTACCCAGGCACTCCTAAAGATCTCCCCCGTTTCTGTGCATGTTTATTTATATAATTTTTAAAGTAAGGCAGAATCCATAAATAAAGGCAAAAGCAGTGCAGAAAATGTGACAAACGCAAAATGTACAAAATATGAAGAGTTAGTTGGCACAAAAGAAGCTAGTATCCAAAAGCAGAAATCACTGAACTGCATTTGACATGGAAAACAAAATTGCTCAAATCATCCCAACTGGTTTCCAGTTGTTTCTGAGCAAACCAAAAGAGCTGTGGTATTTTAAATGTTGCCTGGTCAGGTGAAAATACAAACAAAGCCAAATCTTTCTTTCCCCGTGTTAAAATTGCTATAAAATCTGCACAACAGTGTCCCCAACTCACTCAAGGAATTATTCATCATATACAACCAATACCAACTTTCTCAGTAATTTCAAAGCATAAGCAAGTGATTGCAGATCACATGATTGAGACTACATCTTATTCAATATGTCTCCAAAGATTAAAAAAATTTAATGAGTAAAACTGCAACAGAATTCCATGTTAAAGTGCTTTTTTTCTTTTGAACTACTCATTAACTTTTTTTTTTAATCCACCAACATCCTTTCATAAACACTTGCATACCTAGAAAACGAAGCTTTTCTTTTATTGCTCTTCCCAATTTTTGGTGGTTTTCAGAAGCTTACCAGAAAAGATGACCCATTCCAGAGTTCCTTGACCAAACCATTCTATAAGGAATCACTGTCCTTACAGAGCAAGCTCACTGAACCTTCTCCTAAAGAGCCTTACAAATTAGCAGGGAGACATATTAAATACAGAAGTCTTTATGTAAACTGATTCTTTAACTAATATTTTACAATGAAATGTAAGTCATCACACATCTTTACAGAAATTTGAATATTCCTATTCAGTATTATCAGAAAGATTAAAAATTTGCCCTCCATACGTAAGGGCAGTCTGGTTTTTTTCTGTATAAAAACCAAAAGAATTTTTTTTTTTGCAGCATCACAGAAAAGCAACAGTTTTACATTCACTCATTTAATGTTCACATAAAAATTCAACCACTAGCGTTTGTGTACTTGATAAAATCTTCTTGACAAACTTTTCGGTGTCTGGACTGTCATAAGCTACTGCAGATGAAGATGCAGTTTTCTAGAACATTTATTGATCTGAAGCCTTCATGGCTGAAGAATGCTGTTAGATTTCAGGGAAACAATCTCCTCCAGCAATCTTATAAAGCCACTTATCTTCCAGACTCTTCTAATGGCATAAGCAATGGGACTCCAGTTGCAAAAGGTACCAGGCATTAAATATTTGAGTTGATCTGCTCTTGTGTTCATAGGTATCCTCTATGGGTCAACATCATCAAGGTCACTTTTAGGCTCACCAATCATCATAGGAGACTCTGAGCCCTTTCAATATACACAAGGGGTGGGGGTGGGGGGGGAAAAAAAAAAAAGATATTGAACGATATTTATAAGGCACACAACCATTATGTACATTCAGTGATAATTCTGACCCTGAGACCCAGGAATACATTGTCCAGAGAGTGAAGTAACAGAAGATAAACATGCTCTTATTTTATTGTTACCTGCTGCAGATGCCTCTCTCCATTCTCGTTGGCTGGACTACTTTCTGACCCGTTACTGCTTCCAGACTGATCTTTCTCATTCAGCAGGGCTGTGGCATAGGCCAGCGTGTCCTGTGTTGGAAACAGTTCAAGAGACACTGTCAGGAGCTATGGTGATACCTTTATTTCATAACTATTTCTTTTTCTTTTTTTAGGTTGATTCTAAAACAATATAGCTGCTGTACTGAGACAGCTGAGTGACCACAGGTAGTTGTGAGGTACTAACATTTAAGGGTTAGTTTTTCAGAAAGAGCCACAGGGTCTGGTCTTGGAAGGGGAAAATGGTCTTAAGTGCACTGGAATATGGCAAGAAAATAATTTTAACACTGTCCCGTAGGACTGTGACACATACCTGCGCTGAAATAGTGCGCTGGAAGGTTTTTGCAGTTGATGTTTCATTGGATACGTTACTCTGTGGAGCCCAGTAATGTTCAGACATCTACACAAAAAGCCAAGACAGACACAAAATTGCAGTAAAAGTTTTATATGTGTAAACCCTCATCTGCTTGTCATGGTAGGTGAACAAACAAGCCTGGAACAAGGTTCCTGAATCCTCTGGCAAAGAGATGGAGATCTGGGGCATTGGCAGATGTGCACTTGCAATGCAATTGGAACAGTTTCAAGGACTACTGCTCCTCAGCTGCAACCCAGTAACCAGTTTTGGGTATTTGGTAACTGTACTTGTGTGCAAGTTACTGGATGCTAGCTGAAGGGTGGCAATTCAGATTTTCAACAGGGGTTTACACGAGCCTGTTTTCACTCTGTACTGGCTCAGTAGGACCACCCAGAGCCTGTCAGTTCACTGTGTTTCAGTATTGCAAGCATACCGCTAATTCTGCTTCCAATATTCAGTAAAATATTATTTCATGCATCACATTATTGCCTGGGGTAGAAGCTGTCAGGACAAACAGGCAGCCTCGACCTGAGATACTACAGCATGCTGCAGGCAGTGTTTGGAGGCCAAGTATGACTCTCCTCTACTGCAGAAGTCCTGGGCCAGTTCTGCTGAAGTTTAAGTTTCAGCCCTCGTGTACTCACTAAAGATGTGTTGCCCAACTTACGTAAGTTTAGAGGGAAGAGCAAAAACCAGGTGTGTGGGAGGAAGAAACTGTACCTCTTCAACAGTTATGTTGTGTGCAAGCTGCAATGAGTGTGTCTGTAACGAATCTGCTCCTTCAGGTATTACCCTCCATCAACATACAAGCAAAGGAAAGCTTTTTTTTTTTCTTTTTTTTTTTTTTTTTTTTTTTAAATGAAGCCTTCTAACATAAATTCTTTGCAATCAAAAGCTTTCCACACGACAAGGAATGATATTCATTATGACTCTTCCCACTTGGTTTTATTTACTGTACGTACATATTAGCCTAAAATAGATGAGGGCCTGCTGAAGTTTTCAAATGTACCAGGCTTAGCCGCATCCAAAAGGTCCATGTAAGAAAAGAAGTAACTTGCATTGTTTTAAGAAACACCTCAAAGAGCCATATAGAGAATGCAAATTATGTAAGTCTCATTGTAAAAAAAAAAAAAAAAAAAAAAAAAAAAAAAAAAAAAAAAAGGCCAAAATAAAAAAACCCCAGCAGTTTCTCCATAATTTTACAGCTAAACTACCTTTTTCTGTAGCCACTGCACAGCCCAACTCCAGTGATGGGAATTCTCCTTGAAATAATCTTTTGCAGTAGGGCACCTTGGAAATTGAAATTATATTCATTATACATGAACAAGGCATTCTGGCAAACTTGAAGAACCAAAAAACTTTCTCTGTGCTGCTGCCTTTTCTATGCATTATCATCATTGATAACTCTGACTTAAACTGTGCAGCCCTGTTATTATTGAATTAGCAAGAGCGATAATGTCTAGTAAAGTTTACACAATGTAGTTTAATACACAGATTCATATATTTCAGAATTATACCTCATCAGAACATGTGCCAAGCTCTTAACAGAAAGAATTTAGGAATCATACCATTTCAAAAATCTGGTACAGTTTTCTTGTATGTATTTTGATCTTAATGTTATAATTGTAGTGTACAGCATGTAGCTGACCTTGCCTTTATAAACAGCTATTGTCAGTTACAACAAGGGAAATCAACCTCTAGCACTATTCAGATTTCACTTCATACTGTGGCATGTAATATTAAAACCTTTGAGCACCACTTACGTTACAATAACACAGCCTAAAGCTGAACAAGGTAGTAAGAGCAGCAACCTAAATAGTCACAGAGAGGTCCAAGGTAGAGGTGAGGTTAAACTTCATAGCATGTATCATTACTCACTTCTGAGCCAAAGTTACAAGGAACTTGACACACTGGTAACAGCGACTGCTGTCCACATGGTTGCTGTGGTGCATCAAAGCTGTGGGGAGAAACACAGGATAAACCCCCACCCCCACAACTCAGATTTCTGTGCACCACCCAGTCTGGAAATATAAGAAAGATGAAGTTAAAATCTTAACTTAGGTAGAGGAAGTTATTTCTATAGATGTTAGCATGAGTATTTGTGTTATGGGTACTGCTGCACTCCTAGCAGTTTTGAGTATTTCCAGAACTCTATCGGATTAAAAATAGATCAAAGTGAAAATGCAGTAATTCTTTCATATGCAGTACCTGAATTTTAAACAGCCCTTTTCTACATCTCTCCTAATACAGTTATTCTTCCCCTATAATCCATTCTATGTTAGATAATTGCTATGGTTACATCCATCTGAAAAAGTCCATTGTTCTAAACCAGCATAAAGGGACCAGATCACCAGCTTCCACTAGTATCAAAACTTGCAAAATTCACCAGTCAGGAGCATCTTCTAGGGGAGAAATGGGCATGTCTTTCTTAGCCAGGAAATCTTCTATACTGTGGAATTCCCATGTCCTGTCAAAGAATCTTTTTGCTGAGGAGAAATATAAAAATATCCATGGCACTGTCCCAACCAGATTTGCCACCCAAAAGCTGCTCTGTCCTTATCAGTCCGTATCAGTAAAGAACACTGTAGTGAAACCTCTAAAGCAGGCAAACAACTGGTAGGGAACTGCAGATTGCCAGCTTTTCTACCCTCAAAGCATAGCAGATGATGAAAGTCACAGTACTGGCACACAGCAAATTATGCACAAACATCTTCTTGAAGACCATAGAAAACTATTATTTTCTGACTTCCTTTCTTGAAGTAAGGCTACCCAATGTGACTGATAAAGCCATGGTCCACAGGCAATGAGACTGGAAGCTGTTCAATGCTGTTGCTAGGAAACTCCAAGGTAAAACTACAACTTTCACTACCAAAACCCACAGTATTTCTTGTAAAATATGTACGATTTAATAAGATAACACAGTGAATTTTAAACATAAAAATCTAATTGCATAATTGCATCTCTCCTCTGTAGAAAAATAAAGAAGGTCACGTATTGCTCGAATTACAGAAGAGGGTTGGTTCAAGTGGGACCAATCTATCCAGAAGTAAGATAACCACTGTTTTCTCATACTGAGAGTATTTTCTTCTGTCACAGATGGAAACTAGTAAACAGAAGAGCACTGATGCAGAAAAGGGAAATAAAGAATGAACTAAGTATTCCTTCTCACTAAAACAAAATCCAAAAAGGCGAGAGCTGCAATTTGAAGCAGCTTCACATCTAAACCAACAGCTGTAAAAGAGATGCCCAAGCCGCACTGTTTGATTAGAGGTGCTCTCTGAGCGCCATGTGGCTGCTCTACACGCTTACAGGCAATGCCTCTTCTCCTGACTCATATGAAATAAACTCTCATTACTTCTGTGACTTTTCTCTTGCTGTTGAATGCTTTAGTAATTTCACTTCATTAAGGTACCTGGATCAAACAACCAGACAAAACTTTGTACAAGAGACAAATGGGAGCCACCTACCAGATTATGGTAGCTCTCCTATAGTGAATATGATCAGTACGCTTCCATGTTGAACCAGTTACTTTTTACAGTAATTAGGATACTGACAAAAGAAAAGTATCGGCAATATCTTGAAATACGTGGGAAGCAAGATTCATTTTCAAGGTTATGGGATTCAGAGAGCTACTCTCTTGTGGTAATCCAAGGCACAGAAGATTTCTTGCTGTAATGGCACAACCATCTCCATGACCAACCTTGATGAAATAATGGCAACAGAAGATAGGGACTAAAAGACTATCAAAAAGACACCAGTGGACACCATAGGTTCAAAAACCATTACCACACTCATTTCTGAAAGTCAAGTCAGGGTTTCACAGCAGAAGCAGCGTCCTATAGCTCTAAGATGACTGATAACGATGAAGCAACTGGCTTGTGATGCTTTATGGAAGGCCGAGATGCTATTTAAAGGCTGAAATTCCTGTGCTGTCTGAACTTACAAAAATTCAGATTAGACTTGGTTATCTTCTGACCAGCCCTAGGATCTCATTTTAGTGGCAAAGGAGGCTACCATTTCATGCCTAGTAAGATGTGAAAGATAGTAAGGGGAGAATAATGATTACACAAATGCAAACATGGAGAAAAAGAGAAAGCAGCTAAATCAGGGCTCTTTGGAAAAATACCCAGAAGAGTAAAACAGGAAATTCCAACTAAAACCAATGGCAGCAAAAGAATAGCTCCCTCCTACAGATTCAAAGAACCGTCTTCTTCACAGCTTCTCTCCATTACAGGTCTGGTTGTGTCTGCTTCAATATTGAAGATTTACTGAACATCCAATCTGCTCCTTGCCATTTCAAAGCACAGAGCTGCAGTCAGCAGCAAACTGGCAAACAAGTCACCGTCAGGCAAGCTAGGAGGAAGGGATGAACATTTCCAGAGCCAGAGCACTTTCATCACAAGCACTCATAACTCAAGGGACCCACTTAACATGGCTTTTCTTCACAGCTTTTATCTCCCCATCCTTCTCCCTATTGCCTATAAAAATTAGAGAGACATGGGCTGCATCATATATTTCTTGTTTAGAAGAAATGTTAATGAGATGCAAGTGAACGTGCTATTTCTAATATGCTAACTACTTTTCTTTCCTCATATACACACCCTGATCTGCTCCTGATTTCAGCAGGTTAGCTCTCTTACCAGCCTCTTGGTTAAGGTTCCTTAATGTCATTTATCGAAGTACACAATACCATTCTTTCCCGGGTTCACTGACTGCTTTTGTTGGAGAAAGTTATTTTTTCCCCAAAAAATTCCTTTCCAGCTTCCCATTACTATGATATTCTAATACTTGTTCTAGCTTCTGTTGATCTTTTGGACAGATGGGGGTACTAACCGCATTAAGTTGGTTTTCATGAGAAGTAAAACAGTCTAGAAAGAGTAGAAAACAGCAGAGTATACGAACCATCATCAAAATAAGAGTCAGTAGGAGACAGGAGTGTGTTCACACACTGGCCTACTTACCTATTAGTCCATTTTCAGTCTCAAAGGCAAATTTGATGCGCTCTACTTGTAAAGGATCTTCAATAACCTGTTTAGAAAGAAAAGGGTCAATAGAAGTTGTGTGTGATACACCTGTATCTGAGCTTTGAAGTAGTTTTAACCACCTCAACATGAAAAACACACAAGACTTGTAAAGTTTCATAACACAATAAAAAAGACTTACTGAAGTATCAAAGATATGTGGGTGTTAAAATTATCACTCCAGTCCTGGCTTTTTTCCATTATGCATTGTCACAAAACTTATCCCGTGCTTAATGTACAAGTCTTTACCCTTCACCTACCAGTATCTCATGGAGTAACTGGAATATGTTTTTCAGTTCATGAGGTGGAGCAGTTTCCAGCTGAGTCTGCATGCAAGAAATACAAAGTTACTTAGATAGCAGAATATGCTGATGATACAAAAAATACTACCAGATAACTTTGCAGCTTTTGAAAACTATTTGTTTTAAACTCCAAAAGCTAAACAAAATTAATGAAATGTACTGATTGTTCTTCTGAAGATCCCAAAACTGTTATGATCCATAGGATACAGTAAGACAGAGCAAAGCTAGAAAAACACTTATGCTAAAAGCCTAGCTTGATTGTCCCCATACCTTGATGAAGTGTAGCACAGTGAAGGAAAAGTGCTCATTACAAAAGCAGCAGTACACCACCATCTCAATGAGAACTGACAGAGATCCAGTTAGCTCTCGTAACGCATACATCACCTAATGGAAAGATGAAACAATCTCAGAAATAGTCATGTGATTATTTTTAAGAGATGAGTCAAGTTTTTAATAGAATGTTAATCTTTTCCAGGAGGGATGCAGTTTTTGCTCCCAGCACCAGCATGGCCCAGTGAGCTGAACCCCTGCCCTCACAACAGTCCATTCCAACTTCTGCTGCCTACTTCCAAGGGTCTGGTCAAGCATGATCCATTAAGTCAGAGCAGTCCAAGTTAGCACCTCCAGCTGACGTATAACAGACTGCATGGGCACTTGCAAAATGTGCTCACCTGTCTTTGTTGTCAACTTCCAAAACACTCTAACCAGACCCCTAACCTGAGGGATACACTGGTAGGAGAAGGTGTCAAGAAGAAATTGAAGGTGACTTCCTGTTCTGGCTCAAAATAACCATCACATACTCCCCAGCTGGCTGCTTTTTAACATGCAATGTTTTCTAATGTAAAGGTTTTACAAAGAACAATACAGGACAAGCTTTTAGGTTCAAGCAGGGCAGAACTGAGAGCAGATACCTCCATTAAGTATGGCTTTCCCTCTGACAGGAATAACAAGGCTTCTACTTCTTCATGGAGAGTCAAAAGTGGACCTGAAGCAGTGATGCTTAGAGGTGGACGCTGCTTAAAGAGACCGGGAGCTATAATAGCAAATACAAAAACAATCCACTAATAAATCAGACTGTTCTACACACTTTGAAAACACTGATACTCAGTTTGGCACCATGTTATCTCTAATGACATTCGTCTCAACTAGCTTGTAGTTCACGTGGTACCACTCCAAGTAACTACTGCTTCCATGCAAAAAGAGCCATTTACATTAGTGACAACGTATGCAAATGAAGTGCCAGAAGGCCAAAGCCAAAATGTTTATATTTACTATTAGCACTTTTAGCTTTAGTATCACGCCCCTGCACATCCATCATATTCAGAATGCTTATTATCCTTCTGTTACTTTACAATTTTCCATCGCCTCCAACTCCAGAAATTTCTAGCACTGGACAGAATTCAAGTAATTTTTTTTAACAGGACAGCTTAAAAATTCCTCCTTCAAGGCACTGAACATCTCAACTCATTTCTTTTTAATCCTTATTTGGATATCACTGTCTTTTGTAAGAAATACCTAGTAGAGTAAGTGTTACACTGCTTGTTACTCAGTAGCTTAATTTAAATACTCCCCTTAGGATTAGAAACAGACATAGCAAATGTAAGCGAAGTACAGCCTGGTAGGCTGCAAGTCTGTCTCAGCCATCAAGGGCACAGCTCGATTCACTTATGTGAGGAAAGCCTTTTGGGGCATATGGAAAAAGAGGGCACAATAACATTAACTTCAGTTTGTTTGTTTGTTTTTTTAAGAGTGCCTGCAATACTATCTATTCACCACAGCCTCTCTTTTGATATATTTACAGGAAAATAAAGAATGTCCAAATGTACACTAATCATTACTGCCTTAAAAATCAAAGTGACTGTATTTTTCCTCACTGATGCTAAAGTTACTCCCCGAAAAAGTGCCACGAACAGGGAAAAATGTAATTCTTACCAACATTTCTTTGCGAGGAGACATCAGAGTGCAAAACAAGCAGTGCTACAGTATTGTGAAGATATCCAAACTCACGTGCTTGTGCTGAACTCCATCTTCGGTTCTGCTTGGGCCAAGAGAGAGATTTAGTTAACTTTTGATTACTTGATTTTGTTTTGCTGACTTAACAAAAGTTGACTATGTCCTTAACAGACCACTACCACGTTCTAATACTTTTAAGGCAGTGAAAGTTTTCTATCATCACAGATACGACAGTCATTTATGCAAACATAGCTATTTTCATGTTAACTACTATGAACACATAGATGGAGTTTAAGATTTACATGAATATTACAGAATAACCCAGGGAATAGTCCTGTCTATCCCATGAAAGGCTTCTGTCCATAATTTAAGCACATTAAAAAACAAAAACAAAAACCAACCCATACACAAGGAATGGGCAAGCACACACAGCACACATGATGCATAGGCTTTACCTGATTATTCTGCCGGTTGGGGCCAAGGAGAAAGTTGATCATATGTCTCAAAGCACAGTGTCTGAGAAGAAGACTGCTAGCCCTTATACCCTGCTGCTTAGAAAACAATAAAGAGTTACGTTCATCTGCAGGTAAAGAATTAACATTCTAGGGGATGAAAGTAACATGCATAGGCTAAACACTGCATTTCCCACACTTTAAGAGGTCATCACACAGATCAATAAGCTACACCATTAATAAGGACTCATTAAAAAGAGCATAAACTAGGTCAGAATCAGCATATGCAAAATAAGTGTCATATTGAGACAGTAGACTGGGGGGGCAAGGAGGAAAGAGAGAAACCTTACTGGGATGAACAGCACAGTCCAGTCAGTTATTCTACTTTCTATAGAAAAAAAATCTGAAGTCCTTACTCTTAAGATTGAGGGCGGGACCCAAACCAAAACATTCAGACTTTGGAAATAACATCTTCACTAGGAATACTTTGTATATTTCTGTGTAACTTGTAACTTTATCCTAATCCAGTGTTCAAAGACATTTACTTTTCAGAAGAAAAAGAATACTCTAAGAAGAGTTCTGGAAGAGTCTCACCATGCTGCTTAAACCTACTATGAACATGCATAACTAGCTGTTTTATTATTGTCTTCAAAACATACAAAAACATGGACAAGTATTGATTGCTTACCTTCTGTACAAAGTTGTTGAATAGCAAAAAGTACTGAGCACAGTTTTTGCAGTTTTCAGGAACATCTTTATCCAGTAGAGCAAGTAGCACCTCCAATAACTGATGTAGACTTTTTAACTGTAAAGCAATTATTAATTTGAACAGTTGTCTACTGCTTAAAAAACAGGACAAAAGAGTTTCTTTGCATCAGAGTTAAGACATGATTAACAAAACCACATGTATGGTCAGATACACTTGCTGCAATGAATACGAATAGTTAACATAAAGACTTGAAGGCTGCAATCCTAAGTCTTATGAATGAATGTTGCATATATTAAACAGGAAGGTAATAAAAGCATCAACATGAAGATAACTTGCTCAAGGAAGTGGAATTCTGAGTAGTTAGATAAGTTTGCAGTATTTTTAAGGCAGCTCAAATCACTTCTCAAACCTGTGTTAACTGAGTTCAAAAGTTCCAGGTGTTTTATTACAAAATAAACTGGATGAGACCAACGTTCAAGGTCTCAGGTTAGCATACTATGACACTCGACCATGCAAAAAGCAATGTTGGTGTTCACTTTGCGTTGAAGTACACTAAGAGCATTAGCATAACATTTTTTACATCTCAGTTAACGGATAGCAACTAACAGCATAAAGGGAGTAACCAAAAACTCTCAAGCTATACTGTAAATTTTCACCTGCCTACTACTGTAGTCAGCTTGTTATATAGGACTGAGCAGCAGTCTTTCCTTAAAGTCCCAAACAAGGTCACTTTCTTTACAGCTGCCTATACAAAGTAGCATCCTCCATTCATGAGTTGTTTTTTTTTTTTTTTTTAAAAAAAAGGTTTATCCTATCGAATTTTAATATTTGATGTAAAAAAAATTACTTTGGATTAAATAAGACTTGGACACTTAAAGGTAATCTAAATCTGACAACTAACAGGAATACATCAGAACACAGGTAATGTTTCTGTTTGCATTTTCTTAATATAAATGACCAGGTTCAAGCATCCCAAATGAAATAGGTGAAACTCAAACATTTCACAGATGACTCCTTTTCCACATATTTCCTATCTGGTTTTCCTACAACATTAAGATCAGCCATATGAAAGAAAAAGCTGCACTTGCACTTTCCAACATACTTGCCAAGATTTTCTAACAGAAAATTAAACCTTTGACCATTAACCACAGGTATTGTTTCTCTCTAGAATGAGACAGCTCAGCTACTACTGCTATGGGCTTCTGTTTCTGAGTGAGGAAGGAAAATCAGTTAAGAATTAAGCTGATTTCTGGAATGTCTCAGTTACAAAGTAAATAAAATCTTAAGAAAACAAAGTTCTCATACTATTAAAAGAATATGCAGTGTCAATCTGTAAGACAAGAAGCTGAGATGAAGCAGACTTGCTTATAACTAATACTTTGAACTTAAACTCTGAGAATTACAGCAGCATATTATCTCCCAGCACAGAAGCAAACAAGCATTAACCTATTCAAGAAATGAAGAGCTACAAACAAGCATGATGAAGAGGAGTGTCTTTCATCTTGTCATTTACAAATCACAGCGTTGTCTGCAAATGCAGTAAGAGCCCTTAGGTAGAGACAACTGACAGGATCATTGCTAATGAGGTGTCACTAACCTTCTCCTGATAAAGCAAGGCACTGTCAAGGGTTTTTTCAAGAATGGTGGCTACAGCAACTCGCACCTCTCTTACACTGCACTCCAGGAGGAAAGTCCTGGAAGAGAGAAGACAACGCTGCAAAGAGGACTGGAATCAATATGTACACAGACTTACTATGATTAAGCGTGATATTTGTTATTTTAAAAGGATAACAGTCAGGATACCTTTTGCATTGTACTTCTGTGGCTCAAAACAGCTTTAATTTATTTTCCTGCATTCCTGCTTGTTACTACCAAGACCTATAATATTACTTTATAGCCACTCATTCAAAGGACAAAAACGTCTCATGTAGTTTTTTTAACGTGCCAAAGTGAGTTACATGATCCCAAGACATGCTTATAAACATATAATCCTTGGCCAGGCATCAGTTCAATAATCCTGCAGAGCCGTCTTCACAGTGACAGCGCTTCATAAATGGCAGTCTGAAGCAACACAGATTCTCCTTACATTCTAAGACGGTGATATGCAATCCTGTTCCAGTTAAAGATGACACTTCCTCTTTATGGCCTTGACCAATGGATGATCATTTAGTAATGCCACTAAAACTAAAAGCTATCATAGGATCCTCTCTTTCAATGCAACTTCAAAGAGAAAAAAATCTTTAGATAGACAAGCCCCTCTACCTCTATTTATCAGTTCTCCAAGTATTTTTCTCTTAGGTGTTTTAGTAACACCTTTTACCTGATCTTGAGCTTGACGAAAAAAAATGTGTTTCAGCTTATCTGTGATCTTTACCAGAGAAGCATTTAATTTATATTACCCCAAAGTTCTCAAATATTTCCAAGCTCTTGTTTCCCTACACCTGCAGGAGTGACCAGACAAACTTAACACAGTCTAAGTATTAAACTTCTGCATCCTTATTAACATATACTGTATTGTTTTATGAGATTTTCAGAATTACTGAGAAAACCACGCAATCAGAGCATATACTAGAAGTGAAAAACTAAGTGATAATTTATGGTGTCTGCTTAAAGAATGTGCACAGTCAACTCTATACATCGGTACAGGGCAGATCATGTTATTATGAAGCATTATCTGTAGGTGAGATGGATAATCTCATTTATCTCACATAAGACACAATTACTAGTACTTACTTCACAAGCTCTCGGCCCTCTGGCCCGACCAAGTACTCAACTAACCACTGACAAGCATCAATGCTTTTGGACAGCAGTGCATCAATAGTGGCAATCCATTCTTCTGTATCAGCCCTGTAACAAAACAGGGGCAACTGTCAGTAAAAAAAAAGAGAGAAAACCACCTCCAAAACCTAAGCCATGTCTCATATCTTGTCTTCCTTTCTGGTAAGCCAGAAGTGGCTTTTGCAAAATCACCCTCTTCCCCCGCTCTCAGTGAACCACACCAACAACAGAGGCTAGTAGCGCAACCCGTCTGCCTCTCTTTCAAGAGCTTTCTCCTGAAGCCACACCTAAATCTGGCTCTGGCGGTGTGTTGAAGCACAGAGCGCCTTCCTCTGTGTTTTGCTGGTTTGCCAAATTGAAAAAAATTGTACTTTCATTGAACGTACATCAGACAGCTGAAACCAAAAACACTGATTGAATTATTTCAGGAAAATTGGATATTAACTTCTACCCTTCCAGGCAAGCTAACAGCTTCTACCCTGAACTCCAAAAGGCGGGTTTTCAACATTCACAGGATGTAAAATATTCAGAAAATAAGCATTTAAGTCAAAAGTGTGTCGGTTTATTAGAGAGCAAAATTCAAAATTTCTCCCAATTCAGAAGACTGCTACAGCTTTTCCTTGAGCTTGCTGTCTTTAGATCCGTTAAGGCCATTCCCATGTCCAAATCACTATGACTGAAATAATGGACAGCTGGGGAAGGCAACAAACCGACAGCTTATACATGACCCTCCAATCTCCCTCAGATTTCCTTGCATTGGGGTTCCAATGCAAAGTAAATAGGTATTGCTACTTCTGTGAACATCTATGCTGGCAGCAGTATATCAAGGCACTACAGGTCTGACAAGCCAGAACACCTCAGGATGTCATTACAGTACCCAGAACAAGCCCCTACCTGAGTTTCTTCTTGGTTCGGAGATAGGTTTGGAAGAGGAATTGGACTGCCAGCTGTAAGCTCACCTTTGCCATGCAGGGGTAATGAGGATGTTTTACCTTTGTCTGAAACAACATTAAATTCATTTCAGAGCAGAAGTATGCTGACAGCAGAAGTATGCTCACAGCATATCATCTCTTAGACATGTCAACATGTTCTATTTAAGTTATTTGGTGGGGAGGAAAAAAAAATGATCCCAAACATTTTTGTGCTAAAAACAATTTCCAGTGCTGACGATATATATTCAAATATATTCAAACAAGAGCAAACTTGCTATAAAGCCCACTAGACCTGTGATTCAATAAGTTTGATAAATGCTGGTTTGCTTATTACTCTATAAGTACATTTAGAAAAACTTAATTAGTAGGCCACAATGTATTTCAGTGCAAGTTTATCAACTTCAAGGTGACTAACAGCAATTTTTTTACTCTTCCACAGAGGGAGGAATTTCCGTCCTCTGGAGTTCAATATATATCATGAAAAATGCATATTATTTCATAAATTTTACTATGGCACCATGACTTTTTTCCCCCACCGCTAAAATAGGAGGCTGGAGTCAACTTTGAGATGGATGCTATTAGTGTGAACAATTATTGGAAGTAATTAATTGCTCAGTTGGAAAAAAAGTCCTGTCAGCACTTTTAGTTTTTGTGGTTGTGGCCCCTCCTATCTGATACATTCTGAGTACTCTAAGATTAATCCAAGTTTAAATCCAGTTACTTACAGCGTTCAGTGAAGCTAATGACAGAACAAAACTGAAGTAGTCACTACTGTATACATCTCTATTCTTCATAAATTTCAGGTTTTCATCTCTCACCATCTGCAGAATTTTTTATAAAGTAACAAAAGGCAAAAAAAATTAAAAGTGTTGTCAAATTGTATTTTTCTAACTAAAATTATATCTTACATGTAAACATGCGTGGTGTTAAAAACCAACATGAGAATTATTCTGTTCATGCTCTGAATCCCTGCTTCAGTAGAGGGGAAAATACATAGGAGACTTGCATAAAATCAGTGATTTCCTTCCAAGGATACTACAAAACACAAGGTAACAGATGAGAAACTTAATCATCTGGCCATTAAGGAAAACAAAAAGAAAGGAGCTGTTGCTAAGTTCTACTTTTTGCTCATTCTTAGTAAAACGCCAAGAAAATATTCTTCAGACCTGAAAGCCTTGCTTAGCAAATTAACATGTACAAGGCAAGGAGCCATGGTATAATTACAAGTTGCATGGATGATAATGCAGTTGCATGCCAAATCCCCCTCTCCAAGTGAGATTTGCTGAAAAATGCTCAGTAAATTTGAGCAAAGTTTTGTTTATTCTAATAAGACAACCCCAGGCATGATACAAGAAAGCCAAAAGCTACTATAATGCCCTGATACAGCCTAGGTGGAGGACCATACACAGTTTGCGCAGTTTATTCTGATTGCGTATGTGATATGGGCTCTTCTGTACAAGTGCAGATCAGCACAGTGGTACATGTTCAGAAGGCCAAACGCATGCAGGATTGCACCTTCTTCTGCACAGATCAGATATCATTCTACAAAATGCAAATCAATGTAAGTTAGGCACACAGGCACTCTTACGACAGCTAATCATATCCAGGTTCTACCATCCTCTCACTAGCCTGTCAATGCCATCAGACCTCCCCTTATCTGCTCTGACTTGCAAAGCTGCCTTCAACATCTTCATTCTCCCCTTTGAGACCATATGCAGTAGGCCATAAGCTGATAGACACGAACAGAACTGAAGCTGGTTTTGGTTTCTCTTACTTCTCCTCTCCTTTTTACATTGCTCTGAGCTGAAGAACTGGAGGATGACTGATCTGCCATCTTCACCATTTCTCTTCAAGTGCCAATTTACTTCAAATGAAGCATCTTCTCTGTTAACTCATCTCTCCCTGCTGCCATATCTCGTGCTTAATAACTAGAGTTTGCCTGCAGTTTCTTCAAAGCCAGGAATAGGTCAATTTTGTGAGAAGGGACAGAAAAATGTACAATATCATGTCACTGAACAGCTCTTTAACAGCTTTGTATCAGAATCCAGAAATATTTTCCAACTTTATTCTGGCTTGGCTTTCAACAAGGGAATTGCTCCAAGGCCATGTTCAATGTAACCATGTTCCTCTTACTGCGCACTTAAATTTCACATGAGTAGCATTTGATTTCAGTTTTTGGAGTGCTCTACCTGATATATCCGTACAGGCATTTTTTCTACAAAAAGTCCCTTCTTTTCTCCCTTTCGAACCAGCTTAGTCAAGATGGAGAGGCGGTCATTGTTGGGCCTGTGGGGTCGCGGTGATGACTGGGGTGAAATTTCTGGTGAAGATGGAGCAGATCTAAAACATACACAAGTTCAAGATCAATAACCAAACCCTCTGACAATCCTGAAGTTCAGGTTTTAAAACACCAGTAGAGCAAGTGTCATCTTAAGGCAAATTTAGATGACACAAAATACTTTGAGGCTGTCAGTCACCTTGAACTTCTTACTCCAACAGTGACAGAGGTATTGAAGACAAATGTGCAAAAAGCAATAAAAGACTATCCATAAGCAGCTTAAAAAGACAGAAGGATCAGTATGCTCCTGGCAGGGAACAGGAATTATTCTCTTCTGAGTTCTGGATATTGGGTCTAGACATCAAAGTAGGAGAAACATTTACAGACACAGAAGGAAAAACTTACAACGAGAGGTCCTCAGCTTCTTGACGCACAACACTCACTCGACTTTTCTTTGGTAAGACTGGAGAGTTCTGATCAGACACTCTCTGGTAAAACAGCATATAGGCATTCCAGTACCGCCGGCGCACATCAGGGTAAGGGTTAGCTGATGGGAGAAAAGGCATTCAAAGAAGGTCTTTGAAGGTTTGTTTCATTCCTATAGGGGAATTAAACTCACTGTGCAAATAACACAGACTGTGGCAATAGAAAATAATGTGTTTGATGAAAACAGCAGTCTACGTTAGTGAATAATACAAAAACCCTAATTCTAAAATATTTTTCCAAAGGGCATACGTGTAACTAAAAATACAATCACCAGAATTAGGAAACAAGTGAATAACAGTGGAAACATATTTGGAGTTGATTCCTTAAAGGACAGAAAAGTTTAACTCAATGATCCTACACCATGTTCCATGTACAGTCTTTTGCAGTAACCTCAAGCAGGAAGAGAGTGAGAGAGAGCAATAAGTGAGTAAGTATGTGTTTTTTTTTAAAAACCATTCTGAAAAACAAAGTACTGAACAACAGTGAATATGGTTCAGTTAATATTAGGCCATCTACAAGCAGCTATTATGTTCTTCAGTAAAACAGAAGAACTGCTTAGGAAGGATTATTAGACCAAGTCACTCAAATAGATCAGATATAACAGACTTAATTCCAACTCTGCTGAGTAGTAGTATGATATATAAAGCTACTGTAAATCAATCCATACTTCTACTTACACTGATCATAGACTTTAGGTCTATACTCTCCACCAAAACATTCATATTCCAAGGTTTCATCAGATAACTCAAACTCTTCAACAACGGTATCATTAAATTTATACCACTTTCCTTTTCCACATCCCCTACGGTCAAGACAGAACAGAAATATGACAAAAAATTAGTTTGATTGTCTATTTAAACAAACAAAACACCCTGAATACCCTAGAAAGGAGAACCCTGAACTTGTATTTGTTTCAACAGTGAAAGGAAGGCTTAGTTCAGTTGCAAAGTTTGATTAAAACTATGAGAGAAGCACATGACACATACCTAAACGTCATAGGAAGCCCTCAAACTGCAATACAACGCACAGATATCCTAAGACTTTGACAGTTAAGTGTTAAGGGGAAAAATGCTTCCAATAAAGTTGTGAATGGCTCACTCTACCTTCCTAAAACAAGTAGTCTTTAGACCACTCTTAAACCCACTGTGCAGAAGGCCTAATGGCCTTATTGGCCATTACCTCCTGTCCTTTATAAAGGAGTAGTAGTGTCCTGCATGTGCCTGGCCACTGTGAACAATCACACCAACAAGCTCATAGTTTTCTGTAGGAGCCACTTTCTTCCTTGGGGAGCCTCCGCCTCCTTGATCCATGTTTCTACCATTGTCCCCAACTTCCGAGGATGAGTCCTGGCGAGCCATTCCTGACACAGTGTAAGGCTCCATGTTCAGCATCCAGGGAAACTGTTTGAAGAGATAGATTAAACAGAGATTACGTTATATATAGGCTTTGTGTGATTTTATAAAACTGTATTAATACCTCATACACTGGGAACATTTAAAAAAAAGCACAGTACTTCAATTTTTTATCCTTATGACACAGAAGTTAAATAAAACATCCTTAGGGAGGTTTTTGCTCTTACTTTCCAAAAGGACCATGAGGATGCTGGAGACAAGGAAAACTCTAAGGAAAGGTATTTATTTTCTGCAGTGTGATCATATTGCAAGTATATCACATTCTCAAAAGCCCTTATTGAAATGAGTGGCAAAGAAGGGAGAATGAATAGAAAAAGCGAAAGTCCACTGGAATTTGCAAAAGGTGGGGGGAAAAAGTTTTCTTACCCTTATTTGTTCATCATATTTAATAGAACGTCCACTTTCCCAGTCAAAGCCAAATCTCATCAGGTGAATCACCAATAGGCTAGGCAAGACCTTAATGCATGTGCGCTTCACTGTAGTTCTCTTAAAAAGACAGAAGAATATCACCTCTATCTATATATTTCAAGCATGTATTTTTCCACAGTTGCTTAATTCCAGCAATCTCAAACTGATGTACAATACAGCTACTAGAGGCAGGATGACTGCAGGGTATTATTACAGATATTACAGAGCTTAGGTGGTGAGCAAATACATCAGAAAACACTAACATCCTGCCATCATTCTGAATGTTCACAGTCTACAGCATGAGTTACAGAAAATGAGGCATGCTACTTAAGAGCTATGGATTTAACCTTTTGATTACTACTTTAACATAGAAAGATGCAGTTGAGCAGTATCTAAGTGTGGCTTGCTACAATCACATAATGCTCCAGAAAACATCAAGCTACAACTGAATCTTCCTTCACATATGTCAAGAGCAATACCTTTTCTTTGCATTTTTCACAGTAGTATGCATTGCTTCCTTCCAGAACTTCCCCTCTAACGAATTGATCCAATGATATTTCCAGACTCTGACATGAAGTAACTCCTAGGTTCAGAGCCATGAAGGCTTCTTCACGCTCATACCTAAATTCAAGAAGAAAAACAAGACATTAACAGAGTAGAACCTATCCAACTTGCATTAACAAGACACATGCTTAGGAAATAATACTACATTTGTCCCACAGCTACCAACAGCTATAACTCTCACAGTCAGAGGTGTATTACTCTACCTTCCTGCGCTATGTTGTTACTTATTTCAATAGCTTTGGCAGCACATAACTTGGTAACTAATGCACTAAGTTTAACATTACCTGTGGGGACAGTCCTTGCAGATCTTCTGATCAGAGAAGATACCTTGAAAAGTATTCTTAAATATTTGGTCTCTCCCTATTTTCTGTTGGAGATGTAAAGTTAGACATTAGTTGGATATATTTGCAGTATGAAAGACCAAGGATGCAACATGAATTTTAAACTTCTGAATGAATGTGACTTAGATCATAAAGTCAGATGGCTTTCTGCCTTCTTTTCCAAAGAACAAAGAGAGAAAAGATACTGAAGAGAGATGCACAGATAAGCAAAGAAAGAGATCCCTAAGGATTTTACATACCTTGAGGTACTCATCCATCTGATCTATAAGACTGGTGAAGAACTCATAAGCATCCTGTTGTTCTCGAACATAAAGTTCCTTATTCCACATCTTGAAAATCTGTATAGATATAAACATATATATATATCTATATAAAAATATACTTACATTCACTATGGAAAATAAATTTTTAACAAAATATTTTGACTTTTTGAGGTAAAATTTATTTTATCCCTACAAAATCTGCAATAAGGAAAAGGTGGATAGATGATTACATTACATTTACAAGTAGGAAAGCTATATATTCTAAACAAAAAGAAGTAACACCTTCCAAAAGTTCTCAGGTACATAATACTGCAACTTGCTTTCCATCAAATGACCAAAGAGAGACTGAACTTGATAGAACACGTTGTCATCTGGATTGTCCGTACCATCATCGATGGAAAGCAGGGCCTGGAAAGAAAAAGTTACCATATTAAATTGGTTCTAGACAAAAGAAAAAAATACCTTATTAAATTGGTTCTAGACAAAACTATTACTTCTTGGGCGATATATTTTTTTCCCCTCCTCAAAAAATTCATGTCACAGATAGTGCTCAGATGAATTTACACTTCAGATGACTAATCCCCAAAAGAGGAAATTACTGGGCATTGAACCAATTACCTCAGGGAGACCAGGCTGCATATATAGCTGCTGGAAGATGGCATTCATATAACAAGTAGCACCACCATTCTTCAATCCCACGAATCCTGAAATGGAGCGACTATCCACTGGTGGAAGATACTAGAAAGAACAATTTATTTTTTGTCCCAGTAAGTTATAGGAAGCACAAGACTCCAACAACATATTATAAATTTCATAATCATTTTTATGAGCTGTTTAAGAGCAATTTCACTGGAAATCATGAATATCAATTCTGAAAGACTACACAAGAGCTAAATTTGTTCATTTATATAGCCAACACTTAGCCTAACACTGCTAAAAACAGCCTAAAAAATATCTAAGTAAAACAGGTGATATTTAGGCAATACTTTTGTCTTGTTAAGATAATAACTGACAAAGACTCATGAAAGTATCCGCTTCAGAGGAAGATCAAGTAGGTCTGCATTTACTCATGTCTACTCATTGTCATTTTAAATTGAAGACCAGGGAAATTTCATGGATGGAGCAGTTAAGTAGCTCATACAGTACTTTGAACCATGCTAATGCAAATCAGAACAAGGGTTCTTGCTTACATCAAACTCCTTGGTAAGTGCAGGGTCAGATTGATGATGCATAGAAAGCAGCTCTTTTGTAATAAGCTGAAGATTGGAAGGCGAGCTATCAGCCAGCATTACTAGCACTTCGTAAGCAGCTAATCGGCTATCTGCTGTACTGCACCTAAAAAGAAAACCACAGTAGAGATCTACTTTGTAGATGGCTCAATTATTTCCACTTCCAGAAAATCATATTATTTAGAATAAGTGACTATTAGCTGTTCAAAATAAATGCTCAAAACAGACCTAAAACCTCTTGAGAAACTGCAGATTGCTATTTTTTCCTTCTTGGAAAGGGGTGGAAGAGCGGGGCGGGGGTGGGGAAAATGGACAGGCAGGGAGGAAAGGAATCAGAAGAAGGAACATTTCTTTAAATAAGCCTCCCTTACTGACATGGAGACATCTATAGCTGACATTCGACAGAAAGGAGAAGTAGGTGCCCTAAAAAAGAAGGCAAAGAACTGGTTCTGTGTGTAAGGACTAATAGCCAAATATTCTCTATCGCTGTAACGTTGGTAGAGACAAAATGACTCATTCACAGGGAGACAATCTTCAAAAGAGCTGGATCAGATATCTTACTTATTGCTACATGGGACTACTTTAGACCTAAGCTACATACTGAACGGTGCAAAAACATTTTACTTAGTTCTTTTCAATGCATCATCAAGCACTCTCGTTACTTCTCCAACAAAAAAAGGCATTGTTTGCTTTAAGCAAACAAATAAGTGCTTGAAATGAACTGCCAAGATACACTGCAGCAAAACACTTAATCTGCAGCAAGTACCATGGTTTTCAATCACTGCGGCAAGTTAATACAAATGCCTGCTATTTACATTAAAGTTAAAAAGTCTAAAGATATGAAGGAAAGCAGCTTGTCAGCAGTATATCAATATGAATTTTAAACCAAATGAAATGAGATTAACATAGAGAAAAGGGATATATTCTCATGCGTAGGAGAACAGGAAGCCTAATTCACTAGTCACCATTTTCAGATAGCAGCATAATGTTACAAGGATTTGCACTACAAGAGGTCTGTGAAATATGATTAAGAAAGCAGTCTTAAATTCAGCAATTGCCAAATGCTCCACTGGGACATTCTTCAGGGTCTGTGGAAATTTAATGCAGATATGCCTTACCCAACTTTAAAACCAATGAGTCAGAGTAATATAAGCAACCCAGCTACAGCTGCACAAAACTCCACATGAACTAAATTCACCCCTTCCTTCGCCTCTGTACATCAATCACAGAAGGCAGGCATGACAGGAAAGAGAAGTCCCACTTTTCTTCCCCATTTCATATATTCTGAGCTATTAACAGCTATCTCAGGTGCAAGAAGACTTGTTCAGCACTAGCTTCCTACAAGAATCAGTTATTTTGGAAAAAAAGTTAAAGAATCTTTTGAGATTCTCATTTAAAAGGGGTTTGGAAAGTTACTTTTCTGTTAATACTTCAATTTAGCCAACTTCTCAAACGATGACTAGCTAAAGGAGCATTCTTCAGATCCATGGAATTCAGCACTCCGTTGTGCTTACAGTGCTTCATTATCTAACAAATAAAACACAGACTTTAGAAGTAGAGAACAGTGAAGATTTCAGTTCACATAAATGCTATTTGGACACTTAGGTAGCAAATATATAAATTGGATAGGTATGCTCTTAAGAAATGCTCTACCATCAGTATTCATTCCTAATATCCGTAGCCCCAGCGTGACATTTGCATACATGAGAACTAGGATAAGAAAACAACATGAACAAGAAAGCATTTTTTACTTTGGATGAAAGTCTTGCTGACTGATGGCAGCACTGCCTGCTGGAGAATGGCTATTCAGAATAATCCTGGATGCTCGGAAAAGAAAATCATCCAATAATGGTTTAATCAAAGATGAACCTGTAACACAGTAATCCACATCTAGTGTTAAACACTTTCATTATTACTGCAAAAGTAAAAAAGTGTTCCCTAACAGCAAAACCATTTAATAGCGCTGTTTCAACAAAAGTGTACCCTAATGACTTATCAAAAATCAAAGGTACAAAATAAAGGTACTGACAACACTATTCCTTTCAGCTCCATAGCACTTCTACTGATATATAATGGCTTCACAGGTACTGTCTACTGATCGAAACACTATGTCATCTTTTAGTGCCAAGCAGAATTCAAATTGGTTTAGTTATTTTAGCACACAAAGGCGTACTTACCAACCATTTCCTTCTCTGCTCCACAAAGTGAAAGGAGAGTCTTGATGAGCCTCAAGTGTCCTGCTAATAAGATATTATCAGCTTCACTGGTCTCACACTCAGCTGTGCGGTTGGGTTCAAAATTGTCTAGCCAGGTGATCTCATCTTCTAACATGGCAGCTGGGCTTATCTTTAGCTGTTCCATCTCTGATGCTGCAAGATAAAAAAACAAAATCAGAAAAATTAAGAGTTCTAGAAATGAAGAATTTCAATACCAAGAATTTCAAAGAGTTTGATAATTTGTGCTTGTTATGATAATGCTCATTTTAAAAAGAGGCACCATGCTAATAGTTTATTAGAGAGATCATGGGACTGAAGCTTACCGTCAGTTCACTGATACACTTTATGCAGTGCTTTAGAGAGAAATATTTAGCATATAGAAACTGAAAGATAGACATATATGTAAGCAGAGACAGTATCTAGTCATGCACAAGACAATTCAACACCTGCACCACTCATCAGCAGTTTCAAATGTGGACAGATAACTTGTGGACAGGCACAAATTCATATTTAAGTACTGAAAAATACCCCAGTGAGACCCACAGATAAAGAGGGTCTCTGAAATCAGAGTAGACAGCTTTTGAACTGAACTTCCTCTCTAGTGCCAAACAGGAAACAATCAAGGAGATATGTTACAGAAAAGAGAAGGAGCCTTAGAGACACACCTTGAAGCCAGACAAGCAGTGAATTCCAAGGTAAGGGTACAGACAGTGCAAAATAATTGTATGTTTATATGCATATTCTTTTTATGGTGAAGACAGTGCAGAGAGCCACTGTGTAAACTGAGCACAGCTAGGTAGGTATTCCACACCTCCTCAGGAGGGAGGTGCCATACACATGCTACCTAACTTCAGGCTGTGGCAGATCCTAAGTATAATTTTACATCTCTAAACTTCCATCTGAAGGTACCTAACAGATGGTCTAGCTTGCCCTCCAGCGTGTACAAAGTGTACCTTCAGCATTTCACCTTCCAAGAGGAGTAAGCTGCCTCGCAGTTACTGAACAGTCCAAATGACTTGTCTACAGGACAGCCAGCACACTGGCAAGTCACACTGAGTTCATGGTGTAGTGATCGCCCAGTGAAGTCAGTTCTACATCTTGTCTACAGAATGAAAATGTTTGGAAGTTGCAATCAGAGTATGATACGTGTACCTGTGCAGTAATCATACTTACATGTGAGGTCATCCAATAACTGACATCTCAGGTCAAAATACTCTGTACACTGGGACAAAAGTCTAAAAGAGATACAAATAGAAGAAAGGTTTTAAAATTAAAATTAGAAACTTTCTTCTAAGCAGCTGTCTTCAAGGCCTGGGCATTCTGTCCATCCAACCCAAAATACTGTAGCTGTCTAGGTACGTCTCTGTATGCACACACTACAGCTTTAAAACAAATTCCTTCCTAACAGCTACCTCTGAATTTCGTAACGCAATCTTGTTTTATTCCTTCAACTCATAAAAGTTAACTCTCAGACAATGATAAAACAGAAACCTATTTTAGCTTCTCGGTTACTTCTCTATTCAGATTCTTCTAGAAACTCCTGTCCAAAATTATTGCTAAATTCAGCAGTCTTTAGCCAGTCAGGGACAAGTCAAGAGGACCAACACTACCGTCATTAAGGTGTAACAGGCAACATAAGCAGTGAGAAGACAGGTGAGGTCATGGCTCATAGGTCCAGAGATTATTAAAGAGGTTGGTGCCTTTTGGACCAGTTTCCAATCCGGATCTATGCAGTACTATCAAATAAATTTAATGTTACTGTCATGCATCCCATCACCTCTATGCCTCACGCAGGATTCCAGACAAGCTCTGACTGCTATGATCACATCCTAGAAAGAGGTCTATTTACCGATTACCACCTCCTGCATAGGAAGTCAAATAAGCTGCTCTTTAAGAGTTCACAGAGGAAGGACTCCATCCTGAGAACTCAGCTCTATCCCCCTCCAGTTTACATACTACTTAAACTGTCTTAGGCATTCCTGTCATGCCGACATTTGACAAAAGTGCAAAGACAAAATCCTAACCACTTGTCTTTAAGAGCTGCCACAGCACTACTCATTTTAGTGGTAGATTTCCTTTCTCAATAAGCATGTATCTGACTTGCCTCTGGTTGATTCCTCTCATGATGCTGGTTGGTGACCAAAGAGGCAGCTGGGCACTGAGGATAACACTCAGGAGAAACTGGTTTGGTTTCTGCACATCTGGGTGAGTTGACGTGTCTGTCTGACTAAGTGTGTACAACTGATCACAGGCAACACGACGAATCTGAAAACATATCATTGGTAAACACCAGACCTTACTTGAAGGTAGCCAAAATACACTTCTATTTTGCTTAGAAATCTAACAGAAAAAAAGCCAGATATTAAAAAGCTTGTGGAACCCACAGAGTACGAGCTCTGCACCCACCAGGGCTTCTCTATTCATATCGCTGAGCTACAAGCTCTGATGACAGAAATTGTAAATTCAGATATGGAGAAAAGAATGCAATGACATCATGTAAAACATAGCGGATGCAATGAAACAAAGTAATCATGGCCAGAAAAACTGGATTTCAGAATATCCAGAAATCATCTCAAATCAGAAAGAATGAATTTTAGGAGGGTTCCGACATTTGGAAAATATTTTTCAAGTTCAGAAGAGTCCATCCAAACCTTTTGAGACTAAGGTTACTTCGAATGGCTCCTTTCTAGAAGAGTTAAAGTACCAGTTTTGTGGAATTTCTCTCACAAAATATGAGAGTATTTTCTTTAAACTAGTCAGAGCACAGTTCTGTGCTTCCTGGATGAAACAAGCCTAAAGAATGTAATGCTTCAGCATTTTCTATCAACATAGTACTAAATACTGGAATTGCTAACAATTATACAGGGATTATTTATTCAGATATGAAAACAGTTAGAATATTTGCAATGAACAATTTCATCTTGAGACCATATTAACTGAATAAAGTGTATACATTTCCCTGGAATATCTAATATGCTTCCAGAGAAAGACCCTCACCTCAGCACTTGGTGATCCGAGCAGTATGTCAATGATGAAATCAGCAACACAAGGCAAATTGTAGAAAGATCCTAGAACAAAAGAATACCATGCTATTCTTAAGTAATTATTGAAAATAAATCAGCTGTGGATTTACATTAAAATAGCAACGGACCCCTCTGTCACTGCCAAAAAGCAGTAATGGGTATTTGCATGATCCTCCATCTCCTTCCCTCTCCAGAGACTGGCACCATGTTATAACAACACTTTTCTTCTCCTTCTACCACCAACAAGGCTTACGCTTCCTCATACACAAAGGTTCAAGTACTAAACATTTAGCTATGCGAACAGCAGCACTTGTAGAAGTATGTACTTCAAAGCCAGTACAGCTATTTATATACTGACACTAAGTTAACTTTTCCAATAGATTTCATTAAGACCACTGTTTAGGTACAGCACCACATGCTTTGTTTCATGCCACTTACTCTTCAGTCCTGGGAAAAAAAAAAAAAAAAACCTGTATTTTTTTTTAAAAATACAAAATTGTGTTTGTGAGTTGAGACTGCTCAAGTTAGTTAGAAGTTTCTCCTTTTTTTTTTTTTTTTAAATACTTGTTCATCTTCAAAAGCCTTCCCCCACCTTATATTCCAAACAGTGACTAATCCAATTCCATGTCATACCCAGTTGCTGACTGCGCAGTTGAAGGCATGTAACTAATAGAGACAAGGCTTCTCCAGCAATCAGAGCATCTTTGGTGGATACGGACTGCTGCCTCACACAGATGCCAGCATGCAGTGCTGTTGGTTCTCCTTCACTTCCTGAGCTGCAATTACTTCCTGCATTAAGAAAGAAACAAGTGCTACGATCCATTACATTTTGCAGAGGTCTTCAGCTTCTCATCAATTCCCTGTACTAAAAAAAAAAAAAAAAAAAAAAAACCAAACCAACCAAACAACAACAAAAAAACCCTTAAACCTCTCCAAATGTCACATGAATATACAGCATTTTTCTCAGATTTCTATAAGTTAATGAGTTCAGCTTTAAGTTTTTTAAGTATTAGATTAAGAACAAACTGAATGCTTTTTTAAATAAAGATGGTTTAGAGACAGAGTTAACTACCTGAGCTGCTAAGTCTATTTCGAATCCCAGCAGGAAATAAAGTGTTGCTCTCTTTTATTGGCTGACTACTTCCCACGAGCTCCAGCCGTCCTGCAGCAGCAGCCCAAGAGAGTCGCATGAAGCAAGCCACTGTGGAAGTGAAATCATTCACCTCCATAGTCTGAAGGAACAGGAAACAACAGTTATTTCTGTCACATTCAACCACCTTTGTTAATTGCAGGGATAAGATGTGTGTATCTTCAAGATCACGTGAAATTCCCACTTGAATTTGTTTTCCTCTCCCTTCTCTAAGCAGGCTCAAGGATGCAAGAATCTTTTTCTTCTTGGGAAGGAGAGAGATTAGTATTGCCCCATAAATAGGAAATCATGTGTTTTTAAAGTCTCCACTCTAGACACCCTTTTCCTCTCTCTGGAGCTAGGCATGCCAATTTCAATCGTATTTATTTGTCAGGGAAGCACTGGTTAAAAACCTGAGATAATATATTCATTATATTAACTATGAAGTTTCTTTCAGCTGGACTCAACTTTCAGATGGGTTGAGCTCCTCCTTTCAGATTAGAATGCTTTAGTAGATAGCCACTCTAAAATTCATTACAGTGACAGAGGACAGAGAGTGACAAAGGGGAAAATGAGGTGTTCTTAAACTACTGAGAATAAAAGTTGGTTGTTTTTTTCCCCCAGGTACCATCAAGCAAACTTAATTTTTAAATGAGCTATTTGATACATGAAACTCCCCCAAAATTTCTAATTTAAAGAAACATGGACTATAAACCATGAGTTCGAGCAGCAATCTTCTCCTTTCTATTCCCAGAAAATTAACTCTAAGATCTTGCTTGGGTTAAGGAGCTGAAAGTTAAGGTGACTGAAAATAAAACCCTCAGAGGAAGACTTCTATGCAGCTCTACATTTCTGGTGTGCATCTTTGGGGTACTCTTTCCCCTTGTACAGCAGTGATATGTCGAGCAATCAGTTTACTAACCAAATAATTCCCGTGTCTAAGTTCAATGTTAAAATTCAGATGGTCACAGGGAAGAGACACAGTTGGCTTGTATTTTAAGAGGCTGTTAAAGGGAACCTGGGTAAGAATCAGTACAAAAGGTGGATTCGTGATAAAAAAATTCAGAAGGTGCACAGCTGCCACTGGAGATCACACTGCTACATCACCATAAATTATCAAATGTTTCCTTACTTGTATGGCAACTCTCGCCGCTGGTATGATTTCTTCTACCCTAATGGAGGATCTATCAGACACAGAGAGCTGTCGGTAGGATGATTTCTCCGGTGTTCCACAAATGGACATCTGCCTACTTGCTTGTCGGCTGACATTACGGAAGGGGCGTGAGGACAATGCTTCCACCCCATCTTTAATGAAATCCTCATCCAATAAGGTAGGCATTGTCTGGCCAACAAGCAAGAACCTACACTCACAGAGCAAAAACATCAGGCTTATTTTTGAATGTTCACAGCCAGGAAATGAAACAGAAATCAAAGCACCATTCAGTCTCAAGTTTTACAAGTCACATTCCAAAAACCAAGAATGGAGGACTATCTAATAAAACGCAATTACATACCTTGCAAGTTGCAGGCAGATGGAGTAGACACCCTGTCTTGTTTCATAGTCTACTTCTGATGGGATGGAATCTCTCTGCATCACATTCACCACCAAACTTAAAAACAGATTAATAGACAGGCTCTGTTTGAAAGTGTTTTGCATTAGGAGATAGCTGACTGAACAGGAGTTTAGGGAAGGATGGAGATAAATTGCAGCTGAGTGCCAGTTAAAACTGCCAAAATGACATCTTTGGAGGCTAACATCCCTATTTTCCCCTCCTACATCTGCAAGCTGGAGATTTTTATTCATGTTGGAAAATGCTTCATGATCCACAGAGGGGGGAGGAAAAAGAAATACTAAAAGCAAAATATACTTGACAAAGTTGGCTCAAGCATAGACAGTACTGCAAGGTCTTTCAAACTACTCATGCTATGGCTTAACTCTCACCTGAAGAATCTGGATTTTGGAGAAAGGGTAAAATTTAATTCCATTTCCAATGCATGACCTAGGCTACAGCTACCAAAAATGCCCACTGGTATCTATGTAGGAGATAGTTTGTATAATACGCACACTTGCAATTTGAACTGGAACAGTTTAATGCTAACTATCCAAATATCAACTACCATAGGAAAAGCTTATACTTCACAAGCTTATACATACCTAGCTTTATTTTTGGATTTAACACCATATACTCTGTTATATTACTATGATAGCTACAGCAGCTTTTCAAGCATTCAGTAATGAAAGGTCTGATTTGGGTGGATTTTTCCCTCTGAAAAAAGCTGATCACTGTATGAGTGTGCTACAGCACACACAGCAGAGTAAAAGGAAATCAGAAGCCACAGAGAACTGTTAACTAAATAAAGTATTATAAATGGCATCAAGATTTTAAAATCTAACCTCAAACCTCCTGCTCTGAGGAAGTTTTCACAAAAAGATTTGGCACAGTTTCTTGCCATTTCATCATCTGCAGTTGGCATCAGCTTGGAGCTCAGTACCTGCGGAAAAAAAGAAAGAAATCTTAGTACTATTTAATTGCTGAAGGTTAAAAATATAACAGAAAAGTTTCCACTGTGACAGAGGTAATTCACTGTACAGCAATGTGAACCTCTAATCAGTAAAGAGAAATCAAATTAAAAATACTCAGGACAAAAGAAAGGCTATTACTAGACATTTATTCTGTATGAAAGGGCATTTTTTCCTCATTGCCGTTTATACATTAAGAGAAAGGATAAGGTGCCTACTCTAGCATGTGAAACGTCTTCAGGCTCAGTAGGTGTTCTTTAACAGCTCAAACCTTCTACCCTTCTAGACTTTCAGTTGACAGTATCCCTGAAAACACCCTATAGATGACTCGCATCGTAACTCATGATTTTTAAGTGTGTCCTGAAACATGGCAACTGATTTTTTAAACATCAGTCCAGGCAATTCTATGGCCCTGATGAACACCACCACTATATTGTTCCTCTTGTTTTAAGCCAGCACTAAATCTCACAGAGTGCAATTACAGCCAGAAACAGCCACGGCTAAGTCTGCAGTCCCTAGGGGTTAGACATCATGTACGTTTGTAATCAATTTCACTTATATTTTTTATTTAGTTTGATGGTAAAATTAAGTTATTTACTTTTTTGAAAAGTCTCTTTGGCACGTACAGCCAAAGGAATATTGGAAAACAAAATACATCCTTTTCAGGCTCGCAGGTCCAAAGAATGGATACAGAGCTCCAGGTATAAAATCCTATTACCACAGTGCAGGATATAACTCAGAACATCTGTAACATTTAATTTTCATCTCTTTCATATAATTTGCAAGTTTCCTGTACACATTTTTCAGAAAGCAGTTACCCTGCCAGTCTGTATCCCATAGTTTCAACAGATTACCAATGCGGGGCGGGGCGGGGGGGATAAAAGAAAACATTATATTTTGCTAAAAGACCTTATCTTCTAATGTGTTTGAATGGACCTGAGGAACAAGTCCACTCATGTAATCCACACATCTAGTCCAATTTACTTTGTCTGATCCCTTGCCAGGAAAGCAAACAACTTATTACTCGCTTTCATTATTTTCTCTGGCACAGAAGCAGCAGATAGCCATCTCATCATACTGTAATATAACCTGCCAATTCAACAACATATGCTTGCTGTAATATGCTAAACCATTTGCTTTTGTTTGCAGAACTTGTCAACATATTTTAGAGTCATAACCAATTATCTTTCATTCCAGCTGGACGCAAAAGGGGAGGGATCCCAAAATGCTGCTGCAATATGATGACAGGGTGCAGAAAAACAAAGAACTAATATTATTAGACTGCAGAAACCCAAAAGAAAACAACCATTAGAGAATTCCTACAGCAATGTTGGTGCACACAGAGTGATACAGAGCAGTGACTTTGTCCATTATTTCTGAAGCTGCTGGCAACCAGTCCTCCACCTTTAAATTGTCCAAGCCATATCTGTAATGAGTCCTTATATACAATGGAACCTACTTGCAGAACTATAAACCGCCCAGTTTTCTAGCATGTGCAGGCTAATGAGGCCTAACAATGAGGGCTGAACCCTCTTACACTCTTCAAAATCCATGCACTGAACACTTGGAAAGAACCTACTCACAGGGTCTAATCCAGTGTTTTGGAGGGCTGGATACAGAACTCCCTAAGAAATCTGCAGAAGTCCTACCAGATAAGAAGGTGTATGTATTCCATTCACTTCACATGCACAACTAAAACAGCTCAGAAACTCCTAAGTAAAAAACCTTGCATATTTGGATAGTGAAAATTCTTTACAGCTGAATGCTTCTCATAAAAACATTCCTTCTTAGCAACTACAGATATAATACGGTAGACCTATCTAGCAGGAATGTTAGTATTCTTTTTTGCCAGCTCCCTCAGAATCTCTATTATTATTCTCCCTTAAAATAATCAGTTTTTCATATAGGTTTGATTAAACTCAACCAAACTAAACAACAGCTCTCATTCATTTTTAGAAAAGCTGAAATTTTAGGTTTGATAAAATCATATATTGAGAGTTTCTGGAGATTCAGGCAGGGGTTTTACCTAATCAGCAAGAACTTTCATGTGTCTATGCTCCTCTCCACATAATTTAGAATACTCCCGCCACCTTGCAAATCAGAACAGGAGGGGCCTGGCTTCACAGCGAAGTCTAAGGGGGAAACTCATTTTACTTCTCACGCTGTGTGTGGAATTTCTGACATGCAAAAAAGCAGTCCACAACATGACAAAAGTGACATTTGCATTTTGGATAATGACCTTGTCATCATAGACTTGAGGCTCCCTGCAAGAAACTCTCAGTTATTTCTCAGTCCTAAAAAAACCCTCAAACCAACAACAAAAAACCCCCAAACCCCAACCAACCAAAAAACCCCACAAGCAGAGAGTGGTAAATTCATTTACTTACTTCTAAATTGTAGAGCACTCTGAAAGTAGACATGCCTGGTGCAAAAGATCTGAAAAGACTTTCTAGTATTGAACTAGCACTGGGCTGATGCTGGTGTTTTGAAGACAAAGATGGGGATTTTGAAGACTGAGAAGCCGATTCTGACAGCAGGGTTTTCTAGGACAAATATGCCAAGGAAGAAACAGTCTTAGAACACTGCATTTCACTGTAATTGGCAGTACATCTCATATAATCCCCGTAATAACCCTCTAGCCTCCAACTGCTCAGAAATAAGTCATTAATCCTTAAGCATTACTTTGCTGTAGAATTTCAAACCCTTCACAGATGATCATCTTACAGAGAATTTAAGAAACTCCAACTGTTGTTAAGCTCACCAAGATTAGTTATTGTTTAATCCATACCTTCCTTCCCAGGGAATCAAGCTGATCAAGGGCCTCCTGAATAGCTGGGTCAGTGGGAATCAAGAGTAGAAGCTTCCTCACTCGCAGTGTTATCCTGAAAAGTTACCAGAAGTTACTTGTGTAAAATATGGCTCCCTCAGCCACACCATGGCTATGTGGGCACATAAACACAGTAAAATAAGGAGCTATTAGAACGTCCCAGCACCAGCACTTCAATATTTAATAACCATTTAGCTTGTTTACCTTGGCTCCTCTAGATTGGCAAGCTGGTAAAGCATATCGAACACATTACACACGAGAGCCATGACTACTCCAGGGAGGGACTTTTCCTAAGGATTAAGCAGAAATACAACAAGGTGGGGGAAAAAAATCTTTGTAAGTTATTTAACAAGGCTCTTCACTAAAGCAATTCACCCAGATGCTAATCTGGCCCAGGGAAGTCTCATCTACCTTTTAGACCGAGACAACATTTAAATTTTGCCATTAAGCCATTTCTCTTAACAACAAATTTTTGAAGCCAATTATTTAGAGTTCATGTACAAAGCAGACCAGGAGCGGTCTGAACACGCTAGCTGATACTTCTTAGTTTATTTTCACTCTTCAGCTTTATTAGAGGAAATTCCCTACCTCCTTCCAAATATATAATCTCAAAATTAAATCAAATGAACCTCATTTGTTTCACGGTTTAATGAAAGATCCTGTAGAGACTAATACATACTAAGAAGGGAATCCTAGGTGATTGAATGCAGTTTTAAAAAATAAAATCCACATGCTTACGGCAATAGTGCTTTTAAATGCTTTGTTTCAATCACAGTTTGAAAGCAAACCAGGGCTGCTAAGGACTAGATACTCCAGCTGATGTGAACAGCTTCTGCCTCAGCTTACTCTACCTCTTTGACCCCAGCTGTGGCTTCTCAAAAACAAAAAAAAACAAAAAAACCTGAGGGCAGGTTTTAGGCTATTATGTTGTACCTGTTCCATTGCATAGGATGAACTAAAGACACTGCTGCTGTTGCTGGAACTAGTTGAGGAATCTGCAGAGCTTCCTGATGGAGTCCCACTTCCTGATGTTTTTACTGTAAGGACTTGTTCGTCAGAGAAGCCCAGCTGGTGGAGCAGTTTCTGATCTTTATTTACAGTTAGCTACAAGGAAAATTTATCATTTAGTTCTGGAGAAGAGAGCCAAATTCATAAAGAATGAGAACACTTTGTAGTAAACATACCAGGCTGTCGTTGGCAAATATCTGTATATTATCAACAGGAGAACTCAACATCTTTGCTATCTTCCACCTGACGCTCCCTACAGTTTCATTGCTATGAGCCTGTAAAATTAAATGACACTTGTTTGGTCAATCTGTTCGACCAGTAAATCCTAAAAGAAAGAAATCTATTAACGTTTTCCTGCTCCTCTACAGAGGATTATAAGGGTATTGTCCACAAAAGACATTGACTAAGACAGCAGTGGAAATGCTCTATCATTGACATTAAACAAACAACTCGTCTCCCATCCCAGAAGGATGATCAGAACTCTCTCCCATTACCACTCCCTGATACTTCCATTATGGTATCCTTGTACACTCATTCAATGTTTTCAAATAAATTTTTTCAAGCTGACTGTAGGCCGTAAAAACAAACAAACAAAAACCCCTTCTTCTGTTCAGTCCAGGAATCAAAAACAAATAAACAAAAAGAACAGTAGCTACATGATCGACACGGTATGACACAACCTGTGTACACATACCTCAATGGTGAAGGTATCTTTGGTAGATTCATACGTAACATTAAGTGTTAAAAGATGTCCATGGAAAGAGGCACCATGAGGTAGAATAGTTCGAGGAACAGAATAAAGGTCCTAACGAAAGAGAAGGACAATGGTGAATACAGTCCTTGAAAACAAGGACAGTTTTATGACAGTATGTAACAAAGCTGCTACAGCTGCATAGGCTTAAATAGGTTTTACTGTTTTAATAACATTAGAAGTTATGTTCTTAGCCTTGCCTAGTAAGAAATTACATATCTTACCTCTATAGTTATCACATAACGCTCTGCCAACAGCAACAGTCTCTCAATTATTACAAGTTTAGTTGACCTAGGGATAAGCACCCAAAACAAGAGTAACTTGTCTCAGAGATTAATTTTCAATGATCTCAGGTAACTATCATGAATTAGTTGTTTTCAAATACAACTCCCTAAAGCTGGTCCTTAAAGCTGAGGGTAATTAGATTGAATTTTTTTTAATATAGATAACCCACCCTGTGCTCATATTTAAGCCACACACATTTAAGTACACATAAGTACAGCAGAAAGATGAAAAGTGCTCCTTTTCGCTCCTATTAAAAAAAAAAAAAAGAAAAAAATCCTGTTGCCCTGCAAATCTTACCAAATCTATCCCCAAAAGTTTAGATGACTTTGTCACTCTGGCTTTCAGCCTGGTTTTCCAAACAGGTTTTGTTAGAACTTCTTTGGAACTCAAATTACATTTTAATTGGAATATTTAACTGAGAAGCTACCAGAATATACAACTACCAAAACTGAGAAGGGATCACAGAACACAAAATTTTCAGCTAACACCAGCAGTCTCACAACAATTTTAACTAGCACTCAAAATCAGGCGCGAAGTAGCTTGTAGTAAACATTCACTGTCACATTTATCCTTTGAAAGGCAGACTTGCCTGTAAGGAGACTGAACTGATGTTGCTACTGTAGGCATAGCAGTTGCTGTAAGCATTTTTGTAGCTCTTGTAACAGCATGTGTTAATGTTGGACCGCCGAGTGCTGAACTGGCTGCCTAGAATATAAAGTAGAGTATAAGTGCTGGTTTATATTGATGATTAGCATGTTCTGGAGAGCTAAGAGAACAAGCAGTACTTGTGGAAAGAAAATTTGCTTTAAATAGAATTATCACAGTTAATTATCCTAACACTACAATACAAAACTGGAAAAGGATGCAGGCACAAGAGCAATTAAAACTTGTCTTTTACCTCTAATCGCGTGTAACAATCAGCAATGAATTTCTTGTGCAGTGATACTGAATCCTGAAGATACAAAGGACAAATGAATTAGGACTTAAAAACAAAGTCATTGGAATCACTGTTAAAAAGCATCACACACTGGACTCCGTCAGTTTATCATGCAGAGCATTAAATATCTGACTGTCAAAGCACTTGCACATTCTAATATATGCTTACCTTTTTCAATCTAGGAGTTAGATTAATATAGCTGTAATTTATTATCAATTGAATAGCTTCATTGGCAATTTCTTCATCAGGTGACTCCATTGCTATCTTCCAAATGAAATCCATTCCTATTAATTCCAGTTTTTCTACACTCTATGCAAGAAAGAACAAGAGTAAGAAATACAGTTACATCTTACATATAAAAGAGACTTCAAACACGGGAACAAATCATGTTCCATCTGCTGGAAAAGTACCATTTGACTCAGTCTTAAAAACTGTCTTTTCCAACACGCTGTTAAGCTTTGACACAGTGCAAACTGAAATCAGTAGCTGCAAGCTTACGTATTTACACTAAAAACAAAACATTTGTTTACAAGTGGACAAACAAGTTCCAAAGAACACTCTCAATCAAGTAAATTGAAGAATTACAGACTTCAAGAACATGGAGAAATTTAATCAGGGATAGAATTATTTCACAGAAGTGAAAGTGGTAACTAACCACAGAATAAACCCTCACAAAACCTGTTATGATACTTGGCAAAAAATTATGCATTTGAAGTAAATTAACTCTCCATGATATACATCTAGAAAGGCTTTGGAAAACTATTTAACCTATAGCCCTTAATTTAAGAAAAATAGTGAAGGATCACAGAGTTAAAAATGATTGTAGGTTCGAACTTAAATGTGGTAAGACTCTCTTGTAGAGAAGAAAAATTAAAAATGGAATAGAATATTTTTCTTCTAAAGAGAAGTAAAAGATGTGCACTAAAACTCTTGATCCTTAATAAAGAATTAGCCTGCTCATTCCTTCTACAAGGTTTTAGAAGCTACATACTAACCTTCCAGCAACCAGTGGCTGATTTTCTCCCTTAACTCTGGAGTTTTAACTTTAGAATTATAACAATGTTAATGTTACGAGTACCATTTGCATATCGGTACAAAGGTGACCATACCAAGCAGCTGCTAAAGAATCCTTGTCTTACCCCCTTCCCACACCCAAGATGCCACAAGTAGTATACAAGAATGAATTTGCAGAACACTCACCAACTGAGTTCCCTGCCTCTTTAGTCGATGGTCACACAGGTTCACATTTTCAAAGAAAGTCTTAAATAAACTAAAACCTGCAAGTAAAAAAGGTGCATGCTTTTTATTTAAACTAAGTTTTTATGCTTCTTTTAAAAAAGAAGATATCACATAAAGATTACCTTTTTCCTTTACAACTGTTAAAAATTCAGAATGACAGAAGACCACCCATTTATAATACTGATCTCTAGAACTGTTTGGACATTTAGTTTAAAGATTTAAAAAGCAAGTTTCTGATAATTCACACAAAAATCTGTTCACCAAAATCATTTTCATACCATTCATAGTAATTTCATATGACTCCAGTTTAAGAATCTTCTCTTTGAAGAGCTGCTGTTGTACATCACTCTCTAGATCATGTTGTCCTTTTGTAAACCACTCAAAGCACATCTGTGAATGAAAGGCAGAAGTATTTAACCCATTGTCATTGCAAATATTTTAGTTTGACAGTGCTGTGTAAAACTGTCAGGTACTACAGCAATTTATTACACAGGGAGAGGGTCATTTTTACCTGCAGCATGAGGTTCAAAGCCTCACGCAGTAACCATACGTATACATGCTGCATTGCAACATTAGGATACTTAATAGCTATCTTTCACCCAAATAACACTGAACTTCTCTCATGTGACTCTGCAAACTTTCAGGTGGCCCTCCTCAAATGAGCATCAATAAACACGCAACTGGTCTCCTGGCCAGCATTCCTCTTCCAGTCAAGTTTAACGTTAAAAGAGCAGCTAGTCATAAGCAAACATGTAACAGCGGTTCCACTAACTTGCACAAAACACATAATGCATTATTGCTCTGTATTTATTGGTCATGTTTTAACATGAACAATATGCTTCTTCACGTTTCTTCAACAAGTACACATGCTATTCACGATCCATTAAGTTCCACTCCCCAACCACAGACATCAACTTCTCAAATTTTTCTTACCTCTCGATCTAACTCACAAACATCCTGGCCAGTTACAAGGCATTCCCAGATCTCTCTGGCACGATTCCAGCCCAAATAAAGGGTGGCTTCTTGCAGAAAAAATGCCAAAAATTTTAGATGTGCTTCCAAATACTGAAAAAGAGGAAATAAAAACTCAAGTTCAAGGCTTTTCTTTCTAAAACAAGAATTTTCAACATTCAAAGTACAGTTTGATTTCCCCCCCGGTTTTTAGCAAACTTAGTTGTCTAGTAACAGTACACTTTGCAAAGCCTGGAGAACCAGAAACTGATTCTACAGGGAGCTTTATGTCTATTTTACACTATTCTTAACATGACTTTTTTTGGAGTTATCTTTTTAAAAAGGCATACTCAATTTCACCTTGGATTTTCTATTACTTTATTGATATTATTTGACAGCAAGTAGTTACTAAAGTCACAACTTGTCTAACAAAACCCAAAGCTCAGCAACAAATGGTTACAAGCTATCTGCGTGTGCTTCTTCCATGTCCTAACTAGCAAACCTGTTTCAGGTTTCTAATGGTCTGTAACAAATTTAAAGATATAATCTATACAAGGCAGTGAAGCTCAGGCTGGTGGAGAAGCGGAAATATGCACAAGTTTGGAGACAGGAGTTGTTGGGGTGGAGAGATGTAGCTCAAACAGTTAAAGACTTTGCTGGGAAACTTGTAGGATTGATGTTTGGCCACCTCTGCTCTATAATATTATAACAAGGCTACAGTAAGACTTAATAGATAAATATCAGAACTATAAATAAAAACTAGTGCAATCGTTCAATAGAGGGAACAGACATACCCGTGAATTCCAAAAATAAAACATCACATAATCTTGTGCAACTTGCTCAGTGATAAACAACATCATGTTTTCAAAAAACTAAAGCAGGAAAAAATTCAAGGTTCAATACCTCCCGGTAAGTGTATCGGCCATCCACTAACGTTGCTCCAACGAGCCCTCCTGGACCTGCCACAGATGCAGCCAAACGGTGGCATGATATTAGGCTTCCTGTAACCAATTTCACTATCTCAAAATTTTTCTTTAAGTCTTGAATAATGCTCTTGGGGGGTGGGGTTGGGGGGGCAGAAAAAAAAAGAGGTTTTTAGAAAATACAGAAACAGGCACACACACGCACATAGAATCCTGACCTTCTATAGAAACGTGTCTTTTAGGAGAAGGGGGAATGCTCCCCCCTCACCAGATATAGTTGTAACCTTCTAAATACGTCTAGTCCTCTGATGTCACTGTTTTCAGCACTGCTGAAGCATGCATACTGTGGATCGCAAAACCAAGTCCCTCACCTCCACTCAGCCACACTGTAACACACATGGCTTGCGGGTATTTTGGTCTGTTTTCCCAAGCATCAACATCAAATAACTTCAAATTCTATTACTAAACAGCTGGTTTAAACATTAGCTATCATAATTTCTTAATAGAGCATTGCTTGGCTAATAATTTCACAAAAAGCTAAGAATTAAATAAGCCAATCCAGACACATCGAGCAGAGATTATATATACATAAACAGACACCACACATCACCTCTACTCGAGGATTTTGTCTATGTTATATCACTACACTGCACGCTTCAGGTTTTTTCTTTTTTTCTTTCTTTCTTTCTTTCTTTTTTTTGCTTCTAAACACACAAACTTCTATGTTCTAGAGCAGCACAAGCCTTACAGGCATCAGGCTTTCAGGAACATCTTGGCACATGTTCTTACCTTGTCTTGCTTTTGGTAAGTTTGCTTAATAAATGAGCGTGTGATTTCATGGAGCTGACGTAAAGCTGGCACCACCCACACAAACTGAGGATTATTGTGCTGGGACGACTAGTAGTAAGAAAGGTAAGAACAATTACACATGTGTACATACTCAACAACTGATTAACATGCTGTTAGATCCCTAGATGCCTAATGATTTCTCTTAATGCCCTCATTTCAAAAAAACAATCATCAGTTCAGAAGGCTTCAGTTACTTGTTCCTGGTCCCTTTCCAAGTGGACCAAAGGTGTCCTCCTTCCCTTTCTACAAGTAGTCCTTTGACACACACATATACTATTCTGCTATCCTTATTATTAGCCCCAAGTACCACCTCCTTGCTAGAGAACATGCAAATTAAGTAGGGGGAAAAAAAAGAAAAAAAGAAAAAAGAACTCGGTTGCAGCAGTGAGATGATAACCACCACCTTCCTCAATTACGCAGTCGCAATGGGAGATGAAGGAGGCCTGTCAGGGCATCAAAGGGCAAATACAGTCAAAGGAGGGCACTTATTGCTAGAGCAGGAATGATGAAAGAGAGAACTTGAAGTACTACTGAGGATTAAAAGATAAGAAGAAATTTGTGATTGGTGCTGCAAGGAGCCCTGTGATAGGAAGCAAAGGATATTTAAGCTGCATGTTGAAAAAGATCCTACAAATTATAGAGCACCCGCCTACCTCATTGTAAGAACTGCTCATCACGTTTCTGGAAGGCTTCATTTTCTGTAAAGTTTGACCACACAAACCAGTACTGAGGTTGCTTTTTTCATAGAAGTGATGTCTGGTTTAAATATTGACGGCAATCAATGCCACCTACTCACTTAGAGAGAACTAAAGTAACCTAGCCATATAACAGAGTTCTGCTGAAGACTCCCCCATGTATTTGAGAGTGCTGCCTTAATATAACATTCCCTCCAAGCCTATACTTTCCTTTACCCTAATGCAGACAAATAAGCAAATGATGTATTTTTAAAAATCTGCTTTATGTTTACCACAGTCCCTTCCAGCCTGCAGTTAGTTACAGTTTTCCTTCAGTGCTCCCCACTGCAGCACCTCTGTTAAGGCTCCTGCCAGAATGTTATTAAACTGAACACAAGAACAGGAAAGCAGAAAAGAACAGGAGGAAACTGCAAATTCTACAGATACTGAAAACCTTGAAATCTGTAGCTCTAAACATACATAAAAAAACAGTGCTCAATGCCAAGAAGGCAACATATAGTGCCCTCTAAACAACTAAAATCATCTTCAGATGCCACAGGACAAACAAAGTCTTGTTTACCATAAAAGAAACAAATGAAGTACAAGCCTTTTTCTTTACAGGCTTGTTTAATAATAATAATAAAAAAAAAAAAAAAAAAAAAAAAAAAAAAGACAGAAGCATTCCTGAAGACCTCTAGAAAAAACACCTGCTATGTGAACAGTGCAGTATGGGCAGTCTTTTAAGCCATGCATGCCTCTGCTGCTGCCAGGAAACATCTTAGCACAGGCAACTGCAAAATGAGTTCTTCATGTTAGATGAAAAGAGTACAAGTATTCCACTAAAATACAAAATTATTGTGATTTAAATATCAATTTTCATTCTGAGACTTGTTTAATGGCCATGCCAGAACACATGCTTTACTCCAAGAAAAATAATCTAGGCTCTCACATGAAAGGGACAGTTAAAATACTGACATACCTTTACAGTGGTTCCATTTGCAAATTCTAACCTTGGGTCCATCCTGGTAGTTTCCCATAAACTGATCACTCCTTGTGCTGAAAATTTGTTTAAAACAAAGGCAAGAGACTTACTATGAGTCTCATGGTCAACAAACTGGCTCACACATAGCCTACCCCTCTCGTGGACTCCCCAAGGTAAGAACTTACAGATGGGACGTGCAATTTGTGCATCTTGAAAGAAAAGGGCAACATCAAGACTAGATAGTTTTTGACTTGGAAAAAGATAAACAACAAACCAACCCTCTTAATATCCTCTATGCATTTGATGATGTAGCTCCTTTTGATTGCCTCTTTCACTGCATAGGCATCACTGAGGATTGTCAGATGTTCCTCTAAGGCCTGCTGAATAAGACTACAAGGTAATGTTGGAAGATGAGCCAGCTCCCAAAGCACCTCCAGAACCTAGAGGAAGAAAAGCAAGCTCAGTCAGCACCTAGTAACTGCAGAGACAAGAAACCCTATATTTTATCTAGGAAAAAAAAAAAAATCTTATTTCACATTCACACACCTTTCCAGTGGTTGTCTCCACTCGAGCTTCTCGACCAATGCGCCCTATCAGACTCAACAGCTTCTGTCGCACTCTATCACTCTCTGTCTCCCAGCTCTGTACAGCAAAGAAGCAACATTCACTATTACAACAGCAAGCATTATCACTCTTAAGTCTCAAGTGTACAGAGAAATGTGATTTACAATTGTTTTACTGCTGTACAATCAAAATACAAAAAAATTATGTTTCCACCACGCACGTTTTCTCATTTTTGTTACTGAGAGTTACAATACTCATTTACCTGTTTTCCAAATATGTGCTATAAGATTAGATATAATCATAAAAATCTCACTTTAAGTACCTTAGCACTGAATATACAACATACTTAAAATCTAAGTCAATTAGCAGCACAGTACCAGACCAGTCATTTGGGTTAAAAAAAAAAAAAAAAAAAAAAAAAAAAAAAAAAAGTGCTATTTTATAGCTAAAGGATATGGAGGCACAAGTATTTCTCATCAGTTCTCATCCTAACAAATGTAAATCCATGTGACGACTTACCTTTTGGATAAGAACAAATAAATGATTCAGCTGATCAGAGCTGAACTTCACAGCAGCTGCAGCAATAATGGTATGTATGTTTTCAATCACAGTGGAGGATTGTCCTGACTGAAAAGAGAAAGGAAACACAGGATGGTAGGTCTTTATCCCAAAGAAAATAGAGAAAAATCTTCATGTGGGTGTTATCCTGCCATTCCTATTAATGAGAAAGAGTAACAGCTTCTGACACATTAGCAACAGTAGATAAGAATAACTGACACTACTCCTCATTCCACTGGCAGGAGGACCTGAAAAAGTAACTCTAAAGCACCTCAGAACAAGCTAGTCTGCCAATGTCCAGTGGAAGGAGCAAAACAATGGTCTTCCACCCCTATTGCAAAGCAGCTAACTTTGTGCAAGTGTTGCACTGGTAATTCAGAACAGATGTGAACCAGCTTAGCCAAACACTGAAGTGAAATACAACTATTTCAGGGATATATAACAGGGATATACAACTATATCCCTTTTAAATAAGAAAACAGGCAAGAACATAATCATCTGAAAGAAATCTGCACTGTAAAAAGTAAAATGGATTGTTCTGAAGAAATTATTGTGGTAGAAGACTCAGAAGTAGAATGAAAAATACACAGCACTCAGATGTACAGTTTTTGGTTTACTGTTATCAGCTGATGAGCCTGAATCACACAAGAAAGCAGTAATAGTTCAACAGGAAGTTAACGATGCTATCTGAAATCATCCAGCCTACCATGCTGACCACAATAGCTTGTTTTCCTCTCTATACCGCACATAGATTTTTCAAGACCATTCTTGAAAGCCAAGCATTATTTCTGTTTACAAACAGAAAAACTTAGCACTTCCGGAAAATCCCCAAGAAATCACCGCTTGCCTCACATAAACCTAAACTCTGGGTCTTGCACAGATTTCATGATATTCACTAAAATATGACTTATTTCTTTAAATACTGCAGTAATTAAATACTAACCCATGTATCACAAGCCAAATCTCTCAATGGATTAACTAGCAAGCAGACCGATCATTGCTCAGGGAGGGGAAGCAAAGTCTAGGGTTCAGAAGTGAGGACCCATGAAGGGAACAGTCTGCCAGCAGTCCATCCCCACCGCTTGGGGAAGAGCGCTCCACCCCAAGCACTTCCATTTAGTTCAGAACCACTTGCAGTACGGAGGCCTCAAGCAGGAACTTAATGTTTCATTTCATGCATACAAGAACAAGCACCTTAACAGTCATAAGATACAAAGAGAATGAAGGAAGGGAAATTTTACTTGACCTTTAGGCTTCTGCTTTTACTAGGACAAAATATGGTTTTACATTAGTGTTAGATTAATTTAGAGACATCGATTTCATAAATTAAACTCTGCTGAACCTAACCTGTACTCTGCCCCACAACTAAAGCCAAAGCAAGGAAAAACAGCTAAAATATCCATTCTGACAATAACGGTATTTTCTTATTCTATGCCTCAATAACCTTCTCTGCATTTCCCTCTGCAAGAGAAGTTCACCTGGGAGCTTAGCCAGTCTGCTTTCATCCCTTGAGCACCATATTTCTCCCAATAATCCTGTTTCCCTTCCAAATGATCATGAAATAGCAAAAATCAGAAGGATTTGCTCAAATTAGAGTATACAAAACTGCTTTCAACAACTGCAGACAGGACTCAATGGCAGAAACATTTTTAATCCTAATACATTAGACAGCGATCTGAAGGATGGAAATATCATTCAAATATAACAGTGAATTCAAGCAACAGCCGCAAAGAACCATAAAAATCCCAAAGATCCCCCCAAATGAAAAAAACTTCTATCACAAAGCAGACCACTATAAAGCAAACCAGCCGGAACTGAAGAAAGCCTACATGACATTTTCCTGACAAGATCAGAATGCAAGTATTTACTTGGGCTTCCTCAACGGGAAGTGTGAGAAGTCTTAGATACTGCTCTTCGAGCTATTCCTACTTGCGACTTCTCTATAGGACTGTGAGAAGAAGAGAGGGAGAAGACAGAAACCAGCTGCATCATTCTTACAGCAGCTTCAAAATGCTGCAATGGCGCATAGAGTTGTAACTGTGCCAGCATCTAATAGGTCACTGAAGACCCAAGCTATTTTACTTAAATACTGTCTGGTACAGCAAGTGTAAGTTCTTTAATAAATTCCTAATACAAGAACTCTCTGGAACAGCATCTCTCCATCAAGCTAATTTTCTTTTCAAACACTAAGTACCTGGAAGAGACAAACAAGAATTGGGAACCAATGCTGGTTCTCAAAGAGTGAGCTTCTTTATTTTTCTAATTATGTATGTTGTATAAACAGGTTAAATTCAATTTCTTAAAGCCATTATACTGCTCAGATTCTACGCAGACAGTAACACTCATTTAGCATTGAATCCTACCTTAATACTTTGATTTGAAAAGACCTTGAGGCACAAGAAGGCTATTTCTGGAGTTGGACAGGAGACAAATTTGTAGGAAGTGAAAGTATCCAGTATAAGGGTGGACTCTCCTTTAAGTATTTCTACTCCTATTTCCAGGCCAGTGTCTAGGCAATACAAACACCACCATTTTCATTACTTAACTAAGTTCACATGTTGAATGCTCCATCTCTGACACTAAGGCTTTTTTTTTTTTTTTTTTTTTTTTTTTTTTAAAAAGAGAGCAATACAAAGCCTCCTCCCACACTGATGGGAGCACCATGGCAACAACAGTCAGGAGGGGGAAGAAGCTGCATTTTATTAAGGAATACAAACAAAATGAGCTTGAATCATGCTTCAGCTCTATTAAGCAGGCAAGACTTGCCACCATGCCTAAACATGCTATAGATCTGACAGAATCTCCAAAGAGAGAGCTTGAACCTTCAATATTTGGACAGGGAAGTAAACCGTTTCCTGCACTGGAAGATTAAATTTCTCCTCAAAATGTCCAGATGACATTTACATTAAACATCTAAATCACCTTTCCTATACAGTGCTAAGCAGAATGTACATACGGTGAATGTGGAAAAAAAAATGACTAGTCAGTCAGTAATATATATTTACAGGAAGTTAAGTGGGTATTCAAACAGTTTGAGCCCACTCTCTTTAAACTCACACTGTGAGCTCCATTCAGATTTATATCTCCAGCCAGGAAGATTAATATCCTTAGGGCATGGTGATTAGTATAGACAATCTCTCTATCACCTATTTCAGGCTGACTACCTCTTCTTCCAAGTCAAATATTTTGCAGCTCCCTTACACTTGTTGCAAAGAATTGAATTTCATCTGTAAGATTTAAGCTGTGTTACAAGAGATTGTCAGAACAGTTAATTTTAAATAGTAAAGGAAGAAATAGGAGAAAGACTTTCTTTGCATTAACATACTGTAAAAATCTCAACATCTCCACTTTGCAATGGAGAGATGCCTATACAATAAAACAAGAATTCACATGACTACACTATTTTCTCAATGTCTTGTTGCATTAGAAGAGAAACCTCCACTAGGAACAAAAAGAACACATTCTTTATTAGGACATTAGAAATACACAACATAAATTTAAATGACAATTTAGCAATTAAAATTAATTTTTAATAATAAAGAGGCTTTAAATATAAGAGATTACAACTTCCTGTAGGTACAACTTGGTATGTTCCTGTGAACATGCATGCTGGCTGTTATGGAACAGGTGCATCTAATAATCTGAGAAAATATTCTTCGTGCCTGTTTTAACAGCCCTGAAAGTCAGGAAGAGCCATACAACCCTAGAATTCCAGAATTTGTGTTAATCAGAAGCACTGCATTTCAATGTCAGAGAAGAAAAGTCAAAATAGAGGAAGGGAACATCATAAGAAACAGTGTCTTCTTCAGCACCTCAACTGCAGAATGGCATGTAGCCTTTGAATGCAGAGTTCAGATACCTTATAGTCCAGCACTAGCAACTGTATTTCTTTTTGCTTTCCTGCAAACGTTATTTCAAATTGCATGAAGGTGTCCGAGCAGACTATCCAAAGCTTGAAAACGCTAGGTCTTGCTCCACTGATTCTTTAAGAGGTCTAGCTCTGGGATGGCATAGAATTCTTGGTTGACAAAACTGCTGTGAGGAAGTTCTTGCCCAGAAAATATTCTGCTGTGCCTTTGAGGTAGGTGTAATGTTCACAGAGATGAAAATGAAATTGAAGGGAATTTATACTGATACTGAAGTGTATATTAACAATGTATTGTCTGTCCCTCAGGGAATGAGGCAAGCAAATGCAATCCAGCAGGTAAATGAACAACTAAGGAACTTGGTAATACAAGGTACTTATTTTTGTAACGCAGCCTAAAGCATCTGCCTAATCTTGGTAGCTTACCTGTATTCTCCAAATTTTAGTGAGCTCATCTAAAGATAGTTTACTGCCCAGCAGTTCAATAATTCCCTTTATACGATCACAGTATTGCGCTTGATCTATATTACCTATGAAATAAGGAAAGACAGCTGAATTAATATTTTAAAACAGTATTAAATACACTGAATACATAATAATAAACCAGTTATTTTAAAAGAGACAAGAACAAAGCTATCTCCACTTGAAAGTTCTTTATCTGTTGTTACAGGCAAATCCCTCAGTCTAAAGAAAGAAAGAGTAAGCCTCTTAACTTTAGTTCATTCATCTGATAGTACTTTACACCTGTATGGTCTTACTGTTTGGAAAAAGAACTCTTCTCTTTTTTCTAGGGGCTAACAATACAGATAAATAAAGAGAGTAAAAAACACAGATAGAGCAGAAGACATCTGCACATCTGGATGTTAGCAGCAGTATTCACAGGGTTTTTCTTACTCTATTTTGATGATGAGAAAACCTTTGAACTCCTTTGTTAATAGTGTTCCAATAAAAAACATATTGAAAAGCACAGACCAAGTTTTTAAATTTAAGATATTCAAAGCACATGCCAAAAGTCGTCAAGGAATTGCTTACCTTCTAGAGCAATTGACAGGACAGAGTTTTCTACCAGCCAGTTTAGTAATCTGTCTGTATCTATTGCATTCTTCACAGATTTCGATACAGTGCTGTCTTCTATTAGTTTGGTTACCTAGGAATTGCAAAACATGAATTTTTTATGATGCTTCCTACATACATTATGCACACAAACGCCGAAATCCATTCAAGAAATCTATTCAATGCTTACTACAAAGCTTAAATTTGAGTCCTTTCAAGCACAGGAGGGTTTTTTGTTTTTTAAAAGAATAAGTTGTTCAAAGGCAAATTCCTAACCAGAAACACTTTTTTGGCATCACTCTCTAATGCAGCAGATTCTTAATCCATTCTGACATAGAAAATATGGCCTAACTGCGCTGCAATTTTCTTTAGATATACCAGAAGTGGGTTATGTCAGGCTTCTGCCTCTGACACTCAAATTAGTGCCCTATTTTTATCCAATACAGAACTGATAAAAGCTCCTCTCTCCAGGGAGAAAGCTGGAGAAAGTACATTTCTGCTAAAACCTTCAAAAGCTGCACTTTTATAACTTCACCAAGGATACTCAACATATGACTAAGAACCAAACAGCAATGAGGTTTAACATCTCAATTTTTCCTTAAATAGAGAAGCAAAAAAACTCCAAAGAGACTCAAAAATACCTTACATCTCTGCATGCTAAAAAGGGCACTTTTTGGTGCATTATTGAGTTGTACAAGTTCTAGAAGGAAGAGATGAATGAAAACCAAGCAAACAACTTGTACTCCCATGAAAGAGAAACTGTTTTCTTCTGCTTTGAAGAGCCTACCACAAAGAGCTCTGGTCCATAAACTAAGACGCCTAAGTGCTACTACAATGTCCACACATAACAGTAAAGAAAAGCAATTACATAGTGTGGTGTGATAATCTGACGCAACTTGACTGAAAACACCAATCCAGCATTAAATCTCATGGAATTTTTTTCCCCATGGGAGAGGGAAGAGAGAAAAGAATACAGGATGCCCTGAATTATCAAAGTGATCTTGAAGTGAATTCTCATGAATAGCATAGGCTACTAGCTACAGGCTTATAAATGAATTTGAAATTGCAGCGTTTAAAAAAGCTTCAAATTATGTTTGGATGTTTCCTAATTGGGAGGCCACAGTCCTTGCACTGGCTACTAATATTATATAATGTCATCTTAACTTCCTACGGTATTTATTAGGAACGGAGCGCTTGCTAAGGCAATACAATTTGTTAGGAAACATTGTGCCCCCTTGTTTTTAAGGTTATGGATTTGATGATTTACTAACAGCTCCTCTCAGATACACACACACCAACAGACACACAAAAAACAAACTTACTTCTTTGAGGGAATTCATTTTTGCACTGAAGTGAGGAGATTTTAACATGCGCAACAGAATGTCCAGCCGTAAGTCATCTACTGCAGTTACCAAATCAGGTTGGAAGCGCATACACAGCAGTTTGATACCAGACAAGAGCTCAGGAATACTGACTAGTCTCTGTTTAAAACAGCAAAAAAAGGACAAAGGCATTACTACTTTTGCTATTATGCTGCAGACTTCAGTGATCCACAGAGAGTAGGTTTAGCGAACCAATATAGACTGCTTAAGTTATAAAATGCAGTACTATGGATATCTGAAAGTATTAATTCTACACTTACAAAACCATAAGGCAATAAAACCTCTGGAAAAGGTGGATTCTCTTGCTACAAGTTCAGTACACTAAATTGCTTTTCTACAGATACACAGCCACTGCATACTTTCCAGTACATAGTTCTAAGCCTAAGTAAAGAGTCAAAACTAGTAAGTTTATTAGAACTGAATACTAAATTTGATACAATGCAGGAGATAGTCACAAGTTGCGTGGAAATTGTATCAACAACTACCAAATTCTTAGAAACAAACAACTAATGCAGCAGTTGTATCTACGAAAGCAGTTTTAAACTTTCTAGTATCAACACAACGCACACAAGTTATAAGAACTGCCAGATATCAAGCATCTTCAAGTCAGCTAGAGAAGTGGACATTCAGCACACTACACGAGGACTTACAAAAAGATATCTGATAATTACTGTGGGAAAGTATCTTAAAAAGAGTCATATAACATCAGATATTTACTGAAGAGAATTTAACACGGAAACCAGAAAATGCAGGGTAGCTACTCTTCAATATTTTGTGCTATGTCATTCAGTCGTAATTCAGAACAGGCTGTATTTACGTCAGTGAAAAGGAAGGTATTTTCTGGTCTATACTGCCAGCACTTCCAAGACATACAGTAAGTTCTTCCTAAGTATACAATACATACAACATTACCTTATCTTTCAAGTCCTTCTCTTCTACATTCTGTACATATTTAATCATTTTGTGAATGACTGGATCCAGCATGGGCTAAAGAATGCAAAAACAAAAAAGCAAGACAATCATTTTATGCTTCCTGAAATGGCTTACATTATTCAGATGATCTGGCTGCAGTAGAATGAAACACTTAGCTTAAAGCTCACAATTATCTTAGACATAAAGCAACATGTACAAGTCTATGAATAATCCTGCCAGGTATGTCCAGAAAAAGACACAATTAGAGTAAGAAGCCAACTTCATACCACTGCAATACAGGCTAAAAGAAATGACCTTTCAAAATGCATCAATTATTAGACACACATGGCCCTCTGGCTTCCTGTGGCTTCTTACCTATTTCCTCTTCAAATAAACACCTTCAGTCATTCACTAAACTGGTAGTTTTTGTAGACAAGTGTAGATATGCAGCTGTGAGCACGTCTGCCTGTATACACAGATCATCGGATTTTTTTTTTCCTGTACCAGAATTTTTCTGGTGAAAACTCTCAGAACCAAAAAGAGTTAGAAACAAAATTAATCCACCAAGCTAGATTCTTTTCTCATATGCTTTACACTGATAAAGCTTACCAATGGCAGTGGCATAACTTCTCCCTCTTGCCATTATAAATAAGAGATTAAAGATATCTGTGCTTAGAAAATGAACCTGAACATTGTCCAAGCCCTCTATCCATCACCCTCAGAATATGCCAAGAAACTACACTGAAATTTTCTACCTTCTTAAAATATCCAATCAACAACCCATCTGTTTGTTCAGTGGTGACTAACTTCTGGTTGGGCAACACATGGTACTTCCTGTCTCCTTCTGCATTTGGTTCCTAAATCAGTAAGTGAAAGCTTCTTTCCTCGATGCAGTGTTTCACACGGCCTTGCTCAGTTTCAAGAATTGAGCCCACTGGCTGTTAACTGTATCTTGTGAGAAGCTACGTGCTCTGCCTTACAAACAGCAAGCTTTGAATTCAACCCCAAAACAGAAGCTGGACATTCATCTGAAACAGGCATACTCAAAATGATTTGTGTGCTTTATGCAACATGAGTTTTGAAGGCTTTTAAGATTAGTCACCAGTTTCACGCCACCACAGTTTTAAATCATTTTTCAGTCCTTTGTTTCATTTTTCAAATTCCTAGGACAAAAAGAACAGGTCCTACATAGCTGCCTTTCTAATATCATGCTGCCTGAGAACACAAAACGCCCCATCTAAATCTCAACAAACTACTACAACCACGTGTTTCAAGGCTTTGCTATTTGCTGAAAAGCATTCATAATAAAGGCATTTTACCTGTACTACGGAAGAGTTGAGATATTCTGCACAAACTCCGAATGGCTGAACTAATGCAGAGATTGCCTGAAAGAAATGTAGCAAGTTTTTAGGGGGAGATAAGATGTCTTTTCAGAGCTAGTGATCTACACCTTAGAAGGCAAATGCAGGTGAATAAATATTATGCATCACACACCATAATTTCCTGTCCCCTGTTACAAATTGATTCTGACATGTAACTCCTTGACAACAAGGCATGGTCCAGGAAAGAGGTTTACTCTATGGCACACACTATGTACCATATATTTTTTCTTGAAAGAAAAAGTGCCTTCTCAGTTTTCACTAGTCTCAGGCCCTTCATCATTCTGTTAAATCTCACAGTCTAATCATGTTTTAGCCACAGAAGTAAATAGACAAAAACAGACACATCACATTTGGGTTGCTCTCTACAGCATTGACAAGCGTGAACGCAAGACTTGGGTGAAAAGTTATATGGTGAATTTCTTTCCTGAAGCATTAAGCAGGAGGAAGTGTTTGTAAATATGTCATGTAAGTGCCAAGACTTCTTCAGTCCACCATTCTCAAGTGATATCTATTTTCAGGATATTAAGAGTTTGAAGATATTTCTTTGCCAATACAGCACACCAAAATTGGCTTCCTCCTCATAAAAATTAAAGTATTATAAAATTGAGTGTGCATCACTGCAGTTGAAGGCCTAAGTTAAGCGATGCTGAACAAAACTTTCCTCCTAAGCAAGAAGTTATTAGTCATTTAGGAAGGTCAAAGTTTCTATTACAGTATCAAGATTTAAATTGAGTTTCCCTATTCTATCATGCTCACATATGAACTTCTCTCTCATGAAGTGGCAAATATCAATACACCATAACAGAAGAAGTCGAATTCTCTCCAAATGGCAGTTCATTGACAACAAACAGATTAGGGACTGATCCTAAGTGACGTGGCTTTCCTTTAACCTTCTTGTTCTCCAAAACTTGAAAGAAAATGAGAAGTCTCCTGAATATAGGTTAGGAAACTAAAAACGAGATGATATGCTTTGCCATCAAAAATTAACTTAGAACTGTTAAACTAGTCAGTTTTTAACACAGCTCTTGAAAAGTTGCTTAGGATTAGACAGTGTCTGGCTCCCTAAGAATTTTTTTCCTAAACAATTCCACACTTTTTTCAAAGTGCTAGAAATTACTTTGCTTACAGCTAAATGCAGCTACAGCTAGAGTAAACAAAAAACCAATGACATACTGGGGAATATACAGTGACACTAGACTAAAGGTACAGAAAGGTACACTAACTTCTCTGTTTTCTATAAAGCCTCAAAAGCTCCTTATTCATGACTCCTGTGCACAACCTCATCTCACTTCCAGTCTGACAGCACTTCTCCAGCTTTCTGTGGGGGCAGTGCTCTGATATCAAAGCAAAAGGTAAGAGCACTGTCAAAAGGTACTACTGATTCTTCTCGAAAATTATTACAGAAGTGGAGAAAATCAAGGGACAGAAGATGAACTTACCCCAAGTTCAATATCTTCTGAATTGAGTTTTGACTGAATTGCTGAAAATCCACCCAACTCTGCAAACTGAAATAAAAGAATCAGCATTACATCAGTGAACTACAGTATTTCATCTTTTAAATATGCTTTTACATCAAATATTTCATTAAGAGTTCCTGGGCTGCCAGCAAGTATCCTTTACTGTAGAACATCACATTCAACATGAGCTTTGTGTTTTCATGAGAATTCAGTGGCACACTAGGGAATGCCATGCATTATACTTGGGCACTAGTTTGAGCATCAAGCTAGAAACTCTGTCTCTGGTAAAAATGGGCACGGGGAAGAGAGCTAGATCCACATAAAATGACAGCTGAGTGGCCTGGCACATTTCACTGGGGAATATCACTGCAGTCTAAATTGAGCTCTGGACTTGCTTTAGTGCTAGCTATCTCATTAGTGTAAAGGTTATCAAGGGAGAAGACAGCAACCCAAAGAAATGGATTTAGCAAGACCCTTTCCTTATATGTAGGGAGCAGGATTAAAAACAAACTACTTCCTGTGGTTGTCACTCTCTAAGGAAAGAGAGGGAAAAACAAGAGGAGAGGCAAGAAAGGAAATTATTCTCTCTCATGAGCAATGAATTCAAGCAACCATTCTGCTTGGTATACATTTACCTACCCTGTTTACCAGATCCACCAGCCACCCATGAGGTTCCTGAACAATTAAAACATTAACAAATTAGTAGCTGCAATACCAATGCCAAGCTTTTGTCTTCTGAAATGGAGATTTGGACAGACACATTCAGCTCATTAACCCACAGCCTAAATGCATGCACTATTATTTCAAAGAAAACAGCAATGTGTTTATAACAACTCCTTTACAAAGTGTGCAGCTGGAGCTCTGGGAGGTTCTCATTAGCACCATCCTTTTTTGGACTCTGCCTGACATCGCTGACCACTCATGGTGGCTGCTGACTCACAAGCAACTATATTTATAGCACATTAGCAGCATGGAGCATTTCTAAGAAGTCTGTCCCAACGCAGCAGACATAGAACTTTATTTCTACGGCCACAGCTTTTCTTGAAGGAGAGACCAACAACAGTGAAGCTCTTTTTTTAAATCCACCCATCTGGAACAAATGTGACAAGTCAGTGCAAACCTCAAAAAACAGCACCTTGCCAGTGTGTTTAAGTTGAAGATATCCTATCCTTCCCTTGGACATCAGAAAAGCATGAATTCTCTACTAGAGCTATTAATAAAAGTCAGTACAGCCAGTGGATACTCATACACTTGGAACTATCTTGGTCATTTCATACTGAACAGCAAAACAGATGTAGTCCTCAGATGCAACAGATCTACCTGTCTGATCATTGTGATATTTTAGAGAGAAAATACACTGATTTATAAATCTAGTCTCCAATAGAGAACTGAGACAACAATTTCAGAGAACAAAGAAAATTCATTTCTAAAGATCAACATACACTCAAGATCTACTCACTGTAATTGTGGATGACAAATTTAAGCTTTCCTGAGTCATAAGCGCTTATTATCCAAAAAAATCTTTTCTGAAGCACACATCTGCCCTAAAAGCAGGTTTAAGGCATGGCCACACTCACCTTCTGAAAAGTGGATATAGGCGAGACAGCATGCATGTTCCCCTCCCCGAAGACTTCTGCCCAATTTCTCTGGCATACCTTCATTCGATTCTTGAAGTGATATTCGTTGTCGGGGTTAAATGCCTTGAAAGAAAAGCCCATGGTAATGAAAAGTGTGGCTTATGCCACAGTCTCAAAACTTACCATGATAGTATTTGACTTTTTCACTTTAACATTCCTCTGGTTGACAGCTAAAGTTCTAGCAAAAAATAAACAGTTTAACAGATGACCCATTCTCCTGCCTCTTAATTCTCACTGTATAAAACACACTGAAGATATAATTCTGCATAGACAATATCCAAGTGATCCAGAAATTCATGTAAAGGGGAAGATGAACTCGAAGTACCAGATTTCAGAAATGAACAGAAGTGACAGGTGTGAAATATTTTTAAAAGAGCTAGTTTCCAGAAGTTTTGAACAGCATTCACCCCTTTAGGAACTGGACACTGGATGTTGAATATCTGTAGCAAACAATGGCTGCAGATTGTAAGTCAATATATTACAACTCAAATGGTTAGAAAAAGCAGCAGCAATGTGAATATTAAATGCCAAATATCTGAATACTGCATACAAAAACATTAAGTATAATTCATGACAATTACTACTAGAAGCTTTTATATTTTGAGGATGTTTACTGAAACTAATATACTGTTATTTTCCATATTACTTAACCAGATCTCTGAGTTCAAAACCCTGTTGTTATTAGAAACTGCATCAGAGACAAATACCATTGTAAGTACACCGAGCAAGCCCACAGGAATAGGATCTTGTTTTACTCTTTCTGCAACCAGGTCTACTAGCAGCATGAGCATGTTGTAGATTCCTTCATGAATTTCAGTTCCCCATTTGTGAACAGCACTGGATGTCAACAGCTACCAAAAAATTAAAAAGGAAGAAAAAGAAAAAAAAAGAGCAATTATTGAAGCTTGAGCACAATCACATAAATCAAGAGAAATATATCAACCCCAGAGACTGACTGTTTTCAGAGCAAATGTTTCCTTAGAGTACAGTAATCACTGCCTGGTGTGTTATTTTAGATGCTTTTCTTGCCCTAATAGTTTAAGAGTTAATTAAACTTGTTATTTCATTGAAAAACACTTTAAATCACAATTTATGACAAATAAAATGTAGCAACAAAGCAAACCATTTTCCACTTTCACTTGCTTTTGCAAGGCATAACCAATATGCAACTAACTTGTTTGTGGAATGAGCATATAATTGTTAAATCTTCAAACTGGTGTGCCACAAATCTGCACTGAAAGAACCTTCTGAGCAGTTTTTCGTTAGCAAACAAAAACACCCAAGAGATTGTACCATGAAGAGAGGTATTTAATACTGCTTTCACACCTATTGAAACGTGTTCTTAAACCAACTATATTGGACCAAACTTAAAGAGAACATCAAGTTCTCATTAAGTTTCTATCTACAACATAATTTAATTATTGCTAGTTGTGTCTGAACATTAGCAAGTCTTTACAGTTAAAAAGCTTAACATTTCAAATATAATTAGTTTTTGTACCATTTTAAGAAATAATATATTAGGCTCAATAACTGACTTGCAAATATTTCAGTAAGTCAGCACATTCTAAACTTAGACTTCTACAGACTCTCTCCTTCTAGAGGACCAACCTACACTGTTTATTTAATGTGCAGAAAATACCAAGTGATTTGAAAGCCTTAACCATGCATGGTTATTACTCTAATAATTAAATGGAACAAGAGATTTTTCTTCTCTTTAAATATGCTCATATTTCGAGTTCTTTTTAAAAGTGTTAGACAATATATGTAAACATATATACACAAGCGGGAAAGAAATTTAGGGAGAAGCCAAAACAGATAGAACAGTGGGAAGCAAATCGGTTTGGAGGTCTCCACAGAGAAAATTCACCATAACCCAGACAAGAACAACCATAGAGGCACATAAGGCATTAAGCACTAAGGAGAAGGCAAATTCTAAACAGGTGATGAGAAGAGACATAATAGAATTTAGCAACCCTCCAAAGAAGGAGCAAAAAGAAGAGTCAAAGGAAATCTGCCATTAATGGCTGTATCCAAGGATCTTTATACCTGCCTTTAGGCTCCAATAACTGCTATAGAGCTTTTGATAATAAATAAATAAAGCGATTGCACTGTGTGCAGCAGTTGCAGAACTGGGTGGGGCTTAAGAGTTGTTTTTCTTTTTTTTCTTTTTTTTTTAATCTAAGAATTTACTTCCTGGTTACCATAGTTTCTCAAGCATATATCAGTCTGGAGCATAATATACTATTTCCACCACAAACAACTCAAACACAAACAGTGACTAGATGCACTTTTACCTACTGACCTTTTTAAATGCTTCAGGCATGCATCTGTCCATAAATCTCTTGCAATTCTCATCAGAATCAGAAAGACCTTACAGAAAGGAAAGACAGTATATGTTTTAAGATTAAAAAAAAAAAAAAAGCTCCCTGAAGTTAAGTTTTTGGGAACACCAACCAACATCATCAGTAGAAGACCTATTACCCATGCATAACTAGCATTATGCTTTTTCAGCCACAAAAGAGCATCAGTGAAAATAACTTGCCTTTTAGAAATAAGAAGTTTCTGAATGTTCCACCTTTTATAACTTGCTCGAGCATGATTAGCACTATAAACATTTCTCCCTTCAATGTTAATAACTTCTACTAACTTCAAATCATTTCTCTTGCTTCACACCACCCACCAAAACCAAACTTAAGTACAGCCTTGAGAACACAATACACAGGTGGCTTTGGTTTGCTTTTTTGTTTTTAACCTAACAACTTCCATTCTTCAAACAGGCTATAACCTCCTTTTAGTCTGCCATCAAGCATGATGGAAAAACTACCTTGCAATCATTATCCCACGAGTAGGGCATGATGCCTCCATAACACACTTAACCCCAGCCAAAGTACTGAATACAACAAAATCAAATTCAAGTCTAATGCAGTATAAGCATTTCACTAGGGAAAAAGCAACCAGTTACACAAGCTTGGTAGAGCATGAATTTAGATGACAGCTTGTTTTTTTTACCAATGGAAAATAACCAGCACAATCAAAAAAAAAAAAAAGCTCTAATTCAGCTCTGAAAAACAGTAATTCCTACAATCATTAGAACATAAAGAAACATGTGCTCTACTTTTTCTAAAAAGCTTATATAAACAACTTTAGAAAAAAAGATTGACATTCTTTTTACAGTGTTAGGTATAGTTCACTGTTAGCCACTTATAGAGATACAGCCATTTCACAGGGTGCTTTGTAAACAGCTGTAAAACGGATATGAAAGCCAGAGCTGCCCACTAAACTGCCTATAAAATCTTTTGAACAGATTATTTTTACATGAGTAGAAATAGAACTTACCTAGTCTTGCTAGGTAGGTGGATGCAATCAGGCACTTGCCTAGAGACTCTTCCCGCTTATACGGTATGGACCAGTGATCTGTTAAAACTCTGCTCTCCAATTCATATAAGTTGGTTGTTGGAAACTCAATACCTTCGCCAGAGCAATTCCCATTTTCATCATTTTTCTGTGAATTAAGAGATGTTTGAGTCAAGCAATTTTTATCTCTCCTGGACACTGCAAAGGATTTAGTAACTTCGGAAAAGGCTATGCCTATAACAAGCGTATCAAATCTTCAACAACCCTGAGGCTGCCTGTGTTTTTCAAAGTAGAATTTGATATTTCAATTTCAATTGAAGGGATTACATACCTTTACATATTTCCTGTAGGTGATAACCACTATGTTTACAGGACTAATTGCTAACTAATTGCCTATTTAAATGGCAAATCCTTTTCCTTAACATAACAGATCCTAGAGTCAAGCGATAACTGCTTTTAGTCCCTGTGGGACTGTACAGAGTATAAACCCTGATCTTCACAGAACTCTGCATATTAATCCTCTGTTCAGCAGTTGCTGTAAAATATGGAATAGTTTATTCCAAGGGAAACCAATTTGACCATCCTCTCACCCCATCACATCAAGAAAAAAACAAGACTAATCCAGTACATCAGAATGTTTTCTTACTAGCTAATTATCCAAAGAAAAATTTGAATCTTAAATACAGTTGACAAGGAGACTACAATTGTCCTTCTTCTGTAGTCAAAATGAGTTTCTGGAAAGTATTCTAGGAGGCAGACAGGGAAAAAAGGAAGCAGAAGCAGCTCCACTTTACCATTTTCCTTGCTAGTGCCACTAAACAGCAGCTATTTCTGTGCACAGACAAAACACAAAATTAGCCCCACATTCTTTGCTAAGTGCCATATGAGGCAACTGTCTCAGTAGTGCCAGATGAAAAAGTAGACCAGGTGGACAAGTCATCTATTTCCTTTCTTTCTTTTTTAACCTCATATCGAGGCTAGCTACCACACGTGTAAAGAGTTTACTAGCTTTTCTCCATCTTCAAAACAACAGGCAGAACTTAAGCAGGAGAAAGGACAGACTGTTCGGCTCAGGACTGGCAGCAATCGGGAGCAACTGTCAGAGAAAGAAGAAAACAGAAGTGCAGTGATAATAACAAGATCCCATGAGCAGGGAAGCAGGAACACGTAGGGAGGAAGGAAAAGCAGGAAATATATTCAAGTATAAAAAAAAAAAGTGTCAGGAAAGTGAGTGGAGCAAATAGAAGGGAATAAACCAAGAGAAATCAAATAAACTCAAGAGGAAGTTGTATGCAAAGAATGAAATCCATCCACGCAGAGAAGTGTACTTCTGGTTTTCTCACTGCACTTGCCATTTGAAGGATTAGACCTGTTTATTAAAAAGTAAACACTTCATAGTCACTTTCATAATGATTCAAAAATACTAAGCCAAAAACATCAATTGTATAGAGTCCACCCTACAAAGTTCACTGGTGCAGGTGACCACAGCACGCAGCATCTGGTCGTAATAATCTGTTCTGAACATCAGCATTAATATTTATAAAAATGTGGTACAACATAGTATTCAGAAATGAAAACATGTCAGTGTTTGGGAAGCAACGTGCCACCTTCCCACAACCCTCTGCAAATCATTTAGTCCAAAGCTTGTCATTACTGGAAGCTGTACTTCCTTTAAGAGACCTGGATATCAATTTCTGAAGCTGTACGATCCTGTACCGTGCATGGAATTCCAGCGTAATTCATGTCTCATAAATCATGTCTTGCCAGCTTTTGAAGAAGCGACGTTTGAAGGTCTAAGTTAATTTAATACTACTGAAAAACACTGAAAGTATTTAAAGGCAAAGGTTGTCTAGGAAATAACCTGTTGCAGTGATTAAGCAAACAACAGTTAAGTTTGTGACTTCTGTAGATGACACCTATCCAGAACACAAACACATTTCTTGTAGACTGGGGCAGGCAGGAGAAAAAAGTACTTTATAAAGAAAGTATTTATGGTAACAGTATGTGATACAATAATTAGTCTAAAAAAGGAAAACTGAGTGCAATATAAACATCTAATAGCTAGGTCCTAGGATTCAGTTCAAGCTAGACTAACAGCAAATGAAAGTAACATTTCCACAAGTGTTTACAGTAGCTGAGCCACAGTTTCTCCATCCCTTAGGGAAAGGTGTCTGTGTCAAATAAAAATATCCATTACTAACACTAGTCTTTGAGGTGTTCAGTCTAATAGCAGTGCAGAGGTTCAACCGTTGATGAAAAACATCAGCTCCTGTTCTGCCTCCCCAACTACATTTAAGCATAGTTGCTCAAAAGAGTCAGTAATATTAAGGAAATTCATAAAGAGACACTGAAGTAAAACATTTCCTTAACTGTATGCTTGGCTCCCCCAAATAAGGGCATTATCATAACAGCTGTGCTAAGGATACCAGCAGCTTATTGCTGGATTGAGTCTACCATATATAAAAGACCTTCTTTTCCCTAAGAAAAAACAACGGGTGCGGTACTGCAAATACTGTTGTAATAACATAAGCAACTATTTTCAATGAAGGAGCAAATCTTTGGCACATTCTGTTAATTAGAGAAGATGAGTCATTCTTGTGTGTCAGTTTTTCTGCTACTAACCCCCTGCCAATAAAGTATCAAGTTCAATTATGCAATAACTGCAGAACGCGTGATGCTCAAGCAGCTTTGCAACTACTGTTAAACCTGTAACAGTCTCCAGTAACTGTCCAGATAGTTTAAAAGTCAAACTCAAAATCCACTCCAAGCCATTAATTTCACACCCTGTATTTCTTGGACATTACTGCCCTTTTCAGATAGTTTATGTTGCCGTACATTCAGTCTCATTTCTTATGACATATCTAGTATGAACAATAGTCTCGCCAAAAACACATGGCTGCTCTTTCATAATTATAGTGTCTTTCAGGACCGAAAAAAAAAGACAGACCACCTGTTCACTATCCAATTTAAACTGATCTGCGTACTGCTCTTTGAAGAGAGGGATTTCTTAGCAGCAGTTGTTTTAACGAAGTATTCTGTAACAAGGTGTAATGTCAGCTCTTACGTAATTTTAGGCTGGCTCTCTAATCGACAAACGCGGCAGACCTTATTTGCTCTGCTGACATTCACAACTGCAACACATCGCAGCTCTGAGCAGGCAATCGCTTTCTACGCCTCAGGACTGAGGGGCTAGAACTGCCACTACAGGATCTACTGACATCGGCTCAGAGCTGTAATAAAAGCTTTTAAAAAAAGAATACGCTAAACAAGCAAGTAAGGGGTGCACAAGGCTACGTCAGTCTCCTCAAAAGTGGTTTTCTGGGTCTTATTTTGAGGGGAGGGGAAAGAAGGTTATGTATCAAAAAACATATAACCCCCCAAATAGATGACTTAAGACCTGCGTCTCCCAGTTGTTGCTTACTCTTGATGACCTAAATCAGGACTATGCAATTCTGTCTGAATAGACTTACTACTGGACTGGCATCTGCCACTTCAAGGAATTGCAGGGATATTCTCCGACAAAAGAACAGCAAAAGCAAAGAAACAGGTACTTTTAGTCAACAGGTCATCCAGACTGTTAAAATCATCACGAACTATCTGTTTTGCGAGACAGGAAAACATGGTGCACACCAACCATCCTGTGACATCCTCCCTTCTGCAGCTCAAGGCTTAAGACCAAAGAGCATTTGCCAGCAAACCTTTAACACCTTTTCCCACACCTTCTGTTGTATCTTTTACTATACAAAAGTCCGGAAGGCACCTTGCCCCAGTTTAACAGGGCTACTTGATATCTTCTTTCAGCTTATTTTCAAGGTGTAAAACTGTAGTTGTGTCCATACACATACATACAAGCACCCAAGAATAACATCCTCACTCAAAAAGTCTTAAATGATGATTTAAAGATTCTCTCTAATAGGACTTTATAAATCTGAATAAATAACAATGGTTAAAATCTGACTGAGAATGTGTTGCCTAAGTCTATAGTACAACACTTGCCATGGAAGACCAACAAAGAGCAAAGACTAGCCCTCATATAAGAAGTGAAATATAAATTAACTTTAATTGGCCACAAGCTCACAGATCAAAACTTCAAAATGTATTCCCTCAGTGTTCAGCTAATTGAGTCACCAATCTGCATTTAACTAAAGCCACTGATACTTATGATACTTGTTACTTTACGTAAAATAACAAGGAGTTTAAGAAAGTATTTTGGTAGTAACTGGTAGTCTCAGTATCAGTTACAGTTGAATTACAAATTAAATTTGCTAATTTGATTTTAATAGAAGACTACCAACACAATTTAGTATCACCAGAGCCAAGTTCCATATGTCGTCCTGAATGCAATATAATTTACAAAACAGAAACAGAAAGTCCGGTTTCTCTCAATATGTAATAGGATCAGAGCTTTTAAGATACCAGCAGATCAAGCACTTCCCTCACCCTCATGCTTCTCCCCAGCAAGTGGTTTTTACAAAGTGACCACCATTTTACAGACAGGAAAACTGTTCTTGATGATTTGCTATATTGTTAAAGAAAGAAAAGAAACTGTGTTTTCTTAATACACACCTACAAACGGAACCATATTTAATCGCTCTGGAAACAAGCGACGGAAAAAAAGCTTAAAGCCAGAATTAGAAGGCAAAAATTCTAGGTCCACCTTTCAGTTCGGCTACAGACGTAGTATGCAGTAACGAGGAAGTCAGTTTTTCGGTGTTTCAGTTTCCCCAGCTGTCAAGTGTCAATAATGATACTTCCCTCTGTCATAGCATGTTGATGTATATGATTCACTAGTGTTTGCAAAGTACTGCAAGATGCTCAGATGGAGGCAATATAGAAGCAATACATCAAATATCCATAAAAACAGAAGGGATATTTCTCTACTCTGATCTATTGTCAGATGCCCATCAACTTGTGAGAGAAGCTATGAATCCTGAAGTCAGGACTTGACAGTCCCTCTTCTCTTTATCTGTCAGACTGCTGACTAAAGCAGCTTTTAGTTTTATGCCTGGATGCCTATTCTATTTTTTCTTTTAATTAACTCTTAAAAGCAGGATGTTCTGTTTCCTAGAATTGATTCAAAGGGGATAAGATTTTAAAGCTTTTCAGATAAACCAAAGCCATTGCTTTGCACTTATATACTTGAAAACACTAAGCAGGACGTAGACAGTGTTTAAAAAATGCAAGTTTTCATATTTGTAACCTACTTATTTTTATAAACTGGTATTCCAAGAGCTTAAAGAACTTTAAATCCATGCAAGCGGCAGATCTGGGAACAAAAATCAAGGCACATTTTCCAGTTACCTGTTCTCACCATCAGACCAAACTCATTTAACCCACATCGCTATGAGCAAGCTTAGTATTCCTTTATGAATATGACAGTATTAGTAAGCCTCAGAAAATGATGTTACATATGGAATTTATACATTATGATTCTTATGTGGCTGGAACACAGTATTATATTATGAATATTTAAAATCTACTTCAAAATAGGCCAGTTAGCAATAAGAAAACCTACCATGTTTTCCTAAGAGTTTTAGTGAGGAGCAGCCATTTACTTTCCAAGTATAGTAATAGTTTTTAATTGTTCTAAGTCTTAAACAGATACAGCATCTTGCTCTTGCATTTTCAACAACATGAAAACATCTATGTGCAAAAATTCTGAATGCAGTGATAGCAAGGAACACTCTTTGTTATTTATGTTCCATTAAGAGAGAGTAAGCTTGTTTGGGAGGTATTTGGATATATATATATTTTAAACACAGAAGTGAAGCCCTTCAGTTCAAATTTTTGCTATGCAATCTAAATTCTGCTAAATTTTTGTTAAACAAGCAAACACATTCTTGTCATAGGAAAAAATATAAATATTTCATCCTGTTAATATGAAGGAATGATACCAGTCTATCAGTTAAAAAGTCCTTTTTTACAGACTCCATCTAACTGAAGCTAATTTGGATTCTCACTATACAGTAAATATCTCCTAAGAAAATTCTGAATTACTTGGTAAAAGTTTTCATAGAAAGTGATGTCAAAGTCATGGACTCTGACTTTAACTGAGAGTATTACGAGTGCCTTATCAAGTACGCATAGTTAGACTAAATGCTCCTTAATAGGTGTAAGGGATTTTAATACATCAACTGCAAAAACCATGGCTTTTTCTGTCCCCATCGCTCACAACCCAAGTACTGTGTAAGACTGGGAATAAGGCAAAACATGAGCTTGGGGAAAAAATATATATATATATATGTATTTTCAGCAAAGCTAGAAATTAACTAGGATTTCCTAAAAATACTGCTTGCACTGGTATCCTCATTTTCCAGGGTGATGGTGCGACGTTACTATGCAGTATTCCCCAATACACTTTGCTCATTATTCAGAGATAAACACAATGGTGAGCACAACAAAATGAACAACGGCTCTGTAAAAATCACTTTTAATTAATAAGACCCATATAACTTAAAAAGAGGAAGTTCTTAGCCCCTTTGTGCTATTACCATAGTACTCAGTGGAATCAGAGCTAGCCAGATTTCTAACAACCACGTCTGGCAACATACTTTCAAGTTTGATAACTGGTTGTAGGCCTGGGAAAGGTCATGGAAAATACTGTTAGGAATGCCATTCATAAAAAAACTAGGAAAACACACCTTGCATTTTCAGTATGTGTTTTCAGTATCATCTCCGGATATACTTAAAAGACTTCTTCCCTAAACGTAACTACAAACATCCAGTCTAGACACTGAGTTGATACCATTGTTCCCTCTAACCTTAAATTTTCCTAAGCACAAAAAAATTATGCTTATTTCCAAACAATTCAATATAACTTTTCATCGTATCAGATAAACATTGTGCTTTAATGTAAAAAAGCAATGACTCACAAATGCTCAGAATTCCAGAGCTTGAAATTAAGTCAATGCTTCTATTTTCCTTTGCCAAATCACCAGGTGTTAATAGAGAAGTGCTGCAGTAACACTACATAAAGCATTTATTATAACATTTTAGTGACCAAAACTTAAGTTCTGTGAGGGAGAACTAATTCAGTAATACTGCTAAACACTTACTCACACTTTTATTCTTTAGATGCATATAGATGTACAGCATAATAGAAACTAGTGTCCACAAAGAAAATAGTTTGAGTTAAAGTTATGCGATGTATCATTAGGTAATGGTGATCAACTTACATGAACGATCTTTACATGTCTGTCAGGTCTGCTCTGCTGGGCATCTGAACAAAAGGAGCCAAAACTGTTGTATAGGAGTGAGCAGGAAGATCAAGTGGCAAGAAGCATTCAGAGTACATTCGGCTTTTTTTAGTTTAGCCCATCAAGCATAACTGAAACATACATACCAAAGCCTATTCCTATGGCAGCACAAATACGTGTGTTTTTCAAATTAAGAGCTTTACAAAAGAAATAGGCACTTCCTTTCCATCTTTGCCCTCTTCATACAAAGAGCTACTGTTCCTTAATCCAAAAGCAATCCAAATGATTTGCTGGAATTAACTTCTAACACTGGTTAATTTGTTTTTATTCTTATTCTTCCTCAGTATTTCACTTCCTTATTAAACAGCTGCCACAGAATAGCACTTCAAACTGGGAAGACGACCAGAAAATGCCTCCAGAGAATATTATAGCAAAGACACTTCCTGCCCAGCTGAGAAGTTGGCTATACAGAAGAGTTATCTCCCACCTCCACTGACTCCATAGACATCACCTTCACTGTTGAACCAGTAATTTAAAAGTGCTAGTCTCAACCTGAAGATTATTTCAACAATCATACCACATACTAAGGGCTTTATAAATCATTTGAAATGCAGCTTATATTTAAAATTAATTAACTGCATTTGTCAGTATTATCCCCCATTCTCCTCTCTTCATATAGCATCTCTGCATCTTTTATCAAGAGCGATAAACAGGTCATTTTCTTTCAAAATCCAAGAAAGCACTCATGTACCTTGAATCTAGAAAGAGATGCTATACCAGGGCCACTAATTTTTGAACACAGTGATGCTGAAAACCCGGAGTGCTAAAATACTAGTTCCACTTCACACTCTGATGGCATCTAGCCAGGGACTCAATGCCAGACTCCACCACAAAGCTTTATTTGATTGCTTAATTGTTTTACAAGGCCAATTCCTAGACAAGCCATGCTGCAAAACTTCCACAATAGAATGCCAGAAATACTCACTTCTGCATAGCTCAACTCTACTTACAAGAGAGGAAGCTGACTTTAAAGTTATAAAATTGTAGCGTGAAATTCATCACATTTTCTTGAAAGCTAAATACTAAAATAGCTTTTTCTTGTCTTTAAATAAATACAGCTCCTTCCATTCAAGGATCAAAGAACTTCACAAGTCTAGCATCTGCAGTACACCTATATAGCACAAACCATTATCCTCATTTTACATACTAGAAACTAAATGAGAGGTTAAATTACATACCCACAGTGACAGAATGCATCTGCAGCAGAACTGCTTTCAGTACAGAGCTCTAATAATGAGGAGAGACAGGGTTTTGAACACAAAAGTTCTGCAGTATGACTAATGAGAAACTGTTCCCAGCACTGCTTCTGTCTGAAGTTGCTGGTCTGCTTCTTTTACAAAAGCCCCTTCTCTTGAAATCAAACAGCACTTCTAAGAGCAATCTTAGACAAGTTTTAATATAAACCTTATCCTACTAAAACCTGGCATATGTGAGTTTTTGATCCAGTTCAATCAAAAAAAAAAAAAGTGCACAAGCTAAAGGAGACAGAAACAGTTAGAAGGTAATACAATCTTTTAATCACAATTTACCAAGAAGGTCATAGTAATGACTCTCAGAGGCTGTTTAAAAACAAATCAAGCTTATTTTGGGAAAGGTTATACAAACTGTTGGTACATGTGCTGTTGCTACCATGTTCTGTATTTTCAGTGTCAGTGGGTTCCTACCCCTTACCACAATTTAGGTTCTCTGGTCACAATCACCATATTCATTTGGCCTGGTCTTCTCATCCTATTCCTCCCCACTCCACAAAAGCTAGTGCTGTGGCTAAAGCATCCCAATTCACACCAACACACTGACAGACATTTTCATCATATTCATTTACAGTCTCATTTCTAATTTTAAGGATTTATCAGCAGTTCATATAACAGCATATCTCACAGTCATAGGAAGAGATGAGCACAAACCTTTGTCCCTGCCAAAAATCACACCATAAAATCCATATGGTGCCTAAGGAATACACAGAGAGCATCCCATATTTTTGCCAACACACTTATCGGATTTACTTCAGCCAACAGACATAAACATAGGTGTCACGTCAAGGAGGCAAAGTCAGCCCTTGTAAAAGCAGGTGATCTTCACCCGAACAGGTTTGGCACTGCAGGGTGCAGGACTTTGAAAGTTGCAGTTCTTGACATTTCAGAAAGACTGCACAAACAAACATGAAGACCCTTCTGTATTCCTAAATTTTTATAGCTTTTTCCTTTTAATGAGTTAAGCATAGTCATGCCAACGAGATTGACTGCACAGAGACACTAGAGTGATTAACTTAAAGCTCAATAAATTGGCTGTTCTTTGGAAGACACTAGCCTGCTGAAACTGAAATTTCAGCCCTTGTGAAAATGAATGTGTGTATGTCCTTATCTCAACTCTCACATGTGAAATACAGCATGCATACTGGACCAGCTCATAGTAGCTCTCTTATCTAGGCCAATCATTCCAAATTCAGGCTTCCATAACACTTGCAGATGCCCTCCAAGACCAGGAGCCTGGATCACTGAAAGTAAAGAGGATTCACATTGGTTTTACTACCGTATCCAAACAAGACACACTTTTTAATAATATGACACACATCTGGCTGCTGTGCTAGTCTCAGCAAAAAACCACAGACAAACCTTTCTTTGACCAACATACTTACCGAACAAAACAGGCTACCATTATGTAATAGGCACCATATAAGCATATGTAAACATAATGGGTTCACTACTGATTAGAGAAAATGAAGTGTTTAATCATTCATAAATCTATTTTTATAGACAGTGTAAACTTCACTCAGCCAAAAAAAAAAGAATGTAAATACAAAGTACAGATTTCTTATATACCTTGAGGCACGACTGAAGCTTTCCCGTTATTTTTAAACCGCAAAATCTAACCCTAACTTGTGTCCACTGACTCATGAAAATGTCTACTAGACTGCAAATTATTTTAGGGGAAAATTTCTAATAATTTTGCTCTGTTGTTCTATATATTTGCATACATTACTGATACATACAATCCAAAAACCAGACCAAAACCCTAACTAATCACTACCTTTCCACTAAGTAAATATGAAAACTAGCATTATGAGGAAAAGGAACGTGTACTTTAATGACTGTTATAGAGAGATGACAGTGACAGGAAGATAAACAGAAATAACATCCAAACTCTCTGTTGCCACAAGATAGTATTATAAATGACATACAATATGTTTCAACATGATGTATACGACTGCAATGAATAATACAGGTAATTGTGCAGCTGGCTCTTTGAACAGCTTCATGTGCCATAAGCCTGCACTGAAAACTTCTTGCTGATTAACCACCTAAATAATCTCTCTAGTTTATTAAATGTAGCTCTAGATTACATTTGAAGAATAGAGCTGACCAAAAATAATTCCTCCCCCCCCGAAATATATTTCAAAAGTTGCTTACACTGCAATGCAGTATTAGACAAATAAGCAGAGGCAACAATCCCAAGTCTTAAGATTTTTCCAAGTAAAACTTTAACATTACATAAATATTCTTTTGCTTATATGTGCAAAAGTTGATGATATTCAAATGAATCCAATCATTAAATCCGGGTCTGAATTTATATAAGAATTTTACGTAAAAGTGGTACTTCAGTCCTTCTGTGCCCACTCCTATTTTGTGAATGTGCAGTCATTTACCTATATTCACGTGTTTTAGTTTCCCTTGTGCAGGTTAAAAAGAACACAAGCGAGAACAAACAGAACAAGAGTGGCAAAGGAAACTATCAAGTATAAGTGAAGTTTGATCAGACACACAAACTGAAATAATAGAAAAAAAATCCTCTTAGAGTTGCTGAAGCGTCATTTGTAATAGGAACAGCAGAGAGGGGGAAAAAAGTGTTTCTGTGAAGTTTACACTGACAGCATCTCTTTAAATATCACACTGACAACCCAGATTGTCCCATCTGTACCTATAAAATATCTGAAAGAAAAATCCACCCCCTTGATGGTTACAAAGACCTGCGTGAAAACAAGCAGCATTAAGACAGTAACTCTCACGCATTCCCAACCCTTCAATGCAAAGACTAGAAACCAGTTTCCTATTGCTTTAATCAGTAAACAGTGACTCTTCTGCATACATGCAGTCCAACAGATCATCTTACTCCACAAGTGTACATCATCATCTTATACCAGTTAAGGACCTAACCCAGTCAATTCAGCGACCAGGATCACGTACCTTAATTCTGCATGACTGGACTTCAAGATAGTATATAATGTGACTATGGAGATGAACAATGTACATAGCTACACTTACATGCAAGTAGATAAGCGTGTGTATTTTTCATTTATGTGTTAATACATATATACAAACACAGAAAGCTACCATTTCTGGCTTAGGAGTTCCCCAGGGTCCTGTTCACTGAAGCCTGGGAGGGTACCTGAGCCCCCCTGTTCTTATTTATGTGCTTAGGCATCTGCTATTGGCCATGTTTTGAGACACAGACTAAGCAAGGTGGCCCTTTGGCACAACACAGTAGGGCCGTTCTCGTGTTCTTATCGCCATGTGTCCCACAGTCTGGGCACTATCAATCAGCTCTTTTTCTATGAGTGCTCTAGGAAGTTTTTGAAAAAAGACCTGGAAAAGGAGAAAGCTTTTACAGTGCTTAAAGTGCTGCAAGACTGTTCCATGCACAAAAGGCAGCAGGGACAGAGCCGTGAGTGTATCCGCTGTCCAAGGAGTTCGGAGCTCTGGAACAGCATGGAGGAGAGAAAAAAGGGAAAAGGGCAGGCAAGGTGGAGGGCGAGGAGCTGTGAAAGGCTGGTATTCTTCAGCATTTAAGTTCCGTCTTACAGCAAAACTATGATTTAAATTATGAGTTAGATCCTTCATTTTAAAAGCATTTTAACTCCCCGCACCTCTGTTTCTGTATTTATGTGTAGCTTCTCCAAATAACGCTGTAGGCAAGGGAATCCCCGGACTGCCCTTTCCTTTATACGGTGCAAAAGGTTAAAAACACATTACACCCACGAGGCACTCGGCTTATGCAAGAAGGCACGGGGGGGAAAAGGGGGGAAAAAAAAAAACACCCCACCGTGGCCGCGCATTCCTAGAATGCCAAAAAGAATAATGGGCGCTCTTCCCCCCGCCGCGGCCGCGAGGGACGCGCCGGCCCCGGGCGGGAGAAACGCGCCGGCGGCGGAGGCAGGACGGGAGCGCCGGGACCCGCCGCACCGGAGCCCCCTCCCCCCGCCCGGGCCTGTCAGGCCGCGGCGCAGGCCGCCCCCCCCCCCCCCGCCGCCCCTCACCTCGGTCTCCACCACTTCGTGGTAGGCGGGCGGCGGGTCGAAGCCGCCGCTGCCGCCGCCGCCGCCGCTGCCGTCGCCGTCGCCGCCGCGGGGGCCCTGCCCGCCGGCGGGGGAGCCGTGGCCGCCGGGCGGGCCCTGCCCGCTCTCCATGGGCTCGTAGCCGCCGTAGTGGAGGCCGGGCCGCTCGTTGGTGAGCAGCGCCACGGCCTCGTTGATGTCGTTCTTGGCGAGGCGCAGGGCCTTGCGGATGGCGGCGGCGTCCGAGAAGCCCATGCAGAGCAGCGTGGTCATGTGCTGCTCCTCCTCGCTCTCCATGGCGGCGGCGGGGCGCGGCGCGGGGCCGCCGGCCGAGCGGGCGCCGGGGCTCAGGCGCGGCCCGCCGCGCGCGCCGCCATGTTGACGGCAGCGCCTCTCCCCTCAGCCGCCGCCGCGGCGGCCGCCCCCGCCCCGCCCCGCCCCGCCCCGCCCCCGCGCGCGCCCGCCCGCGCTCGCGCCCTCGCACACGCGGGCCTCCAACCCGGAAGCGGCGGCGAAGCCCGGCTGGGGAGCGCACGCCGGGCCCGCGTCACGTGAGGGAGGGCGCATGAATGGACTCGCAGGGGAGGGAGGGGGAGGAACGCGCGGCAGCGGCCGTTGCCGTGGGAACGGGAGCGGGCGGGCGGGCGTCACGTGAGCGGGAGGGGCGTTGCCGGGGCAACGGGAGGGCCCGGGGTAGGGCCGGCGTCCCCCGGGCCCTGCCACGCCCTGTCCCCCCCCGCAGGGCCCCGGCCGCCCGCTCTGCGGCCGCCGCTGGTGGCGCCGCCTGTAATTACGCCTCTCGCTAATTAGCGGGGCCCCCTGGGGCTACGGCGGGCAGGGAGGTAGCTGCGTTTTCGCAATTAAAGCACTTGCAGCCCCGGGGGTAAAGGGGGGGGGGGGGGCAGGTAGGCCACGCGCGAGGGCCGCGCGGCGGCGGCGGGGGGTGGGGAGACCTTGCTCGGCCCTCGTGTCTCTGAGGTAAAAAAGCTCGTTTTTTGCACCCCTGCGGCGTGAAGGGGCTCGTGTAAGTACCCTGAAAGGCGGCTGTTTGCCCTGGGGCTGAGAGTGCTGCTGTCTCTACTGGCCGGCAGGTTTTTTTCTGTAGAAATGTGTCTTTTAACCTTAGGATATGGGAAATAGGGGCACAGGTCCCTGAGAGGAGAAGCAGAGTGCAGTCAGGAAAAAAAATTGCTAGTGCCCAAAGCAGAAAAAGTTTTTTAAGCTTGCTCATCTACGTTGTGGTGGCAACGGGATAACTCCACGAAGATTTGGATCTCCAGAGACTGCTGAGGCAAGATTTATCACTGTTTTAACAATGTTTTCTTTCTTTCTTTTTTTTTTAAATGCCCATAGAAGAGGAGGAAGGAGGAAAGAGATAACTGATTTGTCAAGATCAGTGCTAGTATCTGCACATACACATTTCTCTCTGGAGACTGGTGTTTTCTGGCAAACTGTTTTCTGTTAATGGTGTCTGCCATCAGTGAAAGCACTGGGGTTAGGAAGCGAGAAATAGCTGTCTGAAGTCTTAGATACGAATCGCATTCAGTAGGGGAGACATGAAGGCATGAACAACATTTGGGTGTATAAACTTCTGCAGACTTCCAGTGAGAGCTCGGTGTCTGCCTCTGTTCCGGAGAGTGTTTGGTTATAAGAGACAGACTGATAGCTCAGTCTGTTTGACTGGCACAGTTTCTGATTCATTTTTAAATTGCAATATATTGCTAGTGGTCTCATATTCCTTATATACTGACCCAAAAGGTAACTACAGCTCTTTCATCTTGCTCATTCATCTCTCTGTTTTTTTGTTTTTTTGTTTTTTTAATTTCTTTAATAGGCTGATACTCAGTGGAATGGATGAAATGTGCATATCACTCTGAACTTCGGCGTCTGGATCTGAGGAAGGTCCTTTCATTCACGCTGCTCTCCAGTTATGAAAGAAACTGTTATGGCTCAAATTTGGCAGGCTTCAGAAAAATTCCAGCAGTTCAAATGCATTCAATTAATATGCTGAATATTGACTCATTGCTTACTCACATGATGAACATTTAAATTACGCTTTCTCATTTTCAAAGCATATTATAAATAAGGTTTAATCCTCGCAGCCTGATGAAGTCACTTGGCATCATTTCCTCCTACTAATGGAAGAAAAGTTTATAGGAAAAAGTAGTATCTTTTATTAGATGTTGTTACTGCTTTCAGATTTATTTCATGGAAGTACTCCTGTAAATTTGCACAGTTAGCTAATGAAAAAATAGAAGTACTGATTGTAATCCCAGGTGAATAAGAGCAGAAGAGAAGGCTCTACAGTTTAGTGACTTTAGGCTCTGGCCAGCTATCGCCTGTCTGTCCAGGAAAAAAAAAAAAAGTTTGAAGGGACCTTGCCAAGATGTACGGGTAACTCTTGGACACAGCAGCACAATGTAACTTTGACAGTGAGGTATACTGGTTATTTCTGACAAACTTCCGTGATAGCATATCTCTTGAGACTGCTTAAAGGACAAGATTGTATATTCCAGCTTAGCAAAGGAATGGGTGCGTCTTTTCTAGAAGTTATTCACACCGAAAGTCCCAGTTAGCAAATGTTTTTCATGCACTGTCGCTTAAGGAGAAGTTACAGGGAAAAGCACAACAAACCTATCTAATCGAGGACCAGAAATGGAGAGAGGGAGTCCTGACGGGGCATCAGAAGGTGCAAGGAAACAAAGGAAAGAAACGGAATAAGGGAACAAATATCTTCCAAATCTGTCTTTGGCAACTGCACAGGCAAAATTGCCAAGTTATCCAGTTTGACAGGGCACTCGTTTACTAGTTATTTGATTGCATTACATTAAAGAAAGATAGTTATTTTCTACAGAACGCATCATATGTGTATCCTGAAGTATCTCTGGATTGGAGGAACCCCTGTGTTACATACTCAGAAAAGAGGCATTTTGGAACAGAAGCTACTGTTTTGGTAAGTGGTCATACTGTGACATTGAGCAGGGCCTTTTGGGTTGACTATGGTGTTGCCAGGTAGCCTAAAAATAGGGTTTGACAGACCATTGCAATGACTTCTGCAGAGATATTACAGGAGGAGTGTTTGATTAATTTGTATTTTTAACTGAATATGCTTTTCTTCATAAGCCCATTTTAAAGCCAGTCCTGTGTTTTATGGCTCACTTATTTAAACAGTGAATACAGCATTTTCACTCAAAGAAGAGAAACAGCTGCACTGTTCTGGTGGAACATACACATGCAGCCAAACTAAAAGGTGACCCTATGGCTTGTTGAAGTCAGAGGTTTTTCCATGTTGTTTACAGCTATGGGGGAATTCCATCCAAAATCTTTTAACTAACTGGAAAACATCCTTTTCCACCCTAGTTTTATTCCCCTCTTTGTTGTGTTAAAAGATGCTTTCCAGCCACATGGTTGTTACATATGCATTTACAGACTTTGATAGAAGAGAATGTAAAATTTTTTATGTTGTCACCAAATCTTTAGCTTCACATGTATGTTTTACTCAGGATACAAGATTGTCTTTCTCTTCTTTTTTTAGAAGTAGAATAGCAATATATTACCAAGGGGAACTTGGTGGAAGCTAAAACTGCCTTTTATAAATAAGGACTAAATGTGCAAAATCAGAATGAATTTTAACTACAGCGCAGTCTTTAAGTCTCCACCACTGTATGGTACATAGGCACAGAAGGAGCTGTATGAAAACTGGAGTTTTAGTCTGCACAATAGCTAGAAGGAATTTCTTTCCAGTTGTTGCATGAATGAGGAGTGTGTGCGAGTCTGTATGAAACCCAGCTCGTTTGTTTGGAAAGGAAAAACACTGTCTTTCTCACTGAGGTTAATGGTTTGGGATTAGGCACCCAATACAGTTGGATCTCATGATGATAACAAGAGGCTTCTGTCCTGTCTGCCAGATGAACAGAAACACTTTCCACAGGCTGCAGGGTAAATGTTTTTTGTGAATATGAATTAAACTAACTGAACAGGCAGCAAATCAAGTGGTATTATCTTGCAGGAAAGCCCATCGCCTGTCTGAGAGGAGAAGGTAACTTTCTGGTGAGAAATATCCCTTCTCTGTACCCCTAAACATACCAAGCACTGCCAAGAGGAACATATACACAAAGGTTTGCCTAATTTTTTGCCGTTGATGGGCAAGGCTCCTCTTGCTTTTAATATAGCTGATTGTTGGGGCACAGAAAGTCTTTACTGCTTGAAGAAAGGATATCTGAGGTATCGCAGAACCCAACTTTTGTAGTGGTGTTGCACAGAATTAATTTAGCTTTTCTGGAATGACTTTTTCCTTCCTTCCTATTATTCCTTGTCCCACCCAGTCTCTTCCAGTTTCCTGCTTCTGCTTTATATATAGCTAAATGTAAAAGGTGGGATTTAAGAAAGTGCCTTAATGAACAGATAACGCAAATCCCTCTGAATTACTGAAAATCACACTTTTCGTATTTAGATATTGATTATTAATATTTGGTTGTCTTTAGCAATGGGCTTAAAGGCATTTGCCTATTGAAGAACTACGTAAAATGCCTGAAAAATATAATTGCAATGGACAGATAACACAGAGTAGATACAAATGCATTTGGCTCCTCAGACATCTGCACAGCCTCAGGCAAAGCAAAGGTTTTAGCAGACTCAAGAAATGTGTGAGTCTATTCACAACCATCATCTGACAGATTTGTGCAATATACCTTTAGACTTTGTCTACACTAGGGTTTTTTGCTGCCTTCGCAGCTGTTGGCCAGCTAAAAAGGAAATTCATACTGGGGTAACCTCCAAAGCAAAGCCTCCTGTCAGCAGTGATTTACACAGAGGCAACTTACCTTGGTTTCAGCTGGAATTACTCATCTATATGAGTAATCATAATTACAATATTTAGCTCTCATGCAGTGCTTTTAAGCTGGGTATCTAGCACGCCTTAAAGGGGGATGGAGGGGTGTCATTAGCTCCTCTGCAGGCATTGATTTTGACCATTGCTGCAGACCATTGTGGAGCTGATAGGGAAGGAAGGAAGGTGAACACATCTTGTGGTGGTGATGTGCCCCCTCCAGCAAGTCTGTCCCCCTTGTCATCCCAGTGTCCAAAGGAAATAGGAGTTGAACCATGACTCTTTTTAATTCAGCAGGAGTTGAGTACCCAATAGTCTCCTAAATATAAAAGTGAAGTTTCAAACTGTTTCCCTTGACTGGGAACAGCATGATGTGACTGTGGAAAGAACAGAACAGTATGTTAAGGGAAACACAACCGAAAGGAAAGAGCAGCTGATTCAGGGGGCTGATTGGATCTGCCCCCTCCTGCTTTACTGTGTGGGTTTGTTTTCAGCCTTTCGATTCAGACCGTCTCATGGGTCTCACAACACTTCTCCACAGCTCTGAACTGGGAAATGAAACAATCACAAGAGGGTTGTTCGTTCTTCCTGAAACAAGCTTCACAAACTGTGGAAAATGAAAGCTAAGGCTGAACTTTTAAAACAAGCTGAAAGAGCAGAAATGCATAGTGAAGCCATTCAAAAGCATCAAATTTGGAATAGAGCCCTGAAAAACCCTGCAGTCATGACTAATGCAGTTTTAATGTGTGTGGTTCTAGGTAAAATCACTTCTTTTAAAGATCATTTCTCTCCTTATGTTGGTCAGAGTTCTTTACTGTCATTAGAGATAAATTGCATTGCTGGCATATGAGTTCAGTATCAGATGAATTACAATGACAGAATTATTTCTGATGCTACAGTGGCTCTTGCAGAGCTGCTGGTGAAGCAGAGAAACTGTACAAACAGGATATTCAGTGTCAAGCCGCAGTTGCACCTTGAGACCCACCCAGAGGCGCACTCTATCCTTCAGTCGAGTTAGCTGAGGGAATTGCCATAATAATAGATTGTGGGACTTGGCTTGAGTAGGGACAAAGCCATGCAGTGACATTTTAGAGACGGAAACAACCTGAAATAGAAACTTCAGATGTCCTTGATACACAGAAAAAGTGTGTGAGGCACCAAGCAGTTTTACAAGATTGCCTTTGGGTGCTTTTATTTTGCCCGAAAGGTTGTCCCAGCCTTCCTCACTGATTGCTTTTCAGAGATCCCTCTGATCCTGTAATACAAAACCACTGAAGCTGGCAAAGTGCTATAGGAAGGGGAGCTGTGGTAAAGGGACCACTGTGTGTGTGTGTGGGTGTCATGGCTGTAGTGGTATAAATCCAATCACTTATAGAATTTTCAATGTTAGAGTAAGTAGAATTGTGAATAAGAGCTATGAATCCGATATAGACAAGCAAGAAATTGTTGAGGGGAACAGTACCAAGATTGTGGTTAGGCAGGGAGGAAGCAGTATAGTGAGTCCAATGCTGATGGGGTACTGTCAACTTACGGTCTATGGTAATCTAGCTAAGGACAGTACCATGTGGCAACGGTGATTGTAATAACATGCAGTGCTCTGAGGGTTAAGGCTGTTTTCCGTGGTGTGTGTGTAACTGATATCCAGGAACAAAAGCAGTTGGCATTTCCCTGATGCAGCTGTAATGATGTGGTGCAATATGTTAGAGCAACAGGGAACTCCTTGCTGGCTTTTTGCCCTGTGCAGGTTCCTTCTCAATTAGGTTTTGACCTTTAGAGCAAAACCTGCTTCTTCAGTTTCTCATTGTCTAAGTTCTGCGTTGAAGCCTGAGAAACAAATCTGTAATGCTGGAGGATTTTCTAAGCTCTTATTAGTGAAACACAGGATAGGTGGGAAAGAGGTTGTTGAGGAAGAGATGAACCACCAAATAAAACTGAGATGTGAGGGGAATGAAGAACATTTTACAGATCTGGTGCCTTTTATTTTAGCTTTTGCTCTGCTTCACTGCAACACAGGCCTGTGTAGTGCCAGGCTTAAATCAGCACAAAAGACTGGTTTACATTAAGTACTCGTCCACAAAGCCTCTTCAGAGCCACCTGTACCTGCTGATCAAAACACTACCTCACTTGTCTTCAGTGATGTGGAAACCCTAAATTGCGTTCCTCCTGTAGGGGTTTTGCACTAGGTAGTGCGCTACAGCTGTTTGGCACCAGCAGACCCACATGAGAGTTTTGAGATGGAAGAAGTGGAATTGCTATCCTGACTGAAAATGTGGGGGTATTTAGGCAGAGAGGCTGCCGGTATGTTTAGTTGTGATGGAAAAGCCCCTTTCCTTTTTGAACTTCTTTACTGTTACGATTGCCTTGGTTGCATTTCCGCAGAACTTTTTGTTCAGGTGGATTCCATTACTTTATGCTGATTATTAAATGCAGACTGATGGCAGCTGCTGAAACTTGGACAGCTCTGGGGAGGGAAGCAGCAGCCACTCAGTGCCAGAGGAATGCCTTATTGCTGTGCTAAGGGATCTACAGGTGTGACTGCAGGGGAGGTGGAAGCATGTGGTTAATTTTGGTTCAAATACAAGGGTTAAGTTTTCAGAAATGTAAAGAGGTTCTTAAAGGCTGTGAAAGCCTGAAGTGTTAGATTTCTCCTGTCTCATCTGCCTGCTGGCACTCACAGCTGTGTTGTCCCTTTAACATTGCACTTGATCTGCAAGTGGCTCATTTGAAGGCTCTCTTATCTTCACCAGCAAGGTGCTTCAGGGCTGAGTTGCACACAGGTACCAGCTCTGTTGGTGTATGAAGTTATCAGCTGCTCCTTTCACTCCTAGGGTACTCCCAGGCTTTGATCTGTTACCATACTGCAACATAACTTCCTCTGTTCAGTCATCGTCCTGGAATCTTGTTTTTTACTGCTGTATTACACTGTGCAAGGCCACCAGCACCCCACGAACGCTCCCATCCCTGCTGGCTGTTCACTGCTCTCACAGATGTATCCATCCTATCTTCTCTAATGCATGGTGTTGACTCCCTTCCCCCTCGCTCCACCAGTAATCATAGTGGAAGCCACTTTCTTTTCTGAATCAATTTACTATAAGACGGCAATTTCCATCACACACCCTTGTAGCTGGCCTACATGGAGATATCATGATATGGTTAATTCTTCCCTTCCTTCTCATCGATGCATTTGGCTGGTGGTTCTAATAAACTGTGGGGCAGGGGCTGTCTGTTTATTCCATCCGTACAGCACCTAGTGTTGTGAGCCCTTACTAGTCTGTAAGCCCTAATGTTATTAAGCAGTGATGAATTGTGTCCTGGGGCAGCTGGGAGTTCCTTGAAAGTCCCCTTTTGCTGGCCTGGCTGGATCTTGTTTAATATGAGATTGATTGTGTCAAAGCTAGAAACTTCAATGGGAAGAGAGGAGTTCTGTGTGCAGCAAGACTAATGAAACGTAGTTTCCTGTGTTTTACAGTTGTTTCACTGGTAAGCTGGGAATCCAGTCTGACATTTTAGATGTCAGAGAGCCCGGATAGGAGGAACTTCTCTTCTCAGAAGTGGGCTCTCTGCTAACTGATGAGGCACAAATTTCCAGCAGAGCTGAGACATTGAGACATGTGGCTTCCTTGCACAAAGGTATTCTCTGCCCAGGAACTGAGCTCCCATTGCAGCCTGCCTCTTGGTGGCTATATCAACAAGATATATCAGATTGCTTATTTTAATTAAATTTATCAGTGCTCAGTAGCATTAAGACCTTTGCTCCTGTGTCAAATTTGGCTGAAGCTGGCAAATGAGTTAAGTTATTGAGGCTTGGGGTATGTAAGTAACAAGTGGGCAAAAGCAGAGATAACACAGTGCTATAAACCTTATTTGCTTAAAACCAGCTAAAATCCTGATAGTGTTGGAAACAAGACCATCAGCAGCATCTGAGCCAATTCTGCTGGAGATGATGCTTTTCAGATGACCTAGCAAGACCCTCCTAACTCATAGGTTGTCAGGCAGGAACTTTGGTGTAAGAAACACATGTCAACTCAGACTACAGAGCAATACATTCCTGCTGTTGTTACTCAGTCTGTGATCCAACCCGTTTCATCCATTCGCTCAGGGGTGGGCTTTGGCAGCAGCCAGAACTGTGCTGGGTTCTGGGTGGAGGATTTGTCTGCTGCACTTGGTCATGCAGTGTAGGCAAGGCTGTGCCTACGGTGTTTGTCTCTTATTGTGGTCTAGCGAAGTGACGCAGCCCCTATCTGCCACATATCTCTAACACTGAGAGTCCTGACTACAGTCTGCTGGTCCTGACGTGATCTAATAATGATGCATCACTTTCTGCAGCATCTCAGATTTCTTTCCTTTCAGTGGCCAGGTTGGGCTCATTTTATTTATGCCTTAAACCTCTCTTCTCTCCCACACTGTGATCCATGCAGAATTGTTTGGCAAGTTAAAAGCTGTGCCTGTTGTGTGGGCAGGAGAAGGGCCACAGCTTGCTGCTGAAAATGTGTGAGATGTGGTCCAGGCTCATGGGGAAGAATGAGGTGGGGGTCAGAGATGCTGGTTCTGTGCTGACTTTGTAAGACTTGCCTGGCCTGTTTCACAGACTTGTAACTACTGATCCTTAATTGTGTTTCAGGCCTGGCCTACAGTCACTGATTGTCAGCGTCCTGGGGCTTCTTCCAGGTTTTAATTGTCTCTATTAGTATGATAGATGTTGGAAATAAGGATGTATTGGAGAAAGGTGGTGGTGCTTTTGCTCCTGCTGTTATTTTTGCTGGGGCTACCATGAAAGCTACTTACTGGTACTTTCCCTCCTGTGAAATGTATAGGCAAGCTATCTGAGAGAGATCCCATATCTCTTTCGCTTAGATTTAAAGGTAATCCCCACTAGGAGGGCAGATTCTGTCCAGGATTGCAGAGCAGGTTAGTGCAGAGTTGAAAGTAATCCACTTCTGAGCTTCAGCCTCTTCTTTATGATAGGGTGGATTTATGGTGGCAGGAGTGGTGAAGAGTCATGTTGTTCCCCCACTGGTGCTGCCTGTTATGGCATGGTCTCCCATCTTCAGGATGAAGAGGGACACTTTTCTTGCTCCACAGCCCCCTCTCCTATCTTCCCCTCCCTTCACATGGCAGATATGTGTAGCCCTGTTCTGGTCTGTATTCAAGCCTCAGTCTTTGCTTTCTTTTACTCTTCTTGTCTGGACTGGATTCATCCTGGTATGCAGGGAGGAATGGTTCTTTTCCTGTTGCTGGAGCACTCTGGTTCTAGACACACAGGAGTTAATCTTTATGCTCCTCAGATATTCTTCTAAAGGTAGATACAGCTATTTGCTTTCATTTTTTTTTCTCCTCTAAGGTGCAAATTAGCTTACTCTCTGAAGCATGCAGTTCTTTGAACAGCAGGATTACTGTAGCTTGATTTCCAGTATGTCTGATTGTTTTTCACCTTTCCACGTGTGGATGCTCTGCTGACTAATAACAGGCAAGCCTCTCAGCCTGTTGTCAATGGGAACAAGAATTGAGTCCCTCTCTTCTGCCTGACTCCCAGTTTTCATGAAGCTGAGGGGGATTTGCTACCTTTGAGGCCTGCACTCCAGTGTCCAGTTCGGTTGGAACTGGCTGAGGTACTCCAGAATGATTAGACAGACACAGCTGCACCACAAATGGTATAGTATGAGCATAATTGCCATGAGAAACAAGGCTAATGCTATGTGTTTGCAGTGAGGAAAAGAGGCTCTTGCTTCCTTCCCTGAATGTCCTGACAGCTCCTGATGTGCTGGCTGTAACTGTAGGACACACTGCCCTCTCTTGGCCCTTGATGGGCTGTGGATCTGGGCTGGGAAACTTGCCCTTTATGAATGTCAGAGAGGCCAATGGGTGATAGTTTGAGCCTTCTGGGGGAATTGGATTCGGGCTGGGATTTATAAAGTCAATCAGAGTTACAGGACTTTGTAGGCAATTTCAGGGTCCACTCCTGGACCCTATGAGAGTGTTTACGTGGAATTTCACCACTTCATGAAACCAGTTGTGGGAAAAATACCATTCTCGCAGTTTTATCATTGCATGCAAAAAAAGATGTGTAAGAAGCTGCATAAATCAGCTAGCTGGAATCATGAACACATGGTGGAAGACTTTCATCTAGTTTCTCTTTTAGATGAGTTTTGTGTAAATATTGCAAATCATAATTATGATACAAACATTTCAAAATTTACACTTCCAGAGGTAATGGGATTGTAGGAGCAATCTGGGGACTGGGACTTGTTTGAAAGAGACATCTCTGACTTGATCTCATGCCTTCTGGAGTTAAGCTAGCTCAGAATCCATTTCTGGCTGGCCACTAGGTAATTTAGTATGAAGCTGAGCTCTGAACTGCTCAATACAGCTATCTTAAGTGGGATGTAACGGTTTCAGATTTGCACAGCTCTGCTACATGTTGTGTGTATTTCTCTTCCTGTGTGGATTATTTTGCATGGGCAGTGTCTGACTTTGCATTCATCCTTTTTACGTCCTGGAGAACCTTACTAATCTGCACTGGGTCATTTCTGGATTGGTAAAGATTCATGGTGCATCAAGACAGGAGTAGCTAGGTAAAGTTAGCTGTTTTTTCAGAGCAGTTGTTTCTTTTTGTTTTGTCTTTTCTCAAAATAGTTGTTGTCAGCAAGAAAACCCAGCATGACTTCAGAGTTTATGTACTAACTGCACATATTCTTGAAGGAGCAACAGATGGAAATAGTCAGTGCTTGGGTCAGCGAGTCCCAGAACAGTGAGTGGTCTGGGGCTGCACAAGCTGATGGATGTCTCCCCTTTAACATAAATGTACATTGGGCCACAAAGCTAGGTCAGAAAAGCCTGGACTGAAAACTGCCTCGTGTGCCTGTCTGTTTCGACACCACGCCACCGCTGCCTGCTCTGAGCTGTCACTGTCTGGCTCTTCGGAAGCGTGGAGCCCCCGGAGGCTGTGCCCACATTGCAAGTCAAAGCCTAAGCAAAGTCAAAGTCTAAACACCTACCCAGGAAGTCAGAGAGCTGGGCTTTCCTTAGTTGAAAGGAATTAATACACACCTTTCTGAGACTGCCTGAACTGTTGAAATCACCAGCTGCTGGGGGAGGCATGGGCAGGCTGGTGGAGGGCCTGGCAGGAGGGTTTGGGGTGCACCTACTGGGAAGCGGTGGGGCAGAGCAGGGCAGAATTACCCACAACAGAAAGTCTTGTGCATTTGGACAGGAGGGGCAGGCTCTGGGCTCTAATTTCAGCAGTGTCTTGCTCAGATCCCAAGGAGATGTTTCCTTCCAGAAGCCTGACGGCGCATAATAAGTAGAAGAAGGGGCATCCTTGTTGGTTGTCCTATCTCTTGTTTGTTTGCCTTTGCCAGTTTCCACTGCAAGCAATAATTTTTTATGCTTAACTCTCACTGTGGGGGTTTAGGCACCTTCTTTGGGGTTCTGGATTCTGGGGGGAGGCCTCTAGGTGCACAGAGATATTGAGGTTAACGTGGGGTTATATCTGCCCAGATCTTGGTGTCCTGTGACAGATGAAAACACAGCATTAGGTGGGAAAGCACATGCTGGTTACTAGAGCTTTGCTGAAATCCACAGAACCAGCATCCCAAGTGCTCCTTTAATGCAGGGGAGCGTACATCCCCTCCAGTGGGTAAGCAGGATGTTTTACAGAATATGGCCCTGTCACTGTGCAGCACTCCTCAGGGAGGTTCGTCATATTTTCAATCTTCTCCCAGGTTTTCATTGCTCCAGTTAACTAGTTTCTGCAGTCCTTTATAGCTTTTCTTCCCTGATGCAAGTGAGATGACAGATGCGTGTTCCTGGGTGATATGACAGCGAGGAGGCCCCAGGGCAAGATGGTAGCTAAGGAACTCCACTAGCAGAACTGCTCTGCTGCAGCCCCAAAGCATTGAGGTTTCTCTGCAGTGCTTGGACTTACCCTGTATGTTTGGCACATGGGGTCAGTGAGCTTGAGGGAAGCCCCATGCCCATTTTCTTGAGCTTTCCTTTTCCTCCGGCAGCCCATGGGTTTCTGCAGGCCGTGGGCTACACTTGGGGGTATTGGCCTATGAACCACCAGAAGTCAGATTACAGGGGGAGGAGTTGGGGTGCCAGGAAGATGAATTTTTCCATGAAAAAAATTCAAAACAGATTTGCCATCATGGCAAGGTGTGGCTTCTCTCTGTCTCACTGGATCTTTCCCACCTTTTGCTCCTCCATCCCTCCCTTTGGGGCAGGTGGGGGGGTGTATGTGTTACCTCTGTGGTTTCTGAGTTTCTGGGACCTTTGGGGGGAAGTCTGCCATGCAGTGAGTGCTCACATGTATCAGTGGTCTACATATTCTGTTGTGATTTCCTTGCCCCATAGCAGGTGAGAAAGCAACCATCTGAAAGGAGAAAGTTTCTGCCTTTATGTACAGCCTCACTTCTCCTTTCTGTGGCCATCTAACCTCACTCCTAGTGGCAACCTACTCTTGTGCTGGCGCTGTCTCACTGGGCTAACTTGAGGAAAAGGCATTCTCCAAGCCTGGCTGAATCCGCTCCAAATACCGACTTGGTATTTTTATAGCGATTTACACCTTTCTGAAATAGGGCCTTTGAACCAAAATTTTCCTTAGAACTGACATGAAAAGGAAAAGCTGGAAAAACAGCCAGAGAATTTTTTTTCCAATGCAACAGGCCAATTTCTGAAGACAGTCTTGGATTCCTGTTGGCCAGCTGCACAAAATACATCTTATATATGATAGCCTCTGTGCTGAGTAAGCCCCTGATTAGCTTGTGCAGGTCTGACTGTAGGTGATCAGCCTGGGCATGTCTGCAGGTAGCCACGGCGGAGTCCAGAGCAAGAGTGTGTGGATTCGTATAAACAATTTGTTTTGCAGTTCTCGTGCTTCAGCTTGACTGAAAACATACCCTGACCTTATAGCTACAGGCAAGATCAAAATGACTTAGCAGCTCTTATTTATCCATTTACATTAGTCACTCATGTAATTAAGGATAGAGAGACATGCATTTTATGTAGGTCCCTGGATGAATGGAAGGAAACCGTGTCTATGATGTTAGGCTTGAGCTATTACCACGAGGGGATGCTGTTGGATTGTCTATAAACTACCTTCCCCCGGCCTGACATTCTTCTGTTGCCCTCTCTGGTTTGTCTCAGGCTGATTATCCCAAACTCCCAGCCCCTGTCTCCCTCCCTCCACCAACCTCTGTTAAGCTCGTTGTCCTTGGCACCCCTCACTCTGGCACCAGTTTCTTTAGAGCTGTTCCCTGAAATGCTGGCTATTCGTTTTCCTCAGGCAATTTTATCGTACAAGGTTGTCGCACTGCAGTATCTTGCATTTCATTCTGTATCTCCTCCCCAGAGGCAGGTAGCCAATATACTGGTTAGCTGGGAGCGTGTCAAGGACCTGCATGGAACTGCAGAGCTTGGCATGCTCAGAACAAGAGACATAAGCCAGGTATGACCTGCCCTGAAGTTTGGAAGCACTCAGAGTGGAGATTCAGGTTTGGGCCTGTTTGAGAGACTGCTAAGTTCAATCTGGGTTCAGACCACTCCAGTTCCCTGTTAAGTTAAAAAATGGCTTATAGTCTCCGTTCCCTGTAATGAGAGCAAAGCGTAAGGTTCATTGCTTTTGAAGTTAAGGCCCTGATGCTTCCTGTTACAAGGACACCTCATTTGCTTGAAATTAAAAAAAAAAAAATGTTGTCAAGTTGCTTTTTCAGATTGAAAGAGTCATTCCTTAAGCAGCCTGAACAGGTAGGCATGAGAGTGATGTGGGTGCTTGCAGATTTCTGTCTGAGACGGGCAAGTTGAATAACTTGTCTGTAAAATGGGGCTGCCTTTGGGGCTGGTAGCTGAAGCCTGGGCCTGAAGCAATGCAGGGAGAGGCAATGTCCCTCACTGCCTGTAAGAAGTTTCTCTCAGTACCCCACCAAGGTGAGAGCAGCTTGGCTGCTTGTTCTCATCTAGGCAACCGTGAGGGTGGGGAAATGAAGGAGAGACCGTGAGCATGGTCTGGGCCTTACAAATTTTGGGGACTAGTCACCCATGGTGGCAAAAGTGGAATTTGCTCCTCAGAAAGAGGGCCGCTTGTGTCGGAACGGACAAAATCTCTCTTGATTCTCTGTAGTTACACCCACAGTTCTCACTTTCCTTGGGGCCTACTTGCGTATTGGCTGCCTTTGGGCTCCGTTTCTCTAGAGGCTTGAATTCACCTGGTGAAGTGAATTTGACCTGTCCCAGTGCCGGGGCATTTTGCAGGGCCTTTGTCTGAATGTGAAGCTGCCTCATCTCTGAGAAGTTTTGTGATGATTACCACTGTGGAGGGAAGTGCCTCCATGTTCTAGGTTCTTCCATGGCACGATGTGTATTCTGATTTGCAGCGTTGCCTGAAGACCAGGGCAGGGTCATTGTCATGATCTGCTGTTTTGTCCTTCAGTGCTAACACACAGATTTAGAGAATGGGATGGAGCCATCTCTCTGCTCATGTCTTTTGGCATAAATGCCTTGGATTCAGAGAGTTCATCCCAGCTGAGACTTTGGTCCATCTTGTACAATATGGGGCTTTATTTTGTGTAAAGTGATTTCTGGAAACAACTTTCCGAAGTGTTAATAGTGCACAGGAGAGAAACCTCATATTTGTGCTTTGGTGGCTCCTAGCATGCTGATGAACTCCATGCATAGTGCCCATACTAACAGGGCTTCAAGCACCTCTGTGAAAGGGAAGGATTTTAGGTGGCAATTTCCTACTGTTTGTACAGCCCATTAAGGAGATGAAGTGCCCAGCGCAGTTATTGTGGGGGAATTTAGCTGGTCAGCTTATGAGCAAAGTGTTTAAAAAAGGGGACATCGATTTTGGAAAGGAAGAGTGAAAGATGGTCTGGCAGTCAAGTGATGTTTAAGGATGAATGTAGTGTAAGCTGTGTTCTCTTGTAATATGTCAGGAGGCGGGAGGCAGCAGTCTGTGTTAATTATGCTTATGGTTAGCAGCAAATGCCTGTGTTTCAGCCAGGCCTAACTGTGCTGATTATGATTGATTGGAATTCCAGAGAAGATTCAAATTCAGCCCGTCTCCTCAAAGGGGTGGATAAGCGTGCTGAGGACGACAGTAATAATTCAGTAACCTTTTATAATCTCTGGTGCCTTGTTGCAGAGCGGCAGCAAGCCCCCTGTGATGGCAGAAGCATTTCTGTAACCCAGAGCATGTTCAAATATTCCTGGAACATTTCTTTCCTAAAGAGGATTCACATTTCAGAGTCTGCATTGACTCGCTGGGAATGAAACTTTCCTGCAGGGCTCCAGATTTCAAGTGCATGCGACTGCCTAGGAACTGATGGAGAGAAAAGGAAGGTGCTGAAACTCATCAGAGAAAACTCCCTGCTCCCCTCAGCTCCAGATTTCTTCCTAGAGTGTCTGAGGAGTTTGGCAGGGCCTCCTGGTTCTGGTAGAGGCAATGAAAGGTCTCCATGTCACCAAGCTTTAGGCCATGTGTTGAAAAGCTAGTCTCCTCCTGTAGCCGAGGGAGAAAGAAGTATCCTGGCATGAGATTGGGGGTCGATGTTTCACTGCTGTGTCGTGCCACAGAACAAATGGGATCTGTGGCAAGTGTGGACATGCATGCATTTTTGATGAATTAGCCAGAGCGGATGAGATGGCTTTATGCTCTTACTCTTGCTGCCAGGAGACAGCAAAGTCTTGACCTAACATAAGTTTTGCCACCACAAAAGGCAAATCTGTGAAATTTTTAACTGCAGAGTGACTTTATGTTGGATCAGCACTTTGCATCATGTAGCTTTGGCTTTTTTGACCCAGTATTAGGACTCCTAGAGCTGCGTTAAATGTTTCAGGGAACCGTGTCTAGCACTGCTCCAGTTTTGAATCATTTTTTATGAAGCCTTTTCCTGCTGGCTCCTATGTTGACTAGGTTCCTCAGCTGAGCATGAAGACTGGGAGTCAGAAATAGCCTGAATCCCTCTCCCACCCCTGCCCCTGTCCCTGCATCCTCTCTGATAGAGCAGGGTAGACCAGAAGCAAGGGTGGATTGTTGCCAGTGGAAGGCTAGGAGTTGAATCTAGTTTGTAGGTCCATTGATTTCAGTGCAATTTTGTCATGGATTGAATCAGCCCCTGGTCCTGATTGTATCATATACCTGCTGTGGAGTACAGGCAGCCACTCTTATTTATTTATTTATTTTTTTAAGTAATGCTTTTGTCTGAATTTACCTCTTGCAAATATCTGTGTAAACATGCACAGTATAGACGGGGGAGGGACCAGGGCCTCATGGCTGGGATGTGGGGCAGGGGAGCAGGAGGACACTAGTGAGCCGCTTTTGTGGCGTGAGCTTGTGGAAGCCCCTCACTCTTGTGCCTCAGTTTCTCCCCGTGGTGTCCAGGGGGACTTATTAATGACTGCCCTGTAAGATGACTCCCACAGTGTGGCAATGGAGTCTCTCTGTAACACTTGGCTCCGGTAGAACAGCTCTTGCAGTAAGATATGATTTGAATTATTTAGAGTGTTGTCATGTGATCACAACTGATTGAGTTCCTGTGGCTTAACAAGTTGCCATCTGTTATCATCCCCATTATGAATTATGCATGAGCTTAAATCAAGACTTAAACCAAAGCAGGTCAAGCGAAGTCCTTACTCTTGTGATAGAGTAAATCTGTCTTTTGGGCTGTTAGTATTGGATCCAAAACACTGCAGCCACATGACACAACATGCTGGTCCAGTACAAACTGTCTTTGCTGGTTCAGACATGTTCAAGGTATGCTGGCGGGCTCACTTGATGGTGAGAGGCTTTATGCTGGATCAGGTGTCGTCCTCTCTCCCATAGCTGGCATAGGATCATAAAGATAGTGAAAACTCCATCGTCTGTGTCCTGGCTGAGTTGACAGAAACAGGATCGTGGGCCCACACCAGAGGGTCCCAAAGGGCTCAGGATCATCTGATCATGGAACTGCTGCTGAAGAAGGCACAGTGAGCAGCTGCTGAATTGCTGGCTAACTGCATCTGAGGCTTTGTGAAACTGTAGCCGTGCTTTAAAACACGGCAGTATGTGCGCGTAGGTGTTGTCAAAGTGACCAGTCACAGTAAAACACTTCAAGCCCAGCTCAGACATTCGTGCCAGTCCCCTGGCCTGGAAGCATGGCAGGGTGTGACCTGTGGCTGCACACTGCAGAAAGCAGGCTCAGCCAGAACGTTCCCATTTCTCAGGCTGATTTATGGTGTGTCAGCTATTCAGTGCACTTTCCCTGTGCAGGAGAGGTGGCTCGAGTCAATCCAACTATGTGTATGGGCTACTTCCCTCTTAGGACAAAGTGCTGTTGCTCATACATAGTTCAGGAAGCTACTGCTGGCCACTGGCCAAGCTGTGAAGTCACTCCCCTTTGGTTTGCAGCATATATTGGATCTGCAGTAGCGAAAGCAATTAAAACCTGCTGTCATTCCAAGGGTGCAATTCCCTGATGTCCCATCATCTCTCAAGTCAATTTACAGGCCAAGCTTTCTCTGCTTGCAATATACCAACACAAGACGGCAGCCAGCCTGGCAGCTCAGGGTGGTTAGAGGCAGGCTTCGCTGTTACTGCAGTTCTGAGGTTGGCTGAATTTATGCACAGTACTTCCAAGAGCAGATTGGGTCAGTGACCTGGTTCTGACGCAGAGTCAGCTATGTATTGGCATCCATTTGAGATAGGAGCCTATAAAATAAATATCTCTTGCTGTGGGAACGAGCAGCATAGATTGCTGCAGCTAAATCAAGACTTCCATGGCGAGTATGCACGTAGCATAGTAGGGAATGCAGAAAATCCATGATGTCCACAGGCTATGCCGAAGCCAAACATTTTCCAATTGATTGCATGGCTGTCCCAAGGAAAATCACTGGGATCTCTGAGTCAAACAGGATGGATAGGCAGGGAATGAATGCCTACTGGCATCAGCAGTGGTTGCAATGATAATTCCTGTTTGCATTTTGGGTCATAAATCCATTTGTGGCTGCAAGGACACTTCCTGTGGCTCCAGGTATATTCCAATGTTTAGAGCTATTTATTTACTGCTGGAGGGTGCTTCCATCAGCTGGCACAAAAAATGACTCTATGGCTCCAGTTTCTTCCCATGGATATCTGAGGGCAAAATCCTTTGACTGCAGCAGGAGTTACTCACATAATGTCCCTGCTAGAAATAGAACTGTGTCCCCTCTCTATAAAATGGGGACAGATTCTCTCTCTTCATCATGATTGTGCAAAGCCCTTCCCACGGGAGAGAGCCAGCCTGCTTGTTCTTCCAAGTTCACAGGCATCTGTACCCCTTGTCATTTTCTAGAGGACTGAACAGTCCCTTTGACAGCAGGAATTCAGATTCTTTTTTAACATCCTTTGTAAAGACGGTGGATAGGAAAGCTATCCATAAAAATAGCACTACCCTAAGATCTGCACACACTGAATTGGTCAGATTTGAGATCTTCTCACATTTTTTGCCTTTGAATTTGCAGTCTAAAGATGGAAAAAAAAGAATGGTGAAATTCTGGATGCTAGGTCAATACTGGATTAGAAAGGAAGGAATAAAAAATTAAAGGAGAAAGACTTGGGATTTAGTATGGACCACCAGGGTGGGAGAAAAGTGAGACAAATTCTCAGACTAAGTCTCATATTCCTTCAAATCACAGGGTATTGTGCTTGGGGGCGAGGCAGGGAGGGAACAGTTTTGCAATTTCATCCTCAGTCATGTGAAGACAGAATTATCGGGCACAGGGATTGTATTAGATGTATTGCGGTTGGAATCTAGTAGAGCATTTGACGCAGGGCCTTGCAAGATCTTGCCCTCCCACCAGAATTGCTTGGCTTGTTTTGGATAGTAACCCAGTCGTGATTTAGCAGAAATGTCAAGTGGTACATGGGTCTGAACATGCAGATTTTGGACCAACATGACTGATGGAAGTTGTTGATGTGTCTGTTTTACTGAGGGCTCCTTCTGTGATTTAGCGTAGCAGTGAAGAGCATTTTAATGAAATTTTTAGGTGCAGTAGTTTTACGAACTTTACTGAGGACCCTGAACATAAAGTATGTCAGGAATCGTGAAGTTTGGTAATGTGAGATGGAAATACTGAAAGCTAATGAAAGTTTAGAGGGGGAAAAAAGTTTGTCTATCTGGGAAAAAACATCTGAAATCAAAATTCTCTAGGAAAGAGGAACCCTGAAAGCTTTAATGTGAGAGACAGCAAAGTAAACTGTGTATAGTTTGGGCTTGCATACTTGGCTGCATGTGATAGACTAACAACAAGGTGATTGAAGTTAGGATATTGGGCCAGACCGTAAACTGGGGTAAGCAGTATAGCCCTGTTGAAATCTGTCAAGGTCTGGCAATTTACCGCTGCTGAAGATACGTTTGGGATAGAATTTGCTACCAGGAAATTATCAATCAACTGAACTGGAATCAGTGTTGAAAATAAGAGGGATGAGTTAAGTGAATCTACTTCTCCCAAAATATTAAAGAAGAAAGTCTGCTTACCCCAGGCCAGAGACGAAGGAGGGAGGCTCTACAAGAGCCTGCCAGCGTCTGAGAGGTGTGGGAGAATTACTGAGCGGTATGGGAGAACTTGGCACGCTTGCAAGGAAATGGAATATGGCACTTAAGCCCATTCCTTGGGAGCAAGTCTGTGCTGGCTGGGAGGTAGCCTGGATGACCAGATCAGTCCTTCTACCTTTTATAATTGGACTCTGTGGATTATAGCTAAGATTTCACTACAGGCAGGTCATGAGATTTCAGCCAATAATCCCACAGAAGGAGGAATTACTCTGCCCTGTAGTAGACATGAATGCTGTCCAGCCCCACCAGTTGTGGTTCAGTATGAGATTCTCTTTCAGAAAGCTGTCCACTTGCAATCCCAGGAATCCAGCTGTGATGATTTTACCAGTAATGCATAGTCCATACTCAGCTCTTGTCCTTGGAGAGATGCAGCCATGCAGGTCATTTATGCGCTGTGGATGGTCCAGGAAGGAACCTCAGTGTGCCTCAACAGTACCTTTTCCCAGCCAACTTGCCTCTAAAAAGCTTTGAACAGCTGGCTGCAGAATGGAAGTACTTTGTTCATCACTCTCCCCACCCCGGGTGAGCTTTCACCTGCATCCCAGCAGGACTGTCAAACACAGTCAGGAAAGTGGGAATGGAAGGGCTAAACCTGAAACAATCCTGTATCACTGCATTTGGCTCACTGCTCCTGGGACTGGAGAAGGTTGGAGGGTTTTCTGATCCGAGTTCCACACAGTTTGTATCAAATACTGCCTGTGCCTTTCTCGACAGCCGCTGGTGAGGAAATTGCAACTCACTGCTACTCGTCAGTGTATTTTGCTTGAGGTATGGCTTTTTGCATTGCTTTACCTGGCATTTGGCAGTTTATTCTTCTGGGGCGCTTGTTGACAGCAGCATTAAATAATGACTTTGGTATTACAGTATTTAAAGGGATGGCTGCTCAAAGGAATGCAAAGCTGGTCAGAGTACAGTCTTTGCATTATCAGAACTAATGCTGATGTGGGATGTTTTTGGTGCAGGCAGAAAATGCCCATGAAAGCTATTTGGTTGAAATCTCTTGGTCCAAGCATTGGTAGTTCACAGCATGATCTTATGCTGCAGCAGCAAACTTCTTCGGTACTCATGACATTGCCTACCATATACTGGATTTTAGTTGCAGCTAACTGTCCTCTGGCCCATATTGCATGAACTGCAGGGGTTGAGTACACACAGCGGAGAGCAGAATTGTGTTTTCCTTTCTCTCTTCAGTCTAAGTGTAGCTCCGCTGATGGTAGTGGCACTATTCCTGGGTTACACCAGATTTGGGTTTGCTGCCTTTTGATTTGATAATAGATCAGAGTGAAGAGGGGTGATTGATCACTCCCCAATCCATCTTCAGGAGAGAAATGCATGGTCAAAAGGTAACTTAAAAATGCTTAGTTTCCTATCTTCATTCATTCCTGCCTTGCTGTGATTCCATCCATTAAAATAGCTCTGTGATTGTTAAAGGCTGTTCTAAGTGGTGGTATACAGTACAGAAAGCAACATGCCTTAAGGAAGGAGTAAGCGGCTAGGTTTCAAACACTCACTGAGCTGGATCCTTCAGGCAACTCTGAGTTTTGCACCAAGAGAAAAGGAGAGAAGAAAGGAGAAAGTGGAAGGGAGTGTTTATGTTGAAATCTTTATTTAGTTTCAAAGGCCTAGAGCAAAACATCAAAACACAGAATGCCTCGTACGAGCCAAGACAGGGAGGAGAATTTCCATTTTACTCCAGATGAGAAGTAGGTCTTGTTATAAAGGGTTTGGTTGACAAAGCTGAACATACTTTACATTTCTACTGCAATCTATTTTAATTATTGATGTGTAGATTCTTTTGTAGGGTTAACAAGGAATTTGCCAGAAGCCAGCCCACAAAGGCCTGAGTTGTAGTTTTCCAGCAGACATCCTGAAAAAAGCACTGTCACAGGCAATCAGTGTCCTTGGCGAGGTGGCCTGTTAGTGGGGTGGTTACTAATTGGGGTCATTCTGCAGCAGATAATTGTTTGTGGCACCCACGCTGATTGGACTCCCAGTATCTTCCCATCCTGCAAATGGTCCGTGACAACTTTGATGAATTTGAAGTTTGGCATCTGAATAAATCTATGGAAGGAAGAAAAATGCTTCCCCTCAAAAATGTATGTAGAAGAGCAGAGCTCTGCCCTGGGTCAGCCTACAAGAACAGAGCCACATGAGCATGCAGACATGTCTGGCAGTTACCAGAAAGAGGGGCCACTCGATGGGTCTTGTCAGACTCTATTTTTACCTCTTACCCTTAATTAGAGACTGGGGGAGGACCAGCTATGCCAGATTAAAAATGGGAGAGGTGGTTGAATCTTGGATGCGATGTCTAGGACAGTGATGTCCTAACCAAAGACTCTTGAATTTACTAGGAAACTGCAGATTTATTAAAATATCCCTGGAACGAGTTCAGATGCAGGTCAGGCCTCCTTGCTGGCAGACACTAGCAAAAGTGATGTGGATGACTCCAGAAAACAGGCAGTTTGCTGGGCTTGAGAGCAGTATGGGTGGGTTGTAAGCATGGTTTTGCAGAGGAGCTGTAGAGATTGTTTCAGTTCTTGGAGCCATGACCAAAATGTATAAACTGCAACACTGATTTGTGCTAGAATTAAAAAAATCCACAGAAAGCTGCTTTGTCAGGCCACAGTTTAGAGCACCTGGTGCCAGATCAGTGCTGTCAGCCAGAGTGAAGCACTGAACAGGTCCCAGATGACTGTGCTTTCTCAACTTGGTCAACATTTCAACATGTTTTTTCTGGAGGAGTAACTTCATCCTGACAGATTTCAGGTCTAGTAAGTCATCATGTGTCCACGGTACTCTAAATTATGGCCAGATCTAGGATGACAAAATTGTAGCATCGTTCTAGCCAAGGCCCCTGCTCAAAGCTCATCTGTTGTTCTGGCCCTGGCATAAATCCTATAGTCAGGGTAAGCACCATACCATGTGTTTTCACTCATTTGACAGAAATGAGATTGTCTGCTTTGTCTGGATTACATTTGTACCAAACCAAGGTGAGCTGGTGATGCGGCTCAGAGATCAGACCTTCAGCTGGATTCTCTAAACTCCATGTAAGCGCACAACATTTGCCAGATTTCAGGCTGAGGATAAAGTTGCAGAGCTGATCTCAGGCCATAGATCAATGGTATGATCTTCTGGGCTTCCCTGTTCTCAAAAGGTCTAACGGGTCAATATTTTTTCTATGCATATTTCAGGAAGAAGCTAGCAAAACTAGTATTGGATATATATCAAGTCTAAGAATTACTATTATAGTTCCCATATCCACTATCTGGACATTTTGATTGGGAAGCAAAGAAGTAAAGAAGCGCTGCTCTGTAGTAAGTTTTGTCAAGGCAGAAAAGTTACTAGTGCTGTTGGGATAAACCCATATGCATGTTACTGCATCATAGGATTAGTAATGGCTAAAACATAAGGAGACAAAGATTTAAAGGTGTCCAAGGTGATAGAGTTAGTATTCCTGTTGAGAATAAAAGTCAGCCATCTTCCTGGGCCAGAAACAATTTCTTGAGACAGAGAGCTCTTCTGTAATAGCCTTGCTCCGTTCCACAAGCAAATGAAATTCTGTATGCAAATATTTATGGAAATCTATGAGAAATACTCTAGATTGGAGCTTTGGAAAAGGGGAATTCTTTATATCAGCTCCTATTTTTTCCAAATCCTCCCTGCCCAGCCCAGTGAGAGGCATCCTGTGAAAGGCCAGTTCAGACTGGATGCTTGGATAGTGGTCCTTGTAGGATTAAACCTGACAAGTCATGTGGTGGTATATGAACCAGTTGCAAATCCCTTCTCCCACTGGAGTCTGCAAAACGGAAACAGTTCCCTAAAGAATGATCCTAATAAACTCATCACCCTGTGGCCTGTGATTACACTACATATGTTACATTGTTAAGACCTGAAATAACATCAGTACTAATTGACCAAGTGAGATGGTAGCAGACGTTAGACTAAAGGTTTGTCTTTAGAGACTGGGAAGGATGATAAGAAATCAGTGCCTTGTCTTTGAGGCAAACCTGAAGGTGATCAAAGCTGTAACATAGAATAAAAGTGTCAGGGCATTAATATTGTGCAGCTTTATCGTTTCTGTGGATGTGTTGCTCAGTTTTACACAGTATCACTAATGTAACGAGAATTCCACAGGGCACAGCAAGATGCTGGGATGAATAAACAAAAATGCCCAGGACTTGCAAGGGGAGATCACTGTGACAGAAGAGCGGGTAGCGCATGTCAGATATTGACTGTCTGGCACGCTGCATTTAAGATCTCTCCAAGGAGATGCTCTAAGTGAAATGAACTACATGCCCCAGATAAAGTTTTGAAGTATTTCTCAGCACCTTTGTCAATTTTGTGTTATGACAAAGCTTTAGAGAGAATGAAAAAGTCCTGAATGGAAATGTCTAGGTGCATTTTAAAGTTGTCCCTCATTTTTAAACAATGGGCTTAATTAACTGTGTCTAAAAATATGTTCCACATTTCCCCGGTAGTAAAATCCAGAATATCCCTCTGGTCACGCAGCATCCCACTGAAGCCAGCAGGATCACACAGGAGTGATGTTGTCCAGCCTTTTGGCTCCTATCAGAGGACTGACTTAAATGGGATCAAGGACTTGGTTTTTGAGTCTGAGCACTAGTTACAAGAGATGGTCATTATTATGACTCTTACCAGGGGAACCTGTCTCCTCAAACTCAGCATCATGCGCATTAGCTGAGCTCTGATAATCTTTTGGAGCTTTAGCAGATTCACAGGAAAGGGTGGACCTGGAAGGATTCCTGGAGGCTGTTAAGCAAACATCCAGCATTTCTATTGCAGTGAGCTCCAGTGCATCTTCACGAAATCTGTTTCAAGTTGGTTTTTGGGGTCAGTGGAACACAGTATAAATCCCAGCTCACTCAAGTCCTTCAGGCAGAGAATTTGGGAAATACATATGGAAATACTTTTTGCCTGGTGTTCTCTTCTCTGTGCCCCTCCCAAATGGATCGTACATTTGTGTTGTAGTACAAAAGGCAAAAACCTCCAAGCCTGAAGTAATGTGTACAATTCAATAATACATGAAATTCAAAGCTGCACATTAATCACGTTCATGTTTAACTTTGAGGTTTGAAACCCTGCATGTTGGCTGGCCTTTGTTCTGCTGTTAAGTAGAAGGGGGCATTTCAGCCTCTCGGTACAGAGTTCAAAAGCTGCCTCAGGTAGCAAGTGCAATTGGCTTTGTAGGCGACGTGTTCTCTCTTGGGGGCATGGTGGAAGCTACTACACAGACTGGCCCCTTATCAGGCTGTTTAAAGTTTGGATAGCAAAGGTTTGGTAGATCACTGCAGGTTCAGGAGTCCAAGACCAGAAAAGTGATGTTACTGCAGGTCAGAATCCAGCTGCATTGGCAGGTCTGGGCATGAGGAGCAAGTTTTATGTACATCAGCTTCCCCTTTCCTCCTGCCACCATCCATTTTCCAAGCCCCTTGTTTTCACTAGTTAGCTCATTTGCAGATTTTTTTTAAAACAGCATTTCATGTTGGAGGGCTTGTCTCTGATGTTTCCTTGTGTGCTGGATTATTAACTGTCCTCAGTGGTTACCTTTGTCTGGGACTCACCCATTCATGAGTGCTGCAGCTTCCTTGCCTCTGGCTATTGGGACCCCCATTCTCTCCTCCTCTTTCAGACTATACAAAATGCTGCTACAAGAAGCTTTTATCCTGCCGTTTTCCCAGCCAGTCTTGCTTTCCAGGGCTCCGCACAGGCAAATTAAACCACAGAGGGCTAAAACTATTCTGCTGACCCTTTGCAGCCTAGTGCCATAGGCACCTTCCTACTTGCTAATGTCTGCCCTGGTTTTAGTTATAAACACCAGATGGGTGCTGTGGCTAACCAGAGAATAAATGTATTTGCACCAGCTGATTTGCATCAGGGTTGTAGTCTTGTGTAATCCAGTCCTAGCAAGATACGGCAGTAGTGATAGTTGTACTGTGGCTGCAGATCTGGCTGTGGCTGTCAGCATCTGGAAGTATCTTCAGGTATCAGGGACCAACCTGGGGGCTGGTAGCTGTCCAGCTGTGGTATTATGGAGGTTAGTGAGGTAGCAAAATGCACACTAGAAAACCTGGCAAATAGTAGTTAGTCTATGATATTCTGGTCATCAGGTAGTTGAAATTGCATCCACAGAGCTGGAATGAGATATCCTTCAGCTTCCAAATCCCAGTGTGTCAACCCAGGTAGGACCTGGCTTTAGGATGTTCTGTCTGCATGAGGGGTATGCAGTGAGCATCCCAAGAGTGCTTATAAATGCTCCAGAAAACAGGAGCTCGACCAGACTTTGTTAGAAGTGAACACACTGAGTGACTCAGTGAGACTACCCATCACCAGCAAATGAGTCTAAACTTTGAAGTTAAATGGTCTAAATTCCAGAGAGTCCAAAGGTTTTACACAGCTGAGTGAAATGCCAAATTATGAAGGCATATCAGAGGTATAGTGCTGGATTAAGAGCTGTATATATAGTGATGACCTACTGCTGGTGGGTCATCCAAGAACATTTTCTATGCTAGGCTCAGCTTCTGATGGTTCAAATCATTAATAGCTGTTGAGGTGGTAGAAGAGTTTGATCCTGTGAGGTCCTCTCCAAAACCTAAGCAGGAGAATAAAGAGGCCTTTTAACAGGGAGTGGAATGCAAACGCTTGTTAAGATCAAGTGGTAAATTCATCAGTCTCACTTGCAGAATTGTAGGCTGACAAACTGAGTCCACCGCCTGAAGAGAAGGAGAGCATGGCCTGAAAGGCTTTCATGTAGAATACAAATACCGAGGTGCAGTAGAGGGCATAATTTTCCAGCTCTGTCACTTGGAGAGAAAATATTTTAGGTGACAACACCGAATTTAACTTGCAGTCATAAAGTGTATATTGTTCTTGTAGGGCCACACTGGGGTTTAGTGAAGCAAATGGCAAAGCTTCCACTAAGGTGGTTTGGCCCTCAGCAACTGCAATTCTGGAAGTTAGTCTGTTATGTATTAGATGTAGAGAGAGGAAAGTTTCCAATCTAGCATGCTTTGATGCAAACAGCTTTTCATATTTATGTCAAAAGGATGAAGTATATCAGGTAAGCAGCATGCAAACATTTCCGAAGGCTGGGGTTATTGAATAGTACCTTAGAGTTTTAGTGAGAAATCGCACAAGCGACTTTCCAAACGACTCCCATGCCTCTGGCATATCCAAATATATGGAAAAAACATGGGGTAGGCTTTTCAAAGGCATTAAGCATGCAGCCCCGATTAAGGGCTGTGTTAACTCAAATTCAATGTAAAGCCAGGTGTCTTACTTAGATGATCCCCAATGTATCATAGTTACAGTTAGGATTGCCATAAAGAGCAGTGTTACTTAGGACACAGTGAAAGATGTCAGCAAAGTTCTGCTGATTTAAAAAGGAGCAGAATTCGTCTCAGCCTCTGATGTAAAGGCTTTGGCACACTGGTTACCATTTGTCAGCTGCTCAGTGATAAAGTTGTAATAAAAAATGCCATTTGTGTATTCTCACCCTGTGGCAATCCACAAGAAATGAAAAATAATTTGAGTTAGTGTTTTTCTCTTTAACTCCTGGGAAAGCTACCCTATGTTTAAAAAAAGGTCCTGCAGAGGTAAGAGCGTGCACATGGACTGAGAGAAGCTGCTGTGTAGTAGATTGTTATGTTGCAATTGTTTGTGTGTCAAAGCTCTGTGATACAGGAGCTTCTCTCTCTCTTTTTTTTTTCTTTTTGTTTTCCAGCTTCTCTTATCTTTTCTGGGGCTTCCTTTAAGCTGCCATTTTCCCTGACAGAAAGGGGAAAGGATTTCTCTCATGGCGTTCATAGACGAATACTGAAATTGGAAGTTTGACACCCATATACCGTTCCTTCTTTCTGTATGCCTGACTGTTGGAGATAAGCTATATCCCAGTCTCCTACGGGAACAATACACACAGTGGTGTTTGGCCATTGTTGCTTTCAGCTTGGAACAGCATGATGCAAACTGCAACTTCTGTTTACATCAGTAAGTGATCACAGTGTGAATAGGCTGATGCTCACTCAGCCTCTCCTGTCCTTTAAGGTGGATTGTAGCTGGAAGATGCCTTTATGATCAGCAGGTCCAGCCTTTATGAAGTGGTCCAGCTTCTGAACAGCTGGCAGGCACCCTCCAGTTCAGACCATGTCAAACACTCGTGCACGAATGGTGGGAATGTCCAGTTCTTTCATGTCACTTTTACTTATAAGAATCATTTATTCATGTAAGGAAAGGGTGAAGTTTGAAATGAGACCTGCACAAACAACTTCATGTCTGTGATGTGGCAGAAGCTGTGGTGGCTTCCGAGCATGCCCAGGAGGAATGAAGTGTTTCCAGAAGCATGGGAAGAGCAGAGGTGGCTGGAGTGCCGATGGAGAGAAAACACCGTGTCTTCTTGCCTCCAGAGCTTGGGAGCACATGCTAAGCCTCGTAATGAGTGGAGCCAGAGCTGCTGGGGCTGCACAAGTCTTTTCTCTCTTATGGATCCTAGTTAGGTGGTGAGGGGTTCCCTACGGACTAGCTGCATAGCAAGATCCATGGAGAGCTCACACTGCAGGGTGGAGAGAGTGACACTTTGTCCTGAATGGAGATATGTTCTGGGGTCACTGTCAGCAGTGCGCTTTTGCTTCTCTGTACACTAGCAGTAACGAGCTATTGGATGAAAAGGCAGCAGGAACTAGCACATTTGGTTTAGATTTCATTAGCGTGGGTGTATTTCGTGGGCTATTAAGAGGAATACAATTCCCATCATACAAGGGGCAAACTTGGAAAATAACATTTTTTTCAGTCCAAGGGCTGGGAAAATAAAACTCCTATAGTGGTCTGGAGAGGAGACACCAGTGGCTCAGTGTACCATATGCTTTACAGCAAGACAGAGGTAACCTGCACCTTCTAGGACGCTGTGTAGGGCCTTGCTTGGGTGGGGAGCCGCTCTCTGGCTTCATGACAGTGCTCTGGCATTGCAGCTCCCATATGCCAAATTTTTAAAAATACAGTTATGAATACTCTTTGAGAGACCCTGAGGTTAATGTGGGTCAGCAGGTTATATCTAAAATGACTTACTTCTTAGAAAGCAGTATTTGATGAGAGGATTGCAGTCTTTCTTCAGTTCAGCTACGTGATGGCAAAACAATATTTTAGCCAGTCTGGAGGCAGCCAGATAGTTCGTAAAAAACTCAGTAACTTAACATGATCTTTCTTGTATAGAACTTGCTGTTCTTTGATCCAACTAACTCAATCCAGGAGGGCTTTAAAAGGAGAGAAATAAAGTGTTTCTAATTAAAAATTTCAAAAAAGTTTTCAGGAAAAGAAAAAAAACAACAGAAGAACATAAATGTAGAATTATTTAATTTAAAAAGTTTCCTAATTCTCCCCATGTTTCAACATGAAAGGTGGATCTGTGGCCAGCTTGTTAAGTAGAATCACTTGGCTACCGGCCCACACACATGGGTAGTGAGCCAAATTCTGCCCTGACTCCTCTCTGCTGAGGCGCTCCGCTGATGCTGATGCTGATTCTGCCCTAACGCTGATGCGCTACAGTGTGGCAAGAGGAGAGAGATGGAATCTGAGTGGGGACATTGCAAAATGGGCAAAATCGATAGTTGATTGGGTGCCATTTTTACTGCTATTGGATGTTTAAAGTTGAGAGAGGAAAGCAGCTAGTGATTTTAGGACAAGGATAGTTCCAGACCTTTATCTCCTCAAAAGGGGAGTGACCAAGAGTGAAAGTCTTTGAGGTCTTGCAACTTGCATGCGTGCTTCTCCTTGTCAACTTCTAAAGGTGACAAATTAGGGGAAGGGCTTTTGTGTTGGGGGAAAAAATCTTGTATGATATTTCCTAAGTAGGTTTAGGCCAGGATAAAACTCATTTGATCTCGGGTTTCACTACAATTTTGATCATTCCCTCTGGCATCTGGTGCCCATTTGTAAGGTACAAAATACGGAATCACTTAAAAGTATGCACAAGCAAATGTGAAATTTCTGCTAAAACAATGCACTTGGGGATTTTAATGCAATAATTGACCCCTTCCTTGTTCATCTGTCTAATGCTCACTTTGTTCTCCCTAGATATCACAAGATACTAGATTTACTTGCTAGAGAAGGGCTGCAGACTAGGGAAAACAAAAATTTGCTGAGAAAGCAGGAGAAGAGGTTAGTGGAAAAATCTTGTTTTCTCTGGGCAAGTAGTACTTGTTCTCATTGTGATCAACACCAGATAGTCTTCAGCTATGGTTTCTTGTTTTTCTCTCCACCCTGGAAGAGTTCTTTTGACCAGAACTGTTCTGCTTTACTGGTCTTACAGATCTGATAAAAAAAATCTGAGAGCGATACGGTCTATTTCAGATAACAGCATATCACTACTGAAAACCTTCCACCTCACAAATTCCCAGCTACCAAAGAGATTTACGGACAGTGGTGACAGCCCTAAGCTCTTCTGCTCCTGTTTTGCACATTCTGTCATGCTGGAGGCTTTTCATCTTTTGCAGGTAGATCTTAGATTTGTAACGTAAAAGAAAGTTGGTGAGAGTTTTGTGCCTGGCAGACTGAAAGGGAGAAGCAATGTGCCTCTGACTTCTGGGCAAGCTGTTGTGTTCACTATAAAATAAATGGTCAGTGCTTCAAAACCACTGCGCTTCCCTGTGGCGTGGATGGGGTCAAACCTGTATACTGCCACCAAGGCTTGAAATGCGTGTTCTTTGGCCCAGAGTATGCAGCTCTTTCAGGAAACTAGGAATTTAGTGTGGGCCTAAGCTGCCTGAGCGCCTGCTCACGTGCCCCAGTGCCTGGAGAGAGCTGCTGGTGGAGTTCACTGAACTGCTCTGACGGCGCAAGCAGGGGCAAGAGCCTTAGTTTCCCAGGCATGGAGAGGCAGAGAGGGTCGGGGGAAGGTTGCCCTGCTCTTCCTTCGCTCTTCCTTTCATTTGTCCACTGGCTGCCAAGGAGTGAGTACATCGTGCTGCAGCTGCCTTGCAATAGTCTAATATTAAAAAACAGCAGAAAACCAGGCTGGATCTCTGTTAACTGCAGAAGAAAACCAGGGAAGAAAAGAAAAGTACAGAAGACACATGCAGTGATCAGGGCTGATTAAACCAGAAATACTAACAGGAGAGAAGGAGAAAAAACAATCCGGTTCCTTTGGCTGTCAATTTACCATTCTTGCCATTAATATTTCGTCGTCTCTATCTCATCAAAAATTTTCTATCCCTTTTCAGTGGTGCCTCCTCATCTGCATCCATTGCTCATACTCAGTCATCCCAGACTCTTCTCTCTCCCAGTGAGATCTCCCTGTTCTGGGTGAAACTGCTTTAATCAATAGGTGCAATGATTTCAGTATTTCCTATTCCAGCTCTTGGACTAATGCTTAGGTCCTCTGCCTCTGCAACACAGCAGGTAGAGACTTTTGTGGAACTCTCCCAAATGAACTTATGCCTTGCAGATCTTAAAGCCATAGTATGGCTCAAACGATTCATTCTGACAGAGAGACATTTCCAAAGATTTTGCCTGTGCGACCTCTCCTCCCCCCCCTTTTTTGGGCTTGTCCTCCCAGATGCATCGAAGTAGAGGTTAGGAACCAAAAAGCCCTTGCAGATCTTGTTCTTTGCTTCTCAGATGCCAAGCAGCTATTTGGATGCTGTAACCAGGCTTTCCTTACGTTAGCAGAACAGATTGTAACCAGCATAGTCCCATTCATATCAATAAGCATGTAGTCTCTCTGTTTCTCAGGCTGTTAATTTTTTCTGTCCCCAGAAACAGGTGTTCAACAGAGGAAGGACTGCACAGCTAGATCATGATGCAGGACATGACATGTATTTGTCTTGCCTGGAAATCCCAAGGTTTGAAGTCTGATGATTAAGCGTTTCATTAAGTATTGCCTGATGCTGCAGTGGAGCCTGGAAAAGGATGTGCTGTGCATTTGAGCACTTTCACATGCAGGATCTGTAGGCCTCTGTTAGAAAAAGCCACTGGGGGAGAGCTGCGGCTGCTGTATAGGAGAAAATCTGTTTGATAGGATCCAGTGGGTCTCTGAGAGAGGAAGAGGTGCAGCTGAGAGCAGCATGTGTCCAAGCGACAGGCTAAGCGCTGCGTACACATGCTGTACCACCTCCTGCCTGTTCCCCAGGAGCCTCCTGAGTGGAAGCAGAACAGGGCTGAGAATAAAAGAACTGTTCTTGGCAGAGGAGGAGAAAGAGGAGGATATTGAGGAGGGCCAGAAAGTCCCAGGCAGCTGGAAGACTGTCAGAAGGGAAAGACATGACTGGAAGGGTCCCAAAGACATTAAATGTGGGAGGAGATTTCCTCTGTATCTTTAGATGAACTGGAAGGCATTTGGGGGTGGCTGGTTCCCTGTCATCTCCTTATCACCATATTCAAACACTTCTTCTCCAGAGCCATATCAGGAAAAAGAGATTTGTCAATGAACCACTCGCACCAGACAGTTCTCCTGCAGAGACCCTAAGTGCAAGGCACTCTTTGGTCCTGTGGCTTGATGTAGTTAATACTTACCATCTCCACTCACAGACTTTTTGTCCTGAGAAAGAACCTGCTCATCATGATCAAAATAGTCATATTTTAGAAAGAACTAAAATAAGAAATCCCTTTCGAATGGCAAACAGTTCCAATAAAGGGAGTTAAATCTTAGAAGAAGGAATCTTATGCCCTGGAAGTACCTCACTGCTGACAGATTATGTTGTGGTCAGTTATGTTTGCTTTGTATTGGCCAGTTTGATTTTCCTAGGTGCCAGCTGGGTCTGTGGGTTTTACCTGTGCAAGCAAGGAGAACTTTGTGTGATGCTAAGAACTCCCTGTTTAGGTGCCTGTGCATGGGCAGAAGATATGTGCAGTCATAGTTGGGTAAAGGATATTTTGCAGAAGAAAACAGTATGTAGCCTTTCTTCTGCACCAATGGGAATGACCTATGGTCTCTGCTTTTCTATTCAGCCTGTTGTTTATTACTCACAAACAATTGAAATAGCTCACATTTTAAGTGTTTGCTGATCTTAAAAACAAGACCCAATCAAAGAGGTACTCTCTGAAAGAAGTTTTCAACAATAATTTACTTCACTGTAATATGAACAAGCTTGAACTGAAACTTTTATGACCTATGACTTGTCAGATTTTTCTTCACAGACCTTGGCCTTTAGCACATTTTTCATGATAATACAAACGAATCTGTTTATTATTTTCAGTTTAAAAAAGTAGAAGTATTGCATCCTCATGAAAATTGCTTCATTGTTGGGGCTGTTTGAGTGGCCAGTGCAATATATCATTGTTTGATCTGGCAGAACCATCTATTTATAAGCTAGTATGTGTCAAACTATTTTTTTGGCAAAACTAAGAAGACACCTGGTTTAGTTTAGATTCTTCGCTGTGTAATTCCAAACATCACTTGGTCCTCTTGGATTGAAAACTTAGGCTAGAATCCAGACTTAAGAATGCTGCTGTCATTCATAAGATGCTGTGGGCCTCTGTTCTCAAGGTTCATGTGATCATAAATTCTTTTTTTTTTTTTCCTTTTTTTTTTTTGCTTCAAGTCTAGGCATAAACCCCAAATGGGGCATATATGCAAATGTAAGTGAGGTGCAACCAGTTCCACTCACAATTTTGGGAAGAGTAGCTTGGATTGACCAAAAGAGTTAGCAGCAATGTCGTTAAAGAAAGTTTGCTGACAAGCTCAAGAGGACTACGTCACCTTTGAGGAGCTGTCATAAAACTTGAGAAGATAGCACTACACATGGAGCAATGTTTGCAAACAAGAGTTAGAGACATCATTGTATTTCTGTAGTTGCATAAGTTTAAGGGAGCACATGATTGACTCACTGTTTTTAAAGAAGTTGAAAGGCTCAATTAAATAACAGTGCAATAATGCGTTTAGAGAAGTGTCTTTGCAGTTTACTAGTTCCCGCTCGCTAGAGCTGATATAGGACATACTATTTCAGTCTTATATTTCAAGACAATTCCTTTTTTGAATCAGTTGCTGTTAAACAAAATTCAAGATGTGGATGTGAGTGTTTCTTGGTTGTAAAGTTCAAGAGTTTATATTGATAGATTCTTATTAATTTGAACTATTAATTGTTTGCAGGTTTCATAAAGGGCACTGGGATCCTCACTGTCAAGTAACTGGATTGATGAGAGCTATAGTACACAATACTATGCACATGCTCAAGCAGATACATAAATGTGGTATTGAAGGTGAGAAAGAAGACAAAGCTCTGCGGATGAGAGAGAGAGAGAGAGACAGACAGACAGACAAGGATGAGGTAAGAAAAAGAAAGGTGTAGACTGGCAATGAATAAATGCACGTTAAATGTAAATGCACGTTAAATGTAAATGCACGTTAAAGGCAGCAGGCATTCTGCAGTTGAACTGCTTCGACTGTACATTGTCAGGTTTGGACACTGGAAGTGGCTCTTTTGCTGCTAGTCATGACTGGTTTTGTGAGCACAGGCTAGCTCAGCTATGGTGGTGACAAACTGAGGTTGGAGAGATCGGGCACAAAGCTGATCAGATGTGACCAGCTTAGACCAGCTGATCATATGCTGTGTTCCTTGTTAAAGCAGTGCCGTGGTCCATTCTGCCCAAAGTTTTTTTTTTCCTTTCTGGTGGATCTTCTTTTGTTGAACAGAGGGTCCCCTTTGCAATGAGCTGACCAGTTGTCTAAATAGGCTCCAGCCCATCTTGATTATTTTCTCTTCATCCTCCTGGTGAGGGAGATAGGTGGTCTGAAAAACAGAATCCAAGTGAAATGGTTCATGCCCAGAGCAGCTAAACAAACCTATGCTTTGAGGCCAACTTAATTTTCATAATTTATCTTGTAATATAAGCCAATGCAGTAGTTTAAGACAAATTTACTTTAAGCTTTGAAGGGCAAAGGACCTGTATATTTAACCACAGGCTAAGTTTGACTTAAGTACACTGAAGTCAGCAATGACTATTGCCTCAGTGACCTCGTATTTCCTACTAGGCAAAGTCCTTCTGTTTCTGCAGCCTGCATTGTGACACTCCTCAGTAATACAACCTTGATGGTGCACTGGGAAAAAAGAAATGGAACTGGATTCTGCATATGAACAGATGAACACTTACCAAAGTAGTGAGCAAACCTCTGTATCATCATTTCTAATGTTTGTTAGGTACTCAGTTGTGCAGTAAATGAAGAGTTAGGCACCCAAAACTGGGACTGATGACAACCAGCTTGCAGAAAGAACTGTGAAAGCAGCCAGGAGAAATATCATAGAGAAAAGGGTGTCTGAAATATTTCCCTTCAAAGTTACCTCAGGTTATTCAAAGTACCTGCAGGCTGTGTTTAACCAGCTTTATGAGGTTGTGCTTCACAGTCCAAAGCACTTTGGTGTTGAGCTCCATCGGATAGGATTTCTTTTAAAATACAGCCAAATGAAGTCACAGTAGTGACTGTGTTCTCCGTAATAAACCTCACGTTGCAACACTTGGTGAGAAGTGGAAGAGGTGGGTTTTAGAACTTCTTTAGCCCAAAGGCAATTTCTAATCCACCTCGTCCAGCTGTTGAAGCTGTCAGGAACCAGAGGGGAGGAATGAGAGGACATTACTGTAGCCACCGAAGATGACACTCCTTTGGCTTCCAGTAGTCCCCATTCTTAAAACACTGTACCTATTTCACTGGGTGACTCTTTAATGCAAAACATAGAAACTGTCCAGTTACACAGGGGTTCGGTGTCTTAGCTATTTTGATTCTGGTATCCAAAACCCATCCAGCTTGCACTGTAGCACTAAATGCTTAGCTCGATGTGACCTCAAATATTTTTTCCACTCAAAATGTGAAGCATCATCTTGCTATTAATTGAGCATTTTCTCTGATGAGATCATTCCTTTTTTTAGTCGTCTATTACCAATTCCAGGCTTTTTAAATGAATGGGAGTTACGCGAATATGCATGATAAACACCTTCACTGAAAATCAGGCAGTAATTGTGCCAGTCCAATCTCTGATGGTTAAAAGGGAGAATGTTTAAATTTTGGAGGCTGAAAAGGCAGACAAGCTAAGAACCCAGGGAAAGTGAAAGAAAACATTATCAAGGTTCAGTAAAAGGGCTACATTTTTTGTTTTTATCATTACAGATTCTTTCCTGTAACTCTTGCGGAAGTAGTGGGACAGTATCATTTCATTTAGCGTGCGTTGGGTTTGAGTTCTTACCCAGTGAGAGAAGGCAGGATGTTGTGGATTGGGAACGTTTCACATTGACTCTGCATGGACTGAGCATTCAGTGCTTGAGATAGTGAGACGACTTCTTTTTTTTGTTTTTCCTATGCAAGTAGGTAACTGACAGATGCAGAATTCTCCAGATATTTTTCTTAAAAAATAACAACAAAATTGTGAACATCTTCCACTGTTTTTAAATGCAATATTTAATTTGGATGCAAAGATAGAACTGTTTAAAGAGACTGGGATAATAGACTTTAGTAGATTAATATTCTATAAAAAATGTGAACTCCTTGAGCTGTTTCTTAGACAGTTATCAGTTTGTCTTTGAAGGACTTGAATGTCCATCAGTCTCCCATATTTCTGGGTTTGCCAGTTTTAGGGATCCTAAGATCTTTTATTATTGGAACCTCAGGTTTCTGAAACACTGCTTTACCTTTAACTCTGCAGAGCTTTGTTCAAAAGTTAGTATTTCTTGGAGACAACATGCCAGCACTTACCCAATACACAGATTCATAGTAATAGTATTCATAGTAACAAAATGACTCAAAATACTTGCCTCAGGCTTAAGAATGTCCTTTTACTCTGCACTCAATTCCATATTGTTGTTCTGCTCCCTTAAGACTTCTCTGCCTCCTCTTGTACCCATTCATTACAACTAGTGAAATCAGTCTTGTATATCTATCATTGACACCATAAGGATAAAGAGAGTGCTGGCCATTGGAATGACTAATTATGTTCATCTTCCATATGTGATATGGAGTCCCAGCCAAGGGTCCTTGATGCTCTTGAACACTTGCTACCTGAGCCCCTCACAATGAAGTAGCACTGCCTGTAGTGCTGCTTCCAGTTCTCTACATGTCATCCTAAGAAGTGCGGCCTATCCCAGAGGTGGAGGCATAGATTTGTTTTATGATTGCATTACACACAACAACACAGGCTAGTAGATGCTGCTTTTTATTTGGTGGTAATCTTGATCAATAGCTGCTAAATCATTTTCAGAAGAAAAATAAATGGGAAGAAAAATTCACATTTATATTCCAGCTGTGCATAGGGATCTCAGGTTTTCCCCCTATCCTCCCCTCCTAGGGCTTGTCAGCAGTACGAATTTATAGTAATAAAAGCCAGACTTATTTCCAATGCAGGTGTTTCTAGAGTGATTGTAATCTTTCTGATTAACTGCATCTGCAAGAGATCTCATCATTACAAGCAAGGTATAAAAGAAGGTGCCCCTAAAGCAATGAACTGGCAATTAAAATAGTATTATAGGCTCTGAGCCTCATGGGATTGCAGGGTGACTTTGGAAATATATTAAGGTTAGTTCTAAAGATGTCATTGTCACCAAGGTCCTACAACGCTGCAGCAGCATAATGGACTGGCAAAGGCAAAGAGCCTGATGAAACGAGGTAGTGCTGAAATCCAGCTTTCGGAGATTAAGCTGCATTATTAAGACAGATTAGGGGCCCTTATCAAACTTGGTGTCCCACCAGGCTGTGCTAAGTCATCTGCCTCATTAAGGAAAAGGCTGCAGAAAAGTAAATTGCTGATCTTGTGAAAATAGCATTTTACTGTCTGCAAAAGTCCCTAGAACAACAGCTGTGGAGACTGGCATCTTATTTCCTCACACAGAGCAGCAACATGATGTTTGGTACATCATAAACTGAATGGCCTCACCCTGTACTTGGAACAACAAAAGTTAATTGAGATGGGAATTGATTAACAGAGATCGTGACCAAGGCCACATTTTCTTCTAGCCTTGTAGTTGAGACATGAAATATTTGCAAGTGGCTGTTGTTCCAAGCTGAAGTTTAGTGAGAGCAGGGTACATTTAAACATGTAAAATGTGTTTGCTCTACCCTGTCTAGAGATTTTCAGAGTCTTTATGGCTGCAATCTGAGTAGAGCTGTCACATGAAGGTGACACTAGGAGAGGTGGAAAGGACCTCAGCTTTCTTCTGGCCATTGCAGTCCTCCCTTCTGCTCACCCTGGCAGCTGCTGGCAGATCCTATCTGGGATCTTTCTTAGGTGCCAGGGATTGAGATTTATTTCACTCATCACTACTCTGAGCCCTTTGGTCATAACCAGATATTGCTCCTTGCAGCAAAGCTTTGAGCTGAAAAGTTATTCCCATACAGTCAGGTGATTACAACAGTCAGGTGATTACAACAGAAATTATTATGGGGTTCATTCAAGAATCCAGGACATTTGTGAGGATTTGAACCCAGGAGTCCCAGTCCCAAACCCTGTCTTTGAGGTCATCCCTCCTGCATCATGCTTCTTGGTGTAAAACCAACTGACACATGAATGTGTGGCACAAAATTAAGTTGGTCCTTCTTAACTAGTAGCATGACAGGCCTTTGATTTTTGCATTATTTCTTGTAGAGAGACAAGTGGAAGGAGCCCTTCAGTGTGATACATCCATGACCTAAATTCAAAAGGTCTAAGTTGTTTTTGGAGCAGATCCAGTTGTAGAAAGAAATTTTGCCAAATCAGCTTAGGGAAAGTTGACTGAGGTGTTTGAACAGAAAGATTGTTCAGCCATCTATGCAGCTGGCTCAATAGAGGAAACAGTTATTCCTAGGTAATTTGAAGCATATACATATATATATATTTATATATACACTGCACAATCCCTCTAGCAGTCACCATTTCTCTCAGTGAGAAGTCTGAAATCCAAGGGTATTAGGAAGGAGAACTCAAGTCTAGAAATTCAGTCCCCTTCTGCCCCCCACGATAATCTCCCATTTGCACAAAGGAGTGTATGGCTCTGGATATTGCTGAGCTCTTGTTTGTGCAGTGGGAGATTGTTTCCCCTACGCTAGTGAGCTGCCCCCATTCTTTGCCTTAAAAAGCCATGCCAGATACCCTTTGCCTTGTCATGCGCCATGAAGAGAGAAAAGCCATTTGGTTTAGTGAACCTAGTTGTGAAATTCACTGATGGAGTTTCACCAACAGCTAAAGATCAATGCAGAACCACAGCATATACTTGTTAGCAAAACATAGCAAATGCCCCATTCTGTATTAATTTGCATTGTGGGACTTGGCACTGGCACCAAATTTGGTATTTGTTTTGGGATACCACAAGGAAAAAATTTGCACCCTTAGAAGCACTTACCCTTCCCTGCCAACCTGTCACTAATGGGATAACAGCAGGACACAGCTGCTCGGGATCTGGCTTTTTCAAACAGTGGTAACTGAAGGGTTAAACTGAGCCCCAAGTACTTGTTCTTCCAACATACCCTGCACTCCTCACCCTCCAGGATTTATGGTCATCTAGTCACATGCTAAAAAGATTATTGGAAAAATATGTAAATGAAAGTTAATAAGTGTAGCAGAGTGGTGTGAAAGCAGACTTATTAGCAACAGGATCCAAGGCTCTGCACATGCTACATTTCTGTTGCTGGAAATATCATCAAAGAGCTTTCCAGGGCTGCAAGGCCCAGATGGATTTTACATTTCTATGCACCAGCCCTGAGCCAAATCTGAATTCACAGGTGAAGTCAACAGCACAGCTCACAAGGAGGTGCCTGGGCTGCATGTCTCAGTTTCTCACTGAGTTCTGCATCTCAGGAGAAGTGGGGGTCTCCTCTGAAAGGTGGTTTCAGAGAGAACTTTGCTTTAGCCTCTAACCTTTTTGATAATGCCAAAAATGGGGCAAAGGACAGCTTTGCTTCTGGAGGGGGAATTTAATGAAGTTGCCTCTTTCAGGCTGAACATACATATTACAGCTACTCTTTCTCCAGCCCCAGTAGAGCTTTTTGTTTTCCTGGAGGCTAACATGGCTTTTTGCCAGCAGCCCACAGAGCTGTGCTTGAACCTTGTTCTTTTCTCCCATTGCTGGCAAAGAAGTTTTTTTGAGACATAAATATTAGAACAGCAGTGCCATGAGAACATACTGTCTGTTTTCACCACTTGCATGGCTTATGGCTAGGATTCTTATGGCACTGCTCTGGGCAACAAGACACTGAGTGCAAAGTGTAGAACTCATCTTCCCTAGGGTACCTGCCTTTCCTGGTGCAGACCGTGCTTTCCTGAGAGAGCAATCATCTTTCTATGTAACTGGTGAAGAGATTTCACACACCTGATACCCTAAGAAGAGAACTGAAGCTAGATCTTTGGGTATATTCAAGCACTTGGAAAAAGGGCTAGATTGGCAAAGTTTGGAAGTGAATAATATTTAAACACCAGACAGTGGAGCATACTAGAACTAATGCTGAATGTGGTCTGCAGAGCCCCACTTGAATTCCCTAACACAGAGGCTGCCAGGGTACCAGACTGGATCCCACTCTGTGGCCAGAGTCTCCACTACATTCCCTGTCTGGTGGTAATGGCATTTGCTCACTGATTGCCCAAACAGCACTGATCCCTTTTGCATCATGAGCAGAGCGTCTGGGGCTGCTGCAGCAGATAACAGACGAAGAACAACACGGAGAAGACAACGCAAGGCTGCCAGCAGGCCCAGTGCCCAGATCCACGCTGTGTGCGCATGCCAGGAATTCTGCTGTACACATTTGTCCACTTGATTGGGAACCAGATGGGTGTATTCAAGTCACCTTAAATCTGCTCTTTGGAAACTTCAAACTGAGACAGCCTTTAAAAAAACAAACCCTCAAACAATAACAAGAGCAGCATGTAACTGAAGGCTGAACTGAGGCACTGCCACGACTTCTCTTGGCAACCCGTCATTCTAAAATCTGCTTCTTGCCACACTTGTGCAAGGCACATTATTGAACATTTCCTGACTATTTGCCCGGGATTCTATAAATGCTGTCCAAATAGCAGGGTCTCGCCTGCCGCTTTGATACATCTGGCTAAATTGCATTAAGCAGCACGCCAGAGGCTGATGGAATCCCCACAGGACGTGCTCTGTCTGTCAGGCCCTCCGAAGAGCCCGAGTGATGAATGATAGCGCTAACATTAAACAGCTTGCCTGCGATGTTTTTCAAGTGTCCCTCCCCAACAGCTCGCCTGCTGCCCTGTCTTCCAGGAGATAACCCAGCACAACAGAACATTACCTCATTAAGAAAGCTAGCTCTAATTAGAAACAGACAGGGCATCACCTCCCTCATGTTAGCTTGGGGGTCCACCCTGCCATTTAAATTCCTCTTTGGAAGATTAATGTCCACACACTGCGAAGAGTGACGTTCTTAGACATAGTCAGTGTGAAGCAAATACTAGATGTGATGAAAGTGAGCATCAGCAATGAAACTGCGATCACAGGGCCTTCAGATGTTCATGCTCTACTCTGAAGGGTTTTGTGAGGGGGATCCTAGAGATATTAGGTTAGAAGAAACAGAGATGATTTAGTCCAAACCCTGTATTAATACCATCCAGGCCTATCATTTAGGCCCCAGTTCTGTATCACTACAGTATATCTGTCTGTACCCAAAGGAACATACCTATTCAGGAGTAGCAAGAACAAATCACAGGTTGCCTGTGGCAGAGCCTCCTGCTAACATTACCTTCTCTGTTCCTCCCACCACTGAGTTTCAGAGTAGAGAAGGGTTGGGTAAGAGGTGAATTTTGCTGGCTCTTACATGGATGTAAAGGAAAGGGAAAAGAATAAATCATATCTGTGAACTCACAGCTCAGTTTTCATGGCACTTTTTTCTTCCCTGATGACTCTATGGTTAATTTTAAACCAGAGGTTTTAAATTCAGAAGTGACTTAATTTGGAATAATTTGAAGCAAGCCAGTAGCATCATTTAAGTCCCTTACTGTTTATGTTGCCTTTTCCTATCCTTTTATTCCTACAGAATGCTTGGCCTAGAGCTCTGTCACAATTTTTGCAGCATTTATATTACAGGAGTGGCATGACACAGTGGAAGTACTTTTTAACTTCAGGATTTTATTGCTACTACCTGAGAAGTCCAAGTCCCCCATGCTGCAAGCACTGCCTGTGACAGCAGCACGGACTTTACTGAGCCCATTCCATGCTGCCCGTCGGGTATGCCAATACAAGCAGTTGTGTTGCCTGCTGACAAAACAGAATCCTTGTTTAGATCTGGATCAGTCCCCTGGTGTTGTTTGTCACCCACCTCCAGCAGTGGTACTGGCCTAAGAGAGGTGGGTGAAATAAAGAGAAGAATGGAAAAAATTAAGTAGTGATGATGAGTATAACCTGTATCTGCTCTGTGGTGCAGTCTGTCCTCAGCCAGCAATGGCAGGGCAGTAGAAGAAAAACTTCCCTAAGTCTTGGCTGTTCACTTCTTTAACCTCAGAGCACCAGAGCCCACTGCTTTCACTTCCAGAGGCCTCAAGTTCACTCTGTACTATTGATGGTCCACTTAGGAGCCCCTTATTTGGATGGTGCATTCAGTTCATATGAAACTGGTCAGTAGCCAAGCTTTCAGGAACCCCAAAGGTCCTGAAGCATTGCAGTTGCATCTGATATGCATACAGCTGACAGTAGCTTATTTTAAGAATATGCACTAGCTTTATCAGGTATTCTGTCTGCTTCACTGAATGGGAGTTTCCCAGTTATTCATATCACAACTATGGTAAGTTATGATGATTTCCATGGTAACCAGCCATGATTTTTCATTGATAAGATGGTCCTTGAAGCCGTGAAAAACTTGCTTAGCAGCCAGGTATATTGAAACACCTTTTCAGAACAGAAGATGTGTTTTCTGAGTTCTCACAGACAGGATGAAGAGTAAAATGCAGTTGCTTCTGGCAGGAGAGGCCTCCAGAGATGGCAGGTTGGGGAAGGGAGACATGACAGAAGGAAATATGCTTAGACAGCTGTGGGTACAGCCTGGACTCCAGTTTTCAGTGCTTCATTTCAGTGCAGGCTTTTACTGAACGCTCCATATCCATCTCCCTTCTCAGACCTTCTTTGAAGGAACACCTCCAAACAGCCAGAATACCTAACTAGTCTCAGGCTGTGACCTGAAGAATGGTTATCTAAAATCCAAAAGAGGCATGAGCAATAAATTCAGGCCATGGTCCTGCCTGCTGGCTCTGTTACACTTTGGCAATATTTTGTGAAGAGTACTAACTGTATGCTTGAAGTTAAGATGGGGCTACATAGCTGCTTAATTAGCTGGTCTCTTGGACAAAACATCTAGAGCCATTCAATATAACCAGGAACTTAATCACACATTTAGTGGACACAGGTAACTTGAAAGAAGATTAGTAATCTGCTGTACATATTTCTCCCCTAGCAAATGTTTGGCCCAGAACCTATGCGAGGGAATTGAGATTTAAAACTGAAATACTACATTTTGCTCACCTTAATGTGCATGCAGGGACATGAGAATGGATTTTGGTGGGAAGAGCCAATTTGAATGCTTGCCCAAATCTGTCCCCAGTGTCAAGGTTCAAGAATGATCAGGTGCAATTAAAAAAAGGTGGTTTCTTATTTCTATGTTCCTCAATTTCCTGGTTCCAGACAGTATTCAAAGTGAGATTGTCAAGTACTCCAAGCACATCTGTTTCCTAGCAAGACCCAAGAAATCAGGAAGTTGTGGAAGAGTACCAAGTAAACCTGTTATCAGATGCAGACTGCCAGTCTAGTCATGTAAGGTCATTTGGGGAGGGCAGGGAGGCTTAGCAAAGCCAGTGAACTTTTGAGGTGCCTCTGTCAGTAGTTATGGAGCAATTTCACTGGGTTCTCAAAACCCTAGTCCATGTGGGGCTGCGAGGTCAGCTGTAACATCTGTTTATGGTGTTCAAACTTGCAGACAAATTCAGTTTTAATTCATTAAGCATTCTCCCTTTTGTGGGTATGATGTGAAACAATTCATGATGCTTTAAAGTGTTATGGGCTTAAAAAAACAAACAAACCCAGGCAATAAATGACTGTTTTAAAATAATCTGCAACAGTCATTAAAGAGGAAATCATAAAATCCAATATTCACACATTAATAAAGTGGAAATGGCTTTTAAAAACTTCAACCTCAGTCTATGCTGCATCCTGCTTAGTAGTTCCTTAAGGAATATAAGTGACAAAAGTTCTGATACAGAGAGCAGTGTAGGCTTCTCTATTTTGGGAAGACCCACACCTTTTTCCAAGACAGTGCTACTTGAACTGAGTCCCTGTTCACCCTTTGCTTGATGCTTATTTTCTTTCAGATAATGGGTTGAACAGATGAATCTGCATCAGAACCAGATCTTGAACCAGCAGGGCCATATTCTCATCCTTATTTAAATACAAGGAGCAGCAGTGTAACTACAAATTAGACTGTTTGCAGGAGTGGAAATTGCTGAAGTAAAGGGTGAATCTTAGTGATCTCAGCAATGTGCTCAAGTAGATTGTTTATTTGGCACACATCCTGAGGTATACTTCTGTTCCTCAGAAATGCCATCCGTTTTCCAAATTCATCTTATTTTGCTAGTAAGTTGTTGCTCCTCTCTTCCATCCTGCCATCACATTGTATCCATTGTAACCTTTTCAGCCATTATATGGCAATTCTTAAAATATGATATATTTTCCCTTCCCAGAACTAGTTCATCTCCTACCATTCAGCTGTACTTCATGCTGAAATATGATACAAGCTTTTGATAAAGACTTTTCTTCATTGCTCATCAGTTCTTCTAGTAGATAAGGTCATTTTTTCCTCAGCAGCTTAATGCAGTGCCAAAGGCCACTCCTTCAGTGTAGCATATTCCAAGCTGATTGCTTACAACTCTTTGCTGAGTTACAGGTAGGATATCTGCTACACTTGCTTCAGGGCATTTAAAGTCTATAACACTCCTGAATTTTGACTTTGTTTAGATCTAGTGTAACAGATTGGCCCATTGAACTGTTCTTCCCCCAAGGAAGGCTGGGACATATGCAGCACACTTGTGGGTCAGTCTTTATACAGTTAACCCAAACCCTTACTTCCATTCTCAGATAACTGTGCAGAACTGACTCCAAGAACTGTCCCAAGAGCATACAGTGGATTTGCAATTTCAAAAGTGCCACAGCTCAATACCTTACCTGCACATGACCTTCACACTGAAGATCACATTACAGAAGGATCTTATTGCAGTAGTCTTCAAGAAGCTATTATATAGCATTTCCTTGTGCTCAAGGTGGTGCGATGAGAAGTAGCAGGATAAAATGGAGCAAACATTGCCCAACAGAAATGTTTCCTGACAGCAGGACAAGGAGGATGGAGTCCAGCAAGTCATGGCAGGTGGTAGGTCATCTCATTTAGAGCTGTCCTGACAAATCCAGGTGTTGAACACATCTGACTTTTTAATGCACCAGGAGACACTGTTTTTACAGCCCTAGTTACTTCACTCAAGGTAATTGGTTTCAGCTGAAACCAGCTACAATCCTCCATGCCTGCCTCTTGGCAGACCAAGCAGACACCTGCAGTAACCAGCCAGGGCTTTTTTAAGCTCCTGTTAATAGATCAGCCTGGCAAGATCCAAGCTTCCAGGAATGCTATATTGGCAAGACCTCCACAAGTCCTGTTTCCCTGTAAATGAGTGAAGACTCACTTGAGCCTCTGACACCTCAGGGCAGTGCCTATCACATTTCTTGAGAGCGTATGAACATCCATTGCCTTGGCCTACAATGTTGCATTAAGATACCTCAGTTCCTTCAGGACTGCCTGCATCTGACAGGCCAAATAACCTCCTGTACCTGCACATTACACTGATGCAGAAGCTGCTCCTACCTGCTTAAAGAAGCTTGTTCGAATGTAGCTAGATATCGGTGTTAACCTCTTGTCCTGCAAGGTGAAGCCTTTACGTAACGTAAGACTTGCAAACAGAGCTGAGCATAGAATATTTCTCTCAATCCCTGGAAAATGGTAATTAAGCATTTTCCCTGCTGAGAGTCATTACAAACCAGAAAGTTCACAACAGACTAAATTTATTCCCCTGGGATGTGGTAAAGCCTGTCTTCCACCTTGGTCAGGCCTCATTCAGGATATTGATTTGTCTTGGCATTAACAGATGCATTTCTCAGGAGTTTTAACAAAGACATTTTCCAGAGGAAGACATGTCAGTGTTGCTACCTAGACCTTGCAATAGAGTCAGTAATCAAGCAGACTTGGGGAGGTTCAATGGTTAATTTCAGTTTCTAGTTCTGTTGCAGGCAGGATTTGACACAGCTGGGACTGGTTAAATAAGAAACTTGAAACTGATGACACTATTGTAGGCCTAAACACTAGCCTGGGCTAATGACAACACATCTCTCTCCTCTCAGCACCAAAGGTAACAGTCAAAACATTCTTGGATGTCTCTTACTCATTGCCAAATCTGAAATGTTTCAGGCTATACTGCACAAATCCCCTTTGCATGAACAACCATGATTTTTACTTGCAGCAAGTAAATTGGGCAGTACTCTTGGCCTCAGTTTCTCACTGATGCTTAGACTCCCAATTTTATCTCTAACCTTTCAATTCTCACAGTCCCCATCCAAGGGGGAAAGGACTCTATTAAATTCCCCACAAGCTTCCAGAACATAAACACAACACTAATACAACACTAACCTTCAGACAGAAGAATTTATTTGCCCAAGAAAGCTTTTCCAGGGAATGAATCAATTCCTTACTGCAGAATTAGAGTTTAGCCATATAAACTCACTTTGGGGCCTGTAGTACAGGATATGAACATGAATGAAACATTAAATATATGAGTTGAGAATAAAAGCTCTCCCCAAATCTCCCTTATTGTATAAGCTGCTATGAATTAAAGTCCTTTAGGCTGATTTTTAGTCATCAGCATAATTATTTAGGAACATTTTCCAGACCAGTGTTTTTTACAAGTATTTTAACAACCTGCAAATCAGGAAACTGTAAATCAGAGAAATGAACTGAAATCAGCAATCACAAGGCAGGAGGCCCCTGGCTTAGACTCTGACAGCACACGCTGAATAGCAGCAGTTCTGTTCCCTCACTTGCAAGCACTGGGGACTGTTGCTAGAGAGGCCTGAGCTAAAAGCCACCAGAGCCTGGGACTTGGCATGGCTGAGGGAGTTCAGCTCCACTGCTGTGAGCTAGAGCACAGCAATCAGATCTTGTTCTCACTCTCCAAGATGGGGCACAGCAACACTGCATCCTCTCCTCCCCCTTCTCCAAGCAGGACAAACCTAGAACCAAAAGCCTTTTGCAAACACCTGCCTTTCCCCAGAATTAATCAGTTCAGCTGCACTTGTATGCCAAACTTGAGCAAATAAGTTTATTAGCCATAGGAAGAGAAAGTTTAAATCTAGTGCTGTAAGGTGATAGGTAATGGTCTCTAGAGCACTCCATCACCAGCCTGGGTCAGCCTCACTGCAAAGCAGAACAGAGAACCCTATTTCGTGTTACAAACATAGCCTTAGTTTCTACAGAAGAGCTTTTTCATAGCCAATTGAGACAATTTATTGTCAAGAATTCAGGACTGGAAAACATTTTTAATTCAGTTATTGCAGGCATGGTTGAATGGCTGCCCTTGGATTTAGTGGTCAGCCATCTGTTCAGAAGGCAGATGTCTAACCTTTGGTAAAGGATCCATGTGCCAGAAACCAAAAACAAGAGATCACACCTGTCCCATTCTCATGACACAGCAGAAAAGTGAAGCCAGTGAAGTCCCTGTGTTATTCTATCTGGGAGTAACGTGGCAAGATTAATAGCTTTCCTAGTAGCCAGTGACAGCATGTAGAAGTTTGGAAATGAAGTCTTCCCTCTTGCTACAAGAGGCTGAGAGACTACATTACAAGCCTCTAACATGTTCTATCAAACATGACAGTTACTGTTGACTAAAAGACATCATGGCTCTGAGCACTCTACTCCAAGACATTCAATACTTCTGACAACCAAAGTAGGGATTTTCAAAGCCATTTGTGCAGAACACCAGCTTCCTAAAGTTAGCATATTGTTGTCTCTTGAAAGCCTGTCCCTAAGCTTAACTCCAAACTTTTGAGCTTCAGTTTCACCATCTGCAGAGAACTTAGACTGCTTTGGCCAAGTCTGAGAGGTGCTTTTGTGTGTGAAGCTGCATTACCCAGGTAAGTTGAAATTTCAGAGAATTAACAGAGCATGTTTAGGGTAAGACAGCAACCAGAAAATCAGCTGTGCCTAGAAAAACACATTAAGATTTGCTACAGATATTTTAATTAACAAAGAAAGAAGCAGCATGGTACAGCCAAGGCATTTGCTAAAGGAAGACAAGCAAGGAACTTACAGATCCCTACAGCTGTGCAAAATGTAGAGATGCAACATGCCTACATATGGCTAAGGAATCAGGTAAAGCAGGGCAAACAAGGAACCTACAGACCTCTACAGTGATGCAAGATATAAAGAGGTAGTAGTCTTTTTCCTAGGAAGAAAAGGTGTCTGCAGTTATGGTACCTCCCTCAGGTTAGAGTTCAAATTTTTCCTATGAGATAGCAACTAAGATTCCCATATGAATGAAGTCTAAAAGCACTAAGGAAATGTTAAATTTTATGGTGATATGTATAGGTCTAGGGAGATTTAAGAAGATTGCTTTTTCACAAGCTCACAGCCCTCAAGTGTCACAAATACAACACAGATCTCATCTTGTGGGAAGGGGAACACAATTAAACCTCAGACCTAGCCTCTTCTCCTGCAAACATAGAGACTTCTTCCCATGATGGCTTGTCTAGATATAGTCATCTAGCAGTTCTTGCAGGTATTGTTCAGGACACTCTTAACCAGCACAGTCTAAAGCAAAGCTTTACTTATTTAAAGAGCTTCTGCAAAAATGTGATACAACTTAAAAAGAAAATATAACAACTAAGAAAAAACAAACAAAAGAAAGCAAAATAAAATATTTGCATTTTGTTTCCTTCATAGCTAGTACTTACCCAAAACATCAAAACAGCTCTTCCCACAAAAAAAGAGCAAAGCCCTGCAGAGCCACTTATATAGCCAGAGCCCTGAGGCAGCGTTAGGGCCATTGCTCACACTTGGCTGTAACCACACCCAAGGAACGTATAAAAGATGAGTTCCACCATCCTTCCTTTTTAAAAGGATAGAGAGAGGGAAAGGATGAGAGAGGAAAAAAAAAGGGGGAGGGGGGAAGGGGAGTTCTATAAGTTTTATTCCTTTCTGAATAATATTATTCCTTGTGAGAGTCTGAGAAGAGTCTTCCTATTGTTTCTGAGCGGCTTTGTGTTTTTCTTTTCTTATGCTATCTCCAGAGTTTCTCCTAGGCTTTGCAAGTTTCTCTTCTGGCATAGAATAGGTTAGTGTTCTCTAAGCTAAATGGTGGCTCTCCCTACTGAACTTCCTTCTATAAGGAAAATGTAGCAGGGTTACCAGGAGGGCTGGCAACGATTTCTTAAACAGTCTTTTGAAAGAAAGAAAAAAATCATAGCAAATAACCCATACAAAGCTATTCAGTGGCCCCATCTCCTTGTGCAGGCAGCCAGAAATGCTGGCAGCTGCCATGAGGAGCTGAAAAAAATCATCATTATACTCCAGGCAGCTTGAAATCAAATAATATGTGCACACAAAAGGTTTTCATTTTGGAGCTATTGTGCCTGGCCTATTTTGGAGGAGGGGAGAAAGAGACCTATTGTCTCTTAAAAAGCAAAATAGTGGCCTGGTTTTAGTTCTGCAGGAATGGAATGATCTGTGTGCTATTAGCTGACAGCAGAGACATCCTCTTTGCAGAGCTTGCTGACTGCTCCACTTAGTTTGCAATTGGTATCTGCCAAATCCCCACAGGGTAAGAGGCCTTGTGCTCCAGCTGTTGGAGAAGTAATATCCCCCACTGCTCGGCATGATAGGAGAGTAATAAAAACATCATTTCTAATAGGAAAATGATGCTTGCAGAAGCAAATGGATACTGGCTTGCTTAATGGAGAGGGGGCTTTGGGAAGGACAAAGCCATCCTTAGCAAGCGTATGGATGGAGCCTGTCTTCCAGAACTGAAGATAGGGAAAGCGTCACAGAATCCCTCAAATCTAGGCAGATAGTGAAACTTCATAGGCTTTTGTAATTGCTATCTACAGTCCTTTTAAACTTCTAATTGACCCTACAATTCTTTATTAAAAAGAATGTTTAGGAGCTTTCTGGAAGAAAAATATTTCTGTTTTCAGTGAATTACTGTAACTTTTCTCAGCCCCTCCCTTTTGTCTTTGACTACTTTTTTTTAAGCAGAAGCAATTATTAACCCCCTCCTAATGGCTGTGGGCACAAAGTATCCACAGTACTGGAGTTCTGTGTTTGTTAGTCAAGGTCTTTACACTGCTCAGAACTGTGAATACAGAACAGTTGAATGACACTTTTATATGTCAGTTTTTCATTATAAAATCTTGCTCTGCTGCTCTTAAGTTATATATAGGAAAGACTGTACTGATACTGTAAAACTTTGTAATTATTTCATGATGGCTTATCTTGTTCAAACCCTGTTTGTAGCAGCTCTCTCCTGGTTACAAAGACGTGGATTTGTTAGGGTAAAAATTCCATGACAAGGGAGAAAATCCGAGTTTGTTGCATGTGTTTGGTACCCAAGCTTGAGGTGCTAGTTCTCATGTGATCTCTTTCCAGCTGCATCCTTTACTTAGTTGGTCTGCAGGAGTTGCTCAGCATCCATATATTTCATCAGTTAGGCTTTGGAATAACAACATACGCAGTAGGTTTCTTTACCCTTATCTGTCCAGGAAGTCCCTTTGTAGAGAAATGCTCTTGGCAGAAGTGTCAGCATAGTTCATGTCGATGAGATCACTTCAAATTAACCATTGGCGTTGGTGGTATCCCATGCTGCCTTTTTGCGAGGGGGGAAGAATTGCGCCTACTGCCTTTTCTACTGTGTTTATACAAAGAGATTAGACAATTCTGTATCAGTATCTTGATTAAAAGAAAGGAAATCTTCAAGGGGCCTTGCCAGTTCTCCTTTAGGTAAAATACATAATGGAAAATCCCTATTCTTGAGCTCTTTCATAAGCTAACAAACTGGGAGAACTTTAGATTTAAAGTGTTTTGGAGATTTTGAGTGCAATTTCCTCTTGCAGTATGCACTGCCTTCTCAAACCTCAGTAACATCCGTGGGCAAGGAGGTGCCATGGACTACAGACAGAAGTGATTCAAACTAGTTTGTGACTCTCACTGCTCAGATGCATGAAATGCCAAAAGCATTTTAAACATCTTAAAGGTGTTGCCTCAGGTGTAAGGAAACAGAGATATTGATCCCCTCTGTGCTCAGTTGGTTTCGATGGGTATTTTAAGCTGAATATTAGGAACAGGTTGGACTTACTAAGTGTGTAAGCACATGGTGCCTTTTTCGAAATGAGATTCTCAGGAGTCGTCGTCTTTGAAGCACCAGGACAGGGAAAAAAAATTCTGTACAGAGGAGGAAATAAACTGTAGGATTTGATATGCTTTGCATCAGTCAAAACATGGTCCTACTAAAAAGAAGTGGACATGCTGAAAACTAACATTAGGACCAGGAACTTCCCATCAGTACCGGGATAGAACTTCTTTCTCTGAAGCCATAGGAATCTGCCATTTGAAACACAAATGACTGCTTCAGCAATGGGCATTAAAGGATTTATTATGGCATTGAAATGAACTGGGCTGCTTCCATTCAGCTGAGCACAATGCTATAGGCATGCACTAGTTGTTCATTGTCATGCCGTTTCTAAACCCGGGTTCTTGTATGAAGTGGTTGGAAATGTCCCCTGTCTTTCCTCTGGGAGACTGAAGCAAAACTGTGTGTGTGTGTGTTTCACTTAAGCAGCAAAAGGTAATCTGGGTGGATTTCTGGCACTTAAGGATAATGATGTGAAAATACCTCTGGGAAGATCGCATTTGTCACTCACTAGCTTCAGACTTTCATATTCAACAGTTTTGTGAGTTTTGGATCAAGCATGTTCTGCTTCAGACTATTTCTAAGTTGGCTTGAATAAACACTCAACATCAAAATCCTTACAGATGCATTAGAGATTTCATACCTAGGCATCTGCAATCATGATGTTCTGAAAGGTACTACGATGACTGCAAGAGCAACATTGGTAGTAGTGATGGGGCCAGAAAGATCTCTTAGGTTGCATATGTTGAAGGATAAAGGACAAACAATGTTTGGCTAAATACTGGGAAAATCTATATAACAAAGTTGTGAAGAGCACTAGAAGAACATTTGTAAGCTCAGATGAGGCTGATGTCAGTCAGTCTGAGACTATATTTATTATTCAAAGGACAATGTTATATCCAGAAAGTCTTCTGGCTGTTGCTCAGGGCATTACTTCATAGGAACAATCCTGAGAATGGCCTACCAGAATACAATGTGTGATCCCATAAGACAAGATGGATAGCTGAGATATCCAAAAAATGCAGGTATTGCTGATAATGGCTGAGAACAGGTTCGAAGTTTTAGAAGCTTGTTGATACCGAAAGACAGATTTTTGGAGACATAGAAAGGAAATTTGAAGATGAAACCAAGAGGGCTATTGCAGAAAAAATTGCCTTCAGAATGGGAAGCCACCGTATGCTGGGAATTACAATAAAGCTGAAGGACTAGTTAGATGGTGCACCAGATAATAAAACACAATAGAGTTGACAGAAGAGAAGTATTAATAATGTGAATGTATTTTACAAGAATATCCATGTGTGGAGGAGTGAGTGAACATGATTAAGGACAAAAGTGGTAATTATAGTGTAGCTATAAAAAGATAGAGAAAATACTGTGAACTCTTTAATAGTGAGGTGGAAAAAAAAGATACTGGCTACAATCCAGACAGCTCAGCTGTTCTGGAGAAATACCACATTTTGAGGAGCTTCAAGAGACAATTACAGTTCTCAGGACCAATAAAGCATCAGGGGCTGACAGCGTTTCTGCTGCATTATTGAAAACAGGAGAGTCTACACAAACTCAAAGACTTTAGAAACTGATTTGGTTTGGAAGCTTGAAAAAATTCCAAGAGAATATGCCCAATTCTGAAAAGAGGGGAAAACAAATGGAAGAAATATTGCACTATTTTCCTTTCATGGTACAATCTATAGCATCCAGTCTGCTTTATAAACAGACTTATTTTTCACAGTGGGGAGAGGCTTGATCCATTAACTGTTCAACAGAGGTCAGGAATTTAATCAGAATATATTTATCTGTTTGTGTATGCATATATGTTTGAACTGTGTATGTAGCTCTTACAGAGGTTTAAGACAGCTGGTATGTTTGTCACAAGTTGAATTCCAGGCAGAAAAAGGATTTGGATGCCTTGAAAATATATTAAAAAGGTGCAAATGTGAACTGGTTGAAATGGCAGAGGTTACACATTTTGTTATATTTGACTTCAGTGAAGGATTAAGCTAGGGAGATGCATCATCCCTGATACTTTTAATGTGAGTATGTAGGAATTCGTATGTTCATTGTGAAATTCTCAGAATGGTGTGAATTTAAATGGTTTGCATTTCTTTTTTGGCTGTGCTGGTGAGATAACTGTTATGAGAGACAGGAAATATAACTCAAAAGAGGGTTGGAGACCTGAAAGTACTGCAAATAAAAAAGCCAACTCCAAACTGTGTTTAAATTGGGAGAAAATAAAGCCCAGTTGTTAGTTTAAGAAGATCTTAGCAAAGTTTTTCTGGGAGTCAATAACTACACCAGGTGATGTTGATGTGATCACACCTCAGAGGAAACTAAGGCCTGTTAAAAGCAGGAATCTTCTGCAGGTAGTGAGAGACTAAGCTGTAGAGAGATCCAAGATGTTGGACATTTTTTTTTTTCAGATGGAAGAATCACCATTAAATACTTTAAACAAAGCACCGAGATAGAGTTTTGGAGAATGTAAGGAAAAATGTGTGGAGAAGGTTTAACAAAGATGAGCTTCAAGTTTATAAAGAACCTCATATAGTAAAGGTAATGAAATCCCTAGCCATTTTGCTGGCATAGCCTACATTTAGGATGATGTAAGACAGAACAACTGAACGTTTCTTGGAAGGCAATACTCATGGTATTTGATCTGGGTGCTGATCAAAGAGACAACCATTACTGAGCATGACCAAGGGCCCTTAATGTGAATTAGTAGCAATGAAGAAAAAATGCCCTTGACAGTCTTAGCAAATTTTGAAAACAGCCAGGAGTTTTTGAGTCTGTAGAGCTAGTAAATAAGTAACTAGCAGTGCATTAAAAGTTGGATATCATAGCAGAGTTTCTGCTATAGCAGATGGGATGCAGTAAAAGTGCACTGAGGATTTTGTATGAAGTAGTTTGGAGGATGGATGTGACCCAATTATTTTGCATCAATGGAGGTGAAAATCAGGGCCAATATGCTTGGGAGGATTTTAAAAAGTTAGAGCTGTTGGACTAACAACTGTGAGAGAAAGCAGTTTGGCTGGAAGTCTGGACACTGATCATCGGAAGGATTCTGATGATTTGAGCTGTGTTTGTAAGTTATGAGTTGCATTTTGGTTTCCACCTGAATTTTTAGATAAAAAGTGTCTGTGCTGTAGATAAGGAGGTGTAAATGAGCGAGACTTGGATAATTCTGATATGACTGTTTGGCCTTAACCTGTTCCTTCACTTATTCCTGTGTTTTAACCTTCTCAACGTCTAACACAATATTTTTATGACTTGGACTTACTGTTCATGCAGATCACTTGTATGAGCACTTCTGTCCTTAGCTAGCCTGAAAATAGCTGTTCTTGGAATGAGCCAAAGTTCCCTGAAGCTCATGGGAAGACTTGTGGGTGAAGCTCTTTGTTATATGGCTGGTTCTCAGAACCAAAGATTTCTATGACGGTCTGACAGATTCAAATTCAGGATGTAGATCCAGCTCAGTAAAACTGCCCCCTGTGTATTTTTTATTTCTTAAATTTTTTATTCTACATTGACATCTAGTCAAGCCAGTGTTAAGTGATGCCACTGTGGGTGGGTGCCTTGGTGTTCTGAGAATATGCATGATAACGTCTTTTGAGGACTAGTGTGAAGACATTTCCCAAGTCCAGAAAGACTTTGGTTTAAATTCTTTAATGTTCTGTGATTGTAGGTCAGTATTACTTCCAAGTATCCTTTCTTGGCAAAAAAAATCACATATATAAATATATATAAATATATATGATCTTTTTTGCCAAGAAAGGCAAAAAATACCTATATATATAGAGGTATGTAGATATATATATGTATGTATACACACACACACATATATTTGTATACGCTAGCATTTCATAACTACATATATAAAGTCTCAATTCATTCCTTTGTTACCTCCCACTCAGCTCATCCTGGCCCTTTGATTATCCTCTCTCACAGTCCCTCTTGCAGTGGTTTTTCAACTCAGAACTTTTCTCCTCATCCTACTTCCTCTTTACAGATTTAAAAAACAAATTGTCTTCCTCTAGTGGCTTTTGTTCCCATGCCTCTTTCTCAGACTTTTGCATTAGCCATTAGTATCCTGTTGCCCCCGATAGCTCATTGAACTTGGTCTTGAGTCAATGGTCTTGTTTTGAACCGATTAGAAAAGATTTCCTTTTCTTTATCAAAGCTAAACAAAAACAAGGAAATTAAATTAAATACAAAACAATGTTTAAATAACAGTAGGGTTGTGACATGAGGCAGGAAGCTCAAAGATAAGGTTGATGATCTACCCAGAACTTCGGAATGGAGAGGCACCATTGCAAGAAGGAAGGGCAAAACATCAGCCATCATAGAGCATTTTTGTGGGGTTTAATCAGTTGTGTACCAGAGCTGTAACTGCCTGGAGAAAGCAACAGCATAGCATCTATTGACTGGCCTGGGAGGAAGGGGATGTGTAATCTTCCATTGCACTGCTTAGCATCATCACTGTCTTCAGGCTGAGAGCGGAATACCTGAATGAGTGGATATGGCACATGCCGTCATGGACAAAGAGGCAGGAGATGTAGCCACAAGATTTAAAAGGGCCTCTAAGTGGCTGTCCTTTCAGTGTCTCTCAGTGATGAATTGATGAGATAATGGCCATTTGGCATTTCAGGCTACTTCTAGGGTAAGAAAAGTGTCTAAACTGGGCAGCTTTGTCTGACCTCACTCAGCAGCTTTATTGCTAATCCTTTTCAGTTATTTCCTTTTAAAGCTGTGAACAGGGACAGAGGGAAAGCATTGTTTTATTCTATTCTTCCCTTTCTTATATCTGAACTTGGTATTAAAAGAGTTGGATTATTGATATGGTTGAAAACCTCTTATGGTAGTGACTTGGGTATTTCTATCATAGAGATCTCTTCTGGTTATAGGTTTGAGTTATGAAGTTACCTCTCATTGTGAGCCTTATGGAGTTTGCTCACACTTCCCCTCCATGCTGCTGTCTGCTAATTTGCATCTGACAGCTTGACAGAGGAGTAGAAAGTGATGGTTTTAAGTGTATTGAATTGCCCTGGTAGTGATTCCTCAGGGGAGCAATGTAATATGGACCAAAGTTAGTGGGAACTCCTAAAATGCACTCTACTCCTATGAAACAGTAGGAGAAAAGGGTGAACTTCTGTGCTCCAGAAGCCCTAGTCTCTCTGGTAGCTGTTGATCAGTTGTCTGAGTGCTCTGGAAGCTGCTTAAAGAGCACAGCAAGGAAGATGGATGGGAAGCTGAAGATTCGATTGAAGATGTTGCTGGAATGAAAGATGCATTTGGCCTTGTAGGAGATGAAATGTATATTCTGCTAATTCCCTGTAGTTTCACTTCTTATAACCTCTGTCCTAAGCAGAAAATATGATGCTCACATGCTCACAGGCAGCTTGAGAGCCAAGTGCAGAGTTGAGGATGGCCAAAAGAAAGCTGTTCTCTCTACTAGCAAATTCTTGGACATGGAAACACTGGAAAAAAATGGGAGCAATGCATGGTAAGAACTGCAGGTCTTTTGACTTCCTTCTGCTTTTACAACACGTGCAGTAAATCTTCCTTTTTAAAACCTGGGTGCCAGTAAACAAGAAAGGCTCAGTGGTCTGAATAAACACAATATGGAGGAGAAGCAGTGCTAAAGGTGATGTCAGGTATTACTAGCTAGCGTTTAAATAAACCATGTTGCTGCATTTGAGAAGGGAGCAGCATTTAAGAGTGTGTCTAAGTGTCTTAATTCAGAAATGATTTTCGATGCAAGATATAATTTATCCACCGAGCCTGGAATTGAGCGAGTGAGTTTGCGGATCCTTAGTGACTGAGAGAGGCTTAAGATATGTCTATGTTGATGGTTGTGTGGGTCTGAGCTTGTCAAGTCTGGACTTACCTGACAAGTCTACGCACAAGTTGCAGGACTAAAGATGGATGTATCTCACAGCGAGTGTGGTGTGCAATGAAGCCTAGTGGCCAGTACTGTGATGTTAGAGTGGCAGTACTGTAACAGGAGATATTAATGGTGTCAGTGAGGGAGTGATCCCTTAGGCCCTCTGATAAACCCAGCCGTGAGGCCTGGGCTTTGCTGGGGTTCCAGAGCTTCTGCCCGAGGACAAGAACCTGAGCAGGCTTGGCATCGTCTCACCCTTCAGATCAGGGACACTGGGTGAATTAAGCATGGGGCAGGGCTGAGCACCGACCAACCTGTTCTCCAAGTGGTTTTATCGGCTTGTCTCCTCCTAAGCATGCTTTGGTCCCAGAGTATGCCAGCAGCAAGGACAGAGAATGTGTGGGTCGTGGAACATCACTGGGTTTCATTGCCCAATTTGAACCTCTCCATCTTCCTTTATTAAAAAACTGAAATGCCTAAATATTTATCTTTGGATATGTATTAATTTTTAAATAATGTGTTTAAAGTTCTCTCAAAAGCCAGAATTTGGAATAAAAATTCAGGAGACAGCCCTCAGGGCCACATTGTATGTAGGAGTACTGCTGACAGACAGCTGTAAGGACAAAAGTGCCATAGCTCTGGTAATAAGGATAAAAGGAACTCAAAGCATAAGCCAAGCCCTTCATTTACTCTGAATTCGATGTGGCTTGTTTCTTTCAGATTAGCTGAGGACTGACAATTTCCAGCAATTTCAGTTGGAATGTATTGCAAATGTCGTATCTTGAAAATCTCTTTTTTTCAATTAACCGTTTTGATAAAATGCGTGAACCTGAGGGAAGAGATTCATACCTCGTATAAAAACAGGTTAAGGGCCTGAGATACAATCTGTGCCACGCTTTATAAGCATATATATACATGTGTGTGTATATATACACATATATATGTGTATGTGTATATATATAAACATATATATATATATATCTATATATGTATGAAGTATGCTTTAAGAAGGAGAATTGAAACATCTCTCCTGGACAGCTGAGCAGTCAGAATGCACAGAGGCAGATTTGGTGAGGAGGTGCATCTAATACTGTAAAAGGGCCTCTGATGTCCCCGTCCTGCATAGGGAATGGACATGAAATGGGAAGAAAAGAGAAGCTCCTCCGGCTCCGCAGCTGGAAGCAGGGTGGCAGGGTGCTGGCAGGTGCTGGCAGGTGCTGACAATGCCTAAGGACAGCTCTGCTTGGAGCTGTAACGCCATCCTGTGCAAAGCAGGTGTTGTCAGGAACTAACGGGACCTCCTTCCCCTTTTGACTTGTGGCTGTTTTCAGGTGAAGCCTCTGCCTGAAGGGTAAATAGCATAAGAGAGTACATACCAGCGACCCTTAAATTATAAAGCTGCCTAAAGCTTGGGACCACCTGGAAGATGCTGTTAGAAGAGAGGCAGAGATGAGTGATGACTTTTTCCTCATTTTCCTTTGTTCTTCTGATTGCTGTTGTCACTCCAAGTGCAACCCCTGTAGTCTTATCCTGCTCCATCTTAGTGTAAGTTTAACAGCATGGATGGTTTCCTTTGCCTGTGGCGATTTAGGGCTCATCCATCTGGAAAGACCTGCCACAATCCATGTGAGATTTCATCTCGGCAGGAAGGAATACCAGTTGCTTTGCCTAATGACTGACAGCTGTAATTACGGTTACACAACCCGACATCCTGTGTGCTTCTCCCCGCCGCCTCCAGTTAGGATAAATCCTGTGTGTTCGTATTTGTAGAGTTTTTTTCCCTCACCGGAGCAGAGGAAAGAGTTGTTGAGAAACTATTGGATTCTCTCTTCTTCCCAGGCCAGCCCTTCTGTCTTCTGCTTTGTGGCGTCTGTTCTCAGAAGATCTTTTGAAGCTGTAGGATAGTTGCCCTTTTTAGAAGACGAAGCTACCTGGCTGTTTTTTGCTTAGCTCATTCCCCCGATCCCATACCTTCTGGAGAGCAAGAGACTGAACTGAAACATGCTTCTTACAGACTCTTTTACTTTTATTATCCTTTCCTAGGCAAAAAGAGGACCATCTGCTATCAGATTTGATTGATGTCTGAACGTGCGTTGCAGAGCCCTTCCGTGTTGCGTCCTGTACCTGTGTAACGTGCAGGCTGTGCTGTTGCCTCGATGGTTTTGTTGCTTGACTGGGGAATACTTGCCAAAGGCGAGGGAAGCTTGCATGAATCTCTTCTCCGAAGAGGTGGTTTCTTGGTCCTCATTTTTCAGTTTTAAATTAGTCTTCTCTAGGGTGTGAATTCCAACATCATTTGAGTTGACTGCTGATGTCAAAAGCACTGATGTATCTGCACAGTCGGCCTGGACTGAGTTAATGGTGGATTAGAATAAAATGAATTTTTTATCTAAAAACCATTTTCCCAGGGCTTATTTTTGCAAAACAAACTCCCAGCTGATGAAGATCTGCGAAACCATGCTATGTGTTGCCTTCCACTGTAGAAGATAAACCATATTGAAGCCTTTTGCCCCAATGAATTTTGCATTTGTTATGCTGTTATTTGCTTTCTCTTCTTCAAGGAGGTGAATATTGCAAGTTGCAGAACATCTTAGCCTGAAGTTAATGGGAGATGGGAGCACTTTTAAAATGCCCTATTCTGCCAGTATCGGATTTTATTTGCATGACTTGGAATTCCCTCCTGCTATGCTTCTTTGAGCTTTTGTTCTCTTTCAAGCACACAATGCAAAGAGGGGCCTATCAGCAGAAGCTGCCAGTGGAGAGGTGGAGATGGCTGACCCAACAACAAGCCTTCCCTCCTTCCTCTATGTCACAGTCAAAAAAAAAAAAAAATAGTGTGAATTATGTGGGAAGTGTCCCAAAGCAAAAACAATGAGTATTTATGAATCGTCCTCCAGAATACTCTTGCTGTGAGGTGGTGACCAAAAAAAGGCTCTTTAAACATCAATGTCATGTGACAAGTCCAGAGCCTGAGACTGTTCCCCATTTGGTTTTCATTATTTAATAGAAGTTAGATTGACAGAAAGCTCTTTAATGAAAGGCCTTAAGAAAGAACATATTGTTGATCTGGAAAAGTCGATAAACAATTGGCAGCCAAGCATGGTATTTTCATGCTAAACCAACATAAAAAGATTCCCTCCCCCTTTTCCCCATGCCCCTTGTTTCTTTTCAGGATAATGTGAACATGTGTTTTGTCCCCATGAAAGGGACGTGATTTTGATCAAGGCTTTGGCATGTCCAGCAAGCCTAAAGCGATTTTTGTGTTTGCAAATAACAAAAACGATCTTTTTAAGACTGACAGCCTCCGACCCTCGCATGGAACAAACCACCTCACAGATTTCACTGTGACACACAGGCTGCCCAGCTTCCCAGTGAGCCAGCATGAGTCTACATGGCACTGCTGAAAACCGATAGCTCCTCAAAATGAGTTTTGTATCCTAAGCAATGGCTCGCTTCCTCAACTGGTGTAGGAAGCCAGATCTGGGAAGCTCTGCTGCTTTGTATCAGTTAAGAATTAGTCTATCATGGCCAGTGTAACACTTGAAAATGTCTGTATCAGTACCTCAGGGCGCATCACTTAGTTTCTCTATTTTCATTTAGAATAAATAAACACCTAACATGCAAATATTCACTGTCAAGTTCTAAACGCCTGTTAGTGCACTGTGCTATTTGCCAAGCCTTCCTGTGCCCTTCTGGGGCACACTGCCTATGATCTGCCCATGCATTTGTTACATTTTCCTCTCTAAGACTGTTTAGGATATTCCACCAATCATGCATGCAATTCCTTTGTCATCTTCGACAGAGTGATGTGGTTTAATTTATAAGAACCATGTTGAGAAGATGTTTCCTTTTAAAAAGTGAAACCTCTTCTCACCACTACTTCATCTGGAACCAGCAGAGACAGTAAACAAGTTTAGCTGGATTTAAGGACTTATTTCTCTTCTCTGCTCAAGACTGCTTATCACTTCTTCATGTAGCTGGCCAAAGCAGCCTTCACGAAGAGGTCAGTACAGTAGTTAGAGCACTGTACCTGGATGCCACAAACTATGAAGAGCTCTGCCAAAGTCCAGATCTGAACTAAGGCTGGAAATTTTCCGCCATACAGAGATGGAAGGAAGTATTTCAGTGATCTAAAACATGCCTGAGGATACTCACATGACTAAGTAAAAGTGTGAAGGAGTTCTAGCGTTAATGCATCATCCCCACACTGTTTCTGGGCACGTGTCCCTGCCTGCTGTGTGGGCAGTTTTGTTCTGGCTTGAACCTCAGACAACTCATTCCAGTCTGTCGCTTTGCAACACTGAGAGGTCAAAAAAAGGGATCTTCTCAATCAGATCTTTTGCTATCCTCTCACCGCACATACCACACTCCTGTGTAGAAGCCAGTTACCCAGCTTCCCTTATTCTGTCATGTTCTCTTTCATGCCCAGCATCAAGGTACAAGAACGACTCATGGGACTGGGAGTCTCCACACCATAGTGATAAATCTAGGTCATTGTGTAACACAATGGCAAGTAGTTGGTTTATGAAATCTCAAGCAAATCTTACTGACTTTATAATTTTTCTGTTCTAGATCTGCATGCGTGGCAGGCCATGAGGAGAGTGAATTGTAAAGAACGGCTGATAGACTGAGAAGTTGGGAAGTTATTGGTTAAGAAATGAAATAATCAAGCACCTTCCCAAACAATGATCATATAGTCTCTCTGGTTGCCCCTCTGACTTGACTGATGTTTCTCACCCAAATTTTGATAGGAAACTGGGCAGGACACAAAGAGAAAATATAATTTGCTGTGAGATGCCACATGTCCTGGCACATGGTTCTCAATATTGGCGTTACTCTGGGAGACCATGGTTCACATTGCTGTAGCTACATGAGCTCATTTCTGTGTTGTTCACATGCTCCCACTTTGCAGGGAAACAGGAGGGGATGCATTGGCATCACATGAAGAAGCTTTTTTCTCTTTCAAATGTCAGCTTTCCCTCTGGAGACTTGTTAAGCACAAAATGACAGTGTCCCCAGGTCATGCATTACTCAGCAGCAACATGAGGCCCCCAGATGTGCTGTGGCTCCAATTCAGAGGATGTTCTTTGTCTGGGGGACAATGCTCCATCTCTTTTAATACATATGTTGAGAAAAGGCAGGAGCCAATGTACTGGTTTGACTTGAACTTCAGGCATCATTCTCAAAGATGAAGGTCTTCTCATTTCCCATCCTGTCTTCAGCTCTTGAGAAGCACGTTTTTTTCCCTTCACATGAGCATTAAAGACACGGGCCTGCACTGCTGTCCCTCATGCCTCGAGTGTGCACAGAAGTCAGGAGGTATTTTGTATCCTAAGTAGTCATTGGCCTCTTCTCAAGCTACAGCTGTCCAGATGAGTTACAACAGACCAAATCCGTAAAAGCTAAATTTGCCCTCCATTCTGACAGTATCACAGCAATTTCCTTGCTGAGATGGCTTTAAATTGTCCCAGTTTGCAAACAGAGGGAACAGGGCTGGGTTGTGGCACTTTTTATAAAGATCTTCTGTCCTTTCAGTAGGAAGTCAGCGAAGCACATGGCCGTGTTTAGGCGTTGCAGCAAGGATTGCTGTGTTTTGTAATAATTGTACATTAAAAACTGAGTTTTCTGCCAGTTGTGAACATGTGAAAGGCTGTCCCAACTAATGATTTACCAGGCATGAGAACACATGAAGGGGTGTTGTACTCCCTTCAGACTTTCTCATGAAGCAGTTTAGCTGTCCAGCTCTGAGTCTTTGCTATAGTTTATATGGCTACTGGGGTGCTCTGCAACTTCACACACACTGGTTTATGCCGGTTTAACTCCACTGATTTCAACAAAGTTTGGTTGGCTTTTCTCGACATCAGGCATATCCATATGGCATAAGCTTTGTTTTGCTTTTTCATAAATATAAAATAATGAAGTAAAGCCTAGGAAAGTGCCAGAGAAAGAACAGTGTATCTCATCTAAACTCAAGGTGTCAGCTGTCTTTATGGCAATAGGAAGAGGGATTTTGGCCCAGTTAAAGGTACTCCATTAAGAGATATGTGTGAGGGATGTGGCAGAATTACTACTGTAGGATAGCAACAAAAGTAAGAAGAAAAACCGATCTTTTCTATACATGGAACATTTCTATGAGAGGATGAATCCTGAGGATAAAATAAAGACTTGTGAATTGCTTATGACTCATTGGGAAGTACTTTGCTCTCAGCGTTAGCAACAGCTAATGGGAATCACAGGCTTCATGTGCAAAAGGTTAGCAGCGTGGTCCATATGTCTGCTTACTTTCATTCTAGAGTATTGATGGGTCATTTTTATGGTATGAGTGTTATTGCAGACTACATCTTTCTACAGAGGTCTTGTGTTGTAGATAGATTTTTATAGATTCTTCTTCCAACATCGGTGCTACTGTATTGCCTGATTTGGGGACCCTCTATAGGCATCTTTTATCACTGCTGCTGATCAGCTTTTGAGATCCTCAGTCGTTTGCCTGAACTGACAGTGATACGGAGTCTCATTCACTGTCCGTAGCCAAGAATAGGGATAGAGTTGCTTGGTTTGTGGAAAAAAATGTGGAAGCAGAAAGGAGAGCCAAAAGTAAGAGGAAGGAACTCAGAGTGCAGTTGAGTTCTCCAAGAATTGTAATAGCTTTAAAAATATTCTTTTTTTAAAGATACAATAATAGAAAATTTCAGGAGCTAATTTTTGGAGTTCGATAAAATGAGGACAGGAAGGCACTAAAGCTAAAAAGAAAAGGAAGAGTCTTTTGGGCCAAAACCATGTTCAAATACTATGAAATGTGCTTCTGTAACACCTAATAGAGCCAACAGGATTTGTATTAAACTTATGAAAAAAAAAATCTGCAGTTCAGGTGAATGTTTTTATCCTTTGTTGTGTGGTGAGATCTTGTCCCATAATGACCACTGAAGTCTTTGTCTTCCATGTTCTGTATAATCAGTTTTATCTCTACAGAATGATATTACAAGAGAATTTTTATCCATCTTTACACACCCCAAATTTTGGGATAAACACCCAGATCTACAGGTAGGAAATCAAATGGACCAATTATACTCTTTCCTGTTAAAATTAATTGTTGCAATGGAAAAAAACCATTATCATCGTGATCCTTTTATAGATGGTCATTAATTGATCAAAATAGCATGGTATTATCACAGAATTAATGACTACTCTTTCAAAATGTCCAGTCTCAGCTGAATTATTGTGCTAGAATCCCAAGTTTTGAGTTCTTTTATTATTATCCGAAGTGATCTCTCCCAGCCCTGCAGCATCATATCCTTTGAGCTATGAAACGCTCATTTGGGCACAAGCTTCGCTGAATTTTTCCCCATTTTTATCAGCCTGATTCATGACTCTTGAGCTATAATTGAAAATCATGATGCGTTTAGATATTTGTGGCTGGTCCTCATGTAGACTTAAGAATGCTGATGGGCAGAAGGAGCTTACCTACAAGGAGACATAGAAGGGGAAGGGGAGTGAATCAGGCTTCTATCCAACAGGGATGGATTATGTCCAAGGGGGAGATGGCAGCTGCCATATGGTGTGTCTGACGGAGGGGTCCCCAGAAGGAAATTCCAGTGAAACAGGGACAGATTTCTGTTCTGTCCTTGTCTTCTATTTTTCCTTTCAGGGCATGTGAAGGCTAAAAGAGCACAGTCTTTGTTAGATGTGGGACACTAATCAAGATTTTCTTTTGGAGCAATGGGCAGGAATAACTCAGCACGAAGCGATCAAATAAATCCCAGGAGCCACTGGAGCAGCCCATAGGCTCATTAGAGTAGATGGCCTCCACATGAAACATTCCCTGGGTAAAGCAGAGGGTTGGCTCCCTTTTTTACAGTGGGTGTAATTCTGGACTGAGCCTTTGAATTAAACCACTTTCAGGATATGCTCATTTTTAAAGGAGTCCAATCCCCTTTTCTAGATTTTTTTTTCACTTGTTCATTAAATTATATTTTATCCTTGTAGAAGCTAGATTGGTGTCATGGGAGCCTGATGTAGGTCCAGCTGTCTAAAGCTATTTAGATATGCTAAACTGTAGAGCACATGGGTAAATTAAAAGACAGTCCTATAGCTAGAAAGGAGTGGGAACTTATTTGTATCATTTCAGTGCTCATAGAAATGGATTAGGGATGGAAATTAAGGGAAAAGTATGAAAAATAGTGGAATTCTCTATCTTTCTGGGGCTGATTTGTGCTCTGGTACTGGCAAAATTAAACACAAATTTCTGTGAATCAGCTCCTCTATGAGGGTTGCATATGCAAAGAAACTCTTATGGTGAATACCATAAGAAAAAGACTCCATCCCCTTCGGGCCTATGTAGACACTGAAGTTTAGTCTGAAATATATTTTGCTATTTTTTAAAAAACTCTCCAAAACCTACAGGAAAAGTTAGGTATTTTGACAAATATTTTTAAACTTTTTAAAAGGAAGAAAGGATCTTATAATTAACATCTCTCTCAACCTCCTGTTTTTTCTTCTACTTCAAAAACATCTGGACTCCAGTGTTGACAGATAAACTCCTTAATCTCTTTACTTACATTAAATGTGCTCTCCAAGTAATATTTTTCACTTCTAATTTAGTAGTATCCGGGGGGAGGGGGGAGAGAAGTGAGCCAAAGGCTGAAATATTTTCAAGGGAATTGATGCAGTGACTTTACTGTTGGAAAAACACCTGAACAACGGATGCCCACAGACCAACCTCCTTTCAGCTACCTACATCTGTCTCGGCAGCTGGCAGTGCACAAAGTCCTCTCCACTTGCCGTAATCAGGCTGCAGGCAGGCTGAGCACGCAAGGGCCGGTAGTGGGTAATGTCATCAAAGGCACTAAATCCCTGACCCATGAGGGTTGCTCACGTCTGCTTTCCTCCTGAGCCGACCCAGAGCAGCTTTAAAGGCTTTATAACGAGCACTATTTTCAACTCATGGTCCTTCCATGGATTCTTGTGTAAAACTGATGCTGCATGGAGAATTCCTCACTGGCCCTCGGTCAACTCGAGCTGTTGTGGATAAATCCAAAGCAGCTTCGTTCTCAGGGGAATCACTTGTAACGTTGCTGGGAAAAGGGAACTGCTTGTTTAGTGGCCATCACTTTTTAAGGATTTGTGAAAGACAGTTTGGGATATGTTGCTGTTAATTTCTGAGGTTTAATGGAAGGTTGAATGACAAAATCTGGCATAAAATTGCATTTAGAGCTGTGAAATCCAAGATTACTCGTTAAATATCAGCCTGTTTTCAAAATGTTTCTCCCATGAAAAGCAAACAGTATGCCCTGTTAAGAGCTTCCTGGGTCTCTTCAGATGGTTTTTTTCAGTCATGTTTGCTTTGTGGCAATCGGCTCTTAAGGTGACTTCATCCATTGTAGGTCTGCTTCCTCACTTAAATGGAGAAAGGCAGATAAAGACCCGATTATGCCAGCTGCTGTGAAAGGACCCAGACACACCTCGGCACTGTTGATACTGAAGCCTTTGGAAGGGCTGGGGTCTCCTTGCCGCTTCTGAGGTTTTTTCCTTAAAGCACAAGGTCCTGGAATCAAGTGATTCCACGGAGCTTTTGGCTTTCAGAATTACAAGTTTGTCGTTCTCAAAGTTACAGGGAAATGCTTAAAAATAGAAGCCACGTGGAATATATGAAACAAAAGTCCAGAATTAAGAATATGGTGGTTATCGGTTTTGGTTGTTCTGTAAAATGCATGATTTTGGGGGGAGCTGTAGAAGGAGAAAGTATCCTGGCTCTTGCGTGCTTGGGGTCTGGAAAGCTGAGGAAGCAGTTCTTCATGTAATGGGGGGTAGAAGGAGCCTGTGCCTGGGATACATGGGAGAAAATGAAGCTTGTCAGGACACCTGCACTGACATTTTTAAGGCAATCTCAGTTTTCACTGTTCTGTCCCACACTTCATAAATGAATAATTGCAAGACATTTTAAAGAGTCCCCATTTCTACTTCAGGTCAGATGATGTGTCAGTAAGAAATGGTGACTAGAACTGAGCAAATAGGAAAAAATCCTTATGGATGTTATTTCAGATTCCAAAATGAATTTGGGTTGGCCTGTGTTCAAAAGCCTCACATGTTAGCTTTGTGGAAACACTTGGGTGCCAGCATTTTACTAGCACAAATACCAAGCAAATATGGATTTTAAAGCTCAAATACTTCAGTGAGTCATTGGAAATGAATTTGGTAATTTGGACTATCTAATTCAAATTTCACACTGTGTTGAGTACCGCATTCATTCAGGTGGCAGCATCACTAAGCTGAGTTCTTTGCACTTGGCAAGAGAGTAAGTATTGAATGCTGGTCAGTAAACAGCTTCTGGCATTCAAAGGAAAAAGAATCAGAATTTTCTAATTTCAGATAGTGAAAGTTTCAGATTGGGAAACCATTCCAGGAAGAGTAGGATACTGTGTGTCTAATATTCATGTTTAAATGGATTAAGAAATGTACAGCTCGTACCTCTAAAACTGTTATCAAGGGGATGGCAGTGGGAATATGAGACAGAGAAGCTACAAGTAGTGCTTGTTTCTTACAGAATTTTTTCATGTGCAAACATACACCTCCTGTTAGTATCCATGTGGCTGAGGTGTGAAGAGCAAAATACCGCTCTTCCAAAGGCACCCACCTTTCCCAAAGATTTAGCTTCAGAGGGCAACAGATTCAGTAGGGAAATCAGCAATCTTGACAACTCCAGGTTTATCAAGCAACTAGCACTTTGTCTATGCCAGCTCTGTGTGGCTTCCTTCCTGCCCCTACCAAACTCAGACCAAGTAAGGGTTCATATTAGAAATAAATCTTCTACTGTATTACAGGATAGTCAAGTTCCTTGAAATATGCAAAAGGGGTGAGGGATCGGGCTAAACTTTGAGTGCTGTGGACTATTTTCTTTCAGAATAAGATATTGGTGTCTGAATTCAGGCCTTTCTTATGGTTGTTTGTCACCAGCCATGACCTCCTCGGACATAAATTGTGGGGGGAAAAAGAGTAGAGTAGGGGTTCGTAAGACACTAAGGATGTGGGATGAAGGGAGGGAGAAAATATGAGTAACAGGCACGAAACGATTAGACATCTGAAAAGTTGCTGAATGCACTGTATGAACAAAGGTGGATTTTCAGAGGTAAGACAGCACTCAAGAGGTGACCGCCCTCCCTGCCTTGCTTTCACCTCCTGCTGACTCATGTGCCAAATGGCCTCTCATTTCCCTTCCGTATCAGAACTCTTCTTGTCTCATCTACTTTGTGTGAAATTTACTCCTTTGCTGTCTTGGGTTTCAAGGGCTGATCCTAGAGGGTCCAGAGCTGAGCAAAGCACTCTTCCCAAGCTGTGCAACTCCTTGCTGGCCAGGAGAGAGAAGTAGACATGAGGTGAGGCGTTGGAATGGCAAAAAAGAGTGAGTTACAGGAGAGCTGGTTCACTTTCAGCTTGTTGGTTTTCTGAATTATTGCACTGTGCTTTATGCAAGGCAGCAGAGTTTTCATTTGTAATTTCCAAGACAACCCTCGTTGTGGTCAGGAGGGGTGGATCTAACGCTGGATCCGTATGGTGGCACGGGGTGGAGGGGGAGAACCGAGGGGACCATTCCCTATTGTAAATCTTTCTATAGAGAAGTGTAAGTGCAGGTTACATAATTGTTGTGAGCAATTCTGCTGTTTACATGATCCGTTACAAAGTTCTTTGGCGAGTGCCCTCCTGCCACAGCTCAGCCAATGTAGCCAGCCAAATTCTGATCTCACGTCCCCACAGTCCCACTGAAACTGCTGTGGATTTATACGGATCTGAATGAGGTCAGGACCTGGCCCAGGATCTACAGGGATGGGCAAAGTAGGTGTATGGAGCTGCACACGAATCTCTGCCTCTGTGCTAGTCATGCTGGCTATGAATCCTTTTAAGGTTGTACTGCCATAATTTTTAGGTTGGTCTAGCAATTAAAAAATATTTTTTTCTAGTTGTCAAAACAGAAAAAGTACAAGAAATATGGATTTCACATCCTTGCACAGAGTTCCTGGCAGCTAGTATTCTTTCTGGACTTGTAATGACAAATAATATTAACCTTAGCCATTTTGCTTGGCACTCGGGATTGTGTTTTTTAGTCTCATTATTCCTCCCAGAACAGGGAACAGTTTGTAATCACTGCTTCAGTTTTTCACCAGCCTCATGTCCAAAAACAAGGCTGACGCCAAGGATTAGATCTTTTCTTGCATGGGAACAAAAGCCACATCAGTCACAGAATCCTCCAGATCATAAAGCTCATTGCTTCGGAAGACAGTAGAAAATATCTCTGTGCTCTCGCAGAAATGGCCTGGATTGTGAACCCAGCAGATTCCTACACCGGGATTTTTTGTTGGCTAAGCACTATCTTTGATGGTTTTCTTCAAACTGGTTTCTCCTCTGTTGCTTCTTTTCCTCACATCTGATCTTCCAAATTTTGCTCCCTAAAATTTGTTTTCCTAGGGGCTTGCGAACAAGTAACAAAAGGAAAGTAGAATAGAACAGATGGGGGTTATTCAACCCAAGTTCAGAGTCTGCCAGTGTGTGACATCAGTGAAACTACAAGTCTTCCAGGTAGGCCAGAGATGGTCATATCATGATCAGTGATACAAGTGATAAAATGTTGCCTGCTACTATGTCATTTATCACCCTCCTGGGAGGCCTGAAGTGGCCCTTCCATCTCGAAGCTATTAGTGTGCCCTTATGCAGAGATGCAAACATCCTTCTCAGTGTTAGTAAATCTTTTAGCTGTGGTCCTTTATGAACTCGGGAGGGAGGTAGGCATGCAGCCCTCGAGGGGACCTCCTTGGCTGTTCGGTCCACTCTCTGTGTCCTCTGGGATAAACACTTATGCTCTACAATTTCGTTCAGAAATTCCTGAAGCTGAAGTTAGTGTGCACACTCAAATGATATCCTGGGTTTTCAGTGCAGGGTGGTCTTTTTAGTTTTTGGAAGAATACTCCAGCGAGCCTTTTACCAAAATAGGTATGATATAACCTGTTACCATGTTTAATATTTCCTTCTCAGACTTACAAATATGCAACTCCATCTGGTTGGACCGTATTTTAAGAAAGTATGGGTACTAGCTTGTGTTATTACCAGGAATAGAAACATGATTATACAATGTATTAAACAATGAGATCCTCTAGAAAGAACTTCTCTTCTCAGTCATGTAGGTGATTTCTTGGAATGTTTCATAGTTCATTGAGGAGAAAATATGGCAAATGCTAAACCCGAAAATCCTTCACTGAAACTGACTTAGCTATTGCCCCCAGTTATTTTAGATTTAGCATTAAAAAAGGAGCTAATCAAGTGCCATGGAGCTGTTCAGTGAGCAGGGAAGTCTCCGAGATACCCTAGATATTTACTGAACAACCTCAATATCTTGAATCAAAACAAATGGGCAGCACCATCTGTAACACTTTCTCTGCTTTTCTAGCACTGTTTCTCATGCAAGCTCATTGTAGTAATCCAGGCTGGATGCAGTCCAGGCAGTTGGTGGATGTTGTCATTCTTCCATTGATTGACAAGGGAGGTGCAGGCCAAGAGTGAGAACCTGGAAGAATAACTGCCTTGACCACAGAGGGGTGGGAAAAGGCACTGCTGGCAGTTTTTGAGGTAGTAATTACTAAAAGTCATGAAAAATCATCTCCATCCCTTTCTGGAAGATTGGAAGGATTCAGCTTTGCATGCCATCGCTGGGTTTTTTGGCTTGGAGAGGTACTTGGAGGTTCATTCATCACTTGCTTTAATCCCTCACAGTTCGGCTATGCTGAAAGTGAAATCTTTATGTTAAAAATAATGTTGTCACTGCCAATAACTGAAATGCCCATTGTAGAACCTGAGTCTTTGTGGAGCACTTTGCTGTGTTATTCTCTTGGCCACTCAGATTTTGCTCCCTTGATACTATAAGGTATATGTGATCTTCAAAATTAGCTATGAGCACATCTAGCACTATATTATATAGAATTAGATTGTCAAAGGCTTCCCTTTTGAACAATCTACCATTTGAATCCATGACTAGTATTTGGACCGTCTTGGCTAGGTCTACTCTCTTTAGACTTTTTCTTGCTCTTTGCAGATTTATATTGCCCTGTTAACACGATTCAGGTCCAATGCTACATCACAAACTGTGGGCTTTTGGGCAGCTCTCCAACTACAAGTGATATTTTTTACCAGTCTTTCTCTTTTTCCTTGCTTGTAATAATTCCATCATATGTGGACAGAGCTGCTGCTTTTAATGCATGTCTTGTTGAAGCTTTGCAGGCTCCTTCAGATTTACACAGGGCTCTGTTATAAAAGGGGAAACTAAATCTCTTGTCCATTCCACTCCCAAATCTGTGTGTTTCTCTTATTTCCAAACACTTCATTTAGAAAGCTGGCCTGAGAAGCCTGAGCTAATGTCACGTGCCTCATTGAGTTCAGTTGTTTCGCCCAGACAAGTTTTGCTTTTGTAAACTTTTTTGAGATATAGAATTAAATGTGAAACATGAGTCAAACAGTTTTTGGATGTGTTTAGCTTGGAACACTTCATAGTTGTAAAGTCCTGATTCAATACAGGAAAATGTACTTCTTTGCCCTCCAACAACTTTGTAAGATGGCTCTCAACTGGATAGATATGTACTTACTCATCTTGCTGCTGATTCAATTGCTTTGGTTACTCCATCTCCAGAAAGACAGACCAAGAAACTTTGCCAAGAAAAAACTAACATTTATGTTTCTGTGATTTCAGAATGAGAAGAAAGCCCAGATCAGCGGGAAATATCCCCGTCCTTGAAAGAGTTTAGAACAGACAGAAACGGAATCCTGTTTGAGGTGCCACTATAGCTTAAGTGTTTTATGCAGACAAGGCATGAGTGAAAGGCCAGGTGATCCTTGGTCATATCCGTGTGGGGAAACTCTGATCTAATCCATAAACCTGTAGGCAAATCCCATCTTTACTTAATATCCAAAGTGCAACCTGGGGATTGGAATGACCCTTTGGTCTGGGTTTGAATAATTTTATACTTTGGTTCTTTCATCTCTAGGGTCTTTTTGCAGCAGATTACTCATGTTGATACTACTGTGTCTGGTATACCATTTTGCAGCCCTGTTGATATGTGCTGTCTCTTTACACCTCCAGCTGGCTCTGGTTTCTTTTGAACGCCCTTGGGTTTACCCTTTCACCACCAGGTCTGACTTGCAAACCTCAGTACATGCAGGTGAACATTCAAGAGGGCACGTATATCCCTTCTGACCAACCCTGCTTGGTATTTCTGGCAATGGGACATCCTGACTTTTCATGAGGTCAGTCTAGACAAAACCTGTGTTTCATCAGTCAGTACCTGTTTGAGCAAAAGAGGCCACCAGTGCAGATTCAGACCACAGTATGGAAAAGCAATCCCTGGCCTTATTTAGTTTCTGGAGAACACTCAGGCTACTTCTGGTGTGAGGCAAACACCTTCCCTCCCTGGCCCTGCGTGTTTTTTATCCTTTTTGTGTGTGTGCACCTGTGTCCTTGCTGAGCTCTCCACCTGCAGCTTCAACCAATGGTCTGGATAACCCTCTATTATGTGGGCTGAGGGCAGTTTTTCTGTGATTGACAGCTTGGCAGCAGCAAGTGCTAGAGCGGGTATCAGCAGGAAGTTCACCGTGCTGCGCTTTCCACAGCTCTGTCGAAGCGCACCTTATAGTTCCCTCCTGGCCGGTTTTCTTATAATGCTTCTCCCAGATCTCTGGAGCTTGTCTGTGTTGGATCAATGGTGCCAATCACTTGGCTGTGCCCTCCTCACATTAAAGAGCTTTGTACTTTGTCTAAACACTGCTTATCAGTGACTTCCTGTCTTTTACACACGGCATGAAGAATTAGTTTTGGCATGGAAAAAATAATAGTAATCTGCAGCCACTCTATCTGTTCTGTATCAAGGTCAGAGCATTCCTGACCCAAGTTCTGGCTCTGGCAGCTTGAAGCTGTGTGTGCGCTGCATGGTTTAAAGGTTTTCTGGAACAAAAAGCTATTCAAAACTCTGATGGAAAACACAGAAAAGGCAGGGCATGGTCTATTATCCAAAGTCAGCTCTTGGAACCTTGTTGCCGATTGACCCAATGTTTTCCACTAATCTGAGATAGCAATGGAGGTCAGTGTTCATTTATTAGCTCAGCTGGTCTAAAAAGTCACCAGTGTTGTTTATCTCAGCTATGTACCTCACACAGCTACAAACTGTAGCCTTGGCTGCTTGACAGTGCAAAACCAAGAGGGACTCTTGCAGAAATGATGTATTATTAAGTTACCTCTGGACAGATTCATTCCATTACCTTTGCATGGCCATGATGTTTGTAACAGTTGGCCAAAGATGAGCCCATGTAAATCAGAAATGACTTAGAAAGCCACAGTGGAAGTGAGAGGATTAGCAGAGGCCTGATGTCTCCACCAGGAGAAGAGGGGTTTTGTCCATGTGAATGGCTCTGTGTTAGTTATCCCCTGGTGCTGAGTCCCCTCATGAATATTTGAGGCCTTACCTGGGGTCTGCACTGTCTCTGTGTGAAAGAGCAGTGCTGGTATGCTCAGCTTTGGCAAGCTACTGAGTCAGACCTCTTGTCAAAATCCGAACTTCTAGTTCAGTAATCGCTTGGCTCTCGATATCCTAGTATCTACTGTGGGAGCAGAGTTTATGTGCAAAAGATCCAGTTAAGGCATTTTTTAAAAATAACCCATAATCATTGTTACAGTAAATTACTAAAGTTTGGGTTTCAGCCTGAAAAGCAAGCTTACAAACGCTACCCTTTGGAATTCCACATTTCTTCTCCCACTGGCAAACTTGCAAATCATGTTTTCTCAGCTCTGGATCCAGACATGGTTTCTTCTCAGTTCTGGATCTGTGGACACTCCAGACTCTGAACATGCAGTGTTTTTCTGCCCTGGAAATCTTCAGAGATGGACAAAAGTCGAGTCTATAGTTCTCTCAGATTTTCTGAAAGTTTGGATTTATATCTAGACAGAAGAGCTGGAATTTTCCTCTGGCAATTGGATGCTGAACTGAATTTGACCAGGTCCAATTCTGGACACAGATCTAAAATTGAGCCAACCAGTAACAGAGACTGCACAGGTCATACTGTCTTGAAAATGTCATTTGAGGTAAAGAGATTCAGTTGTTCTCTTCAAAGGGGAGTCCAAGGTGAAATTTCCAAATCCACTTTTGCTGTCTGCAACTGTTTTGACTGCACTGAACTTTTGGTGCTCCTTGGAAATGCTATGTAAGAATAATTTGTTCCCTTCGTGGCTGTTTTGCCTGTTCAGTATTCTTGTCAGATGTGCACTTCTTGTGGTTGCTGATGTTACTTGGGCTCTCAGCTATTCATGCTGTGATTTTTCTGTTGACACTGACCCAAACACTCATGATCTTTTGTGGAAATTTGGATCAATTTTGCATTATATCCAGTCTAGACTCCTAGGTCAGAACATCTGCAGACTTTGCAGCTCTGGCTTTTTTTCCCCTTTCTTCCTTTTTCCTGTTGCAAGTGGCACAGCCCATCATCAAGCCAGCCCGTGGTTCTGGATTTGTAACATACCTTTGCTATTGAAAGTAAGGAGCTGCCAAGCAAGCTGCCAAATGGATTAATGGTTGTTTATCAAATCAATCTCAGCCAGTGATTATGAAGGGATGTTTTCCTAACCTTCTGCTGCTGGGGTTGGAGTTCTGCAAGGGTCACTGATAGCGTGTTTGCCAGCCACGGTGTTTATCATCTCAGGTTTTTCAAAACAATGTGAGAATCTCCTTCTTCGGAGAGTTACAATAGGATGTTTGTCATTCTCGTCTGTTGGCATCTATGATATGAACAAGACAAGGCATCGTGGGTGGGGTTGTTCTCTTGCTGTATTTGCTATCTTAGTCTTGTGTGGTCTTTGCCAATATATATTTATGCCTTTTTGATAGGTAATGTGTTTTTATTCTCCATTCAGCAGAATGTCTGACTGTGTGAAGGAGTTACCTTTTCACCTGTATTGAGTCAAAGAATGCAGAGAGAGGAAAACTGAAATAGAGCTGGAAGTTTTTACTCCGCTACTTTTCCTTTCTTTCAATGCTCCTGAAGTTCTTTAATGAACTTTTGCAACGTATGTGAGAGATAAGACACGAGGCTTGAATTTTATGGTATCTCCTGTTTGTGGCTAGGATATTGGTTGCAGCCTTATTTTCCTAGAGACCTGATTGTACACAGGTTTGTGCGTTGTGGAGGGAAATGCAAAGCACTTTTTGATCCAGAGAGGGATTCCAGTTGAAGGATTGATTCAGTTTATACTGGATATGTGTGCTGCAAAATCAGTGTCAGAGGGGAGAATCAGGCCTCAGGATCTTCTAGGGCAGGCCAAACAGGACCAAATTATGTCACTCATGCAGAGTTGTCTTTGGGAGTTTTTAAGCGGTAGGTAATCCACTTTCATTTGGAAAGAGCAGCTTTTTCTTATCGGAATTGATATCTTGTGAATAGTTAAGTCCATTACTGTGACCGTATTTCTGCTTCTCAGATTTTTGGGTGTAGAATGGGAAATAACAGGAGAAAGCCAGAACCAGAACAGATAACTGGTGATCTGCAACAAAGCCCAAGATGTTGTGTGATGTGCTCCATCTTTGTCCTTCCTCATCAGTACAGATTTATCTACTACCTCTAACTACAGTAACGGTCAGAGTAACATTTTCTTGGTGAAAACATTTTTTTCCTCCTTTTTTTAACTTAGTTTTGCTTTCCTTTCTCTTCCCCACATATCTAGACAAATGCAACTTGCTACCACAGACAGGGAGAGATCTAAGGTGTAAAACATGGGGATGTCTGAATGGTGGCTGTGCTTGGATAATCACTAGTTTGTCTCAGAGCCCTGTGTCCGTACCTGTCCTCTAAGATCAGGCCATGTAGAAGTTGCTCCCTTTCTGTAAGACTGTATATCTGGCTAATGCTCAGGATGCAGGTGCTGGACAGGAGTATGTGGAACTCCAGAGAAGCAGTGCTGTAACCGGTACTAACTAGTGGTGTAGGGGTAAGTACAATGTGGGTGAACTGACCCAAATCTGAAGTGGAGTAAACCTCATTTACCCACATTTTTCCTCAGCTGCGCTGCTGGTATTGAAGCATGGTGGCTCTCTGCTTTTGGTAATCTTACTCGTGAGGAACTTGGGAAGTAGGGAACTGTAAACCAATTTAGTTCAGATAACCTGTTACATGAAGTCAGTTGTTGAGGAAAAGGAAAACCCATGCAATATTTATATAGAAAATGCAGCTTGTTCCCATTTGTGATCAAACAAATTAAGATAGAGCTTTGTGGGGGTTTTTTTAGATGGGAGGGAACCTGGTAATCAGGAAAGCCTGTAAAATGGGATTTTTTTTTCCTGCAAAGGAGCCCGTTAATCAATTTTAAAGTACAATCCATGTAGTGCCATAATACTGACGTCTCTGAGGTCAGATAGGTCGTAATACTGACCTATCTGACCAACTTCCCTTCTCCTCCAGAGCTTTCTACCTCCGTGTCTGTAGCTCTCCTCCCTCACAGTCTCCTCCCTTTACCTCTCTCCCCCTCTATGCCGTTCCTCCATTTGGGGTAGGGGGTAACTGAGACGTGGGGTCTTGTTTAAAAATCCAGCTCACTCTGAATGCAGCTGGAGTGCCTGAGCCAGCCTTGCTGGCTTGCCCCAGGCTTTTTCAAACCACACGCGTTTGCAAGGCAGCTGGCGAGGGAGGAGCAGCACAGCTCGGTGCTGGTGAACAGTCAGCACACGGCTCCCTGGAGATGGGTGCCCTCGTGTGACACAGGGGCCTGGCAGCTGGCTGGGGTCTCCAGGAGCAGTGGCAAGCAAGTGAGCAGGTGAGAGTACCTAGAAGTGCATGTCTGTATTATGAAGCACTTTCAGAAAATGCCCTGTAGGAGATAAATGCTGTAAATGGAGGATCTTGTCTTGTTCACCTTTGAGGCCAGGTGGTAGCCTAAAACCATCAAACTGTTCTGGGAGAGGAAAGGGCTACAGGAGAAAAGAAAAATGAGAAGAACAGACAACTGATTTGGGAGGACAGCCCACAAAAAGAAGTGAAGAGATGTGGGGCTGAGGTCTCCAATGTGGCCAGGGCATTGGAAAGGGACAGCAGGCAGGGCATGGATGAGGGATGTGAGTGGCTAAGGCTTGGAGACGGGTGGATGAGGCAATGGATTCAGCCTCCACACTCTGCTGGGATATCCCCCTTTCAAGCTTCCTGTCCCTGGTGGTGTGGAAAGCCTTTCTGACCAGGGCCAAGGGGCGGTTGATGTGGAAGGAGGTCCTATGACTAGGTGGGTATGAGGAGGGTATAAATGAAGAAGAGTGGGGAGAAGTGTCAGAAACCTTAACAACAGGTTGGGAAGGAGCTGAAAGAGGGACTGCAGCCTGGTATTCTCCAAGTACGTGCACACCAGTGTCTTTCTCTTGGCTCAGGAGGAGCATGAGACCGGGGGACTGTGAACAGTGCCGTGAGCTGCCTGTGCTCACTGGCCTATGAGGATGTCCTCAAAGGGCCGTGGAATGAGGTCTGAGCAGATGCTGGCCCACCGTGTTTCTTTGCCCTTGCTCAGTGGTAAGAAGTCCTGCCCCTCAGCGTCCAGGCGATTGGGGTGGGGAGGGATTGACCTACCACCAGATTGAGGTAGTCTCTCGCTTCAGGTGGGAAAGGAGGTAGCCCAGACCTCCTAGAGCAAGTAGTAGGAAGGCATCAGCAGAAGGGTGCAGGGAACCAAAGGCTAGACCTCTGTACCAGCAAGAGAGGTCTGAGTCAAAGCGATCTGAGTCAAATGTTTGTTAAAAACCTGTGGCAGATCAACCGAAAGCTTTGAGTTTGTAGCAGAAACTGCTGGGTGAAAATCTATGGTCTGGATTATGCACAAAACCAGGGTTTGACAGACAAAATGTTTCCTTTGGTCTTAAAAGCTCTGAAGCACTTCATGTATTGGGGGAGAGTTAGCTTCCAGTAATATATAAAAATGCTAGTGGCAGGGACTTTCAAAGGAGTTTAAAAGGATTAGGAACTTGACTGTCAAATAACCCTTCATGTCTGGTGCAGGAAAATATTATTGAACACTTTATTTTCTGGCTGGAGATCTTCAGTCTTACACTACTGGGAGGAGTTAACTATTTCTGCTGAATTCAGGTGTTGCCTGCTAGAGAGGAAGAAATATATGGGCACTGTTCTTGGGAAGTGTACTTCTCTGTGCATCACAAATAAGTAATTTCATTTGGATTGAAAATGCATAGGTTTGTGTTCTTTGGTGACATATGACAGCCATGAAACTCAGCAAAACCCTGGGTCTGCAAGAAGTAAATGTCATATTGGGTCATTACCACTGAAAGAGAGGGCTCTCTGTTTTATCTAATGGGGAAAATTTATGATACAGTATGGAAGTGGGGAGAGGACATTTCATGAGATTTTCTCATAATAGATTTGGGTTGGGGTGGCCTTTTAAGGGAGCTGGTTTTAACTAGCTCCTTCATCCCCACAAACATTACATAAGAGCCATTGGCAACACCAGTGCACATACGCTTCTTTTACAAAGGACCAAAAAACCAGCCCAGATGTTTACAAAGCAACCACAAAAGACAGGAAGAAAAACAAACATACAGAGATGCTTTAAATGCAAAGCAACCAACAAACATAGGAAAAAAAATCCATGTTCCTGGCAGTAGCTTTTATACATAATGAAACCATTTGGGGCAGCCCTCCTTCAAACTTGCCCCATGGCAGGTTTGAATTACCAGTTATGTTTCCATTCGTCACTTAAGGTCAAAGACTTCATCTTTCAGTATGGATCTACCCTTCTCGTCAAAGGCAGATAGAAAAGGTAGGGCAGATATTCATCTTTTACTTGATGATTTGTCCTGATTGATTTTCCCTGCCTTCCCCTACTTATTTTCTTCTGACAGAAGCTGTACAGAAAGGACATAAAAGACGACGCCTGTCTCCCTTGTCTTCCTCTTTGAGTGAAGTGGCACCGCTGGTCCTTCTTGCTTAGCCTGCAGGCTGCTTAGGGACGTGTTCAGTCCAGATCTGCAACCAAAAGTTCTTTGGACCACTGTGCAAATTGCTCTACGTCCACTTCATGCAGGCTGATCTTTTGGCCCCTTTTCTGAGGCCTCCTCGGTTGCTTGGAATATGAGAGGAGAGAGATCTGGCTTGAGGTGCTTTCCTCCCAGGTCTGAATCCCCTTCTGTGACAATCATACCAGAAACGGGACATTTAGCTGATCAGCGCAGACTCTTGCAGAGCTGGTACTGTATTGCATTGCAATGAGGACTCCATTTTTTGCATCCAGCTTGTTGGACCTGTTTGCCCAAAACCATGATCCATGTGATTTTTGGGTCAGGAACAAAAGTTTTTTCTTGGAGGTACTTCTTTTGTCCTCTTTCTTTGCAAAGTGAGATTAGCTTTGAAATGGATTACATTTGGACAGACACTTGAATTCTTACACTCACTCCTAAAATGCAGCTTACATTTTCCAGATGGCTAAATAGCAAAGCTGATGTAATATTCGTTGCACATATAAAAAAGTATCAAAGGATCTTACAAATAATTGTGCCTAGGTGAGGTTGTCCTGAACCTGGGACTACCAAAACAAGGCTAATTTGGACCCATACATGAGCTTTACAACTCTGACCTGTTGCAAAATCATGTATCCGTTAACTCATAGTGAAGGTACCAGAGAGAGTGCTGCTTTTTGTTAAAAGAAACTATGCACTTTCCTCCTAAGCACTGTAACACACTGTAAAAGTTGTTTACTTCAGGCATAATTTTCTGGTGTCCCAAATTTGCTGAAGAAGGGCATGGCTTTTGTCCTCTTGTACCTACAAGGCAAAATGCTGGAAAAGAAAAGGAAAAATGCTCCTTTCAGGCTGGAATGTTGAGGTTGCAATTTATCGTGCTGGGCTTGAAAGAGGAATTTGAAGTTCCAACTTGTTTGAAGAGGAATGGGCTGGTGAAAGAATTTAGGGGCACTTCTGAAATGCAAAATGTTGCCTGTCTATGGAATGGCCCAGAAAGGAAACATCCATGAGGATCTATGGCTCAGATATTCCACACTGCCTGGACAGAATAATGAAACACTTTTCTTGAGATTTACGAGCCTGGAAAATAGACTGCAGACTTCCAGCAAGGCCTGAAAATACTACAGACTGTAGTTGAAGTCTCTAGTACATCTCTTTTTATACAAGCAATACAGAGTGGGAGTATTGGGAGGGAATCAGAGTTGAAGTGTAAATGCAAACGTAGAAAAAAACATTTTTTTACTATCATGAGATTCCCAAGCTGCAATTGTGAAAAAGATTTTGTCTTTCTAGTACAAATTCCCTGTTCCTTGTTTGCTTTTGTAACTGAATACTGCATCCAGCTTCCTGCCATTATGCTGCAAGGTGAGGTTCAGTGGGTGAAACGCAAATTCTGATGTAAATTCTGTTCTGTTGTAATTCTGCCTGTAAATCCGTGCATTTAGCAAATGCTGTGCATTTAGCAAATGCACAGATGATGGAGTCTGTGAGTGCAGTCTGCTTCACTTTCCTCGGTGAGGGCCAGGGGCTGCCAGCAGCGTAACGTGAACACTGTTTCATCACGTAATGCGAACGCTGATCCATCACTTCCCGTTGAGGAAAGGATGAGCTAGGCAGTGACTTGCCCACTTCAAAATAATGTCATTTCCTAGTAGAGAAGGGAAATCGCAGAATCCTAGAAAACAGGATCTCGAGGTTATCCAGACCATCTCTGCCCCACAGCAATGTCAGCTCTAAGGCAGCTCTGATAAATGTTACTTTTGACCTGTTTAAAAAACCCCCCAAACTGCAGTGATTGATTCCTACCCCCAGTGTTGTACAAGCTGCACAGAACAGTTTTTCCTTGGCTCTAATGCCAATCTCTCTGGCAACAAGTGTTTTCTATTAAGTGTGCATCATAAAATGTAATGTAGATAGTGTTGCTTGGCAGTCACATTTGCTGATGGTATGATTAGTATTATCATTGTTTTAGCACTGATTCGGTTTTTAAATATTAACCTGCAGGGCCGAGGGCAGTTTTGGACGTGAGAAAGTCTCTGTTGCCGGGTTGGGTATGGCAAATCAGGGAATAAAATCTCACTCACCAGCAGCACCCTGTACTGAGAGCAGGTACCAGACCCTCCTGGGCATGCACCCAAAGGACCAGTTTTTGCCAAGTGTCACCCCCCAGGTGCCTTTCCTAGGGTTGGATTCTCAGGAGAGCTTTGGAGCAGCAGCTCTGAGCTCTGGAAGTCCAGCTGGCAGCTTGGTGCTCGCCTTTGGAAAGCTGGTGCTGAGCCGCACTGCAAAAGGAGCCAGCTCTCTGCGAGGGCTTCCTGAAATGCACCCCAGAACAGCTTACAGCCTAAGTAAAGAAAATAATTCCTGATCTACACCTGTACAGCTGAGCAGGACCTGGAATAAAGCAGGAAAGGAGGTGCAAACCCCAGGAAGGCTCGTGCACATCCGGCCCCGTAATTCTCGTAAGGGTACAGATGAGGCTTTTTAGTCGTTACATTATTTGCGACCGTTGGTTTTGATAAGACTTCTGCAGCGAGAAGGAATAGATGTTACTGGCGGTTTGGAAGAACTGCATGTTAAGGACAAGAATCGCTCCCTAGATAATCCATGTCTCTTATTTGGCATGTTAATATGTTGCTATTAACTCCGTGGAAGCTCTTTCTCAGCAGCTCTGCATTCTGGATAGGGACCACATAAACTGACTGTGTTTGCGGCTTGCCTAGTGATTTCCTCATCAAGCGCCACGAGCAGAGACAACCCCCGTGGCACTCGCAGGGAACTTTTTTGTGGGTGGGGAATTAGAACAAGTGCCTTGTGTGCGATGATTGATACTGCCAGGCGGACAATAATTATGATTTACACATGATTTCTTTATTCTTGAGGGGAAATCCCAGTTGCCAAGTATGTTAACGATGTATGTAATGGTGTGTTAACGGACACCATTAGTTTGCTGGACAAAACTGAGCTCTCTGCCAAAACAAACCTTCTCCAATGGTACATTTTATGGATCAGCAGATTCTGCAAATGCTTCAGAGTGAATTGCAGGGCACATGCTGCAGGAATGGCTAACAGTTTCCTGACCACAAGTTTAAAGGTGTCTGTTAGTAATTAAATACACTTGAGCATTCTGTTAATTTCAGCATCTTACAATTTCCCTACGAGGTGTAATAATTGCAGTCCGGAAGGAGTCTGTTTTAACATTATGACTAGATTAGCTTGGAAAATAGTCTCAGCTTGTACTAGCTCTTGTTAGCTTCCGTCCCCGGGACCGAGCGCGAGCTGCTTGTCCGCACCTCGGAGCGCGTTTGCAGCCCCGGGCTCACGGGAGCGGCGGCTCCCGGGGCCTTGCGGGCGCCCGCGGAGACGACGCTGAGGCTGCGCAAGGTGTGCGGAGACGATGCTGTGCAAGAGGAGCCGCCAGAGCAGCTGAAAAATTCACAGGCAGGTGGAGTCGAGGGGGCCCAGCGCTTCTAAAGGTGGGTGAAGGTCTGGTGCTGGGCCGGAGCGGAGTTAAGGCTGCCGGTGAGCGCAGGTGCATGCTCTCGGAGGGAGCTGCCCGCTCTTCTGCAGGGAGGACCTGTCCTGGAGGCATGTGGTGTCCGCATGCTCCTGACCTGCTCTGCTTCCCCTGAGAAAGACCGATCGCAGTTTCCAGTTTGAATTCCTGCGTATTATCCACAGTTCATACAAAATTCCTTGGACTGGGACTTTCCTATTGCCAGTAAAACTGTTTAAATTCCAGTCGTCGAGACTTCGGCAGGGTCAGATGCGTAGGGCAGCAGAGGAGAGTAGTGTTCCGGAAATGTGCCGTAGCACTCATCCCGGGGTTTGGATCAGCCGATGGACATGAACTTTCTGCGCTCGCCAAAACCTCCAAAGCACTCCTAAAAACCCACCAAACCGTGCGACCCGGTTACCTGGAGCAGAGCTTTTAGGCTATTCCAGTATTGCTTTCTACTCACCCATTCAGAATAGATGTGGTCCATAAAGCTCACTAAAGCATTTTATTACCTCAGTTATGAACCTTCATGTGTTAACACAAGAAGTTTGGAGCACAAACATGGGTTAAATAAATGGCTGACGAGGCCAGAGTGGTCCAGCAGTGACACTGGTTCTTCCTTTAAAAGGTTTCCATTCATTGCCAACCTGATAGTCTAATCTTTGACTGAGACGAGAGTTTTACCTGGATAGTTTCCAGTCGTGCTGATGGGAGCTGTGAAAACCCCGTGCGTATCAGCAGCAGAAGTGACCCTTTTTCAAAGGCAATGGCTTGGGCCATTCCTTAGTGCGTTACAATAACCAGCCACCAGGCTTAATTGCTTTTTGTACCACTTTCCCTCCCCTCCTCATCTCTTTATCTCTTCGTGCCATAAAAATATTGGGTTTTTAAAATGAAATCAAGGAGACAGAAAACAGAAGAGACATGTTTTGCATAAAAGAAGAAACATGTGTTAGGAATAAAGACTCCAAACGGGCAAACGTACCAAAGACATGGACTGCTTCCCCCACTGCCTTTGCACGGTGGCCGGCCAGCCCCCGAGAGCCGCCTCGGAGCCGGGGGGCAGTTCTCCGCCTGGGCTGATCCGTGCGGATGCGCGTGCGCGCTGGTACTTGGAGCTGAACACCCTGCTGGCACAAGCAGGTGAAATTCCTCTGACGGACCCGGAGATGACCCTGACTGGTTTTCGAAGGGGGTAAATTGTCCTGTTCTCCTTGCTGCTCGGGAAGGAGAGACGGGCCTGGGTTAGGTCACGTTCGCCCTCGGTGATAATCCTGCTTCGGACGTTCAGGACACGCTCGCGTTGTGCTGAGGCCTGGGTCAGCTCTAAGCAAACAGCTGTGGGCGCTGCTGATCCATCAGGAATCCCGCAACTTTCCCCGAAAATGCTCAGGCGACTCCCTCGCAGCCACCTCCGTGCTGCCGCTGGCCTGCTCCCCGCGCCTGAGCCGGGCTTCAAGCCGTCGCGGCCGTGCCGGGGTCCTGGCGCGGTGCTCGCGCAGGCAGGGCTGAAGAACGAAGGGCTTTCAGCGGCTCCGGCTCCACCTGGGCCTTCTCCTTCTTTTCTCCTTTGCCAATAGAAATAAAAATGTACCCCCCAACTCCTTAAAAAGAGGGGGAGTTTTGAAATATTTTAAGTACTTGTTATTCCTAAAGGGAAAAAAAATGCAATGTGGTTTCGTTTTAGCCATGCAAATATTTATGCTAGCAAGAGAGAAGCAAGATCAGAGAGGAAAGCTGGTTTTGGTTCGGACGCAGGCTTTGGTGCCAGAGACACGGATTTACTCCTGGCCCTGCCACAGGCCGCCTGCGTGACCTCGAACCAGGCACGTTTACCTGTGTGCCCGCAGCTGCCTGTTCTGCAAGGTGATGAGAACCCCCTTTTTCTGTGTTAGCTGCTTGGGGCTGGGACAGCCTTGGATTAAAAAGGAGCTTTTCAGCTCAACGGGAACTCCCGAGCACTTTGGCAATGTGGTAATAGTGGAAAATGATGGCAATTTTAACCAGGGAGGGTATCTCCAAGATGTGTACAGTACCGTACACACTGTGCTGAAGTTTGCTGGAGTCCTGTAAGTGCTTCTGTAATGCAAACAACGGTCCGCATTCAGTAGGCAGCTCCTCAGATTTCCTGGGGATATCCCCAGCAAATCTGCATTTAAATAAGCAATAGTTTCTTAATCCGGGGCTGCAAGTTGCTGGGGCAATTTGTACTCAAGGTGAATGCTGAGGTTAGAAAGATGTGGAGGTGGATAAAAGAAACTTGCCATTCAAATTGTTTCCATCTGTTTTCATTATGCCCCACTCCTGCAGAATAAACCAAACATTTTAGCTTTCAGCTATTTCCTTCTGGACTCTGTAAAGCTACCTGTTCTCAAAAGCATTATTTGCTGTCTTTAAGTGCTTTAGTCTGATGTTTTTTACAGTTGTATTCAAGCAGTCAAGAACATCGCCTGTAAGTAAGCAGACAGCTAGGAAAGGTGGCTGAAAAAAGTGGAAAAGGAGTTTTATTGAATGAAAAAAACCCATTCAGTTTGCATTGTTCAAAGCACAAAAAATATATTACGGTAATACATTTCGGAAACACTAGAATTTTTTGAGAAGTGTGTACTTTGCCCCTTCTCTTTTTTTACTTCCCCCCAGCCAAAGGTGCCAGGGCCACAGGATTTAGTAAACTGAGTCATGCCCAGCTTCCTCCGTCTTCCTCGTGTCATGTCTGGCTGCCTCGGACACCTCCGCCTGCAAGAGCAGAGTAAGACCCCTGCCTGCGTCTCTGGGGTGGCGGGGGATGTAGGAAGGGAAAAAAAACTGAAATCTTTTTTCACTTCTTTTGCTTAACAGAACCACCTTTTTGCTAAGTATTTTCATGTGGAGACATGGTGGAAAGGGGAGGTATGTCAAAAGTATTTTAAAGGAAAAATGTTGACTTTTGCTCCAAAACCAAGGCAATTAGGTGTCTACAGTCATAAGGTACCTTCCACAAATCCAGAATGGATCAGATGTTTCCTCCAGAAAGAGGTCTATCCGGTAGTCAAAAGTATTTCTTCCCAGAAGTGAAAATGCCTTTTTTAGTTAAGCTGTTTTTGTTTTGTTCTGAAGAGTGATTTTTATATGCTAGTTGCCCAGTTGTCCAGATGTATATGTTACCTTAGAAAAAAGTAATTGATATTTAGCCAAAAGGACAGGAGAAGGGTTAGGAATGTGCAACACAGTTTCTCATGACTTTGGAGGAGGCAGATGTTTCTCTTCTGGTTCCAACCTTCGTTTTCTTTGCATGAAGAACGAGTTCTTAAAAACCAAATAAATATCCCTTTGAGAAGAGCATGGTTCCCACTGTTATTCTTTAAATTAACTCTTTTATCACTAAGGCAGAGCCTAGCTTGTTGATTTTTATTGTAAAAAAATGAAAAAAGAGGCAGAATACAGTGTGGAATTTTTGTAGAAGTGGCTTCAATTATTATTGTCAGGAACTGGTCAAAAGAGTAACAACAGCAACAACAAAACCTTTGACATCTGACACAATATGAATTCTCATTACTCATTCTAGGTAATGTAAATATGACTGAAAATAATTTTTTCTTGCAATTAAGATTTCATTTAAGCATTCATAATTGCAAACATAGCAGCACATAATTCACATTTATAAAGATAACAGAGAGTGCAATTCTATCTGCTAGCAATAACCAACACTAGACTTCTACTGAGGCAAGCAGAAAGGAAAGACAAGTAAGGATTGTTATAAATGGCAGAAGTGTACAAGGATGGACATTGTCTGGCCCAGACTGAAGTGACTCGTCTGTGCATGCAGAGCATGCCGTACTTGTCTTGGTGATGGAGGCACTAGGATGCCATTCTCGTCCTTGGGCACTGGGAACAAAATGACAGGTAGGTTTAGAAAAGTCTCCAGTAAAGATGAAAGTGGAAAATGCCTAATTTCAAGCTAATGTCCTCCCTCTGCTGACACTGGGGATGCCCCTGAGGCAAGGACTGTAGCTAATTCCATGCTCTGCAGCCCTTGTTTCCTAGGGAAAAGGACCAAAATGTTTACCAGGGCCGTGAGCCTGGCAGGGGAGAGTATCTGTGTGTGGCTGGGAAAGGACACTCTGAGATCTCTAGGGCCTAGTGAAGCAAGGCCGGAGGCTGGGGGTCACTGAAAAGGTAACCCTGGCCATAGTTTGGATATAGTCATTTGTCTTTGTAGGGTCTGACTGATGGGAAAAGCAGACAAAAGCCTTTGTGAAGCTCTGCTTGCCATATGTAGCTGTGCAAGACTACTATGGAGGCTGGCCTATTTAGCCACCATGTCTGCAGGAGGCTTTTGGTTCCTTCAGTTTATAAATCAACATGGTCTGAACACAAGGAAAAACTTCTTTACTATGAGGGTGACTGAGCACTGGCACAGGCTGTCCGGAGTGGTTATGGAGTCTCCCTCCTTGGAGGTATTCAAAAGCCATCTGGACACAATCCTGGGCAATGGGCTCTAGGTGACCTTGCTTGAGAAGGGGGATTGGACTAGATGATCTCCAGAGGTCCTTTCCAACCTCAACCATTCTGTGATGGTGACTCCTTTCCAGAGGAGAGGGAAGCAGTGGACTAATTATAGGAACCAATGTCTAAAGTGTATGGGTGTTTGTCCATGACGGGATCAGTGAACATCTTCTCCCCCTCTCTATGCTGCATCCTGAGCAATAGGGCTTTTGAAAGTCCCTACTGGGAAATCTTGGGAGGAAACAGAAACATGAAAAGCAGAGATGATTAAAAGGTGCCAAGGAGGTATATGATGACGGTTGCCTGCCAGCTGTAAGGCAGCCCACTTTATTCAGTGAAGCAGAACTAGTGTGCCGAAAGGTGTGACATTCCTTGCATGTACTGAGTCGTGATGGGAATTTGGGTCTAGTCAAAGCAAGATCTAGTGGTGTAATAGTCAGGAGGCAAAGTGTATGTGTAGGTGAGACTAAAACCACATCACCCAAGCAAGACCACACTTGAGTGGTTTGGCACATTTTCTCACAGAGCTGTTGGCTTTTCTGCCCAGAGAGAGCTCTAGGGGTTGTGACACCTTTCCCAAGAAACCTGTGCTGGGTTGAGATTAAGGTGAGAGGGCAAATTAGAAAGTTTTTCCACACGGGAAAGAGGGCTTTTCACGTTTACAAATCACAGGTGGTTCTCCAGGGCTGCCCACGATTTATTATTTCCACATTGTGTGAGTGGGGGGCTCTCAGCCCACCCACACACGACCTTCTTTCCTATAACAAACAGAGCGACACAAAACATGAGTGAGTCCCACATGTTCATACTCAGCTGGCTTCTTCCTTACCTCTCTGATCAGTACTGGCCATCTCCTGCTCGCCTCCATTTTCAGCTGAAGGAGTGTTTGGTGGAAAAGTACTGCAACATTTGGGGACATTTATGTGCTTTTGCAGAGAATTGTGACACAGTGGGAGAATGGAGTTCTGTCCCCCATCCAAATGAATCTTTATCCTATCTTTGCTTCTTATAAAAGGGGTTTTCCTGCCAGTCTTGTTTCTGGAGGTTTTAGGGTGAACATTTAGAGTATTTTTCCCTGCTGTCTCACTTTGCTTTTGGGACCCTCTTAAAGGCCCAGTATTTCATTTGGCAAGGTCCTACTGCATGGATATAGGCCCTGCTGTTCAAGGAGAATCTGGAGCTTGGTTGCCCCATTCTGTTTCATGTCAGTATTTTGCATTTGGGGCTTTCACGTGTTCTCACCTGAACTTCTGGCCTACCCTGGCTGCATGTGAACACGGACGTGACTGCTGCTTCTAGATGATATTTTTCATTAAGCCACTTGAGAGTGAAGAACTTTGTTTCCTGTTTAGAGCTCTGCAGAGCTCAGCCCAGCCGTTCCCCTGCTATGGGTTTTGGAAAGAAGCACCATTTACGTGCTTCCGAGCACTCTGAAGGCATCTCAGTTCACATCTGCATAGGTGGGTACAGATAGATCTGCCTGTTCCTGCCTGCATTCTGCCTGATTAGGGTTGGAGGTGCTGGCCATATCCAGCACTGTGCAAAAGGGTGGATTAGCACAAAGGGTGGATTAGCACAAGCCTGATTTCAGCCTACCAAGCTATGCAGCTTCTGCTGGGCATCCAAATAGCAGAGGTCAGGCCTATGTTGGTATGCATGTGTCCTAAATAAAGTCACTAATATAATAATCATAAAATAAGTAAGTCTGAAGTTCTTACACTCTAGTCTACAGAGATGATTGATTGGTCTTTTCTTGTGTGACTAGCGATAGGCCAGGCACAAAGTTTGGGTTCCCGCTCTGCATGTCTTGAAGGCAGTTGCAAAGTTGTACTGGTCTAGCAAAAGAGGTAAGATGGTTACATTTGAATCTTTGCATGTGGATGCTCCTCTACCTGTTTAAACCTGGATCGGATCTGCCTAGTTTACATCAACACATTTAAAGAAAGCACTAATCCTGCATAGCCAATGTGAAGTGTGTATGCATGAGTTAAAGCAGAATTTGCGATAGCTTATCCAGAGGGGTTTTCTGAGTGCTGCGTAAGGTAACTGGTGTAATAGAGCTAAGCAGAAAAGCTGGAAAGGTGTCTAGCTCTGGAATTTTATACACACCAAGTATTTCCAGATAACATATTTCTAAGGCCTAATACAATATATTGAAATGCCTTGTGTGATCTCTTCTAAAAAGGGGGAGGCTCTTGTTTCTCAGAGCTGCTGTCGAGGGGTAGTACTCCATAATCTTACCATCAAAACCTCTCCATCTTCTGTTTTATTACCTTCCTATAAATTATTGCTGCTGTGAGGTAGTGACAACTTCTGTTCTCCTTCAGACCCCAGGAAAAAATTCGGTGGAATTTCATAGAGCATCTGATGAACCTTTGGGTGTTGACAAAACCTAACTAAAAATGGGCCTCCTTCCTGCTCTGACAGTGAAGAGGAACATTTAAAATATTTTATAGGAATCATCCTATAGGTGATTCTAAGACACTTTTATACAACCCATCAATTTAATTCAATTTCATCCTAAAGGATATTTCTATGTAAGAGAGTGCTGCCGATGCTGAAATAGGGATAGGGTGTTTTGGAATTGGAGGAAGTCCTTTAGTATATAAAAATCCTATTAAACCTTTGCGCACATCTCTTAGCAAGCAAAAAGTCCAGGCCCCAAGACCTGAAACAGCATTCTGTTGTAGGGGGAAGGATATTATATTCAATAAATCATATGGAACTGTTTATCAGCAATCACTTCTTTAACTTTTCCACAGTCTTCAGTTTCAAAGCACATTTTGAAGTAACCGAAGTTTGTGCAGAGCAGTTTATTTAAAAAAATTATTTTAGGAAAATTACCTCAGGGTTGATTGTGTATTTATGAAGGATTTCTCTTTTCTTCTTTTTTTTAATATTAACGTAATGTAAGAAAATTACTTTATTAAGAACAGTGGAAAATGTGTAAAGAATCAGAAAAGGTTTTGTGGCAGACAGTCTCCAGTGGGAAAGGTTTTGCCTGTCATGCAGTCACAAATGACAGTCAGTGGAAAGACTCTGATTTCAATAGGCTTTGAATCAGGCCCTTTGCCACTGTGGGACTGCTCACTGTGGGACCTTGAGTTATTTCTGGTTATGTCTATATCCTCCTCAGTGAATGTATTTAGATTCTCTTTTGTATTGTTTTTCTCCCCTGCTATTGTCAACGATTATTTTTATTAGCCCATTTGAGTCCTAGCTCATCCTCCTCACTTGGTGCCTTCTCCTTAACCTGAATCCAGCCTTGATTTTCAGTTAAAAATCAATTTAAAATGCACAGAACTAAAACAAACAAACAGATGTTTTTTATCCTCCATCAGTCTTTGCATGATCTCTTGAAAATCTGCACTGGCCACTTTGTGTTGCTGACACTCTCCGTTTCTGGAGCAATTACAGTCTGCTGCAGCTTAATTATATCATCTTTCAATATGCAACACAGCATGCTGTGTGTTCTTCTAGTGCTTCTAGCGATGACTTAGTGATTGCATTTTCTAAATGATGAAATAAATCTGATTTTCAGTATGCAGTCCGCAGTTTGCAGTCAACTGGATTATGACTTTTTCCAGTGCAGTGAAGTCTCTTTATGATGAGATCACAGGTTGAAGTAGGACTAGCTTTTTGCGGTAGATTGTTGTGGGCTTTGTGAATTTTTTTCATGAAACTTGGTGTTTTCCAGATACTTTGTATCTGTCTGAACCACGAGGGTAGTCCATAGGCTTGGTTTGGGGTCTCCAGCTGTGAGGTCAAGCATGAGCAGAAGACTGCATGAGCTGTACTGGCAAGGGCCACATTTCCAGAAGGTCAGCCTCATATCATGGGCTCAGGAAAGAGGTCTGTGAAATCGGCTGGTTGTCCTCGGAGCTGGGAAAGGAGCAGGCAATAGATGTCTGCTGTGGTCGGTGCATATGCAGGAAGGCTGGAGCTTCAAGAGTGCGTCCCAGTTATTGCACATGCACAGTGAAGGCATTGCAGCTCTGACGCATGAGCCTGCTGGAGCCGTGCTCTGTTGTCTTCCCCTTCATGGTTTGGGTGTGCCACAGAGATGCTTTTTGACATTGGCCACTGGTAATTTTAGATTGAGAATATCAGCTGGATAGTTTTATACCATTATGTAACACTGCACACATGTAGCTTTTAGGGAGAGAGATGTTTAACACAGAAAGTTTTCAGTGTGTGTCTTGCGGCTTAATATCTGCTGCCTGTCATGCCCAAAAAGCAGCCTGCTGCTATGTGTGTTTTAAGGAGCTTTTCTGTTTGTCAGGAATGGTACTAGCCAGGAGTTATGAGCTACTCCCATATGTGGTGACACTCGTGCTAAAACATCTTTGAGAAGGAAAAATATTTGGTGAAAGCAAAGGACTTTCTTTTTTCTCCCTTCTTTTGCTAGAGGTTTGCAAAGAACTGGGATTAGTAACTGAGTCAGGGTCTGGTCCAACCTGCTCTGTGTTAGATGAAACCTCTGACCCCACTTTCACACATAACAAAAAGTAGGTGAGTAGTGGTACTACAACAGTCCATAGGAGCCTTAGTCATGCTGGGATGTCAAGGTGCAGTTTGGATTTCTTACAGGAAGAAAGAGTCCTTTCCCGGGCATCCGGGACTGATGAAAGGGAAGTCATTTGCAGTCACTTGGAATGGATTGGGTAGACAAAATAGGAGTGTTTGAATAAAGTAGTAGCCATAGCTGTTGTGTAGACCATAAACAATGGTTTATTGACAGTAAACTCTTGCTCTTAGGGTAGAATGTCTTGAATCATTTATTTCCTGAAAGACTCAGGCAGATGGCTTTGGTCACTCACACATGTTTTGTACTTTATCACAAATCAAAACATCCTGATTTCCAGTTTCTGGAATGCATTACTTGTCTGTGCTTTCTCTGTTTGAATAAAAGGTGGCAATCACCTCGGCTGTGCACTCATCAAAGCTGTTTCTAGGTAGCATCTAAGAGTTAAGAACAAGCTGTAGATTGATGAGACTAGAATTTGTGCAGCAGTAAAGACCCTTGGACTGAGCTTGACAAAAGGGAGTGTGCTGTTGGATAGCTCTTCAGGCCCTTTCTGCTTAGACTTCTATATAATTACTGTGAAGGAAGAGAATGTGTCATGTCTCTCAGGCAGGAGCCTGACAGTCTCTCACATGGCTTAGTTTAGCCTCCATGGTTTGAGGAGCTGCCCCGAAGGTTTCCATTGCGTTACACCACTGCAAAGGGGATCCAGCCTGAGTATGTGAGCAGTGGGCTTGTCGGGGTGTGCTGGTAGTTATGCGCCTCTGCATCAGCTGGGTGAGCACAGAAAGGTAGCCTGGTGACAGTGTGCTACTGGTCGGTGCTGAACCATCCTGTGAGATGGGGTCTTTGCTGCGGTCTAGAAACTGCTGCTCAGGTTCAAGAAGGCCACTGCTGGGTCAGATGAGTTCTGATAAATTTTCAGTCTGGCTGTTCCCTTACATAAGCCCCAAAGTTTGAAGCAAAAACATCAGACAAGCCATAGGGTGTATACTGGATAGCAGGGACTGGTCAGACTGCTGCAGGACAGAGTGTCGGCTGGTATCCACTGCCTCTTCAGCGCAGCTACAACACCTAGCCCCATCTTGGAATAACCCCTGTACCGTCTTATCAAAGGCAGTTTTCACCTGCATCTTCATCTGCAGGAGACATTAGGGAAACCATTAGCTACCAGAGAGACAAGTCTTCCTCTGCTCATATTTTGTGATGGGCCTAGTAGCAGACCCCGAAGTTGCAATGATAATCAGACAGGGACTTGTTGGGAGGACATTTTATTTGCCTCATCCTCAGCAACTGGAGACAGGATGAGGGAAATTAGGTTAAACTTGACTTTCTCACTGAATCTCAGCAGAAGGGGTGAGTTACAGGCTGATTCTGCCTGCATCTTGTAATAACTGGCAAAAAACATGAGAGAATCCACCGCACTTCCCTTTTTCACTAGCCATATGTTCGTTAGCCTAAATGTAGCCTAAATCCAGGGCTAAATGAGCAATGATAGCAACAACACTTGTTTCATATCTTTTTTTTTCCCTGCTGTATGTTGAAGTGAATTGCTGCTTTTCTAGCTGGTCTATTAATAGATGTGTCGGTAAGGTAGGTAGATCCATTCTCTGGACAGTAGGGTAGAATATCTGTAGCTAGAGCATTTGTTAAGGGTCATTTGGTCCTGAGGCTACACGGAGACATCTTGTTCTGGCTGAAGATGAGCTTGCTGAAGAGGTTACTGTCTTCCAGCCACCTCCTCCTGATCTCCACCTGCTCCAACCTCAGATCTACGAGAGGTGCATAGGTACTCACTCCCAACTCTGGTGCTGTCAAAACAAGTCAGAAAAGGTCCTTCTACTAGAAGCAGTTAGGGGAACTGGTCGTTTTGACAGTGTCGCTTTATAAGTAATTGCATAATCAGTTATGCTGGCAGATCTGAGAGGAGAGCAGAGCAGTAACCGGGGACGTACTGACAATAAACGTAAGAAAACAGAACTTATCTGCTTTTGCCCAGGCAAGATAGAGTTCACCCCTGTCGTGTTGACACATGCGAAATGAGTTCATGCATTCTCCAATTGACCACAACAGCGAAGGTGATGATTTCTGCCTCGGTTCAGCCACATCTGGGTAAAGCAGGGATTGGAGAGAGGAGGCTGGCTTGCCTCTTCCTCTTTGGAAATAAGTCCCTCCATCTAAGTCTGGCCTGTGGTCCCGAATAGCCCAAAGGCTGGACTGATCACTTCAAAAGTCTTTCTTGCAACTCTCAGCATTCAGAGGACTCAAATCCATGATACTTCCAGATTTCTTTTTGCAGTGAAGGACTTGCTGTGACCTTCTCTCAAGTGCCCTGGCCTCAGGAGTTAAGGATTGCTGAGCACTATTTCAGCTGTATCTGAAGTGGTTTTTGTTTAATGGTCTCCGCTGCTGTTTATATTTTCTAATGCGCTGCGGCTGGCATTTGTTGCCATTAAAACTTCGTTTGTTTGGAGGATCTTTTCAACAAACTGAAATCCAATAAATCACAAGTAAAATATTTATTATTTCAACTGGATAAAAACGGGGGTGGAAGTGGACAAATTTGTATTCCTTCAGCAGCATGTTCAATGGGAGACCACGGGGGCACGTTCGCCACAGGGCTTTGTCCCCAGAAGAACAATTAGTTGGCTGGACAGGACTGTTCAAGTGACAGCTTCAAATTTGGAAGTGGGAATGGAGCAGAAATACTCTGAGTCCTCCAGCTTATTCCTGTCTATCCATGTAGTCACATCCACAGACAGGGGTAGTGAACTCTGGGCTTCTGGATTAAAACTGTCAGAAATACAAGTCTCTAGTGCTCAGGTTGGAAATCCTGGGCTAATAAACTGGTCCCACTTATGTTGGTGGCAAAGCTGCTGTTGTCTGAGGTCAGGATTTCACTCCAGGTCTGTTTTAGTTCACAGACAGTAGTAGGCTCCAAACTCTGCATCCCGCTGTGGGGTATGTTACAATAGCTTGTGGTGGGACAAATGACATGGAGATCTGGAGCAAGATGTGGAAAGTATCATCACGAGCATCATTGCATTGGAGCTGCATAGCTTGTTTATTCACTGAGTAGCAAACTCAAAAATAGGGTGGGATTTGGAGCTGTTTATCCGGTTGTGCATTCAGGCAGTGGCTTTGGCTGAAAGGGCAGAGGGAAATATGGAAAAGGCAGTTTGCGATTTCAACATTTTAAATACAGAATGTGTTGCCTTTTCATTTGGAAATGATATTTCATTTTTAAGCTGACTTTTTTTGTAATACCAGACACACCAAACAATTTTGCTTTTGGATTGACCTGCACAGAATTGATTCTGAAATCTGGCCATGAGACTAAGGAAAAATATGTTCATGATAGAGCTGAAGCCCTGAGAACAGTTGTGAAGGGTGGATCCAAATGTTTAGGAGATGTAGCAGGCTCCAGAATAAATTGGATGTGTATATCTAGTATTTGTATGGAGAATTGGTGTATACACGTAACTATAACAGAACCGATCTTTTCAGTAACAATGATGCCATGCTCCGCATATAAACCAGAGCCTGGCTATAAGCAGCTCCAAAATATTCATGCAGAGAGCTGGTTGCAGAGTTTTACATTAAATCAAACTCCCTCAACCTGTTCTCCTGCACCACGGTTGCTACGTCATGCGCAGTCCCAAAAGCTATCTATCTCCTTCACTATTGATTAAGGCCTCTAGATGCTACTGTAATACCATAATAATGTAGGATCAGAGATAAAATAACTGAAGTCAGTGTCCCATCTGTCAAAAACAGGACGTGCAGCAAACCCTTTCCAGTGAGTCATCTGTTCAGCATTCCCAAGTCTTTGAGACCTCTGCACTCACCAGGGAGCTCTGACATTTTCCAGTGTTATCTTTCTTATTTCAGTTTTGGCACCTTCTTCCTTTTCTCAGCAACATGCTGGTCTGTACTGGGCAAAAACACGTGAAATGAGCAGCAGACATCATCTGTCGCTTCTCCGAAAGGTTACTAGGCTTGAGTATGTTGTTTGGCCGCAGATGGTGGTAACTTCACCGAAACAACAACAGCAGCAAAAAACACAGTGAAGCAATTGTTAACTGGATGGGGTTTTAAATGAGGGGTCCATTTGTTGAAAGGCAAGAGTAATCCTTATTCATCCTGACTTTTGGGATGACTAAACTCGCAAGAAGCAGATTAGAAAATATTATGAAATGCTTTTACTACTCTCGTTTACTGTGAATCAGCAGTAAAGTAATCACCCCCTTGGCAGCATTCCCACTGCGGTCAGCGGAGCCAGCCTTTCACCCCTGGAAGTCACCCTTGGCAGGAGGGGTCCCCATCAGTCTGTGTCCGTCCGTTTTCAGTTCTGTGAGCGGTTGTGAGTCTGCTTACAGCGTTTCATAATACAGGAACAAAGGAGTTATTCAATGAAAATGAAGGAGGGACAGATTTAAAGCAGATGAGGGTAAATACTTGTTACACATTGATGTTGACACCTGGCTTTTTATCATCGGTAGATGTCAAAGTGCTTTACAAGAGTGGTCAGCATCGGTATTTCTGTTTAACAAAGAGACAGAGAAAGGTGATACCACCTGCTCAAGGTCACCAAGCAGATAACAGCAGAGTCAGGGTGGGAGATATCCCCCTGCACTAGCGAGTGGCTTATAGTAAAAATGAAATTATTTGTATGCTATGGAGCTCATTGCTCCAGGTAGGCATGACACCAAAATTGAGTGGAGGTCTATCTCCATGCCGGGCCTGAAGCCCTACTTTCATCAGCTGCATTCAGGGACACTTTCATTGAGGCACTAAGGAGTGCAGTCAGCAAAACTGAAGATGACAGGGCTGTCCGCCCTCTCAGATAGCATGTCCTCCCATAGCCATGAACAGTCATGCAGTACTGTTCCTGATCTTTTCTTTAAGAGAGGCCATTTGGAATGAACAACCTTATCCCAAGCAGGTCCTGACAGCTTGTGTGAAGAGGCTGGGTTGGTGTGTTGGACTGTGCCTGTGCTCTCTCGTTACCCTCAGCTGGCATGATGCATAGATGACACTGTCTCTTGTCACGTGTGTATGACCTACTCAGCCCACATCACCTTTCATGTTAAGGCCACCCAACCTTCAAGCTAAGTCAGTTAAAATATCTACCCTTTCCAGGAGGGACAGAGCAGATATTGCCCGGTGTCAGATGCCGAAGTTGGGAGGATAGCTTCTCCTGATGGCGGTGGAAAGAAAGAAGTTTGTGCAAAGGCCTCCTCTGCTCCTAGAAAAACAAACAAGTCCACATGTGCCTCCTGAGCTCAGTCCATTTCCTTGCTCCATCTACAGCAAAGCCAGTTCTGCCATACTTGGGCTTTCAGCAAGTCCGCTTAGCTCTGGGTAGCCGAACAAGGCAGACATTTCTTTCAAGCCCAGCTTCCCATGGGGCTCATCCTGAACCTTCACTGACCTGCTCTTCTGCAGTGAGAGTGAGGTTTGTTCTCCAGATTAGCTCCTGTCCCTCCTTTAACAGCTCTTCAGATAGTATAAGCTCCCAGCAGCCCATTAACCCTTTCCAGCCTCACATGGATTTACGTGTGTGTTTTTTAGTGGCATAATTCTTGGCAAGAGAGGTGCCCTTAATATTGCGACTGGACCCACGTGCATGTCTGTTGTTCATCATGCATAGATGAGATGGACTACCCTGAAATGCAGATTGATTGCCGTACTGTTTCCAGCAGTCCTCAAGCAAAAGAAGCTGCTTGAACTTTCCCTCAAAGGTGCTTCTGCCTCTTGCAGTGATTTTAAAATCTTGGGTTTCTACCTTGCTGGAAACCTTTTCAAGATGATTAATTCTGTAATGACATATTTAGTGTCTTCCCCAGGGGAGTGGAAGAGCAGGGGGAAGGAGGAAAGAAAGGGGACAGGGAGAAGGAACTTTTCAAAACTAACTCCATGTGCAGCAGTAAAATGCATGATTGCTGCTTCTCTTCCTCTCTCCTCTGGTTTCCAGCAGATTCCCATGTGCTTTCTGATATTTCATTATGTTTTGTTTTTAATTCTCCTTCGATGCATGTATTGACATGTTTCTTTCCAGTCTGTTTCTGTCCTCCTTTACCCAGTAAAATAATCCCACTGGGGAGGTGCAGGTCCAAATAGAAGATGGAAGGAAGGAAAGCATCTTTCCTTTCCTTGTTACTGTGAGCAAGCTGATTGATAGCATGTGACGATGAGGCAAAGACCCTCTCTGGGGTGGAGATCTTAGCTTCATTCGTAGTAGAAGGGGAGGCAAGAGAGTGCAAGTGAGAATGGAGACTGTGCCTGGAATGTGTGACTAATTGCGGTGCTTGTCTGGCCCTCTTCCCAAAAATCAGGAGGAGAAATGCTCTGACAGGCACTGTTACATCCTACAGGATATTTCAACTGCAGTGTTTTATGATGAAGGAAAAGAACTGTATCTGTCCCACTGCAATTGGGAATTAGAGCTGACTGTGACCAAAGCTGACCTTCTTAACATTGCTGTTGAAATCTGAACCCAGATGCACCTTGCTCCACAATCTTGAAATGACCATTAGGAAAAAAGCAGCAGAAAAATGTGAAAATCCCTCACATCAGCTGGGTTGTCAGTAATAAATCAGAGGGAGTGGAAAAAGCGTTCCTTGTTGGCAGAGATGCTTTCCAATCAGAAGTTGTTGACCACTGTCTTTCACTTCTTGCCGCAGCTGAGTCTGTGCTATTTGCATGGCTTCCCTCTGTCCATTGTCTAGTTTCTCTCCTATCTTACCTTGCAGTTTTAGAGATAGTTGGGAGTCCTCTTAAGATTATCTAATTGGCAGCTATCTGCCACACTTTTCTTTGAGATATCCCGTCTGATCAAGATGAGGCTCTGGACCCTGCAATGTGTGGAAAAACCTGAATTCCTGCATGAGAACTGACTGCCTAAGCTCACCTTCTGAAGGACTTTTCCTCTGATTGCCAGTGAGGTTCAATCTGGTGGCTCCCTGGGGCCAGGCAAAGGACAGCAAATACAGACATCTGGGCTATACCACCACATCCAGTACTGCTATATTCTGTATCTGTTTTCTTTAACCTGATAATCCAGACTATACTGCTAGAAGTTCCTACAATAGTTTGGTTCGAAACAAGAAATTACAAACTAACCCCCCAAGTAAATCAATTTAGCAATAGGAGGATCCTTTCATTTACATGATATGGAAAGCATTCTCCAGAGAGAAGTGTTGGAGGAATGAAAAGAAAGGGAGCAGGAGAACAGGAGGAGACTGGACAGAATCATGAACACTGAGACAAGATGTCAAGAGTGTCATAAATACAGAGGCCAAAGTGGAGGAGAATGGAGAACTGGCCAAGAAAATGTCATCAGTGACCCTTGTGAACATTGTTTTGTTGGAATGGGGAGGATGGAAAACAGCTTGGAGAGGATCCAAGATGCTGGAGACAGGGAATGCACCTGCCTGGCTTATCTTGTCTTTATCCACAGAAGAATCCAGTTCCTCCAGAAGCCTCTGAAATAGATAAAGTAGGTCACAGAAGACCTACCACTGTGAACATTTTAGCAAGGACCTTTTTTTCCCTTAAATTTTAGACAACTTTGAAATCTAACACAGGAGATAAGCCAGCTATCTGAGGGGGTTTTCAGGTTTTTGGTGTCATTATTTGATTCTGTAAATGTGCCCTGTAAAGATAAACAGCCCAAACTTCAAAAAATGGAAATCCAGATTGAGGCAAAAATGGCAGAGGGAACTGACACACACTGTGGGAAGAACAAGATCAAAGGAAAAAGTGGACAAAACTGATGGCAACCGTAATATGCTCTGATAGCTTAGGTGGGTAATGTGTGTGCTTGGAAGGGTCATGAATTTCCTGACTTCCCAGGAGAGTGTGAAGACAACAGCACTCAAAGCTTTCTTTCCTCCAGGATGCATTTTACTCCTCATTGTACTGATGGATCCTTTCCTACTGTGTGTATTTTTTTTTCCACTCAAATTAGCAAAAGTACTGACAACTGGCAGGGCAGCTCAGAACAGCGAGAGATCTTGTGCAAAATTTTTCTTTCTTTACAGGTTGCTGGGACATACTGTAACAGAAGATTACAGATGAAATTGCCTTTTCTCTCAAGGGTAAAGTATTTCCACAGCTGACCCACTATAGTGCATATATCCTGGCAAGTCCTGAAACCAACATTTTTATAGTTCTCTCCAGAGAAACAATTAGTTTGAATATTGGCATAGCTAGCATGCTAACTTTGACTTGTTTGCTGCTAATGAAAGAAGGGCTTGAATGAAAGCAGTGGGTAGGATCATTCATCTCAGTGGCTATATGGTACAGCCTCCTATTACTGGACAAAAGACCCAGACCTCCTGCGGGTGAATCCATATTTCCCCCTGTAGACAATACAGCCCCTCAGTAGACTCTCATAAATTTCAGTGAGAATTAGTTGCAGCAGGATGAGTTCCTGAAGTCATTCCTTAGGGCAAGTCTTCCCTGAATGCATAGCCAGCAGGAATATTTGTTTCATCAACCACAACTCGTCTTGGGATCTTGTGGGCAATGGAGTCATTGTTATTCCATACTTCTCTATTTTTCTTGGGCCTCGACATTTGCTCTACTGTCATCTTGCAAGTGCAGACCTTCAATTTAGGATTGGATTTTAGGGTATGTTATCTGAACTTGGGCTCTGGCTCAGACCCCAGTTCAGAGCTGCCTACCATGTGCATCGCTTACTTTTGTAGGGGAGCTTCTCAGATGGGGATGAAAGGCAAGCTTGGGTACTCTTGGAAGGGATGGCAGAAGACTTAAGTGTCTTTAGAAGCATCCCAGGTTCTTGTCCTTTCAAAATGGACATATGCAGCATAGGCAGACAAGAACGCTTCAACCCAGCTCAGCAGATGTCCTGAAATTGGCTCTTCCTTAGCCTGAAATGGTTGGTTTGAGCCTGAATTGGAGCCTGAATTGGAGCCTGAATTGGTGTGCATGCTTCACATGCAGAAGGCTGCTCTCCAGCCCTGCTATGTAGACACAGCCTTCTCTACCCAGTCAAAAATTAACGTGTTAACTGATACTATGCAAAGCTTGCCCCTTCAAAGTTCATCCCTTCTCCCCAGTGTCTCTATGTCAGATGTCTTTACAGAGTTATGTCCCTCTGAGTGTAGAAACAAAGGTCATTTTGCTTTTGTGGATCAGGACACATATAGCAAGCACATAGCTTCATGGACAGATGATCACTTCGCAAACAACTGTGCTGCTGAAAAGGTATCAGGCTTTTGGCTCTTTTGGGGTAAGAGATCATTGGAATTCTCTTCTGAGTATTTTAAACAGTTGGAGAAAGTGGTGTGATATAAACTCAGTAAGTGAGTCAGTCACATGTAACTGCAACAGATGCCATAAGGCTTCTTGGTTTGTGGGGTCTCTCTTACTGCTTTTCACTGTGCGCAAGTTGCTTACTGGCAAATATCCCTGAACTTCTCAGAAAGCTATGAACAGGCCCATTTCTGCTGCCATCTCTTCTTTGGCAGATGAGGCAATTTGTAGAGAAAGCTTGTGGCTTATCAACAGGAATCAATATAGCTGCTGTAAGCTCTTTCTCCTGGTCTCACATGGAAGGCCTAAGTAATGGTTGAAATATTGTGTCATCATGGGCTTATCTAAAATAACTCTAAGTTGGCCTTGCTTCAAGCAGGAGGTTGGACTAGGTGACCTCCGGGGGTCTCTCCCCACCTACATTTTTCTGTGATTCCAGGAGTGAATGAATGGTAGAGAGCTCAGGACCTCTGCAGCACAGGCTACTTTTGTTTGTGCCTAATGTGAAAAGGCACATTGTGTGCATGCCCAAAAGCTCTGATAGACAAGCTCTGGCAAACCAACTGCAGTGATCTGAGCTTTTACTGTCCTGAGCTATCCGTCTGTGTCTCTGCCAGAAGATATTCTTGTAGCAGCAGGAGGGAAGGTGTGAGCTGGAGCAGCTGTGTATGCTCACATGATTGTTCTTGCAAGCTGCATGCGATGGGTCAGTCGTATTTTAGATCATGGCAGCTGGCTGATTGCTCAGATAATGGGAGATGGAGCTCTAGCTTTTTGCAGCCTAGCTTGGAAAATGAAGCCCAAGTGACTTGAGTTTGACTTGAGTGTGGAGAGGGGATGCTGCAGTCTTCCATACCATCTGAACGGTAAATAAAGTGTCACATTGTCCAGAATCCAAATGCTTACGCTGCCTTCCACCTCTGAATATTAGCTTTGATTTGGCTTTGATTTTTATTGCATGTTTGTCCTCAGCAGCTGTCAGAAAGTTGAAATGCTAGAATTACTGTTGTAATAGATATGTCCTTCCAAACCCTTGCTATGGTTGTGCCCATTGGGAGTTTATGTAACACATTGTGTGGTACAAAAAATATGTAGAGAACATTTTGCGTCCTGGAGATTTCAGCTTGGTTTGACAGCTCAGTGCTGACTCACTGTCAGGACCTGGGTTTCTGCCGTTGTGTTGCTCTGTAGAGGAGCAGTGAGGACTGCTGCCTGGAAGGAGAGCTATCCATGTTGTTACGATGGATGTGAAACCACACCGTTCCTCTCCTGGGTGACTTTTTTCCTTGGCAGTGCAAGTGCCATCGCATTCAGCAGGAGGGCAGCTTAGAGCAAAGGCTGCCTTCCTGTGCCAGGAGATGAGGAAGCAGGGAAGACGGCGAGGTGTTCTCACAATGCCATAGTAAGATGGAGATTTCATTTCTTTTAGTGCTATTTTTATCCAACACTAATTTTATCTAGTTTCCTTATATAACTTTCAGCTGAGTTACAGCTGAATAAACTTTCAGGGAGAGACATTTCTGTAACAGAGCTCCAACTTTCTCCAGACCCTGACTTTCTAAAATCATCCACACAAAGCTTCCAGAGCATTTATGCAATATAGGGCAATTTGTTCACCAAGGAATAGCTAGAAAGAGCTCTGCGCTCCAAGCTCCACAACAGTTGAGTTTGTCCCTCATCCTGGAGGAGGCAAAAATAAATTATTTTGTCCTTGTTGTTTCTGGCAAGAAAATACAACTTTGTGATGGTGATGGAGTAGATTCAGGATGTGAGCTGTGAGGAGGGGGTTGTCTCTTTGTGCTCTAAGCAGCCTTCCACACTCAATTTGATCTTGCTGAGGGTGTAGGATTTCTTATTTTGGGGGGATTTCGGCTTTAAAGGAGGTACAAAATGGCCCTGACTCAGGCCTAACAGGGATTGGCACTTGAAGTGGAGAGGGCTGAACTGAGCTGGGCACTTCCTCGCTCTTCCTCCCAGGACTACCCCTGGCAGCACTTCTGGCCAGCTCTGTGCTGCCTGCCCATGTCTCCTTGAGCTCTGAGCACATGGGCAGCGCGTGGAGGTGGAACGTGTCTCTGTCTGCCTCCCCTCCAGTCAGTTCGATCTCTAGCAGTAGGAAGAAAGGGAGATTTAGCTCTAGTGCCTGCTCCAAGCAGATGGGCTGCCCCAGGCAGCTGCCTGCTCGGCCTTTGCCTGGAGCAGACCTTTGCTTTTGTGAGGGTTAGGGCGTAGCTGAAGCTCGCTGCATTCTGGCTGTGCTCTGTTGTTCGGGGGCCATGCGAGGCAGATCACGAGTTAGGAAAACGTTGAAGCTTTTCTAATGCTCACTAGGGACCAGGTGGTTCCCTGGCTGCTTCAGAGTATGGCCTGGGAAAGGCTACCTTTCCTTTTCCCAATTCTCTTTCCATGTTTGCGTCTGCAGGAGGGAAGTCACTGGAATCACCGGCCAGATGTCTTCTCCAGCCCCTCCCTGTATCTAAATGGGAAATGTTCACTGTGGCATCCGAGAAAAGCCAGTCTGCTGACCAGCCAAGCATGAAGGATGGGGAAAAACAAGGGTGTGAAGACATGGAAATGAAGACTCAATAAACGTAACTTTTAACAGGAAAGGTGGCTGGAAAGGCCATGCATCGTCACCCAACTCCCCTTTCATTGCAAAATGGAGGGGAAGCTGTCCTGGGGGGAGCCATTTGCAAGAAATTGTTTGTTAAACAAACTTTTTTTCTTTTTGCAATTGAGTAAAAAATCAATGTACCGACAATACCTAAGTCTTCCGACTCCATAAACATGGAGGTGTTTTGAGGCTGCTGAAACTGAGTTTCAAACACCTTTTGTATCCCCCATTCCTCATTTCTTTCCACCAACACTCAGGATTAGAGCGTAGGGTTGCCATACACACAGGTCTTGTTGAGCCATCCTGTACTACCTCAGCATGTTTTTACGTGCAAGCTGACGTGCTTGCAGGCTCATGGAACAGTTGTGGAGAATGGGTCCTGCCTTGGGGCACCAGGACAGACGGAGCCACCTCGCAGAGTCCTTCCAGCCCTGTGTTCTGTGACACAGTGAGACTCTGGTCCAAGGTAGTAGCATTCAGCATGTGCAGAAGTGGATGAGATTCACTGTGCCCTGTTGTCCTTGCTGGGGACATTGACTCAGAGGCTTGGCAGGAGGGTCTTCAGTGGCGGTGTTACCTCCATCTGAGTGCAGGACCCTCTGTATGACAACAGTGAGGGGTCAGGGACTGCCTGTGAGCAGCTCTGGACTTTACTCTGAACACTTTTAGTCACAGATCCACCAAAAAGCAGCTGGAAATGCCTTGAGGAGATCGGTTTGTGTAGTCCCTAAGTGAGGTTGATTACCAGTCGTTCCTGACACCTACCTGTCCTTAAAGTCGCCTGTTCTTAAAGACACCTGCCAGTCTCCACTGAGGGAGACTCTATAACCTCATCTCATTTCAGTGCTTCATTATCTTAATGGCTGGTAATAATTTTGTAATATCTGGTCCAAATCTTTATGCAGTGTTTCTTCTCCTACCCACCATGGTCACTAGCCACTCGAAGCCTATTGCCATGTTTCCCCCTCAGCCTTTTCTCCTAGGGTCTAAACAGCCTTTCATATTTTTCTTCAGGTTTTATAGACCTCAGTTCAATCTCTTACACAGAAGGAGGTACCTCCTGCCATGAATGTTCTTGCTGCCTGCATTAACCACCAGAAATATTTTCTGTGAGGTGATAGCTGTATCATAGAACAATATTAGGTTTTAACATGTTTAAAACTGAGAAAAGGTATTAACAAAAATATAAAGCAAAATTGCAAGACTCATGAATTAGAATGTTTTCTAGCTCTCTGTCCTTCTCCAAGAACAGAGGCTGCAGTTGGATGACAGTTCAGGGGCTCTCTTATGCTAAAAGCATATATTTGGCTGACATACTCCGGTAACTAATGACCAGATGCAAAGAATAGTGACGTCAGTGGGAGGCTTTCTTTTGGTTTTTTTAGACTTTGGATGACTCCTAACTATATAGGTAAAATAATAGGCAAGAATAATCAACATTTGCCCCTTCTTGGAAAAGTGTCATCCCAAAGGGGCTGTGATCACATATTTGTTATTGCATCTGACTCTGACACCCTGTAAGGAAAGCCCAGATCATCAGAACACAATGCGGCAGCATTTGCGATCTTGGACGCGGAATTGTTTATTGCACAATGACACACTGCAGCACATCGCTTTTACTAATGATAAGGAAGGGTTTATGCAAGCACACATCTGCACTTGGCTGGGTACAAAGTGGGTTAATAATGTCACGCTCCTGATAAGCCATAAATTTCTCTGAGGCACTAGTTAAACAGGAGAGCCCGTGGTGACTGATTTCTCCTGCACAGCTTGTATTGTTTCCACTGCTCTAAACTTGGTACTCAGCAATGAAATATAACCCTGTAGAATCGTAGGTCCTTTTTCTTCCACTCTGTTTCTACTACACAGTTTCTCCATGTTGATGGTGCTCGGACTCTGCCAAGAATTATTATTTTTTAGTTCCCGTTAAAGATAGGTGACACAAGTTTTCCTATAATCTGGTTGTATGATGTGCACAGTACAGGTCATTGTCCAGTAACCCCTTGAGGGCATGACTTGGTAGGTGCTGATGGACGCAAGCTTGTGCTAGTGCAGAGCTGGAGGTGCTGGGGAGTATGCCGTAAAGACACCCCAGCTGACTGCGTATGAACTGGCCTGCCTGTGGGCGATCCAGCCGTCCATAGCCTAATGCTGTGCCTGAACAAGCAATCCCTTCCCTGATCCGCGCTGCACGGGATTGACATGATGACACTCCATCTGCGTGAGGCTGTGAAGTTGTGCTTGGAGACCGTGTTCCTCTTCGCAAAGGCCCAGGCCTTCGGTATTCTGTCGCGACCTGCAACGCCTCTGGCTGTTGATTTGGACTAGCAGTAGTTAGGACTTCCGCAGCAAACAAAGGCAGCATCAGTTATTTTTCTTGCTGTGGCTGTGCTGGGTTTCTCAGTGGGTGTAATGGAGACTTCGACAGCTCTTGCGTTGTATAATCCAAAGAGGATTTTCTGTTTAATATATCTCTCTGAAGACCAACAGTGATTTCCTCAGGGCCAGAGGTAACAAAGGCTTTCTTGTGCTGTAAGAGCCTTCTAAAATTAGAAGCTGGACACTGTTATTAGATCTTGCCCTGAGAATGTAATGGCAAAATACATATAGTCATTCCCTGGTGTGTCTTTATATCTAGACTATTTCAATATTCTCCAGTTTTCCAGCAATGCTTCATTCCCTTCATACAGGCTCCTTCCTGAGGAATGCTCAGATTTTGCCGGCCCCCTTCCCAGGAGCGCAGGCCTCTGGTCGGGTGTTCAGTGCCCCATCCTCACCTAGAGACCTGGACCATTCGGATTAAAATGGGGCTGTTTATGCAGGCCGCAGGCGTGGCTCTATCAGGGAGTCTGTGGAGCTCTTAGGTGCTCCCTGTACCCCAGGTATATCTCATGGTGCCCACAAGGGCACATTTATCACATAGGTCCCACACATGCACCTGTCTGGCATGGGACTGCCAAGGTACCGAGTACTTCTGTCTTCTGTCTTCATGCCTGATCAGATAAATGGAAAGTTCTGCAAATATTGATATATGTGGATTTTGGCTGCAGGTACTATGAAAGTCAGATATCCTCATTTCCAAGTACTTTCAATTCCCCTGGTCTCCAAGTCTCCTGTTACCTCCCAAATTTTGTAGTATGCCTAAAAAATATCCAGACCTTAAGGCAGAAGGAGATGGGGAACAAACAGCAGTGATGGCCCAAAGTACAGTTTCCCCCTATAAAGTGTGTGTAATTACCCTGTCCTGGGGTAATGGCTAGTCTGACGCAACAGTGATATAACCTGGCTCTAAGCCTTTTCCAGAGTTTTCTTAAGACCCCAAATACAATTCCTGCACAGTGCAAAGAGGAAGCAATCATTTCTGTCTGAATGTGCTATGTCATTTATTGAAGCATGTCTGAGACAGTTACCTCTAGTTGTAGCTTTGGTCTTTGGTGTCTGAGCAGAGTCCCCAGAAGGGTGAGACTTATCTTTTGGGGGGGAAATGCAGCATGAGCAGAATCTGCCACCAGCTGTGTGTGTGGGGGGGGAAATTGAGGCGCTGGGACACTGAATATTGTTGGCAGTATGCGGAGGCGAGGGGTGAACACACACACTGCACATCGGTGCTTTTATTCCTGCAGAAAGCTCAGGAGGGAGTCAGTGGCATGTGCAGCCTGTCCTGCATTTGAAAGGAAAACTTCGAGCGCCTCTGTATGAATTAGGGCAGTCAGAGGGAAACTATCAGCTAAATCTGAGAGCGAACTGAGAGGCACAGAGAGTCCCCCCACGGCTCCCGTTTAGCAGTGTTGTATATTATTTTAAAGGAGCCTTATGCAAGAATTATGTTGCATTCTGAAAGGGGAGATTGTTTTACTTAATTGATGTGGGAAGGTCCTCAAATTACAGCCCTTCCTGCTTATATTATTACATACTAGGGTTCATCCTGCTGCAGCTACCCTGGGCTGTATGGGAAGCAGGATCTATGGCAGATAAACCCACAGCCCGTCTGTTGTTGCAACAGAAGTCTCTTGCCAGAGAGCCTGAGCTATTTCAGACTCGTCATTACAGCTGAATGCAATTAATAGCTACTGGATTGTGCTCTGGAAAAAGTGTGTGGGAGACAGGTCAGAGTGTCCTGGAGTGTAACGCCAGAACAGGTACAGCATCGAGTGGAGGTCGTGGACGTAAGGGATGGCTCAGAACTGGCACTGGACAAAATACTCCCATATACATTCTTCCTAGAAGATTGGATTTTGACTTATTTTTCCTTCACAAAATGATCTGCTTTCCCGGGAAATGGAAGGGAAGGAGGTAAATTTTATCCAGAAAATGGAATGACTCCAACCAAAACTATGACTCTGTTCTTGACCAAAGTGAAATATTTGTGTCCTTAAATTCCCCTGCATGGGAGTTCTAGTCCTGACTCCACATCTCCCTGTTCCTGCCGGTGGCCGGGCCGCCCGGGTGAACTCCCGTCCATTTGTATCGCTGGCACATCACCCGTTTCACTGGGAGGGGAGACCACAGCGTGTCCTGGGAAATGTAGTCCACTGGACTCCTCATCCATTGAGAAAACAGGGCTGTGAAGCGCACACTCACAGCTCCTGTGACTCATGAATGGCCCTTCAGATTTGAAATATAAATATTTTTATTTCACCTCAAAAAATGTTATTTTGAGAGGGAGAAGCAGGAGGTTCTGACCCACTTTCTGACCAGCTGTACTTGGACTTTCAGCAAGGGATGGCAGGGGATAGCACACAGGAATAGTGTCTCAGCTCTCTTGTCCAAGAAATGCCAGATCAAAAAGATTCATAAGGATCCTGGCTGAGAGCAGTCTTGAGAAAGTATTTAACAGAGATTGGAGTTGGAGCTTTATAAATCTCCAGGGACTGTCTCCCACTCACGGTGGTCCTTGGGTGAGGAGCAGAGGCGGTGGGTGCTTCAGTCTCACTCGGCTGGTGACATCCTTCCGTGCACATAGGCTTTTGCACACCAGCTCTGACAAAGGCCACAAGCTGCTTTGCACAGATAAAAATCTTAGGATGTGGTATGGAAATTTAAACATAGTAAAGCGGAGTCGAGCTTTGTGAAGCAGCCAACTCAAGTCAAAGATGCAGCTCTTAGGCCAGCTGTGGCCTCTGCCTGGTTTTCGATCCCGAGAAATGGCGTGTGCCTGACGCCGGGACACCCTGCGGCTTTGGCTGCAGAGTCGTTTCTTTGCTGGGCACATGGCATTTCTCAGGCTGCACTCTGGACAGGCTATGCTATATTTAAATATATTTTGCTGGTGTGGGACTAAAGGGCCTCCAGAGTTGTAACTTCCGAAGGGCTGTTCTGTAGATTCCTTCCTCTTTTTTTTTTCTTTTTTTCTCTTTTTTTTCCTTTTTATTTAAAGGAAACTCTCAATCTTCTTAGGAAATAATCCTTTGTTTATCTCATGAAAAGACCTGTGCTCTCCTGGCCAAAAGTGTGGAAGAGCCAATCGGAAAAAGTGCCACTTGTGCGTTTTGATACAACCAAGCATGTCTTAAATAAACACTTGTTTATTTTTCTGCCTTTCTGTTGAATTGCATCGTTGCCAACAGAGAAGGTAAAAGTATCCAGTTCAAAGAAGGCAGCTGTAAACGTAGGCTGACATCCTGTCATAAATATAGAACCGGCCTCACTACAATGCCCGGCTCGGAAACAATGGGAGCCGAGTTGGGAGAAAGAAATTTGTGAATTAACACGGCCGAGGCAAATGATTAACAACTGATGGAGGAAAAGATCAGTGGGCGAGACGGTCGGCTCTCAGGGTGCTCCTGAGCTGGCCTTCGCCCCCCGGCCAGAGCTGCGTGTCCCTTCCTTGCTCACACGCTGCCCTGGGAGGCATCAGGGATGCGGGAGATCCTGCTGTGCCAACACGCAATGGAGATTTCCCCCTCCCCTCCCTCAGGCTGGGGCAGAGCAGTAGCTTTCGTCTGCCTTTGCCTCTGTCCTGCCTTGCCAGCAGGACACCCAGGCCTGGAGTGAGGACAAGTTTCTGCCCTGGTCTGTGCTAACAAGAGTGTTTGCAATGTTTGGGATTTGCACCAGTGAACCTCAACCAGGAAAGCTGCAGCCAGGCTGGATCCCTGCCATTGTACAGCCCTGGACAAAATCCCTGTGTGCTGGGCTCCATCCTGTGGATGGAATTGTGCTGGAATGGGTGGAGGAGACCCATTTCCACAAGCAAGATGAGAGCTTCAGGCATTTCCAAGACAGAAGCGAGGAGGTTCACCTCAGTCAGGCTTCGCCGTGCAGTCGTGGTGCCCTGGGTTGTTTAGGAACCTTACTGATGCGTTTTATGATACCTGAGAAAACCTCTTATGGCATCTTAGGAACCACACTGTGGCTTTTAGTTGTACTTGGCCCCATCTGGGAGAAGTCACCAGCTACTGCCCCCAGTAAGGAGGAGTAGACTGGGGAAGAGAGGAACCACATGCATCTGCAGCTAGACTTCACATTCACAAAGTGCTTGTGGGGAGGGAAGTGTCAGCCCCAGGTGGTGAAGGGATAAACACAGGCACAGTGACTTGTTCACAGCCCTTTGGGAACTGGTGGCTAAAGTGAGGGTACTCCCATGCGTCAAGGGAAAATCAGCTTGGTGAATCGCTTTTGCAAGTTGGATTCACAGTTTTAAAAAATCTGCAGAGAGAAGCCTAAGTTAGCTTAGCTTCGTACTTGTTTTCCTTTGATTAACTAGAGCTTTTTTATGAGTATCATGTGGAAAATGGCTTTGACTGAGACTGCAGTACTCACTTCACTTGTGTCCTAGGCTACCCTTAGCGCCTGCCCTGAGCCTACAGAGCAGAGTCTGAAACGATAGCAGGTGATCGTCACTAGTTTTTCTTATCTAGCACACACAGCGTGGCATCCAAGAGTTGAAGCACTGGGTTTTCTTCTTTATTTTTCTGTACAGTGCAGGGTGTGCCCCATCTGACCTAAATATTTGTGAAGTTACATCCTTGGGACAGGCTGACAAAAGGTTATAAACTCATTTGTTTTCATCTTTTCCTAAGTCAGGCAAGCTGCACTGAAGCATGACATGTGCCTCACATGGGGTCCCTCACACCTTCCTCTGACGCATCTGGTGCTGGCCACCGTCTGAGACAGGATATTGGGCTAGGCAGGCCATGGATCTGGTCCACACTAGCAGTTCCTGCTTCCTTACCCAGGGAGGTTATGGCTGGTGCTACCTCGTCATCTTCTGTAAGCGCAGAGACCAGGGACTCTGGAGGTACCATTTGGGCTAAAAAGCAAATAGCATCACAGGAGATCAGATGTCAGTTCTGCGTTAGGGAGGCTGCTTACGCTCAGGAGTTTGATCCTCAGTTTAGTGAACAGAGTGAAGCAGCCCAGGTCCGTAGTGATTGGGATCTTCCACTGAAGTCAGTGCCGTCAGGCTGCTTTGTACGTGAGCCTCTAGCTGTACTCTACTGATCTTTGCAAGAAAATGGGAAAGAGTAATTTCGAAGGTTAGTGGAAGGAGACTAGGCAGCTTAATTCCAGGGGTGAAGTGTGTGGACAAAACAACACCAGTCTATACCGTATCCCCAGAATTGTTGAACACCTTATGCATTTGATTGTGGTTGTGGAGCTGTTATTGCTTGTAGGAACAGAAAGGAGAGAGGTGTGTTCTCAGTGCTTAATTGTAGGAGAGAAAGGAAGGGATTTCTCCATTCCAGCCTCGGCTTTACATTGGACAAATTCCCCAGGCACTTCAAGAGCCTTTCCTAACGTTGGTGCCAGCTGTGCACACATCTGGGCTCCCCTGGGTGCAAGGTTGGTCCTGCCTGTGCTAAAACCTCTGTGTGTGTCGCAGCCCCAGGTGCTGCCTGAGGAACATTATTATACCAGGAGCCAGTGCTACGTTACAGAGCTCCTGCAGAAAACAGCGAGCGTCTTGTCCTTTGCAGGATATTTTTGTTTTTAGGCTGCAGCGTCTCTGTGCTCTGCTACGTTCGTGCAGCACTCCCTGAGCATACTTAGAGAGCTCATTCATGCCACCCTATCAAGCAATCTCTCTTCCCCAAAAGCTGAACAAGTCTGCAGCCAACAGTTTCAAAGTGAGCACACAGCTTCCATTAAACCTCCTGGGCATGCTGGACGTTGGAGTGCCTGCTCCTGGACAGCATGTTCCCCTGATTTGTATGATGTCCGTGTGTAGAGGCTTGGGGTGAGTTAGAGGCAAGATGTTGAGACGGAGTTCTACAGACCTGTCAGCTGGTGGGTGGAAGAGAGCGATCCCAAAGTATTCCTGGGAGTGACATAGGAATTACTGCAGGATGGAGTCAGTGCGGTCCAAAAAAAGGAACTTTGTGCAGGGTGCGAGGCTGGTACTGCCTGTGCTAAACCTGGTGATTTGCAATGTGTAACTAGCAACATTGTGAGCCTAATCCTACTGTTTGCGTATGCTCTGTTATCAGAGCCTCTCAGATGTTTTCCATCAACTATTCCTTAACCCTTTGCAGATACAGACAAACCCTGTGATGGAACCAAGAGCCACGTCAGAGACTAGTGAAGTCTTCCTTCTCTTTCCTGAGAGGCTTTTGGCAATGCCCCCCCCCAAAAAATAAATGGAAATTATTCAAAAAGAAATAACAATCATTGCTCCCTTCCTCCTACCCCGTGGGATACTTAAGTGAGCCAAGGACCAAGATGTCTGTGGAGTGGAGTGATTTGAAACAGTCTGTATGATAGGATTAGATTGCAAAATCAGAGGTGAGGTTAGGATCAAAGGTGACTTTGGTTTAGAAAATTGACCAAGTGATTCAGTGGCTTCAGTGCCATTTGGAAGACTGAGCAGGCCTTTTGGGGTGGCTTAGACAAAGACATTCAGGTGCCTGCATATGCTCGTGTTCTTAGGCAGATCAGAGAGAGCTGGGTGCCTGACTAGTGTGGGGGCCTTTCCCTATCTGGCCCACAAAGACTCACTCAAAACCAGTGTGATCTAAGGTCTCTGGTCCTTGTCCCAGTGTTTGACCACTCTGAAGGTGACAGTTTTTTTCCTTGTATCTAATCTGGATTTCCCTTGCTGCAGTTTGTCCCTTTGCTGTGCATCTCTGGAGACCGGGCTCCTTCTCCTCTGGTGCCATCTGCTCTGTGATGGAAGCCTGCGTGCAGATGCCCCACCGCTGTCCTTTCCCAGGCTGAACGAACCCATCCCCTCGGCTTCTGCTCGTATGACACGTGCTCGGGCCCCCCGACCATCTTGGTGGACACAGCTGGGCTCCCTCCCCTTAGTCAGCAGCTTGTCCTGGGGAGCCCAAAGTGGACACGGTGTCTAGATTTGGGTTCACCAGTGCTGAATACAGGGGAAGAATAACTCCCTTCGACCTCTTGGCTACGCTCGTGCTGTGGCAGCCCGGTATGGAGCTGGCCTTTGTCCCCAGAAGGGCAGGCTGCTACGATTCGGCTTGCCGTCATGTCATAAATACCCTGCTCTCCCACTGGCAGGAAGATCTACAAAATGTCCCTGTCTGATCTGTCATGAGACTATGTAGGCAATGAGGCCAGATAAGAACCTGAGCAATCCTTACAGCTTTTATTTTCTGGATAGCCCCATCTTGCATCCAGTTTTTGATTGACATTCGTCAAAACCTTGCTTTTAGTATTTATAAGCTCACAGCAAAAGCAAAAATGTGTCTGCTCAGTTAAATCATTTCGCCAGGATCTTCTGTTCCCTGAACACTGGTTCAGGTCTCTGGGCAATACAAAGCTGTGGGAGAGGTTTCAAGAGAAACTGCGTCCTTCAGATACAGTCTTAGTTCACTGATCTCAGAACAGAGACTGTTCCTGACCACTTTGATTCCTGTTGTTCGCTGTAGTTGCAAATGCATAAACAGGAGTGCAGCTACAGCAAGGACTGAATAGGCTAGAAAAACTCCTGCATAAGAATTTTCCACCCCAAAGAACCTGACTGTTAATTGCTTGAAAAATACATTATTTGCTTTGACTAGGGAAAAAAGAAAAAAAAAAAGAAGCTGATTGCTTGGAAGAAGAGGTGGCAATGGGGAATGCCAAAGCGTTGCAGTTATGTCCTGAATCTACAGCCAGATCCTCAGCTGCTGAGCACCAGTGTAACTAGTGGCTCGTGGCAAGTGATGTCCTGGGGTCGCATCGGACACTGGGCAGCCCAGCTCTCCAGTGAAGGGCAGAAGCACAGACAGCTATTTTGCTCTCCACTTAGAAAGGTCCATTTTAGGGTTGTCCCAAGGGAGCTCCTGTCTTTTCTTCTGCTTCTGCCTATCTGCTCTGCTCTAGTTCTGTGCCTGGTAGAGACAGGGGTCTTCCCTTGCTCTTTGGCCGCAGCCCTGTGTGTGCTGCCAGCCGTGCTGTGCCACCACATCTGGCAGCGCCCCAGACGGGTGCCTCACCACCCATCCCTACCAGTACCGCAGAGCCCACGGTCCCATCAGGGCCGTGCTGCGACCTCAGATCCCCTATGCCAGCAGCGGGGTGAGGTGATGTGTGTGAACCGAGGTCACCAGGTGGCTTTCAGCCGAAGCCCTGAACTTTTGCACCACGCTAAGGGGCAGGTGGACAATTTGGGGGTTGCGAGAAGCCTGAGAATACAGCGGCATTCCTGTATCCAGACTAGGTGGGGCAGCGGCAAGGGGATATTAGCTCTCCCTCGCAGTCAGTGTCTGAAACTTCCTTGTATTGTTTGTCCAATGCTAGGAGTTTCCCCCCCACACTAAAAATAGCTTTTTGTTTGTAAGTTCACTTTGCATTCAAGCTTCCTCTCTGGGTTTTCTCAAGAGGCTCCTTGATATCTTTAAATTTACTTTATCCACAGGAACAAAAGGCTGCAAAATTCTCACTGCATGAAGATGGGGAGGTTTCCCCTCCGAAGGAGGGGGAGGGTAGTTTTTAATATCTTTTTGTGTTTAGCGCAGGTTTGACTGGTGAGAGCAAACATCGTGTTCAGCCTTTGTTCCGTTTCCCCAGTAAGAGCAGCGAGGGAATGCAGTGTCCTCCTGGGATCACAGGGAAGAGTTGGCAGCGATACCATGCAGCTAAAAAATGTTCTTAAAAATAATCGAGCAACCACCAAGCAGCAGCAATCACTGTGCCTCTTAGCTCTAGCCCTTGGCAGCTGTTATCTGCACCAGATGTTGTCTTAAGTAAAAGGGAGATGCTGTGCTCTGGGGCAGAGGGATATATATTTTTTCTGACATTATCGTTCCATTGTTTTTTTTTTTAATAATGCCTTGTAGAATGTTAATAAATAGCTGTTTATTTTGACAGCGGTGTCAAGAGCATGCTAATGTGTTATGGTTTTTACTGCGGACACTTAGGACACATAAAGGGAGTTTGTGTTCCTGGTTCCAGGCAAGCAGGAGCATTTTGCTAACAGTGGATCCTGTCCAGGGAATGTGCATTACATATGGGCGTTTGTATCTCGGTCTGTCTGTGAGAGTTCATTTGGTTGATGAAAGATTGTTTGCTAGCACTCTTGGAGCTGGCAGGATGGTATTTATACCATTGTCAACTCTGATTAAAAGTTTCAGATGTTACAAAAGCGCTCAGCTTAGATCAGAAAAAAAACCCCAATTAATTAAATCTAAATTTCTTCTAAACAGATTTGCATTCAAAAGTGATCTGCCTTGTAGGCCTTTGATTCTGGACTGGTCTACTTTGTTTCTATTGCAGTGACTTCAGTCTGAAACCAGGCAATTAGGTACTGGGTAGCAGTCCAACCGTGGCAGTGTGGAGCTTCGCATGGCTTGGAAACTCATCCAATACATTGGGTGAGGCAGCACATGCAGTAGCTGCTGCTGGTATATGGCAGCGTAGGTGCTTCCTGCAGGTAGATCCCAAAACTCTTCTCAGGTCCTGGTTGTAAGTGTAAAATCACAGGGCTAGGAGAGCCCTCCTAAAATGTCATCCCCTCCTTCTTCATAGCTATGAGCTAGATCAGCTCTACCCACATCCGTCCTGGTTCACCGCTGGTGAGGGGCTCCACCGCTGCCTACCCAGGCTGTCACAATACTTTCCTATCCCCACTGGGTAGAAAGTTTCCTCTGAGGCATGATCAGAGCCCTTCTGGCTTCGATTTACTTATCCAAGCTGTGGTGGACATGATGATGCTGCACCATGTGTGAAGTGCTGCACACTGGTCTTCTGGAAGTGTTAGGCCTCTTTGCAGCGCCTGTAGCTAGCGAGCAGTGCAGCGCGACCACTTCTGGGATGCAACACCTCTATTTCGGTATATATAATATCATACACGGGAAGGGAAATTAGTCAGATTTGTGAAACAGAGCCCTTTATTCTCGCAAAAAAAATTAATGAAGATGTGTGAATACCAGCTTCTTGTTAAAGGACTTTATTCTCCAATTGACCCTCCTACGGGAGGAAGTGCACTTGTATGGTTGAATCATTTTTGCCAGTCTGAGGACATGCCCCAAAGTTACCATGCATTATAGCGATAGGAAAGGCTGCATTTCTCTGCCTCTGTAACGTATTGTGCATTGAAACGATACTTCCTCTGGAGCCGTCGGGGCACTGAGTCACGCAGCCCGTCTTAGCGACAAGTGGGCATGTTACATGTGCAATGCTAGAGCTCATACGTGTGAGAATGTTTCTTAAGGCAGCATCTGAATTTATGTAGTGTTAGTAAGAGGTGGATGGATTTTCCACTAGTAACAACTATAATAAAATCAGATTACAACTGAAACGAAATGCTAAATTGAATCATAAAAATGAAATAAAATGAAGTGCTGGTGGACTCCCATCTAAATCAGATTCAATTAAAGAAACTGTTGAGGCCAAAATTACGCTTGAAGCAATTGTGGAGGACAGGCCTGTAATGTCATCTCTGAGTCACCATTCGAATGAATTACTGGCCCTTGGAGGGAACAAATTCTCCTTGAATTCGCACAAAGGAACTGCTTTTCTAGTTGGCTTCTCTGAGTTATTCTCCCCTTCTACATGCACGATCTCCCTGTGCTCGTGGTTATTTTGGGCTGTTTGGGGCCAGCACGAGGCTGCGGATGGGGAGGGTGTGGAGCAGCGCCGGCGAGATCGCTGGAGTCTTTCCGGCGCCGGGGAGGCCTAGGTGCTCTGCAGGCCTCCAGCACGGGGAGGGAATACAGCGTTTTTTACCCCAGATAATCACAGAAGAAAGGGTGCTGCAAGGGCAAGCGGCCTTCAATCCACCTGGCACGGGGGCTTAGGGATGGGGCATCTTGGCACAGGCTGCAATTCCTGCTGAATGCATATTTGCCCCAGCTCCAAAGCCACTATCTGTGCAACCTTCACTCCGTGTTTTCTTCTCTTTTTTTTATTGGGCAGGACCTGAATTTTCTTAATCAGGACTCCGTGTTGCCCACTGTATCCCTGAGCTCTGATGGTTACACCATGCACTCTTCTTTTGATCTCAGATTTGTTTTTTAATCTCCCTATGCCTTGGTGATCACATCTCTGTGACAGATGTGTTACTTATGGCCTGTATTTTACGTGTGCCCTTCTGAAGTCTAGACCCTAACTGTGCCTTGAAGTGAGTGATCTCGGGCTTCCAGAGGAGTAGAGCCTTATTGAGGTAATAATTTTAAAATATTAATTTTGATTCAAATAGGACTTTGCCAAAACTTTTTAAAGTGGTGTAATTTGACATTTCCTTGCAGTTATAATTCATCTTTGTAAAATGTCTGGTTAGGAGTTTTCTGATTGGGTTTTTTTAATCAGAAAATGGTAATCTAGGATAACCTGCTTCTGTTTGTGTGCACAAGGGTCAGTTTTGGTACATCTCCCAATGTTGAAAATGTGTCCAAATGGTTTCAGAAATGGAAAACATGAGGTCTGGATAATATATATATGTTTAATTTTATGTTGCTTCACTGTTGTCTTCAGCATTAAAAACAGAATGAACATTTCGATTGACCCCTGTCATTTCCCCGCCTGAGATGATCCTTTGCAAGGATTTTGAAACCCTGCTTTTCTCTTCTGTTTCAGGGTAGCGGAGTGCTCCTCTGGCTCCTGTCTTGTGTGAGTACATAGCTGTACTGAAGTCTTCCAACAATTCAACTTGAGTCCCGGTTTCATGGGGTAAGTCTCTCATTTTAGAGATGAGTCATACAGCTGCTTTGCCATTTGCCATAACCTTTTTCCTTGTTCTTCTGGCTGTGAGAGGCACAGCAGTTCTGCACAGTTTCAGCCATTTTTTATCCTTGGAAATCAACACTCGCCCCTCTCTCTGGTGGAAAATGCTTCCTTTTCCTTTTAGCCAGATTCTTTGTCATGAAGCCTAAAATTGGTTCTGATGAAACTAATCTGGGGGGAGGCCATGGGGGCAAATGCAGGAAAGATTAAAAAGGCTGAAATGTGAAGTACTGTGGTGTCCTGGCTCTACCTGCCCCAGGAAGTCTTCAACAACTGTTGAGTTACCAAAGAATGAATGCCGATGTATAGAAAATAGCAGTGCACTTACAAATAGAAGCTGTTTGAGGGCAGGGACAGAAGGGAAGGGAAAAGAAGATGGACATGAAACCACTCGTGTAAAAGACCCTGCTAATCTAGACACACTTGAATTTAGCCAGCCATTTCCATGGCGGTAGCTTTTTTCCAGAGAGCCACAACTCTCTGTGTAACCTGAGCGACAGATGCCAATTGAAGTGATTATTTCCTCTGGAGGAAATCATTTACTTTCTGCAAGGGCTTGGGTATATTCTTCCCTGCGCTGTATGCCAGCACGTGCTAACAGTTAAAGCGGTGGAGGATGCAAAGACTTTCTGGGCAGGAATCCTTCCCCATCTGCACTCGCCGTCCTGAGAGATGGTACAGCTTGCTACAAAACAGTCAGCAACTGCGGGTGCATATGAGCTTAACTGAGGGGAAAAGCATCTCTCTTGGACTCGGATCTTGCAAAGGGGATTCAGCGCTGGGAGCTTTCTGGGTTGCATTCTCGAAGTCGGCAGCTGCTAGGTCAAACTCGTGTGTGTGTGTCCGTGTTGATGGCCACGCTGCAGTCCCGGAGTGGTCTGCAGAGGAGAGGACACCGCTGTTTTATCCGGCGGTGATAATGGTTCAGGTCACAGGGAGCATCCCGGGGCAGAGAGATGAACTTGCATTTTTCTCCAGTGATGATGGTGATGTAATGATATGGTAAATGAAGTATTTCATCTTCCTCCTTCTCTTCACTCTGTTCCAGGAGCTAGCTCAGGGTTTTCTGCCAGAAAGCTGACTTTTCTCCTGGCTAAAGCTTGAGGGTTCATCAGTGCTGAAACATTACTGGGATGTTCTGTCCTGCAGACACGAGGGAGAAAAACCCTCTCTGGAGGAGGAAACACTAGCCCAAATGCTGCAAGCTTCGTTTCTGTACCTGTCACAGTTATTTATTATTTCAGGCAACTTCTGAATTTATATAGTGCTTCTGAAAACCAGGGCTGAGCCTCAAATAAGTAGATGAACAGACTCTCAGCACCTCACTGTTCATTTTTGTCAGCACGTGGAAAGCGCTGTGATTGCGCTGGACGTAGAGCATCACAAATTACCAGGTCACGTAGCAGCAGCTAGGGATGTTTCAATTCCTGCTGGTAGGACTGCGAAAGCAGCTGCTTTAGGGGCTGCCTGTAAACGTGGTTTGTTTGCAGCTAGTTTTTGTTGACTTTGCCAAAATGCCTTGTCTGAACAAAACTGTGTGCGAGTGTGTGTGTGCACACGGACGCCCACACGCATGCCCACGCGTCCTCTCGCACACACGCACGTGTGTATTCTGGCACGAGCCTGCTCCCAAATACAGTTCTTCCTCTCAGCTCGATACAACACCGTCGCTCCCCAGGACTTCTGGCTGGGCCCGTGTGGCAGTGTCCTTCTCTCTCCTGTCCCTTCCTGACCCTCACGAAGCTGCACATTTGGAGTCCCGTCCCCACCAGTGACACAAACGTTGGAGGAGCTGGGACAAGGGCCGGGCCGGGTGCCCCTGCTCCGCGGTGCACCCGCTCCTGCCTTGCTCCCTCGCTTCCTCCCCTTGCTCTCAGCTCCCTGCGGACGCTTTGGGACCAAGAGTGGGACTGGCTCCGAAATAGCTGTCCGCACTCGGGAAAGGCCTCCGACCTCTTGGAACCTCAGTTTAGTATCCTCCGAATATGCCTGCTGCGGCCTTAAGTCTACCTCTTGCTTTCATGGAAACTGTGTGCGACGTTAAGCCGGTTAAGCAGGAGGCCCAGGAGAGCAGTGCAGCTAGTTGTGGGTCGGATGTGTGTGCGGGGAAGGGGTCTGGGCCCGTGGGACCTCTGCACTGCAGGGTTGCGGGGTCTAGAGACCCATAAATGCCCTGGGAAATATTCCCAGCGCGGAGGTGGTCTCCATCCCGCCTACAGAGCCAGCCTTTCTCTGCCCCCCCCAGCAGTGCTGCGGAGCAGGGGCACTTGGAGGGAGGGGGAGAGGTCAGGCAGGGAAATACCGCTGCCGTGGGGATTCGTGCGAGGTTACGAGGTGGAGGAGGATCCAGGGGCTGCCGAGGGCTGAATCCCAAATACGTGCGCGTTTCCTCGCTGTGTTCGCTGGCAGCTGCGGATGTGCTGCTATCCATCAGGGAGGTGTGAGGATACCAGAAACCAGCCCCTCTTCCGAGCCGGGCCATTTCAAGAGAGGGAATCTTGTTTTCTGAATCGTCGCGGAAAGCAGCGCCCGACGAGCGCAGTGTGGCCAAGGAAACCTTTTCCACCCGCACCTCTTTAGGCCACCTGCTTCTGAATATGGGAGAGATGTCAAAGATGGGGTTTTGGGTCAAAACCTGTGTGCGTTTGTGCTTGGGGTGGAGAAGCCGAAGCTGGTTATAATTCACAGGGCTTATTCTTTTCATGTTGTACAGCTGGACGGTAGCGAAAAGGAATATATTTCTCTGTCGAGTATACATGACAGTTCAGCTCTAGTTCCTCCTCGGGTACCCCCTCAATCTTGTGCTGGGATGGTGGCTGGATTTTTGCTGTCGAATTCAAACCTCCTCTGAACACCCAGCTTGGATAGGAGAAGTTAATTTAATTTGCCCTCCTGCAACCAAAAGAATTGATTGTCCAAATCCTAATGGCCCTGGGTAGGCCCCAATTCCCCTATGGGACCCTTGTGGGGCTTTGCCTCCTGCCTGCTCTGTATGGCAGAGGGGGGGGCGGCAAATGGGGCAGTAGGACTGTGGCTGGGTGTGCTTGGACCGCGCGAGCAACGTGCAGTGTTGGGGAGAAATGCAGTCTTGGTCACGCTACGCTGCACTTTATTTTGGAAGAGGCTGTTGCAAGCAGCCAAGTGGTTTCCTCTGTGCCTTAATCTCAGCGGTTAATAATCGGGGTTGCGCCCTGGGAGACACGGTTTGTCCTAATGTTTCCGGGAAGCCGCAATAGTCTGCACGCAGTGTGTGTCCCGCCGCTCTCAAGGAGTGGTGTGGATAGTGTAAAACCAAGGGCACCAGGTCTGTAGGGCCCATTCTGCTGGAAAGCAATAGTCTGCCGTACAATAAAACAGGCTGTGCGGTTAAGAAAACAGGCTGTGTGGTTAAGAAAGGGGAGCTACTTTCTTGGACAGATTTCGTATTAAAGTAACCCCTCCTTTTCAATAGGTTTTAATTACCTAATTGAAAACTGGAGTAATTAAGTCAAGAGAACTGAGAAAACCATGCAGAAGACTTTTTGGGTGGATTGGGTCTTTAAGATTCAAGCCGAAATGCGGAGGGGGGAAAGCCCCAAAAACCCAAACTGAAAAAACCCTGTAATTTATTAATCAGAAGATGTTTTTGCAGGAAAAACACAGTTAAAAATATTAAACAAACTTGAATAAAAGTCTCTCAGTCAGCCAAAAGAGTGAAGTGAACCCTGTGATGCTATTTGAAGTATGTAGGTGGCATACATAGACACTTTTATTTACCTTTCTACTCAGTGGATTTATAAAACAGTTAAGAGGTGTGCTAGAAATAATGAGATGAAATGTGGTAAAAGTGCAAAAAAGTTGAAATTGTTTGAAAAAAAATAAAAGGAAAAATATATAAGAAAGTGAATGGGTCCCTGTTGAAAACTGATGGAAGCGCTATCATTTGGATCATTTAAAACCAGGCTGTGCACATCAATAAAAAATATGCTAAGGGGAACAGCTGTAGGTTTGTTCCCCCAGGTAGGGACAAGATGATCTAATATATCTTTTTAATTTCATTTCTAATTTCTATGCTTCAAATAACATAGACAACCCTTGAAATATAACCTATAGTCTGCTAATTCCTTCCTTTCTTCCTGTCTAGAGAGAGATGCTGAGTTGAGGGCAGTTGCCCAATATTTCAGACTATTATTTTTAGCCCGATTTCCTACGGAAATGAAGCTCGTGTGAATACAGTGTCCCTGTGTCGGCCTGCCAGTCTCTTTTCTTTCCCTTTCCCCCAGGAAGCTCTTGGCCAAATTTCAGGAAAAGTGCCGAGGGCTGGGGCTGAAAAGGTACGAAGGTTCTGCAACATCTAAGAATAGAGGTGGCCGGAGACAGAAGGAAGCGCACAGAGCCTCATCAGACAGAGTATAGGTCTGTCTGTATGGTATATTCTATAGGTTAACCCGTGTTTGGCATCTGAACGTCCATGGTGAGCTCAGCCTGGAGGACGAACCCCAGGAGCGGCTGGCGGTGCTTGCCGTGGGTTAGTCTGGACGTCGGCAGAGAAGAGGCTGCGCCGGGACCTTTGGGCTAGGGGAGCTTGAACGGCAGTTCCTTGCTGGTCGCAGACCCGCAGCCGGTTTTGCGGGGCCGCCTCGGCTGTGCTGATCTTTCCTTTCCTTTCTCGTTGTCCCTTCGGGGCGTGCTGGGGTGAACCTCTGCAAGGCGGCCTTCGGGCCAAAACGCAGCCCTGCTTGGTTTTCCCGGGAGGGCTTTTTCCCCTCCGCCCCTCCTTTGAAGTCCCCTCGCCCTACACCCGAGGAAGCTGATGTCATCGGAGGATGGGAAGCCAGTTCCCACCTTCGGAGGAAGGAAATTCCTTGGGGCAGTGCTGTTTATCCGTCGGCCCCCCGAGCGCCGGACTGAGAGCCGAGGTGGCTCTCCGGGAGGGAGGCGCGGGGTCTCGCTCCCCCCCGCTCCGCGCTGCTGCGTCTGCGTTGTGGGGGCGGCTGCCTGGGGACAGCCCGGCGATTGCCCGTCAGGCATCTGAAGCCTGCCGCCGTAATGGCTTTTACACCTTGCTCGTGGAATTTGCTGCACAGAAACACAAAGCCTCGTGCAAGCTGGTTTCTGTGAATTGATTAAGGAAGAAAAAGCCCAACAAACAACCCCCCGGGATTAGTGAGGGCAACCAGCCAATGCTGCTCCGCAAGAAGGAAAAGGTGGGACTTGCCGCTCCGGAGGATGCAAAGGAAGGGGCCCTGGCCGCAGGCTTGAGGCCCTGCTAAACGGAGCACTGCTGAAATGTTTTGGGGAGGAATGCGGTGGCCCGGGGAGGAAGGACGGGGAGCGTCTCGGGTGGCCCTGCCGTAGCCTGGCAGGTGGCTTCCCCAAGCCTGGCGACGAGAGCAGGCGAGTCGAGCGCACCTTGCCTCACTGGGTGCCCCTTGCCGCCGGCGGTGTGACCCGCCGTGGGGTCTCTCAGCTTAGATAAGGAAACACTTTCTGCCACCGCGTCCCCAGAGCCTGATGTGGCCACGTCACAGCCCTCGATGCCCGCAGCTCCCACGGGCGGGACCGAAACCCGTGGGGTCGGGCCGTGAAGGCCCCCTGCGAAGCGGAGGCTTGCCGTCGGCTGCGGGCAGCCCGGAAAGGAGTTCACGTTATCGCGGGAGCGACCCGCTGGCTGCGCATCGTCTCGGACAAGTGGCCGCCGTCGCGGCCGGGAGGGCGCGTGTCAGGCAGGAATGTGCCGTCTGACGTGCCAGCTCGCAGCAGCCAGATCTTCCCCTCTCACCGCAGCGCGTCCTCGTGTCCTTTGGCGTATTAAATAGTCTGATCCTGCTTTTACTCAGTGCTTCCACTCTGCTCGCTCTTCACCTGCAGTCCAAGAGGCGGGCTGGCTCCGCAGAGGTCCAAATCTGACACCAAATCATGTGTCCCCCGAGAGAAGCCTTCCTCCATCCCAGGTGAAAACCTCAGCGAATTCAATGTCAGGTCCCTTCTCTCCAGCGGGAGGAATGTGCTGACACACAGATACCGCAGTGCTGGCAACCTGAGCTGGAAACACAGTCATTTGAGCCAAGAGGTTTCTTTTGCTGGTGTAGTTTATCAGAGCTGACCCAAACAAAATTAGCTATCCTGGAAGGACAAAAAAAATTCCCTTCTTTTGTAGCCCTGCGTCCACACCAGGGCTTTTTGCTGGTGTAGCTGTCTCCCTCGCAGGGATGAGGTATTTGTTTTTTCACACTGCTAGAATTAGGCTTGCAAAACTTCTTTGTGTAGACTGGCCCTAGCAGAGAAGGGGCCAGCTTGCTTCAGGAGCGCGTCGGTGCACCAGTGAGAAATGGTGCTGTCCTGAGGTAGTGCATTACATCCATTTTCCACTGCTGTAGAAGGTTTCCCACAGTGAAGAGAGAAAAAACAACCCTTAAAGCTTCATTTTGTCTGGCCATTTTTGTTGGTCTCTTATAACTCTGTGTGTGTGTGTGTGTGTGTGTGTGTGTGTGTGTGCAGACCTTGTTCACAGATTGCTGTAGCATAGAGATATAGGGAGATGGTGAAACAAGTCCATGGAAATTATTTGCAGTTATTGGGGCAGATGAAGCAGCATGGAAAGAGAAGAGTATAATCTGATTATTGTGCTTGTTTCAACTTGTTAATTAGATATGCCAGGTAAAAATCAGGATCAATGCACTATTCTAAGGAGTGTTGAATCAACGTATTTAATTCATACGCTGCCTTTCATCCTCAGCAGGTTGTACAAGTAGGGGTTTTTAGTGCTTTTGCTGAAGTGCAGATATCACTGAGGAGAAATGCAGTAGCAGCCGGTGAAGCCGTGTAATGGCTCGAGGGAAGAATCCCCTGTCTGGAACGGGTGTTTTTGGGATGGGGGTTGTCATTTTGTGTAAGGGGCAGAAAATACTGCAGAAGGGTGCCAGTAATGGTCACAAGCAGACATGATCCTAGCATGAAAAAACAGCATATAAACAGCAGTATTTTCGGGCTGTGGGTAAAGAGAGAGTCCTTTTTAGTTAAAGGGATCCAGAAGTCATTTTCCCCATAAGAGCTGGAGCCCTGGATGTCCTTTACTCGGTTGCATAGTTTGAGATCAGTTTTACTGGCCAGTGAAAACAGTTGGCTCAAATCAGAGCCCTCCAGCTGTCTCACAGGATGGTCCGGGTCTTAATTCCCATCCCTTCATACCTCCTCTCCTTTTGTGTGACCAAGGAGCCCCATAAAGACCACCAGTGAGGGCTCTGTGGACCACCACCGGTACTCCGGGGTGAGGAGCGCAAGCCTGGAAGCTATTGCCCGGCTTTCACAGGCTTTGAAGTGGAATGGCCAGCCTTTGTGTGCTCAGAGAGATTCTCTAGATAACGTGCTACCGAAAGGAAAAAAGTTTATCTCCCCCCCAAGACATAGTTTCAGACTAACTAAATTATACCCAGCATGGGTACTTAGGCTCAATTCTGCAATATTGCATTGCACCCTGAGGTGTGGTGCCTCCCAGTTTGTTGTGATATTAATCTTGGAAGCAAAACAAAATCCTTTACAAAAGATCAATTTAGTGCATCTCCTTTGTCTTGGCAGAAGACAAATTGGAGCTGCAACATCTGTTTTTCTGAAGGGATAGTACTTTTCCACTGCTGGTTTTCTCTGGCAGCTGCACACTGCCTGAAAGGCTGAAGTGCTTGTCAGTATTACCTCTGATACTGCACAGGATAATAGGCCCTAGAGATGAGCTTAATATTTCAAAGCACTGAGCAAATTTTAATTGATCTGTGCAGTTATTGCCCTTAGCCCACCAAGCAGTGTGGCTAAACCACTGGGAGAAACACCGAGTAAGGCAAACTCTTTCATTTAGCAGAAAAGAGCATTGTTAGAAGCAGTGGCTGAAAGAAGAATCCAAAAAAATTCAAATGGGGAATGAAATCTGAATGCTCAGTAGTGGTGGGAATTAATCACAGGAGGGAAAATACCAAGGGAAGTGCTGGCTTCTCTCCATCTCTTGATGTTTTCAGATGAAGATAAGTTGTTCTGTAAGAGATGGAGAGATATATATTGGTCAAACATAAGCAACTGGCCCTGATTCAGGTGTAACTGAGAGAAATTAAAAGCTTTTTGATATAGAGAAGGCCAGACCAGACCCTTTTTTTAGAGCTTTGAGATCTATAAATCCATGATGTTAACTATTTCTCATACTTCATCCATGGAGAAATGAAAGCTGGCAGGTGATACAAGTTGCCCAAGGCCATAGAAGAAATTAGTGGCAGAATCAGGAGTATAACTCTGCATTTCCTGGCTCTCCGCCCAGTTCTCCAGCCATGCAGCCCCGCGAGAGGCTGATGCAACGGGGGAGAGGCTGGCCCCGCTCGCGGTCAGCTTTTCCCTGCCACGGTGGCACCCACGGGTGAACCACCGCCACCAGCAGCGGGGTGCCGTGCCATGCACTGCTGCTGGAGTGGAGATCTCGAGAACGTCCTCGCTCCGTGCAGTGCAGGCGGGCTCTCTCCACTCCGCGGGGTTACTACCCAGTGCCCACGGGGCGCTCGTATGCTTGTCTACGGGAACTGCGGGAATAGGCAAAGGTCTCAGCCAGGATGAGGCCTGCTGCTGGCAAAAGCGGACACGTGTGCAGAAGGGTGAAGATCTCCTTGTGCAGGTTCAGATGTGGCCAAACTGCCGTGCAAAAAGGGAGATGGGGGCTGAGGGCAGCAGCGATAAGAACCCCAACCCTGTGTCAGCAAAATGGTTGAGTATATCCTTAAAAATAGATCCTGCTGAATCGCAGTAAACACACTCTTAGTGCTAAACAGGGGCTAAAAGCTTAGCTGAACCAAGGCTTGCCTGAGTGGATAGCTGTGAATCAATTAAGTTGTTATTTTTGAAAAGCTACCTGTAATAAAATAGATAAGATCAGCTATTTCCTCAGTGTACCTAGAAAAAAAAATATTCCAAGAGAAATAAAATTCCCAACGTAAGAAAAAATCCACCAGGAAAGTGTTTATCAGGAAATTGGGCAGACAAGATATTTCTGTGCTTGTGAGCTGTTTTGGAACATTAATAGCAGGAGAGCAATCTGCTGTCAGGCCTGGTGACTTTGTGTGGCAGTGCTCCTGCCCGAAAGCTGCGTATTTGGGATGAGGACTGGAGCCCATCAGAAACCAGTGACAAGATAGGCTTGCGCCCAGGTCTGAGCTTTGGTGGGACTCTCTAGTTCAGTGTGACCATTTCATTTAGCTGCTGTGCTGGTGTGTTTTAATCCTGAGATGGAAACATTTCAGCAGTAAGTGATGTGAATCTTTGTGGTTTTTCACCAGGATATGCGATACAGGGCCAGCCCCACAAACTTTTAGCTTTCTTTATACTACCCTAAAGATTATGGGCACAAGCTCATGGCTTCATGTGGAAGGAAAGTTACTCAAGCAAATGTGAGAGTGGGTCTTACCTTAATAAACTGCCTTTGAATTTTTTAGGATGAAAGCAATGTAAGATGTTATCGTGTGGATCACTTCTGTGTTGTGCTGGGACTGTGTTCACACAAAGAAGGCAGCTTTTCCGTCCTGCTGGGGTGAGAGCCAACCCCAGTTCCAAACGGGAGTTTATATCTATCTTAAATGGTTATATCAAGTCATGAACCTTTGAATAGGGTCCTTCAAAGGTTTCTTTCAAGCACTTCCTTTGAAATGCAATTCTCCCCTTCCCCTTTTTCCTTGAAGTTTCTGTTCCAAGGGACCTCTAATCTTCGGCAGCTGATAAGAGCAGTTGCAGGGGAATTGCTGGAGGGGATCTCCCGGCACACAGGCACCTGTGAGAGCAGCAGGTGTGACAACCCAGGGTCCCAGGCGGGGTGAAAAGTCCTCATCCGTTCCCGTTGTGCAAGGGGGAGCAAAAGGCTTGCAGCCCGTAGCTGGGTAAGGCTGGCTCCTGGCACTCTTGCCCCTGCTCCCTCACCTCTCTTGCCGGCCCCCAAAGCATTCAAAATTCCCGACAGAGGCTCCCTGACCACGACATTTTAGTAAAATGTGTTTGAGGATTCTCCGGGTCTTTATAGGCTGCTTTAGCCGTGGGGTGAGACTCCTCGGGTCCTGGGCTGAACGATGGGGAGGGGGAGGATGGGTGTCTAGAGACGGCACTGCAAACCGGCCGGAGGGAGGGCAGGTGGGGGACGTGAAGTCAGGAGGAGCCTGCTTGGATACCATCCCAGTGCCTTACAGTTTTAATGAATTCTCTCTAATTGCTAACAAAACTTAGCCCTGTCAAAGTGGAGGATTACTGATTCTTCGGTTTAATCCTGCACATCCATGGAGATACGTCTCCGTGGCACGGCTGAGCTGCAGTGTCCCGGGCTGGAAGAGGGCAGCATATCCTCACGGGTCAGGAAATGCTGTCCTAGGCTGGAAGCTGCAAAATAAAGCCATACAAAGAAGCTATTGAAGGCCCCTGTTTCTCAATCCTCTTGGAGGAAAAAGCGACAGCTTTTTCTGAGCCAGTTATTCAGAGAGAGAGGGTGGTCAGGCTTCTTTTTTTTTCTTTTTTAATTTAAAAATCAGGCAGAAAAAACCAGTGAGATCCCAGTGAGATACCGCCTGAAACTGCTGCAATGAAAAGGGGGGGAGCTGGCTGCTTGTGGTGTGCCATGTTTTCTCTGCAGCCTCTGCCAAGTTATTTTTTTTCTTCCTCCCATCCCTCCATGTAGCAACAAAACAGGCTCGAAGAGGAAGACCTGAGATCCTCAGATGTGTGGGATGTTGCTGCTATAAAATAATTAAACGGATCCAGCACAGCAACATAGATACGGTGAAATTCCAGCAGACGTGGAGTGAGAAGGGCTCCGTGGCTGTCCACCGACCCAGCCGAGCCCGACTCCGGCAAGCCTCTGCAGGGAGGCGGCAGGAGTGGCACCGCGGGAAGCCGTGGTTACCTGGGGACTCTTCCACGGCGAACCGAAAACGTCAGTATTAGGGCATGCATCAGCTGGCACCCTGCTCAGATGCTGTTTGTGAAAGGAGGTGACAGAGGCTGTCCCATGCGGTCGGATGTCTCTCCGCTGCAGGGGATGGTGCCATGCTGCAATGGCTCCAGCAGCACCGTCCAGCCCATCGTGCCCGTCGCTATTTTCTGCTCTCTTTGGCTCTTTGAGAGACTGTCCTCTCAATCAGAGCAGTAATACGGTCTGAGTTAAAACCTTCCTGTCATTCTGGTGGAGGTCCCCTTGCTTGTATCCCCTTTTTTTCACTGATACGAGGCAGAGTGAGGCCTCCAAGAACAGCCAAGGAGACGGGGGTAACCTGCAGTTGGGGAGCTAGGGCATGGGACGGGAGATAGCTCTGAAGTGGGCTTTGCTGTCAGAGAAATCGCAGCTTGTAGCTGTTGCCTTTCTAAGTAGGAAACTATTCATTCAAGTGATAAACTAACAGACCCGATTGAAAGATTGTCTGACAGTGCTGGCAATGAAATGCAAGTGGTGCTATCCCACGTTTTGGTGATGTGTCAGCTAGGTGGGGGCAGACCTGCAAAACCAATCTCGAAAACCTCTCAGGTTCAAGAAGCAGGTTTTATTCCAGCTGTGTTTGAAAAATAAAACAAGCATTTGCTTATCTAGAGGGATGCTATCCACCTCATCTGCAAGCATACGCTCTCCGAAAGGAAGAACAGGTTGTTGCTTGGGCCGAGCGCTGCAGCGAGCGGTGTCGGAGGAGGAGGCAGGGGGGGCACAGCCTCGCGCGGCCAGCCCTACCGAAGGGACCCCTCGTGCCCTAGGGAGCCGGGTGCTGAAACGAAATGCACCGCTTTGGCAGTGAAAAATAAGGCAAAGGGACAGAAAGGTCGTGCGTCGTTTGTGTGTCGATGCCATCACTGTAAACTGGATTTCCATTTGTCGATAGTTTATAAATTAAGCTAGTGCTTTTCTAATTTTTCTCAAACCAGGATTTGCCAAACTCTGCTTGAAAAGTGGAATTAACTTGCCTGATCTTGATGGTTTCTGTGTGAGTCCGTTTGAGCTCTGTTTGCTCGTTGGATGTCTGGAGACAAAAGGAAAGGAGTGGCTTGGAGCGTGGGGAGAGCACATTTCCCATTCTTGGGTGCCACTGAAGCTTGAAATGAATTGTATTATTTTATGACTAAATAGCTTATTATCCTTTACTCAACCCAAGCCGCACTTCCCCAGTTCTTGGCGAAATAACCAGACATGTCATGGGCCAAATAAGGGTCAAAGCATTACCTATTCTTTCAAACAACATTGCCTTGACCCTGTTGTGCTCAGTATTTTCCTTCATTGCTCTTGAAGCTGAAACACTTTCCAGATGTGGTTTGCAAGGGCTCCCGCAAGGTCACTGCCAAGCTGAGGTGCTCTGCCTGGCCTCTGGCTGGTGACCCCCGGGTGTCCTAGCGTGGGGGCCCTCCTCCCTGCCGCCGGCCTTGGCCTGGGGTTGTCCTTGCAGCTAAATTCTGATTTCTCCTTCTGCTGAAAATGATTCCTCTGCCTTTTCGGGGGTTTGCAGCGTCTCTGCCATCACCTGGCTCATTTCTTGGTGCGTGTGCAGGAGCCAGAGCATGAGCAAAGGGTGCCTGTCCCTGGGACAACTCAAAGGGAAGTTTGCGACTTGGGAAAGGGACAACAGACAGGAGAAATGAAGGTTGTAACACTGAGGGGACACATTTAGGAACCAAAGCAAGGTTCTTGTGTTCTGTATTCTTGTATTCTTATATGCTGGTTTCTGTGTGGGTTTTTTTTTAATTGAATGAAAAAAATGAAGAAATGACTTGCTTGATGATATCATTCCCTTCTCAATCCTTTAAGCTCACCAGACCTAAGTAACGACACTGGTGTCTATTAAAAATAAATGGCTGTTTTTTCTGCTACTGTTCCCTCAGGACGAATTCAGGCTGAAAGCATAAAGACAACATAAATTCCCTTCTTCAGTGCAAGCGTACTAATAGCCTGATTTTAAAAGGTCCAAGTGCAAGCAGGAGCAGGTACTACGGAAAACCCAGCTGCAAACTCCTGCTCCTACAAACACTTATGCAAATGCTTTTTCAGCCAGGCTCCTTGTGTGCACAGGGCTGTCACATCCCTGACTGCTTGTGAGACTGAGGTTTAATCCCTCAACGGCGGCTTTAAGCGGAATGCGTGTTTTGGCTGCGTTCGACACCTCGGCAGCCAGGCGGATAAGCAGAGTCCTCTGCCGCAGGTTGAAGTGCTCCGAGGGCTGGTGAGGAGTGCTGGCAGGTTTCTGGTGCCTCCCCCGTCAGACTCCCCTGCCCACGCTCACGAGGCAGCGCAGAGATGTGCTCAGCCGTGCAGGCTGTAAACTTCTTCTTAGAGGTCCCATCAGAGCAGTTATTTCTGTAGCTGTAGTCACAGATGATAAGATAGGTTTGTAGGAGAACCAACCATGCTGTGGTTAGAGGTGTTTAAGACTCCTTGAAGGATTTATTTTCCATGAATTTGTCCAGCTGCCTTTTGAACCCACATAAACTTTTTCCCTACAACATCCTGTGGCGAGGAGTCCCACCGCTTACCTCTATGTTGTGTGCAGAGCTATCTGCTTCTGTTTGATCTCAATTTGCCACATGCAAGGTCCATTTGATACCCCTCCATTCTCATACTGGAAGATGGTCATAAGTTTCCAAGTTTTGGGCTAGATCATGAAGGCTGGGGCTAAATTCTGCACACTTAAATCATAGCAGGGGATTTTTCTAATAGTCATGCTGTGTCATCAGCTTGATGGGCTGAATAAAGGAATTCAATGAGTAGTTTCTCCTGCCTGTCTTCATGCTCCCTATTGCAGTTTTAATTTCTTTAAGTCTGCCACAATCTCCAGCTGAAAAACTGCAGTCCAAGAAGTAACTCTGGTGGCTCTGAGCACCCCACCTCTGGAGTCCAGGATCTGGAGAAGGTCAGTCAGTGCCTGCAGAAAAGTCATATCCAAACATCTGGCCATCTGAATGTGATTTTTCTCTTTTATTTATGAATTGTGCTTTCATTGCCATGAAACTGATTTTTTCTTGTCTTTTTCCACACTTTTTCCGAATTTAGTGTATTGAAATGCAACATAGAAATATGAAACTGGTGGCTTTGGAGGAGGTTCCCCAGAAAACGATTCCCACAGCAGTTTAGTAATGGTCAGCAGTGCTGTAGCCAGCTGTGCGCTGCACTGCCTAGGACAGGGGCCTTCTCTTTGGGAGGCTCTTGGACTTTGCTGACCGTGAGACACTCCTGGACATTAACCTCCTGGGTCTTTCCCCCCTCTGACTCACCTGACCCCTGCCCCTAAGGATTGCTCCCTACAGCACATTTGCAAGTTTGCTGCACAGTTGAGGGTTGAAATGACCCGAGTGATTGGGAGTGGGGAACTGCTACGGCCTCTCAGGAGTGAAATATGGCTTTGTGTCTACAAAAAGCTTAAAGCTGCTCCCCAGCAAGAGCAACGGAAGGAAATGCCCTGTAGCTAAGTTTCATTTTGGTGTACAGTATGAGAACATGTGCAACCCATTACAATAAAGCTCTTGCTGGAAAATGCCTAACCTATGCACTGTAAAACCTAATTAAGGGATTCCTTAAAAAACAAAGTTACCAACCAGTATCAAGGAGTGGATAATGAGAGGCTGCTTTGTGTAATCCAACCCTTTATCTTTAGGCCTTCGGGGTGTCCGTGGCCGGGGTCTGTCCCTTGTTGTTGCTAAGGCCTTTATTGTAATTGCAGGCCCCTCTGGCTAAGAACAGTTCAACCATTTCTTGTAAAGTTGACCAGCTCCACTTAGGTTTCCTGATGGATACAGCTGCCAATTCTTCAGTCAGGTCAGCACACCGTGACCTTGGGGATGGGGTTTCAGCAGGCCTTGGAGGGACAGTGTGCAGGGACATGGGTGCAGCCCGGCCAGGTACTGAAGGCAGCACTCAGCACGGAGGTGATGTACCGAGACCCAGGGGGCAATGGAGATGCTGACACTTCCAAAAGGAAGCACTTCATGACGGCATTTGGGACAGTGGCTGCAGGGTGCTCGCTGGAGACCTCTTCTCCCCACAGAGGCAGAGATCCTGTCCCAGTCTTCCCACTCTGTCTACTCTCTTCACAGCCATCAGGAGTGATTGACAGCACAGGATGACCCATGTAGCTCCAGGCGTAGGAGACATTCAGAAAGCCACCTCTGAAAGCATGGAGAGAGGAGAAGAAGGTTGTTTGCTTTTGCAGGACAGGAACCCATCACCTCCGAGGGGGCTCTTTGCTGTCAGAGGGGAAAAGGACAGGAAGAAATCAGACAGTTGGAGGACGTCTTTCCCTGAGCTGTCCCCCAAGCCCAGTGTGTAGTGCCTGCTGCTTTGCCAGATGACATTAGCTTCTCCAACATGGGTGTAAAGGATACAATGCCCTTCCTCAACATCTGCAAGGGAACAGCCCCCCAGGACCACACTGGAATGGCAGGATCTGGCCTAAGCAATTTCCCATTTTAGTGGGCAATAGCTGTGTAGTCCCCTGCCATTACAGGTAAAGCGTGTGCACCATCCCCACATTCATGCAGAAGCTATTAACTCACCATCACTATACTTCTTCAAGTTTGTCCCAAATGGACTTTCCTCTGTCAGTGCACTTTCATTCAGTGCCATCAAGTCTGGGTTTATTTTGGGGCTTTTTTTGGTGGTGGCAGGCCCAAAGTAATAAGCACTTAATTCCTGTGCATAGTATTGATGGGAACAGGCAGCTCCCAGCTCCTCATCTCGTCCCTGTGCATTGCTCTTCAGAGCCTCCGAGGGATTCCCTGCCTCCTTCAGTCCCCAGGCAAAGGCACTTAGAGGAATCTGGGTTTTCAGTGTGTGGCCTAACACATCCTTGTGCCCCAGGAGAAAGGGTAAGGTCAGTGCTCAGGTCCTTGACGCAAGCTAAGCTAGAACTTGCTTTGATCTTCGTGGGTGGAGAAGCACTGGAGGTTTGTTGCAGATAGTGAACGAGGGGAGATTTATTTGCAGGCCAGGTACCACATGAACAGTTATATTTCTATTAAGCTTGGAGCATTTGAACAAAGTGTTTCCTGTCACGGTCATGGGTGTTAATGAAGAGTCAGACCTAGAAGCCCCCAGTCTCTACATAGGCAAAGCTTTGCATAAAGCCAGTGGGAGCAGAAGCTCCCTGGCCCTCTGTCATCTCTCCCTTATCGCTGCCTGCATCTCCCCCGTCCCTCTCCAGTGGCTGAGACTGAGAGCTAAGCTGAGTTTTACAGTATCTGTAATTAGTCATGTTTATAGTGTGCTCATTTGCAGTGTTCTAGGTAAGGATCTGTCAGCGTTTCCCTTATAGACCCTTCTGTTTCCAGGGGTTTATAACCAGTCTATAAAAACTCACTCTGGGGCAAAGCTCACCACATAAATTCTCAGCAGAGGACCTATTTTTGTTTTGTTTTGTTTTTGTTTGTTTTACTCTGTCACTTATAAATATGACTTTTAAATATGCAGTAAATTTAGAAAAAATCAAGTGGCTTCTTCCAGCCTGTGTTTAACCAAGTTTCAGTTTAGCAGAAGGGTGTTGCAAAGGGGATTAATCTCTGTGGCTTTTGGGTAGCCTAAGAATGAGAAATTTACTGTAGTTGAACTGAAAGACTATCTGTAAACTAGCAGCTGAATTTAGAGCTCTATTTACTGCACAAGCTGGGCTGAAATTGCTGACGGTGTCAGTGCTGGAGGGCAGTTACAGTGCTCTGCCGTCAGCTCTGGCAGTGCACACACAGCCTCTCAGCTCCACGGGCTGAAGCCAGTGCTCAGTTTTTGCCCCTGCACATCCGAGGAAGGAGTACATTGCGGATGAAATTAGGATACAGATGGAAGGCTTGCTAGAGAACTAAAAGAAAAATGGGATTTCTTGGGGGTGAGGGTTTGACCATGTTGTAGTGCCTGCAGTGTTAATGGTCCTCACCCATTTCTACAGTGATTGAAAAGAAGAATTCAGATTGATGCTTAAGGTTCTCCTGTAAAAAAGAGGATGTGGTGTGCTGCTGTTATTCTCTGAAGAAATTCAGTGCAAGTTGTTTGTGAGATAAAAGCATTACATCGTACCTGTTGGGCAGCGTAAGCAATTCCCTCACTCGGTGGTCGCGTTGCTCTGTTCCCAGCCATTACAGGTGGACACTGCTGCTGCCTGTCCTCGGCCGGCAGAAGTCACGGTGTTGGCGGTGTGCCCAAGGCCGTCCTGGCACGTTGGGCCCAGGGATGGCAGAGAAACCTCCCATGTGCACGGCAGGTTTTGTGCTAGCGGTGGCTCCTCTTAGGAGAAACACCAGAAGACTAATTGGCTTCAAGGACACAGGATCAATGAAGTGTGTATTTTCTGTGTATCAAGGGCCAAGTTTTGCAGCCCCTTCCCTACATAAAATACAAAGAACTGATTTATCTCCCTCAGGAGCAAGGGCTACAAAATCTGCTCCTCATCTTCTTGTGATGATTCTGTGGTATGTTTCTCTGATCCTTAGTGTGATCCGTTTAATTTCAAAAGCTTTAATCAAAACCTCTTAACAATACATCCACTTACTGGTTTTGTGGTTTACATTTAATTCTGATTGATTTTTTGAAAGGATGGTGGTATTACGATGCTACGGCTTCTGTTAGAGTGATTCATTAATATACGCCTGGGATGGCACAACCCCAGTCAGACTGAAGCTTTGTGTTGACAGACCACTAAACTAATACCCTGTGTGTGACTTCCCGGGGAGCAAATAAGGAGAGCTTTAACCAGCGAGACCTTAAAACCTCACAGCATCGTGCAAGCACACTCGGTGAAGGCCTGCGAACTCATAGGTGTAACACAGAGCTGGGTGCCAAGTGGGACTGCTCAATACTTGCTCGGTGTGTTTTTGCTGACAGCTCGGAGGTGCAGTTTAGGTTCCCTCAGTCTGGGTTGAAGTGACATATCAATTTGTAGGGGTGTGCAATTAAAATGGGATGAACTACTGCTGGATGAATTAAAACAATAGGATCTGGTTTTCAGGTTTAATGATGGGATTAGTGAGGGGGAACCACTTCTGCAGGAGTGCTGCCTTGTCAGATGGAGGAGAGGGGCTGCATGTGATTGCATTTAGCTGGGCTTTACTGGAGGCAGTTGGCTGGTGTCTCGGAGAGCTGTTCAGCTTGCTGCCCAGAATATAAAAAAAGAAGTTGAGTAACTGCCTTATTTTTATTAACTGAAATACAGAGCTGATTGAAAATGTCCAAACAATGTAAAAGATCAACAATTTATACAGTTTAAATTCACAACGTCTTCCTTTCGCCGGGACTCGACAGACTCCACAGCATCTTGAGCAACATGAGTCAATTGAAACTATATTATCTTTTCAAAATTGACTTTTGGCATTTGTTTCTTTACAATCAAAAATATTACTCATTTCCTCCAAGCTCCTCTCTTAGGCATCTTTGCCAAAAATAGTGGCTAGCATGGGGACAGAAAGTAGATTTACTTAGAAAAAAAATGTCTTTGTCTTGACTGATCCAAGTCCAGCAATTGAACGAGAAAGGAAGGGCTCCAAGGGAATTGCCTGGGTCCGGATTAGTGTGACATTTTAACATGGAAATGAAAAAAGCGGTAAACAATTTTTATACAGGATAATAAAAATGATTATGAAAGTTTATTTTCTTTCGACCTCGTAATGATAGGAAAGGCTGCTTCAGGAGCCATGGGACAGAGTGTGGGTACTGTATATATGTGAGGTAACACAACTCTTAGATGCTACTTTCTAGATGCAGGTTTCTGCAGAGGCATAAGCAAAATTACAGATGTCTGCCCCCATACTAATGCACACGCTTTGCCAGATGTGCACGCAGGCGTGAGGTTTGTCCTACGGGGGATCTGTCACCTGGAGCTACAGCAATCGGTGAGCTGAGGCACAGGGATTAAAGCAAGCACAGAGCTGGTAACGCTTCCAAAATGCGGCTGCTGGTGCATTGCAGGGTCATAAGCAGGAGAACTTCGTGGCATGGCTGACTGATCAAGCTAAATATCTGTCACTCGTGTTGCAACTGTTATCTTTACAGAAACACTCAGCCATGGCCTTTTATCTCCGTTGGCTGGCTCTCGGGCTCTTTACAACTGTTTTGCAAAGCAGAGTGCTATTTAAATCCGTCTCTGGGAGAGTGGTGGAAGAGGAGGAGGAGTTCTTACTAAAGGTTTTCCAGCTGGTTTGGATAAGAAGAAAGCCTTGGGTTGCTCAGAAAAGTCCCACTTTGCATTTTCTTTCTGCTGCTTGATCCAGGTCCTTGCAGGTCCCTCAGCACCTTCACACCTGAGCACCCCGGACGTTTCCACACCGGGGCGAGGAAGCATCGCCGCGAGAGGGCTGCGTGGGATGTGCAGGTCGTTAAAAAGAGATAATGTTCGTGAGCAGCAGTTTCCGTTTCTGCCAAATATGAGCTCTTCGGCTGAAAAATGATTTTTTAAAAATTCATTTGCTTTAAACAGAAATCTGAGCATTTCTGACAACAAGGTTAGAAACTGCAGGCAAGGGGACGCTCCCCTGCCTGTTGTTGCTGAATGACAAACTTTTTTTTTTTTTTTTAACATTTCTGAATACTTCTCTTTCTTTTCCAAATGAATTGCTGCTGTAAGTTCATGAGAGAAAGGAGTTGGTTGGCTTGGAGCGGGGCTGATTTGGCAACTATCTTCTGCAGGTGACTGCTTTGAATTTAGCCCAAGATGGTGGAAACTAAAGCCGATTCAAAGTCCTGTAAAATGAGTCAGTCTCAGCTCAAACCCCAGAAGACCTTTGTCCACATTGAAGGAAAGTGATCAAAATTAGTGCTCTTGCTGGCTGTCCCTGAAGAAAAATCTTGGACTAAATGAGCCGTGAAAACTGAGCTCTTTCCCCACGCTTCAACCAGACAAGCGTTGCACCATATTTTTAGCAAACCCCGGGGGAAGTTTGTTTGGGGTATATAGAGAGTGCTTACATCTTCATAACTGTCCAGCAAGCCCCTGTCAGGGGCCTGAACCCTCTACGTAAAAGAAAACAATTCCCTCTTGTGCTGTGCCTAATGCCTGGACCTGAAAGATTGAGGGAGCGTTGTACATGGAAAAAAAATAAAAGGGTGAGAAAACACTGCAGCGGCACTTGTGTGGGGTCTTCCCTGCTATTTCTCTCTTCATCACACATGTTCATGACTTGTCACTGCAAAATTATTCATCACGGCCCTGCTAAAATTCTGCTCCACTTCAGACTCCCTTTTGCCTAAAGGAGTCTTCATCTCCTTTCAGCTCAATCGTGTGATTTAATATTTACCTTGTATTAGTTATGCCTGTTAACTAGAACAGGCTTCCTTTCTTCTCCATCACTTTTAGTGAAGTTCACTCACGGTCCTTTGACACCGCAACTTTCTGCGATGAGGAAGTTCGGGTCTGAACTTCCTTGTTACGCTCAGACGAGGGACCACAAATTTGGAGGAGTCAGCTGCTCGCGCCTGGGAGCCGCTTTCCTCCCTTGGGATAGCTGTCAGGGCAGGGGCAGCCAGTTTCCCTGAAAAAGCTCTTCCGAGGCTCTCGGGGAGGCAAGGGGAGCTAGGTCCGGAGGTGAGAACCGGCGTCCCGTCTCCTCGGCGGCAGCCCCGCGGAGCACCAGGCAGCCGGGATGGCGGCCGGGCGTTCGTGGCGGGAGCGAGACAACAAAACTTCCTCGCGTCTCCCAGCCTCCGCGGCTTTCGGGTGTCACCAACAGCAGCAGGAGCCTTCAGGCACGTTCCCGGCAGCTGATCATATTTATCAAGTTCACGTTTCTCTTTTTTTCTTTTTTTTTCCCTTAAATACCAAGGTCCGGGAGGCGCAGGATGGCCCCGCTCCAGCGCCGGCCCCCGGGAGCGCGGAGCCGTGTGTGCTGGGGGCTGGCGCGGGGACGCGCGCTCTCCCTGTGAGCCCGAGAACAAGCAGCAGAGCCCTCCGCGGGGACTGGTTGTTGACATGTTTATGATGATGAAGTGGGGTAGAGCTCTCAAAGGGGGATGCTAGAAATGGAGAAGTAAAGCGTGGCACTGCTGAGGGCCTATATAATGCTAAACGTCGTAGGAAACTGCAGTTCTTCCTATTAGTGACCACTCTGCTGAGCAGTCAGGCGAGTCCCTTCCCTGCCGTTCATCACACGTTCCCCGCTCGGGGCTGTAGCTGTAACAGCAACAGCAACAACCCAGCAGGCGCCAGGAGTACGGAGCGATCGTGCTGAAGTTACAGGGACTCTCGCCGTAATTTATAGCCCTGCTCAAAAAGTGTGAAAGATATGACGCTATGCGCCTGGAAATCCTACCCAGAGGACAGCTTATAAACGCAAAGTGGGTATTGGGCTGCCCCGGCCGACTGGGGCTTGCCGTTTCGCTTGGGGTCACAGGCAAAAGCACTTCATCTTCCTCTGCCTGTGACACTTCCATGTGTGTCTGCTCCGTGGGATGGTCCCTGGATCTGCTGCCCAAGGTCAAACCTCCCACCTGGCACGGGAAGGACAGAAAAAGGAGGAGCGAGCCGGGTTGAGTCCTCCATCGTGGCCATGCACCTTCTCCTGTCTGAAGCAGCCCTAACGGGCCAGCCTTTACCGCTCAGCCCTGCGGGCCGTGCTTCCCCTGGGACGAAGCAGCAGCAGCGCCCAGGGGCCTTGGTGGCCCGGGAAAGTGAAAAATGGAAGAAGATCAAACCCTTTCCCGGTAACCTGCTGGCAGCCCACTCGGGCATCGAACAGACACAGCACGCGAGTGCGCTTACCCCGAGCCGTGTAGCCGTGCCAGGCTGGCTGATGTGACTAACTCGAGTTTGCCTGCCGTATATCCCCCTTCAGGAACCTCCTGCCCGAGCTGGTGCCCAAAAAGCAAGTTAGTGACAGCACGAATCTGTAGCAGGTCTGGCCAGCCAAGGTAGGCTGGGACTGTGCCCTACATGTCATGACCGTAAGATTTCTGGATGACTCTTGGTTTGTGTGTGGTCAACTCAAAATGTGAGAAGGGGAAGATTTGGGTCTGTTTGCCCTTGTCTGGGTAGGCGTGAGCTGAGCCTGCTCAGCACTGCAACAGCTGCTTAAAAGCAAAAAAGAAAAGCGCAGTCACAGGCTGGGTTTTGTAGCATTACAGGACCTGTTATCGGTCATGAATCCCTGCTGGTCGAGTCGGAGCACACCTTGTCTTGGGGCAGAATGGCTTTCACTCCAAAGAAAAAAAAGAGAAAACATCTTTCTCAGACAGTATTTCAGTGTCGTAACCTGCCGCGGGTTTCTCTCTGGGCCTCTTGGATGTATGAGGTGGGAGCTGATGGCTCTGCCTCCATCTCCGCTACTGCACTGGGGGTTGTGTGTCCCTTGCTGGGATGAGGGGTTTGGGCAGATGCTTTTGCTCCAAAAGATAAGGATGTTTTTCGGCAAACATGTTTTTTGGCTTTTTCTGCCTCGTAGAAAATTTAGCTCCTCAACAATTAATTGGAATTGTCTGTGGAAAAGGGATTGTTGCTATATATTGGAGGGGGGAGTCTGTCAACATAACAGATCCCCCCACTTGATAAACTCCAGGGCTGGAGATATTTTCTGACACAAATATTTGCATCTGGATCAAAAAGGATTAGCGCTGCTTTCCCCATCACTCAGGGGAGGGAACTGGGTTTTGATGAAAAGCTGAAAGATATTAGAGAAAAATTGTGATGAGATATTGCACATGTAAAAATGATATGACTCCAGTGCTCCCGCCAGTATGCACACTGACTCGTGGGATCAGCCTTGTGCACTTGTGATATCTGTATTTTACGTGTGTACCTGTATAGGTGTATGTGTGAGCGTACCTAGGTATTTATAGTTCTTATGTGGATGCATACGAATATTGTTGTCAAGATTAGACTTTAGAAGTCCTGGTATAAAAACACTGAAGCACCACCACAAACTCTATTTATTCTCCGGGTTATTTCTGAACACAGGTGGCAAATGTGTTTTAATGCTCTGAAAAGCGTGGCTATAGTATGCCTTCAGCTAGAGCTTCTTCTGGTGACCTCGCAAGTAACTGCTTAATGTGGCATTGGGCTCTAAGATGATCAGGTGCTGTCCAGGGAGAAAATTTATCGTTTTCTCATGTTTACAAAGTGCTCTGAGATCTTCCGGAAAGAAGAACATGCTGTAAACGTAATGGTTTTTCTGCTGCTGCTCTCTCACATTGTATTCAATCCAATTCATTATGATTTACAAAATCGCCATTGATGTTTACCAGATGGAAGATCTAGTTCATTTATGAATACTATCTTCATCTTCATTTTAAGGAAGTATATCCATTTCCTACAGCCCTTTAACAGGCATGTTCACACTGAGGATGATTTCCTTCTTCCTGTACAGTGATATTTTCCCAATATTTCAATATTCAATGTGTGCCAAAGGTATCAGATTCATCTTTCAGACTTCAGTGCAAGCACATTTGTTCCTGCTTAAAATGTCAGGAGAGATCCTTGGAGCAAGTGCGTGTGACAGTTTCCTCCCCTTCCTGGACAGCAGGCAGATGTGCTTACTCTGTTGAACAACAGCGGATTATTGCATGCAGAAACATTTGCGCCGATAATTAAATGCTGTGGTAATTGAGTTGTCGAACTCATTGCCACAGGAACTTGCTGTGGAGGCCAATAGTTTAAATGGGTTCAGAGGGACTAAACCAATTCTTGAAGGATGGATCTGTCAGTGACTGCCAGACGCAATGGCTGGGAAACAACTGCTAGCGAAACAGGTTTCTCAGCGGCAGATTGCAGGAATCTGGGAGAAGGTGTATTGGGAGCAAGTTGTTGACTGTCCAAGAGTGGTAGAGTGGTACGGACCTGCGTCTGAGCTGGCAAAGCAGCACTGGTGTTCCTCGCACATCACGGCATGAGGCGTTTTCCCCAGAAAGCAGGAAAAGCTTTGGAGTTTTGTCTTTATCACAGTGTGGCAGCGCCTGTATTTCCGTATCGGTTGTTTGGCCCACCAGTGCGTTATCCCTCGTTGGTGAGAGCATGTCTTCCTGCTGACCTGTGTGGGAGCCACTCTGTTTGCATTACTGTGTGATGCCTACCAGCTTCTGGCCTCTCTGCATGGCTCCCAGTTTTCCCGTTTGTGGCTTCTTTCATCTTTTGAATATTCCTGAACGATACCGACTCAAGGTTCAACCTCACGTCCCAACCTCTCAGCTGGTATCAGCAGCCGTCACGTTGTTTCGTTTCAGTCTAGCCTTCTTTCTAGGCTGGCGTGCAGGAAGCATCACCTGAGAAGCCATAATAGACACACTCTTTATCTTCGTTCCCTGAGCTTTTGGCAGCGTCAGCTGCTTTATGGTCCTCTGTGACCTGTAGTCTTTCTCCTAGATCTTTTATGTAGACATTAGTGATTCAGATCGAGATCATTTCAGTGATTCCTTCACCTCTTGAGAAACGTGACTGCTGAGGACTCTGCATCCTTCGCTTGAAGTGCTGTCTGTCAGGCTGCAATCCTCACACACGTGTCCATATAAATGAATTTTCAGCTGCATTTCCATGTTGTCAAAGACGATGAGCCTCAGAGGAACACGAGTGTCAGTGACCATGTGTCCAGCATCTCCTAGGAGCATGGCGCAAGGGGAAGGCCGACCTCGCACAGGGTGGCAGAGGATGTTTTAGCATATCAACATATCAGGCCAGGAGTTTGTAAATCCATCAGAAGTGATGCTCTAATACACCCCTCCAGCTTTGGTTTCTCTGAATCCACTGGTGTTGCTGGTGGCTCCGCATTACTCTGTGCATGTTTAAATTTTCAGGCCTGAAGAAAGTCAGCAAACGTAAAATCTGACAAACAAACAGCAGAGAACATCTGATCTGATCAGAAAATACATAAGCCTGTTAGTAACCGTAGGCATGGTGAGGGCTCGCATTAATGGAGAACATATTTGTTATTAAATCCCATCCATATAAACCAATCTGAAACAGATGTTAATGTTAGTGGTATTAATAAGTGGGCAAACTCCAGGGATCCTGAAGGTAATGCTTCAAGGGGGGGGAAGGGGCAAACACACGTCTTGGCTATCACATGAATTCTGTATGGAAGAACTGTGTTTTTGCACTGCTCCTTGCTTTGCATTTTTTGCTGGGACTGAAAAATGCAGCATGCAGGGCATGCAGAGAGGGGTGCCAGACGAGAGGGGGACACCGCGTTTGGGAATGGAGGGACCTTGGCTGCTGGTAGAGCAGGGTTGAAAGAAAAACAGGGTCTGTGTCCTCCATCTGAGTGCAGCTGGGCTCTGACGGAGAGGTCCCAAACCGTCCCGTCATGGCCAGGAGGGCAAAAGGCTAAAGTGTGCTCAGGGGAGATGGAATTGCAGAGAAATATGGGGTATGTCTAGGGTATAAACAGGGTTTTCAGAACAATTTTGTTCTGTCAGATTTCACCAGATTTTCATTACATGCTCCCTCCCAGCAGATTTCCAGTCCTTTCTCCAAAGCACAAGGAGTCCAGACCTTTTGCAAGACAAGGTTGCTAGGATTTTTGTAATATTACAACCCCCTGTATTTTCCCTAGCCATCCTCTCTGAAACAGCTGACCTTTTTTTGGCTGATGATTAGAAAAAAAAAAGAAGCCAAAATAAAAAAAATCAGCCCAAGGCAAACACTTGGCATGGAAAATCGCAGCCCAACTGGTTTAAGTTTGACAAAGTTATTAGCAGTTGAAAACAGGGCCTTATAATTGGAAATGTTTGGCAAGCCTAATAATAGGTTGTGCTACCAGCCCTGCCTCTTAGCAGGGTGTATGTCCGGGGACGCGTGTACACCCGACACAACAGCCCGCGTTCGTGTGGAGTTGCTTCTAGCTGGAAACACGCACACAACAAATGCAATGACCTCGCGAAGTCCTGCCATGCCAAGACACCATATTTTTCACCTCTGTTCTCCCAGCCCTACTCCTCCAAGTTTTGGTTGTCCTTCCTCCTCGTATCATAATTAAAAACAGACTGCAAACGTTTCTTGTCCTTACTGGAGCAAAACACTGACTCTTCTCATGCTCTAAGAATTATTATTGAGAGCAGAATTAGCAATGGCTTTGTGGTGACAAAAAGCCAACTTCCATAGTGCTGGAAAAGAAGGATAGATGCTCTGTACCTCCGTTTTCTTCCTGAACATCACAGTGAGAGTGAGATTGGCCTGTCTTCGGCAGCTGTGCATGTGCAATGGCCCTTTGCATGACTGCGTCTCGTTGGGCAGAGGTGGCAGCTTTTTTGGGTGGCTCACCTGACCGGATGGCACCTACCTGGGGAAAGAACTGCCCTCGCTGGGTCCGCTGCTGGCCTTTATCAGGGCTCTCTGCGGTTGTGCTGCTGCTCCATCAGGCGTCCCAATAAAGTCTGAATTCTCGATTACCGCAGACCCCGCTGCAGCCAGGAAACAACGTCAAGTTGAGTCATCATATTGTTTGAATTACACCAATATGAAAATACATGAAAGCCACGGGGAGCCGGCGTTTTCCCTTCTATATAAAATGGGGTTATGACCATACTAAAAAACACAACAAAACCTACCAGCTTTTATCAGGAGAGGGTGGAACAGAGGGCTTAAGAGATACCAAAAAAGCCAAGAATGAAAATAATTACGTTTGAAACAAGGCCCTGCTCTTTCTTTTGCTCAGCCTCCCTCTGACCCCTGCCCCTGCCCCTCTGTATCCCCCCACTGCCGGTTCATTTTGGAGAGGGGAGAAGAGCAGGTTTGCGCTGTGGTTAGTGAGGGGCAACGCAACGCTGTTGAGGCTGACAGGTGGGATGGACATGGCCAGCTTATCTTCACCAGGGAAGAAGAACCAGGAGGGAGAACTGCCTACAAGAGGTGCTCAGCATCTTGTGTGAGAAGAAGAAAGCACAGTTGTCTTCCTATTCTGCAAGCAAAGAGGGAAGCCTGATGTTCTTGCCGTTACCCAGGATCACAGAAGGTGCCACTGCAAAGCTGGACTTCATCATCCTCAGCGTGCACAGTTCACTGGAGGACAAGCATCATGTCCTTCTCAAACACACTTTGCTAGTTCTCTCTTGATCTCATTATTACTAAATCTGAACTGACTTGGACTTTCAGACGCTGCTGAAATCCCCCTGAGAGTCTTCCCACTTCTCTTGCAGAAGCAGAGCTGCTTGTGCGCTGAGACTTGTACAGGATCTTAATCGTTTGTTTTTAACTGTGTCCGCAAGGCTCCTATATGCTCGCGACTGCTGATTAAAGGCAAACAAGCCCTACTGAAAACCAAAACGGAGCCTTCATCTCTCCCAGGCTTCTTGTTTGTTTCCGTGTTATGAATGGCGCTTGCATGCCTTTTAATCATCTCAGCTCAAGGAGTTTGGTTCCTTTGCTGTTAGTAATTTTGATATATTGCTACCATGCTACACACCGAAAGTATTTCTACTTTCTTACCTCCACATATGTGTGCAGTCAGGAACAATTACTAATGTCGGTCGTGTCTGCTTGCTAGCTTGCTTTTTTTCCCCTGTTGGTCATGCTGTAAATCATTTTCACATTTACAACATTAAGAAGGCGCTCTGAGCAATCATTCTTGTGGTCAACAAACTGTTACTGCTTCTCAAGTGTCATGGGTCACTACTTAATTACTGGATTTCACTCCCAGTTAAAACCATTAATCTTGTCTCCACCAGCTTTCTCTGGGCCTCTCAGCCCAGTATGTTTTATATTAGGCTCCTACAACTCAAGGTGCTGTTTTTTTTCACAGCAGCAGTGGTTCTGTAACCTGGATTTCTGGGCTCCATGAGCAAGATCATCCAACGGGGACTTTCTTTGGACTCAGCTGCTACCAGATGAGGCTTGTTTTGGAAAGCTGGGTTTTTCAAACAGATCCAGAGATGCCGAATACAGTACAAAAAGTAAGAGCAGAGTTCAGTGGTGGTGCTGAGCTTACACACAGCAATGCCACCTCAGCCGCAGGAAGCCTCCAAGCTCCTTGCCACCGGCGAGGAGGGATCGTTGCTGTGTGCTGCGCTCCAGCAGCTGCTCTTGCTGCTGCTGGGGACCGGTATGGGCATGAGCACAACTGGGAAAAAAAGGGTAGCCCAGGGGAAAGCTGAGATTAATTTATGAGTCCTAAAGGTTCATCAGAAGTTGAACTTGCCTATGAAAGACTGCATATGCTTCACTTTAAGAGGGCTTTCCCTCACTCTTGCCCTCAAGCAGGGTGGAAGTGTACCACCCGTGCAGATGGCAGCATCCTATTCGCCCCGGGCCTGCCCGTCTGCTACTTGCGTTGATGGGAATTCATAGGTGTTGCATTAGACAGAGAAAGGCTCCCCTGTTGTTCCCTGCATGAAATTGCAGCAAAAACATATTGAGAATTTTAAGTACAAAAATGGAACATAAGGGCTACAGAGTCCTAACAAAGCTTGTTTCATCAGCCACATTGAGATCTACAGTACGTTCATACAAAATGCCATGTGAATTGCACTTAATTCACTACAGAATACATTTTGCTATTCAGCAGAAAATAGAAGGAAAAAAGAAAAGAAGGCCTGTGGAGGACAAGCTCTGCTGCATGTTAGCTGTAAAAGTTCCATAAATGTGGCATCTATTAAAACCATTATTTGTTTATGATATGAAAGTGATTAGTATGTTCCAAAAACAAAAACAGGAAAACACTAAGCACTGGGACTTTTCAGGAGAATAGCCACCGATTCTCCATTATAATAATTTATGTAATATGATTCTATTTATTTCTGTATTATTTATAAGGGTATGTTTCTCTATTATATATGTAATTACTGTAGCACTCGGTTGCCTTAGCCAAAATCAGGGTTGTCTTGTACATTCATCTAATAAACATATCCCCTGCCCTGAAGAGCTTCTAAACCGAGCTGGACGAAGGGATATATGATTACCCCTGTTTTGCAGATGGGGAACTGCGATAACGAGTCCGAATTACTTGCCTGAGGTCAGCGCGAAGGGGGCGCGCAGCAGCTCTGATACCTAAGCTCGGCTCTCACCTGGAGCCGCGCGCCTGGGCTGCGGGGCCGGGACATCTCGGTGCGATGCGGGGACTGTCCATGGGGCCCCAATTACAGGCCCAGGGCCTCCCTTTCACTTCCTGAATTGGCCGCAGGGATGCAATGCGAGGATATTTGGGTTGCGTTCACTGCCGAGAATGTTTTTTTCTTTAAAAACAGAAAGAAGACAGTCTGTTTCTCCCAAAGCTGTCAAATCATGGGAAGATGGGGATTTGGACTTGTTCTGTACTGTAAAAACCTCGCCTGACTGCCTTCTTGCTGTCTCCCTTTGCAACACTGCTCATTTTTGATAGTAACAGCTTGCTGCCATTAAGCTACTCCAGGGGCTTTTGGGAGACCTTGCACTTCTCACCTCTGAAGCTCGGGACATTTCTAACACGATGGAGCGTACTCAGCTAGCGGCTGGCTTCGGCTGCGGGGAAATGCCGGCAGTGAAAGCTGTTACCGATGGGAGAAGGTTCTGGTCCTTCAGTGACGGGCTGATGATCAAAACAAGTATCTGTAAGTGGAGCAGACTTTTATAGCTTTTGCCTGGTCAAAATCACTACGGGCTCTTGGAGGTTTTCTGGCTTATATACTTTGAATCTGTCTTTTCCTTTACCCCACATTTCATTTTGAGTAAAAAACGTTACTGGTCAATTCTGTTACCCAGGAAGAGCAGTTGTGGCTGAATACTGTTTCCTCTGCCGTACTAACTTGCTTGGGAGGGAGGCCTTCTTTTCTGGAGGTCTTTTTTGGAGAAGAGACATTTAAGAAAGTAAAGGCAAGACAATTGGGGGAATTTTTAGTATTTAAGTCAGACTGAGTCCTGAACTGTTGCAAAGTCCCCACCGGGTCAGGCTATCACTATCTGAGAGAATGAAATCCCATGGACAGTCACTAGCTGTGCAAGCTGTATTCTGAAATCATTTAAGGGCTGTTTGCCCATATTTTCATACTTCAAGGCTGTCACTGAACCTCCTTCTAATTTGCAGCCCAAATTTCCTCTCAACCCATCCACATCCCCATCTTCCAGTGCTGTCTTTTAGCTTATTCACTCTTCTTTTTTCCTGTCACTGAAAAAGTTTGAAGATTGCAATCAAGTGGAGCCTTCACTCTCCTTGCATTCAGGCCATCCGCTTTCGGTTTCAGCTTCTGAATGCAGGTCCCTGTTCTTCTGCTAATCCCAGAGCCCTTCTTTTCCTATGTTCCACTGTGAATTTCTCTTCTCTGAGTGTAGCTGGACACAATACTCCAGTACAATAGAGTTGTCCCTACCCTCTGCCTCCTGGAAGTGTTTAGTCAATACTCCCAGGTCTTTCACACCGCTTGTTTCCCCTTCAGTGAGGTTACGGTGACACATGGCCTCACACTTTGCACCATGACTTTGTGTATTTTCTGTGACTTCCTATCTCAAGGTCATCCAGTTCATGTTGACCTTTTTGCTCTTCTCCCTGTTTACAGTATTTCTGAACCTGGGGTCATCAACAAGTTTCATTAGCACATTTCTTACATTCTGTGTCATGGTCATTAATGAGAATATGCTGTCAGATAAGTTCCCAAGATCCGACACAGAAGAGCTCCACTAATAATTCTCTTTAGTCCAAGAATTTCCTTTTCACGTAACGTGTTGCCTTTCACACTAGTCACTACTTTAAGTGCTTTTCAGATCTGGTATTTATTCCCATTTTCTTCTGTAATAAGCCATTCTCCATGTGGCTCTGTATAACATAGTTTACTGAAGTCCAGATCAATTGGAATCATTGCAAGTCCTCTCAGAAATCTCTAGCAAAGTTGATGCCAGATGAATTGGATATTTATCTTCGGCAAACCCATGTTGTACTCTATTCCACTTCTCATATACACTTATGTCTTTAATTACGCTTTCTTTTGACTGCTGTTTTAAAGCCTTGGATCCTATGAAAAATGGTTAATGGCAACTCATTTTACCTGCTGTTTTAGAACAAGCTATTTATAATGTTTGTCCAAAAGTGAGTCTCAGTGTCCAGAATGGAGCTGACACTTTTCTGGAGCAGAGCATGCCAACAGCTTGGAGAGGAGGTTACCCACCCGACCTGCTCTTTGGATGCTGTTCACAGTGAGGAAAACCAGCTGGACTCCAAGTGCACCTGGTCACGCCAGGGCCAAGTCCTCACCTGGCATTCAGAGCAGGATCCTGGGCTAGTGATGGCAGCAGAAAACCTCTCTTTCACCTCAGTGGATCTCAGGCAAAGCGTGGTTTATGGATTGTGTTTCTCCATGCCACTTTGTCCTCAGCTGATCCTTTAAGATTCCCTGGAACGGAAGGAATTTTGCTTCTCTCCTTTCCCACTGTCCCATCGCATATCAGAAGAAACTGGATTTGCTTTATACATTCCCTCCCTGAATTATTGTTCTTTAAATGGAGTTACTGTAGAGTGGATGTAGAAAGGGGAAATTTACTGTTGTGTTTTTGCTCCTACTAGGAAATATAACTTTTGGCTTATATCTGTATCTGTATTCATACAAACACAGACACATACACACAGGTTTATATAAAACATGTGAAATGCCTGTCTATGAGCTGAAAGAAATGGGTAGTTTGTCCAATCTGGAAAATACCAGCCAAAAGGGAGAGGAGGAGGGATAATATGGATAACACATAAAAGGAGTCTAAATAAAGTTGTCAAAAAGGAGAAGATCGAATCTGGCAGGTGAAAACCTGATGAAGGGAAATAGGAACCTACACGGAGTGTGGCAACAGCAGGAAAACGAATAACTCCGGCTGGAAGGTGTGGGCCTGATCTGGAAAAGCAAGTGAGGAGAAGGGAAGAGAAAGAAATTCAGCTTTCTACTGAGGGAAAAAAGTCCTCCCAAAGAATCTGGCATAAAGAGAGGCCTGGAACTGATGAGAACCTGGATCTCCAAATGGAGGAATGTAGGAGATGAGTCAAAAGGAAGAGAAAGATTTACTTCTAAATCACAGAGGGAGGAAGAGGTAGTAAAAGAAGGTAATAACAGCTTGGAAAGGCAGAAAGAAAGAAGTTTTCTTGGGTAGATGTAAGGTGACTTTATACCTTGTCCATCACAAGATCTTTCTTTTCCCCCTTTTCTGTGGTAGCTTCTATAAAAAGGAGCAGATGACTGGTCTTACTGGTGATGTGGGTCCTGGACACCAATAATCTCACGCCAGGGCACCTAGGTGGACTTCTCTTTCCCCCTGCAGCAGAGGACCTGTCTGCCCTGTTAGCCATACAAAGTTGTCACTGCAGCTGATTTTCCTGAACTGCTACTGATTTGGGGGGAAGCAGATTCAGGGACTTAACACCCGGACTGACCTGGCTCTCAAGGCACGCCTATGACCGTCACCTGGCACCACCATACAGGGGACTAACTCAAGCCTTCACGTATGAACGGCTTTGATAGAGTTAGAAGTCTAACAATTTTAGTATAGACAGTTATGGCTCTAAAAATACTTAGAATGGAAAGGAAAGGTGGCATTTCTTAAGGATGACATGAGCTGGTGGCTGGAAGCAGTAAAGTTCAACTTAACCCAAGCTCAGTCAGGATCTGCTCAAACCCAAATCCCTCCCATGTTGATTTGGTGAAGCAGAGGGTTTCTGAACACCTGGAAAGCAGCTGTTCAGTCCCCTCCCCAGATCTCACCAGCTTTACCTTCAATTATAGGTATTAACATTCATCAGTCTTCCTGCACAGCACCGTGCATGTAGAAAGATTAATCAGAGTTTCTACCACGTACAGCATGTAGCTAAATTGCACCCAGCTCCACACAGTTCGTATCAGGGTGAAAGAGGCACAATGCTCTGTACAATGTGACTTCTGTGTGCGGTTTCTGTGGTAGACCCAAGTGCAGCCACCGGGGCCAAGCCTTGAAGCATTCCTTGGTTTGCACTCTGCTCTTGCCGTTGCTGTCACGGGGTTCCCTGAAGTAAGGCTGATGCAGTGACCAGCACTGACTGTACCGTGCACACGTGGTATCCTCATTTTTTACATAATTTTGCTTCAGCTGTGCCCATTTCTTTCTGCTAACATCCAAGTACTACTTTTGCCTGGGCTGGAAGCCTGCAGAACATTAGTTTCAAGGTCACATAGTGACATTTGGAAACCAAATTTAAAAGCTGAGGAGGCAAGTATGCAGATTGGAAATAATTTGCCAGCTCTCTCAAATGGGGACAAAACCAAACACCATGTGGATGCTGTGACCGGTCACAACTACGTGACAAAGCTCTATCATCCGAAAGGCAAGATCACGTGTGTTACGTTCAGGCTGATCTTCACGAACGTACCGTGAGCAGGAAGCAAGGTGAAGGGGTGCCCATAAATTAGGCGTTGTGAACTATCTGCTCAGTGCTACTGGGAGGAAAGTGAGCGCTCGCTTCGGGGCTTAGTCTGCGGATCGAAGCGAGGCAACCAGGCCTTTCGTCTCCCCTGCCCTCAGGAGGGCTTGCGGCAGTCAGATTTGCAGAACTGCATCCCGGGGAGAAGCGTGGTGGAGTCTTTCGTGCTGGGATGGTGAGAGCTGAGGCTGACAGGTCTCCTCGGAAAAGCACGCGGCGAAGGGCTGAGTCGACCCACGACATGTGCTTGTACCTGCCTTCCCTGTGCCTGGCTCCTTTGACTCTTCCGTAATCTGTGCGTAAGCTCCCTGGTGACCTGAAGCGAGAAAGCACCGGTGTGACAGCAGCTGCGAGGCCCCAGCTTCCCTTTCGGCGCTGGCTACGCGCGACTGCGGCCCTGCCAGCGAGCAGTGCAACCAGCGGCCTGCACTCGCCCGGGGCTCGGGGTGCTGCTGAACCCTGACGGCACCGGCTGGGGCTGTTACGGGGAGGGGAGGCTGCGTTCACGCACGGGGCAAACAGCCAAAACGAGCGTTTCTGCTCAGCCTCCTCCCTGCTTGCGTTGTGAATACCCGGAGAGGAAGGCTGAGCCTACGTGAGCCCACGGGAACTGCAAGGCTTGATCTCGCCTCCTCTCTGGAGACAGACCTCCCCCTTGGCCTTGGGCAGGGTGCTTGGTCCCACTCCGTGCCTCAGTTTCCCCCATGTGAAATTAGACAATAATCTTGTTTCTCAGGAGCTTCCACTGAGAAGGGGCTAGATGTGGTGACGACGATCTTAACGAATGTGTGGTTCTACAATTTTTCCCATTATTTTAAGTCAGAACGATTTCCCTTTCCCTCCTACGTTGTCAAACTTGTGAAGTTAGCTGTTGTAGCATTAATGTTCACTAAAGTAGGAAATTTTTGGTCTGAAAGAAGACAGATTGACTTTTTTTTTCTTTCCTTTAAAAATGAGTATTTCAAGTTGAAAAGGTTGTCTGCTGCTGGCAGAACTCTTAAGCAGAGCTGGAGGGGTGGCTGGCCTTGGCTTCCAGCTTTTGGCAGGCAGGGAGGTGTCCTCCAGCACATCAGAGCTGCCTGGGTGTTTGTTCTGGATGTGCCTTGCACGTGCAAATGGTCATGGTGGGCAGCGTGGGTCTGGGGAAGCCTGAAGAAACAGCACAGCAAGGAGCACCCATGTCCTTCGAGCGGTCCAGGTCTCCGGGCTGCAAGGAGGGAGCTCAGCGGCCCTGTCCTCCCCGACCTCCTTTGCAGGAGCAGGAGATGCAGGACTTGAAAAAACTGGGAAGCGTAGGGAAAAGGCGCTCCGTGCTGCAGCTTGTCAGCGTTGGATTGAATGGATGATGTGTGTACACGTCTGTGGTGCATTTGTGGGATGGAAGCAGGTTCCCTGGGGTGTGTCTATTTTATTCCAAACAGTTCATAAATCTAGTAATTACTAACAAAGGATATTCTGTTAGAAGCAAATAATATTTGAAATATAATCTCTATAAATGTGGTTCATTTAGCCATTAATTTTATAGATTGTTGAAGTAATTAACAGTGCGTAAAGAGGACTTCCTGCAAGGCAAGTGTGATCTTTGGCTGAATGGACCTTTACAGTGATCTCTCAGACAGCATCTCAGAGTGGGAACTGGAATTTCATCTGACCTTTATTTCCTTATTTTAAAATTTAGAAATGTTTCTAAAATCAAATTTTTGATCTACTGGCCTTTAGGACTTTAATTTGTTTGCTTAAGTGGTTCAATATGAATAATGCTGAAATTCATAAATTAGAGTCCCTCTCACTGTAAATTATTTAAGCACTCAAATATATGAAAATTGTCTTCAACAGTAAGGCTGTCACATGATCTATAGCTAGGAAGGATCTGCAGCGTGATCAGGATAAGTTTTAAGGCAGTTTCCATTCATTTAGTTTGTTCCCTCTCTATACACCCCAGAAAGACACATTGGTTGGTTCTCTGTTGGCCCCATCAGTAGTTAACTAACAGTCGTTCAACACTGCAGCAGAAATGAAGATCTTCACTCATTCTTGCTGTCTCAGAGTTGTACTCTCCTATTGGGAAACAGCCCAAAGGATGTGAGTACCACAGAGGCAATTGCTGCAGAACAGCTGATGTCTGGTAGCCCGTTACCTGGTGGCAATGTTTTTGGCCACGCTCTAAGAGACCGGTTCTTAGCCGTGGAGGAAGAAGAAGGTTCAGGAGCACTGTGTGACAGCATTTTATTTTCATACCATTGTAGAAAGATTTCTGTTTTTCCATGTCAAATCTCCAAAAGTTCTGCAGAAGACAGAGTTGGACCCATGTTTCTACACTCTCACGGCAGCATGAAGCCCAGAAAAGACAGGGCAGTTTCTAGTTGTTGGTTTTCAGTGGCCATGGGTAGGTTTTCCTGCAGTGCAAATGTTGCTGGCCTCATGCGTCCCTCCAAGAAACATACACTTCACACCAGTGAGAGAAGGCGTTGAGTGGGAAAATCTACATTTCAGAGCTGTCATTTGATTTTGCGTGGAGAGTCAAAAAGAATAAAAACCCACAACTCCCTCTGCCATTAACAGTGAATTCTGTGTCGGGTCTGGCTCTTTTTATATGCTCCATTTGGATTGCTTTTGTAAAGAATTCATCAGAAACACAACAGATATTCAGGCATGCCTTTCTCCTGCTAAACCGTATTCAAATGAATTTGCATCCTTTAGTTCCCAAGATGTCCTTGCAGTGTCAAAGTCTGTTTTGGTAAAGATTTATTTAATAGGTAGCTGGAGTTCAAAGTCTTGGCTGTCATAATACCCTTGCCCTTAAAGAAATTAAGGGGTGCCCATTTGGCATTTATTACAACATCTCTTCCTTCCTTGTGTGAAGGAAATGATACCTTATTTCTCTCATTAGAGTAAAATACAACCCTTTTAATGTGTTGGTATATCATTGCATAAATTATGAGGGCTTCTTTCTGTTTGCGTGGAATGCAGACATTTCAAGCCCGGAGTGCAGAGACTCTGGGCTACGAAAATAAAAAGCAGATGTCTTTCTCCCTCTCAGGAGGTTAATGCTTATCAGGGAACTTTAACTCTTGAGGTCCTGTGATGGGAAGCATCTATAGGGCAGAGGGAACTGGCAAAGGGAACTGGAAAAGAGTCTTTTAGGTACAAGATGGGGAATTCGGTTAATCCTGGTTTGCTCTCAGGATATGTCAATGGGCCAAAATGAGAGGGACGAATATGGAAGGAAAGTATTGCCGTTGTTGGGGTTTCTTTTGTGTAAGTGAAAGAAAAAGGTGGTCTATAAAAACCTGTGTGACTGTGACATTGTCCCTTTTAAAAAAACCCATGGCAGTTTTCATCGAGTTGTTTGCTTAGTTTGCTTATCAATGTGAAGTACTTCTCCCTCTCTCTGCATCACTGCCTGGCTTTTGTGCACGACCCCCTGCACCTGAGCGAGCAGTGGGAATCTCTCCGTGTGGTGGCTGCAGCACTCCCGGGCTGGCACAAGGAGAGCCAGGGGCTGCAGAAAAGGGAAATCCAGACAATCCTCATCTTACCCCTAACATCCCTCCAGAGGAGCAGGTGACACAGAGCCGTCTGTGCTGCATTTGAGGGTATCCTGAAGGGGAGGAATGCTCACATGCCCCTTTAGGGCTGCTTCCCCATTTCCACATGCCCGGGGACTTCAGAACTGCATCTGCAGCCAAAGCCCTCAACGAGGATGCAGTGGCTGGAAATGGTTGTAGTCTCCTCATGTGAAAATGGAGCGTACAGCTTAAGACCAGTTAGTGGACCTTAACTGTGAAATGCTGCCTTGAGTCTCCCAGGGAAGAGAAGTTGGGGTTATTTTGGTTGAGCAACTCTTAAAATTGTGTTTTGGACTCAGTACCAGTTATGTTCTTCGGTGAGGGGAGGCCGTGGGTGGGAATTGCCTGACTGCAGGTGGTCATGGGCAGCCCAGCTTTGCAGAGCATGGAGCTGAGCTGTGGGCATGGATATGCTTCCTCAAGAGCTGGCGTGTGTTTTGGGAGGAAGAGTGGCATTAAAAATATCTACAGAAAACTGATACCTGTCATGAAATATTAATTTAAACAAAGTGTGAGGATGGGCAGATGACTCTAAAATGTGTGGCTGGCCTGTACTTCATGGTGTTGCCATAGTGGTTTATAGTGTTTGGAGGGAGAGTTATGATGCAAAATGAATGAGATAAAAAGCTGCTTTAAGTGTGATTAAATGGGTCTAAAAACTGCCCATTTTATGGGAAGGAGTTGCAGGCATGGTGCCAAGCTGTAGCACGCTGTATGGTTCACCAGCTCGTCATATCCATACGGGTTGCTTCAGAAGGATCTGTTTCAAAGTCATCCAAACCATTTATGGCTGTTTTCATCGTAGGGCCTAAGCGTGTGAAGGGAAGGTACACCCAACAAGGTCATAAAACCATACCAGGATCCTCTGTTTTCAAAGAAAGCAGTTTAGATGTTCCAAATTGTCATCCGCTGACATCACCCCAGTAACTGCTAGCACCAGTGGGGTGGTTGTCTTCTTGACGTTTCCATACTGAGTACTATCTGCTGGCAGCCAGTTTAAATGAAAATAGTCACTGCGACTGGAACCTTGTGCAAGGCAGTCGTGTTCCAGATGGATCAGATAGCTCTGCAGTGAAAATGCTCCATCAGCCAAGAAGTTTCTTCTTTGAAGGTTATTCTTGAGAATGGAGCTGGTCAGAAATGTTCCTTTGAAACATGGTTTCTTCAGTTCCTTGAGCCTGGGTTATTTTGCTGGAACTATACTGAGCACGGATGACTTTCCCCATGCCTATGGAAGAGAGCTTGAGGAAACCCACCTGTATTCCTGGCAGATCTCTTCTAGGACAGAAGAAACATAGTGAGCCCAAGTCTCTGGCTCCAGAGCGGATGCACCTGGTAGATTTGCCCCCAGGCCAGGGATGCTGGAAGCTCTGCAGCTGCCTGCTGAAGCTGACAGGCTTTGACGTGCATTTCACTGGGAGGCTGCAGCAGGGTCTGGGGAGCCTCTGGCTTACTGGAAATCACTTTCCTTTCAAAAAAAAGAAAAAAGTTTCTGTTCAATTTGGATCGAAACCAAATTATATATATATATTTAAAAACCTACATTTCCAGTGCACTGGAAACACTGCTTTTCAGCCAGCCCTACTTGATAGTTTTATAAGGCTTTGCCATAATAAAAGCAAAGTGAGACGAAACAGAAAAGTCCTGCTTAGTAACAACAGGGGATGGGGGAGCAGGAAGGGAGGCTTTAACCAGAGTCAGACTTGCTGGGTGACTGTTCTGCCAGCAGAGGACAAAATAGATGTGCCAGAAGCCTAATCAGAATCACGTGGGTATAAGGCTTTGCATCTCAGGAGCCCTGCAAACCAGAATAAATCAAGGTGCCTCTTTGGAAAGTGGGGGTGCTCTGTCCTGAAGGGTCACTGGTTTCTTTGGCCAGGCAAACACAAGATAATTTCTCAGGCATATCTGAACAGATGCTTTTAGCCTCTTGCGCCTGTCTTCCCACATATGGAGCTTTGCTTTGTCACCAGACTGTGCCAAAGAGCCAGTCCTTCTTTTGACAATAAAGAACTGTTTTTATTTACTACGAAAGACAATCTGGCCTTAGTTCTCAGTTTTATAAATTATCCATCTCATGTCACTGGTAATAGAGCTCCTCTTGCATGTTAATAAGCTTCTTTCCAGCAAACTATCAAATCCAGGTTTACTGGGGGAAAGTAGGGCAGAAGGGACTTTATCTCCTGCTATCTTTATTAAGATTGTGCAGCCAGGTGACTAGCTTCCCCGTGCATAAGTTCCCATCCACCTCTTGCTTTAGGGGTAGCTATATTCTGTCCTGTTTCTGGATGGGGGACTGAGATAGAGATTAAGCAATTAGAACCAGGATCTGAAAGGCTCTGTCCAGACATGCCATTACTTCCTTGCTCCCTAACTATACTCAAAATGAGCTCCAAGAAGGTGATTGTTGCCACAGCTGCTGAGAAGTTGGACAAACCTACTGCTGTTACTGTCATCAGCAAAGACGTTGATTAATATAGATCTGGTAGACAAGACCTCAGTGGAGGTACCTGTCTAAATCACGCAGCCATAGAGATGTTGGTTGGAAAGAACTTCCAGAGGTTACCTATTCCTCTTACTTGGATCAGGACTATCACTAACACTAGATCAAGTTTCTTCTGGGAAACCTTCTCCAGACCTGCCCTACCCAGTTAGTGCAAAAGTTCTCTTAAAGTCCAATCTGAACTATCCAAGTTGCAAACTGTGGCCATTGTGCCTGTCTTTAACCTTCTGTCCCTATCTAGAAGAGTTTGTCTATTGCCTTTGTCACTCTCCTTCATAGTTACAGGTCGCTATGAGATCCTCCCTTAGCCTCCTCTTCACCCGACTAAACAAACACAGCTCCCTTACCCTCTCTTTCTTACCAGTTGCCAATGAGCTGTTGAATCATGAATTACTACCCTCTGAGTCCAACTACCCAGCCCATTTTCGACCCTGATAACAATCTATTTGTCCAGTCTGTTCTTCAGCTTACAAAAGAGAGTGCTGCGGGAAATGATGTCAACAGCCTTACTAAAATCAAGATGTATTACAGGGACAGCTCTCACCTTGTCTATCTAGTCAGTCATTTAATCGTGGAAGGCGATCAGACTGGTCAAGCAAGATCTGCCGTCAGTAAAACTGTGTTGACTGTTCCCAGTTTACCTTCTAGTCCTTCCTATCTGTAGAAGTGGACTACACAGGACATGCTCCATGGCCCTTCTGGGGATGGGGTGAAATCAGCTGCCCTACTCTGCCCAAGATCCTTCTCTCATTTTTCTTAAAGATGAGCATAATGTCAACCTTTTCCCAGTCATTAAGGACTTCCCTGATCGCTGTGATTTTTGTAGGGCATAGACAGCGGCCTTGCCATCACATTAGCCAGCTCTTCCAGTCCCCTCAGGTGAATACCATCCAGCCCCACAGATCTGAATATTTACAGCTTCCCTGAGTGTTCTCTAACTTGTTGCTCCTCATCTTTGACTGTGTCTCTCTTTCTCAAGCCATTCTGGTTCGTACAGAAGGCTACGTGCAATATTTGCCTGTGAAGGCAGAGGGAAAAACAATGCTTAGTACTTCAGCTTTTTCCAGGCTGAAGGCAATTCTCTGTCAGGAGGTTGTCTTCCCCTTGAATGACAAATTTTTCAGTGACCATATCCCATTCAAACTGCAAATAATGTGACTGCAGGGTAAGATGTTGTAATTGTTCAGAGCTAAGTATCAAACAGGGATTTCCTTTGCTCTATATCTGAGCTCCAGCAGATCAGTATTGTATAATCTGAATCTTTGCACAACATAACAGCCTGTGTAAGGTCCTTTCAAAGATACAACTCCCCAACAAGTAATATGTGTATTACATTCACCAAGAATGCAATAAAATTGTTTCCTGTAAGACTAAAGTCAAAGGGAGGATGAATTCTCTACACTACTTTGATATGCTTGTATCTCCTCATATCTCCATGGGTATTCTGGGCAATAAATTCCTTATCTCCAGCTATGCAAACAGTTTACTAAACATCTGTCGATAGCACCCAGTGCCCATCTTGCTAATCTGGAATGCCAAGATGCCTCCAGACATTGTACAATGCTAAGTGATCTGTATCTCAGTGCTAAAAATGCAATGCAATTTAACTCATCAAAGTTATGAAGTCTCTGCACTATCTCTATGTAAACTTTATGTACAAGGGGATTTTCACGCATAAGAGAAACCCATTTCCAGAAGGAAAACATTAGCGGTGGATGCAGTCGTGGAGGGTGGGAGACTGGGTGGTGACTGAATTGGACCTTGGCGGTCAGGTGGTTATCAGAACCAGCTGAAAAACCGAGCAAGAGAGCTTGAGCAAAGAGGTCTGTGGTGTTTAGGCACTATATTAAATAGGATTTGTGGTACTTGCTGCTTCAAGCTGTGCCAAGAATAGCATGAGTAGCCTTTCTTGTTGAAAAATTGGCACTTCTGGTCCAGTCCTAGTTGGGACCAGCGGGGCATGAAAAAATACACTGTCTTACTAGTATTTGTTTTGCAGCTTCTACTGCAGGATTCAATCCAGGAGGTTCACAGTGTTACATGATCTCTCTTTCCTAAGCTCTGCACTGAGCAACAGACCAGCTCTCGCATCAAAAAGCACTGACCATCAGGCAGCGGTAGGCTCTGCTCATGTATCGTCCCGCACTCCGTTCGCCAAAACCGCCTGAGTCACCCAGCGCTCCCCAGCACTGCCCTTCTGATGTAACACAAAGACCTTGCACAGAGGAAACATGTAACTAGCCTAGATAGTTTTTTCATCCCTTTAAAAAAACCCTAAAACAAAGAGCTCCTATGAGAAACATGGAGTATATTTATTTATTTATTTATTTATTTTTAGTAGAAGATAACCAGAGCAGAGGAGTAGTAGACTGTTGCAATAATTCCTGGAGTGCATTTTTCCAGATAGCTTTCCAGATTTTCCAGATAGCAGTGATGGACCACTCATTTAGGATCTGCTGAGGCCCAGGACTGAGATAATCTGTGAGCATCTTAGCCCAACCCTCCCCTCTCGAAGAGAACCACCTTTGACAGTGACTGTTCTTCTTTCTCTGTACTCATTTTTTTTTCTTTACCTTGTGTGTGGTAGGGAATTTCTACAAGGAAATTGATTTGTTGGGTCTGAAAGATCTGTAATCCCTCTTGTTACAGGCTGATTTATGACAGGACGAGGAATGATGACTTTTCTCATCATTGGCTGCAGCTATTCCCCTTTTGGTAGCTGTTCCTGAGCTTGGGCTCGCAAACGTCTCCTGCTCCTTTCCTCCGTACTGTGCACGGGGACAGACTTTGAACGTGAGTTCTCCAGTTTCCCCACCTCAGAGTCAGCTGGCTGATCCAGACAGCATCCAGAGAGCAAGCTAAAATATGGCAGTATAGACAGAGAGACTGTCTTGGACTTGAACGTCGTTTCCAGCCCTGAGCTACCATGAGAGCACAAACTGAGCTAATAGTTTCAGGTGAACCATGCAACATCTTAGAAACTTTTCTAATTTTGCAGTTCAGTCTTGTTCAGCAGCACGTCTTTGGAGCTCAGAGAAAGGACTGCACGATCTGTTTCCACGCATTTCTGCTTGACACCTATTTTCCCTGACTCTGCTCAAACAATAGGAAGGCAAAGGGAGATTTAGCCATTAGATACTCTCCTGTCTTGATACTCTCTCCTATCTCAGCTTGCTTTTAGATTCCACATTCCCGAGTTAGACAGTTGTACTGCCAGTAAGAAGGAACCCCTCGTCTGTTTTTAGGAAGGACGCAGCAGCAGATCTTTTTCCCAGGGGTAGATCTCCATGCATAATTCATGCTGTTCAACAATACCTCTTCCTCCTGCACTCTCAGTTTTCCACTGTGTGTTTCTGCTGGGATGGTTCCTGTGGATCTCAGCTCATCAGGTTTTACAGGTCTTTCGGTTACAGTCAGGCTAATAAGTGGAGCAAAGTTACTAGGAGAAAAAAAAAAGGTAAAAAACATCATGACATTTCTTAAAATAATAAGAATTGCCCATTCAGCTGTTAGCACACTGCAGAGTAGAACCCAGACCCTTTCTCAAACTGAAATCCTTCCTGAAGTCTGGATTCCATTGAGAATTAAGGGCTGGATTCTCATTTATACTAAGGTCTCTTGAGCCAGCAAGCACAGGATGTAAATTATTTTTGCTCCCACTTTCACATGAGAATTAGGCCTTTAGTGTCAACTTGAGTTACCTTGTGCTGGCTGCATTAGTCACTTATGTCCACCTGTTGTTTCTTGCTTTAGCTTAACTTTATTTAGTTTTTGGCAGGAATGCTTTCTTTGCTGCATGTTTTCATAGCCATGGCCACTAGGTGCTACTGCAACACAAATACAGTGACGGTTAAGTGGAGTCAGCCAGATCGTGGCCCTGGGAGCTCAGCCTGGAAAGGTCCTTTTGGACCTCAGCCTTCCTCTTGCCAGCGCAGCCCCCATGCCAGAGCTCCCACAGAGGTGGCAAGGTAAGCCTGGACTAAGGGCAAAACAACCTCTTTCAGGAACCGAGCCCCAACCGCTAAGAGGAGAGTATGAGGACTCCATGGTGGGCATGCACCTCTGGGTGAAATCTGGGTGAGGGCTGCACGGAGGAATGGTGGTTTTGGTCACTAAATGTTGGTGACACAGTACTGAAGGCATGAGGTGGAGTACTGCAGAATTCCTCTCAGATGGCTCGTCTATAAATCTGAGTAATGGAGCTCAGAACTAAAAAGAATACTTGGATCTTCTATGCTGGCATCTTCAATCTGTTAGACATTAGATTTCACTGGTTACCCTAGTATGGAGAGCAGCTACTTGTGCATTAGCTAAAGCATCACTTCCAGAAAAGCATCTCAACTTCAAGACATTGGAGAGGAACCCCACTGATTTTCCATGCTTTTTCACAATCCATTTGTATTCCATTTCCAGCCTGCGCCTTCCCTCTCATTTGAATTTGCCTGCTTTGGAATAGGGAAGAGGATCTCCTAGAACAAATACAAACAGGAGTCAGAAAGGGAACAAAAATGTAAGCAGATCTGCTCCATATTTTACCACTGCAGAGTTTCGTTCTGTTTTGTATTTTGGGCTTTTTTTCCCAGAAGAAAAGGAATTCTTAGTAAAATGGAATTTTTAATTAAAACAACAAAACAAAACTTGTTCTTATTGAAAGCCTCAAAACTGAAAAGTCTGGTTCTATGAAAATCCTGTTTCTTAGACTGGCTTCATTTGATATCTTATATCCTCAGCATGACGCTGCCTTTGGTAAGACTTAATTGTGTAATAGAAGCCAGCAATAAAGGCAACAAATATTCCCTTTACCCTGTTAATAGCTTCAGTTTATCTGGGCTGGCACCACCACCTCTAAGGAGGCAGCAGAGGGACAGTTTGTACAGCTCCGACTTAGAACAAATATATTAAATGAAGACGGAGCCTCCTCGTTCTCACGGACTGTTGTTTGTCCGTCTAAGCAGTCTGCTTGCTGCAATACGGCCTAAGGACCTGCAGGTCTTACCAGTCCCTATCCCTGCTTGGTACCTAGTGCTTCACCGATTCACACCATCATAGTCTGGGGCTCTGAAATCTTTGTGTGATTTTTTCGCAGTGAACGGGCCATCTGCCAACAAAGCCAGGGCAGAGTGCTTTATATTTGGTAATTCTGAATAGTTCTGCTGCTCTCTTCTGCAAAATAGGTGGGAATGCTTACATTTTCATTGCTGTCCTATAATGCTCTGAGACCTCTACTCTTAGCTTCTGGAAAAAAAAACAATCTTTATCTATTGGGCTTGTAAATTTTGATTACTCTTGACATGGTCTACTGTTTTATGCTGTTTTAATTACTCCCCTGCCTCGTATCCAGTGGGAGCAGGAGTTCAAAGCTGATTCAGTTTATCATGCATGCAATGCAACTTATAGAAAAGCATTTCACTGGAGAGCTTAGACATTGTTCGCTTGCGTTTGGTCCTCATGTTACTGATAAACTTTGCTTTTCTTCTTAGTTAAATACAGGATGCAGATAAGAGCAGATATTTGCAAAAAATCTTAGGTTTTGTTATTATTTTTCATCTACTGCCTAAGAAACCCCCCTGTACCGTACTGAGCCCATGCAGCATGGAAGCGTGGTTGCGACAGGCACCCAACCTCCTCTGACGTGGGGCACCACAGGGAACATCTAGTTACAGTTAGGTGACCAGAACAGATTTACGCAATGTGGTGTGTTACAGTGGTGTTTGACCTGAAAGGCTGAATCCAGAAATCAGCTCACACCTTTTCGCAAGACAGTGTGTGTGCTGAATGCAGGTAGTGCCAGGCCATGAGGGGCCAGTGCACCGCTAGCAGTTAGTTCCCCTTCTAGGGTGTTACTCTTTGATTTGATCTGATTTAAGTCAGAGGAGTATTTTTTCTTTTCATTTATGTTGTCTTCCAAGGCATTGCAAGTTTCCCAGGTCACCTGATAGGCACTGGTGCTGGCAATCTTTCAAGGGCAGAAACAGCTATCTTTTATTTTTTAGAAGCTGTTGCTCAGCAACATCTGTCCAAATGGGAGTTCACTAAGGAACACAATCTCTGTGCACCCAATAAACACCTGAGATGATGATGTGTTTGCTTCTCTGTCAACCTGAAGGATTAAAAAAAAAACCAACCAAAACTGGCGTATCTGTACTTCCGGGGAAGAGCCATTAAGAGAGCTTGAAGAAATAAATCTTTGGATGCTCTTTAAAGTGGGGGTGAGGGAGGAGAGAAGTTCAGCAATGCATGATAAAGCAGTGATATTACACAATTGTAATGCTGTCTCTCACTGAAACCATGCTAAATGATTCGTAACACTCACAGAGAAGAAATGTGCACCATCAGCATTAATAAGTTTGAGAGAGACAGCTTGGCTGACACCAAAAACTTTAGGTTTGCGTTTGGATTGAGACTAATGTGCCTTCAAATGTTCTGTGTTATCCTCATATTCAGACTGCGCTTAATATCAAACCCACTGAGGCAGACTAGTTAATTCCTGCTGCACCTCGACCAGTAAAATTCTGCTCGGATGCTCTGCTCCCTGCAGCATAATGCTTTGTTTGCTGTCCTGGGTCACTGCTCAGCGAGCCAAACAAAATGATCCTGTTGTAAATAAGTGTCAAGATAAGTTTGTTGGAGTGCCTGTTGCTTTTGTTGGTTGAATGCTACCTTGAGGGGAAATGGTATAAGAGAACAGTCTTCAATAGGTGCATTTTCTGGCTTGGATACTTGAAAAAGAGCAAAACCAAAATACTTAGTCTGACTATTTGATGTATTGTAATAGACTGGCTAGTGAGTATTTGTGTCACCATCTTTTCGGAGATGGGATGAGGATTGCAGAGATGTGTGTCAGGAACATCACAGTGCTAAACCTTACAAAATATTTTTCTTTAACTGAAGTGATGGATTGTGCTTTTAGAATATGACTGCAGGGCTTAGGCTAGTGACAACATGACATTTTTCATAGTTGCAAAGTGGTTACAATAAATCTGAAATCTTGAGAACCACAGATGTTTAGAAACAAATTTTATCTGCTACTCCAAGTTTCTTGTAGATTGCTACATGTTCCTTTAAACAGTTGTTATTGTGCTTTTTGTGCAAATATTTGCTTACTAGCTTGGCTTGGAGGTTACAAGTTCAGAGCTTTCCCTGGGCAGGGACACGATCTTTACTGCTGATTGACAGTGGACCTGTTAGGTCTGTTTTTTCTTCAGGAATGTTGATCTTCAACAACTCCGCATATAGATGAGCATGTTCCTTCCATCTCCTTGTCTTTATTCGGTGCCAGAGCACTCCATTTTGGTTGTGCAGTGGTCATGCACTCCTTCAGACTCCTTTGTTAGGCCAAATTAGCCACTTTGGCTTCTTTCTCAACACATGCTAGCAGTTATGAAGCTCATTCCTGAGGATGGCCTGAGATAACGACATCATATGCACCGTAATCCTACTTTCCTGGCTTGAGAAGGACGAAGTACTTGGGTTGGCTTGCTGGTAGACCGTACCATCGTTACACAAAGACGCCTGAGGTAGGCTTGTGTGGGCAAATGCTGGGCAAGAGGCACAGCCACTGTGGGCACCTCACTTGGGGATGCCAAATGTACGCAGATGTATCAACGGAAATGACATTTACTGCCACAGCAGACAGGCACTTAACATGAATGCCTCTAAAGCTTATTGAGGTAGCTGTTCAAAAAAAACCTGAGTCCCAGGCAGCTGAGACAGTGATCTCACTTCTACAGTGCTTATTAGCCCAGAACAGCACGGCACACCTCTGGCTCCACCACTGCCAGAGGTAGCCTGGGTCCAGGAGCAATTTCTCCATGTGTGTGCAGTGAGCAGTGTTGTGGCCAAGTCCATAGACCTTCCTGGAAACAAAAGAGCTGAGGGGAGCTGTAGAGAGTCGACTGGCTCTGTGGGATGCAGGTGGAGTAGTCCATAAACAGCAGGTAGCCGTTGCATTTTTTCTTTGCCTGGGTAATCCTTAAACATCATTATCCCTGATGATGGAGGGATACATGTATCCTGAAAACACATGACGTAACATGCTGCAAACTAGATTCTGCAACATTTGGTTTTTGGTATTTGGCCTTTGATATTTATTGGTATACATAACAACATCAACATGTATACACTGCTTTTGTCCACCAGTTGAAGTTAGGGTACTCTTGGCTTTGGGTCACAATGCTCCATTTTGTTTTCCGTGGTTCATTCTTTTCTTCTCTGTGTTCACACCTTGATTTTCATCTGCTAGTTTATTTCTGGCAGTGGGTTCCTCTCTGGGCCAGTGTCTTTGAAGGGCCTCTCGAGCAGTACATAGTAAAAGAGCCAAGGCTGGAGAAAGACTTGGATGACATATACAGTAGAGCATAGTGGACGTGGAGCTGGAGCCATGGGCAAGGGCTAGTCCAAAGGAATAGGAGCCAGCTTTTGTCCTGAAGGCCAACCAGCTTTCTGCACTCACTGCCTGTGCTGCTGCCTGAATTATTCCAGCTCCAGGTTGGGAAGGCTGATGTCAGTTGGCCTGTGGGAGGTGTGCGGCATGGTGACTGCGGGCTGCTCCTCTCCACCACTGGCTTTTGAATATCAGAGGGCCAGCAGGTATTCCTCCTGATAGTCAACAAGTTGCTGAGAAGTTGCTCACATTCAGTCCCCTTCCCTTCCTCAGCTCTCTAAAATGTGGAAAAACATGGTGTTAAAAACCTGATTCAGCATGTCTTAATGCACTTAGGCAATACCCTAAGATACTGCAGCAGACTTCTCTTTGCTCATTGAATTTCATTCAGTTCAACTCCCATCACTGAAGTATCTGGCACTTCTAAGTGGTGCACTGAGTGGGAGGACATGTCACATGTTTCATTCTCATCTGGTCCTTGTTTCATTGTCCAATGTAGAAACATCCATTTACCAAAAAGAGTTAAGGATGTTCTGCACTTGGAGTGATTAGGCACACACTGGCAGTGGTAAAGTTCATAAATTCTCCTGCCTCAGTGAGGACAGCTCTTCAGTGACCTCATGGAAATCTCTCAAGAGCTTTTGTTTTACTTCGCCAGGGCTTGCCCCCATTGTAGACACGGAGGGCCAAAAACCTGCCTTGTAGCCAGCCAACTCCTGCCTTTTATGAGTCCTCAACAGATGAATGAATTTGGTACTTTTGTAAGAGAAGGGATTATTTTTCTACCCCCACGTTTCAGACATTTGGATCATGCACTGCATAATTTTGATGATGTCTTGTTCTCCATCCAAAGCTGCTTTCCAAGCATTCTGTACAGCTCAACATTACTCATCTGGGAGAAGCAAAGAAACCTGAGGAAGGCTTTAACAGGGCAGGACAGAGTGATGAAAAACTGAAACGCGGCAACGTTGTATCAGCTCCATTTGAAGTAATTCAAAGCTCTTTCTCTCCTTAGGAACTCGCAAGGAGTTTGGGCAGGCCCCCTGCACTACATGGCAATTTCTAGATATTAGCTATGCACTTAGATTCACAGGAGGCCTCTGGATGTTGCTAGCCCAATTTATGGGCATGTTTGTGAACCCCAAAGTGGCAAGCTTTGCATGCAAAGTGTCAGGAGGAGAAAGCCGCTATTTGGCCTGCACATGCCAGGATTGAAAAGAGGATTGTAAAAAGATTGAAATCCCCTTACACCAGTGGCCTCTGCACCAGGGCCAGAGTACAAAATTCAGAATTTGTGACTGGATCCAAAAAATATTTTGAAACTTTTTTGTTAACTAAATGCCAAATTCTGTAATCATCTCAACCATTTGCATTGCACGAACCCGTGCACTGAGAAGAGCGAACAAGCTGAAAGACTTAGTCCTTGTGTAGGAGAAAACAGAAAGAAACCCAAACGCATTTTAGCAGATAAATATTCTTATCCTGCACCTAGTAAAGTAGATAGGAAACATCCACCCTTGGTGTGTTTCATTATTAGAAGAGGAAAGTTTCCCAATCAGTGTAACTTTATCCTCCTAATTGTAAATATTCTAAATTTTATTCAACAAGAAGATAGTCAATGTGCAGGCTCTTCAAAAGGGAATTTGACCATTGCTGGTTCTGGGGTTGTTGCAAGTTGTGTAATCCTGGTTTAACTTTGAATTTGACCCTACTTTGAGCAGGGGGTTGAATTAAATGGCCTCCAGACAACCTTCCAAACAAAATTCTTCTATGCTTCTGTGTTCCAGTTTGAGCTATAACCTTTCCTGATTTCGGACTGTTGGCCTGCTGGAACAGCAGCTCTCCTATCTGTTTCATTTGGTCATGAAACAGCATCACTCACATATGGGTGTTCACCTCTCCACTTGTGCCTGCATAATGCACATCCATTTCCATGGCCAAAATGTTGTAGAGGGAGACAACCTTTCATGAAAGTATGGCATGTAGCCAGCTTGCCTGAACTCCAGCAGCAGGCAGGGGGATGATAAGACCTCCAAAATCAAAGATCCTTTGGCATCATGCAGCCCACTGAAGAGGCGACTTATCTTTAATCTGTATATAAAAGCCCAGGATGGAGTGGGGTAGGGTGAATAACTCTTTATTTGTTGACAAAAGGCAAGAGTTCCCATTTTTCCTTTGGCAGGGAAGGCAGTGACTGCAGCAGGGTGTTTCTTATGATAAGAAGAGAAAAATACCAATATTATGGGTAAAAAATTAATCGTAAGGCTTCTATTTAAAATCTTTGGGAGAGGAATTGCATTATAGTGTAAAGAAGTAGAAGAATATGACCTTTCTGTGAACTTCTCAACCCTACCAGGAGCATAAATTTAAAGTCTCTTAGCTGAGAAGTGTTCTGGCACTGAACTGGTGTGTACAATCAGGATTTTGTCTGCAGGTATCAACGCACAAAATCTCTGCCTTGTGGAGCTCTGAGGCTTCTTATGTTTTGCCTTCATTTGCTGTAGTCCATGTGAGAGGGTTTTAGTGGCCTGGACTGGCTCTGGCTGTTCCCCTCTCCTCCGAGCCTTGAGCATTTCCTCTATGTGCAAGGAAAAGCTCTGGCAGGAAGGTGGTCAGAAAGGCCGTGGTAACTGGAGTAGAGCAGAGAGCTGTGCACTGCAGAAATGCTTGCTGAAGATATATAACTTTTGTCTGCTACCAATTGTCACAAACAGTTAAGGCAAACAATTTATGGCCGTGTAGCTCACACTTACCCTGCTAGATTTCCATCTCTGACTCCTACCTGGCATGTTCCACCAATTCCTCCTGCTTTTTGACTTAGGGCAAGGCAAAATGAGTGTTCTGAAGCAGATCTACTCCCTTGCTTTAAGAAAGGGGTTTTTTTTTTGGCTTCCTCATCGTTAAGCAAACACTTTTGCTGAGTGACAACTGTTTCTGCTCAGAAATGGGACACAAAGTTTGGCTTTGTTTTAATCCTAGGGTGTTTATCACAGGACTTTGAAGTGTACACCCTTCATTTTTCCCTGCTCTATCTCTCCAAAGCTTTGGGGTTGAGAAGGAGCAGGAAGAGGAAGGGTTTTCAAAGGGATGTTTCACTGTTAAAAGTTCAGCATTGCTCTCATATGTGATTTTCCTGGATGGCAGTTTTATGGCTAAGACCTCTGTTTTAAAACTGGTGCACATTGGTGATATCATGAACATGCCACATAGTGTCTGATGTCCTTTAGCGACGGCAGATTTATAGCATTTTCCCTCATAAAAATCCTCTCTCTTGCCAAAAGAGGTCCAGCTGGAGTTATGAAATCAGTAAACAGAGACCATGCTACAGTGAAGAAGCTTGGCCTTTTCAGTTCCCTTAATCTGTAGCATGCAGTGCACGTAACCTTATACACTGAAAATCACACAGCATCAACGTTTTACCTTTGGAAAGGCTTCTTTATTTCTGTAGAGACATGGAACCTGATAACACATGTGGCCCTTGTGGCCTGCTTTGCAATTAATAGGGAGGTCATCTTCAGTTGTAATTGTATGACACATTCATTAATGTCTATGTACAGGATGTAGTTAAAACCTATGGGCCAACCCCCCCACCCCAATTGTGAGATATTGGAGTCATTTAGAATTGCTTGAATTTTGAGTGTTTCAGCAAAGACACAATCCCTCCTTGAGTGTTTGGGAAGTGAATAGTGGATTTTGGATGTCACCATGAACAAATGTTAGTTAACAATTTTTTCAAAGGGAAATGTGTTTTGAATCTGCGTGACTATCTGATCACTAATCGCTATCGTGTTGCTCATGGTTAAATACATAGGCGATTAGGGAAATGGAGACAGATCTGATAGCTAATTTCTGCAGAAATTATCCTCCAAATGGTTGAAAACCAAAATTCCTCAGCTGAAATCCACAAACGCCCTGATGCAAAGTAAAGAGGCTTCTCAGTGGTGCATGTGTGGCGAGGATTTCAGGATGCTAGAGCTGTCCGTGGGGTTCCTGGAAGCAATCGTGCTGTGATGAGCATGGAGGCAACATGGCTTTCCCATCACCCTGGAGACCCTCAGCTACATCTCCAAAGGCACCACTGGCTCTCATGGCCACGGGGCTTTTGCAGAACTTATTGGAGGGCCAAACTCAGCCAGTTGCCTTGGGGGAGCAATTGTGCCATGAACAGAGAGTGTGAGGGCCACATCTGCATGGAGCTAGAGAACAGCTTCCGCTCCATCTCCCTCTGCCCTTTGGAAAGTCCATTCTGAATACCCATTTTCTAGCCTGAACTCAGCCACAAGCTGTATCTCAGCATCACTTGCACGAGCAGGAAGCCCTCCTAGGAGTGTGTCCCTCCCCTGCTTACACCACACCAGTGACCTGCAACACTGCAGTACAGCGAGAGGGCAGCCGTGGCGCGGGCCTGTGGCACTCTGGTACCAGAGCCATGTGCCAAACCCTCGACTGAGCTGACCATGCACAGAGGTCTGGATTGCACAAGCAGAAGGGCTTGGTCCAGCTCCCCATGGAAAAGTGTCTTCAGGCTCTGCTTGTCTCCAATGACAAAGGCGGTGTGAGCTGAAGAGATCTCTCAGAAAGCACCTTGGGTTTTGAGATGTGTATGGTAGATCTAGCACATACAGTGGCCCCAGGCCAGCTCTTGCCTGGTCTCCTGATGCCCTTAGTTGGCATTCTCCTTTGAAGACCTGTAGAGTAGCTGGTTCTAACCTATTTATTGCTCAGGTTTCTTAGTCAAAATGTCATATGGGACAAATCAAATGCCCTGTGCTTTAATTTATAGCAATACCGTGGCCTATCACACAGAGGACTGCAGGAGAGCAGAGAAGGCTACGTGACTGCACACCATGGAGCAAATCTGGTATGCACCGTACAAGGGGCTCCTGCAGAAGAGCAGCTCCTCAGTCCACCCTGAAATGGAGGTCTTTACATCCACTACCAGGAACGGCCACCTTGCAATCACAAGAACAGGTTTTCCATTGTCTGCTGAGAATTCAGCAAAGAAAGCAGTCCAGCTGCCCTCACAAGCACGAGGGACTTGATTTTGATTCAACTTACACAGAAGCAGATCAGAAATAGCTCCACTGACGTCAATGCCGCTGAAATGAGTTGCATTAGCCTTGGGTATGATGGGTGTGAGATCAGAGACGGGTCCGATGTGGTCTTATTGCTTGCTTGCTTTAGTTTTTGGGAGGACAGTTCTGTTTGGAAGGCTGGTACTTGAAAGGCATTTCTGAAAATATATATACTGAATTTGTAACTGACACCCTGGCTTGGAGTCAAGGGAGCAAGAGGAAAAAATGAAAAGAAAAAGAAAAAAAGAACAGTGAAGAAATAAACATTGCTGTGCATATGGGATAAAAATCTAAAGAAACCCAAAGAAATTACTATGTGTCTTAAAAGAGAAAAAGAAAAATCAGGGAGAGAGAGTTGGCATTTTTTGTTACGACTTTACAAAGATATTAGACTATCGGAACGAGAGGACCATCTAGTTGGCTTTGTTTCTGTACCAACTCATCACATCTGGCTCTGCACTATTTGTGCTGACCTATATCAGCCATGTAAAGTGGGAATTAAGGGGCAAGATCTGGAAAAAAGAAAAAAAAAGCACATTTGCATTTCGACTTTGATTCCAGCAGCCCGGCGCAGAGCCGAGAAGGGGCGGGCTCCTTCACCAGGGCACCTCCAGCGGGAAGACACAGCGAACACTGTGCTAGTTTCCATGCTGCTTAACATTTGTGTTTATTTATGCACCACATTTAAGTCTTTATTTATTCTGCATGTGAGCGTGAATTTAAAGCCTGGCTCCGGGCAGCGCAGTTCTGTGTTTATCCACAGGGCTGCAAATGCTGAGGCTGACAACAGGTTTTAACCCAAAGTGGACAGGCCACCTCTAGGGCTTCCACCATAGCTCCCATCGTCTGCCCATTAGGATGTCGGGAATGCTGAGGAGGCCACCGGTGGCTTCTGCTTAATGCTCTTGCTATTCTCAACGACAAAACAGCTCCTGAGGGGCAGATGCCACCAAGTGTAGCAAGGGACCCTGTGGATGCTCTGGCTTCTGCTCTGCACAGGACCAAAAAGGCAGGATGCCAAAACACCCTGTCCTAGAGCCATGTCCATGCCCTTGGCCCCACTCGCGTACCACATGGAGCTCAAAAGCAACGGGAAGTCAGCGTGTCACCGTTGTTCGTTCTTAGCAGCCTCAGATCTGAACCGGCAAACGAGGGGAGCTGGCATCCCACTCCCATTTGCAGAACCCCCTGGTTCCCCCTTTGTGTGTTGGAAAACATTGGAATAGCAAAGGGTGTTGCTTAAATCCTGCAGTCCTGCAAGATCTGTGTATAATAATGGCAGAGCTACTTGAAAAAGAGGAAATCTGGGCTTTGTGGGGAAAAATTACAAGCCTTCAAGTTGCTTCTCTTTCCCAAGGTGGTACCACAGCTGAAGGTGGGTTCGGCAGGGGTTCACACTGCTGCTCTGTATACTGCAGAAGTAAGAGAAATTTTGAAAAGCTGCGAAGATGTCAATAAAAAGGAAAAAAACAGAAACAACCAGCCTGCTGGTGCGTTCAGCAGTGTAAGGAAGGCAGGACACAAATGAAAGAAGAAAAGCAATTAATTAATTAAAGAGGAAAAAAAAGTTCAAAACACTTCCACTTTCCAAAAACCAGAAGTTTCCCAAAACCTAGCTTGTTTTTGCTTTAAAATATTTTTCTTGCGAAAGGGAAATACTAATGATTGAAAAATTGTACCTTCCCACAGAATCTTTTGGTTTTGGAAAAACTCCTTTTTCAGCAAGAAACTCTTTCAAGAATCATATTCCAAAAGGCTGGAGGTGTTTGTGTGCAGAGCTGTAGCTAGTGAAGGTGATTCTCTGCTTAGGAAGCCCTGCATCTTCTCACCCACACTGCCCGGGAGAAGTCTGGTGTCTTCCCTTACAAATTCCATGACACGAATGGCCGTGGCATTTTGCTGCGATGGCCATCACATCCAAGCCCTTCAGATTAAGGAGATGGTCAGTGACAGATGACAGCTGAATTATATTCTTGGTGCTCAGTATGGTGCTGCATCTTTCAGGGCTTTGAGCCCTGATGCGTCTCCGCAGCATCACTTTCTGGAGGACACCCTGGGCACAGGGCACTCCCCGTCCCCTCTCCGTTGGGAGCCACAGACAAAACCAGAACCTTGAATGTCATTTTTGCAACTGTGGTATTGATTGACGTGACATAAACACCACGAGATAGCACATTGCTTTCATTTTGCCACCCGCCTTTCCCCCCTCGTCCTTTCCATCCAGATGTTACTCTTCGAGCTGCTGTGAGAGGGGTTAATATTTCGGACATGAATCGATAATGTTGTATGTGCAGCTCATTTTTCGGCAAATCAGTGCAAAGGAAGTAAACAGTGTGTGTTTGTTTTGACTTTCTTCCCTCGTTAAGTCTAGTTTATTTTAGTAGATGGTCTTTTGATTTCATTAATTAAAATATGGCTGGACAGGGAATGAGAATGAATACAGAGGACTTACAACTGATAAATACAGGAGGGGAGGAATAGCCTTTGAATTCCTGTTGCCAGTAAGGAAGTTGTAAGAGGTGAAGTAGATCTTCATCTCTTGGCTCAGTGCTAAAGGGAGGAGAGATTGGTAATTTTAGCCCTCTGTGGCGCTTTGTTAGATTTTGAGGTTGAGATTCAAGGTCCTTGACAAAGCTGGATTAACTAATGGTAAATAAAACATGGTAATGATAAAATACAGCAAAATAAAACACAGTAAAGCAAAAATAGATATTACAAATTAATTATTGCTAAACCACCCAGTATGTTTTAGTATGGCTCCTTTTTTGTTAGGAAAACCTTGCGGAATAGATCTTTTTTGTCTATTTATTTTTTGGTAAATATTAACAAACAATTGGACTTTCAACTTGCGGACTCTTTTCAGGCTGGTTGTGCTAACATTTGTAATTATTTCACCAAAAGCACTACACTGTGCTGCTGCATTATCAAGACAATATGCTCAGCTAGTGCTTTACTGACTATGGCGAAATGAGAGACAAGTAACTGCAATGTCTGCAGCTGGAATAGTAAATGCACCAAAAATTACAGCTTGAGAAGGACAAACTCTACAGCAAATGCACAATTTTGACCTCAAAATCATGGCTAGTGGCCATTACTAGGAATGTAAAACACAGGTTACAATATTTCAGAATTTTGAAAAATGAAACACTTATTTTTGGAAGTATCAAATTTTTTTTTCAGAATATGTCATGGAAATTATTTTAACTTTAATTGGTCTATTTAGTCTCACAGTTGATTTATATATTTTTAAACCACCACTAAATAACCCCATCTTTTCTTTTTAAGCTTCCTTTTGGGTTGAAAAACAGACTTCATTCAATCTAAAACAACCTGTTGCTTCTCAGGCCAGACAAGTGCTTTCAGGTGACCCAAGCTCTTTGCTGGGCTGCTGGGGATGGAGGGAGAGAGGCTGCAGGTGTGTATTGGCAAAAGCAAAACTGTCTTCATTTCAGTTTGACTTCAAGCAAATTTTTTTTTGTGTGTGTGTGTGTGCGCGTGTGTGTGCATGTGTGCGTGCGTGCTGCCAATGACAAGAAAAACTGCTTCACCTTGGGCTAAGGCCCATGATATGAAACAGTGATTAAGCCACTTGCATTAATTGGATTACCAAGAGATTGGGCTGGTGGTTGGCAGGTGACTGTATCACTGCGTAGCTGAGCCTGCGACGGTGCTTCTGGCTTGACTGCTTGAAACATCTGAAAACCACAGGTAGGACGTGTCAGAAAGCGCTGGCAGATCCTTAGCTGGCGAAAAATGGGTGGCCAGCATCTGAGAAGCGCTGCAACGCGCTCTCGTTGCGCCGGACGTCCCAGAGCCCGGCAGGAAGGTTGAGGTTTCCTAGACTTCCAGGCTCTTTTCTGGCAAGCCGTGAGCATGGCGTTTTTGGAAGACCTGAGGACCTAGTGTGAATTTGGCCTGTTGGGGATCAACCTCTGCAGCGGGGGGGCTGGGAACCCAGCAGCCAAAGAGGATCACCAAGAGCGGCTGGGAATTTGGGAGCGTAGGAGCCTGGGGAAGGTAGAGCTGAGCTCGGAGTAGCCTGCCGGGCTCAGCCTCCCAGCGCGACTCTGTGCCATGCAGCACTGCAGTTATTACGAAGCTGATTTTCTCCCCAGAGTCTCTGTTTTGCAAAATCTGTAGGAAAGTTTAATTTTTGCTCCAGGAAAGAAATTGTTTCCTGCCCTTCCCTGATTTTCTGTAAAATACAAATTTTGCTTTTTGCTGGCTTGCTTCACATGCGGTTCTGGACGGGGTTGGTCTTCGGCACTTACATGGCTTTCCTGAGCTGGCAGCCTTGAGGAGAAACCTTGTCGAGCGCTTATGTGCGCCATGCAGCTCGCTCGAGTCACTTCACCGCGCGTTTCCGTCACAGGAAAAAGAGAGTTTTTCTAAGCTACTCCAGCTTGGGAGCCAGCATGCAAATCCATCTTTCTCCATGCATGACGGGATCGCTAGGCAGGCAGGCAGGCTTTTCGCGTATTCCTCCAACTCGAGATTTCCTGCTGGGTGCCATCAAATTACAGGTGAAATGTGATGATCTCCTGGGCACTGCCTAGCACAATGTTTTGTTTGCTACCTCACCGTGATAATTTATGCTTTGCTGGGAGGTTGCACAGAGCCCTTGTGGAACCGAATGGTCTGAAACGTGTCATAAATTGCTTGAAAACGAGAGGAGGTTTAACTTTCCTTGTAAAAAGAGTAAGGACTGTAATTTATTACTGTAAACAAGAATGAGATGATAAAAAAATTAATTAGAAAAGAAAACGTCAAGCTTTTTGTTCAAAATTCGAAAGACCTGAAGGCAATTGTTTCCTCCCTTGGAAGGTCTGGTTTCCATCAGCCAGGCAGAAAGCCTTTTGTTTCTAGCATTCAAATCAACAGGCCAGTAAGAGTAGCTTTGAACTGCAATTTGTCTTTATATATTTCGAAAATGTTCTTGCGACGTGTTTACATGTTGGCTGGGGAGCTTTTGCCAGAGTCAGCTCTTTCTGGGATGATTAATCAAATGATCAAGTCCCTGATTAATCAAAGTCCCTCCTGACAATGCAATCCTTTCTTTCAATCACCTGCTGAGTCTCTGCTAAAACCAAACAAGCAAATGATTAAACATTTTTTTAAAAAGGAAAGAATGAAAGAAAGGGGGAAAAAAAGGCGGTGTGTCTCACAGATTTGGCACTTTCTGAGGTACATACCTCAAGGAGAGAGGGATCTTGGACTACATTTGTGATGCAAACTGGAACCTTTGGCTACCAAATGCAGGATGTGGTGTATCCTGTTCAAAGAGGCACATATTTCACATGTTTGTGTTGGCTCCTCTCAATCAAAGCATGCTGTGATTCAGCTACACTAAAAATTAACAATCTATGTTATAGCCATGTATTACATTACGCCCCATTTTTTTGAAAAATCTTTTCCAGAAAGACATCTTCTAAAGAGAAGGGAAGGTAGGTAACAAAACCCTTGCAAATGTTTTCATAATAATTATTTAATGGCCATCAAATCATGCCACTTTAAAAGATCAGCTGAAATATCTATAAATATTTTCTCATCTCTGTCAGAGCGGTACGAACTCCTAATAACATCCATCTGTCTCCATTTCTGTATTAAATTGAAGGTGGATTTTTTATGTCAATGGTTCTTCAATGTCACTGCAAATGGTAAAGAAAAAGAAAAAGAGTCAAAATAGGTTTTGTCATAGGGAATGCTGTCCCACAGCGACTTGGGATTTTTGTGAAGCTGGTTTGGTTTTGTTTCAAAAGGCTGGGAACAGGCTGCAGTAGATCAGTTGATTATAACTAGTGATGTCAAAACCCGAAGACTGAAATCTCTCCTGTGACTGGCAGCATCATCTGAGTCTGCTGGTAGACTTACTAGTGCTCCGATACTGTCTTCTTTTTGGCTTCTAGGATTTCAAACTCTCTGTTAATTACCGTTCTTCACACTTTTCCTTCAAAGGTATTTTATAAACTAATTAAACAAGTGATACAGAAGTGATGTCTAAATACTGTTCACCTTGTTCTGGGGAGAAATAGCCTGAGTTATAAATGAAGTAAATAAGCAATACCAAGAATCAGGTTTCTGAGGTGGTTTGGAGTAGAAGGGAGGTGTCTGGGCTCTGTGAACACTGACGTAACCCTGGGTTGCTCCTCCAACCGGGGAACCGTTTTGTTTTCTTCAACCCAGTCCCACCTGCTTCTGCAAATTGGATTAGAGGGCTCCTGCATTGCATGTGTGCATAAAATGCCTCTGGGTTAACTCACAGATGAGAAACACAGCTATTTTTGCATATCCTCCTTCAACAGCTGATTTCCTCCATCTTCTTCCATACTCTTGACATATGAATCTCTCCGTCATCCGCTCAGTGCCACACCTATTTCTAAATCACGAATTGCTCCTCTTGCTATGTTCTGATGAATGGTCTTGCCTTTCCCCTTGGTGGCTACAAGAAGTTGGCTTTATTTGCTGAAGTGGCACTAGGAAAGTGTCTAGTCCAACTAGATACTAATGAGATCTTCAGAATATTTCATTTTCAACAGATGTTTCCAAAGAAACCCCATTTTATTTCTAGCAGAACTCTTTATTTTAGATCATGTGGTTTGCAAGCTTCATAAAATACCCCAAATTGTGTTTCTTTCTTTGTGGCCTTTAAAACAAAGTCAACCAGTGTTCATGCTTCCAGTTGCAAAACTCCTCCTCAAAAAAAAACAAACCAGAAAACATGTTTTTCTCTCTGCTTGAATATATCTTCTTCTGTTTTCAATAGCCTGTGCATGGCATTTTGGGTATTTATCACCCTAGAGAGGTTTGAGAACATGAAAAAACAAAAACAACAACAAAAAAGAAGCCAAAATACAAATCTTGAGAGAAATGATATTCTGAGGAGTGAAATGGCAAAAAGCATTTTTTAATTGCTTTGGTGAGAGAAACAATTGCATGTCAAGTAACGGATGGCAGAAGGGTACAATACCTAATGTCTTTTTAGAGTTATATATTGCTTAAAAATAACAAATTTCTTCTGAACTTTGATCATGGAAGAGACTTCTGATGGTTGGAGCCATTCAGCAAAGCAGTTAGAACCATCTTTGACATAGATGCCTCTCACTATACACCTAAACCATGATTTTAGCAGATGAGATCTCAGCTACCTATACTGAACTCAAAGTGAATCAATACACGAATAGATAGAGACATACAGACTGATGTGGCTAATATTAATTTGTCACATTTAAAAATACTGGCCAGCACTTTTTCATTCTGTACACTTTTGATATTTAAACAAATGGGGAAAATACCATCTTATTCTTGGCACAGATCTTATCCATTTTATTAGTCAGTATCTCCAAATATTCTGAGATGCCAACTAATTTCCAGTTTTTATCATATTTTACCTTTGGAGTATGACTTTGGGATATTATGTTCAGAAGTGCGTGGAGCTTTTGAAACAGAATTTCCTTGGATTTAATATATCCCTTTCAGAACTTTGCCTTTAGATGGAAATTCATTCTGAGCCAGTAATACTATATGTTATTTCTAAACCTTTAAGTTTGTAAAGCACATAATGAAATTTAAGTCTTCAGCCCAGGTGGAATCATGAATTAGCATTAAGTTCTCTGTTAGCTGCAAGGGTGGCTGCCTTTTTCGTGCCTTTGCATCATCCTGGACAGACCATGACTATGCCATAAAACATCTACAAAGTGTCACAACTGATGACGACCTGCACCTGGAGATGGTTTCTCAGAAACCCTGGGGGTTGCGTCTATATGTAAATCAATAAGGCAACTCATTCCGATGCTGTTTTTATCTGGATCATAGCAATGGCACAACATTAATCACACTATTAAGTGAAAAGAGAACATACAAAAGTGCATCCAAGCTTGTTGTAAACCATTATAAGAACCATTCTTTACTTAGGAAGTTTGCCATTTCAGATCCTTAGGCCCGTTCCATACTCATCTAAATCTATCTAATTCCAAACTACCAGTTTAAATTAAACCCAACATGCTGAGTCTGCACTGTCCCTGTTGTTTTCATGGATACAGGACAACATAAAGTTTCCTATACTTTATGTGCAATATATATGTTCTGCGGAATATTTTCCTCTCCAGCTCTGAGCTTGATAAACCTGTTGAATGCAAGAACAGGGAGAGAAGAAAAGTCACAGTGGGAAGGTTTAATCCCCTAACGCTTACTCTTGTATCCATATTGTACCAAAGAAGCAGCACTGAGGAACATCATATGAATGGCTAGAAATTAAAGCAGACACACGATCACAGTTTGGGTCAGCACATGCCTGTTCACACTGACTTTTCTGATTGCTAAAGCAAATCAGGAATTCGACAGAGTGCAGGCATTGCCTACTGGGTAGCCTTCAGCAGCCACATCACACCTCTAACTGTGTTTGCTCCATGCTGCTCCTCTGTATTTCAGGTGGGTCTGGCTTGCCAGGAGGGAAGCTCTGTTTATGTAGCGTATTATGGAGGTGACACGCTCTTTGCCCCTGCTAGGAAATCCTGAATCTAAACCAAAAGTCACACCCGTTGAAAGAATACAAATGCTCTTGTGTATGGGAAAAAACATAGCAGAGGTCTGTCACGCTGGCTTGTTGCAGGTAAAACTGTGGTCCAACCTGGCACAGCGGGGAAGCAGGCAGGAATTTCAGCTAAACTGTGACTAATGAACACTGTGCACCACCAGGCATCTCGGCTGCTGACCCCTGGACTGTATCTCGATTAAAGAGCTGAATTTCAGAGAGGCAAGGGTTCAGGTGCAGCTGCTCAGTAGCAGGAGAAGGCTTTTCAGTAGTCCGTGTTTTATGACTTCTATCAATCTGGCAATTGGAGGTTTTGACCCTGGGGCTTATTGGTAGAGGCAAAGTGTATTTCATACCTATTTCCTAGCTACTTTTCCTTCCAGGAATCAAATTCTCTTGGAAGCTTTGCAAAGTGGTTTATATGCAAGTCCACCACCGATGGGCAGCTTAAGTCTGCTAAGCAACATCTGACTGATCAGCTTTATAGTCGGTTTTCACACTCGAGAGAGCGAGCACCAGCATTTTGTGAGCCCAGAACAAAATATTAAAACAATGGAGCTGTTCAGAGCTGTTTCCCTTGGAGTGCACGACTGATTATATCTAGCTGCACAGCAGGTAGCCACCCAGCAAACTGCTTAGCAAGAGCTGCCTCGTAGCGCCAGGGCATACGTGCGATGAGAGGAGAGCTTTAATTCCAGCTGTCACACAGGACTTTCTGCAAGAGTTCCAAAAATCACATAACCCCGTGCCCACTCCCAGCTCTGAGCGCAAAGTCCTTTTGTTTATTGTCCTTGGGCCTGGTGTGCTTGCAGCTGGGTTGGTGGCAGGATCAGCCCCTCTGACAGACCCCCTTGGCGGGGCGAGCGGCAGCCAGGATCTTCCCACGTCCAGCAGTCATTTCTTGGGGTGACAGTGGCAGGAGGTCGTGGGCATCTCGTCCCTCCCCCTGACGTACGCTGCTCTCAGAGCCCCGTGGTGGCCACCCCCGCTGGACTGTCCCCCAGGGCCACCGAGGTTTCTCCCACACTGGAATCACAGGAGGGTCCACTAGCCCTCTGAGTGTGATGGCATTTCTCATGGTCAAGGTCTTTCCTGTATCCCACAGGCTGGTCGGTTCTGCATGTCGGAGAAGATCCCATGGTGATTCTGAGAGGTGTTTTTTAATGTCTTGGACTGGTACCTCCTTTTTTATTCCATCTGCTGCACATCTGCTGCTGCTCCTCTTGCCTAACACCTGCATCGCGGTAGTGCTGTGCGTGCCCTCAGACGGCAGCAGGTACAAGGGAAGGAGGTGGAAAGGTGTGGATCTCACTGGTGAGTGTCCAGTCAGCCTCTCACTGAAATGACTGGACCAACTAAACATACAGCGCATAAAATAATCACTATCTGCAAATCCATCTGGGGACACGTCTTTCCTCCTGTCCTAAGCAAAGGCTGAAGCAAAGAGCGTCTCTGAAATCCCTGCATCCCAGCAAGCATGGGAAAACAGCCGAGGGGAAGGGATTCTCCTCCGTAAGCGCGTAGTGCTCACGTTAGCAGCTCTCCAGCACGGGCACCCGCAGAAGGCAGCTGGCGTTCGGCAGTGGCACACGCAGAAAGTGGAATGTGTCTGGCACAGATGGGGATTTTTCAGCTTGTATTTTCCCAGCTAGCCGTGCCAGGAGACATATTTGTGTTTGTTGCAGGGGCTGGGAGTCGTCTGCAGGTGCTGATTATTGCCTATCCCCCCTCTACAATTGAGTCAGTGTTCGAGCCGCCTTTCGCCCCACCTCGGAGTCGCTATCAGGTTGCCGGCCCTTCCCCGCAGCTGGAAAGGGGCTGTTTGGGTTGGAAGTGGTGGCACCGATGGTGCCGCCTGCAGCCCGGCGTGCCCTGCCAGCCAGGTCGGCTCCTCGGCAGCTGCCCCTGGCCTTTCGGAGGCCGTTTATGGGAGGGAGAAGCCAAAAGGGTTTGCACTTGCTATTCGTAAGGCTCCCCAGGCTGACAAATAGCTTTGCACCTCAGAGGGTTGCTCCAACACCCTGTCCAGGGCTGATGGACTTGCAGACAGCTGAGGAGGCCTGCCCGGTGCTGAAGAGGGCCCAGTCTTTGGAGCTGGGAGGCAGAAAGCATTGAACACCTTCCACAAGAATAGGGGCAGCCTGATTGCCAAAGCAACTCCTCACGTTGCCTGCACAGCAGCTTGTCTTAAATACAACATTACAGATATCTCCGGTCTCATGAGAGGGTCATCAGCTGTCCCCTCCGCAGATCAGCGTTTATTTTCCACAGGACGGTTTCCTGGCAGCACTGAGCGTGCCATCCGCGGTGACACGAGGTTGATCTCGTACGACATGCAGGGTCTGCACAAGTGATGAAATCCAGAGTATAAGCTGGGATCTCTCACTTCTCCTGATTGCCATCAGATAAAGCGAAACAGCTTCTGGCTTTCTTCTGCCTTCTCTGTTCCCAAAGAAGAAGCATTTATTATACAATTTTAATTAAGATTTAGGCTGATACAGCAAAATTTTGCTGCCTCTCCCTGTCCGGCCTTTGTTGAAAAGACAGCTGAATACAATTACATGAGGAAAACTTTGCCTTGATGATATACTATTCATTTTTTAAACGTGGTCTTTCCTGATGTCCAATAAAATAATAGAATATAAATCACAGCAACCTAAAGGCTCAGGGCCTGATTGTCCAACAGGTGGTCTCAGAAAAAGCAGAGGTTTCAGAAGATTCCCACAGTGCGTCTAAGATGGTCCCATTTTAACTTTGTCGAATTTATGTGAAAAAGAAAGTCTAGGAGTCTTCGCACCTGGAACTATAAACTGGCCCTTGCTCCCTGCAAACATAGCCAAGATTTGTTCGAAATTTGGTCCACCTCAGGGAACGTCGTCTGAGCTCAGCAATAAAAGCCAAGTTGAGGTAAATTCCCCATGTGTGAGGAGCGGACGTGAAAGGTTTGCATTGCTCTCTTCACGCGTATGGCACAGTTGTTTCTCCAGGCCAGAAGGGCAATATGCTGCAGACGCCAGCCCTCACCCAGAGAAGTATTTAAAAAAAATGCATATCTTAATGATTTATTTTTCACAATTTTCTGGGGATTTTTAGGTCAACAGCTGTCTTCTTCAATAGTGCTTTATGACCCAGTTTGGTACTAACGTACTGAAAATTAAACGAGCACTGAAGTGCTTCACTTCATCAGGGATCTGAGATCCGTAGTGACACGTGCATGCAAACCCTACCAGCTGGGCACAGGCGTTTTTGCAGCCATATATGTCCTCCTTTCCTCCAGCGCAGAAAACGATGTCAAGATACGTTTCCCTAACTGGTACTCTGCCACGCACTGAGATCTCCCCCGCACCTAGCCCCTTACAGAGAGCAGCTTTGCTTTCATTTATTACTTTAATATTACTGTTTTCCTCCGGTGTTTCACAACATTGAGCAACTTCCTCCTGGCTGAGTTCGCCCCGGCGGCTTGGGGATGGCAAGGTTACAGCACAGCATCACCGCGGAGGAATTTTAGGCATGCTCCGCTAGCGCGCAGCCCCCTCGCGATCTGCGGGCAGGCTTCGGGCAGCCGCTCTCGCCTCTCCCTTTCGCGCTCGTTCTGGGAGTACAGCTGGATGGAAACCAGTTTTTTTCCATCTCGCAACGGCATTCGCAATCGCAGGCTTGTTTTTACCTCTCTCTGTCTCACAATGAACCTTAGGTCTCACTTCAAATGAATAAATGGGGGAGAGAAAGGAGAACAAATCCCTTGGAGTCCCCTGGTGGGTCCCCTCGGCCGGCCAGCGCTCCAGGCTCAGTTCCCAGCTCCAAGGCAGTGCCTGGCATGTCCGAGCTGGCCTCCCCACCCTCGCCTGCGGGATACCGGGGGCTGGGTGCTGGGCCGGGGCGAGCAATGCTCCCTCTCCATGTGCGACCAAAAATTCCTCTGTGGGCCCAAGGACCCCTTGGAAAAGAAGTGGGAGCAGACCCGCTGTGGTCCTCCAGTTTCCATCTCAATGCTTTGGTATTTTTCCATCTCCAAAAAAGTTTCGTCAGAGCTTTCCAGCCACTTCTCTTCTGTGGCCTTTAAAAGCAAGTCAGTCGTTGATGCTGTTTCAGTAGCTGCTCCCACCTGAGCTGGTTCAACTCCATCGATTCCAATGGCATGCAGTTTGTATGGAAGAGTGTCTTCGTGTGTACAGACACATGTAATGGTTTGGAAGACGTTTCTGTGCCTGATATAGTTAAATCCAGTGGTCTTGTATTCCTTCAGATTTGGACAGTGGAGATACTATGAGAATACCAGACCTTTCTTTATGAAAAAGTCTTACAGAATTTAATAAAAAAACCAATAACCATTCTTAAGTTTTGGAGCTTTTTGAATAGGATTTAAAAGAGAATTACATCATAGCAATTCTGCAGAATGTCTTAAAAATCTTTGAGAAGGGGGATCGTTTGCTATCAATTTTTAAAGATTACACAGCCATTTCCATAGATTATTTCATTTCTCTCCAATCCTACTGGTTGCACTCCTATTAATTTCTGTGGGACTTTCCCATATGGCATATATTACTTTGGCCGTAAAAGTGCTCCCGGAGGCAAAAGAGGCTATGAAAGACATACAGCCTCGGTTCAGCCCATTGCAGTTGCATTAGCTTCGATCGAGGCTGCGTCAGGCTTGCAAAACTGTTTAGCGCCGCTGTTCCTTACGTGTTCTCATGAGCTTGTTGCACCACGGGGACCCCACTGTGGTAGGAGCTGTACAGCAACGTACGGGTCGTCCTTGTCCCGTGGAGGACACTGGCTTTGTAACTAGTATAGCTTCATACCTGGGATGTCTGGGGTCCTGCATGTGGTCTAGTAAGTTTGCTAGAGCCCATGACACTTAGCATCAGTGGGATGTTGAAGAGATTAATGGTGTGATCAGTTAGAACTATTTAATTTGAATCAGCTTTTTCTCCCAGGTTTCCATTCTTTTGTAGCCTTTTTCCCAGCCTGTCCCTCCCGGTGAGCTGCAGCAAGCAGTGCTTATGCTGTGCCATCGAACTGCCCGGTGCTCCCCTCCTCCCTGTGCTCGGACTAGCTGGTGCAGCCGCGAGGGTTGGTGTTACTGCCATTTTACCTCCCTGGGGCTTTACCCTTGTTCCTGTTGATGTGTTCACCCACGGTCAGCGACCCTCAGGTTGTCACTGCCCACCCAGCTCCAGTGCCCTGTTGAAGCGTATGAGGTTAAATAACATCACTTGACCATTAGCCTTGGCTGGGACCTAATTACTTATCAGAAGCTAATCTCCAAAAAGCTGTATCAGCAATTGCAGTCAAATGGTCTGAACCTTACCAGCTCAGATGTCCTCCTTGGCCTTTGGGATGCCAAGGGTGCACGTTCTTGCTTGTTGCTAATGTACTGTGGTGGGTGGGTGGGATGCCTTTTTCTTTTCACCTTACCATTGACCTTATGATTTATTTTGTTTAACCCAAGCCTACTGAATTCTAACCCTCCTTGTACAGTGCACTGCAACCTGCAATATAACCTTACACCTAATTAGGTGGTGCACACCGTAAGGCTTGGCTTACGTTCCTTTTGCAGTGATTTATTTTTCTTCTCATACCTTATGAAAGTGGATACCACCAGTGGATGGTGGGGTCAGACTTAACCTTCTCTTTCGTGAGCTTAAGTAAGCAAATGTCTTTGAGGGAACTTCAAAGCAGGGAATCAAGAGAGGGGCAGCTTTTTAGCCCTGTAACTAATAGCTTGGCATGTTGAGATCAAGCCCCAGCACGATGCTGAATGTGCAGGCCGCTTGGATAGACCAGTGTGTAATATTAGCCCAGAAGAAGGCATGATTCAGGCATGAACTGGCACAGCTGCACTGCTCCCAGTACGCTGATTTTGATTTGCAAAAGCTGAAAATATCATCCTTAATTTGTCATTTGCGATTTTGAAGTTAACCAGTTCAGAGGAGGAACTGGAATCCAGAGCAGCGTGTCCTGATCTGGCGGTGTTGCAAGCAGAGGGGCCAGGCCCTTGGTTTCGACGAAGCTGTGCTGTACTCTTCCAGAGGAGCATCTGGCCCCCTGCATGGGTCTTTGAAGCACAGGCAGGCCTAGCTAGAAATCACATAACGGTGGGAACTTAGTTCTAGAACAGCAAAAGTAATTTACGGCAAGGTCTTTGCCATTATTATTCTGCTGCATTTCTTTGACGTATAAAATTATTTTATATTACATATTTTCCCATGCCCTTTCCCCGCTTACACTGTCTGCTTCAACTCGTTGCTAATGACGTTTGTTGACAAGCTCAGCGCATTTTGATAAGTCTTCTGCCAAAGTGTCTCTAATAAAAATAAAAAGAATGACAAGTGGAACAGCGCAAAAAGGATTCCAACAGCAACAACTGAAGGTTAAAGCAGCATAAAACAGGGGGAAAACATAACAAAAACAGAAGAGAGAGAGCCCAGATTGCCTTTGTTAAGAACATTTAATGCTTAATTTTGTTTTATAGCTCTGGCTCACAAGCTAGCCATGAATCTCTAGATTCCCATCTTTCTCCGGTGTAAGAATCTGCCCTCAATTCCTGTTGGAGCAGAGGCAACTCTATGTAAACATTTTACACCTTCAGTCTTTGGCCCCTTCTGCCCTTGGTCTTCTATGAGCAGAAGTGAGGCCACGTCTCCTCTCCCATGGAAGTGCTACGGCAGAGGGCTGGTGTTCGCAGCCCCCCAGCACAGCTTGCTTCTCTGCTGCCAAGGAGCACAGATGCAGGGGTGGTGAGGTGGGACAAATCCTCTGCAGAGAACGCAGCCAAAATCTCCCATTGGGAGATTTCCTGGTTTGGCATATCTAGCGGCCGGCCAGCCTCAGGGTCCTTGCATGCAGCTGTGAAGCGCGTGTGAAGCTGCTCCTAGGGTGAAATTCCCAAGCATGGCCAGCTGCTCCTGGCACTGCGTCTAGGAAGGGAGTGAGAACAAGCCTCAGACCATAACACCTAAATCCATTTACTCCTTCCCGGCTTCTTTCCCCATCACTATGTGGTTTTGGAAGAGACGTGCAGTTTCTCAGCTCTGCAGCAATCCTTCCCATAAACTAAAGAAAATCCAGTCCTAAGTGTGCAAGTTTTCCTCCATTCACCAAACTATGATGTCGCAATTGTCAAATGATGACCTTGTAACAGAACAGGTGAATCAGGAGAGCCCTAAAACATACTCTGTTAAATTCCTGATTGGCCGGGATATGTGTCTTATGGCTATGGTCAAGTGTGAGTAGATGTACACCTGAAATAGCAGTCAATGGCCCACTGGACAGTTTCAATGCAACAGGTAAATATGCCTTCCTCAGTGTAGGGCTTAGTGAAGTCAACCAGGATCAAGTCCTTTTACACTCCCCTTCACCGAAGTCAGGGAAAATCAGAGAAGATACCAGATGCCCCATATAGAAAAGTCCTACAGAATTTCATAAAAACAAAATAGCCTGCTTAGAATTCTGAAGCTTTCTACAGCATTTAATAAATCAGCTGTTCTACACAATGTCTTGACAACTTTTTCAAAGACATTGGAATAACACGGTATCTAACTACTTTTAAAGTCCTGGGCCCAAGATCTGGTGTGAGTGCAACTGTCTGTACCACCACCGTGAGAACCAGTGTCTGAAGTCTTCTTTTGTTAGTGTTGTAGAGGTCTAGTTTTGGCATTTCTCCCTTGTGAAAGTTGATGCAATCCCCATTCCAATGAACTAGGGCTGAAATTACCCGTGTCCTGAGAGCGAAAAGCAGAAGGCCTATATCAGTGGACAACAGCAGCTGCAGGGAGGGGAGACCCGGCCGTTATATCCTTCACATCCCTGGCGTTATCTACAGCCGCTCACTAACACTGTTATCTGAGCCAATTTTAGCAGCTCAAGGGGGAACCACCATTTGGGAATCCAGTGTAATGCCTTTTAGTCAGGAGCGAAGGATTAGGGGGAGATCAGATCTGGATTCCTCTGCTCGTGCCACAAGAGATATTTTTAGTGCCCTTGAAGTCAGCTGGAGCTATATGTGCTTTGCAGAGGGGAACACTCTGCTCTCCCCTGCAGAGGTTTTTCCACCATTCCCCACAGCAGTGGTGTAAGAGTGGCTTCTGCTGGTCCAATAATGTACCAATGGGATTTTTCAGACTGGTTTAAGGGAGTTAATTTGTTAAGGGAATTTAGGTACCATTGATTTTCCTAGTAATTAAGCTCTTAGACTCCTCCAGTTGTCTGACGCTAAGCTTCCAGCTTTCCCTGAAAACCCACAGGGCCTGCGTGCCTGAGTCCCTCAGGACGTAGGGGAGTCTCAGACCCTACAGCTGTGGTGTATGTGAGTGGATCGTCTCTAAGGGTGGGGGAGAAGCAACCCATGTGGAATTGCTCTCTGGTTTCTGAAGGGCCGCACACTGTGTGGTGACGAGAGCAGCAGGCTGGAGAAGTGAGCTGCGCTCATGGACACCAGATTTGGGATCGCTGGGAGTTTTTTAAACCTGGAGTGTGACGAGGACTTGGTTTTGTCATCAGGGCCTGAGGAAGCTGTCTCCTGCACCCTTTAAGATGTCAAAAGTTGTAGTTTAATAAGAAAAGGGTAATTTTGCCCAAATTTGTCTATTATTAACTGAAGAGATACTGTGCTGTCATAGGATATATCATTGTCAGGGTGAGTTTCATCCTGCAGCTTTCACAGTAAAACCCTGCTAATCGTAGACTTCTAAGAAATGAAGCATTTTTAAGATCATCTGCAACTTGCAACACAGCACTGCATTAAACCCCCACTGGCTAAGATACCTCCCTGCGCACACAGCATCTGCGAGAAGGAAAAAAAGGAGGAATGTGCTTTCACTTCTGCATTGGGATGGATTTAAAGAGCCTAGCGAAGGGCAATGCCAGCCAAGGCGCAGGGGCAGCACCTTGGAGAACATTGGAAACAGCCTCCGGGGTCGAATGTCGAGGCATGGCCAAACCCCCCAGGTGCCACCCGTTTCGCGAGGCTGCAGGAGTGATACTGTGAGATGCTCTGGGCCAGACCATGCTTTTCCCCACCATGTGTAGAGTCATTCAGAGTCTAGGCCTAAACACTGAAAGCTGTGCTAAAAACATTACCTGTTGCAGGACTCCATGCTGTGAAACCTCCTGTTTATACAGCTTTATCAGCTCTATCACTCCCCGTCTGCTGACGCACTAGAGAAAATGGTGTCTTCATGACATCCGTCCCCACACCTGGAAAATGCTATTCTGTATGAAGACAATCGTAGAAGGATATAGCACATTCCAGTTGGTCTAGAGTTATATCCTTGGAGCCTTGATAGTCCAGAAGAGTTTTGTAGTCTACATATGGTGCCTGGGGATGCAGCACGGGAGGGCACGCATCCAGCCTCTTGGCAGGTAGCAAATCTCTGTGCCTCTGAAGGTGGATGTTCTCGTTGCTTGGCTTTGTGGCACCAGCACCTTGCTCGCTGGATCGTTTTATGTCTGCCTTTCCTCCCCTTGCTCCTTGGAGGGGTCTGATGACTGACCTTGATCAGGTCTCATCCCCACCCAGCAAATTCTCCACCTCCCGTCACCCACAGTGCCATGTGGACATTTGTCATCTTCTGCCTTGGGCCATGGTGGTGTGAGCCTGCCACCCCGGGCTCTTCTTGTCCCTGGGATCCCGTGTAGGCATGCAACAAGCACCGGTGGGAGGCCAAAAATGTGCCTGGTGGCTGCTTGCTGGTGGAAGAGGATCTCTGTGCCTTTCCCGTCCGAGCCCCGGGGGTCTCTGCCCTGGGCCAGATGCTGGGGCTGAGCAGGACAGCTGGGCTCTGCCACGGCGTGCCCAGGCTTGGGCCCCACCAGCACCCTAGGCATGCTGGAGTACCTTCTCTCTTCTTCTGCTCTGCCCCCAAAAGAGGCTGATTTGGTTGTTTTGCAGATTTATGTCAAAGAACTTAATGTTTTTTCCCATGAAAACACAATTGTCAGAAGAAAAGAAAAATTTCAGCAAGTTTGAATCAGAATGCTTTCTCTTTTTTTTTTGCAAAAATCTATTTGCCTTTGAAGAATTCTGCTTTTCAATCCAAAGTGTTTTTTTTCCCTGCAATACCCTTCAATTTTCCTTATACAACTGAGCATATCTCCCCCACCTGCCCACTAAAAATAGTCTGTAAAGAAAACAAAGATACCTTTTTGGGGATTGAGCAAAGACATTGGTTTGTCCCAACACAAAATGTTACACATTTCATTTCTCTGAAGAAAATCTTGTTTTTCCCTCTTTTCGTCCCACGGGTTGTTTCCTTTGTTCTGTGGGGTCGACTTGGGACAGATCCTCCCCTCCCCAGTTTTCAGTATTACACAAGTGGACCAGAAAAAACAGCCATTCAACTGCTCTAACCGCAGTCTAAATGAGAATGAGAAGATATTTCAGCTGTTTCTCATGGTTTCCACTTTTCTCCGTCGCTGAGAAGCTCAGTAGCTCCAACAACCTATTACACTAATTGTTCTTTTCCAAAATCCAACTGTCAACAGAAGGCAGGGAACCAGTTTAACATTTTCAGCTGGAATTTCCACTACTTCGGTTTGTTCCTGGCTTTGGTTTTTGTGAACTTGTTTGCCCTCCAAGAAGTTTGACATTTTGTGATATTTTCTAAACTGAAACTTGCTCCCATAAATGCTTCATCTGACAAATACGACATTTGTTATCACAAGCAACATTTCGCGGTGGGGCCGACGCGGATGTCTCTCTCGTCACATTGTTTCCAGGCTGCGATCAGATAATTAAAGTGTTTATGTGAAGATGTAAGGGGATCAATATGAGGTCAAGTAAATTGTGCGAACTCTTCAGTACGAAGCCATCTTTTGGGCAGAGTTTCTCCAGTTTCCACAGGAACTTTTCTGTAGCAAATGTGCTTAACGCCTGCCCAAAATGTCTCTTCTCTTGCCAAATTGAATCTTCTAAATGCAATGCACATTGTCAAAATGGATGCCGGGGCTTTGTTCAAGCAAATGTTTGTCAATATTTTATTTTGGGTGTTCCCCTGTTTGTAAAGACACTGTATCTCAGAAGCACTTCAGCTTGTTGTTTGTGTCTAGGGCATTGAGATGTATTACATGTCATAGAGAAAACATCGTGGTATAATGACATCTCTATATTATGGGCACCGAATTATATGAGAGTTATTAAATTAGAGAAAATAGGTGCTTATCTATATTTCCCGTTGACCACTGGTAGACTAGTCTTGCCATCAGTGGGATAAATCAGGTGCTTAAGATTAAGCACATGCTTATGGGCTTTGCTGCAATACAGGTTAAACGCGACAGCAGAGCACTGAGGTGCAGGACGGAGACTGAGGAGCAACTTGAATTTCCCAGCAGAGAGATACGGGAATGGGTGAGGGAACCTCTTCTTGGGTGCAACCCCGGCAGAGACCGAGCAAACCCGAGTGAAGCCCTTGGTAGATATTTTGTTCCTATCTCCTTTCAAATTTCTCTCATCCTCTCCCTTCTCTCTTCTAGTCTAGGGGCTTTGATAAAATGGAACAAATGAAAACGCTGGTAATTGTTTGCAGCACTGGGGAACTTTTCTGTGACGTGTCCCAGAGCTTCTGCTGTGAGGTGGTGGGAGCCAAGCGCTGGCAGCTGTTTCCACTTTAGACCGATGTACGAGACTCGGAGCGAATGCATTTGTTCTGCGTTCCCAACCGAATCGCGCTGGAGCTCTGTCTCTGCACCAGCAGCGGCATCAACCTGATTTTGCTCCCGGTCTGTTGAGTTCTGGTTTGGTTTTCTTTTTTTTCTTCTTTCCTTTCCTTTCCTTTTTTCTTTTTTGTTTGCAAAACCAGTAAGCTTCCTTCCACAAGCCTGAATAAGGCCGTAGACACTCCAGGCTGCTGCTTTCCCTTCGCTACCATTCCTCTATGTGTAGAAGTTTAGCAGGGGGTCCAGAAACTAAAATGAAAAGCACATGGGTTTGTGCCTTTACAATTGAAATAAAGAAATCTAAGATGACAGAAGAAGCATGTTGTTTATGGAACTGCAGATTTCAGTGAAGGACATCCCTACCAAATCATAATTAAACTACCATAATGACCTCCAAGTTTCATTTGCTGGGCTGGGAAGGAGGAAAATGTAGATATTTTCAGTGGGTTCTGCTGAAACAATTTATCGAGACCCACAGCTGGTTTTAATGTGCTGATGACCTGGGAAAACAGTCAAAATTGTGCTCGAGTCAAATGACTGTGTAATATCTGAGGGCTGAAACAGACCATAATCTCTGTCATTTTATTTAATCTAATGAATAGTGTTTTGTAACTGAAAAACATAATTGCCCTGCACATATGTTACATGCACACTTCACTAATAAAATCCACAGTGCCACTGGTGGAACAAATGAAAACACTTTGAATCCGATTTATTTAATTGTTTTTAATTTTTTAAAGACTTATTTGAAATAAAACAAATATTTGGCATGAAAAACTTTAGCAACATTTATACAAGCTACACAGAGGAAATCTGTGTTCCTTAAATTAAAAATAATTTTTTTGCAAGAAAAGGTGTTTAAAAATTATTTTCTACATTTTTAAATATATTTTAGATTTTCCACTGGAGTTGCCTTTGAAGTTCAGGACACAAAAACAATCAACTTTAAAATTAGTGCATAAAATTAATGATTGCTGGAGTTGGCAGGCTCGCTGGAAAACCAGGACTCTTCTGGCATTTTCATTTGGAAGAGCTTCAAAAGCTGCTGCCTGTGTTTGACATTAGAAGCAAGAGCTGAAAAGTGAGGGAGAAAAGAGGAAAATGCCTCCCAAATATCAGGTGCAGAGCAAATTTCAAGGGACACATGGCAGAAAATGCCATTTTTTGTGTTTGTGGTCTTAGTCTCAGGGACATCACTTGCAGCAAATCTTCCTGCAGACCTTTGATTATGAGATTTGTTTTTTCTTCTTTATCGCTTATGAAGTGAAAGTAGAAGAGAGGATGGATTGGGGAAGGAACAGAAGAAGTCACGGATAGGGTCATTCGTAACAAATAGGTTCCATGCCCACCCTCGAAGAAATACAGACATAGAGCAGCGACCAACCTGTGTTAAGAAGCCACCGCTGCGTTTGGCTAAACTCTCTTCAAAATCTGAAGGCCATTCCTTCCTTGAAGAGGCACATATTTGATCTCCTACCCTCAGACCAAAATTTGCAGCCCAAACCTTTTACTTGATCTTATTTTTTGTTTTCCCAGCAGCATCTCTGGGCCACGTACTCCCTGGGCAAAGTTTTCTGGAGAGCTAAGGACACAAAATTACCCACTTTATACCTTCATTAGTGGAAAATTAAGTTTTCTCTTTCTTTTGGGAAGTCGTCCTGGTGTGGGGTTGGTGATGGAAGACAGCTGCAAACAAATGTGCTGAGTGAATTAATGTACCGTGCGATGGTGGAAAAAAGTTCAGCCCTACAGGAAGAATTTGGTATTCAAACAGGTTGAGCAAGGCCGAGGGAAGAAGGATAGTACAGACTGTCTGAAAGTTCAGCTACAAACTGTGCATTAATATTTAAAAAAGAAGGAAAGTATGTCATGGGAGAGAGAAAAAAAGAAAGGAAGTATGCATGGGGAGCGGCAGAATTGGCAAAACACTAGTTGCTATAAGTTGGATTCTTGTTTTCTTGAGTGGATTTGGCTTCAAAAGTAATTAGCTTCTTGTCACATGCTTGGGCCATCATGCCAAACAGTTCAACAACACGTTATTTTTGTCATTGCACAAAAGGTGATATTGAGCCCAGAATAACTGTTTCTATTTATGACTTTGGCTTTTGGCCTAAACTCAAAGGAAGTGAAAAAAATAATGATATCCTTTTCTGAAGGTCTTGTGGCACTTGTGTTTCAGATGTTATTGCAATGAGAGAGTTTACCAGGGTCTCAGTATCAATAATAAAGCCAGCTCCCACCAGCTCTATTAGGGTTGTTTGGATGTTTCTCGGAGAGAAATGTAGCAGAGCAAACCCGTAGGATTAGTAACTGAGGCCGTAGTGACTCCTCGATCCTACATCTACTAATGCCTTTTCTAAGGGGTTAGAAACTTTGGGGGGAGAGGAGGGCTCCATATCTTTGTGCGTGCTACAACCCCTCCGTCTCTGCGAGCTGTCCCAGCCCCGTTTCTAGCACCCCAAGAAAACAGTTTGGATGTGCTAGTCCCAAAGAGCGACAGACCTAACCCGTGGGTCAAATATGCCTAGAAGGGTGGTGGAATTCCCTCCCGTTATGAGAAATAATTGATTAACCTGGATATTGATTAAGCCAATAAATCATGTGGACTGTGGTAGAATAACCGAACGGGTTCTCGCAGGGATAGACACCAGGTAAAAGGGGTTTTTGCTTCACGGGGAAATGAAGAGCATGCAACGGGCGGTTGTGTATGTGGAAATGGATTTAATGAACACCTACTGAGTCTCTCTCCTACTTCCCTGCCTGCGAATATCCACTGAGGCATTTTAATCTTGACCTTTCTTAATAATACAAGAAAATCTTATTAGTAGTTATGTTGTGGAATGTTTCTGCTTAGTCAACTCCAGGGCAACAGTTTGACTTGACACAACGGTGTTTGCTTTCAGTAGTGTGGACTATGCCCGTCTGTGGGGTGATTCATTTGCTGGCTAATTAACAAATGTCTAATGTAAATTTAACATTCACTTCAACTTACATTCCTTTAACCCAAACTCCTTTCTGATTGGGGTAGCTGCAAGTGGAAGCCAAATATTTTCACTGGTGGAGCCAAGGGGGTGGCATATGCTGCTCGTTTAGATTTCCATTTCCTTTGCATCTTTTCAGGGGCTGAAAGCGAGGAGTTAACATTTCCGAATACAAAGTCTTTTTTGTATGAAAATTTGCAAAGAACCCCCCAGGAGTTTGTAGTACTACTAAAACATGAAATCCAAGTTCTTTCATTCGGAGGTGAAGAACGCCTGATGACATTGCCCCATTCCTTCTTTTCAAATTTCCTGGGAAACAAATACATGCCCAGTTCTGCTTTAAGAGGCTTCTGTGTCTTCCCTGTGCTGAGCATCCATCTCCTGACTGCAAATTCAAGGACCAAGCCAGATCGTTGCTCAACACAAAGGGACTTTGGCTCCCTGGTCCCCTCTCCGGTTCAAGCGACGTCTCCGTTCTCCCAGACGGTGCTTCACTACTTTGGACATTAACGTTTCTGCAATATGACAACACTGACCACGACATAAACAGGATCATAAGTTTCCCGATGGCCTGAAGATAAACAACTTCATCCTGCAAACAGCAGGCTCCTGCAGCCTCCCAGGAATACACTCTCCAGTGGCTACATTGCTGGGAAATGCTAGGTAAACAACAACGGAGATGAAAAGCAAGATACATTTGAGTGTTTGAAGGAGCGAGGCTGAGGTCTGGGACTCCCATGACACCACGCAGAAATAGTTTGGGCTCAGATGACTCTCCCGTGCGCAGCGCGGTCAGCGGGGAGTGCAGCCCGTCGCCGGGGTTTTCACCGCGAGCCCTGCCTGCTGCCTCTCGAGCTGAGCGGTCGCTCGGTGGGGCCCCTGCAGCTCTTTCCCCCGCCGAAGTTTTGCGATGGAAACCCAACACCTCGGAGCAAAACAGCCCACGAAGCCGCCACGCGAAGCGGCTCTGCGGAGCGCACCGCCAGGGCTTGCGCCTGCGCCAGCACGCGAGGACCACGCGCCTCCGGCGTGAGTGTCCGCGGGGAGCCCTGCTCGCACGGGTGGCTGGTAACACCGCTTGGTAGGAAGGGAGTACGTCTGCGTTGCCTTTTAAGTAACTTTTACTGCTATTTCTACGCTATTTTGCAAGCCGCGTCACAGGTGTGAGTTACCCGTGGGGGTCCCTGAAGAAGGAAGCCCAGGCAGATGCAGAGCCTGTGCGGGGCCGCGTGCAGGAACGGTGCATCTCTCTGCGGGGCTTTCACCCGATGCTTTCCCCCACCCTGGGGCTGGGCTAGGCAGGACTGAATGAGATGGGTTTGTGGCTTGGACACCCACCATCCTACGTTATGGCATGAGCTTCTTCACACTTGCAGTGATGGGAAAGTCCATGGTGAGAATCCGTTTTTTCATATGCTTTTTTATGCGGAGGAATGGAGTTTTATGGCATTCAAATTACATTTTAAGTGAAAAAACAATCCTATTCCATCCATGTCCTGCTCTAACTAGCTAGCTTTTCTTTTTCCACTTGCGGAGAACTGCTTCCTTACAGGAGCTGGATTTTGGAAAGCATGTTGCAGGGAGCTGAACACAAGAAGAGCAGCTCAGACCTCCTAGTGCTCATTCTGCCTCTTGCTGCTTTGCTTTGCAAATCTGGCGAGGTGACACAACTTCTTTTCCTCAGTTTGCAGCTCAGTAAAGCAGAGCTAACACTACTGAAGACCATCAGTGGCTGCTATGGAGTGCAATTAGGTCACGTTCCTAAAGTGCTTGGGAATCATCTGATGGAAGCCATATGCTGATATTGTGCTCATCTAACACAGGTTTGATTTCGAGATTATTTGGAAATGACCCAACGCAGAGAAAGAGGCCTTGTGGCTCCTTTTGAGAAATGCCTGCACAGGATCAGCAATCAGCCCATTTCTCCAGCAGAGATATCCAGGCACATCCAAAGTGATTTATTGTAGAAATTGCACTGTAATCTCACCATAACCGCCATTCCTGTGTGACTTCCAGCACTTCCTCCTTACAGCTGCCTTTCAAGGAGATCCAGAGATGCAGCGAGAACAGTTTTTTCCACCGTGTTTTGAAATCTCTTAGTGATGTTAATGCGCTTTTCACTTGGTTTGGTTGAAGGTTTGGGCCAGGCCTGTTGGTGGAAGCCTTTGTGTTAAACTGGGGTCTATCCTTCTGCCGGGGGAGGCCAGAAGCTTCTCCTCCCTTGTGGTGCCTCTGAGGAGGAGACAGCACCTCATTTTGGCAGCTGGCAGGGGAGCTGCGCCCCAGCTCTGTGCATTTGCGTTTGCTGCTGCATGGACCGGCTGCACATACAAAATATTCTGCGTGTGCGTCCAGCTCGGCGAGGCGGGGGCTGAGCAAACACAGCAAAGGTTTTTGTCGCGTCCAGGACTTTCAAAAACAGAGTGCCCTTTTCATATGAAAAACTCAGACCATAGTCAGGGCTGAACAGTGTCTTCTTGACTCTCCCGTGCTCTCTCCTGGCACAGGGGAACCTATATAAAGAAAACTGGCTGGCTCTTGAAAAGCATAAATTAGAGGAACTTGCTGCGGGGGGGTGTGGGGGGGGAGGTTTCTGAGTCCCGTCAGGGCTCGAGGAGGAGTTCAAACGTTTCGTTCTTCAGCTGCTGGAGATAAAAGTTCTGGTACATTCAATTCCCGCTTTCTGCTGCTGCCAATAAGCAGGGGGGCTTCTTCCTCAGCCTCTTACCACCGCAGAAATAACAGAGATAAAGCAAGCAAAACAAATAAATGCTTTGTGGCTAGAATAGATAATAATTTCACCAGCTGAATATTAAAATATCAAAGCTCAAGGAGAGGATATATAATTATGGGCCTTTGAAGTTCAATAAAGGTCTGTTTCATCAGCATGGTAGCTAGTATTTCAAATGCAAAGATAGGATGATAACAGTACCCTGGCATTTCTGAGCCGCCGAGGGTACGTTCGGAGAAGGAAGCTCTTTGAGACAGAAGCCATTCAGGCTGTGGCTGATGAATTACCCTGCCATTAAATGATCTGTCACTGAGAGGAGAAAGTTTCTCAGCATCGTTTTCCTCCTCTTGCTGTTTTTCTGACTTCTTTAAAGAAGGATTTATGCGTGGCCGGTAAGAGCAGTTGACCTGCAGCACTCGGAAATGAAAGGCCCCTGTGTGCTTAGGTGCGCTGCAGCTAGCCTCCGACAACACAGAAGATGCAAAAAGCCCGAGTGCAATAACATGGGATGGAAGTTTATTTTCTTGATCCCGGCTACCAGACCTGGGCCAGGGTTAAAGCGATTAGCGGCTGATCAAAACCCCCGAAGTTCTGCATGTCAAAAACTGGAAAAGCGGAGATTCAGAAAAATCACGGTTATTTTATTTTTTAGCAGACTGTCATCGCATTTGGGTGCATTTCCCGTTTTTAAATTACCATCCAATCCGGTTATGTGGTTGGGGAAAGACAAGCAAGGTCCCTCCGCTGCATGTCACTGGAAGAGGAGCTTTTATTTGCAGGCTGGGATGCTGCGTGACCCCGCGGCTTCCTCTTAGGGCTTTAATAGCCCCAGTTTCCCACTGGCCTGGCCAGAAAGCCAAGCTTGTATGCTCAAGCGGAGACCTAGTAAAAGTGTAAGAAAAGTATAAATATCTGATATCACAGGTAAAGTGTGTTGGTGCTTTTTGGTTCAAAGTGGGAATCAGCCTAGGAGGATAAATGCCCTGGTCTTTTCCAGCATTTTGCATGCATGGGAGGTCTCGAACATAATGCTGCAAACTATGCCATGAAATATGAAAGAAAATAAAGTTTCAGAACTGAGCAGTTTATTTTGCTTTTGTGCACGCGCGTTCCCCGTGGTGGTGCCGTAGATGGAGGGGTTACGTGGCAATTGGAAGAGGCCAATTAAATGGTCCTTCTGGTTGACTTCTGGTTGTTTGGCTGCTTACGGCAGAGAGCTTTGTAGATAAACCAGCCGGCTCTGGGTGTGCTAAGCTGAGCTCAAACGTGCACAGAGCACAGCGAGGGTGTCACCAGGGACCGCGCGCAGCTGGGCAGCGGCACGGCCACGGTGGCGTGAAGCAACACAGCTGAGCGGCTCGGGTCGGAGGGGCTTAGAGGAGCCGGAGGTTGAGGGCAGTCTTTTTGCCAAGCATTTTACAAGGGCGAAACATAATCCTGCAGATTAGTTCCACTTTTCATTTGGCCTGGTTTTATATCAACACTCTGGGGGGAAAAAAATGTTGTCTCAGCACAAGGAGCGTGTTTTGGAGGAAGGCACAAATGGGGCTTCTCCCGGTGTTGCTCCCTCTCCTTCCCCTCCCCGCTACGTTGTCCGTGGGGACAGGACAGCGCTCCTGCTTATTTCCAGGGCTGGGCCGATGCTAATCCGGGTGGGTTGCTATTGCACTACGTGGATCTCCTTTCTGCCTTTGCTCTGAGCAGCTTCGCGGTGATCTGCTTCCCTCCCGTCAATACAGTGCTGTCAGTGGCGGTGGTGCGGTAGCATTGCCATCATCACCGCAACGCAGGCTGTCCCCAGTACAGCATCCTACTGTTTCCCCTACACCAGCAGCCCGTCTAAGCATCCCGCGAGCAGCTGCGCGTCGCTCTGCTGTACGCAGCCAGCCCTGCTCTCCTCCCTGTCGACAGCTCAGTGAGACGCCCGATTTCCTCGGGTAGGATTCGGTCTGTGCGGCGAGCCTGGAGGATGCACGGCAACGTGTAATCCCAGTGCGGGCTGGGCTTCGAGGCCAGCTTGGAAGCCGAATGGGTGTTTTTGTCACAGGGAATGATTTACCTCATCTATCTCTTTTTTCCCTTTTGTCTTGTCTGCTTTCATTTGAAAGCTTATGTCTTGTGTTATGCTCTTCACTGCAACAGGCCCTTGTCATGATGGGAGCGTTTAGGTGCTACACTAATAAAAATAATAAATATGAGAGAAATAAAGTAGTGACAATTTTTGTGCAGACTCCAGTGAAAGTTTCCATTGACGGCTCCCAAGCTGGTGTGTCCCGATGATGGAAACCCCCAGCTACCCAAGGCAGGACGTCTCTCCTGCCCCGGCACAACGGGGCTCTGCTATTTCATGGCGTTTCTCAGAACACGTCGGTAAAATAGTATCTGACGCTTGAAGAATTCACTGTATCTAAGAGGACACTTGCAGAAGCCATGTGAGCTCCCAAGTTTAGTGATGACTTTCGGATTATAAGTGCATTAGCCCTTACTGGGCTGCTCCGGTGCTGCATGGCTCGGGGTTTGCCCGTTGCTTGCCTCGCTTTCTCTCCTAGGACGTGTTGCTCTGGTTCCCTCCCTGCTCTCCGGTCCCACCTCTGAGCTGCAGGGGTTCATCCCCCCAGTGGGGATGCTGCTGGGACCCCGGCTGCGGTGGGGAGGCAGTGTGGGGCGGCTGGGGTGACAAGCGGGGCCACCCCGGTGCTGGGGCAGCCCCCTCTCCCCATGTCCATGGAGGACTTGGGATGCAGGTCTCCCCGGAGAGCCCCTTCATCCCTGCGCTTTTCAGCCCTGGCTGTCCTCTGGGGTCATGCAGGAAGCCCCATAAATCGAGACCTGCATCATTATAATGAAATCGAAATGAAACCGTAATATAAATGAAACAGCAAACAAGGATTTCCTCTCTTCTAGGGTGGAACTGGCAAATTAAAAAATCCCAAATCAGTGAGTGATACACAGTTCGACGGAGAGCCAGCGTGTACTGGTTCTGCTGTAAAGGCATTCAGCTGGCGATTCGGCCCTGTAGGCATTTCTTTGTGCATAGTACTTTTTTTTTTTTTGTCAGTCAGCTGCTTCTACTAAACCACTTTAAATTAAGTCTTGGTCAATGTCAGAGTTGAGATCTGTTTTATAGGGACGTATTTGTGGAAGAGCATCCAAATACCTGCCTCTGAACTTGTCAGTTATAACTATATTCTCAGCAGACGTTGAAAGCCATAAACCTCATGCTGAGGGCTTTGAATATCACTTAAGAGCTTAAGCCATGTTCTTGGAATGAGTTTATGAGAAAAACCCGGAGGGACTCAGCAGCAGGCACTGGGAACTGGATCTCCTTTTCCTTTATTCTAGCTGGGGGGAATGAATCCCCACTGATCGAAATGGCAAAGCCTTTTCCAAACAGAGCAGCACTTACCTTACAGGAAAACTCCCAGAAATATTGGAAACCCAAATGTTGTCTCAAGCTAAGATCAACACGATGGCGTGAGAGGTGGGATGGCTTGGTTGGAGCAATGGGAGAAGCACTTTCCTCATGCTAAAGCAGCTCGTTAAAACCAAACTAATTGCTTGGCCCTCAAATTGTCTAATAGCTGGTTGTCCTTCCTTCGGCTGGCTCTGCTCCCTTTCTGACACCGCAGACAAGAGCAAGCATGCAGCTCTGATTTAGAAATGTCAACGTGGTTTAGGTTAGGGAATGTTTATAATAATTATGAATTGCCTTTACGGTTTGTTTGCTTTCCATAGCAGTTGCAAGAAGACAGCAGCTGACAGCTGTGGAAATTCCTGATGTTGTTCTCTCAGTGCAGAGCAAGATGGATCTAATTAGCATGTACCAGCAGCACCGTAACATTACATTAATAATAATTAGAAAGCTGTTTGCACCTGTGCTAATGTAACAGCAGAAAGCATGTTAAATTTTGAAGTGCTTCAAATCTCTCGTGCAAAGCAGTAGGCACATCGCCAGGGTCCCTTGTACTTAACCTTTAGGGCACACAGATTGTGGTGGTGTAGGCACCATACATACCTACATGTATGTATATGTGTGTATATATACTTACAAAAAATACCTGAGGTCCTTATGTTAAATGACTTTAAAAAAAAAGTGCATTGGGGGAAAAAAGCAGAATTGTGCAAAAACGATCAGAGAGTGTCTGTGATAGCTGCAGATCCTGCTCGCGCTGTGCGCTGCGTACCTGGCAAACGCTGCGGTTTTAGCAGATCGGCTGGGAGGCTTGCTGTCAAAAATACGTTACAGACACGCATTTTGGGATTATTTTTGCCCATAAGCCTTAGCAGCCCAGAGATGTTTATTGAATTGATACGCTGTGTTTGCCTCGGGTGTTGTGGCGTGATTGTGCTTGATGGCTTTTTGAGGAAGTAAATATACGGAAGGGAAACATGTTGGAGTCTAAACTCGACTGCATCCACACAAGATACTTGCTGTGGTTGAGTTTATGCCACTTGAAACTCGACTCTTTTGGTTAATTTCTGTTTATTTTTGGCACTGTCGATGGTAGGAGACTGCAACATCCCTGCTTGAAGTTGTGTACCGTTCTTGGAAGCACAAAGGAAATAAACTTTTACTGGGGTGACACTATTTATTATTATTACTCCTAGTTATTTATTTTGATTTTAATGGGATGGAGAAGGCCAGCCGGGGTCAAACGCACTGTGTGAGACATCTTATAGGAGAAGGTGGCCCCTACCTCAGAAACAACGGCAGTTCAGTGAGTGCCGGGGTTCAGCAAAGTGCTTAAGCCCAGCTTTAATTGCAACCACATGCGCGAATCCCTTTGATGCTGCATCAAATCGGAAGCTGTGATACAAGTCACCAATTAGGCGTATTAAGCGATCACATGGAGCACGGACCGCGAGAGGAGCAACGAGCTAGAAGAACATGCATCGACATGGGCCAAATAGATAAAAGGTGATGTTGCTGTGCGTGGATCTCTGCTTGGTCGGGGAGGACACAGGAGGTTGCCGGTTCAAAGGCAGCCCGTGCAATCTCCTTAGACCTCGTGCTCAACCCCTAAGCGCCTTGAGCACTCTCCCATGGCGGTCGGAGGTGGCCGACGTGCAGATACGGGTGGCAGCGTGATCAGGACTGCAGTCTGAATGCACCTGGCCATGTGTAATGGTCGGTGGAGCTGGGAGTGTTGTTCTTAACCCCTGAAGCGAAGGCAGCGTTTGAACATTTCACCCTGAAGCTGCCTCTGTGCTTCTGGCAGAAGTGCAGTCGTTACGCAGGTCAGCGCCTCCAGCTAGCTTTCATCTGGCAAATTTGCTACGGTGTAGAATCTGGGTCAGCAGATGGTTAGTACTCGCATGTTCACCAGCCTGGGCTGTGTTTCGTCAAACGGGGCAACTCGCATACATGAAACTCCCATCCGCTTCCGAAGGCGGCGAGGAGCAGAATAGCCATCTGGCATTTCCGTGCAGCAAGCTGAACTGGAACAGATTGCTAACATCTTCCACTTGTGGATCAGCATTTGCAACTGTTTGCATTTGCTTGTGATGTAACTTTTTTGCATAGAGAAAGTTATTCCAGTCTTGTGTGTTTTGTAACAGATATCGCGGCGCTAGTAAATCGCTGCTGAGTGACTGCCTATGGAGACGTGAGATGGAATTGCTATTACTGCTTTCAGTGTATTATACGCAGTGGTACCTGATCAGTGCTTAAGGTTGGCCGAAGACTCTGAGAACATCTGTCCGTCATTAACTGAAGGCTTTTGAATCCCTTTTTCCTTTCCTGCCTTTCTCATTGCATGAGGACCGGAGGAAATGGTGATTTTGCCAAAGCTATTTGTCCTTCGTGAACCCTCTTTGAATGATGTGCTTTATTACATGCACGATGAAACATCAGCTCAGTGCCATCAAAGGGACAAGTTCTGCCATCAGATGAGTGGGTGGGCAAGAAGCAGTGTGAGCCCTGCACGTGCTTCTGATCGCCCGATGTGTCTCATCTGCCGAGCATCGAACTCGGAGGCGTAAATCCGTAGGTTCAGTCCTGAGAATCTGGCCTGCAGTATTTATGGCTGTTGTTTAACTTTAATCTCAGCCATTCATGTGCTTCCTGGTTCTCATATAATTAGAGCGTATTAAACAGGAGCTAACCACAAGAAATATAAAAGGTTAACGCAGTTAGGAAATGTCAGTGGAATGAATACAGCTCACTAATTCACGACTTCTTTCCATAAATATTTCCACCAGCCAAAATATTGACTTTAACCTTTTCCATCTCTTGCATGTAAAGCTTTGTATTCCCTTGTTGCGGTAACAAATACCTCGGAGTGTGCGGATGGTGCTCGGAACGGGGCAGGCAGTTACAACACACGGCTATGGTATTAATTAACTGGCAGAGTCAGATTTCCTGATTGTAAGGCACACCCAGCGATGGAAAAGGTGGACGTATCGAAAGGAGCAATGTGTTATTGTGGGACTCACAGAAATTGTTTAGGACGACAACTTGGACCTGGTCCAGCAAACATCTAACCCAAAAATGTTTTGCTGTGAAGAGTGTAAATGTTTGTGTGCTGAGCTGCAGGGCTGAGACACATCCTGGGTCATTGCGTTCTGCTGCTGGAGAAGCCCACGTCACGGGGTCTGTGTCATAAATTGGTCAAGACCTATCTTTAAAAGCTGTTGTGTTGTTACCCCATCAGCCCTAGTGGAAGGCTCTGTCACCTCCTGACTCTAATGGTCAGAAATCTTCCTGATTTCCAACTTAAATACATACCGGGCTGCTTTCTTCCCATTCGTTCTTGTGCCAACCTCTTCCCATAGCTTGAATACCCCTTTTCCCTCTTGGGCGCTTGCTCCCGTGACATGTCTGCAGTCAGCAGTCCCCTCTCGGCGTGACTGCGCTCGGCTAAGCAAACCCAGCTGTGCCAGCGTCCTCTCGCCGGGGCGGCTCCTCCGTCCCCGCGTGCCCACCACAGCCCCTGTGCCCACTCCTCACTTCTCAGCTCCCCTTTCTTTGTTGTCCAGGCTCCGTCAGGACGTTCCTTGAAGGAGGACCCGCTACGGTTCCCCTGGAATCCCCACCAAGCTCCTGCCCGTTTGAGATGCAGATAAATCTTTCCATGGGTCTGTGGGACCGAGTCCTAGCAGCTGTACTCACTGCTAACGATCCCCTGGGCTCTTCACACGTGGATGGGGCTTGGCCTCCAAGGGACTGCACGTGCAAAACAAGCACGTTGCTCCCTTAATCTGCTTACCTACGTGCTGCCTGGGGTTTCAGCTGATGTGTACCCTGGATGTTTTGCTCTGGACCATCTCAGAAAACCAGTGTGTGCTGCTATAGAGCAGTGGGCTGCCTCTCAGAAACGAAATTGGTCCTTTATACCACTGAGTATTGGAATGAAAATTCCCAACACGGTATTTTTGGATAGAGTCTGTATGAGTCAACGGTCCTGTGGGATGCCTGCACGTCCTGAGAGCAGGTACTAGGTGTGTTTGTGTCAGAAGATACAAACCACAAATTCACATAACGTCAAAAGTGCCTTCCCGGACTGCCTCAGCTGAGGAGGTGGGCAGCGCCTGGCGGGACGTGGGGTATCTCTGTGTCGGCTTGTTTATACCAGAAGTAGTAGGTCATGTTGGGGTAGGACTAGCTTTGAGATACAGCATAGATACTGATAAATCTTGATTACCTCAAACACAGTACCAGGCTATCACAACTTCATGTATCCTGTTAACTCGCCCTGAGCTGGCTGGAGAATCTGTGCAATGTTGTTTGGGGCCATGTAGATCTTAGAGGTCCTACAGGCCCCTTCTGCTTTTTCAGCAGTGTTTGGTGGGTTCATTCAGTTCAGAGGATTTTATCTCATCGTTTGGCTTTATAAAGTAAATGGGATTAAGCGTTGCTTAAAACTAAGCCTTTGCCTAAGCACTGTCCTGAATTAGATGAAAACCTGCAGACCACGAAGAACTGAGGCAAGTCCACTGCTTTGTGCTCTCTGCTGATCTTTCATCCTGACTTATACTGTTACCTGAAAAAATGTTCCACTCCTCTGTAAATCCCAGTTGCCTGGGCACTGGTATTTTCATAATTCGAACACAGGGTATAACCGGAGGGTATGAAGTCAAGCCAAATTGAAATACCTCACCTTTCGGAGTGATTGGAATCGCAGGGCCGAGGGTGGTCGATAGCCAGCACGGCTCCTTGGAAAGGAGTTTCCATCAAACCCGTGCATCCCTGCAACAGCAGAGGACTACGGCTGGGCCTGAAAGTGAAATCTGAGATGCACACCAACACTCTGCCGAAAGACAGCGCTTCTGTAATAATGCTAATTTTAGGTGCCGCCTGGAAAGAAGTAAGAAAGAAAATACTGCCTTTTTGACTCAGCTGCAATAGCTCTTAACAAAAATAATGTATGCAGCCGCAGTGTTACGCTGTACTACAGCCAGCACCTTGCTTCGAAGCTCGTTGCAGTTTACACTGCTGCTACACTGAATTCAACATTTAGTAAATAACATAGAAAGTGCCTCGTTTACTGTAGCAATGACTATAGAAATCTGGGATCGATATACATGTGGATGTATGTGTGTTGCAGTCTTTGTGACTTACTGTATCTTTAACACCAATTCACAACACTTGTGTAATAACAGGCTCATGACAGAATTCAAGATCTGCCTTTGAATGAATACAGTTTTTTTATAAAGGGAACCACAGTGAAGCAGCCCAGAGAGACATGCGCTTGGTTTTTACACGGGTTCATACTGCTTTCATCCTCCTAGGATGTGTGTGCTTCCCATTAGTGCCTTCACCACCACCTCTGCCATCTGTCACGAGCGATTTGCTTTTTCTCATCTTATCTCTCCCAGAGGAGAACTGCTTTTGGAGAGAAGTTGCTTTTGGTTTTTTTTTTGTAGAGTTTTAAAATTTCTTTGCAAGTTTACCCCCCTCGCTGCCTGTGCTGGAGGAAGCAAGCAGAAGCCTTGCCCTGGCCAGGGTGGTGTCCTTTAGCCCTGGTGAGATGCAAAGTGGCGCTGGCACCTGGGACATTTGCACGCAGAAGAGCGTTCCCGGATACTGCCAGGACCGTGTAAAGCTTTGCTTCTTTTGCTAAAGGCTTCCTGCCTTGCACGGGGTATTGCCAAATTCTCTGCAAAGCAGCGAGTGAGACTGGTCCTGCCGTTCTGTGCCAGTTCGATGGGTCAGAGGCAATCGAGGCGTCCTAACGGTAATAGATGAGTGGTTTCGCCCTATGCCTTGGGGCATGGCTGGAAGGGGTCAGTGCGGAGGGAGCTGTGGACTCCCGGTCTCCAAACCTTAGCTTAGAAAGCAGCAGCCGTGAGGTTTTGCATCTGAGGCGGCTCTGCTCCGGGTTTCGGTGCAATCTTTTCTCCTCAGCCTTGCTCGATAGCTTTGCTATTGAAACCCTTTCCTGCCTTCTTGTGGATGTCGGCAGCCAAACTCCAACCAACCTCCCCAAATTATCCAGGTGGAAGCTTTCATCTCTGCGGTGGTTTTTCAATTATGACTTGAAAGCTGGTTCAGGCCTGGGGAGGAGGGTAGGTGCATGCAAAGGGGTTAAAACTGCATCTGCTGGAGTTTCACCATCACATCCATTCACCACGGATGTACTTTCCCCTAAAAATCTCCCCGTTTAAGGCAGGCGCGCTGCAGGCCGAGCCACTGTGCAGGCTCCTAACACATAATCGCCTCGGGGATCATTTCCTCGGTGGAAAATCGAGTACGTCTGGCCACTAGCAAGAGGCTCCTGGAGAAATTCCTGCCTGTATCCAAAGCCGTGGGGGGGTTGACCGTGGACGATGGCCAGACGCGGCGGATCGGCCAGGACGGCCAGGTGTTTTGTCTCTTTGAAGGCTGGCGGCACGGCGCAGTGCACCGCTCCAGGACCGTGTCATCTCGTGCTCGTTTGATGGAGGTTTTCTTCTGAGACAGCTCCGGCTTTGGCTCCCGGAGCTAAACCGTCTCCCTCCGAAAGGCGTTTCTTATTGTGCTAATTACCAGCAAGGACCAGGAATGAGCTACCTCTGCTGTGCCGCGCTGGAACAGTTTGGCATTGGTGTGACTTCTGAGTTGCTCTGGTTGAAGTGTTTTTAAAGACGGGGTCACGGCAGGCCTCCTCGCAAACATCCCCTCCGGCGGTGCTTGCTGTACTGAGATTATTTCCAAGGTATCTCGGAGCATTTTGACTTTTCTCAGGCGAAAGAGAAAAGCAAAACACCCCAGCTGAGCTTGGAAACCGTTGCGCTTCTTGGTTAAGAGCAAGTTATTTACTGCTGCTCTTGGCGCGGGAGACGTTTCGCGGCTGGATTTGGCGGCTCCTCGGCCCCGCGGAGGCTCCCGCCGCGGCAGCCCGGGTGCCGGCCCCGGCGAGGGCAAGCGGCTCTGCTCTGCCCTGCGATTGCAGCGTTTGAACTGGGCAACCACCCAGACACGGGTCCCCAGTAGTAAAAGAATAAACAAACCTTTCCCCAGGTGCTCAGGTTGCCCCGCGGAGAGGTAGCGCTTCAGCCCCTCCAAGGGAATGAGTTGAGCAGGATGAATTTGTTGCCGTAATGGTTAAGTAAGGGGCTAAACTCAGGACCAAAGGTGCTAAACTGTGTGTCCAGCGATGTCAGCCCTATCTCTAGCTGAGCTGCCAGCCTGGGAAGATGGCTTGGATCTGTGAAAGGAGGTAAAATTCCTTTATAAGAGAATATGGGCTCTCTGTGGGTGGGAAATCTGTGAAATCTCTGGGTGGAAGAAGCTAAGTGTTGGTGTGTTTAATAATAATATGAAATAATAGTGTAATGAAAACTTACTTTTGCTACAACTGCCGTAATATTTCCCTACATCAAGGTCTGCTGGATATGGTTACTGTACGGCCTTTTTTTTTTCTTCACATTGCTTTGCAAATGTTATCTGACTGAATTGCCTCAGGAACACATCAAAATTGAGAGCAAAATATTAGCTTTCTCTGTTTCCTCCTAGGTAACGTGTTGCACTTTCATCCTCATTTTACATGAATGAATCCACTTCTCTGTAAAATTTCTTTTAGCATCCCAGTAAGAATCCCTTGTGGAATAGTTCATCATGTGCTGTAACATGACTACGAGGATAAGTTTGTCTTCCTTTCAAATTTAACCTCAAAGTTTGCGGCTGCCGTATAGACTTCCCTTGGCGCTCGTCATGAAAGACTCCGTTAGTGCCTCTGTCGAACCGTAGGCAAGGGTTTCATTACAGCGGGCTTGCTCCAGGAGCCAATATTAATCTTTCAGCTTTCTTTTAAAATGGTATCTGAATGTTTGCTGAGGTTATGAAGTTAAATCTGTGTAACAGATTATGGATCCTGGTCTATCCTCTATCACCCGATTGTCTTTTTCCAAGGAATGCAGAGGCTTTACTTGCCTCCAAGACTAGACAGCTCTTAAAAACGCTGCCAGAGCTCAGTTCGCTTGCTGATTTATCAGGAGGAATAGGCAGCAAAGGGCCTGCAGCTCCCTCCTCTCCTTTGCATCGCCCAGAGTAATACAAGAACGCTAGGGTATATAATATAGTAGCTGTAGCTCACCGTGGCTGTCTGGTGCTGGTTCAAGCAGAAGTCATGGGGCTTGATACAGAAATTATCAACTGAGATTGTTTGGTTTGTGTTTCACAGGAAGCTGGATGGGACTATAATAACAGTCCCTTCTAGTTTTAAAGGTCGATCAAAGCCATAAACGTACAATCTAGGCCAAACATCTCTAATATTTGTGGGCAGTTATGGCTGGTGCTGGAAACAGTGGCTGCATGAAAGTCTCTGCCTGATGGAAAGAAATATATTGGAGATATCATGCATTGTGTTGTGCATAACTCCTGATTTCTGTGCTTTTTTTTTTCTTTTTTGTGGCAAATGAACTTACAAAATATTACTTTGGCCAAGATTTCCATGGTAACAAGGCCATTTTTTACCAGGAGATGTTTCCCTCTCTAAGAGTCCCTGGGAAAACTGGGATACTGTGAGATACGTAGACACTCTGGAGTTGCATGTTGGTGACTAGAGGAAGGGTGGAGCAGCACCGGAGGTTGAAATGTAAAGGCAATATAATTTAGCATTCATTTTTGCCGGGAATGAGTTGCTCAGTGTTTTGTACCTGTTGCATCTGTTGTTGATATAGATGATATTCCCAACACCACTATTGGACCAGTCATAGGAGAGCTCTGAGCAATTGTGAACAGGGCTCTTGGCATCTTCTGGGAGATGGAGGAGACAGTCCTGTGTTGACACTGAGTTACTGCGAATCCTCTGGCGCTGGGAGAGGTAGTGCAGGTTTAAACCATGGAGCTCCATGCAAAGCCCAGGAGGAAGTCTGCCTGTTCTCCAGCGTGTGTGGAGGTGTGCACGTGTGAGGTGTCCCTGTGTGCGACTGTGCGTTTGTAGCTGTGTGGAATAAGGATGTTTGTCTCCACTGGAATGCACAGATGTTTATGGGAAGCGTGTTCATGTGAATTGTGTGGGAGTTTTGTGGAGCATCACTGTTTAGTGAGCAAACTTGTAACCTAACCTCCTCACCGGCTGGGGCCAAGCTATGAGCAAATGGTTAAAGTCATGGAGAAAGAGGATACAGCCCGCCTTAGAGGTAAAGTTTTTCCTTCTGACTTCAACCGACTTTGAACCACGTCCTAAGTAAATAATATTTACACCCGTCTAAAGGAGGAGGCCCTTGGTTCCATAATGAGTCTGCAGTTTGTTCTGCGATACCTTTTTACTGTCTGCCATTTGAGTTTCTCGTGCTCTGGAGAATCTTGGATGCGTGTTTATAGAGCAAGAATGTGTGAATCCCTCATCCCTAAAACATGTGCTCAGCCCTAGGAACCGTAATGATTCATATCCTCTTCTAATCACCATTGATTATACGCGTAAAACTTGGATAAGCCTTCTGAGAGGCTTAAAATGCAATGTACATCTAGATTCCAAAATAGCCATATGGGTTGTGACTCATTTCTTTAGATGCTGTTCATAAAAATCAATTATATGGTCATTTTGGCTACCAGAAGGAATCTTTTCCGTTGGCCATTTGTTTCCTAATATCGTATTTTATAAGTTTTAGAAAATCATAAAAAAGCTTACAAATTAGATAATATTTCTGGCAAAAAGCATCTTCCATAGAGACAGATCTGCGGCAGTTTATTTAAAAGTAGGCTGCAATCCTAGAACACGCTGAAATTTTAGCATTGATGTGCTAAAAACACCTGGCAGAGAAAAGGGAAATACAAAGCATCTGGAGAAGAAAGAAGCATGGCTGAAGAGTTAGGGAGGCAGTTGTTTTGAGAGTCGTTAGGAAGTCCAGCATCTCGAGCATGGTTGCTTGCTTGCTTGCTTGACTCTTTGCTTTCCTTGCCCAAGTCATGTAGACCAATGTTTTCAAACCTGATGGCTAAAATAAGAAAGCTCAGTTCCTTGCACCCTAATAACCTACCACCTTGTGCTCTCCGTGTGCTGTTTGAATGCTAGGTGTCATTGAAGTGTTAAGTGTTTTTACTCGCAGTGTAAAGATGTAGGTTGTTGTGGCAGAAGCAAGTGTGTTGACTCCTGCGGATGAACGTGTTGAGCACGCTGCTGCAGAGACTCCATCTGCTGCATGGTGCAAAGCGCAACTGCTGTGAGGTGGGCAAGGGCTTCGTGGAACAAAATGCTCTGTTTGATGTAGTCATCAGATACTGCTGCAGGGTCGTCCCTTGGAAACGCAAGATCTTTCTGAAATGTTGAGAGTTGCTGTTCATTCTCTGGGTTAAAACAGTTGAGAAGCTGGCAGCGGCTGCTTTCTAAGTATAAAATATTCTATATACTGCCTGTGTTGATCTTTCTGCCTTCTCTGTAGGTAGGTTCTTCTTTTGTGCCAAGACGCATCACCAGTCAGCATCAGCAGCAGTCAGCGGCTGGGTTGCTGAGGCACTGAGGGTGGCACGGTGGTACAGCCCTCCCGGCGACCTTGTGGGGCAGAGCATGTTTTGGTCGTGTCCACAGTGGTACCGTGCCAGAGAAGTGCAATAGCTGCTGTTGCAAAAGCAAATTGCAAAACCATTTTGAGCAAGGCTGCAGGAATCTCAGATTTGGGTGTTTTGCTCAGGAAGCTGCGCATAGTTTACAGGCATTAGAGATCACTCTCAGGCTTACGTACGTTAAGGTGTTTTGGGCCATCAGAGGTCTGTGGGCAGGTAGGTACCTTGATACAGTATTGGAAGGGCTATAAAGCCAGTGCATGAAGGTTAGATGCTAACCTGATGGTATGGCTGGCCAGGCACAGGAGGGGTGAACGCTGGTGCTGCCTGTGCTCTGCTGCAGCAAATACCAGTGGTGCGACCCTGGGCTGTAAGTATTAATCAAAAATATTAGCCGAAAAGGAGAAAAGCTGGAGTGTATCCTTGTCAGAAAGCATTGCAGCTACTTCCGATAACAAACTTCGTCTCCTGAATATGAAAAGATTCATTATCTCAGAGAACCTCACTGTGGATTTGCTCTGAATAAAATATAACTTAGGCAGCATATGTCAACCTGTCAGATCGAGCAGCCTGAAAGCATTTTGATGTTCTGTGGTTGGTGAGCGGCTTGAGCACCTCATGGGATTCAGGTCTGATCCTTAGAGGAATCTCCCTGCATGCGCACATCCCGCTGCCTGTTGTGCATGTGGGACATCCATCAAGAGAAATCCACTCCAGAGCTAATGTCAGCCTAAAGTAAACACAATTCTAGATTTCCTAATTTTATTTTCTCAAGCAGCATATTTAATTTGTTTTTTGCCCTTGCTCAGCTCTCTGAAATATTGCTAGACTGCTCACCGATCTTATCTTACACAAATATTTACTTGCATTTGTACTTTGTAAAGCATGATTTAAATCGCCTCTGCTGGACAAATGAGATGGTGCCTCTATGATCCAGCCCTCTGGTCCTGGGGTTGCGAAGAGGCCAGCATGTACCACGTGCCCCGCGGAGAACTCTTGCCGACTCAGCCAGAGCATGGCCAGGGTGTCCCAGAAATAACTCATATTGCCGTAAAACCTGCTGGACATCCTCTGCCACCTTTTGTGAGCAGCTTGATCTACTATCTGCTGAAGGAGTGCAGTGTCCCTCTTGCCTGTAGATGATATGAAGCAGTGGTTTCATTAGCCAGCTGTATTGCTCATGACTCCCTGTAGCTGTTGAGATCCTGGGAGCAGCTTTGAAAGCCTGAGACTTTCGTGAGACGTGAATGTTTCGTAGCTCCCGTGTAGGCAGCAGCATGGGAGGTGTCCAGGTGACGTGCAGATCCTCTCTTCGCTTTTGACTGATGGGCTGAGGGCCTTTCTAGGAAGAACGAAGATCCTTTTTGTCCCTGGTCTGTATTAGTCAGGGCAAGGGCCTGCAGGGTAGAGGGATATTGCTGGGCTGCACACACTGGTCCTGGACATTCGTGCTGGTGAGGCTGCCTGCGACGGTGCCGAAGGTGCAAGGTGAGCTGTGGTTTCCAGCCTTGCCCCAATGATGCCAAGGCCGATGCTGCCCAGCTCTGAACATGGAAACAGCCTATCACGAAGGCATGCCGATAAAGAGAAAGCTTGAGATCTCTGTCCTGACTTAGACTTTTCAAAACAGGAGAAAAATGGGGGGATTATGTTTTTCAACATCTCTTCTGAAAAATGCTAGAGGAAAATATTTTATAGCATTCCAGTGTAATATTTGGATGCTTTCACTCAAACAGAAGCCATGGATTTCAGGCGGAGATTGCTGGGTGAGGCTGCAGTCTCCAGAGGGACAGACTGAACATTTGTGATGGTTGCTCTGGCCTTAAAATTGCATTTCTCTATTTACTAATGCATTTTTCTGTGCGTAAATCACTGGGCACTGTTTAAAGTGAGCCATCTGTGACGGGGAAGATGCATCATTGCTGTCAGTGGATCTGAACTGGTGGATCAGAATTAACGTTCAGGCAGAAATGATGTGGAAGTCTTTGGGTTTGCTGCTGTTTGTAGCGTTTAACTCTTTCTTAGGTGTCCCAACCGTTCAGATGTCGGCCTGCTGCACTAACAATGTCATTAGCAATTATCTGGCCTAAATCATGATGCGGTCTGTGCCATGCTTTTTTAAATCCCCAAACATCGGAAGAGTGGGAACAAATTGGATCCAATTGATGGCAAAAGCAGCTCAAAGCAACTCCAGCAACTGGTGATTCTGTTTTTATAGAGGCCAGCAAAGTTCACCAAAGCCCATTAAGTCTTCTGAGCCGGTTCAATGGGCTTTGCATCAGGCGCTTCATCAGGACGGCTGCACGGCGAATTGTGCGTCTAATGCACTTTTAATGAAAATGTTATCCTCTGGAAGGCTGCCAGACGTGACTAGAGCAGAAGCAAAGACCCTCCGTTCCGTGGCAATCATGGGAAAAGATATTAGAGCTATTTCATAAGCCTTTATGTTTTAAAAGTCTGAGGAAGCCAGCCCACATCAACAGCAGAATGAGCTGACTTCTACGCGGACACGTCATTTAATCACAATTTAATAAGGCTCCTGTATCAGACTCTGGTAATGAAACTTCTGGGCCGAGCCAGACAAAGGGGTCACTGTGGGAGAGAAGAATGCCGCCTTTGATTCGCCAGTCCTTCTTAGGGTTCATGATGTTTCGCTTTCAGTAAGTCGCTGCCTAAATGAAATGCTTTCCGCATGCCAACCGTTACCTCATAAATGGTCCTTATGAAAAGTGATTTGTGATCAAGAGATGATTATCGGCCTTCCCGGCCGAGCTCCGGTGAGAAACTTGGGTTCATCTTCCCTCTAAGAAATCCTCGGTCGTTCGGGCCTATCGCAAGTGCTGAACAGAGGTGTTTAGGGCCTGGGTGACGAAGGGCGGTATTTTAAGGAAACAGCTAGTGTCTGGGAGTGATTAGCTGGCCCAGGACAAGTGTGGCCGACCTGGTGGTCCCAGCTGTGGTGAGAGGACCCGAGGGGGCGGCCCTTAGAAGAGCAGTGGCGCGTTGGTGGGGCGACCAGCGGTACCGAACCCCACCGGCGCTTGGGCTGGGCGTCCCGCAGCTGTGCCGGCTGCCGCCGCAGGGTGCTCGTCCCTGGATGTCCCTCCCGGCAGCTTCCTGCCCTTCGTGTTGTCCAGCCGACCTCTCTGGAGGCCTGCCACAACCCCGAGGAGCTGGTGCACTGGGAGCCCGGCAGCGAGGCAGGTCGTCTCTCCGGTCTGGGCCATCGCTGTGCTGATGCACGCAACCACGGGGAGTGCCTTGGGCCAAAAAGATCAGTTAAAATATGTGAAACATGCTTTTTAGCCACGATCGGTGTCAACTCTCCCCAACTCTATTTTTTTCTTTGTGGAAAAAGTCTGTTGCCTGTTTCAGAGCGCTAATAACTTGTTTTTATACAGCTTTTGAACGGGCGTGTGCTGAATGCAGCCCTGCTGCTGGAGAGCTGAGGTTGTCTCCTAAGTGCTTTGCCGCAGAGGGGTTAATTAATTGCTGCTTTTTAATTAGAAGAGCTCCCCTAGCGTGTGCGCTTGGCAGCCGTGTTGCTTCCAAGAATTCCTGCAGCTTGTTCCTGGGGGAGTTTAGCTTTAATTTTGTCCTTGGTTTATTTTGCTCTCGCTAGATATTGCACAGGCATTGGGCTGGACAGTTGCTCTCTGTGTATTGGAAAAAATAACTGAATTCTCTAGTGATTCTCACTATGAGCGAAAACTTATGGAAAAAAAAAAAAGAAAAAGGTTGAATTGTTTTTGCTTGTAAGGCTGCTTGAGGCTGATCCGCACATTCTTGTCATCTCCAGCGCGATGCTGGGGAGCCGACACCAACCTCTCCTTGGCGAGGGTGTGAAACACCGGTGTTGCTCAAGGCCACGTTACCTGGCAGCTGCTTTCGCCGGGCTCGAAAGCCTCTTCCCGGGCAGTCCGATAAATGCACACGAGGCCTTGCTGTCCCAAGTCCCTCCGTAAAGCTCTTTGCTCACGGGTGGTCGGAGCAAGGTTCGCGCAGCGCCTTGAGCTCCCTCTTCCCGGCTGCGTCCGTCCCCGTCTCCCTGCCGGCGCTCTGAAGGCGCCGAGGAGGCGGCAGCTCCCTTTGCCGAGTGTCCCCGTAGTGCTTGTGAGTTTGAGGCTCGCAGCTCCATCAGAGTTGACTTCATTTTTCTCTTTAACTCATTTCTTTTGCATATTCATGTGTGTATATGCATGGGTATATAGGCAATATAGACATGCTTGCAGACAAACCTATTTATAATGTAATGTTATTAATGTACAAATTATTACAGTATATAAATCGCATTAAATCTTCGCTGTGCCTCACAGCAACTGAATAGTTGGCAGTTAAAATCTAACAACACGGCAGGCCAAACAAATGCTCTGCGTTGTCTTATTCTCCCCTGCTGCTGGCTGCCGGGTGCCCTTGCGTAGGACGGAGCCCGTGCTGCTCCGGTTCAGCCTTCCTCAGCTCTGAAAGGGAGGCGTGAAAAAAAGGCAGAGCCGTCTGCCTCCTGCTAGGTCTCTCCCAAGCGATGGTCTGTGCGTGCTCGGCAGCCTCATGCCGTCCTGAAGACAGTCGGCGAGGGAAATGGGCCCGGACTGGGTGATGCAATGGGTTTGTCCTCCCCAAAAGGTCACCAGTGTGACATGCACTGTGCATGCGGGACCCAGTGGCACAGCTCGCTCGTCCCCATGGCAGGGTTGGGACTGGCCCATTTGTGTGAGCATCTGAGATATGTGATGGTACAGCGAGCAGGCAAACTAGAGCATCACCACTCCACAACCACTGCTATCCCGTAAGCGTTGGACAAGGACAGCTTGGGTGAATTACCTTTATCATGCTCTGATGTCTGCTGCAGAAATATTAGAAGAATGAAGCTGCTCAGACTTTGCTATTTCTTTCTCTTTATTCACCAAATGGGTTTTTGTGGGTTAAAATACTGCCCAAATGGTACAACGTGAAAAGCTGATATAGTCTGTCCTTTCCCTTTAAGAAAAAAGCATCAAGGTCAGAAGAAGTAAATAAATAAAATGGCCACTCTTCTGCATTGTATATGATCCAGGCACTCTCATGGCTTTGAACTCTTCCCGACGGTGTGCTTTATAATCTGTAATAATAAACACGGAGCTGATGCAACTAAAACACTTGGGCTTCCCTCGCCGGTGCATTACTCGCCTGTGTGAAGTTGCGCTCACAATAGGAGAAGTTGCTGTCCCCTTATTTTCAAAACAAGGATGGCTAAAAAGCCAAGGGTGCTCTCAGCTTTCCCCCAAGTTTTTGAAGAAAAATGCAGTCAAATGATGTCTAGCAGTGAGAGCCACTTGCATGAATTGCATGGTATAAAAAATACAGCTGCTTCGGAGGGGAGAACAAGGGAGAATAATGGTAGTACAAAACTTATTTTCTGGATGTAATAGCTTGCAGCTCCAAAAACATCATGTATATGCTGTGCAGATCCCTGAACCGCACACCATCGAGTAATGAGAAACGGGTGGCCCACAGATGCCTGGCACTCGGCGGACGCCCCGAGCCTGGGGCTGCCAGGTAATGGGACTGGTATTTTGTGCTTATCTGCTGCTGGTTAGATGTGCGATGCTGTGCATCCTCCCCCCATCGCTCCCTCATCCATCAGGATCTGCCTTTCTAGCAAAGCTTTGCATGTTGTCTTTGGCAGCCCAGAGGTAGCATATTATATCCCTGACTGCTTCTGATATTAATAAAATGGTGCTGAAACAATATATAGTAATTCTCCAAACTAATCTCCATTTTCTTATTTTTACATCAGAAGCAGGGCATCTGTCCATCAGTGGCTCAGACAATCACTGTGAATTGAGATGGCCCATTTGCCGTGTCCATAAATACCGATTGCTGCTCCTCAACCCAGTTTTCCTGGCGTACTGGATTCTTCCCTTTTCTCATGCGTCAAAATCTCCCCAGAGCTGCTTCTGAGGTGCATTAGCCAAATGCCTCCACAAAGACTTTTGCAGAAGCTGGAGTTATGAGGCCTCGCGTTAAACCAGAGCTGAATTGTTTGGGGTGTTTGTGACGCCGTTTCTAAAATTAGACCCTTTCCAGGTGCTGCAGGTCCTACCATCAGGCCACCAGAGCTCAGGCACTCTGAATCCTGAGTCACCAACTAGACCATAGACCCTCGTACCACCTGAGCCCTGGAGCCGGGCTGACTTTCAGCGTGGTTGAACAGTGCTCTTCTGGCTTGAGTCAGTGTCCTGGGTGTTCCTGAGCTATCCGTGGCTGGTGATAAATCAGAGTGAGGTGGGGGTATGTCCTTTCACTTGTTCTCTAGGGCTTCGCACCCTCCTGGCTCCATAGCTGTCGTACACATTTGGAGTTTGTAAGGTACTAGGATTTTGAAGGGAGAGAATTAACAGACATGCAATAGGTAATAGAATAGAAAGGTAAATAATAGCAAGATAACTGCAGCTAGGTTGCCCAAAGAGCTCCTGCTGCACTTATTTGGTTGCAAACGTTGGAGGATCCCACCGATAAGAGAATTATTGCTCACAGCTAGATGAGTGAGAGCTCATTTTGTGGAAAGGATGGATTTTCACAGTGTTTGGGGCATGGAAAAACAAAGCACTGGAGCATTGCCCATTGCACGTAGGAAGGAGAGCACTCCGGTTTGGAGCAGCTGCTCTTGAGCAAACGTGCCTTCTTTGCATTTGGCTGCACAAGCAGAAAGAGGAGCCCCTGACCTGGGCTGTCCCGCATCTCCGCAGCCCCTCCGTGGGAGTGGAGCAGGAGAGGACACTGATGCCTTGTGAGGAACGATGTTGTGTGCCAACAACGTGACAGCTTAGATGGGCTTTCCAGCCACACAAAGCTAGGAACCAAATTTATTAATACTTGCATGGGCAGTTCATGTGTTATTGATGTAAAATAAAAAGTTGAAAAAGATGAATAATATCAACCTGGTGGTCTGCCACCACCAGTGGCTGAAGTCCTCAAGGGAGGGGAAGCAACTTTCCTCGTTGCACTGATTTCCTGGGAAGGTCCAAGGGGTACAGTTTGCAACGTGGAGTATTTCTAAAGCTGCTTGATACTTCTGTCCCAGGTTGGAGGGGACTTTCTGGCATAGCACGGGCTGTTTTGCTCTGCTCTGGTTGAAAAGGGGCCTGATACAGGGATATAATGTCTGGAGAAGGAGTGAGCTGAATCTCTGCTGCTCACTGGCTTCCAGGCTTGCCCTGCTTTCCTCCACCTCAATCAGGGGAGGGACCATCTTCGACCTCTGCCCTGTGACAGTGCGGGACACTTGCTGGGTTAGTCCTCTGAGGAAGCTGGAGATGGTGGGAAGGCTGCACCTTCCCGTGGCGAGCAGCAGCACGTCTCCTGAGGAAGTGCCCCTCTCCCTGGAGCCTCTCACAGGCTCTCCAGGAAACCCTTCTCCTAGGAAGCCTGGTCCAGGGCCACTGAAGTCAACCCAGACATGATCTCTTGCTTTCAGCCGGCCTTGGCTCGAGGGCTGCGGGATCTCCCCAGCGGAGGAGGAGGCGGTGACCTGAGGACAGCAGCGCGCGGTGCCTTCCCTGGCAAGCGGCTCGGAGGGAGAGCTCCTGGCAGAGCCCGGGAGCATCGGGGCGGTTGTGACCCACACGCTGCTGGAAGGGGACAGTCCTCGTCCCCACGCACCTCCACTGACGTATGTCCGAAGGGACCTTCACAGAGCAGGAGCAGTCCCCAACACCGCTCCAGCCCTGCCAGGTGTGTTGTTCCTCCCGTCTTTGAGTCGGGAGCAATGAGCTGATCCACCTCGGTTGCTACCTCTTGTGGACCAGGCTGTTGACTAACGCAGGTGGGAAGCGGCCTGTGCTCGTTGCTTAGTGGGTAGAAAGAAAAAGAAAGCCAGAAGCATGCCAGTACCAAGCACAGGAAAGGTTGTTTTTCATTTATTGTTGAGATATCAAAGATAGGGAAACCTAGAAGCAGTGCTGGAGGAGCCGAGCGGAAGGCTTTGCACCGTAGGAAGTGTAAGTCAAATAAAAGTGGAGGATGTTTATGGTGTGAAATCGGGAAGTGTTTTCAGGAAGCTGGTAGGAAAATTCAGCTGAGATAGGAGAGGGGAAAACAGAGTGCGGGGAGAGAGGAGGGACGCTCCGACTGTGTTGTTTAGTCATATTTATAGAAAATTGGACCATCCTCAACTCTTCTGTTCAGTCATGAGCTTCCACCGACTTCCCTGCCCCCTTGGCCCTCCGGCTCGCGCTCAGGAAGCGGTGCTCTGGTGTGTGCAGGGCTATTTTGGTGCTGGACTCTGTTTCAAGACGCATGAGCAGGGCCAGCTCATCAGCAGTGTCACAGATGTGCTGTGCGGGGGTGAGTTTGGCTCCTCGAGTGAACATGTCTGGGCTGTCTAACAGCAAAGAGCAGCGGAGGGAAGCTGGCTCTTCTTTTGCAGCTGCCGCTGTGGCTTCTGCAGTGTGTCGCTTTGGGCCATCTCTGTTTCATACCGCGGGAGACGGAGGTGCAGGAGGAGCGCTTTGCTCGGGGCTGCTCGGCCGCGAGCGCTGGGCTGGGGAGGACGCAGGGCAAGCGCCCGGGCTGCCCTAGGCATCTCTGCCCCTCTTGGCCTGAGGAAAAGCAGTGACAAAACGTCCCTTCAGCATGAAGGCAGTCTGCTGCTCTTGACGTAGGGCTCTTTCTTGTGCAAGCTTGTCATTAAACCCTGTCGGCTGCTTACCTGCAATAGAAATCAGCATACAAAAGGTCATAAATGTGGAAAAATGAGAGCTAATGCGGCTTAGAAAACAAGAAGTCCTTCCCCCACCTCTTTCAACAGAGAATAAAACGGTATCGTAGGACCTCAGAGGAGGGCAAACGGTGTCACTTAAAGGCAAAGTCACAACACCAACTTGCAAACTCCTTTGCATAGAGGCGTTAGCATGAGACGTTGCTTAGTTTCCTTTCTCTTTCCAGCTGACCCCAAGCTCTTGATGTGGCATGGATGGGTGAAAACAGTCTTTTTAAACAATGGCGAAGTCCTGTAACACGATCCCTAGGCAGAGCTCAAAGGCTACAGATGATTAAACACCCAGAACAAATGAAAGGAAATAATCCTTCATGGACACTATGGTCACTCTGAGATTCGCTGCTGCAGAAGATCCTCTGAGTCAAGCACCCTGACTGATTAAAACCTTATTTTTTAAGGAATGCTTTAATTTCACACTTATCAATAGCATGTGCACATTAGCCGGGCAGTACCAGAAGAGTGTCCTCATTCACCTTTCGAGGCATCGCTTGGCTCGTGGGAAGGAATTATTCCTCATTTATGAGCTCTAATGACTGATTGTGGGCACTGCCAAAAGGGAAGAAACCACTTTCTTAAGCATCGCATTTCACCCGCTTACAAGGAAAAGATGCTTGACAAGATAGACTTACAGCTTGGTTGTAAGCAGGGCCAATATTTCCATATATTTGATTTAAATTTTAATCAAAGTAAATTGCTGTGTTATCTGTATTTTCAAAACAATGGCTCCAAAAATAAAACATGAACAAGCAATCCATCAGGCCTGTCTGTCAGCAAAACAGATGCCGTGTAATAAACCTGCCAAAACAGCCCTTCGCTTGAAACAATAAAAACTGGAAGGAATCAAAAGCTTCAGCCTTAAAAACATCACTCTTTGTATGTTCTTAAAAAAAAAAATCCGGCTCGAAATCAGTGTAATTTGGGCTAAGTTAATGTAAAAATGAAAACCATTCAATAAATCTTTTAGCGGAGATCAAAAGCAATGGGTGTAGGAAAGCGGAAAATTGATGATATGACATTTTCCAACACTCTATAACATTTGTATTGTTCAGAGAACCGCCAGGCGCAGTTGTTCGAATGCTCCTTTAACTGGTGTTGCTTGAACGCGTAAGCCAGTCGCTGATCTCCCCAGGAAAACACATGTGGGAAGACAGCAGCTCAATTAAAAGTAGTATGTTGCTCTTAATTTGTTGCACTTGGTTGAGCCCCCGTGCCAGAACGCTCTCAAGTATGTGCTTAAATTTAAGCCTGTGCTGAAATCGTGTCTATTTTCTCTGCATTTCTAGTGCATTTCCAGGATGGCCTGCTCGGACGGCCCGCGGCGGCGGCACCTCCGTCCCCTGGGTGCTGCAGCCTCTGAGCAGTTCTGGGGTTTCCGTCCTTGGTGAGGGCTGGTTTCCGACTGCACAACCGCGTTGGATCCTGTCTCCTTCTGGTGACGGGAAAACCGCTTGAAGGAGCTACATGGAGGTTTGATGCCCAATGCTCTCTGCTAGTTCAGTTAGCAGAAAACAGGCCTGTGCATCCTCTCCCTAACCATGCACCTTGCTCGAGGTGGTGGCAGCTTTTTCCCCACACCGTGCCTTGAACGGAGGCAAGTTCAGCTTGGCGACTGCAGGATGGGGCTTGGAGAGGTTTTTTGGCAGGAGAGAGTCATGCTGTGAGCTGGCAGAGCTGGCACCGGCTGCTTTCAGCTGATTAATTGAGAGCATTTTAATTTGATTGGGTCGCCTCTCCTGCCCGCTGCCGGGATCGCTCCTGCCTTGCGTGCCGGAGGGCCTGTGCTGGATGCGAGTCTGGCATCCTCCTGCCTGTCCCGAAAATTAGTGACATCTGAAGAAAACGGGTGATGAAAACAAGATTACAAAAAACTTGCTTATACGGAGGGAAACGTATCGGTGGCGAGGTGCCCCCGGAGGGACGGCGGGGGCTGCTTTGCCGTGTCGCCAGGCCCAGGCCAGGCGTCGGCGGGTACCGGAGCCGGCCCGGCCGGAGAGGCGGTACCGCGGCCTCGCTCGCCTCTTGCTGCTCCCCCTGCTCGGGCTCCGCGCTGTGTTTAGCAGATGGGAGCGGTGTGTGGAAGGGAGCTGCGAGCGTGTTTATTTTGCTTGCGTTTTATTTTGTGCCCCCTTCGATGGGCCGATGCTGCGTGCAGCTCCGCTGCGGGCTCACAAGGGATGACACCCTTTTGATTTTTAGCCTCTTTGAAGCCCGGGGTTTGGATGTTTTTCAGCACACACTGAAATCAGACATGAAAACACTTCAACCAGTGCAAAAGTTTAAAACCCTTATTCATACAGCCTGGAAAGGCTTTTGCCCCATAGCTGACAATGACCGACTTTATTATGTTAATCTTTTGGCAATATCTCCTGTTGCAATTGATACAGCGTCTCACATTTTCCTGGTGCCAGGTTTAATTTCCAACCTCAGCAAATGAAACAGTCTATCAGGTTTCTCTGCCACACTGCGGCATGCTCTGTGCAGCCTGTGATTTCGGTGGTAAATATACAGAAGAGTAAAATAAACATGCAGCAGAACAGCTCATGCACACACACACACAGACACGCACATGCATATGATAAAAAGTCTGGTCTTTCACCTAATTTAGACCAGAAAATTGGCATCCGATTTTATTGTTCAGACTGACTCCAAGAACACAAACATATTTTTTCCTTCAAAATAAGAACTGCCAAAATATAAAGAATGATATCTGCTGTTTTGGACTAATTGGGATTAACTCTTTCGTGGCTGCCTTATGTTAAACACCTGCAATTTCTTTTATTTGCTTGATAGCAGCGAGAGCATCGAGACTGGTTTATGGAAATGCACGGTGTGAGGGTCCTTAAAAGCCAGAGCCATAATCCTGCAATCGGATCCATGCAGGAGGGACCTTCTGGCTTGCACCTCTGGATATCTGAAGTGGGAATAGTCTCTCTTCCTGCGGTCTCGAGGCAGACCTAGGAAGTGGCCTGCCCGGCTCCCGTTGCAGAGGGAAGGCTAAGCTCCCGCTGCCAGGCTGGGCGGGGGGCTCAGCAAGCCAAGGCTGTAGGCAGAGCACTTCCATCGTAGTTCGCATTTTCTGCTCACTTCTAGATTTCCTCCTTTCATGTCCCACTCTTGATACAATTTATATTTCTGGAAGTGTTTCTGAAAGGTGGGGGAAAACCATGATCCCATCAGGACCCCAAATACTTAATTAAAATTCTTGGGCTTTGAATAACCCTACAATTAGAATTGTGTCTGTTTGTCTCCCAGGGTTTGGGTTGCATGTTTTCAAGACTTTTTCTGTAAACAGGAGCCTGGAAATTTATCTTGGGGTTTCAAAATCACCAAATGTTGCAAAACCTGCTAGAAGGACTGAGAGAGCTGGGAACACTGGCCTGGCAGGAGGATGGGGGGAGCAAACCACACTTTGCCTGTGGGTTTGTTTGGGATGTTGAAATAGGTGTGGAAAAGAAATCAGGTTCTGTTAAGGGCCGATCTGAAGAACCACCCAGAAAAAGCTATTTGTAAGACAAGGCTTAGTTTATTGAGGAACCATGCAGCATATTTTTAGCACCATTTCCTGGCACCTTGTGTATTAACTACATCCAGAGAACTTGGGAAGCTTGGACAGAAATGGTCTGAGTCATGGGGCTCTGTGTGGTGGTTATGCAAGGCATGTGTGTGACAGGGTAGCTGATACAACTGGGGAGCAGAAGTCAAGAAGGAAAAGGAGTATTTTGATGCAATTCCCAGGGGACCCTTCTAGGAGAAGATAACTGAGCACTGTGGTACGCCACTTGCCCAGATGTTCGTATCATGGTGCATGCAAAGCTGGAGACAAGCTGTTCCTAGGAGTGGCTCGCGTGGACATGCATGCGAGAGCGTCTTGGATGTCACATGGGCCTCCAGATCTCCCAGACTTCTGTCCCCATATGTAGCCATGCTGCAAGGACCATCTCCAGGTGCACGTGGTGGACCAGGCCACCAAGCTTGTCATGCAGGAGAGGTCCTGTGTGCTCAGGACAGCACAGCGGTGGGTGATATTTTCTGTGTGAAGAGCAAATCTATTCATCAGGATGTCCAGGGGATACCTCCTAGTCTAGACATGCCTTGAAGATCTGAGCTTGTGCTCGAGAAAATAGATAAGGCAGACGTCAAACAGAAGTGGAGATATTCTGCCTATGCTTATTCTCACAGCTACCAGTTATCATTGAAGCTACAATTTGGGCACAGGTATTTGTGGCTGGTTTCACAGTGAAAGGATGTGTGTGTAGCCAAGTCTCTCCCCTTCCCAGTCCCAGGGTCTGTCTGCCTGGAACCGGGTCCAGCTCCCGAGCTGCTGCTCATGGCCTCTTGCTCCTGCTCTTGCAGGGCTTGTTGCGGTCTCTTGAGCCCAGTTCCCAGCGATCTCAGGTTGTTCTTCATTCCTTCCTTTCCTGGAGCTTTCTGCCGGCTGGACATCGCTCTGGTGTGAGAACAGGGCCCAGCAGTGAGTCAGATGGGCCCTTGTACTGTCCACTCTGGCTGCTGCTATTACCTCTGGGTTAAGCCTTGCTGAGAATTCATGTAGAATAATTCTGCACCTTGTAAAATATCTACAAAAGTTGGAGATTTCCAGCCAGAGAGAAAGGTTCTTTTTTCTTTGGCTCTGTCATTTGAGCGCGATCTTGCATTTGATTTGTTAGGTGTATCCATCTCGGGGAACATCTTTGGAGTCTCCCCTTGCTGCAGATGGAAGGGGCATCTTCAAAAGCCGTTTGGAGGTGACCTACTGAAGGGATGTAGTTTGCATTGCTCACAAATCACAGCTGATAATTTTACCAAGAGTTTATCTTCCCCCCGTTAAAGGCACTGGAGCGCCTCAATCCCAGCCTCTCTGGAGGCAGGCTGAAACCGCACTCCAGCACAGCTGGACTGTGCAGTAATTGCGTGTAAGTGCTCGGACGCAGAGAAACCAGCTCTTCGGTTGTCTGGCTGCATCGCAGGGGGCTGGTAGGAGCTGGAGCCACCTTCTTGAGAGGCCTTCCCAACGCTCCGGCTTCCTTGGGTACCGCAGGGAGATGTCCCCACCCCGTCAGTCTGCTTTTGCTGCTGGGTTGTTGAGGAAACCACTAAAACAGCTGAGAGAACGTTGATTTGGGGTTGCTGGTTTGCTTTTTTAGTGTTGGAGTTTGCCATGAAAATCTGGGGCAAATTAAGGAAAACAAAGCAACTTTTTCTTGGGAAGAAGAGGAAAAAACCTCAGAAACCCACACTGGTTTCTAGTTCAGTGGAGAGGGGGAAATCAGCACATGAACCGCCCTACCTGCCTCAGACTCTCTAACTCGTGGGACAAAGAGATCAATGATCCCACAAGAAGACCCCTAGCAAAGTGACAAGAGCTCCCAGGCGAGGAAGAAAGGTCAGGCAGTTTCATCTGGTTTTTCCCACTGCTGCTTTTGCAGCTGCTTCTGCACCCTGGAAGGCCTCGCTGGATTTGCCCTCTTCCGCGTGGTTTTCCCCTCCCACGGTGGGAGATATCCCGGGACCCAGCAGCCTCACGCCTGGGTCCGGTTCCTCGCTGGCTCTCCAGATTTGGAGATGATGGCGTGCCAAACGGCAGCGGTCTGACTCCGGTTTGGGTGTCACACGGTGAGAGGTGGCTCGTGAAGGACAGCGTGCTGCGGGGCACGGCTCAGCTGCCAGCTTACAGGCAGTTAAAGCTTGCCCACGTAGCAGGAGAGTAGGAAGAGGAAAACACAGACTGCAAGTGAGGGGAGAGGCTGGGCTTGCTGAAACACAGGCCGGCGGCACAGAAGCAGATTTGAGTGGTGGGTTGGAGCTGGGGAAGCCTCACGGAGTGGCTGCAAGCAAGAGGTTTGCACTCTCTGGGGTGCAGCTCCCTGTCTCCAAAAATAAAGGTAGCAAGACTGGTATCTTGAGAGGAGAAAGTCAATGATGTGCACTGCTCCCAGGAGCCATGCAAGCGCTTCACAGGGAACAGCTGTCCTTCCTATTTCTGTCCATGCTTCTGACTTGTTTTGTCACCTCAGGCAAATCATTTAACCCCAGCTTCAACCTTTTTTACAGGGATGTTGCAAGGCTTAATTAAGGCTTGTAAAAGGGCTTGAGTACCTGAGAGGTGCCTGCTGCAGCAGGGTGATTAATCACGTGCTGATGGGAGGGATATTGTGGGGGTAAATCCAAGCAGTCAACAACAGGGCAGATGACATTTTTCCCCGGGGGGATAGAAAAGGGGGGTTGTAAATGCGTGCACGTATCAGATTTATTCGTTCTGGATATCAAGTTGTTGAAACTGTATAGAGACTCGTGGCCAAACCCACAGAAATCTGACTGCATGGCTGTGATAAAGACATCCTTAATTTCAACAAAAATCAATCAAAGATGCATAAATTAGGGTGTTTCCCTCCAGACTTTGGAGTCACAAAGGCAAATGATTTGCAAAACTTCAAGTTTTAGAAATAAATGTTTGGCTCTTTCCCTGAACACCATCCTCAACACCCTCTCAAAACGCAGCATAATCACCCTGTTAGTATTTATTTCTGTAGACCAGAAAGGAAGATTGTTTTGAGGAGGAAAAAAAACCCTCAGCTGAACTTTATGCAGTTGTTCACACGATGGCCCAATTGCCCATCTGTAAAGAAAAGGAGAGAAAGGGAAAAAATACTGAACTCTATGCAGTTATTTTCAAGATGACCCAGTTCTTCTGCGTGGAAAAGGAGGAGAAAAAGATGCCTGCTGAACTCTGTGCAGGTTTTCTTGGTTTTGGCCCAGTTCTTTTCTCCTATAACTTCATTTCCTTCAATAGACTCACCCCTAATTTACACCAGTGCCATGAAAAGGAGCTCAGGCTTAGAAAGAAAAAGCACCCGAGAGCTGCACAGTCTTTGATCATCTTTTGCATTCAGCAGGCAGAAGTTGGCAGTTGCAAAGCGAAAGGCTTCGGTGTTGGGTTGCATTTGCCGCGATTTGCCTCTGAATGCCGCAGCGCGCTCTCCATGGATGCGCTGAATGGCAGGAATGCCGGGATACTCGCGCAGGCGAACAGGCCTGATTTCGTATGCTGTTCAGAGGCAGAGCATAAATCAGTACTGTTTTGTAGAGCGTTGGCTTGTCACATTTTTTTCCTTGGGGAACATCCAGTATCCGTGCGCTGCGGAGAAGGGCGCTGCGGGGGGGAGGGAATGGCTGTGCCCCCTGTTCTCACCTCCATGTGCAGCTCGGCGAAAACTGGATTTTATTCTTCCAGGGACCAAACGGAGCCAGCCAAAACCAGAGATTATCATCACTAAGGAATCCTGCCTGGGGAGCTTCCACCAACCAGGAGAGCCGTTAGCTGGAGATTTTTAAAGCATTTTTTATGGCACGGCAGTTTTAGTTGAGCTAAATGAAGCTTATTGCAGTGGGGAATTCAGCATGCACATGTTTAAAAATCTTTTAAGATTGGATATTTTAACTCCAGCAAATAATCAAGTCCCAGGAACAATTTAGATGAGTAATATATTAAAAACAGGCTTATACAGATCCAAGAAAAACGCTGGAGGATCCATAGGGGTCATTGTTATGCACTGCAGGCTTAAATATATTGACTTTTACAACTGCAAATGGATGGCTGCATAGTGGTTTCCACCAAAGAGCAGTTTCAGTTGTGATAACTCATACAAAGTAAAATTCAGTCTTGTGCTTGGAGCCAGCATGGGGTCTAAGAACTAAGTGAACTTAATCTTTATCTCTCTGCAAACATTACATCTCTTTAATCCTTGAGGCATGCCATTCCTGGGAGGATCCTGCATAATGGATGCAATGGAGCAGGGCAGGAATCGGATTTGTTATTTATGGAAAAATCTGAAATCAGAGAAGACGTGTTCTGAAATTACAGGAAAGAAAACATTTTCCAAAGGGGAAGAAAATCTCAAAACCGAAAGTAAACAAGTTATTCATCAATGCAAGTGTTTTTCATTTCTCTAAAATTGTACCTTTGTATTTGAAGTGAAACAGCAAATTGAAGTGTGCCAGTCAGAATGTGAACTCTTCCGTTTCAGGAAGATCACAATACTTTTTGTAGACATGATTTCTTTTTGATACAAAATTTTTGGAATTTATAGATTTTTATGGCATATTGTTTTTTTTTCCCGTGAAAAAAAAACAACTTTCTTCTGGAAAATGTGAGAACCACTGTATTACACCCAAAGTGCCTGTGAAAGTTTATGAGGTTTTAAAAGTGCACAGACAGGAGATATTCAAGGTGAACAGATAGGTAGGATGTGGCCATAAATACCCAGGCTTCCCTGCAGAATTGCAATCTGTTTTTCCAGACTGATAGAGGAGTTGTAATAGCTAAGCCAACTATCGCTGGGTTTTGAGCTCTACCAACTATTGCCATAGTCTGCAGTTCTGCAGGGACAATATCAAGCTTCATAAAATTAAGGTTTTATCTAATACTACAACCATTCTGGTCCTGGCACCAGGTCTACAGCTTTCTTAATTTCGGCAGGGTCGCAGTCCAGCCCTTAGAGCCACAGCTTGACTTTTCCACCTCATGCATATGAGGCTGGTTGATGCTTATGTGCCTTGAAAAATCAAACCCCCAGAAGAGGACGAGATGGGAGGGAAGAGATTTAGACTGATGAGTGGGTAGCTAGAAGCTACGAGCATCTCCGCGCCGTTTTGGGCACTTGGCGGTTGTCTCTTGGGCATATCACTAAGGCAATAGTATTTTGTAATTGTCTTTCCATTAGGTGCCTTCACTTCTGAGTGCTTAAGGCCAGCTGTCCCCACCTCGGGGTGCTCAGGGCTCAACCTCACTGCTGCTAATAGTGTCTGGAGAGATTCCCGTGGCCATGCCCGAATCAAACAGCCGCCCCTGGACGGCGGGCTGGGTCCCGGGTCCCTTTGCTCTGCTGCTCTGTCCGTTCAACGGGAGCGTCTGTCGCTGCTCCCTTGCAGCGCAGGAGCTGGGTGAGAGCTGGAGGCTGCGAAGGGCCGAGCGCCGTCGCGCTGCAGGCAAAGCCTCGAGTCGCTGGGGTTTCCCTTAGCCGGGACTGTCACTCCCATCAAGGCACACAGTTTGCATGCAAAAAGCTGCCCCGACTTCAGAAGAGTCTCAGTTTTCATTTGTTGGGATTGTGCAGAGCTGCATATTTTCTCCGAGGTGATTTTAATTTACCAGGTTTCCATCAGCGCTAGGACCTAGGACACCCAGCGCCAACACTCAGCAAATAAAGCTGGGTGCTGGAGCTGTAATCGGCACCTGCAGAGTGGCCCAGGGGCAGCCAGATCCCCCAAACATTGCTGAATAGCTGCATTTCTGCCATGCTTCTTCCTACGACATAGCGTGACGGCAGATATTTCCTCCCTGAAGGTGAATTTGTCATTTGCAAGACCAGGGGAGGTGACAGTGTCAGCAGCAGGGCTCATAATCACCTTTGGTAGCAAGGTGTTGTGCAGGAACCCAAACATCTGAAGGGAAATGTTTTGCTTTATTTAAAATACTCATTTCTGGCCCATTGGAGGAGCTATATGGTTTACTAATTAGGGAATCGGGAATTGTACGTCCGTGAGTTGTAATCCTTGGCCGAGTGAAGCAATGTATTCGGTACAGCTGTCACTCACCTCCCTTCTGTCTCATTTTTCTGATCTGTAAATCGAGGCTAATACCCTCTGCAGACTGAAGGTGCGAGGAGGATTAATTAGGTGACATCTGCGTAGCACCGCGGTGCCTCTTTGCGCTGCGTCTGGCGCGCTGGAAGAAGCCGAAATCGCACCGGAGAGTTGTGTTTTCCCTCGGAAACCTGAGCAGTGATGCCTCAGTCCGAATCGCTGCGATACTGAAGTTTTCATCTGAAAATTGACAGCATATGAAACAAATGTTTCTGACTCAGAGGAAATGGGAAGCAAAACTGACCCTTTAAAAGGGCGAGTTTAGCAGGTTTACCCGTGAAATGGGGAAGGGAAGCTTTGCTTATGGAACAAATCCAAACTCTAGCGTCCCAAGCACTTAGCAACAGCGTCATTGTGACCTTGACGGAGCTCCGGGTTTTCCTGCTACACTAAATGAGATCTGCTCTTCGTTAAAAACAGCGCAAAGGGGGAGCAAGCAAATCAAAAATCCAGCCCTCGGAGCAGTCCAGCGGAGCTCGTCCACTATTGGGTTTTCTCAAACCCTATCCAGGAACTGTGTGTTCTTCAACCTATTAAATTTACCCACTGGTCACTTGTTGGGCTACATTAGCAAACAAAACAAACTGGCCGACAGCTTGTGCTCTGCACTGCGAGGCAAGAAAACACCGCTCCCAATGGCCTTTCCCATTCCAGGCACCGAGCAGGCAACTTATCTACTTATTTACTTGGCTTCTGCTCACCCAGAAAGGACCCAACCTGATGTATAGCCCCCGACCTTTCCACTCGGCGTGGCCAGCAGCCAGGCTGCCACTTGGGTGTCTGCTGCGCGCGGAGCTGCGAACCTCCCAGCTGGCGAAACTCCAGCCTCTTTTTGTTCCATACCATCGTACGAAGCGCTACCCGTCCCCGAATGGGTGACCTGAAAGTCACACGCGAGTTAAATAGAAGCATAAGTTATCGAGACTTGCAGCCACGAAACCGTTTTCTGGGAGGAAAGGGTAAATAAACAAATCATTTATTAGCAAGTGAAATTGTTTTTGCTTTGAAATGCAAAAATGTGCTCTCTGGTGAATGATGTATTTAGCTTCACCCTTCGCTCTCACCAGGCAGAGTCCAAGAATGTCATGAGCAAAACTGCTTTCAAGTCGCCCGGGCAGCTGGTCCGCGGTGGGGTGGTGTTTGTCTGGTTAATCACTTAGGGCAGCGCTCCATCCAGGGGAATTCAGCCACCGACACCGCCGGAGCAGGGCCGAATTCCTGCTGCAGAGCCGGGGCCGTGCCGGTGGGGTTGCCCTGATGGCCACCAGCCCCGGGGCTCTTTGGGGAGGGGGGACGAATGGGAGTGATGATGAGGCAGAGGTAAAGGCTGCCCGCGGGAGCAAGGGGACCGGTCCGCAGGCGCTTGCTGGGCACGCACAAGGTGTGTCCGCCGAAGATGCTGGTTTTGCCCATGAGGACCCAATCCCTTGGAAATGGGAATCTTTCCACTGGCATCAGTAGCCTCCGCTCCCTGCCTGTGTTATAGGGGACAAAAAAACGGGACAGACTCTTTGCCGCTGAACCTCAGTGCAATGCTGCTCCCACATAGTGCATCCATAACTGGGATGAATCCCAGTGCTCAGCCTCAGTTCAGTCCTTGTCTCTGCCTGTGCCATTTAAGCTTCATTATTTTGGGGAAATTTCAAAGTCCAGAGCCTGTATAACCCTTGGCTTCATGGCAAACACATCCCCTTCTGCAGAAAGGAGATGGGGAAAGCAAGGCTAATCTCCCCGCGGGGCGCCCGCCTAGCAGCACGGTTTTGCTGGTATGGACACCATCCCAGTATGTCCTCTCTCCCTCCCCAGCTGAGATGTGCCTCGTAGTCCTTCCTCACTTCCCTTCTGCTTCCAAAGCTGTCATCGTTTTTCACCCCAAAATCACCACTGTGGCATGTCAAAGAAGCTTGCAGACTCTTTGCCTGTCTATGAAGCCCCCATCCTTTAAGCCAGCTCTTTCTGAGCGGCTCCCCAGAGACAGCTAGCGTGTTAATGAGCCCACCCGTTCTTGGGAAGCTCCTGGGCCATGTCTCTGGTCTGCGTCACACACTGAGCAGAGGTTTAAATGCAGCAGGTCTGGAGATTCACCCTGGAGACATCCTTTGATACCTTCCTGAAGCAGCAAGTCTAGCGATGCAGCTCATTTCGTGGCCGGGAGGGTTCAAATGGAGAGTGGATGCCTTCACGTCTTCGCCGCTTGGTGCTGTCAGTTAGAAAATGGCCACGAGGAAAATCAGGCTGAATTTATGCAGTCCGGCCTTGGACTGTCCTCAGCTGGGTATGGGCAACGCTGGAGAAGGTGAGATGCTGCAGCCACCCACGAGTTCGTGGCGATCGGCTGGGCTGTTGCTTGGGTACATGGCTACGGTTTCACTGTCTCGAGCTGCTTTAGCAGATCTTTTTTTTCACTGGATGAGAAACTACCAGTGCTCAAAAAGCAAAGAGCAGGAGTCCTTTCTCTGGCCTCCAAACCACAGAGCAGAGGACGGCATTTCTTGCCCCAGTGCCAAAGGGCTGAAGCACAGTGGACTTCTACTCGAGGGCTGTTTGCTTTGTCGACGATGCATCAAACCTTGCTAACTACTGCATTAGGAAATCACTGCAGTGCCATCGCTCTGGCGGTCAGGATCACTTTTGCGTATGGGAATAGTTTTAAGTGCATATGTTGAGTCATGTTGAGTCAGCTAAGAAAAGCAACTACTTTGTGTGCTCACAAGGAAAATGAAGCAGGGAGATAAAAATATGAAGGAAAGCCTGGGGAGAAATTATTGCCGGGTCGTGTCAGCTTAGCAGATGAAAGCCCCTAATCCCTTCAGGGGTGCAGGTCGGGGTCACATCTCCCACCTGGTCCCCAAAGAGTTTCCAGGTCCGTAACGCTTTTAGAAGCTCCGTTGCAGAACTGGATCAAACCACTGCTGCTGAGACTATCCGCGAGTAAAGTCGCAGTTTGCTCGTGCTGCCACTGATTTCCCGCAGTGCTACGGCCAGGTCGTTTACACCGGCCGCACTCTCGGTTAAGAAGGGTAAACATTATTGTCATTGATGCAAATTCAGTAGAATTATTACCGTAAAAATGTTAATTTTATCTCATTTATGGTGCTCACAACTCCAGCCAAGTGAGCCGACTTACTCAAGTGCTCAGGCACAAGTGCTTTCCTCCAAAATGTCAGTTTGGAGGGTGTTTTGGTTTGATGCTGGATTAGTACCTACAAGGTGACTTATGAAGTACTCTGAGGTCTTTGAACGAACTGTCCATAAGAAACACAGATCAATAATACTTACTTGCGTGTCTCTTGCTATGTTTGCTGGAGCCGCAAAGTAGTCGTTTCCTGGGGTATGTCAAGTATGATTTATGTAACCGTTTCCAGGATTCGTATCATGGGGTATTTCTTAAAAGCTGTCTTTTCCCCCAAGAGTGGACTCTAGAAATCAGATTCCTGACATTCCTGGTGTTGTCCAGCTGAGCCGGGTGGTACAAACAGCATTTTTGTAGGGCTATTGAGTGACTGTTTTGAAAAGTGAACTGTGTTTGTTATTGGATCCTTTTCCTCCATGTTATTTAGGCATTTCTTCTTTCGCTACTGTTGTTATTTATGACAATGAGACTGGTGTTTCTGTTTCGAGATGCATTGCTCCATGAGTAAAATTGTGGGGTTTGGTGGTTGGCTGCTTCCGAATGAATACTTGAGAGTAAACAAAAGTGCTACCGCAATTTCATAACTTGCCCATATGAGGATTAAAATAAGCTGAGATTGAGGAAAACAACAAAACGAATCAGTTTATTTTTGCTAGGACTACTTGAACCTGTAAGATGAGAGAAAAAGTAAATCTTGCTTTCTAATTTGAATAGCTCAATTTTATTTTTAGCCTTGTGGCCTGCGTGGGTGCTTTTGGTTAAAGCAGGGGAAGGGCTCTCGGGTTCTTCTCCTTGTAGTGCTGCTGAAGACGATGGGAGCTCAGTAAGTCGCCCAGGTCCCAGGCCACTAAATGCCTTCTGCTGCGTGGTGGCTGCTGCAGTACTTGCTTGAGACAGCGGTTTGGACGGCCAGAGCTCCAGTGGGGGCACTGGGAAAAAGTGCGAAGAAGGTAGGTAGGGTCTCCCCTGTTGCTCCTCAAGGGTCTCGTGGGGTTTGTATCGACAGCCAAACCCTGGATTTGAAGACGGTGACAGGCACGCAGAGGACTGCTCTTGCAAGGTCAGCATGTCTCAGGAGAATCGGAAGGGACCCTTTCGTTCAAAGCCGGCGTGGTTTTGGACTTCCACAGAAGCAGGGGTCCCGCTTGCTTGGCCTGGTGTTTCTGGCCTGACCCACCTGAGGACACGTCTCCCCTTGCGCTGTTTGTGTTCCCTTTTCCGTCCTGCTTGTGCCCTGCCTGGGGCAAAGGAAATTCTGGCAAATGCAGCACCCGGGAGAAGCAGGATCTAATAAATGGGAAGGTCAATGAAAGCTGGAAATCCAGGGAAACTGGGGGCTCATTTCAGTTGCTTAAACACAGCCATCAAGTGTCATTTTAAACCTGCCCTGTGGTATCCAGCTTATCCACAGGGGACGGAGAGGAGTCGTGTGGGAAGAGGGGAGACCTGCTGCACGCCCTCGTCAGTGGAGCCACCTTTGAAACTCAGATCTACCCTTAGTGTATGGTTTTGAGTCGCTCCAAAGCAGAGGGTTTTGCAACCAGAACTTTCTGGATCATGTCTTTATATTGTACGTTTCTCAGGATCAATTTAAAAACGCACAGACCACAAAAAAACCCCTCTGTTTACAAAAAAAGCAAAACAAACATTTGCATTTGCGAAAGCAAATGTCAGCGCCACTGATCGAAAGTGGAGTTGTTTATGATGAAGAAAGGTTAATATTTAATGCAAGGTTAACTCCTTTTCTTCTAAAGGTGCCTAAAATCGCCAGACTTTTCAAAAAAATATGGTTTTGATTAAGAAACATCTGACTTAACAAAAGCAAAGCAAAGTTAATACATACATAGTTTCGTATTAGCCTGCTTTTAATTTTGGAGTAAAATTCTAATGATTACAGTAAATTTGTTCACTTATGAAACAGAGAGGAAATGCGATACGCAGAAGAGATTAGGGGCAAGAAAAACAACCACTTTACCCAAACAGAGCGAAGCCGTGCTGCTGCCATATCCCGCAGAACCGCCTCCTCCAGCCTCGTGCAGGAACGGGCATGTGGATTTCCAGGGATACAGAAGCCTCCCCATCACAGGGATCAAAATCCAGGCGGAAAAAAACAGATTGGAGGGATTGTATGTGCAGAAGAGCATTTCGGTTCAGACGGAACGAGTGAATTTGAGCCTTGCTGCTATTTTGAAGTTACCAAAACGAGAAAGCAAAGCAATAAAACAGGAGTTTTGGGGCTTCGTGGAGGAAGACGGAGGTGGTCGTGGCCCGCAGCGTGGACCGGCCGGTGGTGGGTCCGGAGGGTCCTGTCCCCGTTGCGGCTCTGCCGGAGGGCTCTGCCCGCGGCACGGCGGCCCTGGGTGAGGACCTGCATCCCATCTGCAGCTCTGCATGCTCAGCAGCACCTGCAGAGGCATCGCGACCTATATGTATATGTTATACCTATATGTGTATGTGGAAACCTTAGTTTTGGATGAAAGGGGAAAAAATAGGAAGATGCAGCTTTTTCCCACAACATATTCCAGTGTTTCTATTTCCCTCAAAGGACACTGGCTCTGTTTCACCCAAAGGACCTCCTGCTAGGCCTCTCGCGAGCCGGGGTGGCCGGGCGCTGGGACCTGTCCTCCCGGGGCTGCCCTGCCAGCGCGAGCATCGAGCGAGAAACCCGGCGCTCTGCCGTCTGCGGGCGCTCGCGGCCCTGCGGGACCCTGCGCGGGGGTCCGGCCCCTCGGTTTGGCAGCCGGGGCTTCGCGGGCAGGCGGGAGGGCCCGTTTCGTCTCCCGGCAGAGGGAAGAGCCGCAGTGACGCTCCGACACACCGCGCGGCAGATTTGAAGGCGAGCGGGGGGTCCGAGGGGACCCCTCTGCGCCCGGGGAAGGGGCACCCCCGGCGACGTAACGTGCTCCCCTCGGGTTATCTAAATAGCGAATAAATCACTGTCATCACTGCATTTCCTCCAGCCCACGGAAGGGATGGATAACGTGCCGAGAGTGGTGCTTTTTTTGGGCTTTGCAAGGGGAATGAGCCTTTCAGCCAGGAGGGAGCACGTTGTTGGGCCGCACTGGTTCGCCTGGACGGAGCCCCTCGTACCCGCTGGCTGACACCGCGTTACATCTTGCAGACCTGCCGTTTTAAAAGTCCTATAAAGCGTCAAGCAGCGTGCAGGTGAAGTACTCAAATATTCTCTAAATGTTTACAGATATGCGGTTGTTTGTGTATATATGATGCTATTTTTTTAAGTTTGCTTTCTAGATTTAGCAAGTCGAGATGGCTCTGCCTGGGGTCCCGGACGGGCACGGGCCTTGCACCGCCGACCGACGGCTGTGTGGTCCATGGATGAATTTTTAATTTTTGGCTGAGCACAAGCGAGCTCCTTGGTCTGGTGTGCGCAGATGGCCGACCGTGGCTGGCACCACGCCATGTGGATGCCTTGCGATGATGTGTACTTCGCATGGAGGAAAAGGTCTCCGGAGAAACGCAGCTTTGAACCGTTCGGTTTGTAATGGCTGCAACACTGGCAGCGAAAGCTGTGAACGAAAACTTGTGGGACGCTGCGTGAGCCCGTTAATCTGCAGGGGTTTCTGTATTTTTCTTTCCTTGTAGGCATCGGCTGTAGGTTGGATTTTGTTCTGACAGCCAAATGCTTTCTGGATCAACTGCGGAGCGGTGCGTGCCCATGCTTTTGAGTCCTTGGAAATCCTAGTTGTGAAGAAAGAGTAAATTAACTGGCAAGGCATTTTTTTTAGTCCTAGAGCAAATCCATGCGGTTTATATAGGATAGCATGGCAAAGCAAACATCACCTTAGCTCGACGGGGTCGTATTTTATGGGTGGCTACTGGCTGAAACGGGAACCCGTCTGCTGTAGGTTGTGCGGGGCATCCCTGCTGTGAGCGACACCGGGTCCCCTTCTGCGCAAAGCAGCTCTGTCCCCGCCATCGCTGGAGAGGCCCACGCGGGACAAGAGGGCTACTAGGAGGTCCTAACTGGCAGTGAGGTGGGGGCAACACTAGCTATCAGATTTATCACAGGAGGGAGACTTCCAAGGCATTGTGACTGATGTTTTCCAAACTGCGCTCCCCAGGAATGCTTTTCTTCTTTTTTTTTCCCTGAGACTGATTAGGTGTGAAAGAAATCTGGAATAAAAGTCTTTCCATTCCAGTCTCAGAGAACATAAAGACCAAAGAAATAAGGCTGGAATAGCAATAGGGGAGGCTGGAAGATGCTGCTGCCCAGGAAATTGCATATTGGCACAGGTAGGATGACCATCTCCAGTACAGTATCAAGAAGAAATGAAAAACTTCAGAGGAAGAAGATGACTTGAAATTAAAAGCAGGGAAGAATTGGGTCCTATTTCTAAATAACTAGGAGTGTTTGCAACGCAATGTTTATTTCTGCCCGTGACCCTAGCTGCTTTGAGGGACTGGCCTATGGAAAGGGTGGTGGTTGGTGCCACTTAGGAGATGATCCATTTAACTCAGACAGTAGAAGACTCTTCTTTGGAGGTTGAAAGGTAGAGGAGCAGTCCCACGTTTTACTCTGTGTTGATGCACTTTGTCTGTTACTCTATTTGCTTCTGTTACCTCCATGTAGATGTATTTATGAGTGTTCAAACTAAGAAAACTGACAAGGGAGAAATCTAACACTCTCCAAGTCACAAATACATTTCAAGGAAAGGGCAGAACATTGATATTAAAAGAACAAGAAGAAGAAGAAGAATTTCCCAGAAAATACTGGGGAATTTTCAGCAACTTTTCTAAAAGCTTCTGTGAAGCCTTTGAAATTTTTGTGGGTTTTTATCCATCCAGCCTAATCTTTACACAACTTAACAGAAACTAGCATTTTTGATGGAGTTCTTACTAAAGTATGTTCTCAGGAAGTCAACCCACTAAGATTTATTACAAAGAAAAATTCCTTAGACAGTTTTATGTTCTGAATTACTCAAAAACTCACCACAAAATATTGAAAAATCTGCTGAAATTAAAAAAAAAATCCAAAGGATCATGAAGAAATAAACGTCTACTGTCCCACAAGAAAGGCTTTATGTCTGTCTGCTGCAAAGATTCCTATCATAATATATTGTGAAAGAAAATAAATGAAAAGCAAACAATTGCCAGTTCTTTCTTTCACACATCTGCTTAGAAATTCAGCCCTTCTTTTGGGGGATTTTTCTGCGTCTCCTGCCCTGCAGTCATCTTGAGAGGCTTTGACCAGCGTGGTGCCACCACAAAGCAAGGGGAGAAGCCCTCTCCTCACGCTCTCCATGGGACTGTTGGCCACAAGGCCAAGGGCAGCTGGGCGTTTGCAGGTGCCAACGGGTGCCCTCCAGGCAAGGGGACCCCAAGCACCTGGTTGCCCCTCATCTGGCCACGTGGATGGACTGATGAAGAGTTTGGGGAGTTTTGCAGGTTGGGAAGGGATTGGAAAGCATCTAGATGTGAGGAATGCATGACCTCTCCTCAACTCCTGGTCAATATATCCACCACACTTTGGGGTTTAAAGTCAAACCTCTTCACATTTTCGCTGTTACCATGGGCTTTCTTTAAATGCTTTTTTATATTGCCTTGCATCATTTATATCAAAACCAGATCAGAAAAAATTCTCTTTGGCCCTTTTTTTATGACTATTTGTGAATTTCAAAGCACTTCAGGATTACGTGGGAAAGAAAAAGGTACTTCCAGCCTTCATCTAAAATAGATTCATTCCTGTCACCAGAATGCTTTAAAAAATAATAAATAAAACACAAACTACTTCCAGGCAAGACAGATGGATATGATAGCTGAGCTCTGGATGATGCTGTCCATGCTGAGCCCTTGCAATATATTTTGAGTGAGTAAAATGCACGATGAAGAACAAAAAGTGATTTTCACACAAGTGCATGTTTATATGCTTATGTGCTCCTTGTGAAACACCTAAGGCTCTCCTCCAAGGCAAAATGCTCAGGTAGCCAACTGTGTCTTCAAGCAGACCTGTATTTACTGGGGGGAGAGGAGGATGCTGAAGACACTAAACTTTCCGTGTGGGCACTGTCTGCTGCAGCACACGCGTCTTATGCCGTGTTGTGCTGTTGTCCCCACCCAGGCAGACCTGGGCTGCCTGGTGCTCCAGAGGGATCATGAAGACGCAGTAACTGCTTGCCTAGAAGAGAAGATTTACAGACGGAATGAACCACTTCAGCTCCGCATTAGAAATGACTTCCAAGTACCTCGAATAAAGGAGACTTAACGTAACTGAGATTCTGGATACAGATCTCAAAACCGCCTACCTGACTTCTGGAACGGCACTCTTGTTTTCAAAAGTGCTTCAAGTCTTGAAGACTTTTGAAAATGCGGTCCCATGAACCTACTTCTTGTTCAAGCTAGACTTCCTGACAGAAAGTTTGGGCTCTCTCAATAAATTTAAGCAGTCTCCAAGTCTAACTGTGGTTTGGGGAGGTCTTGGAGCTCAACGGAAAATGATAGACAGGGCTCAACAGCCCCATGATAGAGGCATGTGGGGGGGGGGGGGGGCTATCAAAAGTGAGAACACTTAGTCTTCTTTTGTTTTCCATTAAAGCCATTCTCCACTGAACTACAGAAGGCTTCTGAAGAGGTTTCCATGTATTATAGTCATATAGGGAAAAGCAAATGGTATTCTTTATTTCCCAAATTCAATAATTCTACAGTTCTCAAAGGTTTATAAAAATCTTTAATTTAAAGGAAAATTCTCCATTTGGGCTGGCCCTCTGGACCAGCTTGTAGTTATTATTTGCAGAATGTGCTTCTTTATGGCCTTGGTTTCCTGCTTCGCTGCACTCCGGCATTGACGCCGCTGCAATCTGTGCAGTCCTGTGTAGAGAAGTCTTCTGCATGAGCCCAGTTGCTTCTCATTGAGAATATAGACTCATTTTACCCTTTGCAGATGGTGTCACATTGCTGGAAAATGGACTATATGATAAGGCTGCTTTCCTTATCCTTTTGTGTTTTCTTCTTTTTAATTGCTCCCCAGTAAAAACTGGCTGCTTGCTACAAGTATGAGAAGCTACCGCACCCACCTGAAGAGGTGCGCTCCTGATTGCTGACCAAAGCAGGACTGAAGCAGATCAGGTGTGCTCTGAACTACCCTTTGCAAAACCTCTTTCCCTGCAGTTCTCAGGTTGTCTATCTGACACAGAGCAAAGAAGGACCCAAGTGTTGGGGAGGAGGCAGTTCAGGTAAAAGAGGGATCTTTCATTGGTTATTAAAGGGCACAGGTATCATGTCCTGCTTTCAGGGACACATTTCTGAACGCTTGTGTTGGGGGGTGGTTACACTGAAAGAAATATCTGTAGTCTGATCAAAAGGAACAATGATTTGGGTTTGGGTCCTCTGACCAGCAATAGATAGGTAGAAAATATTGTGTGTCAGGAGAAAGGCAAAGGCTCTTATGTTTGCCCTGTAAAGTCCCCTTGCGCATGACAAGCAGCAGGAGGAAAGGAATAAAAACCCTTACAAGAACAGAGCCATTTCCCTTTCCTTGGGGTTTGTTCTCCTACCTCAAAGCATCAGAGCTTTATGGTTCTTGCTTTAAGCAACCCTGAAGATTTGCTTTACATAGAAATGCTAAAAGGGCTTTAGAAATGAAGAGAAGTTATTTGTATTTTACCCATTCCCCCAAACCTCTAGTCTCTGAAATCTGAGCAGTGGCTCAGCTCCCCAGCTGGTGTAAATCAGCAATGAGCTAACAAGCAGGAAGGAACCATGCTAATTTATTATTCCACCAACACAGCCTCCCTCCTTTGCTTCACCAGCACCACCAGCAGCTCCAGTTCTTGGACTTTTCCAGGAGCTGATCATAGAGGATGTGTCTGTTCCTGATATAGCAGAGACTTGCAGGTAGTGTGATCACTCCAACTCTTTTTTGTCCTAAAGATGGCTCATATCTGGTCATGATATTAAATAGAATATTTTGGTGCATTTTAAAGATGCTGTTTTGGTGCCTTTTGAATTTGTTGAGCGTTATTGGTCATTTACATGATGTTGCTGTAGCGGTTTTCTGTGCTGCACCACTTGTGTGTTTTTTGTGTCGCTTTGGAGGGATGTTGTCTCAAGATGGTACTTCCGTGATAAATGACATCCGAAATATGAGGCTCAGGTGCTAGGAAGGAGCAAGAGTTTTGAGTTGCCCTGGTGTAGTTTGGCCTGTTTGGATAGACCTAGTGGTTTGGACAGTTCAACAACATCCATATGCAATGATTTTCTTGATTCACAATGTTGAAACTAAAAACCTCTTGGCTTTAAACTTTAAGCCTTTGCATACATTCCCCTGAGAATGAGCATTTCTGGCAAACTATAAGTTCTTAAATATCACTTCTCCAATTACATTCTCACAGGTTAGTATTTATGCAGGCCTAGCTTTTCAAATCTGTGGAGCTGGTACTGGGCTGAGACTTAATGCATTACAGGTGGCTTTCGGTGCTTTGGGCTCTCTGACCAAAATGGTTCCAGATGGCCACACAGTATGAGTAATAACATCAGCTCATTAAGTTGCAAAGTTTCAACTACAATCACAGAATTATCAATGAAATAAAAGCTAACAGCACATCAGCTGCACCCTAAGCCATAAATAGGATTTACAACAAAACAAAACCCTCCCTTTGAACCCAGATCTCTCATCATTTCATAAGTGGGTTTTCACATAATGGGTTTATTCACTAGCAAAAAACCCCCCTCAAATTGCCCCACCCTCTCCAAAATGTATTCTTGCAGGCTACTGTATGTGGTCCTGTGAGCTTCTATTTTGGGAAAGCTGTTGATTGGGGTAATGGAAAATGCACAGTGGTGTTTGTCTATTGGCTTAGAAAATACCTGGAATGAGCCTAGATCCCAGGTCAGAGATGTGTGTCCTAAAGCCTTATTACCTTGTATTTCAAGTTACACTTGCAAATGTTATTCTTTGTGCAATCTGGTTTTCTGTCTGTCTATAATGTGTATTATGTGGATGTAATGTCCAGCAGGATGGCTCTTCTAATGTATACAGATGGCTTCTACCACTTTGCAACCTATATCAATAGTATTTTCTTGGTCTGGAGGTTTTTTCCTGTTCTGGATGAGTACAGTGAGGCTTTTCCCCAAGCTCCTGGGGTAGCTGCGTGATTAGAATCCTTGATCTTGGCTATCAAGGGGTGAATTTTGCATGAAGAGTGTAAATAGAATAGAAAAATATCCTTAAGCTATGTACTACCTGTTTGAATTTTCATAGTCCTTAGACCAAGCAGGAAGTATTAGTACACAAATGCAGCAAGGGTTAAACAGCAGCTGAAGTAGATTCTGCAGAGAGCTAACTAATTGTCTTCTCTTTTTATTTAATTCTCCTCAATTCTGACACCTCTGACTTTTGGTTGATTTGATAAAACTCCTATTGCCATTTCCTGGAACTCCAGTTCTGTAAACATCTAGCGTTAAACAACCAATCAGTCCCACCAGTGTCAGTGGGATCTCTCAGGCATGTAAAGTGATGCATTTATGCAAGTGTTTGTAAGATCTGATGATTTATCCAGGCCGGGCTGGAGCTGTCATGTGGGATGCAGCGTTACAGCAGAGCCACTTTGCCATTGCACGGGCCAGGCAATGCTGATTCAGTGCTGATGTGGAGATAACGGGGAGGGCTTACAGCCACGTTAGCCCTTTCTTTCGTTCTGTTAAACCTGACCCTGCTGCCAGGAAATCAGGACTTCATTAGTAGTAAAAATGTAAATGCCTTAAAGAAAGAAAATGCATTAGAGATATAGTGTCGCATGGTTTGGAGCAAGGTATCTTGTAAGTTGTGATATAAATTATGTCAGTCTGATGAATAAGGAATGTTTCCAAGCCAGCTATAACCACAAGCTATTCTCCTATACTACTCCATACAGGGTGTCTGGAAAGCCAACGTGTCAGAAGCATGAAGGCGTCTTGCTTGGCATAGTAGAAAAGCCGTGTCTTGTGAAGCATGAGAGGGCAATGGGGCACCTGGAGCTCCTAGGAGACTTGAAACCACTTTACGTGACAGTTTTGGTCCCAGAGATCTGAGTTGTGACTGTAGCCTGGTTCTGGTACCTAGAGTCATGCTGACAACCAGTGCAATGATCCGCTTAGTTATCCTCTGCATGAAAAAGAGACTGATAGCCAGTCCCTCGATGGTTAGAAATATTCTCCCAGCTTTTGATTAATCCTACCTCCTTAGCCTCACCAGCTGCCTTTCTGTTACATGTGCAAACAAAATTCCCATCGATATCCACCGCGAGGGCTCTTCAGAGCCAGCAGCATCCAGCACAGGTCATGTGATAGTTCAAGCGTTAGGGTGTTAGGGAAGGTGAGTACATCCAGTGTCCTGCTTTGGGGGATTTAATTATCAACATAAGTAATCCTGTAGGTAGGTCTTTCTCCATCCTGTAATTCTGAGGGTCTCACAGATGTGCAGTCTCACTGCTTCCAGATGCTGACGGCCTTTTCAGAGTACTGGGCACTGGCCCAAGGAGGGATTTGGTATCGGGGAATTCTGGCACCGGCTGTGTTCCCAGTGATGTGTACACCGAGGAAATTATTGTGTGCGAGTGTAATGCAGGGACACCAGCCGAGCTTAAGTCTCTAGGCAGGCACCGTACTGATCAAAGGTCAGGACTGTGGGCAACCGTGGACAGGAGTACCGTGATGATTTAGTATTTCTTTTCCATCTGGGGCTGAGAATTATCCCTTGTGCGTTTTGCCTTATAGTGCTTCCAGCATCACTCTTCCTCAGGGAGTGAGTTTTCGGTGGAGTGGTTTGTGTTTCTGCAAGTTTTAAGGGCTGTATTCAGGCCTTCTGTTTTAGACGCTCGATTTGGGGAAAACAATGTGTAAATAATAGGCTGCTGTCTCAGCAGGGTGGTTGAGCCTGCCTGGGTTAAGACCCTTGTTCCCTGTGCACACACAGCATCAATGGAAAGAGCGGAGAGCAACTCAGAAGCCCTAAATCAGGGAAATATTTCTTGTCTCCGTGGGGAGCCTAGGTGCTGGGTTAGGTATTTGATGGATGTGTGCGCCGAGCGGGGAGCCTCCTTGAACCAGTCAGGGCGAAACAGTAGGCACAAAGCAGCGTCCAGACAGGGCTTCACAGCAGGAGCCTCCATCCTGGCTTTTGGGTTGGTTTGGGGGAGCAGGGGGGGTTGAGGGTAGGGCATGTCCTGACAAGCAGGAGAAGAAGGCAGGAGGACCTTCTGGGCAGCCAGGAGCCCTGAAAGGGAGGCAGGAATGAGAAGGTTGACTCTACCCATGGGGTCAGCGCCCCAGAGCGTGCAGGCTTTGGCCCTTTGCTCTGTGTCGGGGTGGGTGGTTTGGGGACCAAACGGATGGGCTCCAGCTCTCCTCTCCCAGCCGCTTGCCCTAACCACGGGGCCTGGTTCTAGTCGCCGTGAACGTGCCGAGCAGAGCTGTGCCAAAGAAAGTGTGTTTGCGTAGTGAGGAATGCCAGATTTACCCACTGTCTCTGATTTACCCACCGACCTCCGTCTCCCCAGCGAGGCTCTGGATCTTATTTGGTTGCGGAGAGATTTATGAGGCATCCTTTTAATTGTGGGCCCCTATAACGCTTTGACTGAGAAACGCAGGCAATGAGGAGACCGAACAGGCAACAGCCTGAAAGAAGACATGGAGGGCTGGGGAGACCAGTGGTGTGTGCTGTAAAGAAGCAGGGGCAGTAAAATACACCAATAAAAACGTGTATGTCCTTAGCCTCATCTAAGCAGAGAGAACAAGAGCAGACCCCTTGGAAGGGCAAACAAGAGAAAAGCCTGCATATGCAAGCAATTATGGGAAACACATGGGAGAGGTGGACAGGGCAGACCAATCTGAAAGCCATATGATATTGCACAGAGGAGTGAGGCTCATGTAAAGCCTGGGAGTTCATATATTTCACAGCTCACAGTGTATAGAGACTCTGGCCTGCTCCAGCGACTGGGAAGGCTGCTCTTGTTTCGGCCTCAGTGCCTGTGCGCAACTGGCCAAAGCCAGGGCTGGGCTGGGCTGGTGGGTCTAAAGGGCTGGTGATGCAGCTGAGGAGAGCTGGGGCTCTGGCTGGCTTTGCTGTGCACTTTCCTTTATAAAACACTTACAGCTGCTCTGTACCATGGCAGTGGAAACCAAAGACAGCCCTGAGCTGGGGTGCCACGAGCAATATAGGTGTGCCACAGCGGTCCTGCTAGTGAACCGTGGGGCTGACTCAAGGGAATCGGCTCTCCGCTCCATTTTGGAGTATGGACTTGTCCTTATTGCTTTAAAGTTTCCTTTTGGTATAGTGGCAGTGTATTCTCCTTTTGTGCTGGGTGCTAGTTGCTTCGTCATGGCAGCAATGGGAATCCCAGAAACAACATGCCGGCGTCTTTCACCCCTGCGCAAAGACCAACAGCCACCTTCGTGCGTTCCCGTCACCTCCAGGGCTGTGGTTGAGATACCCTTGAGCTGCCTTTAGGTATTATGGTTTACCTGGCCAGGGACTGCTGCTCTGCAGGCCACGGCAGCCTGGAGCCCACTGCGTTCTCTAGAACCAGCCTGGGTTTGTTGGGAAAGGCATAGCTGTGCCAGGCTCAGAGCACGGCAGGCATTTCTTCTCATGCGATGCCAGTCATTGGGGTGGGTGGCACGTGCTGCTGTGGGAGGGTTGCACTGTGCTCCTCTTGCAACTTCTCCCTCCTGCGCTGCTGTAGCCTGCTCACTGCTGTGGGATGGGGGGGAAGGAGAGGTCTTGGGTGGGTACCAGCCCTGTCTCTGCAGTGTTGCTGATGCCTCTGACGTGCTGGAGATGCATGGGCAGTAGTGAGGGAGATGCTTTCCCGAAAGCAGAGGTGTTCCTGTTGGGAGCCTGGCTGGGGAGAGTGTCCAGCTGATAACCGTGTGTGGCAGCGGGGGGAGCAGCACACCTGGAGTGAGAAGCCAGTTTTTTTTGGTCCTATCTGAAATGCTTCTGTCTATTTACGGGACAAAGGGCAGAAGCCAGGACACCTGAGAAGGCCCCTGACCATCCACAGAGAGAGATGGTGAAGGGCTGGATGGCCAAGGACAACAAGATCTGGTGTGGAGGAGTGGGTGAAAGGTATACTTAGCTCTGTTTCAGAGATGGTTTGCCTGTGCCTGCCTCCATGCCGAGGCCTCCAGGGTTGGTGTGCCCCATGGGAGGCAGTCCCTGCGGCACAGCCTGTCCCCCTGGGACCGTGCTGTGCTGCGACGCGTGGGGAGAGCCCCTCTGCTGACACCCAGCCTCATGGTGCTCCGGGTTGACTTAGCTGAGCACCGATCTGAACCAGGTCTCTGAACCGCTTCGTGTTTGCTCCCTAGGGAAATGCTGCCAACTCGATGCATGTGGTCAGTTTGCTGGTTCAGATGCATTTAACTTGTGTTAAGTGCAGCAATAGTCAGGTCAACTGCCTTTGTTTGTTTGTTTGTTTGTTTTTTCATATGCCCAAACTCTGCTTGGTCTAACAGTGCCCCAAATCAGGTTCACATACAGGTTCCTGTTTCCCAAATGTCTCATGTCACAAATGTGGGGACTTTCTCCCTAGAATATGTGGAGAACAGCTTTGTAGGAGTCAAACTCATGCCAGCCGATTTTTGCAACTGGAGACTAGGCTCTGGTCCCTAGGGCCACAGGAATCTACTTGGCTTCTCTGGCAGTAACCAAACAATTTTCTTCTCTTTAGCCTTAACAGTAGGAGCAAGAATTTGGAGAAATGAATTTTAAATTTACAAATACCCTACATGTGCCTGTCTCCTGTGAAGCTTTGAACATCATGGCACTGTCCTGTTCCACTGTGTGCTGCATCTGACACACTGGATGTACTTCTGTCAAGGAGGGGTCACGGCACTGCTTCATCCTGATCTGGTAAATTCAGGATGAATTCAGTACTAAACCCGTCCGCAGCCTTGTACTCTAAGGTGTATGGCAGGACAGGGAAGCGACAGCTTCCAAACGTGGGCTTAATCCTTGCATGAAGGCTACCCCCTTTTCACATGAACAAAATTGTTGGGTTGGGGTGTGAAAGGAGCTGTTTTGGTTGCGAGATGTATTGCTCTTCTCTGTGCTCTTGGCTGTTGAAGTTGATGGTACTGCAGCAGCACCAGCTCTGTGGGTCCGATCAAACTTTCCCTTTAATCCATAAGATCTTATGTGACTGTCAGTGATCCCTAGAATGATTCCCCCAAATGATTATGCTGTGTGGGAAACAACAGGGAGGAAAGTCCCCTTTGCTCCTGACTGTTCCACACTCCTGAACATCAACAGGGTGGTAGGTTTTTCCGGAGTGAGCAGATGTTTTAGTGCTCTGAGTATCACCATTGCTAGGAAGAGTGGGGCTTTACCTCTGTGGGCAATGATATGTTCAGACCCAGTGAAGATGTTCAACGAGAGGGAGCAGAACGCTGAAAGCAGAAACTGCTCTTGGGCTCCATCACAGAATTGGCAGCTTTGCCAATATAAAGAGGTTGTTCAGAGGTTGCTTTCATCTCTGTGCATTATCAGAACTATTAAGATGAGGAAAGAACTCTTTAAACCTCACTGGACGATGACAGTAAAAATGCCCCAACAGTCCCTTCAATCTCAAGCCCCAAACAGCTGAAAAACAAAAGCCAGCCCTAAACTCTAAGCCCCTGAAAACCCCCGGGTATCCATCACTGCCATGCATAATCACAGTTAGAAATCCAAATGAAGTCTGCAGGCTGTCAGCTCTGCAGACAGATTTGGTGGTGATACGAGCAAAGCCAACATTCAGAAATGACTGAATCCTCATTATAAAGATACATGATCCTCCTTCTCATTGAGAACAGTTGGGCTTTGCTTCCAGTGGAGAGCCAAGCCATTTATTTTATAGCTCCGTCGTACGCTGCACTGGGAATTGTTCCCGCAGATAGAGGTTTCTAGCATGTTTTCCCTATGTACTTTGTTCCACATGCACTGTGCCCTTTGCACATGCTGAGGGCTCTCACATGAATTACACTTTGCCTGATTTGGTTGGATGGGTTTCCTACATTTGTGTCCTATAAATTGGCATGGTGATGTATTTATTTTGGTAATCAACCAGTTCTTTGTAAATCTGTGAGCTTAATCCTCCAAGAGAGAGAAATAAAAGGCTCAGTCTCTTTTTCTAACAATGAAGATAAATACCTTTATTTTCATAACTTTTGGACATCTATTTTCGTGGCATCCAGCCAAGTCCTGAGGTCCTTGCTCAGGCAAGAACGCGCAGAAGTCATGAAGTCCTTCACCAGGCTTGCTCGGGCATGGAAAAGCTCTTTAAGAGAAAGGATGGTCTTGTGGCTTAGTCACCGAGTGAGAGTTTAGTTTAACTGGGCTAAGTTCTTGCCTCTGCCATATATTTCCCATATGACCTTGCATGACCCCTCTCTCTACATCTGCTCCCCGAAATCTCATGCTGTCAGGACTATAAATCCCACTGGCTCAGAGACTCTCTCTCACCATGGGCTCGCGCATGCTGGAATTTCGGCTGGGGCAGTGAGGCGTTGCGGAGGCAATGCAGACTCGAGGAACGGCAAGAAGCTTTTGACTCTGTCTGCGAGTCAGGGTCGGCTCCACCTTGCTCCGCACCGATGGGACGTAAGCCAGAAGACAGCTGAGCCTGTTAATGCACAGCTCTGCCCGTAATAAATGTCAGCTCTCGCCTTATTAGTTCAGACACTGTTGTGAGCAGCTTTGGACGTGCAGCTTGCAGGCCAGCACTGGTTGTGATGCACCTTGTGCTGAAGGTAGCTTACAGCTGTGTGCAGCTGGCAGTTGGGCCTGATGGGGGGGTGCTGAAGGAGCTAGGATGGCGTTTTGGCATTTGCCGTCCTTTTCTAACAGCTTATCCCTTTCTAGGCACTCTTAATCTAGTGTCACCCTTCATCTGCTAATCCTTAATACTTTGGCCACCTATTAGGGAGACTGGACGTGCAAGCATTCAGATTTAGCTCCTGGTTTGCCTGGGTGCTGGGAAGACCTCCCTTCCCTCCCTACAGCTTTTTAAAAAGCACTGGGAAAATGAGCGAGGTGCCTGAATGCTTGAACAAGACAGCAGATAAGCAGGAATGAGTGAGGCGGTTGTGTGAGGAGCTGGTCTCTTGTGTGAGAGGTGGCACTGTCTGGGGAGCTGGCAGGGGCTGCAAGCACGGTCTTGGGTCGCTAGGCCCATCTCGGAGGGTGGTGTAACACGTTAGGCACGCTGCTTGATGTGGTGTTACGGACTGCAGTGCAATAAGGATCTCCACGTGCTTCTGCCCACCCTCTGTTTTCCCCCAGCCGGAGGGAAAATTTCACAGCGGTGGCCGGCGGGAGGGTGAGGAATGGTGCAGCCCTGCTCCGCTGCCATCTGGGACCAGAGCCTGCTGCAGGGAGAAGTGTGCATGATTACTGCTTGGCAGAGTTCCCCCCTGTGCACGCTGCCCCGTGACACACACAACTGCATTTGTTCTAATACAATTTGGAGCTCGAGCTGCAAACCTGTACTTGGGGAAAGAGTCCTAATGCATGGAAATGGTTCACTTAACCAAAGTGATACATGTCAACTAAGATTTGCAGAATAGGACCATGAGGACACCATCTAGGGTCCAAGTCCACAAGAGTGCTCCACTGGCCTTCAATTCGCATCCAAGTACCTCTGCCCTGCAGATGCTCAGTGTCTTCAACTGCTGCTGCCTGCAGTGGGAGCTGGGTGCATTTGGGCATGATATGGATATGACAAGTGCTGTGCTACCAGGAGAGCAGGCTACAGCTGTTTCGGTCCTTACTTCTCCCAGCTCTCTCTGCCCTGGTTGGAGGTGTCCATCAGTTCCCATAGAGCTCCATGGCGACTTCAGGTTTCGCCTGATAACGAGGCAGTAAGAAACCCTTTGAGGCTTGAACTGTGGCTGCCGTCCCTCTGGCTGTAGCGCGTGCGCTTTGTTTTCCTATGCAAGCAAAGTTCATGCCCTAGCAAAATAACATCCCTTTCTCTGTGCCTCTTAAAAGATTTGCTTCTCCTAAAAAATCTTTCTGTGTAATTTTAATTATAGAATGAAATTTTGTAATCGGGGTGGGGGGAATAGGGAAAAGTAAGGATCTCCTAAGTGACTCTGTTTCCATGGACAAAAAAATCACTTTGCAATAAAAAAATGATGCTCCCTTGTTATACCAGCCATTACAGTGAAAGCAATATGTTGTCCATAAATCTTAAACTTGGTAAATTCCTATAAAATTCTGCCAGCAGTATCGAATGATTTTACTGCCCCATGTCAAATTAATGGCTGGGTGTCAACCTATGTCACTTCCTGCTTGAAAAATGAGCGTGACATTAAACAGATTTTATTTATACTTTTGTGCTTGGTGACCAAATATAATAAAGCTGACAGTGAGGACATGGAAAGTCAGGGCTTGATTCAGCAATAGCATCAACATCCCATCTCTCTGTAGTAAGCCCATGGCGATGTCCACACTGTGGGACCTGGGTGTGTTCCTGGGATGCATAATGGATCCGTTTCTCCTTTTGTGTCTCATTGCCACCGGGAGGGAACTTGGACTTGTGGCCCTAACATCAGCTCTGGTCCTGTTCCAACTAGTTGCCTGATGTGATGAGAAGAGGTGGTGCTGTGGAGCGTGCCCTGAAACATGGTTCCCCCGTTGTAATAGGCTGTGTGAAATTCCCCTTGCTGTCCTGTATTTGGTATGGAAAAGGCCAAAAGAAGATAGAGCAGCTGCTCTTCTGGCTGATGCCTGGATAAAATTTGCATAAATTGCATGATTAACTTGTGTCGTCTCCTACCATTGGTCTTAGATGTGTTGATGTTGACCTGAGGAATTGCTTTGTCTATCTTGGTGCCCTGGTGGGTCCAGGAAGTGGTGGCACCTTGTAGGATGGGATGCTGATTGTAATGTGTGTGTTAGTTTTTTTGCTGGAGTAAAATTATGGTTATTTCTGGCTAAGTGTTTTATGGTGTCACCTGGAACATGCATTAACTCTATAGAGGTGCATAATCAACTACAGTCCAGCCTGGAAGCAGTTCACTGTCCTTTGTCCAAGTTTTTGAATAAAACGCTAAGAAGTTCCATACGATGGTTTGGATGAAACAGAATAAGCAGACAAGGAAACAGAAGCAGTTCTGTCGTGTGATTCTTGATGCTATAATGGCCTTGTGAGAAATCCTTCATCAGTAAATAGGTTTCTCTTATGCGAAGGGGCAAAGATCCAGATGAAGTCTGTCTCACTGGGAGATTTATCTGTTCAGAAGGGGTCTATCCTCAGTAGACTGGTAGGTGGTTTGAGAGAGTGGCCTGGCTGCAGATTTGACTCTATGGATCCACCATCCAGCCCATGTGGGCAGATGGAAACAGCAGCTGCCAAGCATACGATGCCTCCCAGTCTGCAATAATAATCACGGATCAGCTCACCTCTGGCCCACAATAAGTGGATGGAGAATTTTTTCTGCCAGTCACCCCATATTCAAGCCTGTTCTCTTTGGCTTGACCCATAGCTGGGGATTTAGCTTTCAGTACACAAGTGAAAGACATTAACAAAGGCCAGATGAGGACATTACAATCAGCAGTGTGAAAGATATTCATCTTTGAGCCAGCTCTCAACTTCTCTAGTGCTGCCAGCACTAGAACTCGCTGCCCTGGCTATAGCAATCCTCTTTGAGCCCAATTATTTCCACTGTATATTTTGCTGAAGAATTGGAAAGTTCCAGCCCATCTTCCAAAATCTGAATGTCCTTCCTTCAGGCCCTCCCTAACACCTAAGAGTCAGCCCCGGACATGCTACAGCTTATTTTAATCCATCATAGGTTGTCATGGTCCACTCAGTCTGGCCCAGTCACCAGCAGCTCGGTTAGCAGGATCATGTCCACCCTCTATCTGATTTGTCCCAAGAGATGCAATAAGACTAGTCCTTACTCTTGTAGTCCTTTCTGTCTCAGGATTACTTGGGGCTGAACTGGGAAGGTACAGCCCACGCACAATGCAATGGCTGAGTCTACAGGACAGAGCATCCAGAAGCTGGGGCCAACTGGAGTCTGTCGCAGCTTCTCTTTGGCCACCCGCCTGGGTCTCCTTCCAAAGAAAATCAAATCCTATGGAGGAATGGCATGGAGTCAGTACACATACAGGGACTTACCTGCTAACTAGGACTGAGACGTGCTCCTGCGTGCATATTACCTGCCAGCACAGGCAGAACCATTCACTCTCTTCAACTGGGCAGGACAGCATGACCTTCCTATCCTAATCTCTGCTTCTTCCTTAGGTTTCCAGGTCAACAACATAAGCCATGCAGCCCCTTGGAGTTCAAGACTTTGTTTCATCATGATTGCAGACCATGAGTTGTGAGAGACAGCTGTGCTCTGCTTGGATAATTCACTCCACAGAGCAAGACAGACAAAGGCAACAAGTGGGGAGGATGGGATGTCCTTATGGTCCAGAATTAAGCTAATCTATACTCTGATCATCTTCTGAGCTCCGTTGGTCGAGCCCTAGTATCATAACCAAAAAGGCTTTGACGTGCACACCCGTTGGAGTCAGTCAACCCGCCAATCAACCAAAGAATCTCTACCGTGCCTACAGTTTCCTGTAGTTATTGGGGAACAGCCACAGAGTGAGCTGTGAGGTTCACGCAGTTTGATTTACTTCAGTCCTCAGCCCAGATGTTCAAAGATGCACAGGGTAGCCAATTCGCAACGAATGGCCATTAGGTACTAATATCCCTTTGCCGCAGGATTGGCCGTACAGACCGCGCTTACATGGGAGCTGCAGCTGCAGGATATGAACATCTGAAAGCACTGTTAGAACATAAGAAAAAGAAAACAGTTCAGACACATGACCTCAGGGCCAGCATTTTATTAAAAAATATATATATATTAATGCTGTTCCCTCTGATAAAGAAGTTATTTAGGCCTTGCTTAAACTGAAACCTAACCTATTGCTTAGAACTACTGTATCTTCCTACACAGGGATTTATTTTGTCACCAAGCCAAATAGAGTCATGTAGTTAGAAGCCTTTGGCACCTGCCTGCACATTTGCATCTGGGAAGAAAATATTTTTGTCCCTTCTCTCTTTCTCTGTGTATAGTTAGTTTATAGAGCCAAAGCTACCCCTAGGGCTCACTTCTCATACTTACTCTCAGAACAAATCGATTTCCAAGCCACTACGTGTTGAGATGGGCGGGGGGGGGAACCTGATCAGCCATTTTTGATGATATTCTGCAAAATAAAGTGCAACAAAGAACTCGGGAGGACACCTAATTATATTGCAAGGCGTGAGGAACTTGGAACCATAATACAGGGACCTCTTTTGAGAAGATTATTGTGCCTCAAATTTTCCAGTGTGGCGAGGTTGTAAAACATAAGCTTTTTATTTTATACCATTTTTATATTGTAATTATATTTTAACTCACACTTTTAAATATATTAAAAAACCCCTCTAATGTTTTATAACGTAACCAAACTGGAAAGTTTGAGGCATGCTCACTTGGTGATGATGACAGTTTGATGCGTTGATTTTAGGTTGATCAAATGCCCCTGTCAAAATTCCTGAGGAGAGCATCTCACCCGTGTGCTGGTTTTTCTACTAGTTCAGTCCCACCAAAGTCTAATTTGAGACCTTAAAATAGAGTTTAACTGCTTCACAGAAATTTTTTTGATCTTACTCACTGGGGTGGTTCACCCAAGCTTCATAATGGTAACAACAACAATAAATGGTCATTAACAACATTAATATGTTATTGAAGATCAGTTTTCCCCTGGGACTCATGCATGTTGTAAAGGAAGCTGGTGTTGCTCTGTTTAAAATAAAAATACACACCCTGCTGACCAATGGGGATGTTAATTAGACTTTGGACATCCATGTTTAATCTTCTTACTTTTATCATTTTCCTACATGTGAAATGTTCAAAAACATGTGGCAGCATATTAGATAAACATCTGTTCCATGCTGGATTCATCCGTCCAGTCTATAATTCAGTGTATGGGAGGATTTCAGGGGTGAACTTGGCTGTGAAAAGGGCAGTCAAGAATATCCCCAGGTTCTCAGGGTGGGAGGCCAGGCTGTCAGCTGGTGTAAATCAAGGTGTCTCCTTTCATGCACTGTCAACTCAAAGCGTGATACGTCTTCCCTAAACTTCACTGGTTTGGTTCAAGATGTTCCGAGCTGATTTTTTCCCGGTCATTTCTCCTCTCCTCCAGCTAGTGACCTAAAGAATGAAGTTGTAAAGCAGAGGCTGCATTTCACTGGCTTAGGCCTGGAGGAGTGAGACATAAATGAAGAAAGCTTCTCATCTCCTCTGGCCTGGGCTTCTCAGAACCAGTGCTCAGTGGTGCACTGAGCGTGGGGTGAAGGATAGACTTTGGGGCACACGAGCCATTGAAATAGGATGCTGAGCAGCAACGTGTCCGAGGTATTACCCTCTGTGGTGCCATCGGAGTAGTTAATGTTTCCTTACTTTCCTCCTGCGTGGTAAACCCATTCCTGAGTGTTTCCCCAAATGTCACCTAAGTGGTCCTTTTCCATAACTGTCTTTAAAGGCAACACTGAGCACACGTGTTCCCAGGGATGCCCTACTGTATGCTAGAGTTCATGCAATGCAAACGCAGAGGGCATTTTAGAACAAGGCCACTGCCTTACTGAGCATTTGCAGAAGAACTGGCATGGGACAGATGTCCTTCAAAGAGCACAGTGTGGTGCAATATGATTTCTGCCAATGAGAAAACGATCTTGAGAAGAAAGGCACAACAATGTCAAGCAGCTGGCTCGAGCAACAGGCAACGCTGTGGTGACATGGGTATTTATCCAAAAAGCAGAATGGCCTCTTTTGTGTAGGATGCTTGTGATGATCTCTTCTGCACTTAAGATCTAGGAGAGGTGCCTGCATCTGGCAAGTCCTCTCAGGAATGGAAAAGCAGCTCCCTCCAGCCTGGAGAAGGCATCTAAACTGCCCTGGCCTTGTGGTCGGTGAATTGGCCCAGATGGGATTTACCCCTCGCTCTTGCCAATGAGTTACCCGGCAGGACTGAGCGGCCCTTCGGTGAAATCAGGGAGCTGGACAGAGGGCTGCAGTTCTCCCAGCAGCGTTCGATGGCATGCCATGCCCCAGGGCGACTTGCGTTCCCTGCTGCAAAAAGCTGTAAATCACACACCAATAACTGCATGGAAATGGCTGGGCAAATATTTTGAAAGGCTAAGAAACTTTGCAGAAACCATTGCTTTGTGAGTCACTTATGAACGGAAAAAAGTGACCTGAAAAAAACCCTTGACAAATAATTTGCTGACCGTTATTCATCTTAGTGGTACCCCTCCCTTTCTTCCTTCCCTCCTTTCTTATCTGCTTGCTTTTTTTACACTTGCTGTTCAAAGCCTGATGAAACCATAGTTTTCAAATTGATTTTTTTTCTCCCAAATTTCTCATGTCAATAAATACTTCAAAGGTAGAGAGAACTCACATGCCAACTTCTAGCCTAGAGCTTAGTTTTACAGCTCTGTAATAAACCCCTTTAAAAAAAATGTTTATAATGGCCATGACCATGGTACTTAACTATTGCAGTGCTTTCTGTCACCCTCATAATGTTAAGTGCCAATAAATCACCTGAATTGTCATGGTATCCTGTATTTACCTAGCCTTTAGAGGAGTGTTTTTTGGTTTTATTGACTAAGTAGAACAAAAGGTGGATATTCTTTGATTTTTGTTTTTGCATGTGAGAATGGATTAAATGTCACCTAAACCTCAACCCGGCCTCTTGTACCCAAGGCACGCCGAGTTACGTAATGCTGCTATTTTGGGAAGTATTTCTCAAGGGATCAAACCCAGCTCAGATGCGAGGCTGAGCAGCGGTTCCTTGGGCATCGCGAGGAGTGTGTTGCCTAACCTGCAGGCAGGACCTGGAGCGTGGCACCTAGGGCTGAGCCTGCAGCTGAGCGTGAGGCATCTGGGGGAAAATGCCAGCCTGTGCTGTAAATGCGAGGTGGACCATGGGCCACCAGCTGCGGGCACCGCTCTGGAGCCTCCGCAGAGTCTGCCTATGGCAGGAGGGAAATGTGGGCTCAAACTTCCCTTCATGGGAGATGGCTGAGCTCTCCCTGCTGGCACGTCCACCCACGGGGACATCTCCTGAGCTGGAGGCTCTTCGATGTTGCTGAACCCCTCAGACTGTGTCCTTCTCTGGTGAGGCTCAGCCCTCAGTGCTGTTTATTGCTGGTGCCTGCTGACCTGTGTGATGCTTCTTGCGTGGCTCCCTCTCATCCCCCCTTTCTTTGCTCTGGCTGGCCGGCCTCGATGGGCAGCAGCTCTGCTTCTCTCTGTCCAAAATGTTTGAATGGGGCTAATATAACACTTTTTTTTTTTTTTTTTTTTGTACCAGTTCACATTTTTTAAGAAGAGGTTAAAAATACATATTTCCAGTATTTCATCATTTCTGGGTAATATTTCATCAACAGAGCCATTCATCTGATATTTTTTAAAGTCTTGCCATTCCTAAGTCATTTTCAAAAGCGATGTAGGAGCCTAAACCCTATGGACTTTTGAAAGGATGTAGGCAGCTGTCCTGTAGGGGCTGTCCACATAGCACAGCGAAATGGCATGCCACCTGCCTTAGGAGAGCCGTGGAATGGGCTGGACTCATGGCACGTGGACCCGTGCAGCCCAGTGCTGGGTACACGGAGACGTTAGCTTGGCTCCTGTACGCTACATAGACCTGTTAATACAGAGCTAAGGCCAGGCATGATAGTCTGGGCATAGCACAGTGCTTACGTATTTATATTACTGTCCACACCAGGGCCTGCTCAGTGCTATCCTCAGGATGTTGTCCTGGGCTGTAGCGGCTCACCATCTGCCTTTGCAAAGAGTATGTTTGCTCTTTAGTCTATTGAGTATTCACAAAAATTCACCCACAGAGAAGCAGAGGAAGTAAAACTATAAAATAAAATGTATCCTTCATCATAAACACTTATTCCTTGCACTGAGTCATCTTCCTGTGAGATGTTTCTGAAGATAATGCTGGAAAGAGGGACAAAGAAGTCCAGCGACTAGTGAAGAGCAGAGTCAGAGCTTACAGTATGAGTGTGGATACAGTCTAGGTTTAAAGTAATGCATAAAAATAAACTGTTTTCTCAAGGAAAAAAAAAAGTAAACATAGTAAGTTTTCCAACTGTGTCAATAACCCCAGGGCAAAATGGATTTTGAGGCAGAAATGGATCATATAGAAAAACAAAGTTTTAACTGTTGGTAATTAAAAGTCAATATTAGAAGTAAAAGGCCAAGCAGCCTTGAAAGCCACCTGCCTCGTCTTAGAGTATGTTTTGAAGATCCTTACCACATATGCTGCCTGTGAGTGTATCACCTGGTTGGAATTTTTCATGGAGCTTGAATTTATTAGAAAACAGCCCCAGTCAAGCAGAACTGTGCAAATTAAATTGGATTTACATGACAAGGTGGAGCCCAAGCACAGCAGCTAGGAAATGCCTGAGCAGGGAAAGACGAACCAGAGGGGACTAGGGAGGAGGGCTGCTCTGTGTAAACAGCGTTTAAAAAAAAAAAAAAATCTGTTTCACTAACAGAGCAACAAAATTAAAATTCCCACTTTAGCTGCCCTGGGGGTTTCAAAATGAGACACTGAGTGAGAGTTAGATATTAGAGGAAATAAACAGATTTCAGCATATAATAAGCAGGAGGCTGGAATATTATTGTAGGATAAAGTGTTCTGGGACGGAACAAGCTGACCCAGAACATGTTCCCTTTGTGGAGATGGGTGAAGACTTGATCTTCAACCCCAGTGAAGCCTGGAGAACTTAATCTGTTGGATTGAATAGGTCCTGGATGAAGCCTGACTTCCTGGTAAAGGTTAAGAGCTTCATTTTTTCCCCTCCCTTTAAGGAATATGTCTGTAGGCTTGTGTTGCTGCCTATTATCTTATCAAAATACAGTTTCTTCATCAGTAATATGTAGGTTTCATCTGGATCTGTAAATACTGAATTGCTTCCATATGCTAGATATTTCACTGGAGAGACCCTCCACTTTGGGAATGTCATTACTGCCCAACATAATCTTCTGTGAGTCATAATGTAAACTCAAAGTTATTGCAATTTATTAGCAATCACAATTTGCCAGGAAAATGGAATCAAGAGTGTATCAGAGAAAGTAACTCAATTGCAAAATGAGCGTGCCCTCTATTCGAGTCTGAGTCCATTAATATCTACTTTCCAAATCCAAAGAATGATTTCCTCTTGTGCCTGTATAATAACATGGTGCGGTATGTTCTCCTCTGAAGGAAACAACAGGATTTTATTGAATATATGGAAGGGAATTGGTTTTCTGGCTTGTTACTTAAAGCTGATCCTTACTGTCAACATTTGTGATGAGTAAACCTCAAAAAATAATGTAGCTAAAGGCTTAATCTGGTGCCACTGTGATTCAGTTATGCTGGGGAGGACTGCTCTGTCCTGGGCCAGCCAGGCAGAAGGTATGTGCAAGCACCCTGGGTCCAGATTGCTTTGGCAGAACCATATAGGCTAGTCTTAAAGATCGAGGGATCTGCTTACGGGGTCCTGTGCTGCCGTAGCGCTGAAGCAGAGCATGGGAGATGAGCACAAAGGAAATGCGGGGGAAAGAAAGTTATGAAACAAGTGCTAAATGTGCCATTTCCTGCAAGAATAGCTCAGCTTATGAGAAATCCTCACTCTTGCATCCTACTGTTTGGAGTGTGGATTTGGAAGGGTGAGAAATGGCTCTTTATTGGTAACACTTTGATTCCCTTGATCCCCGTGGGCTCGTGGCTGGGATTTCCTCTAGCTAAATGCTGATGTGAGCAGCCTCCGAGTCTACTCCTATAGAAATACTGGCACGTAGCACATCCGACAACTGGCCATGTAGTGGGAACTTGTTATCTCACAGCCCTTGCGCCAGGGCTTCGCATCTCCACGCAGACAGCAGTGCCACGTACCTCCAGGTAGAGCTAGTTACCTGAGCCACTAAGGTCCTTCAGCGTTGGCCAGAAACGCCTTCAGGACTGTCCCCGTGTAATGGGAAGTGGTGGCTTGGCCTTCCTCTGGCGCGTGGTCATGCTGGCTTTCCTCACTAGGCTTAAACGTTAACCAGCCGCAGTTGGTACCAAGGGAAGCTTTAACAGCTCCAGCGTGTGGGACCATGCCAGATGTCTGAAAGTGGTTGCACAGCTGGACTGAGAGCTGGCAGCATAGCTGTTGGGTTGGCTTCTCAAATCCGCCTGTTCATCCTGGTGGAAAGAACAGCCTCTTTGGCCGGTATGAACAGGCATCACTCTGTGGAGAGCCGTGAAGTGCTGCCCATCCATAGCTGTCATTTGTCTGGCAGGGATGCCCCTCGTCGGGCTGTTCGCTCGTCCTGTCTGAAGCTGCAGCTCTGAGTGAAGCAAACGGAGGGAGGAGGCAGTAAACAGTTCTCAAATAAGGGGCAATTTCTTGGGAAACTCAAGTCTCTTCATTGCATGAGGGTTGCAGAAGAGTGCAGCCCTTGGTCTTAGTCAAACCAAAGGGAGATGTAGGGCAGCCTCCCACTCTAGAGCCCCCTCCGAGCTGTTGGTGGCTGAAGCATTTTTGAAGGAGGACACCAAGACCTGTAGAGGCTGGAAGCAGGAGCAGTGTTAGGAGGGTTTTTCTGTGCCTGGGTTACTACAAGCCCTGGCTAATGGAGCATTAGCTGAACTGGCAGAAATCTGCTCTGGGCAGTAAAGCTGGTGCAGCCCTGGTTTGAAGTGGGAGGGAAAGGAGATGTGGATGTATGTGTGAAAGGGGACTGTGTGCTGGGCCACCAGCAGAAAGAGACAGGGTGGGAGGACTCCCTATTCCCCCTAGTGAATCAAATCTGGCCTTACATTAACACTGAAAGCTTCCGTTAATCGATCCTTGTTCTGCTTGTCTTCTTGCTCAGAACAGCAGAGTTCAGGACGGCTCTTTCAGGTCTAAAAACCTTCACCCAGCCCCTCCAGGATTTTCTTGCTAGCTGATGCTTGGTAGATGCTTGCATGTACCTGCTCTTGGGCTGTCATTCGCACTGCTGGTGCTGTGCAAAACCAGCCTCTGTCTAAGGCTGTTGCGGTGGTGACATTGCTGCAGCATCAGTGCGTGCAATAACAGGCAGGCTTTGAAACAGGAAGAGCAGGGGCTAAGGCTAAGCCTAGCGCAGCCTGCATCCTTACGGCTCTTATGTAGCGGTGGAGCAGCAGCGCGCGTCTGAAGGATTTACATGTCATCCACGGGGGATATGAGAGCAGTAAAGCTTTGCTTCAGTGTGGACTGCAGCTGAGATCAACAGGTCCTTGCTCTTTTCCTCCCTAATAAAAACAGGGGGGAAACTCTGCCCCCCTCTCCTTGAAACTACGGGAGTTTTTCCATTAATTTCAGTGGTGTCACAGATATTTGTATGTGTTTCCACTAGCTAGTGCCCAAGTGTAACAGCTGAGCTGGTCTGAGAAAAGGGGGTTCTTATAGAGGAAAAAAGAGTGCAACTCTGTTGGAAATGCTTTTGTTTGGCAGTGGCTAGGAAAGGTTCTTCTGGGGCTGATTTAAAGAGCCCTGGGTAATCTCCTGCAGATTCCCCCAGGGCAGCCGCGAGTTAAGTGATGAAAACGTCTGCGTGTTTTACACAGCTCCCTCCAAGACCAAAGGAAGCGCAGCATTGCTCGAACGATAAGCAGAGCCCCACGCGGATGGTGTCGCTACTGAGGGGCTGGGATGCTCTCCCGGGGGAGCAAACACAAGCCTGGCACCTGAGGCAGGCGCCGCAAATGTTGTGCTGCAGCGCTGGGCACGTGCAGCGTTTTTGCCTGGAGTGGGACAGCAGCTTTGCTGAGTGTCCCGCTGAAGCGCAGCGCTAATGCCATCCCCGTGCTGCAGAGAGCATCCTCACAGGAGTTGTGGTCCACCTCAGCTCCCCCGAGCTGGAGCCTGCGTAGCCTGGTGCTTAGCAGAGAAGATGTATTTATATTCACATGCTGGGGCTGAGGAGGAAAAGCAATGGCCCTTCTCCCTCCTTGCTCATCTGCAGGGAGAGATGTTTTGGGACATCCTCTCCGTGTACCCCCTTGCTGTCCCCGTGTTGAGTTGGGTAGCTGGTCTGACGGATGCATTGCTTCACCAGGAGACACCTGTAGTCACGATCTTTCTCTGAATTCTGCAGCGCTTATATAGGGCTTACTGTTAACACCAGGGAGAACTACTTCCACTCTACACGTGCTTCTAATTTACATAATTTGCATATTAATTTACAGTGCACAGGCTGAGAAGGAATGAGGGCTTGGAAGGGACTGAAGCTCCTTATGTGTGATGATGTGTTTGATGTGGCTGTTTTTTCATGCTGGAGTTTTGCATGTGTGTGTGACATAAGTGGTCTTAAAAATATAAGAGATTGGGTGGGGTTGAAAGAAGAGTGGAAACTGCAAGTCTTTTATTAAACTAGATACCGTAAAAATGCTGGTGATTAACTATAGGGAAGCTGCGGAGCTGGATTTTCTCCACTGTATGCTTGGTTTCAGTGTAACTGAGAAAGGAGAGACCTTCCCACGTGCTGCACAGGAGTCTCTAGGCAGGCCCAAGGGGAGCTGGTTTTAATTAGTTCCAGAACAGGGTGTCCCTTCTGGGGTGTCTGCATTATTTGCCTGTAAAACTTGCACCCCCCTCTAAGACTAACCTAAAAAGCTGGGAAGTGAACTCCAAAGGCTTCTCTGATGAATGGGACCCTTTGTCCTGAAATATTGTCACTCGAGAGTGTGCGCTATGGGCAGGTTTACAACAAGATTTCAACTTACTGATGAAGAAAGGCTGCTTTGATTAGGCAGGTGGCAAAGCACCACAATGAAGCAGTCCACCATGGAGGAAGAGCAGGCTAAGTTCTTCCAGGACTGGCATGCAAGCCAGCCTATGGATATGTGCATGAGAACTTGGTTATTTCTGTGTTGCTCTACATAGTGCGCAGAGAGCTGCAGCCCTTGGACTGCGCTGCCCACCGAGGCTAGAGCCGAAGTCACTGCAGCTGATGGGAAGACAGCTGCCGAAATCTGGGATGTCCTGGGGTTTGCCGAAGCAATTCCCAGTTTTCTGGAGGCAGCTCTAGTTTGCCCTGGCTTTCTGAGGTCCGTCAAGAGCCATCACGTCATTGAGGCTTTTGGACCAGAGGACTATTGAAGTCTGCTCTCTTTTCTCCCACGGCCACATCTCCAAAATCCCTGCTGCTTTCGTCCCCTAACCAGCCTGATATTCTTCTCGCATCCCGAGTTGCTTGGCTAAAAGAAGCTGCATCCCACAGTGCCACTGTGCTGCAGGAGAGTGGTGGGATGTAGCTAAAGAGCCTCCTTGAGCACGTGAGAGATGAAGCCAAGGGCTTGGGCTTCTCTGTGTGGTGGAACCAATCCAGTTATTCCTTGCAAGGAGTTGAGGTTGGGAGCTCGGCTTGCTGTTCTGTTCTGCCAGGCTCTGAATAGTGAAACCGGAATGAGAATGATTGTTATATCCGTTGCATGAACTGGGAGCTGAGACAAAGACATTCGAGGCTGAATTCTCAATGGAAAGAGAATTGTTCCTTCCTAAGATCACACAAGAAGGCTTAACGGTGCTGGGATGTGAGATTACATCCTTGCTTCAGTCTAGTCTGAAACGGGGTTTATCCTCTGGAAGAATTTTTTACATTTTGTTAATTCTCGATTGCTCCAGAAGACGGGTTTACGGCTTGCGTTCACTGGGTCGTGCTTACGGTGCTAATGAGTTTGAGCAGGTAATCAGTGCAGTGAGAGTTCTCCTCACTTAAAAAAAGAAATTCTATCAAATCATGCCATTTATGCTTACTCTTTGCAAAATGTTTTCTATTCCATCAGTCTAAACACTGAGTAGTATTTTAAACAGATGTGGGCCATCAATTTCTATAAACATCGTAATTGTTTGGCACCGCCAGTGCTTACATTTGAAGATGTAATTTGCAGGGATACACACAGACACCAGGCGCGCACATTCTGCGGGGCGCAGAGACACTATTCATGTTCCGTTAGAGGCCCGTAACTTTCCTCCATAAAACTTGCTTCAGCTTAAAGCCTGGCACCAAACAACACTATTATCCTTAACGCTTTATATAGCTATGTATGCACGCTCAGCCATTTTCGTGTACTTGCTCGGCGGGGCTTGACAGGAGGATGTGGTTTGGATCCTACCCAACAGCTCTTTCTTCTTGTTACCCCGCTGCAACATCACTGGCACCTCGAGTTGCTCAGTTTATCGGGAGAAAACGCTGCGCTTATAATTGGTCTCTCAAAGCTCAGTTCAGCCATTTACCCGCAACTTTCTATGAACTCATCTCCGGATGATCGCGAAGCCAATATTTGTATCCCCGTCCCTAGAAAGTCGAGGAGGTGTGGTCCTCACAACGTAGCACTCACCCTCTCGTAAAAATGATGAACTGAGCTGAAGAGAAGGGGGGAAGGAAGGGATGGATACTATTCATGCTAATAAATCTAGTGCAGCAATTAACATCCCCTTTTAAAATGTGTACTATCAGCACAAATCGCAATCCAGACAGAGCTGTGGCCAAGCCCTGCTCTGTGTTTATAATCAAACAGGATGGACTTGATGTTGGCTGGGGACTGCTGGCCAAGACCGTGGCCCTCATGGAGCGGGGAAACAGCTCTCGCTAGGCAATCTCAGGCTTGTCTGCAGCAAAGCTGTTCTTGTTCTGTGTTTGCCCGTAACACTGTGGTGGTTGTGGTCATCTCAGTCCTCATTGCAGTTGCTGTTATTGTCCATAATGATTCCTTCAGTTGGAAGAGGGCAGGTCTCAGGACAGCACGGTGTGCATTCCCCCTCCTGGTATGAAATAGTAAGCGGCAACAATAAAATGAGGCTTTGCCAGTGGCGTACGTTCAACTCGCAGACCCGTTTCTTAATGCTTTGGCTGCAGCCTCTAGCTGAGAAACCAGACTGCTGAAGCGTCACCAGTGTGTGCCTGAGCGTAGAGGCAGGGCACTGTGTCGTTTTTGCCTCAGTGTGGTACACGGAGAAAGCTGTGCCTGTCACCACAAACCTAAGAAAGCAATTAAACCTTCCCTCCCCACCCCCTGGCATGAGAATTTCCAAGCTTTCTGATTGCTTTTTTTTTTTTTTCCTACCTGGTATTGATTCCTGGTCAGTTCAGCATTGAGAAAGACACTGCCCAGATTTTGAAGCCCAGATGAGGCATTCCCCACGGGGACTGAGATACAGAGGGTAATGTATCAGAGAAGTATTCATACCACCCACCTTCAGGTGTCGAATTTAGTTGCCTAGCTTAGGCAGCTCATCACTTGTCTGGCCCTCTATAGACAGGGGAGAGAGAAAGGTTACTCCATAAGGCTCTTCTATACACACAAGGTCAATTCCTGCTCTGAAATGCCCATTGAAAGAAAAGTTTCTCTACTGAAATTGTAAAGAGATTGAAGGAAGATGCACTACCTAATTGGGTTGCTTATGCAACATGATTAAAGTTGTGAGGAGCAAATATCCTTTTCCCCTTGCCCCCAGTGACAAAGGTCCCCTGAGTTTCTAGGGGACCATGTGGGCACCTCCACAGTGCGAGAGACATGTACCTGCAACAACAAAAAAGGGACCTCTTTCACAGCTTCGAGCAGAAGAAAGCTTGCTAGCATTCGCAAGGAAACATAAGGCTGGAGCAAAAGGTTGGAGTTAATGGAAGTGGTTAGTGGTTGTGGTTGCTCAGCGGTCAAAGCAGTTTGCTCTTCCATCTGTGCACAAGGGTCTTATTCTAGGAAATCCTGCTCGTGTCACTAGGCATCCAGCCCATACCAGACTCCCTGGGCCAGAGGTGAAGATGGAGTCAGGGGTCAAAAATGCACCAAACTTGACCTCAGAGAAATTCTGTGCTCTTCTGCCCAGAGCAGAATCTGATATCGAGCTTTCTACAAGAGTCATGTCCTAAATGGAAAGGAGCCCAAATGATCACATGTGCACTGGTTGAACTGTCTGTTCAGGGATGACTAACTTTTACTGTCAAGCTAACAGTTTGGGGAGGTCTGCCCTCGGAAAATAGATGGCCTCCCCCAGCTGATCTCCCTCCAGAGAACATGCATTTCCCAATTGCAGCTGGGCCAATAGCTCTTTCCAAACTCAGGGTTAAAGGTGGCATCTAGTCTAGCCTCTTCTCTCCATCTGCACCAGGGTCAGGAGCTCAGCAGTTAATGCCACTCAGCTGTCCCTCTCTCCTAGCCGAGGTTGGTATCTGATACCTTTGTGAAGGTGAGGGGACTTTGCTTGATATGGCTTCTGACAGAAGGTCAGAAGAATCTGTCTTGGGTGCCTCTGCTTTGCCTGTGACCCAGGCACACTTCTGGTTTTGCTTACCTTTGTGTTTTTGGGGAAAATAGCAGACACTACCATGGGAAAAAAGAAAAAAAGACTTTTTTTAAAAAAAACTACATTGATTGAGTCCAAAAGATTGGATTACCTCTCTCTGAATGAAGCACTCCTAGAATTTCTTTACTCCAGAAGTAAAACAGGTCTTCTCCAGGTAATGCATAGCGTTGCTGTAGCTGTATTCACTGGCACATTTGCTTCCCATCATGTGAATTTTTCTTAACAATATTAGGGTCCTTGTCTAGACTTCTCAAGTGATCGTTTGCATTTCTAAAGATAGGCAGGTTTTGCTATTTAGATAACAGGCAAGGGTAAATTCTGGAAGCTGAAATAGTTCAGTTCAGACAAGCACATCATCAGTCAGTGACGTATCCAGAGTAGATCGCGATTTCTTAGGTTAGTCAGACAGGGCTGCAAATCTCTTGGGTGGTCCAGCAGAAATTGGTGAATGGATCTGCTACTGGTATGTGAGAACCATCCTACCCAGTGTCTTGAATTTACATGAACATTTTAGAAGAAAGAAAGAAGAAAGAAAAAAGAGTTAATTCATCTCTTCTGGCCTCTGTTGAAGGCCAAAATGTTTTTGTGAACATGTGCACCAATTCTTTCTTCTGGAGTGATTTTTTTTTACTGAAGAGAACTGCCCACGAGCCAGAGCAGCAGATGACCCCTGGTCCCAGCATCCTCAGAGCTTGGGAAAGTCCTCGCCAAGATTTGACTCACACGGTTGGCCTCTGCCAAGCTGTAAGCTGGGGTCCAAACGTCAAGAGCAGTTGTTTAACAACGGCTTATTGCGAGATACGGTTTCACAGTACCTGCCATGTGTTTCCTTCCTGGTAGACAAGGACCAGAGCACAGGCACAGCTGTGACTTCTCGGCACGGCCCCAGCTCCTTCCAGGCCAACTGCCGACCTGTTCCCAGCCCTGCCCTGTGGCAGCTGCGCGGCCAGGAAGGCAGCCTGGGAAGCCCTGCTTGAAATACCTGCAGGTCCTGCCTTCGCTGTCGTGCAGCAAGATGACGCCGTTTCCACGCTGCCAAAGGTTTCTCCAAGGGCCGTGCAGAAACCCAGCCCAGGCAGCAATCCCCTCTAGACCCTAACGTTTCCACCTGAAAAAAAAAAAAAAAAAAAAAAAAAGGAAAAAGAAAACGAAGGAGCAGAAGTAGCTGTTTGTGCACCTCAGGCTTGCTGTGCCGCTTGCCCGGCGGCTGCAGGACGCACACCCAGGGAAGAATGGTTCCTTTTCAGCCGCGGGCATTTCAGAGCAAGCGTGCAGAGCGGCGGCAAAGCCTTTCTGTTCGGCGTAGCCTCGCGATCCATTACGCTTTCACCGTTCCCGGTAACCCAGCATCCAACAAGGGGTCCTTTTACATCATTTGGGACTGAGCCGGAGCAGGGCTGGGCAAAACCTTCCCCTGCGCATGGGAGGAGAAAAGGTGTTTGTGCGAAAGCCGGGGCGCTGGTGGGCATCTCGAGTCTGCGGGGAAGTCACTGAGCAGTCAAGTAAATTACTTTTAATGAACTGGGCCAAAGCCGATTGTGTTATTTTGTAGCATATTAGTTTGGAAAGCAGCGAAAGTATTTGGCATCTCTCCCTGGCCATCACAGGGACCCTTTTGTGCTTTCCTTTTCCCCGCTTTTCTCTCAAGTGTATAGCTGGCTCCCACATCTCCACTTGTTGACGCTGATTGATTGCATTAATATCACTGTAAATATTACATAATCTCCACTTACAATGCTAGATGGAACTGATGAGTTTTACTTTGCCAAGAGTTTTAAGGCTGGAAAATAATAATAAAAACAATTTAGAGAAAATAAAATCTCCCTTTATTCCTACTTTTTTTATTTTTTGGCCACATGAGTGCTGGAGCAATGTGGCAAGGCCTTTCCATTAGTGGCTAAGTTGATGGACTGGGTTCTTAAGCTCACCCTGGTCGGGATTTAAAGGCGTTGGTTGCACTTTCCTGCAGAAGGGACAGATCTTCCCTAGTCCTTCCAGGATAGTTTCCGGGCTGGTTAAGCCGCGCTGCTCCGAGGTGGGATGCTGAGCGCCGGCGGTGCAAACCTCCCCGCACCGATGCGGGGCAGGCAGGAGCGGAGGCATCGCTGTTCCTCCCGCAGCCCCCGTCCAGAGCCGTTTGACCTCGGGCGCGTAGCACATCCTCCATCCTCGCCCTTGTTCGCACCGGTTCTGTTTCTTTTTCCTGTCTCCCTGCTGGAGACGGCTACGTATCAGGTTGCGTTTTGAGGCAGTCGCGCTGTTTTCAGACCCCATAGAAAATCCATTTATCATATCAGCCTTACATTAGCCAAAGTATCAGAGATAAAAATTATCTTGGAAATCTAAACATAGATCCTAATCTAAGGTACAGCAGCATCTGTTTCCCATTACTTTTTATTACTCGCAAGATTTGAGTGCTATTACTCCTGTGGCGTGATATTCCTGAAAGTGGAGGTCTGGCCTTCCCAGCCGTGCGAGGAACGACGCCGATGGCTGCCGCTCTCCTGGGGCTGTTTGCCTGGGAATCGCCGCTTGCTCAGCCTGCGGCGCGAGGGACGCGCGTGCTGCTGGAGAAGGAGCACCCAGGCAGCGGGCTCGACTGAGCTCGGGGTTGTGCTGACGTCGGTGGCATCGTCATGGACCTTGGGTGCAGAAGTCTGCTTGGAGGCCTGTTAGTGGAGAAGTCTGTAACGCTGGTCTGCTCGCGGGCGTTTTCACTGGTCCACGCTGGCCAGGGAGAAGCAGTTGCATGGACACGTGGATACAAGGCCATACCATCATGCTCCCCTTTGCCAGCAAGGCCATGTCTGAGCCGTGCTTTGGAGATGAAGACCTCCTCGCAGGATGCTGCCAGAAGGAACTCAAACCTGACAATTCCTCGTGGTTCACAGGGGCAAATCTTCCAAAGCACAGTCACTGGACCCAAAATAAGGCTGCTGCCCCTACCTGTGCACTGGGGACTGGCTTCCAGCTTTGCAAGGGCTGAAGGCACAAGCGAAGTGGCTACGCTTCGGGGACATCCACAAACCAGCTCATTCAGCCCGAGGGCATTAATCCCTCTCCTGCCACTGGAGCTGCAGGACAGCCCTGCCTGGGATGTCCGTGCCTGGCCGGCAGCTCCCGGCTCGCCCCTGCGCTCCCCGCTGCCGCCGGGATTTGCGGGGCGTTGGGCGCAGCGGAGGGGATGTGTGGGAGCTCAGCCTTGCCCTGCCGCTCGGGGACGAGTCTGCAGTTCTGCAAACTACTGTTTGCCTCTCGAGACGAATTATGGCATGCTGCAGCACTTGAGGCATAGCACGAGAGGAGTGTGCAATGAATCACGATGCACATGCACACGAGGGGAAAAGTTCAACCTTCTGTTTGCCATTATCTGGCTTTTGAAAGCTGAACTGTTCAATTCTTGCATTTTCTTAGCATAGCTTATTTCTGTGGCATTTCCTAAGTCTGTCTGTCTCGAGGAAAGAGAAGGAAAGTGCATCGCTCCTCAGAACTTCGCAATTGTACTAGCTTGCAAATAAAAATCGCAGAAAATCAAAATAAAATACGGTAACAGGGCATACGCATCAATGTGCAACTTTGGATTGCCCCATTGAACGCTCAGGGAGCTGAAGGCATTTCGTGAGCTTCCCCGGCCAAGCCGGCGCGGTGCCTCTGAAGCCCATCAGCACGGCAGGGCCTCCCGCGTGGCGTGGAGGTGGGAACAGGCTCCGGGACCTCGTTAGCTGCTGGAGGCCTCGTCATGTGCAACCGTGTCCTTACATAGGAGTGCAAAGATGTTACTAAAAACTTGTGCTCCTCTTAGCAGCAGAGACTCCAAGCCGTTTTTCCTGACCGCATCTACTGAGATGGGTTTTCTCTGGCAGGGAGGGGGAAGAGGAGGGAGATACAACCCCAGCAAGTGGCTCAAAGTTGACTTTACCTCTCCAGGTGTCTGTTTTTCCCTAATTATGATAGTGAGAGCATATGCTGGCTAATTTCCTAAATTAGTTCCCTCCGGATGTGTGACTCTGGGCTTTTCAGGGCAGTCTGAGATCCCCTCAAATTGCTATTGCCAATACTGGGTAATTAGTCTTTAATTAGTTTTATGGTTGCCGTGCAGAAGTATTCCTGAAGAATTGTGTTAGCCAGGACTAGATAAGAATCAGGTATTTGTTAATCTCTTCTCAATACAGCAGAACTTGTCAAACCTCCAAACCGTATGCTGGATGCTCGTCCTTCCTCAAGCAAAGGTTTAACCTGTAAAGAGCAGGCCAGGAGGTCACTGTTCATCTCTTGATCATCTATGAATACTCACAGGGGAGAGGCTTTTTGGGGGAAAAAAACATGCATCTCCTTGATCTAGCAGGAAAATGAGATCCAAAATAATGAGGAAACAGAAGCCAAACACATTTAGAGTGGTGACAGGGCCTGGGTTTTAAAGAATGACACTAATTACGCGTGCACCGTTAGCTGAGGGGCTGGAGGAATCTGCATTCCTTCCTTCCTCCCCTCCGCTGCCAAAACCGTGCTGGAGATGGCAGCGGATGTCACATGCGAGCTCAGACCCGGGAGCCACGGGAGGCTGCGCGGCAGCCCTGGGCCTCACTGCGCCGACGCGGAGCTCCGGCTTCAGCGGGGCGTTAACCTTGAAGCCTAATGATGCCACGTTCATTTTAGCTTGAGGACTTCTCTGGGGCCAATTTTTTGGGCAGCAACATGCATTTTTGCTGCGGTTGGGAGTAAAGTAGATGCATTTCACCCCCCTCTGTGACACACCTAGCTGTGCCCTATGCCTGCTTGTGGGAGCTGTTTTTATTGCAGTAAATCCTATAGAAGCACACGTGTTTCATGCACCTAAGCGTCCAACTTGGGTTACATAATAATAAAAGTAACTAAACGAACCCTGACAAAAATACAATGACATTTGCAGTGTTTATACAGATCAGATTTTTTTGGATGTTCCCCTGGAAAAAAAAAGGCAAAGAGCTTAATTCCAGGGTAATGTTTGGTTTCTTACTGCGAACTCGCTTAAGCTTGCCGTGCAAGTACCAAGGGCCGCAAACAGCTCTCTTGTTTTTAGAAAAACCTCAGGTCCGGGCACAGACGCCCGCGTTACCGGTATTAGCACTTATTAACCGGTTTGATTCCATTAAGGGACCCTGCAGTGAACGACGAGAATCAAGTCGGCTCCTTCCACAAGTGCTTTAACAGCTGGCGGCCCGCGAGCTGTTTTGATGAAATAAATCACTTTGATGGAAAAACCTGAAAAGCCGCAGACTGTGGAAAGTTGAGCAGATCTTTACTGGCGATATTTAGGGATGCTCTGAATACTGAGGCAGTTGTTTGCTAATCTTTTTGGATGAGGTTGAGTCTATACGAGTTTTGCAGCAGAAGGTGAGACCTGGAGTGAGTAGCTCAAGTGCAGATGGTTGTAGATCGCTTCAGGAGGTAATAAGAATTTCTCTTCACCTTTTTGCCTTTCACTGTCTTTTGTTTCCCTTCTGGCTGAAACTGCTTCTCCGGTAAGCTGTGTGAGAGAAAACAAACCGTAAGGAGGAGAAACGAGGGGAAAAGTGTAAATCCAAAGCCGGCTCAGCAGGACGAGGTCGTCTTCTCTCTGCCTCCTGCTCCGGGGAAGCGCTTCGATCCACGCTGCCGGACTTAGGGCCCTTCCTACGGCCGGGAGCGACGGCGGGCGAGGAAAGCAATCGCCTCTAAGCTCCTCGGAGAAATCCATGGGATTTCTGCGGCAGGATATCGAGCAGCAATAAATGGGGTTAAGGGCAGATGAGGCAGTAAGACTCCCTTAGGGGCTGGTTGTTGCTGGTGGCGATTTATGAGCTCGGTTCAACCCTTCCACAAACACGGAGAAGCCCAGCATTAGCGTTAAGGGGTGAGGAAGCGAAAGCGAAGTGATCCATCAAGTTCTGTTTCATGAGGTCGGTCTTATTAATTGGGTGTTTGTGGAAGGGGAAACGGTAGCCGAAATACCGCACAGGGCACCGGGCTCGCGAGAGGGTGGTTTGGCTCCTCTTCTCCGTTCGTGCCGGGGAAATCCCCCCGCCGGGTCGCCCTCCCGATGGCGGTGATGCTTCTGCTCGAGCGCTTCGTGGGGCTCGAACGAGAGCTCGTGCAGCCGGTCCTGCGCGCAGCCGCTTGCTCGTGCTCTTAAAATCAGAACCTAATTAAATCCTGAAATTGCATTACCAGCACTTGTCATGAGCAGCAGAAACACCCCCTTTTGCATGAGCTTTCTGTGGCCTTTCCCACTGTTGCAGCCTCCCTCCCGTTCACACTGATGTCCGGTTTGCTCCATTTAGAGAGAGAAAGGCTCAGTCCATCACACATTGCCAGCTACAGCTTCGTCTCCTGTTCCCTTTGTCTTGGGCGAACCAGGGAAGCGTTTACTGCGATTAATCCTACTTTATGGAGCATGACCAGAAAAATAAGTTATTGCAGTCAGAAAGTCCTGTTTACAGAAAAAAAAATAGTAGATCAAGCCCAACATGTAACCCAGTAACGCTGTGGGAGAAAAGATGTAATTGTTGTCTGTGCTAAACGCAAATCTAAACAGGATCACAAGTAATTAGCTATTTAATAGGTGACTAAAGTAAATACTGCAATTAAAAAAGCCCATTAAAAATAATATTAAAAAAAAACCTCGCAAGAAATGCAGCTTTGTCCTCGGCTGCCAGTCAACAAAATCAACAGACCATTAAGAAAAAAATGTCCATACATGCCCAAATCGGTAAAACACGTAATAATTACTTGGCACATTTTATCTTCAAAGCCCTCTGCAAGCACTGAGTAATTAATGCTCCCGACACCTCTGTGAGGTGTGCGCAGCCGGCACCGGGGAAAAGCGCGCTTTTATTGCAGCCAGGTACAAATACCCTGTTGTGGGGCACGCTCGTGGGGAGGAAATGCCCCTCTGGAGCCCACGGCGGGGAGGGGAAGGTGCGTATCTCCTGAATGGCCCTCATTGAGCCAGGCTGCAGTACGACCTCTGTGTTAGGGAGGGGAAACTGAGGCACGCGTGCTAAATGGGTTAGTCAAAGGCTGCAGAAAGCCGCCCTGTGTTTTCCCCGCCGGCCTCGGTGACACCGCAAGTGGCCTTGAGGGAACCTCCTCGGTGGCCGCTACCTTCTTGCCTCCAGACCTCCCTCTGAGCGTCAGGTGGGATCAGGTTGGTTGGCCAGACTTGACGTCTGAAAAAGCTCACACTCAAACGGGGATTTCGAGTCAATTAAGTTAATGAATTTAAATTTAATGACTTTTGCCAAGGCAGAGGTAAAAGAGAGGTCCTCTTCTTCAGGAATGTCCCCTGGGACATACATGGCCCACCACCAGGCAAGGGGAGGACTGAGAAGAAGTCAATGGTAGGGCTTCGTGTGCCGGTGGTGTTTTGAGCCCGTATTTATGCTCTCTGCTGAATGGAAGAGAAATGGTTTTCTGCCCGGATCCCTCTTTCTATTGCTTCATATGATGACTTTCACCATAAAAATTAAAAGGTGGGGGAAAAGATAAATACAAGGAGTAGATCAGAGCTGAGTAACACATGGGGGAATGAGAAGTAAGAATGCAATACCGGGGCACGGAAAACTTACATTAACATCAAGTCATATCATAAACACTTCCAAACCTGAGCTCCGGGAGTGCCAGGAGAAATAAAATACCTTAAAGAGAGGGCTCAAAGATGCTACAGTCAGATCCCATCCATCTCATGAAAAGCAGCACGAGGCTCTGTGGGGCTTGGCAGGTGCCGCGCAGAGCAAACTTTCCCAGCGTGCAGTGACTAATCCCTCTCTGGCTCCTGCCTTTCGAGAGGCCATTTGCAGCAATGGCTAATTGGGCCAAGCATTTATAAAGTTGTCCAAAAATAAACTTTCCCACAAAGAAAGCTGAGCTACAAGTGGAAAACTACCTGGGCTGAGATTAATTCTGGTGCGTGAGGGAAGGCGCTTCTGCAAAATGAAAGGCTGCGTTCAAGAAAGGACTTGTTTTCCCTTTGGGTCAGAGGGGCACCTGCACAACGAGAGCAAAATGCAGGTTTATGGATCTGTAGCCAGCAGAGAACAGCATTCTCACCAAAACGGAGCTTTTTGTAATTCCTTTTGCGGGCGTGCCTGGGCGTACGTGGACGAGAGGCATTGCTGTACATCTGGTAAAGATCAGCAGGGTTTGAACTATCTCAAAATGTTGTATTCCAGCTCCAGCGTGGCTCCTCTGGCTGGAGGCCATGGGCTTCCTGAGCCTCGCCATGGGGTGCTTCACCAAGGTGCTGCTCAGCATCCCTGGGGACTGCTTGGAGGTGGCCTCCTCAAACAGCCCGTGAATGCGCACGGCACAGTGACCTGCCTGTAGTCCTTGCCTCAGGGTCTTCCGTAATCCTAATCAGTCTTTGGGATTGGGAATATGTCATCTACATCTGTTTTCTTTTGGTTCTCATGTGGTTTCTCCTGAGGAGCATAGGGTTTCTCCAGCTTCATCTCCTTCTCCCGAAAGTGGCCAAGGAAGGTCTTGTCCTTTAATTTTCTCCGATCTCTTTCCCCTGTTGGCTGTCAAATGAGCCCCATGCCTGTCTCCATCCCCCAGCCCACTTATGCTTAGCCACTGGGCCAGTCAGTTAGGCTGCTGGTTTGGGAAAATGCCCTTCTCAAGGATGATTCCCCGTGAACAGATACTCATCAGTGTTATTAGTCTGGTGATTTCCCTATGGAGTTTCCATTTGTCCAGGAGTTAAAACTACAATGGAGAAGGCAGAGTTCAGAACCTCCAACAGATTTAATAACACGTGAAACATTTCCCAAACCATCACATGGTCCAGGCAAAGTCATGCAGTGTTTTTCATGTACATGCAAGCCCCGTCTTAAATCCAGAGTAAATTGCCAAGTTACTTTCCCACAGGACATGCTCCATGATGTAGATCAGCTGGATGATCAAGATAGGCATCCCTGCAGAACAGCATTGAAACACATGTTGCAGTTTAAACAAGCAACTTAATCACATGCTTTAATATTAGGTACTATCCTGATCTGGGAATGAAAGCCAAAACTCTGTTTAGGACTATGGAGTACGGTCTGTTTCAATCACGAGATTTCCTGATTTTTCTATTTGAAGGTTTCCAGGGAATGTCACTTTCTTAATTCTTTTATTTTTGCATTTAGGACTTCAGACTTGGCAGAAAGAGGTATATGGATATTTGTAAATGGTATCCCTTCTTTGGGTAGCGTCAGGTGGAAAAAGTCCTGTGAACACTTAACAAAGCCCAAACCATTATTCCAGTGAATATTTGAGAAATATGTAATACCTGTTAATTTTCTCGATTCTCAAATAGTTTAGTGTTTGGAGGGAGTTTTATTTTCTTCTTCTTCAGTGTCTTTATTTCATGAAAGTATCTACTTGGCCACATCAGTCTTTCCAAAACAACAGCCATGACAAAAATGTGCCAAACTGGCATTTGAGATCCATCCTTTCCGGATGAAGATGGACCACTCATCATTCGTCCAGAAGCTGTTAGCTGCCCGCTGGCAGTCCCGGCTCCAGGGTACCATGAGAGAAAAGGGCCTGCAACACGGGCCGTGTCCCTAAAAGCAGAACCAGAGGATGCGGAAAGGAGTTCAGGAGAATAAATGGAAATGCCACCCAGCAGCAAAGGAAAGAAACACCAACGGTGGGCAGCGTGGAGGTGACGCATGGGAGACATCAGCCGTACAGGCAAGATCTGGCTCTCGGCCCAAAAACAGCTCTGCGTGTCTTGCCCAGGCACGCTGTGGTCCTTGGCTGTGGCTCCCTCGGCCGCCCGGCAGCACCGACGTTGGGGCCCTGCTTGAGGGCCCGGCAGCCCCACGGCTCAGCCTGGCGCACGCTGCCTTGGGACGGACGCACGGACCTTTAGCAAAGGCGGACTCTCCCGGTTTGCAGCGGTGAAACCTCCGTGCCAGGCCACCTCGATCGCTGGGGTGTCGGGGAGCGCGGCACGGGTCAGCGTTGCTCGCTGCCATGCGGGAGCTGACCTAACTTCTGCATCTCCTGTAAAACGCCGGATCCTGCTTTCCAGGTTCACGGCATGGCCTCGAGATGTACAGTATGCAGCCGTATCTCCAGCCTGGTCCACGTAGAGTCTAACCTTTATTAGATTATATGCTGCCGTAACCCATTAACCTCATTACTCCTGTTGCTGGGATTTTAGAAGCCTTCAGTAATAATTGGTACATGTTCTGGCCCTGAAATAATGCCACAGACATCAACAAATAACCCTGTGGTCTGTGTTTGTTATTTTTTCTGAGCAAATGTCCCAAGCCTATGACTTTCTCTTCTCCCTTTAAAAGAAGTGGAAGGCAGCGTTCCCAGCCGCTGCACGTGACTTACTCCTGCCGTCCTGACTGTTTATTCTGCTCTGTCTCTCGGATTAGTCCCGCTGCCATCAATCATCCGTTCAGAGATACAGATTTCGCTAATGGTCACAGTGTAAATATTTACAATAAACAGTTTTAACAGCTGAATTTTAGTAGCCACTGTGCATATGGAATTGCATAAACAGGAAGGACAATTATAGGGATGGAAAATTTGGCACAGGAAGCGGAGAAAAATAGGGGACTAAAATGCTGATTTGCTACAGTAAGGTGTGGTGTAACCTTGATAATCATTAATTTGCAATGACCTGTCTCTTCTGAGGAGCCACCACACAAGCGTGAAATGAGCACGCAGAGTTATTTGGTCCTGCAGAGGAATATAGAGCTGCGTTCGCATCGGGTGACGTTTGTGACTCAAGTGATTAGCCAGGATGTGGGGTCTCATGGCTTGCTTCCACTAGGAGCAGAAATTAATGACGGTCTCAAGTATTTCTTTAACACAATCCTGTTTATTTCAAAGACTGTGCAAAATCCTTGTTCCCCGAACTCATTAGGAATTAAATAGCAGGAGGCAGTTTCCTTGGGCAGCGGTCCAAGCCCCCTTCTCCAGCCAGCACTCAACCCAAAAAGCTCACTTCATCAGTCTCATTTCAAGGTCATGCTTCATGTGCTGCTTTAGTTATCCTTGACTTTTTCAGCTGCCTTCTCTCTTTGCTACTGAGATATTTCTCATGAAGTTTTTCCTACATTTTCCCCCCTCTCTCCCCAGCCTCCTTCCCTCCTCCCCTTTCTGTCCCCCACCAAAAAAAAAAAAAAACCCGCATGCGTTCATTCACTCACACCTTCAAAAAACGTTAGCTCCTCAGCCCCCAGCACCTGGCTGGCTGTGAACGTGCTCTGGGTTTTAGGAAGCGGTTCCTACTGCTTTAGACACCTCGTTCTGCCTCCCCCTCCAAAAAGAAAACTTATTTCTTCCATTTATTATCAACAGAGGTAGCTGTTAGACTTCCTAGCTTCACTGGAGCATCTCCATCTCCCCGCCTGACAACGGCTCTGTTTCTTCAGCCTTTGTCGCTTGATCTTGCCAGCAGCCTGCAATTCTTATTACCTGTTTTTATTTTTTCTTGCATCCTCAAGAACCTTCCTCAGGGAGACAGAATTTGCTCTGGTCTTTTCGACCGCCTTTGCCCCTGAATGGGATGTGGTTTTTACTTGCCACTTAAGCTAGTAAATCCTTGTCATAATGTGAAACACAAAATGCTGAAAGATTCCTGCACACCCCTTGTACGTTTACGTACACGCACGCATGCACTTTGGGCCTCAGCAAGAAGATATATTAGCTCTTTATCCCCCACTCTGCCAGACTATCCCTTCCTTTGCGTGTGTTTATTTAACTAATCGGCTCTAAGGCCACTTGCTCTTTGAAAGGCAGAAGCAGCATAATGCAGTAACGAAATGATGCTGTATTTCCGCCGCGCACGGAGGCACCAGGCACCGCGGTTTCGGTGCGGTGCAGTTCCTTCTGCTTGCGTTTGCTCGGGCATAGCGAGCCGGGTATTTACAAGGCTAATTTCAGCTATTCAAAGTATTTCGGCAGGTTTTTAATGGGACGACCTACAAACTAGAACTGAGAGCAAGGCTTAAGCTTGGGTTTATGCGTAGCGGTTGCCAAGATTGCTCAGATACGCACTCTATATTCCCTTGCTCGGATGTGTTTGATCCTGCAGAAGGCAGGAGGAGGAAGGTTATTTGACTTGGAGCTGGGTCGATGTCTGACAAAATTATGTGAGCAAATTGAGACAGATGAAAAGCGGGGACACAGGGGGAGAGAAAAGTGAATTTCTTTTCCTCTTCTGGAAAATCCAAAGGGTCCAATATCTGCTTGGGTCCAGGTGGCATTCATTTCCCCCATTTAACTAATTGGAGAGACTGGGATTTTTATTTTATTGAATTTATTTTCTTTTTACAATTTTCTTGAAGCTTTTTTCGTCTCTCCTTTGATTTTCTTTGGAACCACATGTCTTCCTGCTAGATGGAAAAGAATCAGTAAGTCATCACCTCCACTTCCTAAAACACTTTTATGGCTGAAAAATTTTTAGAACGTGGATTTTTGAAAACCTGCTGCTGCCTTAAAAAAAAGAATTGCGAAACGAAAACAGTAGTAAAAGAATTAAGAGTCCTGCTAATGATGCTGTGGGAAAAGACCTTGCCCACGGTGAGTGGTTTGAGCTCCGGAGGAAATGTCTCCCGCCTGCCCATGCTGGAGACCGCGGCGATCGCGCGGCGGCGTAGACACAGCCCCGGCGTCCTTAGGACTGAGGACTTCACTGCGAATAAGTGACTTTGGGACATTTTATAATCTCTCTGCACCTACTTTGTGTGTGTGCACGTGAGGAGAGAGTAGCTGAGCTAAACTTCCCTGATTTCCCTGGGAAAATATTTGCACAGCCCCGAACGCCGTGTGAAATACGTACCAGGCAGCGTCTCAATGACACCGGCCTGCCGCGTTTCACTCTTTCTCCGTCTTTTGGCTCTTTTTCCTGGGGAAGAATGGAAGTTTTCAGCTTTGTTGGGTCCGTGTTCAATGGGAGACTGAAGTGCGGACAACCACAAACCTTAATCATCAATTAATGCTCAGGTCATTAAATAATTTCAGTGCAAGGCAGGCTGCCAAGGAAAGCACTGGGAAGATTGTGTTATCATAAACTGATTAACAAACTGTGAAAGAGAGACTTTTCCTGACTCAGAGGAAACATGGAAATATCTGAAGAGAACAGGAGGGGTAATGTAATTATGAAAAATTTGGAGCTGCAACATAAATATAGGAATATAACCCCTGAGTCAGCAGTGTTTTTAAATATATGTAATTTTAAACTCACTGAAAACTCACCCTTTAAATCATGTCCATGGACTACAGGCTTCAAATTAGGCCTACGCGTAAGTTCCTTGCAGAGCTTGGGGCCAGGTGAGATGTGTCTGAACGCAGTCAACATTTTATTCTCAACAGCCGAGGTCCCAAATTGTTTTCAACTTCCCTTTAACAAGTCTGGCGTAGTTTGGCTCACTCTTGTCATTGCCGTTGCATTTTCCCTTCTCTGTTAGTATTAAAAGTAATAATATAATTTCTACTCCCATCTTCGGTCTTTAAGCAGTGGAGTCAGACGTTGAGGAGCACCAGTAGAAGTTGGGAGATCTCTCACGCTTTCACTACCCACATCCTATATTAAAACACAACCGCTCAGCCCCGATACGAAGGAACAGCCAAACGCCCAGGCCAGCGCTGGAGCCACCCCGAAGACACAGGCTCGGTAACACCCGGTTTCGCGTAGATTCGCAGCCCGCATTTACACACGTATGTGTCATCTCTGTGGTATGCATCCAGCTAGAGAAATTTAGCACACCCCTCATTTGTTTTACAGCTGGTTAATGCCTCTAATTGCACCCGCACCTGTCCGCTCTATGGGTTTATTTGAATGAATTGAGCTAATACGCGTGGGGAAACGGAGAGGCTGGGTCTGGTCTGGTCTGGTCGCTTTGGCCACGGTGGCTGGCTTCATGCACGAAGGAGGGCACTTTTCTGCACTGATGGCCCATGAGCTGAGGATTTGGGGAGAGCATTTAGAAAAAAGCTGCTTTTCTTCTGCTGAGCCACTAAGAGCAAAACCGAGTGCTCTCCCAGCACTCTGCGTCTTTCCTTCTGCAGGAGGTAACCCTCCATCCGTCTTCCCTGCTTCACGCTCCAGATGCTCTGCAAGCGATACTGCCGGCATGCCGCACCGAGCCCCGCGGTCCCCGGGAATCCCCCCGGCACCGCTGGCTGCAGGAAATCCCTCCCGCTCGGTCCTCGCTCCGGCCGCACCGCCGGCCGTGCTGTGCAGGGCCTGGCTCCCTCCCGCGCAGCCGGGTTTCCAGGGTTGTTTTTTTTTTTTGTTATCATCATCGTTATTGAGGGCTGTTATTTCATGATGATGTTTTATTGAGGGCTGAGAAGTGAACGCAAAAAAGCTGATATCACACCCTTGTGTCATGTAGGGTGCAAAAAAAAAAAAAAAAGAAGGCGAGACAAGGTGTAATTAAGAAGCAAATTGCTGCCTTCATAGCTAAATATGTAAGGATGAGTCAAGAAATAGCAGAGGATTAAAAGGAAGCATCTTTGGAGCTGAGCCCGTGACTTACACCTGGCAAGCTCATCGAGAGCGGATCCAGGAAGGATGAGGTTGCTGTGCTGGTGAAAGGAAACCTTCAGACAGCGTCTTTCCTTTTACCAGGAATATCCCCTTTATTTCTTCCTTGTCTAAAAAGGACAGGAGACCTTATGCCTGTTTGTAAGAGCGCAGGCTGGTGTCCCGTTGGTACGGGGTGGGTGGAAATGGCATTGCGCAGCCCGCGAGCAGGGGCAGCAGCTTTGCTTCTGCAGCTGCGGCCCCGGTCATCGGACCACCACTGCCGAGTGCGTGTTTTATTTTTCTTCAAGAATTTTGTTTTTACAGAGCAGCATCATTTAATAGCAAGGGTGTAGCTGTGATGAAGGCAGGACATATGTTTTTAACATCTCTGGACTTATTTTTGGAGCAAAGCGCATTTATCTGGAAGCAGATAAATATGCCAGCTTGTCAGCTGCGTAGTAATTCTTCATAAAAACAGTCAGGCATCAAGGGTGCTTAGCTTTACACATCACTCAGAGCCCCTTTATTCTCCTTTGCAGGCCTAAATGTGCTTTTAAAACAGTCCTGTGGGTGAAAATAGTTCTCCTATGGCCAAGTTAGTGCCCCTGGACAGGAGCTGTCCTTGCATCTCGGATGGCTATGCATATCTTCTCGTATGCAAACCCGGGGCATGCTCCTTCACTACCGTACAAAGGAAAGGAATGATTATTTTGGGGAAATCAAGCTTAAGTGGAGTGAAACAGTGGACACCTGAGTTTTGAAAAAGAGTTTGTGACCAGGTGTTTGCAGCTATGCAGGCAGCCACTTTTATTGGCTTTGGTTCCTAAATGGAGCTGCATGGGAGTTTCATGATATTTTCTTTCTTTTAATGAAATTTGCTACTATGTCAGAAACAAAACTATTGGTGAAAAGGGATGTTGCTATTTTTGAAGCCTAGAGATGATCCAGTGAAAAGGGTTCGGCAGGCTTCAAGATGATGCTTTTCTTTTAAATGTGTGGTTTATTTGCACCAGAAATGTTGAACTAAAGATGTTAAAGGCAACATGAGAACGTTTCAGAGTTATCTGAAAGTTTGCTGTGACTACATCACTTATTTCGCCTTGTTATTGTTGGTTCCTGCAGACTTGTGAAATACAAACTTTGCATCTCCGTTCAAAAAGGAAGAAATAATCTCCTACTTTCTTTCTATTCCTTATTCAAATCTCTTTGCTCTTTATGTCTATTTTCCAAATTCAGCATAAATAATTGGAGAGGAAATTTTGTTCTTGTTTTCCTATCACCCCCCAAAAGCCAATTATGCCCAAGCCCAGGAGCCATCTTCTCCTTTGACAACCTGGCACAGGATTACTCAGGTCTGGGATGGTTATGAGAGCTGCTTTTTGCTCCCTTAACTTAAAAAGTGGGGCTTAAAGGTCTCTAAAGGGTAGCTAAAATTTAGCTGGTTTGAAAACCACTAGCCGTTTAACAAATAGTTTGGTTTCCTGCGATCTTATCAATGATTTTGGTCACAAAAACCAATTGTCAGTATAGAAAGGCTTTTATGGGTTTGATCCAAAGTTCAGATAAAGTCAATGAAAAGATTCCTGTTAATTTTAACAGCGCTTGGCTCAGGCCCTGGATATGTGAAACCATATTTCGTACTGTCTTTATAAAGTTTGCAGGAGAAGAAAAGAAAAACTGCACAACCTGTCTAGTTACTCTTTAACAAATGGTTTTAGTGCTTTTAAAATTCTGCCTTTGGGATGTTCATGCATCACCGAACACTATTAAAATAGAATTTGACATTGGTATTCATGGCAATGCTAAGAAAACTGCCTTTCTTCATAAAAAGGAAAAAAAAGCTAACCCTAAAAGGAACATTAAACACATAAATAACATGAAACATGGCTATTTCCACAATAATTTGAATGATTCATTTATTTGTTTTTAGTCCAGGGCTTTTAAGATAAAGATTCATCATATGAATTATTTTTTTAGGTAATGTGCACTATAAACATATTTCTTTTTTTTCCCCCTCCCTTAAGATCTGAACCTTTTTTTTTCTGCGGAAAGCAAGGTTTTTCCAAACTTTTTGTGAAAAAGTGGTGATGACTGGAAGTCCTCTAATCTCTTGCCATTTACGAGTGAGACCACGTGGAGTTTTTGGATGGAAACTCGCAGCAGAGGAGTCCAAGCGTTGCAGGGCTCGCTAGCTCTGAGCCGGGCTGAGTGCGCGGAGATGTAGTCCAGGCAGCAAGACCCAGCCTTGCCGAGCACACTTACTCCTTCATTCTCATCCTCACCCTCTAATGAGCAACTGCAGCCTTTTCTGTCACGGTGTGAAGTGAGTGCCTGCAAATTCCTTACTCCCTGTGCAGCGAGGTCCTTCTGGGCTGAGCAGGGGAGGATTTGGCTGCCAAAGGACCATCGCGGGATCGGGGTGGCTGGTTCTGCTCTGGCCCCGGGGACTGTGCTCCGACTTTCCTTCCTGAGTGCTCAGCAGTATTTGCGTGGAGGGAGCGTGGAGGTGGCATTTGAGCAGCCCAGTGTTTAGTCCTGGGATTAACCCCTTCCACTGCTGCCTTGGGGAAAAGCTGTATGATCCAGACTGGCGCGCAGGGCTGAGGAGTGGATCTGTTCCTGACTCCCGAGGATTTAACAGGGTGGTTTATTCCATTAATATATTGTACATTGGGGCATGGCCCATTGGAGTCAATGGGACTCTTTCCAGTTGCTTTCCACTAACTAAATATAAAGTGGAGCTGCAGCTTCAGAGGTGCTTTGCTATGGAGAAGCACCAGCGCACAGGAATCTGTGGCTTTCTCTTGAGTGCCAGAAAAAGGAGATCGTGTCCCTGGGGGGGCTGGTGACTATTAGCTGCTTTCTCTGTAAAGCCCAGCTTCAGGTGGCGGGATGGACAGCGAGCTCCACACTCTGTACCGACCTTAGGGGATGCTCATGTGTCTTCTTGGGGCGCTTCATGCACAGCTCCGTAGGTAGTTGTGGAAACAGCTCTTCTGTGCCTAGGATATGAGGATAGCTCAGAATAAAAGCTTGCACCTCTCTCTTAATTAATTAGGTCCATTACAGTAGAGTCTGTAACGAAGGACACACAAGAGCAACGGGCAATAGATCAAATTCTGCTTCAAATGCACTATACCATATGTGCTGTACGGTCAAATTAAGCATGAGGAGCTAGCGAAGTAGCTGGTGTCACATATCTTTTGGGGTTTTTTTGGTTTTTTTTAATGTTCCTAGTGTGCACACTACTGAGCGGTACAGAAAGGTCAGCTGTGTTCAGGTCTGAGATTCACTGTGATAAAAATAACACAGAATGTCTAATGGAATGGTTGAATATTTAAGAGAGAAAAAATGATTGATGAATATTGAATATCAGGTAGGGACTCATTTCTAGAACTTCTTGAGCATTCCTGTTTTGGAGAGAGGAATCCACTTGGGCTAAAATGTGACAGGCTTGCAGTATTTCTCCTCAGAAATGAGTGCTGTCTAACTATGTGGAAACACTATTATGCCACATAGTAAAGCATTTCTTTTTCCTTTTTTTTTCTTTTTGAAAAAAGCAGTCTGAAGCCAGTTTTCATCTTATTTATCCAACTTTTTTCATCCCACAGGGAAAGGGCCGGAGATTTAGTAATATCTTGAAAAAAAGGATTGCCAGTAAAAGCGCAATTGTTTCTTGCAAAGGCCCAATAAGGGGACAAGACTCAGCTGAATGCAAAATAAGTTTGAGAAGAATTTGCAGGAAGTCAGTGAGGAACGTAGTCTCTGCCTGCTGAGATGAGAAACCATCAAAAGTCACTGCCAGCTTAGAGACACCATTCTAAAAACGTCTTCCTTATTTCTGCAGAAGCCAAATATTGAGCGTAACATATTTCACAGTGCCCCGGAGAGGTGCTGGTGGTGGGGAACGGGCTCTTGGGTGATGGGATCACAGCAGAGGCGCTGCGGGGATCAGCGCCTTTCCAAATGGAGAGTCGTTTACACCCTTGAACCTCCATTTAGAGTTCCCCAGCTGGGCCGGTGGGACTTCTTGTAGGTACAGCCGAGAAAACAGAGGTCAAATTCTGGGGCATTAACCCAGGAGCCAACAAGGGAGCCAGGTCCCCTGTGCATGGGGCTGAGCATGGGCGACCGGCTCTGCTCCCATAGCCGGCAGCGGGATGAGGATTCATCTCCCATTTCAGGGGCAAATTTCAGCATGCCTCCGCATTTCCAACCCTGTTAAGTTCTGCTTAATCTTCAGTCTTAGTCATTTTAGTGTAAACAGGACACATTTCATACTTATGCAGGGCTCAGGCGGGGTTGCTGTCCTGAACCGGAGCCATGACAGATGAACATCTCTGCTTTATCCTTGTTTTTGTTTTGCCAGTTATGCTTACAGCAAACAACCGTGTCTGAGATCCTGGGGTCTGTGGGATCAACTGTTTAATCAGCTGTGGCAAGAATGTAATTGTCTTTGTTGTTAACCATTCAGCTATGAAAAGGGCGAATAGTATATGTACGTTTGGAAGCGCCATGAGTCGTTTTGTCCCTGCTTTGCTCCCTCCCACTGGACAAATGCTCAGAATAACTTAAACTTTTTGGAAGTCAAACATTTTGCTGTTTTCTCCAGAGTTTGTGTTTTCCGTCCAAAGAGATAATTGCGTCTGCAATGGGAAGATGCTTTCCTCATCTGGCCCCTTTAACATCATGAAACACCTGCTAGGGCTGAGTTTTGTTTAGCTCTGAAAATGTTCGTTTTCAACAACTTTTTCAGGAATACAAACAAACCGCAGTATCTCCAAAAGTTTTCGTTAAAATAATTTGGAGAACGACCCTCCTTCTGACTAAATACGTATACTTACTTTATCTGTCTTTTTTAACCCTTTCCCTGGGTCATAAGCATTTTTCAGGCTGGGGGGGGGGAGAAAGAAAAATTTCCATCAAATTTAAAATAACTGTTAAGGTGCTAAAAACACAAGTCTGGTGTTGCCGTTGTTACTAAGAACAGACCGCGTGGGAGAAGCAGGTGGTTCCTCCTCCCAGAGCTGCCGAACAGTGTCTCCTCGAAGGGATCCCGGGCTGTTTCTGTCCCTACCACGACCTGACCAAGCACCTTCTGCATTTTGGGGAAGCCCAGCATGCAGAAGGCCACCAGCACTGAGCTGTTGTGGTAGGAAGGGGACTGGTTCTCCACCTGGGGCCACATGACGCTGGAGCTAGGTGCTCCACCAACTCTGGAGGAGTCGATTCTGGTCCTGGTTTCCCCTGGCCTCCAAAGTCACTCCGGCTTTTCTGGGCAGAAAACCAGCTCGGGTGGATGATTGCTTCACTCTGTCGAGCAGCTGGATGTTGCAAGACCACTTTTAAGGTCTCAGTTGTTTTCTTGAGCGCCGGAATGTGTCTCTGGTTCGGGGTGTTGAGTCATTTCTCCAAGGAGCGAGTGGCTGCTGGCTCTGGACATCGGCAATAGCGAGTGTGTGCGCAGGGGAGCCGGGTGCGGGAGGCTGGCCCGCAGAGCCGTGCTCTCCCTGCCATAAGGAAATCAGATGTCGCAATGTTTGCATGAAGCCTTCCAGTTTTCAAGTGAAGAAGTTAATGGAGGGCTGGCCTCCAAATGCCTGGAGCTACCTAAAGGGTTACATAATTCTACCACCCACAAGTGTTTCTTGTGAACTTTTCCCTATTTCGCCCGAATTTCTCAGCTGTCATCTGCTCCAGATTTGGGACAGGCAGCAGCATTTGGTTTTGGTTTTAATCCTGTATAAAAGGCATATTTTTAAGGTGCTACTGAGTGCAGAGAGATGAGACCGAAGGAAAAGCCCCTGTCCCTGAGTGCAGCAGAGAGACGTGTCTTAGGCTCTGTTCCCAGGCTCAGGCCTGGCTACGTTAATGTTAACATCAAGGTGTTGTCAGGTGGGAGAGGGTCTATCTCTTTTTGCCTTGCCTTCGTCACATCTGAATCATCCTTGAAAATAGTCGGGGGGGAGCAATGCACAGGCTCCTTTTAAATTGTTTCCACCGTCGCTGTGTCCGTGTCCTGCTTCTGAGGCGAGAACCCAAGAAATGGGAAGTCCCTGGTTTCCCTCCTCCCCCTTTCACCTCCAACACCCCCTTTCCAGCTCTCAGTTCCAATTCAGGAAAAAAGTTAAAAACCAGAAGTGATAAACATCTTGCCATGTTGCATAACTCCTGCTCTAAGTGCATTTTCCATGTTCCCCAGCCAGACAGGTTATTCATTTTGATTTTATAGTTATGTCTCGCTCTGTGACAGCTCTATCTCAAAATCTCTATCTCATATTTTCTAAACCTGCAACTGTTTATGTTTGCCTTGCTTTTAAATTGCCTTCAGCCTTGCCAAGCCGGGGTGTCCTGAAGACCGTGGCAGGAGTCAGCAGAACAAGCGTTGGCTGTGACCGGGGATGTGGCAGCAGTGGGTGGTCCGCGGGGAGGTGGTGGGAGCTCGGCGCGGAGCTGGCTGGTCCTCGCGTTGCACCGTCCTGCAAGGCTCATAAAAGCCTTTTCAGATGCGACTCCGGGCTCTGCGCAACGTTTGAGCTTCCAGACCACGAGCTTCGCCGAAGGGCGGGCAGGTTTCTCCTTGCCCGCGTCCCCAGGTGTGCCTGGCTGTTTCTGACAGCGGCAGACTCCGGAGTTGGAGGGGGAAAGCTCAGAGCTTTAGGCTTGCTCCTTCTCCTTCGCTTTAACGTACAGCCTTGAGTTTTGCTGCAAGCCTGAAAGGGTCTGTATGCCTGTTTTGCATGCGGTAGAGGCAGGGAGAAAGAAGTCTTCTCTGTGTTTGAAACACTGTTGTGTTTTCCCATTACGCCTGGGTTGAGTCTCTCTACCCACAAAACGTAACTTGAGCCTTCTGCATGAAACTTGCTCAATTTACAGTTTAGACAGATCATCCTGTTACTTCCAGCTTTCCTTAGCTCTTGCCTCATTTTTCTAGTTGCTAGCCCTTACCTCGGAGGCGAGTTTCTCAGCACATAGCTACCCCCTAATTTCAGGGCACAGATAGCTTTGGGGGAAGAGGTTTCCCGCCTGGTCGCCAGCACCGAGAGCCCCAGGGTGTGGAAGGGCTGCTTTAGAGGTTAGAAAAAGACCTCTAGGGAGAGGTCAAGAGGGTGTTACAACGCTACAAAAACCTGAGAGCGGACTGTGCGGGGATGACACCTGATGTCCAGGTATAGATTTGCAAAGAAGAAATTTAGGAGAAAAAGGGCAGATTTCTGACAGGCAGGGCTATGAGATTCTGGGCACTCATGAAGGCATGAAACCCACAGGATTTTTGAAGGACGCTAGGTGAGTTTGTGAAAGGCACTAGCTGATGGATGGGAATTGGCCCCGAGGAGGCAGAGCTTCGTTGCTGAGCGTCCCCCTCTACGTGGGGGCCGGGAACATGAACCTTCTCCCTGCCTGGTTTGCTCTAGTTTGCCTAATCCTTTCCAGGATGCCGGGCATTATAACGACATACAGTATAGGACAATCCCTGCCTTGCTTTTGTTATTTTTCCTACCAGTCCTCACAAATACAGTAATTTAAACCAATGTCAGCCAGCTTAATATGCACTGAAGCCTTTGGTTATGTGACCTGTGACTTAATCTTACTCCCTTTTATTCTCCACCCCCTGCTAATTCCTCCCCCGGTTTTCATCTCCCAAGGCTGTAGCTAGTGCAGGTTTTGTCATGATACAGCTCATTACAGCTGAGGCAGTGTAACTCATGGTGTCATGACAGGACATCAGCTGTCTTCTGTGATTTTGGAGACAGCCCATCTCAGTAATTCCCCCTGCTCTCACCCTGACAATAACCTCCTATCTTTTTGGCCTGTGTTTTTTACCAGCGTAATTGCTTTTGTCATGATGGTGCTTTGCGTGCCAAAAGCACATCCCCAGAGCAGCTGCGATGAAGAACACAGTAGTGATTTCTGCAAGTCACTGTTAGTCATTTGCCAAGAACGAGTGGCAGCTCGGGCTGGAAGTATGTTGCGCAGACGGTGCCCAAGAAAGTAACATCCATAGCATGTGCCAGGGACTTTCTTTTTCCCACACCGACTTTCACTGTGAGTGGTCGGAATGAGTCATGTCCTGCAAGGGGGGAACCGAGACCCATTTCTTCAGGCAAAAAACAGTAGTGGGGGCAGAGCCTGATTCACAATGTCTGCTTTTCCTTGGAAAACTGCTTTTGAAAGCTCCTCGTGCTGTTTAGTTCAGATTCAGCAGTCTGCTGTCGCCGAAACTGCCCTTTTCTCCTTGCTTCTTTCTCTAAATGCAGTTACTGCATTTCTAGGGGTTACAAATGCATGCTCCTGATTTGCAATTTCTTGTGCTCGTTCACTGCAAGATGGAGATTTTCCAGGCCCTCTGGATTTCCATATATGAAGTATGGCTTTGATTTTCTCTCAGCTCCATCCTATCCATGTCCTCTTCCCATTTGCTGTCCTGCTTTCACTCCGTGCTCTGCAGCAGCTCCTCCCTGAGCAGTGGTGGCAAGGTAGCAGACTGATTTGGGCAAGCCTAGGTTCTTTTATTTATACTCCATTTTTACTGCACCACAACCCTTTTTTCCTCTCTGTGTTCTGTATGTTTGTGGCTGGAAAACATTTGAGGCTTTTTCCTCATAAAAAAAGTGTAGCTGGCATAATTTTGACAGTTCTCATTTTACCTCTCCTCTCCACAACCCCCAAGACGCTTCCTTCGCTGCTGTTGTATCGCTTTTGCCTGCTTGGTATAACTCCAGCTGTTTGCCAGCTTAAGATACTCGTGTATGTCAGTGAGGAGTCCTTTCCCTTTTACCAGGGAATTATATATTATATATTTTATATTTGAAGACATCTTTGTATTGTTTCCTAACAGAAATTCCAAACCTCTTCATCATGAAAGTCGCTGAGCTCTTTGCCCAGTTGACTCCTCTAACTTTACTTCCTTTTTTGATTTTGAAAGCCCTAGTTTTACTTAGAGTGAGTCAAGCTGTGATCACTCAGTCTAAGGCTATTTTCTATGACCTGTACTTAACGAAAAGCAAGTCAAAAATACCACCCCTGTGACTAGTGAGGAAGCCTGTCCAGGAATAGCTGGGCTCCACCACGATAGTAGAGTGATTTCCCCAGTTTCGCCCAGGGAGGTCTAAACCCTCCCTTGAGAACACAATTCCCAGTAGCTCTCCTCTCACTAATGCCATGGCAGAGGTCACTGTCGTGGTCAAACTCTGTCCCAAAAAGTCTCCAGTAGACTTTCTGTCTCTGTGCAACATCCCCATGCGAGCCTGTCCCTGGTCCCTGATAAACCTCGTTTCTGCGTGTCACTGCTGAAGAACTCCTGGCATTAGTATCTGAGCACTTTGGGTCTTTCGTATGGACTGCACCCAGTCACCTTCACTAGCTCTCATGTTCTGGGACCTCTAGTTGTGGGCTGTTTAGTTTCTAAGTGTTTTGTCTGTGTGAACTCTGCTTGCCACCCCCACCCCCCCGTTAAGCTTTGCGGTTGGCTCTGTCTTAGCAATGATTAAGTGTCTCTCTTTCATCCTCCACAACTGATCCTCTATGTCAAACCAGCACCCAGCCAGAGTACAACAGCAGAGAAACCACGGCAAGCTGACCACGAAGCAAGAGCAAGCCGAACTGTCCGTGGAAAGCAGGGATTTGCTCCTCTCTCACCAAGCGACAAGCCAATTCCCCTGTGTCTTCTCAGCGTTCAGCAGCTGCCTGCTGGGTCTAGTGTCAAGCACATGTGTTGAAGTAGGAGATGAGACCTACTTCAGGCTTTCCTGCTCCTCCGCTTGTGACATTTCTATTTTACTCCGCGCGTGTTGAGGTGCAGCACGCCTGGAGAAGGGCAGAGGCAGAGCTAGCAGAGCAGGTGTGGAGTGATGGGCACCCGTGTCCACTTCACTGCCGAGAGTCGGAGCTGGGGGATCCGGTGGGAATGCCCCGTGTGCAACAGCCCTCCGCTCGTGCTCTGTCCTTCCGTGTCTGTGGAGGACAGTGACCATGGCCACAGGCAAAGAAGCAAGAGGCACCGAGAGGCAACGCAGCAGTAAGGCTCGGTGGTGCATGATTTATCAGAGGGCTCTTCACACCGTATCTTTTGTAAGGAAATCCTGCCAGAGAGTCTGCAACAAACTGCCTGGCAATTTTAAGGGCTTTTGTGCTATTGTTCCGGGAAGGTATTTCTTTAACTGTAATGCATCTTCAATCCCTGAAGGTCCTGTGTGAATTTTATGGACTTTTTTGGCTCTTTAAATCTTCCCTTGCTGGGAGAACGTTACCAGCAGGTTTGCTGACAGCCGTGCTCCGCATGGCTTTCCATAGCAGCCTGCGTTCCTGTTCAGAGCTTTCTGAAATCTGCCTTTTATCCTCTGCCACTTTTGATTTGTTGGTGTTTCTTCTCCCACTAGTATTTTTGCAAGCCTGGCTTTAAGTACAAGCTTCCTTTGCCACTGAAGTTTACATATATTATGTTGTTTATAGCAGATATTTCTCCTTTAGTTTAACTTGAAGTACTGCATCGGGGTGGTCCTTCCTTCACTTAAAATCACCTTTTAATCTCCCGTCGAACAGGGATCACTACCGCTTTCCATCGAGTGCTACGTGGGCAGTCTGAGCTCCGTTTTGCTTGATGGCCAAGGGGGCAGCCAACCTGCAGCTTTCTGAGGGCAAATCTTTGCTCCAAAGAAAGAAAGCCCTCCACTTCCAGCCTGGAAAAAAGAAAAGGCAACCCCCCCCCCCCCCCATGATCTCAGCAGGTATGAGAAATTCCTTTGGGCACAGATATTTGGATATTTGGCACTCCACTGTCAGTCAAATGAGTGAACGGACTATTTTGATGAGCCCCAGCGAGACCTCGGAATTGGGCCACCTCCAGTAGATGACAGGCTGTTCACTAGAGGGCTTTCAAACCAGCTCAGCCAGAAAGAATCGTTTCGCTTCAGTCAGACACGTCCTTGTATCTGCCCCTTTATGTGAGGGATCTCTCCCTGTCAATGTCCTTTCTGCAGGGGTCAGGGAACTGATAAAGGATAGGAAAGATCATCTTCCTGTGATGCCCTCATTAAATGTATACTTTGGGAACTGCCTTTTTGGAGAAATCTTATATTTCCTTTTGTTTTGTCTTGGAAATGCATAAGAAGATAAAAGAAATTACAAAGGTATGTTGCTGTCAGAGGATGATGTTTGGGGGAACCTTGCTTTCCTATTTCTTTTCCACACATTTGTTTGTTTTTCTTGGCTATTTTTTTCCTGCATAGGCAGTAAAGTTCAAACGAGGGGTAGGGGCTGGAGATTTTGCCCCAGCTTCGTTTGCAAAAGACCTTAGAACTTGGTGAAGTGCCCACTGATGCAGGTGGAAAGACACCCACAGACTTCATCAAAGTGTACATCAGAACTGAGGCTCATGTGTTAGAGATCAGTCAAGAAACTCTTTATTTTAGAGTGGTTCCAGAGTTAACGAAATGGGAATTCTTTGAACCAGAAGAATGAGGTGGATAGTTTCACACTTTTTGTGTAGCTCCCATACCTCATATTGCAACAATATCACTGTTTGACTTTGGATTGGGCCCTTCTTGAGGACAGAGTAGTAATAAGGAAAAGCACTTCTTTTTCACATTGTCATTGTGGACTGCCCAGTCAGCTTGAACTTTATAAAAATTAGCTCTTGTCTGATTAACCTGATATTTGGGGAAAATGAATTTGGGAACGGTATGTCTCTGACACATCAAAGAGAGATGGAACAAGACACAGTGGCTGGAAGCAACAGCCAGACAAATTTGAATTAGAAACAAAGTGAAAAATCATAATGGTGAAAGCATTTAACCGTAAGACCACAACTGCATAAAGAACTGATTTGGGGAGTGGGAGCTGTAGGACTCTCCACCAGTAGAAGTCAAGCTTGGACTGTTTTCCTCTGCTGCGTAGCCCAACTCAGATGCTGCCCTGGGACTGGCAGGGGAGCTCAGTCAGGACCAGGCTCATGCCCACGTTAGGCAGCAGGTCTCAATGGAGAGTCGGTGCCGTCTCTGTCATCCTTATAACCTAATCATAGTTTTCATCAAGTAAGCCATTATAGACAACGTGCACTTCAATGTTCAGGACTCATGCAGATGACAAATGAGGTCATCTGGAGAGAAATATAACCCCTGGAAGACTTTTGCAGTCTTGCACTGAACAAAGACTTTGCAGTGGTTGCTAATGAGCTGGTCAGCTTTGCCTGCATTGCTGTAAGCGGGCAAAAAATGTTACGTACACCTAGTCTAAGTAAGCTCTGCTGCAGCCTCCAGGCAGCAATGTGTTGTGGCAGGCTGACAGGAATTGTAGGAAGTGGAAATGTAAATGAGGTGTTGGGTGCAGCTGAGAGCAAAGCCCTTGCTTGCCTGGTGGTGCTGCAATGACAGTCACACTGTCCGGGTGCCCACGTTATCCCAGGTGCTCCTCGGTGGCTCCACTTAGCGAAGCAGGGGTGCCTCAGCAGGCTGATGAGGACATTTTGGGTTTTTAGGCTTTGGTAATGTTGAGCGACTTCAAAGGAAGAGAAACTGTGAAGTTAATGCTAAGAAAAGAAAAAAAAGAAGAAAAAAGGCCTGTGTTTTGTGGTTAACAATCAACGAGTGTCACAGTTTTTTCCAAAGCAGAGCCCTCTTGATTTTTGCTTCTGTCCCATTCAATTAAACTCAAAGGGCCGTTCTTAAAAGCTGCAGGAAAAGGAGTCAGACCTTTACAATGAAAGATGTGAAGCTGCTTTTTTGAGTGCCAGCCTTAGGTTCCCGCAGTTCACATGCTGAAGAGCAGCTGAAATGCCGCGTCAGGGCTGGGCGGATGCAGGGGCTGACAGATAAGCTCGGTGTCTGGGCACTCACCGCACACCACCTGGACACGTCCTGTTTTGGTAGCTCTCTGTGCACCGATGACTGTTCACAGCCAGACTCTGAAAGAATGCCTTAATAAGGACATTGCTGATGGCAGATTGATGAGGTTAGGATGGCTTTTGCTGTGGTAGTCTGGGCACTCAGGCCAGATACATGTGTCTGCTCCACTGGCAAGCAGAAGATCTCTGTGGACTTCGTGAAGGTCATGTTCAGCTGTATGCTGCCCATGGCAGTAACCTGCTGTTCAGAGACTGCCAAGTAGTCAGCAGAGGAGGTTCAGGTGGTTCATGGCTCGCTATCAGAGGAGCACTGTGACCATCCACCAGATGTAACACTCTCTGCTCCAAAAGCATGAACCCTTTCTTGACCAAGACATGAATTCCCAAAGTTTCTTTACTTGAGGTCCTTAAATCTCTGGGGTCAGGCACAGCGGACCTACACGTTTTCTTTCTGGATCAGTTTGAATCTGCCTACTTGCACTGTGAGCGGGTATAAACACCAGGTTTCCCTTTTGGGCTCATGGGCCCCTTTGATAGGCAGGTCCCTGTGGACTATGTCCTTGCTCTGATCCTCACAAAGCAAAGGTGTTTTGGCCTTCCACCAGCACTGGGTGTCAAGGGGTGCAGCATTTCCAGCGTGTCTGGCCCCTGTCTTTGTCAATTTGAAGGTCTAAGACCCCATTCCACATCCACCCACTTCCTGGGACTGTAACTGAGGTGCTTGAATGCGCTCTCCCAAGATTATTTGCTGCTGTTGGTGATGCTTATGCCCAATAGCCAGTTTTTCCCTGCTATGGCTTGAGTTTCTTGTTGGCACTCTTGGGCTGGAGCAGTTGAATCTGCTGCAGTTATCCCTTCCTTCTTGCAGTGACTCAGTGCCACACAGGCTCTCACAAACACTTCTCCTCCTCCTGCATGGTCAGCACATCTCTAGGTCTACTCTATATCTTTCATTTTTTACCAAGACGTTAGGAAATCATAAAGACCACTCTGTTCACATTTCTGTTTCAGCTACATTAAACACTGGGAGCCTCCCCCACCTTTTGTGGTTTGTTTCAAAGTTTATTTGGAGCAAATGAGATGTAACTGGAATGCTGCTGAACCCAGCCTGAGATACAGAGCTGCAAAGCTCTCACCTATGGAGATGGATAAGGAAGTATGTTAGAGAATCCATCAAAACTAAATGTCACTCTATTGACTTTCCTCTCCAGAGAAAATTGTAATTGAGACTCAATTACAATTTGGATGTATGCTGTGAAATGTTTGGCATGCAATTAATTCATGCTGTTAATTATTTGAGGCTTTCTAGAAGTCTTATGTGGGATTTGGTGTAGAGCTGTGTGGCTCAGTGGATCCCATGCAGGAGGGACGGCATCTTTCCTTGCCACTTCTTTGTTTTGATAGTTGCTCACAGGCTGTGTCATCTCATCGGCTGGGCTGTCACTGTTTACTCAGAAAATGCATTCCCATTCATAATTTAGCCATGTGCAGTAGGCACAGGATGTACATATTTTGGAAGAGATATTGCATCAGGGAGAAAGGTCAACAGAAGGGCTAGCGCTGTGCTGGTCTGCAGGTGGTTTAACTCACTGCCTGTGAGAAGCAGAGTGGTAGCGGCTATTTGCCTTTCCCATGAACAGATGATACCGAAGAGACACTCCTCTCTGCTCAGGACTCAAATCTTGGCACTTTTGACATCCAGGTGGTACAGTATTGAGTGTTAGGACTGGCCAGTACCTCTGGAGAGCCTTAGTTTACAAGCCAAGCTCAAATTTTAGGAAAGCTGGAGACTTTTTGTACGTGCAAGAGCTGGAGTTCAGGCTAAGCAGCCCTGTAGACATGTCCAGTGAGAGCAATGAGGCTTAGAAATTCAGGCTCTGCTTTTTTACCCGTGAAGCCAGTGAACATTTGATTTTCCTGCTTATTGGGGAGGCAGGAAAGACAGGAATTTCATAACTTCATTCCTTCAATTTGCTGTTCCCTCAAAAATGCTGCTCTTCCTTCAACTTCTTCTCTGGTCTCCAATCTAAGCCAAGTTTTCATAACTCCTTCCCCCTACCCCCTCCCAGCTCTGTCTGGTTTGAATTACTGCAGTGTCTATCACTTTTAGCTGGCTTTGTGAATACTCTCTTATTAAGTAGAGAACATTTTGCTTTCAAAATCCCTTAAGTGATAATCAAATTTAGCAAGATGCCTTTGGAGTCCAGGAAGTCTTGAGGGTGTGTCTCTTCTACTATAATTTCTCCTCCATGTACGTCGCAAACCTACTGACTGTCCATATGAAGATCTCTTCATGGGCACTACCATGAGTTTTGCCTCACTACCTGGTTTCCACTTTTGCTGTAATCCAGTGTTTTGGAGTGTGCTAAAATCACAGCCATTTGCTTTTGTTGCCAAAGATGGACTAATGCTGAAAACTCCCAAGAGATAAATGTGCTTTCATCCAAGTGGAGGTCAGACAGCCAAATTTCCCCCCTTAATAAGATCAGCAAGCACTTGATGCTGCATCATATTCGAAACTAATAATGAGTTAAACAATAACATTAGCAGCTGGGGGAAAGTGAAAGAATACCAGGAAATAGCTCCTCAGGAATCTTATAATTAGCATGTGGAATTCATTGCCACAAGCGATCGTTCTGATGAATGCTATTGTCCGAAAGGTATGGCCTTTACTCAAGAAAAACTTCCATTTGTCTGAGTAAGAAATCTCTGAGTGAGGTTTCTGGAAGGACTTGCTGTAGCAGTAAGGCAGGGCAAGAATGACTGTGCTTTGCTTCGCTGACAAGGTTGCTGCTCACAAAGACTAGGAAATATTGTCAGGGCTTCCTAGGAAGCCTGTCTAGCCTAAAATAGACAACCTGGGAATAATTGTTCCTGGAATCCTAATGCTTAATCCACCAGGTTTCCTCATTTCCCCTCAGCCCCATCTATTCCCTAAAATTAGTGGTCAGTTGGAGAGAAGGGGATTTCTGTGTCTACCTCAGCTGTTAGACCTCCATCGAAAAATCACTTGTCAACAATAACCACCTCTCATCTGATTATAAGGAAAAATTATTTTCCTGCCTTATTTTGGACCTGAATTAATGCCTGGAAGTGAATGCTGTAGTGTCATAGAAAACCAGTCTGTGAGCTCGCAGGCAATGTGCGAGTCTGCAGCCTGTCCCCCTGCCTGGGATTTACGTCTGCGCAATGACAGATTCTGCCTCGAGCAGCTCTAATTAGATGTAAGAGTGTGTGAGGACCCAGCAAATTTAGTCAGTTATTCTGCAGGCCTTGACACCAGCAAGGTTTTCTCCAGAGTCTGCACATTAATTCTGACATTAAATTTCCTTTATAGGTTTGTAAGTTTATATTTCTAACAAACTTGGCCTGCACTTTTTCCACTGGTGCCCATAATATGCCTCATTTTAGGACCAACTGAACAAGCTGGGATCTCTAGTGGTTTTATTTCCAGAATACAAGCTGGAAATTACACAATGAGCTAAAACATAGCCATGAACCCTGTATCATTTTAATCAGATATATATCATCGTGTTACATAGGAAGAGCTGTCCGTACAGCAACTGGAAAAAAGGTGTGAGTCATCGCTTCTTACTCCATATACGTAAGTGGAATCACACCACAGCTCGTAAGATGTGATAACATGTGGAAGAGAAGAGTTGAATGATCAAGGGTTATCGTTAGGATTTTGCAATTGAAATGACCTGTGATTCACTTCTAATTTCTGAGGGGTTTGCTGTTTTTTGGAGCTAGTGTAAAGCAGCGAGGAATGCTTTTTGTAACATCCAGAGCCTTGCGTTGTACAAAGGCATTGGCACACCATTTTGGACACGTAAAGGGCAAAGGGCTTGCCAAACAGTTGTGTCCTGACACCTCACTATTGGCTGAAAATTGACAGCCACACATTACACCATATCAGCTCAGCTGTGTCTTGTACTCATTATATTGGCTCAGGAGCTGCTTTTTTCCAGCCATGAATACATACGTAACTCGTGTGTGCCGTTCAAGCTGTCTCGCTGGAGATCTGCCATTAGCCAGGGAGGCTACATGGATTTGGTGTCCTGAAGGACAAATGAGTCTGAGAAAGTCAACAGAAATTCTACAGAGCCGCACAGGACTCATCTCAAATGGTGGGGAGCTGCTGCAGTCCCAACCTTTTGAAGCATTTGGCATAATTTCTGAAAGCTCAGCCCCATTAAAAACAACTGCTTTACTAAATAAATCAAAGTATTTTACATTTTCCCTGTCTCTTAAAAGCAAAATCCATTCAAGGTGGTATTGACTGGCTCTGTTCACTGAGCTGTTTCCTTCTGACTGGACGAACTTTCATCCTATTCCTCTCATGAAGTCTCTTTTTCAATAAATGAACAGCCATGCAGAAGCCACTATGTGTCGTGGGAACATGACCAGTAAGAGAAAATTAGAAGAAAGAAGAACCCAGGACTACACAGCATCTTGATAGCTAACTTGACTAGAGAGATTAATACTAACACAACCCAGAACGAACTGTTAAGTTTTGGGAGCTTTTGGGCAAAAGCAAACGTTGCAATTTCCCATGAACTTTTTTGTTCCTTGTATGCGGTTTACTCATACTTCCTTTTCACATCACTTCCTTTTCAAGACATAGATAGTCATGTTGACCAAATATTATTTTTATAGTTATGGCTAATTTTTTGTTCTTCTTGCCCAGGACAAACAAAGAGCAATGACAGAAGAAGAAATCTAGCTGAAGTCATGTATGTACTTTGAATCAGGGATAGATGTTTGTCTACAGGACACTATGTCTCAGACATACACGTTTGAATTACCTTTTGTAATATTATGGTCAGGGCTTTTGCAGAAGGGTAACTGGGTAGGTATAATAGTGTTTTCTGGCTTTCAGATCCATGACTCTGTGCATCTCCTCATTAAAAAAAAGCTTTTTCCTCAGTATATTTTCAAAGAAGCTGAACTTCAGTTGCTGATTCCTAGATGGAGGAACTACCTCTAACCATCGTGACTTAGGAAACTCATCTTTTACGAGCATCATTACAGCTCTTATTCAAAGACCACTGGACTCTGTGCAACCCTTCATTAACTCTAATTGGCCATGGGTCGAGCTATGTGTGCACAAAAAAGGTTGTCCTGAACGTTTTGAGGGCCTTGGGTTTTGTTGCCGCTCTATATGTTGAACATGACTGAGGTTTTCAGTAATTGTTCCAATGGTGAAAAACAGAAGAAATTTAGCTCACCAGAACAATCGCTCCTGTCTGATGATCTGGGTTTGATTAGGGGCCTTTGTAGATGTCTGAAAATCAGTTCATATCCTTTGCTTAAGAGGCAAACCCTGTAAAACATATTAAGTGTCCCACTGAGTATTGCTCACATTTAATTCTGTGCTTATTTTTGGTCACAAACTCAGTGGGAAACTGCGTAAACAAAGCTGCAATATGCATACACGCGCGCACACAAAAAGGTTGCCAAGCAAATGGTGCCAATGTGGGTAACTCTAATGTAAACACTGAGTCTAGACAAAATGATCTACAGGCAGAAGCCAACTCTGATGTCAAAGGAGATCAAATGTTGATAAAATTGCTAGAACCAGGGAGCCAAAGGGGGTTTGTGTTAGATTTGGATAGTGGTTAACAGTGATGTTTTTACTCAGCTTGAGTTAATGGAGTTTTTGACCTAATATATTACTTCAGACTTCCTAACTCTGCATCCAGAATCTGATTTAACAGGTCTGAAAAGCCTTTGCTTTAGTTAGTCCTTAGATGCCTTTCCAGACAGCGGGGTGCTTGGCCCCTCTTCCCGGACTGGATGGAGCGCCTGGGGGACTCGTGACCCAGCCGCTGGTGCCTGTGCAATGCTCTGTGATGCCAAGGGGGGTCACATCACGACCCACCGTGACCCACGGGGACGCTGAGTCCTTGTTGGCCTCCTGTAGCAGACTATGTGGCAAGTGCAATCTAGTTCCTCAGCAAATCTCAGCTCCAAAGCCACATTTGGTCCTGACAGGCACAGGCTGCTCTGCCTGGGTCCTCCAGCCCGGCATGCTGGAGAGCTGACAGCCAAAGGCATGGAAACAGCACGTTCTCAAAACCAGATTTCCAAGGTACGATTTCTCAAGGATGTATTAACACTGTATACCACTCATGACACAAAGGAGCTGCTGACCCTGTCCAGAGCATTCAAAAAAAGGAATGTTTAACAACCCTCTCTCTGTGCTTCGCTGTTTTTCTTCTCGGCTTTTGCATGCCTTATCTGAGATCTCTATCACATATTCCATTTGCCCGTTGTGTTGATCGGCCTGGTTGCAAGAATACTTGGTCAGATCGTGATTTGTCTTGAGGTTGTCCTGCCAACATCTGCACACACTCTGTTCTAGATGGGACACACTCAGCCTGATTTCTGGAATATAGGAACAAAGTGTCCCAAAACCAAAATAACTTTTTAAGTTGAAAACAAATTCACAAAAAGTTATTCGTGGGAAATGACTTAGACTGCAGAACACTGTGTCGGTTACTAAACAGGTTAGGGTCAGTGACATAAAGGAAAAAAGCACCATGAAAGAGAAAATCTGTTGCGTGGTTCTTGTGGTTGGGTAGATCTCCCACAGTTTGTGTCCTTGGCTGCCTCTCTCTGTTCCCAGGGCTTTGTCCCAGCTTGGTTGACTCCCAGGACTCCCTGCATGCCCAGCCCAGAAGAAGATCTTTGTTTTTCCCAGTTGGGTTCAGCCTGCTGTGTTCTTACCTTCTGGCTCCTTGGCAAACCACATGCTGGTGAAGGGGTGAGACAGAACGGTGGCATTGATGTTCTTGGAGGTTTACCGTGAGGAAAGGCCTGGTTTCTCCCACCAGCCAAAAGCCTGAGCCAGTCTGTGGCTCCTAGGCTAGTCCCTCAGCCCATAGCATGGCCAGCCCGTCCAAGCGACTTTCCCATCCATGTGGCTTCTCCCCCAGCCTGTCCATCCAGGCAGGGCCAGGAAAGAGGCCTCCCTGCTTCTGCCAGGCCCTGGAGCTTGGGAGTGATGCAGAAGATGCCGGGTTTGTGCCCTCCGGGCTGCACTGCCCTGGCTCTCCCCAGCCCTCCGAAGGGAAAGCTCTAGGGAAGATGCTCTCTCATGTTTCCCCCAGCTGCCCTAAAGGCACAGAACAGCTCTAAAATGAGGGAAGTCATATAATCTATGTTTTGAATTTTGCTTAAAAGCATATTAACCCCCCTCCCTTTTATTTTCTGGGGGATTTCCTTTGTTTTACTGAGCAGCTGCAGGCTGCATGGTCCCAGAATTGTAATTTTGGCCTGCAATAGCACCATATACTGTCACAGTGTGTATTACATATCCAATAAAGCCTGACTATTGCGTCCTCTGGGCGCACTTTAAAGTAATTGCTTGTAAAAGCACATACTCATCTCAGCTGCACTCGTCTGAGGGACCAGCAACAAAAAAGGCTCCCCGACTTTCCAGACCACAAATTTGACTTGTCTTCTTCCATCTCACCCTCCACTTCTGCCCTCCCTCACCCCCCATTTCATTTTCAAAGGGAACCACTCTGTGGCTGTCTTCACCCCTTCAGCCTCCCTCTCAGCTGCACTGGAGTAGCCCAGTGCAGAGCAGCACAAGTGCCTGGGGCAAGGAGGTGGCAGAGGAGAAGAAGTGAGATTCCCCCATCCCATAGGAGGTGGAAGCACCTCTTATTCCACCTCCTCCTCCACCAAAGCCCCCTTCTCCATTGAGTGGTCCATGGGGACGCGGAGGAGAAGTTGGGTTGGGCCATGGTGGGGGCTGTTAACTCTTCTCTGACCTATGAAGGACCCAGTGCCAGCCTCACGCCTGCCTTAGCTCTCCACCTTTGGGCAAAGAGTATTGTTCAAACATCAAAACTCCGGCACAACACCAAAGGAAAGCAATTTCTCTGACCAACACGGCCTACAAACCCCAGAGACTTTTCTTTTCCTCTTTCACCTCTTAAATCCTCTGTGCAAACAAGGAGCCCATAACCCTTTCTTGGCTGTTTTACCATGTCTCACGGTGACTATTAGAAATTAGTGACGAGTGAACATCCAGTGCTTTGCAGTTTGGGGTCACTTCACTTTAAATAAGCATCCAGACGTTTGCAGCTGAGCTAGCCAAAGCTCATTTGTCTCAAAATTTTCTCACGCGATTTCAGGCACAATTTCTTCTGGCCACAGCTGGGAGTATCAAGAGAATAGCCCCTTTGCTGTATTTTGGCATGTTTGGTTCTAGTGCTAGCCAGAACTGGAAGTTAGGGAAAAAAAATCTCTCTATCTGTCTTTCTCTCTCTCTATCTATCTATGTGTGTGCGCACAGAAATTTATACCCCTCAGAATCTTAACAAAGCTTTATTCAAAATGGGTTTGGATATGAAATAACATTTTGGGAAAAAATTTTGTTCTTCATTTTTGATCTGATATAACCCCGCTCATTAGCAATCAGTGCTTCAGTCCATTTTGGAACAAGAAATCATGAGATCTGACCCTTTTTTTTTTTTTTTTTTTTTTTTTGGTATTTTCAAGGCTATGCCTTTACAGAAAGTAACAGGCGAAAGTGTATCTGCTGACAGCTCATTGCAAGAATTCCAGGCAGGGGCTTGCAATATTTACACAAGGTGTTTCATTGTGAACTTTTTGTATGTGAAAGTATTAAAACACAATAAATACACATAGCAAGTTACAGAAAATTAATTCTTTTCCTTTCATTTCTGTAGCTGCAAGCAACCTTTGCCAATTCTCTTTCTATTCCAGAGCACAATTACGCCCATAAAAGACCAGAGAGTGTCTGCTCTATGCAACATTTCTGCTTGTTTATAACAGAGGGGAAAAAAATGGATTGAATTTATTGCAGCTGGTGGGGGAAATCTGTTTTTGTCCAGTTCACCTGAATGTTGCTGGAACCATGTGTGTGATATAAGGGGAATGGAGCATACCTGAAAAGAGTGTCTGCTGTTGAGCTTTCTGCGGGGTTTTCCTGAAGTCTGACCTTGGGCAATCATGGTCCTGCCTTGCTTTACAGAGATCTAATTGTTCCTAATTTCCTGTCGGTAAATGGTACAAGGTGTGGAGTTGCACTTCTAATGTTAAATTTCAATCATTTGTCTGACTTAATAGACGTGAATCGCTCTTTCAAATGTAAGTGCTTTAAGCCCATGCAGGACATATATATATTTTTGAAATCCACAGTGAGTGGGTAAAGCCATTTACTCAGGGCACCAGAAAACCTTTCCTACCTCCAGCTGTGAAGCTCTGGGGGAGCTGAGGGCATGGGGCTTGGATCTTCTGGTCTCAAGAAACGGGCTCCAGAGCAATATTGCTTTTTTCCCCCCGTGGAAATTGCAGTGGGTTCCCACGCGCCGGGGGCGAGCTGCCCATACGCTGTCCTAAACCGGCCACGGATGTGCTGGGGCAAATGCCCCTGAGCACGTGTGCCGGCTGACACCACGTGCAGCACCGCGGCGTGCGGGTGTTGCAGCGCTGTTGCGTTGTAGCTACCCCGTGGGCACAGCCTGCGTCACGGAGGCAGCGGCGAGACCACATAGAGCTTGGGGAGGGAGCACCCACTGCCTGATTCAGAGCCCTGTATCGAAGAGCATCTGCATGTCCTCATCCAAAATACATGGCGGTGCTTCTGCTGCACCTTGGCCTGGCTAGGTGTGATCAGGAGAGTACGGCTTCTTCCTGTTAATACTTCAAAGAGGCAATAAACTTGCAGGGAAAATTGCTTTTGACCTGTGATGATGCAATTAAAGATTTGCAAAATGGTTTTAACAGGATGTAGGCGAACTTATAAGAGAACTACTAATATCTGATAAATCAGCCCAGATAAAGCAATTTGTGTGTAGAAGGTAACTACTTAACTTTATTCAAGACATGAGTAACGTTTCAGTAAATAACAATTTATTGAAATCTTTAAGTCAGCAATCTTTTTCCCGCAAGGCTTCCACAGGTGAACTTGTTGCGTATGTTGGTAAATATTACTTGGGAGTAGATTAAAAAAATGTGACTCAACACACAATTTTCCCAGGCAATCAGAATCCCGACTCATAGCAATTATTCTAATTACAACATCCCCGTGTTTCGTATTTTTCATTCAGTTTTACACGCTGTTTTGAGAACTCCTAACAGGATACTAAATTGCATCTGAGTCTTTTTGCTCTTTCTAAAACACTCAATTACACCAAAAAAATCCATTCATTTATCAATATATGGAGTTATTTTGTCTATTCGTTGTATATGATACAGATTTACAAGTACTGAATCTATGAAAAATGGCTGTATTTTTCCTGTGAAAAAAAGATGCGTATTATAACTATTCCCTAAAAGAGAGTGTGTTTTAACATAATTGAGTTCATAACTAAACCCCTCCTGCACAGATAGCGTTTTATACTTGAATTTTGTTCTTTGAGCTTTTCAGCCTTTCAATTCCAGAACTGGATCCGTATCAGATTTCCTCTCTTAAATAGCTCTCCTGTCTGTTTTGTATAACTTCCAATGCTTTGCAGGGTATCTTTGTTTCAAAAATCTGTTGGTCTGCTCTGTTGGGACTACATATGTCTCTGTTGTGTTTAACTATCCCCTGCAACCTGTTAATATAGCATAATGGGTTTGCAAAGATAAAACCCTTACTAACAAAGTAATACTCTTTTCATTACAAAATGGACCCTGAAAAAAAGTAGATTCTTGAAATGAAAAATATTTCAAGAGAAGTAAAATCTAGGTCACAGCTTTTCTCAATTTTTGTAATTTAATGCAGCCTGGAATAATTGCTGCATGCATTCTTTTGAAATCAAGTCCTATAGTGTTCTTATTGCTCAGTCTCTATTTTCAAATGTTCTTGGTACTATACATTGTTCTGTTTTCCAAATAATTACATTGTAAAAAATGCTCGAAAAGTAAGTTGAATCAGAGTTTATCCAAATATTGAAAAGAAATGTAGCCATCCACATCAGTCCATTAGCTATTGGTTTCTTTGGGGGAAATTAATTCCACTTCTGAAGGCCTCACTGCCACAAAGCCCCAAACTTTGGAGGAAAATATACTTTAGCGAAGGGGACGGGAGAAGTGAAAGGCTTATGCCTCAAGTCTCAGGTAATCTTAGGGAAATCTGAGGAAATTAAGAAGAGCGTAAATGATGCGTAGGCTTTCTGCATCTTGTATGCAATTCCCTTTGCACAAAACAGTAGGATCATGCATGATTTCCTTTTAGGGTCCGTGTCCTTTTTCTATTGCATGTGCTACAGAAGACGATTTAGGAGCACTCTAAAGCAGTTTAAAAGCATCTGATGGAGGTAAAAAGGCTGGAGTCTTTGTGTACAATTCCTATCAATTACCTGGCAGACCCAGCTTTACATGACAAAAAATGACCGGGAAACCGGTCTTCTGGGATGTCTCCAGGCAGGTGAGACGCCACAGAGATGTATTTTGGAAGCCATCACTAGGCGTGACCCTCTTGCTGAGTGCAGTGCACCACACGGGAGATGGATCCTTCCACAAAAGACCACAAAAGCATCTAAGTGTGAATGCAGATCATGTAGGCACACGGCCTTAGCCTTTTCTTTTTCACAGAAGCCTAATTCAGGCTTTAATTGCTCTTTTTGTTCCTGCTTCCCCTTGCCTGTCAATTCAGGAATGCAGTGGGGAGGTTCTGGAAGGGACATAGCGGAAAAGCAATCCACCATGGATCGTCACCCTCCGTAAATGAAAGGCGGGCAGGTGAATGAAAGGTGGGCAGTGAGTACCATCGGTTTGTCACAAAAGTATTTTTCTTTCCCTTTGGCGTGGCTTTTCTCTGCTTCAGTGTGCCAAACCAGTGTGCACCACCTCACATGCCACCAGATCAGGGAAAAGATATGGAAGCTAAATACGAAAGAAAAATATCCTTTTATCTGTTAAGAGAGAAAATACTGGCATTCAGATCAAGCATAAATATTTGAAAAACTAGTCTATTAAACTAATGGATCATTTCCTTCTTTGTAGCTAAAATGAAGTATTTTAAAAAAACTCAGTAAGCCTCATGACTTTTTCTTCATGAAAAAGAATCAACTACAAGTATGAAGCTGAGCGCACAAAAGATTTTTATACATTCTTTGGTATCTCTTTCAACAAACACTCTTTGAAATTAATACACTTAACCTCTGTACACTTTTGTTGTGTCTAAAGAGAATCAGTTTTGCAATAGAAAAATGAGGAAAACTAAAACTGCTCTAATCAATAGTTACTTATCTTCCCTTTCAACCACTGCACTCCATCGCCATCTCTTTGCATTAAGTCAAAAAGTATGTTTTGTAGCACACTATATTTTAGGTGGGTTTTGTAACTGAGATCTAGGCAATTTCTGTGGCTTAACAACCTGATCTGCTTCCCACAGACTAGTTCAATAGGATCAGAAGTCAGGTGAGAAGCATCTACTGTTACTTGTTGCTGGATTTTTAATCCTAGCATTGGTGACCAAAAAAGATGGATGGCACAGATTTTATAATACTTTAGCCCTGTTCAACTTTAATTATATAATTCTTTTTTCTGAAAGTCATCAGTGTGTCCGTATTAAAGAAGTTGCCTGGGTTGCCCTTAAGTGCATTTCTAAAGTCTGATTTTTTTTATTCTTGATGACAATGATGGTAGTTGGATTGCATCTTTGGCTATTTTTGGTTAGTTTAGTCTGATCTTTTCTTTCCTATTCATGTGATTAGTTAAAATGAAAATAAGTAATGAATAGTAATTATACTAAGTAAATACAAATGTGATGATTGTTGAGTGTCGCTATAACCTGTAAAAAAATGTTTACATAGTTGTATAATGTGGCCCAATTTTTGAGCTTCAGGGAAGGGTCATTCCCAAACGTGCCTTTACCAAAAAGCAGATCATTAATTTGGTGTTATCACTTGGGAAGATACTGCAAAGTGTATCCCCAGAGCTCTGTGCTGTTCGGAGGGGAAGGGGAAAAGGGGACCAGATCCACAGTGACCATAAATAGCCATATCTCCATCTAAATCAGCAGAGGCGCACTGGATAACGAGGGAGGCCTCATGTAGCAGTAAATAGTGCTCTCCTTATGGGTTTGATGGTGCAGTGTTGAATAACCAGTGTCCAACAAGAGTAGAAGACCCCATCCCCTTTGCCTTTGGGTGATGCTTGTTGCCTGTGCCTGGTTACCTTCAAATGTGGTGGTGACACCGAACATGCGTGACGCACAGCCCCTCCACCCCCCAAAGGTATCTTGGTCAAATGCAGATTACACCAAACAAATCATTTAGATATGGAATTTTACTTTTTCTTATCTGGATTGTCTGACAAGCTCATCACCTTTCTTAATTGTCCATCTTTTGTCAATTATACTTATCAATATTTGAATGTCACTTTTTGTTTATTGGCTGTTAGATTCATGGGAGAGTGTAATATGGCTTTATTCCCTGATCAGATGAGCATATGATCTAGTGCCAAGTTTCCAACGTGAATGCTTGTGTTTTAAAATTTCTTTCCATTAATTTTTTGCTTCTATAATAGTTCTTGTCAGTAAATTTGTTCGTTACTGGAAAGAGAAACTTAAAAAGAACATAAACACAGTTGCAGTGCATTTAATAAAGCATTAAAATGAATATTCCTGGGAACTCTTTTTGTAGTATTTTCCCAGCAGTACTTCTTCCAGTGGATAGCTCTACCGAAGGTTCTGGGAGAGAAGGACACTAGGTCATTTTCCATGGAAATCCTTGTTCATTTAGCCAAGAGTCTGCAAGGATGGATGCTGTTTGGCAAGACATAATTCAATATCACAGTCTTCCCTGCCTGGGAATATAGATCAGTTGCTCAGCTTATCTGAGAAATCTTGTTTGTCTTTTTAAGCATTGAAATAAGTAGCTGGTTAAGAGGAAGATTTGAGGCAGTTTTGTTTGAAAATGTGGCCTTTTTCTAACAGCAGAGTTGTGCTGTCCCTATTCTTTTGGAAATCTGAGATGACTGCTTATTTGAGAGAGCTTCAATGAACATCTATGCTTGATGGTAAGCGCCTGTATTTTCATATACATTCCACTGATGAAAAAGAAACTTGAGACAAGTTGCAAAGAAGGTTTCATTCCCTCTGTTTGCAGAGGAACGCCAATAGGGCAAAGAAAGCTCAGACAAATGAATTAGATGGACCACATCTTAGTTGCAAGACTGCTGTATCCCTTCATGTTCCTGGGAGGGCAGAGCCCCCTTCTCCTCCTTCACCATCACCTAACTCCTGCGTGGCAGCTACAGCAACTGCTCTAATAGGAAATGCAATTTTAACTTTGTTTAATGCTAAAGCAAAGGTGCTAAAATGGCAAAGTCACTGCTGGTTGGGTCTCCAAGGAGCAATTAGACAGAACCTGGAACTGGACTAGGAAGTCCTGATTCTACCTCAGAATTCTTTGTTTTAGACTCATTTGGAGTGTTAGGTATTGAAAGCGTGCAGGAGTAGAACAAAGGAGCCTGCTTACAGGTTGTAAAATCACATCTTAAGCATCTCAGAGGGTTCATTCCACCTTGGTGTGATGAATTGAAACAAGCAATGTGGTTACAGATTCACACATTAAATCAGTTTAGAGATCAATCTCATGGAAGAAACCAATACATCTTCTGCTACCTATATAATCACATGCACAATTTATACTTGCAGGTGGGACCAGACAAGGATAGGAAGTGACTTACTGAGTTTTATTATCTTTCATTCCTACCAAAACTCAGACCATGTTTCTTTTTGTTTTATCTTATGTTCTTGGCTTAACCATCTTGGGAAGACACCACCATGTCCTCTTATCTTTTTCTGTGGTTTGGAAGAGTTGACACACGCTGCTCCAGCAAAATCTAGACTGATCTGGCAGGAAGCCCTCCCCAGCAGAAAATCTGCTCATGGACTTGAAAAATGGCCTGTTTCCCTGACCCAATGTTGAAATCTGAGCTAGTCAGATTAGAGTCAGTGAAGAGAAACAGGCGCTTAAAGGACCTCAGTCACCTCATGCTGCAGGAGACATCACACCTCCAATGTCCTTATTCCTCTCCATCGATTTGTGCGGGACCCTCGGGTGGCTATCTGACATACAGAAGTCTTCCTTGGGTACACCTAATGGGAGGGGAGGGGAATCGGTTCACGAAGATCTGTCTTGTTCATCACCTCTACCAGTTTTACCTGTGTTTCCTTCACATGTTTATCTTCTGGCTACTAGTGAGTTAAATGAAGAAAAAGCACGTTCCTAAAACAGCAAGTTCTCTGAAATCTGGACAGATCTTGCTGTCTTATTGTGTTATTCTGTAGAAATACCATCATTGTTTGATGCGGGAGGGGGAGGAAATCTGTTTTCCTCTGCATCAACAACTGCATTCCCTAAACCCTGCCAAAGCTGCTGAAGCAGAAGACCATCAAAATAAGAGAACCACTGTAATGTCTGAGGGGAATTCACAACTTTGATGTACCTGGGAAGACCATGAGTCACGGCAGATGTGGAAAGTATGGAACCATTAGAGAACGTCTTGCAAAACGCAGCGACGTAATGCCAGAGACACCAGATGGCTTGGACGGTGCTTTGCAGGCTCTGTTGTCTCCCTGGTTAGACACTTTGCTCTGAAACTTCTCCTATAACACACTTCCCGCTGGCGCAGTGGTCGCTCTATGCAGGAAGCCTGTGGACAGAACAGGGACAAGGTGGAGGTGTCGGATAACCGTGGGACTCTAAGTGCACGGGAGAGCATCAGGAGAACAGCAGCAGCGAGGGGGAAATTAGGGGACACAAATCCTGCAGAGGGCTCCAGGTTCATCCAGTGTTTTTTAGTGAGGGATTTTTATTGCAACACTTCCAGGGGAGATGGAGGCTATGACGAGCTGGATCCTTTGCAACACAGATACTAACTACTCTGCGTGCGGAGCAGCCAAGGCGTCTGCATGTGCTGTAGTTTAAACTTGGATGTAGTGCATTGGTCCTACGACTCTTTGTCATTGATCCCAGTGCAGGTGGATTCAGGGCCTTCCCCAGCGAGGTGCTGCTGAGGCCATGAAGGTCACAACTGAGCTGCTTCTCAGAACAGGGCCTGCAAGGATGAAGATGTGGGATCCATGTCGGAGACATTTCTCCCAGTCCCCTTGCTTAGAAGTGCAAAACTGTGCCCCTAAAAATCATGCGGGAAGATTACAACCAGCTTTTCACATTGCAATATGTTCTGTTTACAAATCGAGACCAAACTATGCAACCAAATCACAACCCCTTATTAAAGGGGAAAGACTGAGCTGATGAACTGCTGTGCGCCGCGTGGATAAACTGGAATTACTGCACTATGCCTTGGCTAATTGGCATAGGACCCAGTAACGTGGGTATCCAACCAGTCATTTTGTACATAGAAACTTGTAATTGTGTGAGTATTTCCACTCACTCTTTATTCGGCTGATGAAAATGCGCAGATGTGAGGGTGAAAGGTTGTGTGAGATTCAGGATGTCGCCAGCTCCTCCTAACTAGCCTCCCTGGGCTGTTCAAAAATTACTTCAATAATAATAATAGCAATACTAATTTACTCTAAATTGAGGAGAGTTAAAGCAAAGGAAGGCTGTGCCAGGAAGAAACAAGAAATCGAGAGGAGCATCTTCATCTCGAAATGGGCAGGGATGGGGTGACCGCACAGCTGGTCCTCTCCAGGTCCGTAGGGTGACGTTCCTCGTGCTTCCGCTTTCCATGCGCCAGCTCCCTTGTAGGAGCTGCACGGGCATTTGAGCAACTACCCAACCATAAAATAAGCACAAATGTTTTTGCAGGGAGAGGATGAGGAATGTGTTTGCAATCTGCTCCAAGCTCCCCCTAAAATAAGGATTCCACCTCCATGTACAACACTTATATTAGCACACAGGGAAGTTAAAAGAAAACAACAAAAAAATGGAATTGTTTTGGTCACATACTGCTGGGTTTGTTCTTTTCCAGACACACCGGATTAGACTCCTTTGCTGGTTTGTAGACACCCTAAATCTGACAGGGAAGGACTGAAGTACTGACATATGGTTAAGATAGTAAAACACCCAAAACCTTTCCAAGCATTAGCTGAAGTACATCCAAAATTCCATTAAAATACATACTGAAGTAATGTGGAAAAAGAGGGTTTTTTGCAGCCATTTATGTGTTTTTTGGTGTCCTAGTGTCATCATGACTCTTAACTCAAATTCCTGAATTTCACACACCCGGCACAAAACGCTGTGTTGACTTGGTGCCACAAATCAGATCTATTCAGGGAACTTTAATCTTATGGCCCCTCAAATCTAGCACTTCCAAATTAACACCAATTGTGGTTAGTTTCTTAATATGCCGTCTCTTTAGATATTCGTTTCTGGCCGTGTGCGACTGCTGACAGGAAAAATGTGTTGGAAAGATTTAACTCCAGCCTCATGCAAGCCAGTGATGTTTCAAAACGTTGATATTTTGATAGGAGTCTGGACACTGATGGATAAATGGTGGGTAATTTGGAGGAAAGTCCCTGGTATTCTCATTCCTCAAATCCAAATCCAGTCCCCCGCTGTCTGAGGCTGCCATGAGCAGACTGCACCAAAAGCTAGCCTTGCTCCCCTAAATCCTGTTCTAGTACCAAAAAATGTCAAGTGGACTCATTCTTCCTTCTGAGCACCTTGATGGAGATGGTACCCAGCAGTCCACCGTGGGCTAAAGTATCTTCAGAAAAAAAAAAAAGAGAGAGAGATGGGTCCTGGCTTGTGTTGGGGACCTCCAAGAAATCCTTCAGGGCTTTGGTGAGCTGGTAGCACTTCAGTGCGTGTTGTTATTTCATTTCCAGAGTATTAGGAAGATCTATACCATATTCCCTGTATTTCTCCCGAATGCATTACTTTGTTTGGACAACAGTGGGAATAACTCCGTGTTTATATACGGAGAGACATAGATGGCACTGGATAATCATGCTGCTCCGTTGCGGCTTAAGCTTTTGACTTTGCAGTCAAGGTGGGCTGAGCATGTGCCTTGTGTTTGGTCACGGCTCCGCACCTGAAAGGCGAGGAGACATTACTGCATCTGTCTTTGATTTGCATGCCCAGAGAAGGAAATTATATTCCAGCAGGTTTTTACACTCAGGTCATGTTTTTTTATTTCAAGCTGTTGAGGCTGTGCTGGAGCTCCCCTACCCAGGCACAAATGTTAGGGGATTTCAATATTTGGACATCGCTAATTAAGGTAACACTGAAACGTTGCTCTGCATCATTTTATTCATTCTAAAATAGTGCAGTTACTTGGGAAGTCATACCCCAAGGATCTCCTTATATTAAAAAGTAATGGAAATTCACAGGATTTTCCATTGAACAGAGAAATTGCTAAAATGTTCTTTTGAGATGAGAAATTAGTCAAGAAACTTCCAGATCGTTTCACCTGCAAACCAGGGAGAATGAAAGGACTGTAATGTGTCTTATTTGTTTTTTAATGAAATTTTCCCCTGTTTAATTTGGAGATGGCATTTTTGCCTGAAAAAACAACTCTGACTCTTTTCTAAAAGCTAAGAAAATAGCAATCCAAATATGAAAATGAAACAGAATTTTTAATTTATAGTCACACAAAAAAGATCAGTCAATCTGAAATGAGCTTTTTCCTAATTTTTCTGGTTTGGCAGCCAAATTAAAAAAAAAAATCATTCTGTGTGTGCAGCTCTAAATAATGTGCTTCAAAAATAGTCCAAAGGGATACATTCACAGAGAAACAGATTCTCTTTCATTTTTTAAGTCATCCAATAGCAGGGGGAAAAAAAGGACCAGAACCTCCTCCAAGTTTCCTTTCGCTGCTCCTCTTAAAACAAGGGAAAACACATTTCTGACCACATTACATGTTTTAGTTGGACACCGCTAAATGCAAGGCTTCTGCTGAAATGCAGGACACCACCCAACTGAAGTTCAAAGTCGGGCAACTCGCCATGATTATTTGTAAAATATAATGAATCACAAAGCTGTCGTAACAGCGAGCGCAATGGTAACGTGGAGCATCCTCTTGGTTGTAAACACCCTGCCGCAGTGGTCCCTGCTTCGTTTAGCCTAAGATTTTACCCTCCATTTGTGGCATAGAGAAATTTAGGGTGCATGAAGACTGTGGTTTGGGATGCCGGGTGCCCTTGTCTATCCTCTCATCTTCCCTGTTTAGCTTTGGGCAGTGCTTGAAGGCAACATCAAGGTTATCAGTGAGCGCGCTGGGATGTACGTGACCCACACTCAGGCAGGAGCAGGACAAAAAAAGGACCTGATATTGGAAGGAGCCAGTGCTTTTCTCTGAGGGAAGCGTTGCAGCTTCTTCACCTTCCCCTCGCTGGGAGGCTCTTGGTGCTTCTCAGCTCTGAGGAACCTCCGCAGCACGGCGCGCCACGTGCCACGTCTGCAAACCTGGCCTCCTTCCCCCATGGACGGACTGGGGCCCCACTGGAAATCAAGCTCCAGAGGAAACACGTGCACCGATGTCTCCTAATGTAAGGAGCTTTCACTAAACGTTGTGCTTTAATCCTTGACTTTCTCCCTTCTGGGGCTGGGTTCCTGTTCATTTGGGAGCATGAACTCAGCATTTTGTGTGTTCTTCATTCTTTTTTCTCGAGGGCACATTTCTGTCAGGCTCAACGGTAGATTTGTTTGCTGTGAAATATATAATTGCATTCACACTCCCTGGTTAAAGCATGTGTCTGTTAGTTAGCTTCCTAGATTCCCGTATCTACTACCAATTTAACTAGCACTGCTCCTGCCAAGAGCCCCTTGGAGTATGGTAAAGAGCGTAAGAGCAGAGGTTTTCTACTCTCATCCCCATCCCAGATATCTGCCCATCATCTCCTACAAGATCTGTGAATAGTGGAGCATGTCCATGTAGCTGAGTGGAAAAATCCATTAGGGGGGAGGAAAAAAAAAAAAAGCAGCAGTAAATATTTGTACTTCTTTAGATGCCCAAGAATTGGTCATCCCTGAGCCACCCCCCTCGGTTTTCCATAAAGTTTGGTTCTGACAGCGGAAAGCTCTTTGGGCCACCCAAAACTCACCGAACCGTGCACTTGAGGCAGGCCAGCTCCAAAGGCCAGGAGGATGTAGGAGAGCGATGCTGCATCGCGTGCAGCTGCCTCGGATCTCTCCGGCCCAGATGCCAGCCTTTATGACTAAAACTAGCCGCTGGCAGGAGTCCAGAGCACGGCTTTTGCTCCGTCGCTGGGTCCCTAATGAGGTGTGTGAACCTTTCCACCCCGAATCCCCTCAGAACTGGTCTACAAAAACCTCACTAAGTTTGGACCTGCCCACAGTTCAAACGGTGGTTTTCGCTGTAAGCAGAGAGGCTCTTAACCTTTTTTTTTGGCTGAAGCGGCTCGCCAAAATTCAGGACTTAGCACTTTGGGTTTTTTCCTTCTTTCCCATTTTGCTGGTGGGAAGAGAAGTGCATGGCTGAAGCCCGACCCTGCGATGATGTGGGCCTGCTTATTCCATGAGAACCCATGAAGCCTCGTTTCCTCCAACACACCAGGAATCAAAGGGCCGGAAAGGCTCTTCTTGCTCGGAGAGCCAAGTGTCTTTCCCGACCAGTGCTTGGCCCAAGAAGTTGCCTTTATAGCTTTCTCAGTTCCTGTGCTTATTCTGGCCTCATCCTCCCCTTCTCAGTGCTGCTGCGGGCAAGCTCCCGGCTCCCTTCCTACCACCACATCCGCCAGACACTTACTGTCGCCTTCCTGGTGCAGCTGGTTTTCACAGCGCTGGTGAAGGACTTTCGTGGAGCCCTTCCTCACCTGCCACAGTCCCAGTCCCCTGGGCTGGTTTAGCTGGTGCAAAGCGGTAGCTACGAGCATTCCCCATTCCTGGTCCTCGCACGGATGCACGTAGAAGGATCACTGCTATACTTGATGGTTTCCAGGAAAATTTAACCCACAACCTTCTCCTGCAATACAAAAAAGGTTTCACAATGTGTTGGTCCATACTACATCCATGGCTACAAGCCCCGGTAGGGAATGGATGTGTATTTACTTAAAGAAAGAAATTAATGGCAACATTTGGCTAAAACATCAGCAAACTAATTGGAGGATAAAGTGCAGCAAGATTGTTATGACGGGCCACTTGCTAGAATATATGACTTCTGGGTCTCCTCAAACATGAATCTTTGCGATTTCATTACAGCTAATGTAAATCTATTCCACTCTCACCTTGGACCTGCTCTTCGTGAATGTGGAGAAAAAACCTTGTCCACAACTAGGAGATTTCGCCCTCGTCAACAAATGGCAACAGCAAAAGCAGCTGAGCTGCACCGTTTGGGGTCTGCCAGGCTCCAGCGATCGCCTCCCCTCCCTCGGACCAGCAGCAGAGCAGCGCAGCACGTGACGCTGGGGCGTCATGTGACGCATTTTTAAGTATAATAGCATTTGTATGGCTTGGGGCTTCCTCTCCAAAGCAAATAGATCCAGCGCAACTCCGTGCATACACGGCTGCTTTAATAAATGTACTTGCGTATGCTATAAAAAATAGCACATTTTCCTGGCCCCGAGGATATGGATTTGTCTACAAACAGTGCTGCAGCGTGTAGTTTCGGAATCTTTTTGTGCCATGGAAAACAAGGGAATTTTAGTAAGCCCTCGATACAAAACTACCGGCGTTGTCTGCTGTACAAAACTTCGCAACCGTTCTCATTCACATCGTCAACAAACAGTCTGAAAGAAGTGGTGTGCCGGGGTGTGGGAAAAAGAGCCTTGTGGTTTTTGGTTTCAGCTCTGCCTGTGAATCACTTTGCAGTCTTGGGCTAGCGACTTAGCCTCTCTGGGACTCGATCTCTTCAGCTCCACAGTGGGCTGGCCAATTTTTAGTGGACCTCATTCAAGGGGGTGTTTGAAAATATTCCTGGGAGATAAGTCAGAGAGTCCCTGAAGAAAGATGGCACATAAAAGCAGTATAGTATTACCATGCTTGCCGGAGTATCATGGCTTTATACTTCCAGAAATCCAGATGTCTTACAAGAAAAGGCGTTATTGTTGCATACGTATGATTTTTTTGTCCTTAAAGGCAAACAAAGCTACGTCTTCCAGACAGGGACCAAGATCCTGACATCCTCATCAGGCAGACTCCCACCGAAGCCAACTCCGGTTTTGCCTGAGCTAGAATTTGGCTCTTTGTGAATAATCCAACATAATCCATTGACTCTTTAACCCGTAAATTGTCAAGCTCAATAATTTCCAGCTAAGCAGATGGCTGAAAACAAATAACCTGTAAGATAAGGTACTCTGGCTCTAGTTTTAACTAAAATTGAAGTTTGCTAAACACAAACGTTATAGTTACATAAATAACAAAAGAAAAAATCACCACTGAAGCCAAAAATCGTTTTTCTGCAAAAACATAGAGGATCAATTTCTCCAGTTTAGTATTACCAAACTTGGCAGTAATTCACATTTGAAGTATAATGATGTCATCTGGTTGGCCTTTTCCCATTGCAAACAGTAAATCTTAAAATCTGGAGAGATCTTTTATTTGGTTATTCATATTGTACTGCATCAAGGGGTTACAACACATGTGCCTGGGCTTATTAAAATCATCTGGAAGAGAAGAGCTTATTATTTAAAGGCACAGTACTTGAGCCTATTTTGTTTTTCCTGGAGACTGTTTTTATCTGATGTCAGCTGCACTTGCAATCATACGCTCACCACCACTTCTGTCGCTTTGAGAGGGTCCTTTGTTTCGAGTGGCTTTTTGTAGTGTCTGGAAATAGATGCTCTTACCCGTGGACTTGCATCCATCGTCCAAGGGATGGAGAACATACGATGCCTTTCTTCCTCCGTGAGGAGCTTGCACCAGCATGGTAGATCTCCTCTTTGGCTTTTGGATGGAAAGTTCCTGTACTCTGGCACTGAAGTCCACCCGAAACGTCCCGTTTTGGGGAACAGGCATGTTGTTGTGCTCTGGCAAGCCAAATTTCATGCTTCCAGGGACGGTTTCGTAGCAGATAGGCCGTGCATTTACTATGGTGCAATGAGCAAATAACAGGCTGGAGTTTTTAATGTTCTGCGGTGCCTTCGGCTGGGCTGCTGCTTTCTCTGCTTTCCCGAATTTCCGAAGGCTTCTTTCTCCTGCTAATTTTTATTTACGTTTCTGAGGTTTGCGTTGTTTGGGGTTTGGTTTGGGCCGCTGGCTGTTTTTCTTGGAATATGCAGCCGCGGAGATCAGGATGTCCTTACTACGCTCTTTCATGGAATTTTCCTTCGCTAGAGATCGCTCTGTATTTCTTCAAGGCAGCAAGCCAGTCCGGCCATACCGAGGAACCTGTTTTTTCAGGCAGTGGATTCCTTGTCATAGATCCACATGACATCTCATTATGCCTCTGCTCGCTCGTTTTTTTTCTATTTACTTAATATTGCTGTGCGCGTGTTTGTATCGGCGCGTTTGGCCCTGGCTCCCCCTTGAGTCAATCCGTGCCGGTTTCTTCTTCAGACCTGCATGTTTTGAGGTTTCGGTGGTTTCTTAAATCTCCTCGTGATATGGGGGAAAGGCCTGTTTTTTATGTTAGCCGTGTAGGGAAGTTTAGTGCTGACGGACCCTGCTGAAACTTTGCTCAACTCTGCTCCCACAAAAGTGTTACTGAAATACTTCTCGCCAATTGTGAACGCTCCAGATAGCAACGCAGAGGGTGCCAGGTACATAAAATCGTCACGAGGTTGGAATTAGAAATAATTTAAAAGCCCCACATTTTTTCTCTTATCTGAAGAAGGAAACAGTGCTTAACACCTGAAAAATTAAGATAACCTAATTTGAGAACACACTTTTGTTTTTCCCAGAGTGTTTGGCGAGATATGGCAATAAGAAAAGCCTTGTTGCAGCTTTGAAATTAGCAGATGATTTCTCACATTCAGCGCTGTCACGCAAAGCAGATTTCTGTGCCTGGGATGGGTCTCTCCGATGGGGGAAACCAGTTTGGGGCATTGGGCAGGACATTCTGAGATCTGCCATCGAAAATCTTCCTCTGGTCGTTTCCTCACCACCCACAAAAGTATATTGCTGCATTATCCACACTCATGTATATTATTTCTAGCCATTTATCTATATAAATAATATAGGGATAAAATGCAGATCCTTGTGTTATCTTAAAAAAAGATCTGGATTGTAGATTCTCTTAAATTTCAAGGTCTGAAAGTCTTTTTATCACAGTGCTGTCACAGTTTTTTCCACTTAATGTGCCATCTTAGGAGTTGTCTTGGTGCCTCAGTTTCCTGGTTGTCCCACAGCATCTGCATATTAACTGTTTAGTTCTGTACAGTGACTGTCACAAGAGAGTTGCTATAGCTAATATTAAATTCTGTCCCAAGAGTTATAATGGTCTCCTTATGTGTATTTGCACACCGTGGTACACGCTGCAGCCTCTGTCTTGCTTGCATGATCCTGCAGGATAATATAATGCAAGTGACAATGATGAAAAGTGTTGTTATGCTTTCAGCTATGCTGGCTTTTTAATAGGAGCTGCTGTAACCTCATTGTGTCTCCATTTCTTCATCTGTATGATGGATACAGTATTCTTGTTCCATCACACATGGTTGTGGTTGGGCCACAGCACAACGAGTTAATGTTTGCAGACGCAACGTGATTGCTGGAGAGTGCAGAAAGACCACGTATAAAAACGAGTCACAGATTTCCATCCAGACTGTTCCTCAGTGGGAAGTGGGGCTCGTAACTTAAATCACCTTTTTACAAAAAAGGTTTGCTTTCCATGGGGGCAAAAATTGACATTTCCTGAAATTACTAGAAGTTTTCATCTGACAGTGAAAAATGTACTGGACACAGTTGAAAGCTTTTTGATTTTTCAATGAAAACACAACATTTCTAGAAAAGAAAACTTTCCTTCTTGACTGGTCCTGGCCAACTGTTTCTTTACTCTCTAGCGTACTCGATCATTGCTGCACTGACTTTTTTGTAGCTTAGAAAAAGTACTATGATTAACATCGTTGTAGAGGCCTGTTAAATGACAGTGGATATTTTAGAGTTATTGTACCTGCTTAGTCAAACAGAACATGCTTCCAATTAACATCGGCCTGCACTGTTGCAAAATAAATATGTAACTCATTGTCAGCTGGTATCACAGGTTTTGAACTGAAATACATCCCAAAGGAAATGTATAACAAATATTTCGTAGCAGTTGCATAAATCATGAGAAAATGTGCATTGTTTCTTTCTCTCTCTTTCTTGGGATGCGGCAGCCCTTAAAACACTAACGAGCATATGTGCCTGTTCCCTTCTCCGTGCAGAGCTCAGTTACCTCCAGTCTTTTGCCTGAGCTCCTGGAGAAATCAGTTTGCAGGTTACACCTTCATGGTGAATTAGTGCCAGATTGTATCAGCTACAAATAACCCTGAAGAGAGAGGAGTAGAAAATGGCATTGTCCCAGGGGAAATTCCAGGAAGGGTTGGTCGTTAGAGGCCAAACGCTTCCTCATGTGCCCAGGAAATGTGCAGATCACTGTCTGTTTAACCCAAACCTCTGTCCTCAGCAGAGCAGTTCTTCTCTTCTTGATCATGTCTCAGTCTACATTAAGATGAGGACTATCCTTAAATTCATTCTTCTCCCATTAAATGACAAACAAGATATGAATAATTTGAGTTAACCCAGTATTAACCCTGCATGGAACGCCCTACCTGCCCCAGATTTAACTAAGGTTAACCCACAGACTTGAATTTCTGCCTGTGTTTCATACAGAATTAGTGCCCTGTAATTACATGAGTTTCTGTAGATGAGCAAGTTCCTCATTTCACCTCTGAGCTCTTGATATCCTTCCCACTGGTGTCCCCTCACCCCATCATCTAGCTGGAGATCCTGTGTTCATCCATCACATGTAAAGAAAGGCTTCACCTATTTGCTACCACGTTCTTTATGAACTTGTCCCACCAGCCTCCTCTGCTCGGGTTACTCCCCTACCCTGTTCATAAGCTTCACTTCAGTCAAGGCCTCACAAGGAATGGACTCCCCTAGCACAAACACAAGATAGTGAGTTGGTTATATAAAATAAACCAAACTGGCCTACAAAAAAGGCACTGTGCAGTAAAATTAGGCATTACCTAGTCTGGTCTTGTGCAAGTCCTTTCCCTGTCTTTCCTATTCATTTTTTGGTGCGTCTCCCTGAACACCATGCTGCGAGGACCCCAGGGCAAGGCTCGAGGTTGGCTGCTATGCCAGGTCTCTGGGCACTGTCAGCCTGATCCTTGTTTGATGGTAGATATCATTCAGAATTCAATCCATCACGATAACATGTTATTTAAGCAGCAAGTAGGAGGGTTTTTGGCTCCGCCAATCCATCATGCTCTCTGGCCATGTTTGCTTGGCCTTCTATGATCCTTGAAGGACCCTCCAAAAATCTGCTTCTTCCCTCTGCTCCAAGGCACAGTTGATGCTACTGAAAACTCCCTGACTAGCATTGGTGCATTCCCACGACCAGAGATTTCATGCACCCTCCCACCCCCTGCAATAGTCTATCTCAGTGCTTCACTGTTATTACCAAAGCATAATATTTTTTTACCCTCTAAATCCCTCTTGTCGCAGTATAAGTCCCTGCTTTCTTGTGCTGTCTGCAAAGGACAAAAAAAGCAATATATTCCCTTCTGTTCTGACTGTGGTCACTCAGCTCTGACGTCTTTCCTCTGATCATCTTTCCTTTTGCTTAAAAATCTGATAACGAGTTTTAATTCTTCTTCTTTCCTTAGAGAAGAAACATTTTGCTCCCTTATTTTTAAATGCAGGAAATACATAAACATCAGCGTTGGCAAAACAAGTGCGAGCAATATGTGACCAAGCGCAAAGGAGGCATTCAACAGGGATACCGTGTGGGCTGCTGAAAATAGAAATGCAAACTGCAAAGGGATAGATTCTGTGCTGATGTAACCTGACATTGCGCCGCTGGGCCATGAAACGCCTAAGTTGAGGACACACCGAAGGTGCCGTTCGGCGAAGGTGACGGGCGATTGGGCAGGCTGCGGGGCTGGAATGTGTTGGATCTCTTTGGGAGGAGAGGGTGCTAGGGATTATAAAAATGGTATATGAAAGGGAAGAGAGGCTTTTAGAAAAAGAGGGCTGTTTTAGTGCATTTTGTGAGACTGCGCAGGAACTGGTTGGAGGGATGCTACACAGACACTTTGTACAAATCGGAGGGTGTCAAATGCTTGGATGACATTCAAGTATGTATATTCACCATGTCTCTTGTTGGCTTCTAGCAGCCGTCTAAATCCCAAAGGATCCCTATTATTAATTTATCCTTGATTCTTAGATAGGCACAGGCTATTTTGATAAAGGGAGGAGAGCTATTGTGACTTTCCTTCCTTTATTGCTCCACCCAAGATAAAACGGACAGGATATTTTACAGCATTGTGCCTACAGTCAATATATCGTCTAGCAAAAGGTGCTGAACCTCAGATACCAGGCTCCCTTATGCGCTAAGTTGTTTATTTCATATAGAAAACTTCAGAAGTTTGCTTTTTCAGGATTTCCTTCTTGCTCCTAAATTGCTCAGTCATAACCTTTGTTTCAGACCGTATTATGTAACTGCCTAATTAAGACATGCACTTGGTGTCTGCTCGTCTTTAAGCGTAACCTGAAGAAAAAGGTTGCTGTTCAGTTGAACAGCATGCCACATTTTGCTTGCTTGCTTGCTTGTTTTTTACATTTTATTGATTCTGGGATGGTACAAGAGAAAGCAGCCACAACAGCCTTCAGATCACATTCAGTCAAAATACAGCCTTATCCCTTCAAAGACTGTGTTCCAGAAACTCTGTGCAAATGTTGTTATGGGATCATCATGACCTACACCTTTTGACATGCACACTTCTGGTTGCTCTTGCTTCTCTCTTATCACTGTTGTGTCTCTGTGCAGGCCTTTGAGTCTGTCTTACAGCATGCCCTGTTAGCTGGGCTCCCTTTTGGTGCCTGTCACGTTTTTCACCCCCTGCTTGCCAGAGGTTCATGCCAGGTACGAAGGAGAACGTCAGCTTGTGCTTCCACCGAGGAGAACTGCTGCTGGAAAGAGTCAGGATATTATCGAGTAATCCACTTTTGTGTGTGCTCTGTACAAGAGTGACTCTTTTTTCTTTAAGGGTAGAGACTTTGCCAATGGGCAAAGGAGCAGGGTCTCTGCGGACGGTCCAGGGTCTGGACCAGCGGGGACTTGAGCACTGAGCAGAGCCTCAGTTATGCTAATGTTGTCCCAGGTGTAGGAAAGGATTTGACTCACACATCCCAGGAGGATCCTCGGCTGCCCAGTTTTTCTGTTGCTGGTCACACAGTGTCTCTCCAGGACAGATGGGATACGGTTTGGCGCCTGGGCCAGGGACAACCACCCATTTCACCCCTCGGTAGCCAGGCATGTGCATGGGCCCCAGCAGCAAAGGCCTCTCTTTAGCCTTCTGGTGACTTGTCATTGACACCCACCCCCAAATGTTGACCTTATTCTGGGAAAAACAGTTCAGGGAACTTGCACAATGAAAGGGCTTCTGGGATGCTCGCTGCGCTGGCTCTGGGAGCTGAGCCCAGTTTGCCCAGGAGAAACCGGTCAAGGCGATGTGTTTCACCTCTTTTCCCCTAAGGGCCTGGTATCGGAGGGCTACAGGACCGGTACCTTGTTTACCCAGGCAGTTTGAGTAAATCCGGTTCCTTCACCGATACAACCCCGTCAGCCAAAACGGATTGGTGCCTCATAAAAAGGGGCACCTGCTCTTTTATCCTTTACATGAAAAACAGTCTTGAAAATACACGAATAAGCCGTGTTGTTTTAGTGAGACATGGAAATTAACTGTCACTGCCAAAACACAACTCCTTCTCTCAGCCTCCTGTTCTGGGTAGAAGAACAGTAATTTGCTCGCTCCCGACTTCCTGTTATTAAGCCAATTGTTCAATTTTCAGAAAGATTTGGGATCATAATCTGAAACCCAGGGGTTGACTTTGGCGCAGCACAGACCTCCTCCTCCTCCTCCTTCTCCTCCTCCTCCTCCTCCTCTCTCGGGGTCGGGTGCGAAGCTGGGCAGCGATGGATGTCCCTGCAGCGTGGGGGAAGCGTGTCCCCTCTGCGTGGGGCCAGCTGTGGGGTCCGTGGGTGGGGACGGCCACGGGGCACACGCTGGAGCTGAGGGAAACACGAAGAGTGAATCAGCCCCTGGGTTTCGTAGAAGACTTGCCACCACAGCCTGATCCTTGTTTTTTTCTTAGAGGGCTGAAACAGCTCTGAAAGCAGTCTTTTTAAGGGAAAAAGCCTTGTTTTCTTTGTAAAAATAACCCACCTACCATAATAAGATTACTGCATGTTATGAAATGTATTAAAAGAGAGAGTAGCTACCCGAAACAAGGACTTTGCATGCCTGGCTTCTGCCAAGGCCATGAGCAAAGTCCCCTTACACACAGAAATGTAGGTTTTCTTCTGCTAATGCCACACAAGAACGATACTGAGAAACTCCCCAAGCAGAGTCACAAACGGCCAAGTTATGGAGGGATTTCCTGGGGGGAAATGAAGGCTAAATATAGACGAGCAAAGGCCTGAAGCTGGGGGCTAAGGTGGCTGTTTGCTATATGAACGGTGCAGCTGCGTGTATCTCAGCTGCCAATGCGCGGCACTTCCCGAAATGCGGAGGATGCTGAGTGCCCCTCGAGGGCTCGCCCAGTGTTAAGGGGACCCCCTCGCCCAGGTGCAATGATCTCTGCAGCCATGATAAGCACTGATAAAAATAGCTTAATCAAAGACATGTTGCTGCATTGGTGAACACTTAAAAATTTTCTGTTCTTCGGACGACTGACTTTTCTATTCTTAAACAGCATTAGATGAAAACAGGTTCCACGTTTACTTTTTTTTTTTAATAAAGCCTATCACCATTCTGTCTGAATGCTGTTAGTATTACAGGAGAGATTTTCAACGGCACAAATAGCAGTTCAGCTTCCAATTCCCATCAGCGATCCAAAGGGGATGACCATGAAATTGCCCTTTGTGCACTGAAACTCATTCCTGCCTATCCTGCGCTATTAGGTTACACGTATGGGCTTCTTCTGTTGACCTCGAATCCCTGCAGAGCTTGTGTTTGCAGCTGCTGGCAGGGCTGGGACTCCTGGTAATAGATAATATCATGAATTCATCTGCAGTCTGCATTTTTCACTATTTCACTTGTGTGACAGACATTTTATGAGTATTAGATGTCTGTATTTCTGTAGCTATATATATATGTATTGGTGCATAAGGTGCAACATTCTTAAAATAAGAGTGCGTCGGAAATTTGTGGCAGGCAGGTAGGATCTGTATGTTAAATTTTTTCTTCAATGACCAATAGCAATGTTAAACTTTTTAAATGTATTTTGTTCTTATCCACATGAGAAATCTCATTGACTCCTCCTTCTGTTCCTTTTTTTATTAGTTTCCTACCAAAATCTATTTTCTGGCTCTTCTTATGGATTTCCATGAAATATGTTATACAAATGAAATCTTCTGAATATTTTCCTCCAAGTGATAAAATTCCCCATTGGTCATTTATTTCTGCAAATGGACATGCCCTGACATAGGCAGAAAGGACTCCTGGTACATACAGTTCCTTTCACAGCTATAAAACATTGCTGTTTACAGGGGTATAATTTCCCAGATCCCTGCTGTATTAATCATTGTTCCTGACCCAGAATGTTTATTCTGAAAAAGAAGAGCCACTGGATGTTCCTTCTGGGATGCGATATTAAAGCATGAACACGATCTAGAGGGCCAGAGCTGGGTCGCACAGAGGCTCCGCGCGCTGCTCGTGCTGTTACTTGTCTTATAAATTATACCCTATAAGACACCCAGTGCTTTAATAAGGTAATTGAAGTCTGTTGATCACCTCCATCACAAAAATAGTGAGTCAGCTATAACCTACGTGGCAAAACTCTGCTTGTTTACTCCTCCGAACAGATGTTTAAATAGTCTCTCCGACCTCCAATAAAATATTGCGGACAACTGTGAAGTTTGCGAACCCCTTGTTAAAGCAATCTCCTTGAAGTCTTCAGTTCGCCAGAAGATAAACCGCACCAATAGGGCATGCTCCCACTCTGCAGTACAGAGAGCACCAGCACACAGAGATTATGTCCGTAAACTTTTGCACTGGAAATCGTTGCGTCTCTGGTTTAGATCAACGACATTAAAACAAAGACAGACGGAATATTTTACCCTTATCTGAAGCTGTGGTTAATTGCCTTTCTCATCGCACACATCTCTGTGTCTCCTGTCTTTCCTTCTCGTTCTTGACACTGGGCTCAGTCCACCAACGCCTGTCTGTTGCAGGGAAATAGCATGCGGCACGAAGTGGCCTGTCCTTGTGTCCGCAGCCTTGGATTAGCCCGCAGAATGGCAATTAGGCTTCATTTCAGGAAGCTGTGCGCTCCCAGCCTGACCCTCTGGAAGAGGTTTTACCCGGGACAGCAGCAAACGGACGCAGGAGCGAGGCAGGGCTGTGCCACCCTCTCAGGTCCCCACCACGCCGCGTGCGGTCTGCTGCTTTGGGCAGCCTTGGCGTGGTTTCCTCTGGTTCGTGTGCTGAGCTTCACCTCTTGGCTGCTCGTGGCCAAATCTGCTTGCAAGCACGTCTGGGTCCTTGTTCTCCATCTGGGTTCTTGTTCTCCACGTGCTCTCAGCCCACCAAAGGACAGCTATGCTTAGCCCATTAAACAGGAGGAGGCAGCAGCGTAACAGGCAGCTTTGAGATGGTCTGTTGCAGAGCTGGGACAAGACCAAGGCCAGCCCAGGTGCAAGGGAGATGGGCTGACACATGCTGAGCAGCATCAGAGGTGTTTATCACGTGAGATATGAGCTGAAGACAAGATGGTCAAGTCAGACACATGCTAGTCTGCGTCTGGACACTGGTTCCCTGGTTGCCCTGTGACATCCAGGATACTATAAGCCCTGATGCAGGGGCAGTGGGAGATAGTTTTCCAGGCCCCTTCCTCTCCCATTCCCTAGCATAATCTGCTGGCCCTGGTTTGGCAGTGGGTAACGGGCTGTGGTTACTCCTGTGGTTTAGGGCTGCCCTCGGGGTGGGTGTCGCCAAGCCCATCCTCTTATCTCTGGGCAGCACGGCACATCCCCCTATTCCTCTTGCACGGCTCTTGGACTAAGATGGCCCTTATAGCCTAGAGGTTAAATTCACATCTGTCACAGTAAACAGAAACCCCCTTAGTTTCAGCTTATCACTGTCTTTGCAAACTCCAACAGCGCGAGGGCAGAACCAGGACTAGGATCAGCACAGCCTGAGTGGCAGACTGGTGCTTTTCTCCAATAAGACACATTGCTTCTCTAAAGCTACATGGTGCAATATACAACTTACTTACATTATATTTTTGACATCCTTCCCCCAGGTTTTCATCTCTCAAACCTCTTTCTCTCCTGCCCCACCCTTCTAGGAATTCACACTGCACATATTTCTGCAAAGGAATTAATGTTTGCTCTTTAAAGTTATGGGAGAGGAATGTCCTTTCTAGTAACGCTTATCATCATGTACTACTTCAATAAAGATTCCTTATAAACCAAAAAGAATGTCCTGAGAAGATCTGAGAGGCTGAATTGCCCAAGACGTTCGGCACCAAGGGCCAGACCTCTGAACAGCCGCAATTTCAAACACAAAGAGAAGACTAAATAGCTGCTTAAATATTTGGTTAGAACAGGGCAGTGTATTTTCTGTGCTACTCAAAAAGGTGACATCCACAGAAATCTTGTGGTGCAGCCCCTAGTCTGTGTCTGCAGCTCAGCTAGACCAAGGGATCTCTTGAAATGTCCTGTGGCCTCCTTCCTTCCCAAGGAAACAGGGCACATATGGGAGACAGACTGTGCTCGGGTCATTTCCTGACAAGGAGCCAGGATGCAACCAACTTGTGTGCTCGGAGACCAGGACGGTGAATATACACACAGCCCGGGCCCTTCTCTTCCATCATGATCATTTAGCAGAAAGCCATCACTTTTCCGGATGTCACCAACCCCATTAGAGCATGCAGCACAACACCACCATATGGCATCAACAGCATCGGCTCTGCTGCTGTGAATGGCTTGGGTTGTGTCCCCAGAAAGAAGCCGACATGAGATCTGTGTGACCAAAAGGTGCAAAATTGATCACCTGAGCTAAAGCAGCAGCTCCTTCAGCAGGTATCAGTGGTAGCTTTCCATGTGCATGAGATACTTGAGATGACCTGAGGGATCGTTAGCACTGTGCATATACATAACAAAGCCTGCAGGTTGACAGGTGAAGGTTCTTCTCATTTGCAAATTCAGTCTTTCATGATTCAGACCTTGTGAATCGTATTTGAAATAAATAGCATGGAAAAGATGGAGCTTCTATATTCCAGACAACAGACTCCATAAATGCATTTCTAAAATAATTCAGTGAGAGATCATCTGTTACACTTCCGCATGATGAGAGGGAAATTGTCCAAAGCTTGTATTCTAATGGGGAAAAATAACCCTTGGAAGCAGAAAGAGGGAATCTGCTGGCAAAAAGACCCCAGAAAGCTTTAAGTGTTTCACAGGCTATAACTGATACTGGGACTGGGGCAAATGGACAAAGAAATTCCTGAAGGCAGACTTCTCTCAAGCCCTAAATTCACGTTTTTTTATTTTGTGAAGAGACATCTTTAATGTTTTGGTGGAGGAGGTTGTTGGCCTGTCAGGGCTTTGGGGGGTTATTTCACTTCTTCCATTCACAGTCCTGGACTTCGTTGTCTTCTATCTTCCTGTATTTAGAGTGAATTTCTATCTCAGCTCTGAAATGCCTGGTTCCCATTCCAAAGATGTAATTTAACTTCTCCTGGAAGGGATTTGACTATATTCATGGGTTTTCTGCAGCCAGAATGTAGAGGTGGTTCGGCTCCTATTCAAACCAAATTTGGGGCTCAATATACATGTTGAAGTCTAAATCAATAGAAGCAAAGTGCACTCAAGCCCTCACAAGACCGGAGCCCTTGTAACTTTGCTTCTTACAAAGTGTAGAAAATAGGATGTTTTGCCTCTTAAAGAACAAGAAGAAAGGGAGAGAAAAGCTCTTCAGGTATAGTTAGCTAGAAGCGTAGTTAACTGGAAGCATAGACACATACCAGAGATCTTAGATGGTGGTTATCTTATGTGACATGACCGTTCCACCTTCCAGCAATGCCATGGTACAATGCAGTGTAAAAGTTCCCCAAGAACTCCACCGTTTTATGAAAAAATAGACATCCGAGTGGCTTTGTGCTCTCAGCTGTAAAGGTTGAAGCCACGGGGCTTGCTGGGGGTAAGGAGTGCCAAGGGAAGTCCATCGCCAGGATGGGTGGCATGGTCCAGGGCTGGCATGCAGCCTCCCCTCTTAGTTGGATTAGCTGTGTGCCGGCCCTGAGAGCTACTACAGTGTATATAGTACCCAGGGACTGTTGGAGATGGGAGAATGGGAGAAAGTCAGTGGGTCACAAAGAAACCCTATTTATATCGTTTTCTCTACTTACTCCAGTAACAGGATCAGAGGGAGCCGTTTTCATGGCTCCTTACCCCGGGAGGCTTCTCCCACAGCAACGGCCTCCTCTGACGCCTCTCCATGCCAGTGTTATGGCTGCGTTTCACTAGTGAAAGGATCGTCTGAAGCCCCATCCCTAAATCACTTTAGCTGTTGGAGTCACTCTAGGGTTTCAAACAACCGCATCCCGCTGAACCAGAAGAAACTCATTAGGCTCTGGATACAGATGAATGCAGCAGAAGCAATTACTGCCGTATCGGCACGGCAAACTCCAGCTTCACTTAGTAGCCAGAGTTCATTCATGTAAGTGGATCTTGTGTGAAGAGCAAGCCCTGCAAGACCAGAGCTGTGTATTTCTTAACAAAAAAGGATGGGAAGAAGGAACAGGACTAGATTCCTGAACTTAAATAGCAGGGCTGGGCTGAGAGATAAACAAACTATTAAATCATGATGCTGTGCTGTTGCCAGACTGATATATCTCTCCTTTGAAAATAGTGTCTGAGAGGAAATGACAAATAATTTTCCATATGCAGACCTTGCAGACACACTGAAGTGAGTAACTTGGAGGACGTTAGTATTTTCAATATTCCTGTTCTTCCGGAAATCAATGGCCAAATCCCCACTGAGCATAACGAGAGCCTCTAACTCCTGGAAATGTTGCTGAAAACGCGGAGAGCATGGTCTAGTAAATGATGAGTAAAGACCCAGAAATGATGTGTAGGATTCCAGTGGTACGTGGGCTCATGTTTGGACTGCAGCCATGTGGAGGTCACGGAGGGAAATAAATCAGTGGCTAGTGAGCTGCTCGGGCTAACTTGGCTGTGATTTCTGCCCCGTACTCATTGTAGTGACTCCAGGCCCTGGCCAGGCCATTTGTCAGTGCGATGGCGGAAATGCAAAATCCAGATCATTACAATGGAGACCATTGAAAGAAACCTCTCAGGAGAAATACTGCTGAGCAAAGGGAGTCATCAGCCCTTTGCAGCTGCGAATATGTTGTCTAGGACAAGAAAACAGAGGGAAAAATAAATAAATACCACCAAATCCTGTATTAAGGTCTCGGACCAAATGAAGTCACTTCCAGAAAAACATTGTCAAGCACTTAGCTCGTTTAACACACAGGTCTGTGTGTGTGCACGCTGTAATTACAGCCTGGAGAGGACTTTTCTGGAGGGGCTAGGAAGCCACGCGCCCTGCCTGGAGCAGGCAGGTCCGGGGCATGATGGGGTAGTGCAGGCACTGCCAGGCCGTCATCTTGGATCCCTGGGCACCATCCTGCACCTTCACCTGAGAAACCTTTCTAACGTATGGCTGAAGGTCTCCAGTTCAGCCCCTGGTGGATCCTCCAGTGATCATTAGTCATATATTTCCCCCACAAGCTTCCTCGTACCCCAGTTCCCCCAGGTTTCTTCTATCCTCCCTTCACACCTGGTCTGTTAAAGGTAAACTTTTTGCAAGCTCTGGCATCACTCCAGCATCTGTCATCTGTGAAACACTCAGTTTGTAAGAGCTCATCAGGGAACCAGTCTTCAAGGCAAGGAAAGTTTGCAGCAGCATCTTCCAAAATAAGCAGCCGCTCAGTGGCATGACTGACATCTCCAGGAACTCAAACAGACATGGAGATTTGAGAGGTTTTGCTGTATAATTAGGGGCTGAACGCTGAACACAAGCCGTATTACAGTGCTCTGTGCTCCTCCTAAGCAGTAAACCAATGCCTGTGCTTTGTACCTGTAGCGCTAGCTGTAACTTCGGGTTTTACAAATGTTCAAAGCAGCAAAGCTGCTGTATTCATCCCCACTTTACCTTCAGTTTGAAGCTAGACCAGACTTTTGTCTTCCTACAGTGAGTGAAATTCTCAGTGAGGCTGAGAAGAACTATGTAGCTTTTCAAGCAGTTGTGTCTTCTTTAAGTCCTATTTTTTTAAAACTTCAGTGAACTGTAAGCCTAGAGTGGGTGCCCAACACCGCTAAGCTCAGTGATTTGCAGAAAGTGCACAAAAGCCAGGGGGAAGAGGGGTTATCTCAGGGGGTTCAGTCCTGTCAAAGCCTACTCTGGCTTGGCAAGGAATCCATCTGTATTAACACTTGCTGCAATAACATCCTTCAGCTGGTTCATCCCTGCAGTCGGTGCAGGCTGCTGGACTAAGACCCTTTGCCTTGGAAGTCTTCCTCTGTTGTTTAATTTTGGTTCCCATCTTTAGGGAGGGTGCAAAGCCTGCCCTCCGTTGTGTCCTCTCCTTCAGCATTTCTGCTTCCTTCCCATAACTCGCCTTGGGCTCCCACTAAGTAAGGCCCAGATATCAAGATGTTCAGGATCACCGTCAACAGAAAAACAGTATGCTCTTTTATTTTATTTACACAGCTGCCATGAATTTTGTTATGCCTAAATCCTCTGTCTCTTCCTCTCTCAGTGGGCTGGGGAAAGAAGAATGGGCTTTTAAGCATTTGTGTTTACTTTATTACTCTTTAAAATGTTTTATGGCCTTTTAACAGAGTGGCACAATAATATTAAAACAACTTTAAAAAAAAAAGAAATAGAAAAAATGTATTAAAGCATCATGGAAATGGATGTAACACTTCAAATACCCCTTCCAAGTGGCTCCCTGTCCTTCCTTTGAAGTGGAGCAATAAATTCACTTTGCAGTTCTTTATTAGAGGGTTTATTGCAAATTAGAGCACATGCACTAAACAAAATGTCTGTTTATCTATATACAACTATTTGACTACAATTTGGATGTAAGATAATGTATTGTACATTACAATGCAATTTATAGTACAGTAGCAAGTAGAGATTCAGTCAAGAGCCTCCCCCATGCTTGGTGCTACAGCTATCTCTATTAAAAGTCAGTTTTACTCTCAAAACTAAGCAGAACGATGGTGAGAATGGGAAAATCACTGAAGGAATTTGTTTAAGGTTGCACAGCAAGGCAATGGGCAATGCAGAGCCAGAACCTGGCCTGGCGTCTCGTACCTCTGAGCATCCCTCTGCTTCACCCGGCACTGCCTCCCTGGCTTTGCAGAACGTGTCTTGCACAACAAACTATCCCAAACGGTTGTGATACACTGTTAGTCTTATCTTGCTCCCTGGTAGCTGGAATTAAAATAATCCAGTGTACAAATGCAATTATCGCTGAGACGGTAGACAAAACAAGGGGATACAAGGAAGAAGAAACAGCGAGGCTCTGGCGCGGGGCGAGGCGTCCATCCCAAAGCGAGCACACGGCACAGGAAGGCAGGAGGTGGGCGCCGTATTTCAAAAATAGTCGTGTACGCATTTTTTACTGTGTTCAGGCTGCATCACGTCCTGAGCAGCACCAAGAGCCAGCAGCACTGCTTCCTCTAGGGCCAGGGCAGGGTCAGCACTTCCCCGGGTACCACAGCGGCCAGGGATGTGCCTCGTGCCTTGAGGATGCTCACTCTTCCTCTCCGAGGAGGAGTGCGGCAGTTCAGGCAAAGCCCTACGCTGTGGTTCGGCTGTCGCCCCGGGGGTCACACCATCAGGCTGCTGCAGGCCTTTTGGCACTGTCCCCGCTGGGGACTGGGATTTATGGCCCTCACATGTGTCTCATGAACCCCCAAGAGGCATGAGGAGGGAAAAGGCAGCCTGATGCGCCGTTTCAGGCCAGTATTTTCACAGTGCTGATAATTTTCCTTTGAATTCCTATTGCATTTGCAAAGCTTGTAGAGAAACTGGTGAATTAAGAAGCAGGGAAAGAGGATTGTGCATACATGTGTGATTTATGTGACATAAGTAATCACCACCGGGGATGTCGCAAAGGAGCCTGATGCTGGGGGGTGGCACGGGGGAGGAGACCATGTTGTAATTATGGCACTTAGAGCAGCAACAATCTCCCGGTAGCCCAGAAAGATAAATCTGCCACTAGTTCAGCATCCTGCTGCTGCTCAAAGTTATGGCATCCTCGGTTTCAGAAGGACCAGCACCAAATGCTTCGTTTTAAACAGCTTCTCCTCTTCTGAGAGATCCAACAAACATCCTTCTCAGGATCTCCAGTGAATAAGTAACTCTTTGAAACCCGGCTTCCCCGTTGCGTGCAACATCCCAAGGAATGCCTGCCTGTCTCTTCGGCACTACGTAAACATCACTGTGCACAATCAGGAGCTATTTTTTTTCTTGAATCGCAGCATTATCAGTCCTTCAAAGGGCCAACTTCTCATGCTCAAGCTCTCCAAGCTGTTATTTGGGAAAGTCACATTTCTGGCCAGGTGATCCAACCCTCCCATACGTTCCCTGGTTTCTCTGCAGCTCACGAGCCTGAACAGAAGCCGTTTGACCGAGCTCGCTGCCGGGCTGGAGGAGGCCACCAGCCAAAAAATGCACCTCCTTGCAACAGCATCTTCTTCACAGCCTTGTGTCACCAGCCACGGTTGGACCGATTTCCCTCCCCTGAGCATCTCTCCCTCCAGCTAGGATCAGAAACGCTCCGACAAGGCTGGCTTTCCCCCTCCACACCAGCAATATCCTGATTAAGCTATAAATTTGCTCCTAAAAGGCCCGTTGTCATGTTCAAGTTACGCAGGGTGAAAACAGAATCATGCTACAAGGTAGCAGAGGGAGATTAAATATTAGAGCCAAATAGGTTACAGATTTATTCCATAAACTTCTCACAATTTCATTGTATTTTTTCCTTCTTTGATGAATGGATTTTTCCTATGTTTGACAGATTTATTTTTTGTGGCAGGTATTTTTTTCTGTTGCCACAGTTTATGCCAGTTTTCCATTAAATCCTAAGGAACAAGATGAGGTGAGAAGTAAGTTTGTTTGTAGCTGCAATTTGATTTAGGTGCATGTAGTTCATATTGGAGAACGTTTTTTTAAACAACACAGGCACTCTGTATCCTAAGCCTTTGTATGGCTGTTTGGAAACATTGATGTTTTCAGGAAAAGAAAAAAATCCAAAGGAAATGATAGGATCTGTAAACTGCGTTAAAAAAATTAAGATTTTAAAAGGCCTGTTTTAAACATCACCTTTAAATTGGAGATTTTCTAAAAGATTGTGGAATATTTACATATAGTTAAAAGGGTTTTTTTGTAGAGAGCTGCGGAGTATTTATACATTACCAAAAGGAATTCCAGTCCATGTGCTCAGGCGGGCTTTAGGTTTCCTCAGATTTCTTTGGAGATTTCCAAAGCTGTAAATGCAGTAAATATGATCAGACATTGCTCTGTCTGAATTCTGTTAAGCTGACGCTTTTTTTTTCAAGAATACGATCCGTGGTTTATTTTGCTTGACCCATATTTGATATTTAAGGAAATTAAATAAATCTCGCATTTAGTCTCCCAAAATAATATGCGGTGTCCATTAACACGTGTTAAAATTAATGAAAGCTTGGTGGTGAGCGTATAAATAGCACAGCTGCCAGCCTGTTTTGTAAAACTGGAGCTGAGCTCTCCCTGCTGTAAAATGTGCAGAGTGGCTTCGCAGAGATACTATTTGTTGCTATTTGTGATTGCTCTTTTATTGTTACTATTTTATGGGCCCTTTGGTTGCACAGCATCCAGCTCTGCAACGTGGTACTCCATCGATGTCCTGCAGCTCTGCTGTAACGCTTGCAAGTTGCTCAGTGTTTCCACTTTCAGCCCTACCTGGAAAAAATGAGCCCGGGTGTCTGCTCGTTTACAAAACAATATCCTGCTATAATTGCAGCACGTTGAGGGGAGAGACTTCCAGTGTGCCGTCCCCTTGGCAAATGTAGACAGCAACTGATGTACTAAATTAAGGGAAAAAAATGAATTAATCTAATGCTTTTAAACCACCTGAAACAGGGACTTGGACCAAGCTGTTGATTATCCATCCCATTTTTCCTTACTATTAAAGTTCCTAATTTCTTTTTCCCTAAGATGGCAGTTCTCTTCCAAGCCCACCTCCACGGATTTTTATGGGGCAGACCGTAACCCCATGGCGTAGCACCGTGGTTCTCCAGCGGCAAGTTTATTCCCCATTGGCTTGTGCCTGTTTTTACTAGCATGAATTACATCAGAATCTGGCCCTCTGCTTTGTTGTTTAATAAAAGCATGGCATCATAGGCATGAGCTTTGCATGACAAATACCCCAAAACGCGATAAGGTCACCTTACCCCACATCTCTGCTCATTATTTGGCTGCAAACAAAGCCACCTTAAAGCAAGTCCGTGGTTAAATAGGTGCTGCAAGTGTCATGCTGAAGACCAGGACATCTCCTTATCCGGTGCCTCCGCACTGCAGCCCCCGGCAGCTCCCTGCAGTGCCGGGAGAAGGCTTGCGGGTGCTTCGCATCCCTTCCCGCTGCCTCTTCACCCCCCAGGTTGCAGGGACCATCGCTTTCTCACGCACACAATGCGCATCTGTCGCTGGGCACGTCCCAACACCTTCACCCGTCGCGGCGCTTGCTGCCGAGAGCAACGGCGGGGTGGTGCAGGCCAAAGGTTTGCCTGAATATCCAGGCAAAACTCTGGAGATGGAGTCTGCCCCCCTTTAAGAAGCTGTTGCGAAGATGCAAACAATACATGGGATCTGATCTCGCGAGGTCGGGAAGCTAATCCCCCCGCCACCCAAAGAGAGAAGGCACCCTGCAAGCAAGCAAAGAGGAGAGGCAGGTGTGGAGGTGTTCTGCAGGAAGGACGAATGGATGTCAAGCGAGCACGTGCACCCCCACGAAGGTGGTGTTCACCACAAAGCTCTCCTCCCCTGTCCCAATGAAGCTTGGGGATTTTTTTCCATCAGCTCTTACCAGAAAGCATCAAAAGCTTGTTCCAAGCTCCACTGACATCACAGGGAGGCTTTCCAAAGGCTAATGGGCTTTGGGATCAGGCCCCAGGGTTTTATTCCAAGCATTCACAACAGTGAGCTTAACGCGGCTCTCCTATGTGCACGCGTGCAAGAAGGTTTTTCCAGTATGATGTTCGTTTGGGACAAAATTCACCCCCACACAGTGGGCTTGAAGTGAAGCCCGTTTAAATCACATCAGTCACTTAAAACAGGACATGAGGAGGGCCAGGCCTGGCCAGCAGAAGTGGATATCATTTTACACCCGCTCTTATCAGCAAAGCCAAGAGGGGAGGGACACCCGTCCCGGGCAGTTGCCGAAAAGAAGTGCCAATGGCTGTGGGGAGGAGGGGAAACATCTTAGCCCTGCTGCCTCCTGCCATGCTTCTTGCCTCCCCGGTAGCAGCACCGTGCTGCTGAGATGGTGGTGGCAATGCTGTCTAGAGGGAGCCTGGAGGTCTGTGATGAACAGAGCAGGGAAACATCCAGGAGGAAGCTCACAGAGCATCTCTGCTTTGCTCTTTTTTTGCCAGTGAGAAAGAGGCCATGCAAGAAGAAGGGTGGATTTGAATGTTTCTGCGCCTTCCTTTTGGTGGTGTTCCTCCATCCGGTGTTAGACATTGATCTCTGCTTAACTGAGCGGGTCACAGATCCATGAGATGTGAATATGATCCTAATTAGCTCACTTCAGGTTACACATTGATTTTCTGTGCGTTGCCCTTTGGACCTGTGGAGCAGCTTGTTTTGGAGGAGAACATAAAAGAGAGAGGAGTGTGTGTGTGGGGGGGGGTTAGTTACAGCTATAAATTTTACAGTTCACTGGAAACCACATTAAATGGCAACATCAGTTTATAGATCAACGCTGCAACTGCTTGGTCATTAAAGTGGTGGTGGTAGATTATTGTGTCGTAGCCTTGCAAAATATGGGCACTGTATTTGCTGGGAGAGAACTTAAAAAGAACGATAAAAGCCTCCAGTGCCCTTGATTTCTTGTTTCTCTTGCATTACAACAGGCGATATGGTATGATCTGTGCCTGCGCTTTTCTGGGGTGCAAGAATTTGCAAGGCTTTTCTCTTCCACTCCAGACCTGGTGGGTCTTTCTGGACTAGGGAGTCCTCCAGAGAGGTTGCACTGATTCTTGGCCACTCTCCGCCTGGACCAGGCATGTTGGATATGGCCAGACCATCCCAAAATTGCAGTGGTCCTCCAGGGTCACCAATTGGTATCGCCACTGAATCAGTGTGCACGGTTCTGTGGCGTCTTTCGTGCATCTGCCTTGCCCAGCGCTGAGCCAGGGCTTCCAAGCCACAGTGCAGCGTGCGCCTCTCCAAGTTCAGTGATATACGAGGGCAAGATTTGCCTGCGAAAATAAAACTTGGAAACCATAAATATGCATTCTCTTCCCAGACACTGCCTAATCTTTGCCTGTCTTCTGAAAATCTAGACATTTATTTTGGAATAAGGAAAGGGCTGCTTTAGAAGTTTTGGCCACTGTCAGAGGTGCTGAGCTCTTTGGAAAATTCCAGCCACAATATACTGTGTAATGACCAATAAATTTTGTATTGATGTTTTCCTTCCTTATCGAAAAGAAAGAGTGTTCTGCAGGACTAGAGTGATGCTAGCTGGAGGGATTAGGGTTAATAACCACACTTCAGCCTACACATGGCACAAAGTCTCTTCCGAAATAGGAACACTAAACTCTCACTTCATCCCTAGGCTGGTTAGTCACAAAGTTTTCTTAGAAAAAGGGATTTTTCCAGATCTAAAATGCAATATTGTCAAGTGAAATTAATTAGCTCTACTGTACAATAGTCAAATGGCAATTCTCTGGGAAACATGTTTTTGCTGACTGGGAGGCTAATTCTGCGAAATGAAAAATTTTAAGAAATGCTGCTGCTACTATTCACTGGACATGACAATATTTCTGTGGCTAACATCTTGCTTGCCTTGTGGAAGATAACTGTGAAACGAGATGAAGAGCACGGCTGCCATGAGCCACAGTGTTGGGTCCAGGTGCAGACAGAAATCTGAGTACAATCCTCTCTTGTTTAATGCTGATACAGGCTTCAAGCTGGATGGCTATGAGACGGCAGGTTGTCATCTTCCCCTATAAAAGCCAGGCCACTAAAACCACTGGTTAAATTCACACTGCAGGAAGAACAAGCACTAGCTTGAGTCGAGTCCAGGTCAGCTGTGATCTCAGACACCAGCATAAGGCAATTAACCTTCTTTCGTTGAATGAGTTGATGGGATCGACCTTCCCACTCACTTTCTCAGGGACAGAAAACTATCAATATTCTGGGCATGTTCTTGGCAGTTTTTGCAGAGAGTCAAGACTCACGTGGTGCATGTGAGACCTTGCTGTGCTTTTAGCTCAAGAGCCAGAAGAGGAGCATAGTGTTTTCAAGGATGTGTGAAGGACCTCTTCTGCTCTTCCCTGTGAATAGTAAGAGCTTTTATCTCCTGTGTTTCAAAAAGTGGTATAATCTCATGATGCTCAATCCACTTTAAAAATAACATAAACAGATTTTTTTTTTTTGATGTGTGGGAGCTTTGTTTGACAAAGTAGAGAGTAAAGGCTTAAGACCACATCTCTCATCAAGCAACATCCCATTTATAGCACTTTGACAGTGTAAAAGTTCTGTAAGCCGGCCTCAGATCATCCATGCTGGTGCACTACTGGTTTCTATAAAATGTCACGGCCAGATCGTGGTCCTGGGGAACCTCATGGTGGGAGAATGAGTGCGGTATGTCATGAGTGCTTTGATATCTCAGCAGGGGTTCACTGGGGACTTTCTGTCAGTGGGACAAAGATGAAAGGTCTGGCAGTGGCTTATCTCGGCCAGGCTAGCAGTAGCACAGGCTAAAGCAGGCTACACTGTCTTGCCGCAAGTCAAACCATTCAGAAATTGGCCTTCGAAGGCAAGAAGCACAATATCGCCTTGATGACAAATACTTAAAACCGTCTGTGTAGTTCAACCTTCTCATTATTTGGGTGTTGTTCTGTTTACTGCCCTGTTTTTAAAAATAAAGACTGTATCAGGAAAGGGTTGTAACACACCCCTACAAAGACATTATTTTCAATTCAAAATTTCCTATGCCCCCAACTAAAAGCATGAATCAGAGATAAAATCTGACACATTCTCACCATTTGTCTCTCTGGCAAAGGAAAAGAAGGGTCATTTGGTTCTGGATCTGACGTACAGGATGCCATTCGAGCCGTCCTATTTGATAACTTCAACTTGAACTTGTCCACTTACATAAATGGGGTTGATTTATAGCCTTGCAACAGAGGCTTTGAGCTTTGTGTGATTATCTGTGTGATTATAAGATGCGCTGTTTTAATGGCGTTAAATCCCATTTGCTTGTCAGTTGTTTAGCACCGGGGCCAACGAGTTAAGGTCTAAGGGGCTCTTGTTGTGCACAAAGCACGTTTCAGGCATGGTATCCCTGGGACAGTGGGAGTTTGGTGGTTTTGAGAGTGATTTGCAACAGAAGTTCTGATCCTTAGTATTGAAAAAAACCTTCCAAATCCCAAAAGAAGGCTGCAAAGTCAGGCACTCAATTTTCCTCTCCCATTAAAAACATCATAAAGAAATCTTGAAAAAGGAAAACTATGCTAGATACCACAATTGCTGTTAAAGTCTACGGAATAACTGCCCAAACCCCAGTTCCTTGGTATTTTCATGTGGTTCTTCTGACAGATCCAGCTATAGTTAGACTGTCTATATTTCCTTGCAGCTTAGTGATAAAACGTAGTCCTGCAGCCGTCAGCAACAGAATCTCTCGCAATTTAGAAAGCAGAAATTAGCACGGATAATCCAAACCGCAGTACCAGATTAAATCTCTGGATGTGAGCCCATCCTGCATCCGGATTTCAATTACAAGGCTGGGCCATCCATTGCTGGATCAGGTTGCTGGGCCTCAGACAGGTGCACCACAACATACCACCACGGTCTCTTCCCTCCACGCTGACGATGCCACAGCACAGGTGGGATGAAACTTGACCATTGCTCGGTAGAGTCCTGAGTGCAGGAGAAATCAAATTTCCCTCCAGACCTCCAGCCCCCATCTCATGGCATGGCCAAACCTTTGCTTGCCAGCTCATCAGTGTTTTAAAAATACACAGCTGCCGGATTTCAAAGGCTGAGGCCGTTTAGAGATGCCAGTGCTGGGAGTGCTCCGACAATGCCTTTTGTATTAGTCAGAGAAGAAATGCATTGTTCTTGCAAACCGCTCTGAGTTTTGTTTGTTTGTTTTGTTTTAATTTCAGATATTACACATAATTTCATGCTACACATGACTGGCAAACAAAGCTCTTTCAACCTTCATTTACAAAAGATGCATTTGGCTGGATTTGAGAGACTTCAAATGGCACAGAAGAAAATAGATGAGACAACTGGAAAAAGCAAGATTTAGCTGTCATTCTTAAGATGATCTGGATGTCAGATTAGCCTCGCAAAAACAGCGCATCCGTATGGGTTCCCCAAAGCCATGTTTAAATGGCTTATGTTTAAAAACTCAGGGTCATTTTATGTCTTATGTTGCCGTACAGAGAACATCCCATAACTCCATTTCCTTGTGTTAACGAACGATTCAGTTCAGGCAGGACAAGATTTACTTGCAGGAATGGCAAGCTGAGCTGGGTGGTGGATAGAAAGCAGTGCGTCGCACTGAGAACTGGGTCCCCGTGGCCAAGCACTTTCCCTTGCTGGGTGCGTCCACACGCCTGCTCGTTATGTTCCCAAAAGAACGATGGAGAGCAGTAAAATATCAATTGAAATTGCGAATAACCACGAAACTTCCTGATTCGCGTGAGTTTCTTCACCATAGCACCCTAGTGAATTCTGTTACAGCTGATGAAACTAAAAATTGCATGTATTTATAACTGTTTGGGTTTCCTAAAACTCACACAACCGACTGACTGCACCAACAGATGCCTCCAGGCAGCCTGACCGGTTGCACGTCTACTGCGTAGCGTTGAGAGCTTGGCACTTACTTTTTGAGCCTGTGTTTGGTGGTTGAGAGCAGAAGACATTGTCCAGCACCCCATTGTTATGCCTCCCTGTTGCATATGTAGCTGAGTTACCGCCAGAGGTATACCTAAATATTCTACCCGTTCATTTTATAGGGAAAGCATGTTCTGAATTGTGTGAGTAAGGAGAAAAAAAAAATCCCTACTTTTCTGCCTGGATTCCATATCTTAACTCCCTATTTTTGACTCCCTTTTTTTCCCCATCTCTCATCTGCGCCTTTCAACCAAGAATGCATACAGGGGTTATATGGAATTGGTGTGTGTGTCTTATAATGGAATGATTAATTATTCAGAAATGCTCTGTTTATAATAAAACTCCCTTGCAATACTTGGAAGGCTTAGAGCTGGCAGAAATTAGAGTTATTCCCACTTTTAAGAGCTATTTTTAGTGCCAAAGCAATATAAAGGAGGCCAGTAACACCTATGTACTTATTATTCATCACATATATGCTTATTATATAGGTATGCATGAGATAAATAGAGTGATAGATCTGCATAGCACAATGCTTAAGCTGTGCCAAAGAAGTAAAATTCCATCCCTGGAGAGCCTAACTGTGGAGGCAAATAGGGGCTAGCACTGGAATCGCAGATTACGATCGTAGCTAAATGGCTTCTTTGAGCAAGGAGATGAGTTGGCGTATTTTCCCTGGGAGGCTGCCTCTGATATGCATGACATTATAAAAGAGGCATGAGCCAGATGCCAAGGATGGAAGCCAAAGCTGATAAGAGGCAGTGGGAGTCCTTCAGTGTCAATAGGCTTCAGAGCAGGTCTGTGGTGCTGCAAGCTGTCCAAAAGCAGCTTCTGCGGCCTGGCGTCCCAGATCTCCCTTGGACGCTGCTGTGGCCTCATCTCCACGGTTTATAGACACCTCATCCATTGCCCTTAATGTGCTAGTTCCTGTAATGAAGTATTGGCAAGTCCCAGAAGCAACCGTTGTGCTAGAATAATTTTCTCTGTGCAGTTTGGCTGGAAGGGAGGAATAGAGTGATTTCATGATATCCCTATTTGTGTTGTAACTCCTAACAGTACAACATGCAGATCTGAGGATCGGTTCTTCTCATAGGTATAAACCAGACTACACCTATCAAAGTCAATAATACTCTTTAGCATTCATCAGGGTGACTGTTTATAATAACCTGATCTAGCTTGAAATCCTATTGCCTCCACCCAGTCACTTCCTAGCAAGCTGGTGAGGTATTAGATAAAGAGCTCATTTCATAAATATATTATTTTTCATTAGGGATTTTCCATTAAATTCCTTCCATGAGGAAGGTACACATGGGCTTTCTTAAATAAAGACTGCAGCTCCAAAAGCCTCTTTTCTTGTGGGAATAGGTGGTACCATTTTTCTGACTCAACCATGGAGATCTCCAGCCAAGAGCAGGGACACAACTAGCCAAAGAAAAGTATCCAACCAAATAAACTAATGTCATTCTGCTGAAAAAATATTCTGGAAATACTCTCACAGTGTGTTCTCCAGAAGCAGCTTTTCCTCAAGGAGGATGTTGCCACTGACAAAAAGCCCAGTGACACCACAGACAAATTTTCCATTCTGGGTCCACCTCTCCTCTTTCTGCTGTGTTCTCTGGCCACCAAAGCGTGGGCTCCTGGAGTTAGAAAGAGGAATAACAATATATCTTCCCTTCCCTGGGGAATATATGTTCCTTTCTGATGGCCACTGAGAGAAGATTTCTGCTATATCCAGCAAGCTGCAGGAATTTCTGAGGAAATATCATGAGCCTTAAAACTGTGCTGGCAAGGCCTTCCGCTTGTCAGTGGGGTTCTTTGTATGTTTATGCAGTTATGGCCTAGATTATACTCTGTCCTTCTTGTGCCACTTCTGTTCTTCAGAGTTAACAATGTTTTTTCCTCTCCACTGCTTACTTCTGCAATATACTTCTAGACAGATGTGGTGTCCTCCTCAGATTTTGTCTTGGTAGGCTAAGGATCCCACAGGTTGTAAGTCTTCTCTCCTAAGCAAGGCTGTCTGCTACCTGGGCTTTCTAGTTGCCTTTTCCTGCATTTTTTCTGGTCCGAATTTGCCATGCCGGAGAGTTTACAGAGTTGTACACCGTATGCCAGGCGAGGTCTTAGCAATGCCTTTTGCAAAGGTTTCCTTGCTTCCTTGCATCTGCTCGGTACCTCTCGCCAGACGTACCAGTCTGCCTTTCTCATGATCTCACGGGCCATGCGGAGTCATCCCGTGATTAATTAGCACAGCTGGCTCGTTCCCTCCTTGGTCATTTCCCTTGGGGACCGGCCTGTACCAGACCGGCTGGCTATCTGCTGTGGAAGCACATACATCACAGCTCTAATTCGGGCTTGATTCTTGGCATTGTGGAAGCATCCTGAAACCTCTGGGAACCTGGCGTGACCCCGTGGCTGCTCGGCAGCCAAGGAACCAGGAAAACACGGGTTTCTCTGCCTGGAGCAGGGACCGGTAGGAAATCAGGAACTTTTCCTGCATTTTCCCAAAGCTCCCTGAAAGCAGACACAATTATGGAAAACTGTTGGGTCTGAACGAATCTCCATCCTACAACAAAAAGCCATTTGGTCAGAGTATGATCATCCAGCTGTATTCAGGACATGGCCTGCTGATTTTATGGATGCACATATGTCTTTTAGGAGTAGAAATCAGTGTTGTTTTTGTCTTCACGTGCAATGTTTGACATATGATGTAAATTTACTTTTACAACATACAGGCATAAAAACTACTGTGTGAGTTGACCTGGATTGTGGAAAACTACCTACCAGATTTATTGATGAACTTTTTTCTGCACAATGGAAAACAAAGAGTTGAAGTACGTGAGGACAAATTTTGCTCTAAATAAAAGTTATTCAGTGTTTTTAAATTTCACCGCTGCAACTAGACAACTTTGCTTGAACATAGATCTTTTTTGTAATTTTAAGATGTCTTCAGTGACCATCTACTTTTCTACAGTCTCAGCTCAATTAATAAAATTTCTTATATAGAGTTATACACGCCCAAGTGGTAAGTTACGGATTTAGCAGTTATAAAGCAAGATTTGCATTTTTTCCAGTCCGAGAATCCCACGAATTTTTTGCAAGAGCCTACATAAATACGCAATGCCAAATTCTGAGGTCAGTGGGAGATTAGCCTGATTAGGAGCTACCGTGCGAGGCTTTTATCTGTGAAGCTGATGGCGTCTTGTTCCCACAAACTGCATGTTTGCTCTGCTGTGCGCTCCGCACTTGTGCACTTAATGGCAGCCACTTTCTTCCCAGCAGAGACGGGTGGAGGACACAAAAACCCAGCACTCGCTTTCTCCTTTTCTGTTGTTGCTGATGCTTTTTGGTTCAAGCTAATTGGTCTTTTACAGGAAAATTTTCAAATTGTTCTTTATGTATTAGAGACATATACAACAAACAGAGCTTGGACTCCAGTCGTTATCATGCCCAGGGTCATATAAAACATTATAGCCTGACTTTCTAATTCAAAACATTTTTCATACTGCAAACACATAAATAAGAGAGCCGAAGCTATTGAGCAAGCCTTGCATGCAGCTGAGTGAATGTGTTTTGCTTAAAAGTATCATTAAAGCAATTTCCCATAACGTCTGGCAGGGAGTAAGTTTCTTTTAATGATTTTATTAAAAAGTGAATTAAAGGCCAAAGGTTGCTTTCCTACAGCCCTTAATTTCCTGTTCCAGTGCCAAATGCCGTGTGCAGAAATTGCTTGGAGCAGAAGATGAGGGAGCTCTCCCGCAGGAGCAGCTCCCGGCGAGGTGGGCTGTCACTGCTGCAGCTCCGCGGCCGCACGCGGATGCGAGTCTGGGCTCTCGATTCAGTTTAACACCAGAAAGCACAATGACGAAAGCACAGCGTTATCAATTGCAGATGCAAGCGTGTGGAAGCAGGAAAATGTGGTGTTGGCTCAGAACAAGACCTAAGTGTTCTGTTCAATATCTCGGATGTGATTTTCCTCTTATCGATGTCTATTTTACATCAGCGTAACTGCAGGGCACAGCACGGAGAAGTGGGCCTGCAGTCCTGCAGGCAAACCTGCCTTTGGGCACAGCTGGGCTACAGACATGAGTTTGTGTTTTCACTGCGGCTTTATGCAGCCTGACTTTTGCAAAACTTTATTTATGCGTTGCAATTTGGTAAGCACTTCACGTTGAGGAAGTCCTGGTGGGACAGCAGCTGTCGAGAACCAAGGTCACTTGCAAAGAAGTGAACAAACTAATGCAGTAAGAATAAACAGACGAAGAAGAATAGCATACTGCAGTCCTCCTCCAAGGATCTGCCTGCCTCGCAACGAGAGGAAATATTACACCAGGGACATGGATAAAGGGTGTTAAATGTCAGACTCAGAGCTGGGACATGCTTTCTGTGATCTGTGGTATCTCCTGCACTTGGGAATCCAAGCAGAAATTACTAGTGCCCCTGTCCAAGGATGGGCATCACCACCACTGTAGGGCCAGTATGAGCTATGGATAGAAGTCAGAGCTGATTTCTCAGCAGGAGCCCTGAGAAACGGTTGCACGCCAGCCTGACAGGCCCGGGTCTGGGGCAGGCTTCCCTCCCGGCGTGCAGAAGGCCTCTGCGGCTCTGTGAGATGAAAATCGCACCTTTGCAGCATTACTGGACCTGGCCAGCTATTGGCAATGAGCAACACGTAGGTGAAACTCCAATTTTAAAATACTTTAATAAAACAACAATAATGTACCCCACTGCAAGAGCTATAAACCGTAATTTAATAATGTGTTTGTAAGGAGATGGCTTTTTTAAACAAAAAAGCTTTACTATTATTAAAGAAATGCAGTATATAAAAATATCTAATTGCCAAGGAAACAGCATGATTACGATCTTTTGGATATTTCGTATGGGCAAATCATTCTAAGGAAGGGAGCTGTGTTTTTATGGTGGACTCTTGCAGTACGGATCTCTCATTAGGTTTCCTGTGAACACTCTTCCAAATTTTTACCACACTTGCCAACTCTGCTGAGCATGTCAGCTTTTATCCTGCCCCGGATGGTTGGTTCAGAAAGGTAGATGATGTTTCTTTGCATATGATATAAGCATCTTTCGAATAAAGGGATCGATTTCACGTGGGAGGAAGGAAGTCTCATACTTTGGGCTCTCGGACATCTAGGTTCAATTCCCATGAGATGCCCCAAAACCATCAGTCTTAATATTAATCCCTTTAGTGGCTCAAGCTGTTCAAGTTCTCAGACCCAGAGCAAGCGTAGCCAGGCAAAAGACATGTAACTTCTGCTCAGCCTTGGTTGTAGTCATCTGCTCTGACAGAAAATAGGATTAAGAATCATATAACTGCTTCCAGCTAATAGATTTAGGCTGTGGTTCTGTGATTATTAATACCAGACCTGTGCACTACCAGCTCACCCAGGACTATAAATCTAATGTGTATCAGGCACGGACACATGATTGTGTTTTGTCAAATTAGCCGAGGGACATGATATACCAGCTTTATACTTCTGTGCTAGCTGCATCCCCGCTGCGGAAAGGCAGAAGATTGCTGGTCCAACGTGAAATTAATACAATACTGATCGGCTAGAAAACCCACTGCTGTAAAGGGGGCGGGGGGTTGTTTTTGCTTTTTTTGACAAATGTGCACTGTTAATTTATATTTGTCTATGCTTTAGCAGCATGTTGTTCATCTGGCGCATGGCACTGTTGGTATGATACCATAAATCTTGGAGTTGGGCTCAAACCACAGCCTTAATAACAATTAGCACTCCTGCTCCCGAGTCACGTAGCTACTCTTGGAAAATCTGAGCCTTTTTCTAAAGCTGTACCCCATGGCTCCTTATCACAGATGTCACTGGATCGGGATGCTGGCACTTCAGGTTCTGGATATGTGCTCTTTAGATATATACCTGTGACAGGTCTTTTCTTTTGGATAACCAGCTCATTCTAGAGAACTTTCCTGCATATTTGCTAAAAAGCAGAGAATGCTCAATTTTCAACGCTTAGTTTTAAACACCTAGAAGTCCATATTTCCTCCTTACTCTGGAGATATGTTAGATATTAACTCTCAGTGTTCAGGGGTTGGGATTGGAAACTTACCTTGCCAAAAGTAAAAAGTGGAGTTATCTTTAGCTCTGTGGCTGTTGCACTATAATTAAAGCAGCGGGTAGGGGAACATGAACGAAATAGCATGGCTGCAGCATATGTGCTCTTGGCTGAGAAATGACACATGGATAACACATCATGACCAAATAATTGTGGCTTCTCCTTCTACAGGAATTATTTGTGGTGGGATATGAATCTCTCGTGTAATTGCCAGGATGTGGAGAGGGCATTAGAGAAAGGCAGGAGGATGGGGAGGCAGAGGTGACCGAGCAACACATCCGCCTTCGCGTTCCCGAGCAATGCTGATCAGCCTCTCACGTTACCATGCCAAACTGCTTATCTGCAAGCACAGCTGGCAGCAGCCCTCCCTGCACTACCCATTTATCTTGCAGGACCCCCCTTTCTGGTGGTACCGCGGCTATTTGGGGGCTTTTCCTCCAGACAGATGTGACCGAGAAGGACATGGGTGAGAGTGCACTGAAGCGGGATTCAGCTTCCCCGGGGCTTCCCGTGAGTCACTTCTCTGCGCCTCTCCTTCCACCTTCAGGAAAAACCCTTAGTCCTGAGGACTTGCACGTCGTCACACATGAAACCCATCAGCGGCGCTTCTGAGCACTGCTTTGGAGACTCGGCTGTCTCAGAGAGCAGGAAAGGGTGAAATCTGGAGGGTCCTAGATGCTGTATAAGGCCTGGGGGAACGGATTGACACTGGAGTGTAACTGAAGTCAGGCTTTGACCCTTAACTTGGAAACACAAAGCTAAATTTTACCCTCATTTTCCCCCTCCTGAATCCTCCCTGGTTCCCTACATGGCTGTTCTGTATTATGATCCTTTTAAATAAGCAGCCTGTCATTAGCTTTTATCCCAGTGCTTGCTCAGCCGGACTAAAGTCTAGGTCTCTTTGTTTTTAAGACTTACATGGTGTGTAAGTGCCAGATGTTTCCCATCTCTTGGCTCTTGGTGAAATAAACACGAACTGCCATAACCTTCACCTTTCAACTCTTACATTACCTATTCCTAAAGTACAAAAAATGGATGTGTGTTTATGCAGCAAGGCTTTGAACTACCTTCCAGGTTTATGTCAAAAGTCCTATTCTCTAGGCAAAGATAACAAATGAGAACAAACCTTGGTGTTACTACAAAATTCACCTTCCACTCCAATGAAGCAGTAGTCTTCAAGGAGAAAAGTAGTCTGGGGGGATTAGAGGCCAAGTAGTGCCGATGTGACTGGCAGGGCACAGATTAAGCTGCTCGGCTCCAGAGCCGGTTCCCATCTGCGCTCTTGGAAAGGGGAGCAGCTCCACAGGCGACAGTACAGTTGTTTGGGATATAACCGGCATAAATGTGCGGAGAGAAAGCCCATAAGGATTTATCTCGTGTTACCTCTTGCTGCATAGACTAAAGACTTAGTCCCTTTGATATATTTCAGTTTTCCTTACAACTTTCCCCCTCAGTGAAATCAAAGAAGCGTGAGCTTATTTGGAGGGATTAATGAGGAGACTTCCACCAGCATTAAAAAGCTCATTGAAGTTCACTCTAGACTTCTTTTTCCCCTCCTCCTCTTTTGCTTCTCATTTTGCAACATCTTCCTTGAAGGTGCTTGTGCTTCGTGGCTTTCAGCAGGACGTGCAGGTCTTCTCCAAGGTAATAACTGTGTCCTAAAGAGGAGTGGAGAACGTAGCACCTCGCGAGGTCGGGACCAGCTGTCTAGGACATACAGTCAAAGCTGCCAAGGAACAAATACTCAAGCTTAGGTGTCTCGCATAAAAGCAGCAGCTTTTCCTTTTTAACTTGATTCAGTAACAATACACAATGAAATGAGAAACAAATGGTATAATTAAGATTGCGAAAGAGTTTTAATTGTAATTCCAAGTGAATTATGCGAATAGAATTATAATTTGCCCTAATTCATGTCATCCCAGAAAAATAAAGTTTGCCTTTGGGGACAGCCTTTTTTTCATCATGGTCTCAACGGAAAGGTAAATTAACATGAACAGAGCAGTCAAACACTTTAGCTACTGCTTAGACATGCGTGCTGAAAAGAATGAATTTTCTCCCACTGTACACAGACTAACAGTTACATTTTTTCCCCCATAAGGCTCCAAAACAGCTTCCCTGCAGAACGGGGACGTTCTTGCAGAGAGTAATCATCACTGAACTTTCTTTTGTGTTTTGAAAGCTTCTGTTCATCAGAATATTCTCATTGTCTTTTGTTTTAATCCTCAAGTCAAATACTTTGAGACCATCTGTTGTAAGGAGTGCCCGTTTTGGAGGGTGTCTGTTATATGCACTATGGATATAACACATGGGTATCCACTGTGGGGATCACAGAGGACTTGTATGAAGCCAGAGCTCAAACGATGGCTGTCTGCAGGCACTGATCAGTCTCCGCAGAGTTATACAGGGTCTGGCCTCTTTTATGACCTCTCAGTGCATATTTCCTTAACTAAGTTGACTCAGGATGCTGGGGTCACTTAAATGCAAGTTATTTCAAAGGCTGGACCGAGACGTACGTTGCATGATCTTCTAAATATTCATAGCAAACCACAGCCTTCAGACCAAGAGCCGTTACTGTTGTGTCTGAGTAGGAATAATAGGAGAAGAAAATAGCACACAGTGAAACAAATGGATTTCAGAGTCTTTCCATAACTTTTGCTGCACTCTCTATTAAATTCAAATTTGTGAATACTCTAACCCCCATTGTATGTGCTCAGGCCATTCATTCATTCAAGTACTTATTGAAGACACACTGAAGTTAATGCAAAAGTTTCAGCTAGGCACATATGCAGTTGCCTTGCTGAATGGGAGCCTATATAGTTTTCTCATCCTTGATCGGTGTCTGGTGCCTTTCTGACTAAGCTCCAATCAGGAACCTCTCTGTGGGTTTAGAAACTTAACCTTTTCTTTAAGTTAGTCTTGCCCACATCACAGTACATCTTAGTGATATTTTAAGATGCTGGGAAAAATAATATTGAATGATTCACTTAATGCCAAGCTGTTCATTGTTCTGCATGGGCTTTATTAGCAGTCACTGTAATTTAGGAAATGTATGTGTGTTATATATGCCTGCACATGTGTGTTTTGCACGTCTATATAAAACTGCAGGAATTTATCTGTATCCCAAGATTCTTATAATCTTTCTCCATCTGGATGATGCTTTACCTTACTTGTGGTCCCTACTGAAGCTAAGGACTTCTTATGTACACTTAGAGTTTCTGAATATCCTGCTATGTAATTAGGTGCCTAAACATGTTTTTTCAATTTAGATTTGGGAGATGTTTTCTTTTCTTTTCTGAAATCTTGGCCACAAAGTTTGGTTCCAGCGAATTGCTCAGCTGTGCAAGCTCTCAAAGCACTAAAGCATCCTTCCCTTAGCTGCGTCCCGACTGACTCACAGCAAGGATGGGGTTGGCAGGAACCTCTGGAGATCACCCAGTCCACCCCCCTGCTCAGAGCACAAGGACACGTTGCTGGCCCATGGTCAACTTGTCCACCAGAAGCCCCAGGTCCTTCTCTGCAAAACTGCTTTCCAGCCAGTCAGCCCCTGGCTTGTACTGGTGCCTGGGGTTATTTCTCCCCACGTGCAAGACTGCATTTCCACTTGCTGAACTTCATGAGGTTCCTGTCAGCCCATTTCTCCAGCCTGCAGAGGTCCCTCTGAACGGCAGCAGAACCTTCTGGTGTGTCAGCCACTGGCCTCCATCACCATTTAGCTAGAGGTCTTTGCTCAGGAAGGGGGCAACTGCTCTGAAAAAGAGCACAGCAGTCACAAAATCAGATCTTTCAGCAAAGCCAGCAGCAACTTTGCTCATATAAAATGGTATTTAAATCCCTTCTTTGGCATTTTTCTAGCGTACTGCAAGAGAACTGAGCACTGTACTGTAAAACACATTCTGAATTTTTATTACCTGAAGGCAATAAATCACAGAGGTACAGATGTTACCTCAGTCAGGAATAAAGCCATCACCTTTAGCATTGGTTTCAATAGAAGCAGGAACACTTCTGCAGTCAAACGACAAAGTTTTGTGATTGTGGTTCTTTGAAACAACTAATAATATTTGTTTGCTGTTTCTCTCTGGAGCAACTGTCCACTTGCTAATTTACACGTCATCAAGAGGCTATTTAACTCTTGCCTGCAGGTATTAAACCCTGTCTGTTACTGTGTCAATGAAAATATAAGCTTTTTAGAGGCTGAGAAATGTTTGGAAAGAAATGAAAACAGCTCAGCCCATTGCAGGTCACCCATAAGCAGAACTCAGTTTTCCTCAGGAGTCTTATGGTTTTTGATATGACCTAATAATAGTGTTTCTGCCCTAAAGGTTGTGTGTGGGACGCTTTCATATCTAACACTGCCCTTTGATGAGCACAGCGCTGTCTAATGTTTGGCCTCTGTATTTATAAATATATATATATTCGCCAGCTGTCACATCTAGGCTAGCAGTGGTCACTCTCACTAATATTGTCTATCTTATCTAAGATTCGCAAACACCCAAATTACTTCTCCAAACATTTTCAGATTTTTAACAGTCTGAATTAAGAGTCTTCAGACTCTTCCAGCTCATAATTCTCAGCCTGAGAATCAGATGTCCAGTTCTTCCCCGGACTTACCTTTAAATGTAGGTTTTAGGTTTAATGTGTTTGTGTTCTTTGAACAACTCATCTGCTTCCCTGGCAATTTGTGCTTCATCAGTTCCTGTCCTTGAGTCCCTGGTTGATACTCTGACTTCTAAAAGTCTGTGAATTAGATGCCTGCAGTTGTTTGTTTGCTCTCTTTCCTGTTTGGCATGAAAAAATCTGCTTTCCGTAATGCTACTCAAAACATTGAGAGAAAGATTGTTGAGTAAGTTATTTTTGTTGTTGTTAATTACAGTTCTCCCTTTTGTGTCTATTTATGTTGCTTTGGTCCGCTTAGGAACAGCCCTTGAGATGAAGATTTCCCTGTGGATTTAGCAGCAAAGCAAGTGCATTAGAGAGAGACGCAACGCAGACCTTCCTCCCATAAACGTGCACCATCCGGGCGTACAGAAGTGGTACACGGGCGGATACCCTACCCTGCCGTGGGTCACCGGCCGTGCCCACGTGGCTTTTGCAGGTGCTCCCCGTCACTCGGGACACTCCAACCAAGCCACCTTCACCTCGAGACGTGGTTTCGACCAGCCAGCCTGGCGAGTTGGCCAGCTCTGCCCCGGAGTGTGAACGTGCTGTGGATTTTCTGCTGTTCTTGGGACCGTGGCTTTCCTAAGCCCATGTCTGCTGGTACACAGGCAGCGATGAGAGCTCAGAGAAGGCAAACTGCACTGCTAAAGCATCTCTGTGCTGATAATTCAGCTGTCCTCTCCAATTATTTCATTCTTTGCAGAAAGGCCACAAAGCCTGGAGGACAGGCAATGTTTGGAAGATGCCATCTTTGGAAGATGCAGTGCTTGGAAGATGCCATCAGTATTTAGACAGCACCAAGTTCCCAGGCCCTCGTGTAGCTCACAGACTCAGTAAGCTTGTCTGATATAGTGAATAAAAATGCAAGGAAGCAACAAATTTGGACCACCTGTATGACCTGCCACATGGGCAGGTTGTCGCTGGCATCTTGGTGGGTGGAACCGATTTGCAGGAGGTGTGTGGAGCAAGGTCTCACCAGGGCCTTTGCACAAAGCTCACCTCGAGCCCCCGCTAACTTCGCCAGCAAGCTCTCCGTGCGTGCTCGTGGCAGTGCCCGACTTGCGAGGTGGATACCTGCCACCTGAGAACAAGCGGTTGTTGTTTACCCACAAGCAGAGCTGGAGATAAGCCTAGAGTAACAAAGTCCTGCCCTGAGGAGCTTTTTCCCCAATTCTCGCGTGCACATCTGTACTCTAGCCTTTTATTTTTGCATGGATATTCCAGAGCATTCAAGTATAAGCATGGTAAAACACTTGAAAGGTGACATTATTTATGGATTTTCAGACAGCCTCCTGTGTGCTACTGACTTATGAACACACCTAGAAGCTCGAGAGCCTGTATTTTTTTCAAAGGACGGGGGCCGCTTGCACATGGGAAGCCGTCTCCCGAGCACCCGCGTTTTGCAAGCAAACCTGACAATAGCCCGCGAGCCGCAAATTGTGCTTGTGCCTCCACTGCATTTCGTTGAAAACACCAACACAAAGCTGGCCGTAAAATAAAGAAACATTCGTTATGATTTTTACGGCTCCCAACTACTGTAAACTGTGGAGGAATAGAGCTGCAAAGCTGGCCATTAAACTGTCTGCTCTTTCCTGTTTAAACAAGGCCTCTCCAGGGTTTTAGCTGCCTCAACCACTGTGGGTCAACATCCAGGAAGGAAGACGTTTCTAAGGTAACCACCGAGGCCTTCTACCAAGGTGGCTCCATGAAAGCGCTGAACGGGTGAGAGTGACAAAAAGCAGTTCATTGGATAATGTAGAAGAAGGTAAAAAGTTATTGCATGCAGACTGTTTTTATAATGAGGCCATTCAGGCATAAAATCACTTTAAATAGGTAGTTTGTTTCCACATTGCAGAATTATTTTTGTCCTACTCTTTCAAGGGGTAGTTTATCTAGGCACAGGGGTGTATAAATAATAAATAGCCCTGGGGGTAAGGCATTTTTACTTCTTTTTTTTTTTTCCCCCTGCTTCGTATCCTGTTGCAGTTGGTCGCAGGCTGCAAAATGAATTTTGTTTTCTAAAATAATATCGTTTACTTTGAATGCAGGCCTCTGCAAGGGGCCACGAATTCTGTTCTGCCGTTGCAATGCCCCAAACCGGGCTATAGCTTTTCAGTGCAGCGTGATCGTTCGGTGTCTTTGCTGCGGGTGGTGATGCTGTCTGCAGTCCTCGGTGCGGGATCGGCTTCTCCTGCGGGGAGGGATGGGCCTCATCCAGCCGCCTGGGAGCCTCGTAGCTCTTCCCTGCAGCATCGTCACCAGGGCGAGAGCGAGCTGCCTTCAACACCTCCTTGGAGGAGCCAGTTTAGGGTCAGGCCCACTGGCATAGGTCTCCTGATGGGTGGAGCTGGAGACCAGCAGCCCCCAAGTCTGACTTCAACCCGACGGGATGACAGCCCGGCTGGATGGGCTGGACGCGCGCTTGTGCAGCACTGCCCGGATGCAGGCTGCAGGCACATTGCCGATGGCTTCCCCCATGCCAGGCTCCGTCCTCCTCATATTTTTCTCTCCTATTGGCCTTGAAGAAATTGCAGCTCTTCCCAGGAACTGCCAGCACCTTCCAGGCCACAAACCCGGAGGCCACAAGTATTCTGCTGTGTAATCTCATGTGGGCTTAGGGACCTGCTGGGGAAAAATGGCAAGTTTTAGCTTTTGGGATAGTGTCAGTCACAAGAGCTCTTGGTTCATAGCTCAGCATAGCTAGCTGTGACACATGTCATTTTTTCACATGTGACACAAGCTTGTGTGTCATTACACTGCCTTGCAGTCACAGCTGGGAACCCTTGTTAGGTAGAGCAGAACTAGACTGAATAAACACCAAATATTTAGCAGCCTTGGAGTGTGGAAAATGGAGATTCCCGTCTCTGATTTGACCTTAGCCTCAGGCTTTGATTGTATGCTTAATAGGAGAGAAAGAGGATGGAGAGAGCTGCTTCTTTTCACCTCCTGCTTGGATTATCTCCTGTGTAGGATGAATGATGGCCGTGAAACGGGCAAGGCAAGGTTTGGATATGGGAGAATCAGGGTTTGGTGGGGAGGTCCCAGAAGAATAATTGATGTTGGGCTCAGGGAGAAGGATAAAAGGGAATTGCAGTAGGGAAGGGTTAGGATCCACCAGCTCAGGTAAGTGCCTCCATCCCATGTGCTGGAGAGGTTCAGTGATTGCATCAGGAGGTTGGGCCTGGGGGAAAATAAATAGAAAAATTTAAGGAAGGATAAGTCTGAAATGATCCAGACCTGCAATAAAGTCCAGGGATGCTGAAGGGGGAGGGAGCAAAATTCCTGCTCTCCTCAAAGAGAGTGAGTGATTAGCTCTAAAAGCCATGTGCCAACGCTCCTCTGCGGCTGCCGCTGTTCAAGATAAAATAACAGGTCATCTGGTGGAGCAGAGGTCCTTCCAGACTGAAGTCTAATTTCTGTGCTCCAGGGGCTTAAGTGCTGGTTCAAAGGTCACCAGGCAACACCAGTCACCAAGCAAGGCTGAAGCTCATTTTCAGTAAAAACAGAGCCTGCAGAGCAGGCCCCTGCGCTCGGTCAATCACATACATGCGCTTTGCATCTGGACAGTCTCAGTGGGGAAGGGGATGCTCGGAGATCAATGGGACAGACGTGCGGTGCCAAAGCAGATGCTGGCTGTGCCACTGGCACTGAGATAGCGACTCCCTTACCTTCACTAATGTAATCAAGAAGTTTGAAGTACAGACGTGCAAAATGAACTCTGGAAGCTAAAGATAAGCCTGAGGGAAGCACCAGTGGCTCAGTTCACGTGTACCAAAACTCTGCAGCACCTAGGGTTTGCCTTAGACTTATCTGAGTGCTGGCAAAAGGGAATAAAAAGCCTCTTTGCTTTCCTGTATGAGCAGCTCAAGTGATGGGGCAAGATACACATGAGAGGGCTCCTGGCAGGCTGGGCAGACCCATAAATCTGCCTTAAAGGCAGCACGTTAGCCAAGGGAGCAGAGAGAAGGGCAGGACACAGGTTAGCATTGCATCCTTGGCAGGGTGCGCGGAGGCAGGCACTGAACAGTGGCTCCTTTTTGGCCATTCCCAGGAGCAAAGTACCATCACGAAGTTTCTGTCCAGCCCCTGGCTTGCACAACGAGGCTCAGTCTCTCCGCTATCATTTCATTTCACGTAAAAAACAGAAGTGTCACAGCAATTTCCTATTTAGATGCAAATGGACGTGAAAGTATCTTCATCAAGGAGAGTGTTATTGCACTGCCCTTACCTTCGTAGCGGATGACTTGCAAATAAATGTGGATTTCGCTAAGTTCTTCACTCACAAAAAAAAAAAAAAAAAGCAATTTTTATTTTAAACAGAAACATCCACGTTTGTGGTTTGAAAGGACCTTTCATTTCAGTTGCATGCCTCTGGTTTCTTATTACTGGAATAGTGACAGTCAATAGGGTTAAGCAGGGTGGGGAGAGCAGCACCCGAAGCACAGCACCCGTCACCAGCCTCCCTGGGCACGTGGCCTCCGGGCTGCCCCTGCCTTTGCTGGGAGGAGGAGGGCTGCACTGGCTGAACACAGAGGTGAGCTGGCAGGGGTCTGTGGCAAGGCAAAGGCTGGGCTAGTCTAGGGAATAGATTTTCATTCTTCCCCCCGATAGCGTGGAAAAACACAGCACAAAATGCTCCTGAAGTAAGATGATAACCCCTCTATCAGCCAGATAAGGCTGATACAGAGGGACCCACCCAACAGTTCAACATAATGCTGGTATTAGAGGGCTCTTAGATAAAATGGTACTAGAAACTTTGGAAAAATAACCTACATTTGATGTTTGAGACCCGAGATGTGTTTTAGACTAGTTCCTTGTCTAAGTTGCACCTGGGCCATGAACTTCCCCCCTCTCCCTCAAACAAAACTCATTGTTCTTCTCTAACAAATCGCATATTTGCAGTCCTTGGTTGCCCTTAGAAAAGCCACCACCTCTGCCCCGGGAAGAAATAACCCACAAAACCCAAGAGCTAGCTGCAAAACAACTGAAAACACACAAGCTCTTGGGGGTTTCTGGAAGTGAGCTACAAAGCACGCAGGGCTTTTATAATGTTTGCTTGTTGTGGGCACTGAGTGGCGTTTTTCCATTACAAAGTGATCTATTTCGCAGCTTTCAGCCCAAAGTGTCAAGCAATCAGGCAGTGGTTTTGCCTTAACAATTGCTAATGTATTTCAGCAGGTAAAGTTTCTATGCAAAAAGGGCAGGTAAAGGAGGGAAACAGTCTACAGTTAACTCCTGCCCTCCCCTTGCAAGGTTTTTTATTCCCTGCCTCCCAGTCTCTGTTTTTACTGAGTGGCAATTAATTAAAAAGATCAAGATAGAAGAAAGATGGAAACCTTATTACTAGTGTTATATTTCCATACTAGTTTTGCCCAGGGAAGAAGTTTCCCAGGAGATTAGCTAATAGTTAAGCTATTAAAGACTTCTAAACTGGAAAGGTTATTTGCAAGGTCAGGAAACTTTACTAAGCTGCTAGTTTCAAAATTATCCTGGGTTCCTTTACTAATTCATCGATCAAAATGACACGTTTTTAATTACAGATGAAAATAGAACATATTTAAGTTCCAGTCATGTAACCCCTACATGAAAACTAAATATTACAAGCCTCTAACCGTAGTAATTTTTAAGTGAGAAGGAAACATTTGTTCTTATTATGAAGTGCTGATTTACTACAAATTCATGAAGAGCTAAAACCAGCCTTCAAGCTGAAAACACAAACTCTAACGAGCTTCTCTCAGATGTTTTGAGCGCTTAATGCAACATTATCCCCCCACCAACTATCAAAATCAGCTATCTTTCTGATTCCCAGTTCACAGATGGGAATAATCCCATCCATAAGCTGGGAAGCAAAGACGCAGGAAGGGCAGACGTAAAGGAAGGTGCTCCTCATGGATTCACTAGCTTAAGCAGCACCAACATTTCTTCTCACCTGAGAATCCAAGAGGTCTGCAGGACACAGCAGGGATACACTAAATCCCACTTGGACTAGGCCCAGGTTAGCTGTGTCCCTCCCGTGCGTGGAGCTGTGCCTCTCTGTGTCCAGGAGGAAACGCTCTGGCCCTGATGATTAGTGCCAAGGGTCCTCAAGGAGAGTCTGCCCTCCCCTTTCTGCCTCTGCTTTGGGGTCCTCCGTCTGCACCAGCTGCTAAATCATCCAGATCTGATGCCACCTACGAGGATGGGTGTTTGGGGTTAGCAAGCCTGGGGTGGTAGAAGCACAGCTCTGTCATTCAGCTGCTGAACTGCTTCGAAAATATGTTTAATGCTAGGACTCCTGGTTGGGGGTCATTGCAAGTGGTTGCATTCAAAATAGCTTTGCTTGGGCCGTGAGCTGTTAGCTGTGTTTGTGACCAAGGCTGTGACTGAGGTGACATGATTCTCAGCTCTGCACTGAAGCAGGAGGAGCCAGTGCCTCCATCCGTGGGGCAGAGCAGATGGCAGGGCTTCTCCATGCTCGTCTCTCTTTCCGCTGTTCCCTGGGCTCCCTGGGGTATCCCGGGACTTCCACACGGCTGCGGCCCCACAGATGTGCTCAACGTGTTGCTCTACTGTTAGACCAGCCTGGGAACTGGTGTGGAGATAATAGTCCTCTCTGACAGTGCATGAAGTTGTAATAGCGACCCTGGGGCTCCAGACAGCTGTTTGCAGAAGAGCATTTGCTTAGCAGTTCCCGAAAAGCCAGTCCCTCTAAGGTTTCTCAAGATGGGCACCCAAAAACAGGTCATTACTTTGAAAAACTCTTGGGCCTCAAAATCAGTCCTTCAGCACGGAGGTGGGAGAAAACCACAACTTCCAGCCTCGCAGGGAATGCTTGGGCAGCACAGCGCGGTGGGCCTGGGGGCTTTTGCATTGCGCCCACAACCCTTGCAGGTCCTGAGAGCGGTGTCACCCTCAGAGCGGTGCTCTCGCTGCCAGTTACACGCTGTTAGAAGTATGTGTCCCTTTTCATCACCGACTGGACTGTTCCCTCCGGTTTTGCGGGCAGCAGCGGCGGTGTTGCTTTTCTCTCCATCTGGCCCTTCTGTGTCCTCCAGCAATGGAGTCAGCACTTGTGGCTACAGCTGGAGCAAAACCCATATGTCAAACCTTGGATCGTTTTCTTTCCCAGCCGAGGCATCTGGATCTGCGGCTTGTTCAGCTAATAGCCTTGCTGGCAGGGGCTGCAAGCAGCTCCGGAGCCGTGTAGTCATGGAGAGGCTCGGGGAGGAACTCACCTGTCCTACAGGGCGCTTTCCACTCTTCCTTTTCAAAGGATGTGACGCTTGACATAAATCCCATACTTTCAGTGAAAACTGCTACCGTTTCATAATGACCTCCTTTCAAAAGCTCTGCTGCTGTATCGCCTGCCACTTCAAGAATTGCCCCTGTCAAGATAATGTGTTTATAAGTTTTTTTCTTTGTGAATCGGTTGCAAAATATTCAGGCAGCAGGACATATGGGAATCATATGAGGTTTTTACTGCATTGCACTTGAAAGCCATCACTCTAAGAACGCGGGGGCTTGCTAGGCACAGGGTGCTATTTAATGCCTGACTGCTGAGGCATTACCCAGAGGTGATGCCTGGGAGGAAGGGAATCCAAAACTCCTCGGTCTTTCATCTTTGGGGAATTGCTAAACTATCTTGGTTGAAAGCGTATTTGGTGCTGGTCAAAAATCTTCCAGGGAATTTTTTTCCTGGGAGAGTGTGGGTTTTGATTACGTAAATACCATCTGTGTTCTCAAAGCGTTTGTTTTTTCTATTGGAAACTGAAACCCCCACCGCTAAACTGGCCAGTTCTCTGGAGCCAAAACCTGACAAGGGGATTTTTAACAAAAATGAGTGCAGCATCACCCATCATGCTGTTGCTTCCTTAGCAGAATTTCTTTTCAGCGCTAGCACTTCCCTGGCTGTTGTGGGATTGAAAATGAGACATTAGTGATGAAGTGAGCTGGACTTTCTGATCATGGCCATTCCCACCCTTCACATCTTGCTTGGTGCATCCCAAGGCATGAAATACTCCCCATCCAGCTCCCTGCATTTGTGCTGTGACTTTCTTCCTAGACCAGCTCCACCCTTAGCATCTTTATGCTTTTGAAGATGGGGTGAGAGACCATGAGGGCCGGCGTGATTCCCCTACTGCAGATCAGCTGTAGAAGCTGCTTGTAACTCTGATGGGTGTTTATATGGTGACTCTCGAGCAGCTTACAAAGAAGTAATACCCCAGGCCAGCTCTCGTCTGCTATTTTAATTTCGCCTTTGCTGTTCTGAAGGTGAATAAACCCATGCACACAGGCAGAATTCAAGGGGTGAGAAAATGCAGCAACCACGGTGACATAAAATCAGTCCAAACCTACGTGGGCAGCAAAGTAATATGTTTCGCAGAAGGCCTGAGGTATAGAGGGTGGAAGAAAAAAGGAAAGAAAGAGAGAAAGCGAGACATCTGCCCTGCAGCTTGTAGCAGAAATGATCTGCTTGTTCGAACCACAGCACATACTTATTTACCCGGGCAATCCTGCTGCACCATGCTTCATGCCAGGCAAAACTGTGCGTCAGAGTCACAGAGCACTTGCTAAGCAGCAAACATGGCCATTTATCAGGTTCAGGTACCTATTTTCTGTGTCACAGGGGAATGCAGTATGTGGACACCTCCAAAAGTGCCAAACTACCGAGTGTTTTTGTGCTGGGGGAAAACATCAGTTTGTTATTGCATCGTGACCATCAGGCTCGCTTGGTGTCTGTTTAAGTCACTAAACTGAAGCTAGCAATCTAGTAGGTAAATTGTTTATTTTTATATCCTAACAGGAAGCGCTTTATACTGGTGCCTTTCTTAATTCCATCCCTGAGATCCCCGGGCTCGACCTCCGGAGCGGGGAGCGGCTGAGCAGATGTATGTGCTCCGGAGGAACATGGTGAAGCCTGTAAATTGCAAGGTTTCTTCAGGGGACAACATATGGGTTATTATTAAACCAGAAAACATATGCGAGTAATTGAGGAAAGAGATCCAGCATTCGGCTCAGAAAATGTGAAGTCAGCTTGCTGAGAGTAACATATCTCTGCATTTTGACCTGTTGCTGACAACAAATATATTTCACAATTACCTGGATTGCAGTGATTGGGGTTTTTTTCCCTCTTTTAAATGAAAGCCAGTCGAGAGAAGCTGGCAACAGACAAATGATGCTCATTCCACCCCTGCTTCTACTTAATGGCTGATATCAAGATCCTCAGCGTTCACTGGTGACATTACTATTAAAAACATATTTCTTATCTGGCTCTTTTATTTCTACAAATAGAGCATTGAGATGGATCTGCGCTTACGGAGCGGCGACGCGCGGGACTCGACGGAGGGGCTCCCGGAGCAGCCCGGGAGGAGCGCAGCAGGACCAGCCACCGGGCACTCGGCCGCCAGCGGTCCTGTTAACCGGGATATCAATACAAGGCTGCAATACATTGCCCCAGCCAAAATAACCCCTGGGAAGTTGCCCCTGTTCTGAGCAGCATTTGGTGCTTCTGTGATATACGATACCCAGGCATCATCCTCCCCAGATCAGGCCACTAGGCTTGAAATGATAAATGTCATATGAAATTTTAATTCATCATATTTAATTCCTGTTAAATGCTCCAGTGAGTACTGGAAATCATTATTTTCTCCTTTCCCTCTTTATCCCCAGAAAGGCTTTTACCAGGGCAAATGAGCAAGTGTTTCGCAGTCTTTTCCATTATGAAGGAGTTTCTTCTGTAAAAATGCAAGTGTGGACCAGAAGAAACGAAATCGCCTTAGCATTCTGATTCAAGGTACTAAAAAATAATTAAATGGTCATTAATGCCATACAGGCAGGGTGGGACAGCACAGTGAATCAGATGAAATTTTATGACAAGAGAATATGTCATATTTCTGTTTGTTTTAACAAAACATGAATTTGAGGTTATGTTTCTCCTGCAGTTAATCTGAATTTCTGTGTTTGTTTTATTATCTGTCCTTGGGGCATGGGCAAAGTTTTACCTGATTATCTAGAGTCAGCACAGACAGACATAACTTCAGGCTCCTTAAGAGCTGCAGATGGGCTCCTTCCGCGTCCTGGCAGGATCTGCAGCCGCGATCAGGTAAACGCCCAGGGGGTTAGAGCATCTGGTGACCTGTTCCAGCATTCACAGAAAAAACACCAATCTTTCCTTGTAATGACACTACCTAAGGACCAGTCAGAAAAAAGAGGGCTGGCAGGCAGAAGAGAAAAGCACCGAGCGCCTCTGCATTTCATGCTGTTTCAGATGCACCATCTCTTGTTAATTTTTCTCCTTGCAACGTCTTTGGGTAGAAATACGCTCGGGTGTAGCAGGAGATGCTGCATGCCATGTGCAGGACCACGCTGCTCCGGCCACGGGGCAGCCAGGGAGTGCTGAGGCCTCGCAGGGAGGCACCTGGCTGCGGTCCCCACTGTTGAATTTACATACAAAAAGGGAACTCGTGAGGTCTCAGGAGCTGACGGACCAGCTGAATAAAGGGTGTGCGAGGGCTGGACTCGCTGCAGGAGCTTCAAACGGCAGCGCTGAGCTATCCCAACCTGCGCTCTGCGAGCAGCACGGGTGACATCCCTTTCTGACTCCTTGCAAGGATGCCTCAGAAAATAACGCGGCGCGGAGTCAGAGCACCGATTGCATAGGCTTGCCCTGGTTTGCATTCAGGTCTGCAAGGGCAGCCTGGGAAAAGTTGCTCATACAAGATTCACGAGGCTGCTGGGCTAAGTTTGGAGGAAAACAGCTTCCAGATTGAACACCAGATTGCCGTTGCACAATGAGTAGAAAACACAACCTTTATTGCATGAACATAAGTAACACTGGAAAGTACGAATCACTTGGGAGCCAGGCCCTTTATGCAGCTTTTGTTTGCGATAGTCTTCTATCATGTCTGAGCAAAATTTTAAGCAAAGAGAATCAGAAACTGATATTTTTTATGGTTTTTATTTTTTCCTGAGGAAAGGTATTACGCTATTCACTTTGGCTGCACTTCCCACCCTGCAGAAATTATTTACCCAAGTGCAGCAGCAAAGTGGGTCAGGGGGAATAAAAAAAGGCACTGCACACAGAAATCCTGAATCTCTTGCAAAAGTTGGATTAAGACTCAAGCTACTGTTTAATGAGCGCTTGCCACGTTCTCTATTTTGAGGGAAAGGTGTCAGCTCAGACAGCGGGGCAAAAAGCCTGCAGCATTTGAGCTGTCAAATCACTCTCCCCTGGTTTGCAAGGCTAGCCACAAAGCAGGCAGCAGCAAGGAGGATTCCTCTCTCCAAGCCCCTCTGCCTTTGCTGCTTTTCTGCAGTTTCTGCCGCAAACTGCTCCGTTTAGGTTTAATAGTACAGTCACATCTTTTCCCGACTCTCCGAAGCGAAGGAAGCTCGCTTTCCCGAGCCCCCGGAGTGAACTGGGGGGCACACAGATAGCATCAGCTGCTGTGGGTCCCGCACTAGAAAAATAAAGAGCTCAGGTTGCAAAAAAGTGAGCTAGGGCTGAAACCTGAGAGAAGCGGGTAGTCTGCCTGACAGCTCCCTGTAGCTCCAGCTTAACGAGCAAGGCTGCAGCCAAACCTTGGCCTAGCTTCTTGCAACAGGAAAAGGCACTTTGGTGCAGCTGGGAAGACTGGAACGCACACTCATATAAAACGGTATTTGCAGAGTAACCAAAGAGAAGACCGTAATGTTTGTGAAAAGCAGTTTGTGCAGATGAGCAGGGAAACACAGGCAATACTGGTACTTCAGCTCAGCAAGATCTATCAGTAATAAACCAGAAATGGAAGATACTGGATGAATTTTGGAAAGGCTGTTGGCAGAAGGGTGTTTTTCCCACTTTAACAGCAGGAATCCAGCCAAAAAAGCACGGTCCATTTCTTCTTCCACTAGTCCACTAAAACCACTGTCTTAATCCAGAAACACTTCAGGTGGTGCCATATGTGGTTATTTATTTGTGTCGTTTGGTGCTGGCCAGCGATCCGACTGGCTCACAAAGAAGCAGTAGCACAATTTCCACCTCCAGTGGCTTCCTACATGGAAAAGGCAGGCAAAGGAAGCACTACTATCCCGTGGGAACGGGTGCACCAAGCAGGTGAGACAACAGCGGTGGGATTTTCAAAATTGCTCTGAGCTGAACAAAGTCTGTTCTCACTGAGGTGAACTGGAGTTTTATTCCTGGTATCCTTAGGAGCATCATGACCAGGGACAGGTACAGCCAGGGAGCAGACAGGGCTGCGTGGTGTCAGGAGCTGTACACCGAGTAGGATGTGGCCAGCAGAGATCTACTGGATCCCAGCCTTCAGAAATCTGCCCTTGATTAAGCCAGCAAAGAGTGTCTTGAAAATGACCTTGCAAGTGGCCTTCGCAAGGTGACCAGCACATCGGGAGCATTGCCACGCAGAGCACCCACCTGTCTTAACTCTCAGAGCAAAACCTTAAGGTCAAAAACCCAAAGTCAAAGCTGGAAATGGTGGATAGCTTCTGAGCTAGTACAAACTGACCTTCAGCCAGGAAAGTGGGTAGCTTTCTGGGGCAAGAGGCCTGTTTTTTGCAAAATGAAATTCCAAAATGACTCCAGAGTCTGCTTATTAAGACCAGATTTGTTCTTTCACTTCCATGTGAGTCAATTGTTCGGCTGCTTCTTTTCCTTAGGTGTTTTCACGGCTACTTAATGAAACCCTCCCACCAGCTCCTCACTTGAAAAGGAGGAATTCAGACAAGTTTGGAGAGTCCTCAGGGAAAAAAAAAATAGCTGGGCTCCTCTTCTGATCATATGCTTTCCTAACACCATAGACACGATGGTGGTTTCCACAACGTGATTAGACCCAGAGGTGAGACCAGTGGGCAAACTGGAAAATATCATTCGGCTTATCCCATGTGATCTTTCCTCACCAAAATGTTTCCAAACCAAGATGTGTGGTATGGAGCAGCCTCAGATTGCTCACAGATGTCAGGATAAAGCGAAGAAGTTCATTTCCGGCTGTGAAGGAAAGGTCACAGAGGACACAGCTCATGCAAATCTCCACTGGTTCATGTGTACCCGGCAAACATGAAGGAAGGCTTTTATCGTGCACTTTTTCCATGCAGACAGCACGTTTCACAACTCTGATTTGCATTAGGGTGAGTTTAAATGGGTACTCAACCTTAGACACTCTCTGGCTTCTAAAATATTTTTCAAGTGTTTTTTCCCCCTGAATTTTTCAAAGGTCGGCTCTTAAAGGTGAGTAATTTCCAAAGTGGCTAACTGTGCAAACCGATCACGGCAGAAGGTCCGAGTGGGAAAACGTACAGCCGGAGGAGCAGTAAGGCTATATATTTTGCAGTGTTTGGACTGTTTGTGAGCGTAGCCTGCGTCAGCAGTCTGTTTTCTCCCAGGCAAGAACAGATATTTCATGCAAACTTTGCCATCCTGTTCTTGTTTCCTGTGTATAAGAAATGACCTGAAGGCAGAGAAGGAGACAATGCAGAAAATTTTGATGCATGAAGGGTACTAACAAGCCAGGACTATTTTAAAAGAGCACTTTTCAGCATCTAAATTATTTAGCAGCCTGTCTAGTGGAGGCAGGGAAAGGGAGAAGGTCACTGGCCTACTGTGAAAAATAAGCAGCTGCGTGGTAGGAGCCAACAGGGAAGGGTACTTGCCATTTAACCACAATGAGGAAGAGGAAGACAAAGACTTTCTACCCAAAGCGTGTTGGTGCACATATGTCGTTCTGCAGATGTGTGATGCTTCAGAGCAGGGCCCTATTAATGGTGGCTAGCTCTACTTGACACCATGGCATTATCCATGCATCCCTACTACAAGGGTTTGTAGACTTGTTTCTGGAATCTGTCCTGAAGACAGGCATTCGGGAGTTTTGAGGACTACTCAGTGCTGATGTCTTTGCTATCAACAAAACAGTCTATCCACAAGACTTTCTTGCTGTGGGTACCACCTGCCACCGGTTCTCATTTTGATATTACCCTTTTCACCCCTTCTCCTTGCATTGCACACCTGAATCCTTTTAAAACTCAGCAGCTCCAACCAAATGTGAGTCTATTTCTTTTTTAAACATAAAGATTAAAAAGCCTGTTCAGAACATATAGCTGTGAAGTACTTTCCTTTGCTGGAAGTTCCTCTCTGAAAACCAGCTGAGCTTTTCTGGGGCTGACAGCCTGAACTAAAGCCAGTCGAAGCTCAGCATGCCTGCAAACAACGCCTTGTCTTCTGTAGGGACCAAAAGTTGAACAGGCCGCATTAGACCTAGCAGAGTCCTCCCTGGGAGCAGACACAAAGCTGGTATCTGGACTGCATATGGCCAAGAAAACCCTGGAGGATGCTTGCAAAGTAGTGCACTGCATCCTCTAGTCCAGACCAAACTGCAGCCGGGGATTCATTTCAGCAGCTCTGGAGTCGGCGACTTCTGTTCGCTCAGCTTCTCCCCATCCATCATTCACTCTGGCCTTCTCCTCCTCCTGTTGCATGTGCTTTCTTTGAGACCGCCATAGATTTGCAGTTCAGCCACAGATGAACTGTCCCGTATCCACGATGTGTCAGTGCTTTGGGATCTTCAGGGGAAAAATGCCTAGAAACATTCACCATCGTCGTCGTTTTTGCTGTGTTTGCTGCTCATTCCCAGGGAAGCAACAGAAGTGTCTCACACAGTAATCCCTGATAAACCATCAACAAATGCCTTCTTTTTTCAATAATTTCCCGCAGGAATAGCACACACTTCTTGCTCCTTTGGCTGGTGGGGCCGACAGAGCCGTGTCCGTGTGTGTAAGCGGCATGGTCTTATGAGCACCAGTGCAGGGCTCATTATAACCCGAGTGAAAACAGAAAAAGGTAACTGGGAAATAGATGTCAGCAGTGCTTCTAATCATCGCAGGCCTCCTTTGACACATGTTTTTAATTGCTTTAAAAAAAAAAGGAAAGAAAAGAAATAAAACCAGTTATGAATAATCTAATAAGCTTACCAACCACCTGTGAAACGTGGCTTCCCAGCTGCACAAAATCAAACGCAAGAATAGAAAACAGAGAGTTCTCCGAGGCAACACACATTCGCATTAGACGCGCGTCATTCCAAAGCCACAGCAGAAAAATGCATTAATGCCATTTTTGGCTCACAGTGTACATGCCACTCTGTAAAAGTATCTCAGAGGAGTGTTTACTTAAGTAACACAGAGAATCTGCTTTAAAGTCAAAAGGTAGAGGTGGGGGAAGATGGAAGAGGGAAACCTGCTCATTGGCATCATTTCAAATGAAAAACTTCATCAAGAAAACCCCACATAGCATTAATTTGAGGGACTGCAGTCCGGGAGGCAAGTTTACTCAAGAATAGTTAAGCATATTTTCCTGGTACTGAGGAGTAAATGCTCAAGCAAAACTAAAATGCAGAGGGCTCTATAGACACGGCTTTATTCAAGAAGCAATTTGTTTTCCTGGTATGAAAAGAGATTTATGTTCACTGCATTTTGGAGCCACCCAGCAAATATCCTCATGAAGCTGTTTTTCATGGGAAAGAGCTGTTTCTTAGAAGGAAAAAGGTAACATCCTGACATGGAGGAAAAAAAATTAACTCTATTTTCAAGGCAGTTTTGACATGTTTTTCTTCTACACAGAAACAGACTTCAAATACAGCTTCTTAACCACTACAGCTAACTGACCCACCCAGAGAACTCTTTTTCCACAAACAATATAGCGTCGGGAGAAGGAGTCTGAGAGGAAAAGCAAACAGTCCTTAAAGTATCTACTTTATTTGGATAGTTCTGAACCACTGACATTGGGGGCAGGTTTTAAGTCGGTGGGCGTGAGGAGAGGAAAGCTCATGGTTTTGATTTGAAGGAGCCACATCAAAACCTGTTTTAGTAAATGGAATGGCAGTATTTTGAAAAATACATCCTTCTTAAGGGGATGTTAGGGAAAACAATCCCATGGCCTGTTGAATAATAAAAGCCAATGTGTTAGTAGAGGAGAAAAAAATAGCCTGCAAGTGAGATTCTTGGATCAATCCGACTTGTACCTTCCCTGGTCAGAGTAATATCTGTTAGGCAAAGGAAATCATTATACAGATGTGGTACTGGTGGGCAGAAAAGGGTCAGTGAGCAGGAGAGAGGTCAAAAATATATATATTTTTTCTTTCTTTCCCACCAAATGGGCTGCAAGACTGGAGTCCCGCACACCATGTTGGGAAGATGCTATGGAAGCAGCTGTCCCGCTCTGGATGGAGCTGGTGCCCCCATCACCGATTCACCTGCCCATCCTGTCCATGCACCTTCTGCAGAGATTACATGTCTGGGGACAGGAGGAGTAGGGCTTAGCTGGGGGCTGTGCTAGGATGCTACCCATCCTGCAGCAAGGAATACTTTGAGAAGAAGACATGGGATAAGCCAAGTCATATTTGCCAGTTTGCCCACTGGTGTCACCTCTGGTTCCATCACTTCATGGAAACCAACACCACAGCTATGGTGCTGTGGGTGCAACACCGGGATGGCATGGAAAATGAGACTTCCGTAGTCCTTGTCTTCAGCTGTCCCACGCATTCCTGGTAACTATGTTGTAATCCTCCTGTGTAGTTTAATTTGGGGATTGTGTTTCATTTCCATGCTATCCCTGTGTTGCACTGTTCTCACCCCTGGATAGCTGCCTCCTACATCTGAAGGAGCTTTTTAATTTTTTATGAACCATTTTGCACACTTCCACAGGTAAGCAAAAGCGAGATGAAAAGTCGTCCATGTCTTCTGCGTTGTTGGAGGCTTCTGGGGGAGGCCAGCAAAGAGCTGCTGCTGTGCGGCAGGCCAGTGCACTGGCCCATTCTGTGCCAGATCATGAAGTTACCGGCAGAGGTAGCCAGAGATCGGCAGTCCAATTCCAGGAAGATTTCTGAGGTTTGGAAATGTGTTTTCATTCCGGTGTAGAATGAGAACTAAACCTTTCAAACGTTTCCCTGAAATGGATTTGGTTTTTGTTGTTGTTGCCATTGAGACATCTGTTTTCAGATGGAGAAGATCAGGGTTTTCATTTAGATCCTTCTCCGCTTATAAATTGACCCTAGAAACTCTGAAACCTTTCCCATGGAAGTATTATTAATGGGACCATCTCACTGTGAAACATTTTGGTTTGGAGGAAGCAGCCTTTTCCAACAACAATGACAACAGATCTCATTAAAATGTTTGAGTGGCTCCAGTCTTAATAGCAGCAAATGGTTCATCCAGCATCTTCAGGTCCTGCAGCATGAAACGCGATAACAATGTGACATTATTGCCACCCATCAGATAGGCAATAATACGGTATTCACTTTGCATATCTGTAAGGGCCCTATGTCAATGGGTCATTGTTTGGAACAGATCTCTTACAAAAATGGGAAAAGGGAAATACCATGAAATACCTCCAAACTTTCAATGCCATTTAACAAAGATGCATTTTGGTCATTAATCACACACATACAGGCAAGCTCTCAGAAAAGTCCAGCTGTTCCAGGCCACAATGCTTTCTTTTATTGCTTTAAGCGTCTCCCTGCTAACAAGACAACTTCAACACATGATACCCAAGAAGGGCCATAACGCCTTATTCCCAACCTAATCGTTGTGACATTGTTTCAAATGGAAAAGTTCATGGACTTACTGCCTTTAAAAGTCCCAGTGCAGCCTAATTATCTTCTGAAGTCTTTTGTACCAGTGCTATCCGATTTCAGACCAGCGTGGCGTTTACCGGGCAGCTCCCAGGATAGCCTGGAATCTCCAGGGAATACGGAAAGTGAGCTCTTGTTTTTCCCTCAAAATCTGCACAGAAAGCACGTGCTGAGAATGGTTATGGATGCCCCTCTTCAGAGATATCCTTTTGGGATAGGGTAGCATGCGTAACAAGCTCTGCATGACTTCTCGTGCAACATGGTCCTTTCTGTTTCTGACCACGCAGCCTCCCGCACGGCTTTCCCGTGCCTATAGCTGCTCGCGGCCGCCTCCTCTTTTGGCATCGCCTCTCCCCATCACTGCCGTAAAGGGGCTAAATTCACCACTGCTCAAACCCACCGCTTTTGAGTGGGTTTAAAATTTCTCAGGCCACATTCCTACCTCCTCTCGTTTCCGGACTCTCAAGAATTTGCCACACAAACATATTCCTTCCTTTTATTTGTTTCTTCCAAGTAATTAGACCAGGGATTGTTTGCTACCTGTCATACCTTCATTTAAGTCATTTGGGAACAAAGTGAGAAAAGAAAAAAAATGAGAGCCTCTCAGTGGATTAAGACTGCTGATTGTAGTAACAAGAGGAGGTATTTTAATGACAGGTTTAAGACTTGCTAAGTAACTGCCACGAGGATTATGAATATATTTTGTAACAGGGCAAGATTAACAGATAATCCTTTAAAGAAAAAGATGGCGAGAGGCTTTTTAAAAAGAAAAATAAACTACGAAAACACCAAAAATCTTCAGAAATTCCACATAAGAAAAATTTTTCTCAGAAATGTTGACATCATTGAATATTTTCAGGTCAGTGTCCTCAGCACGGTTGAATTGGTGTGTCTTAATGTCAGTGGAACAGTGTTGATTTATACCTCTTTTAACTTGGGCATTTTTTAAATGAACTAACAAACTCTGTGCCAAGGAGCAGCTTGGCATCCTCAGTTGCAAAGAGCGCAGTCTGAAATGAGTTAGGCTCCTTTCTTAGAAAATGAGCTCTTGCTCTTGAACAATGATGTTATTGATACCTAAATGTCATATGGAAATTTCAAGGACACTTGGGGCCTTTCTCTTTCCTGACTCCCCAAGACTCAGTCTTAACCCTCGCCAAACTGAATCACTGGTCAGCAATTAGCTTTGCATGTGACCATTCAGTTCTTTATTCATTATGAGCAGTAATTATGACAGGAACACAGAAAAGGCTGTGTTTTCACTCGTTATCAGCAAGAAGAACGTACTGCCTGTAACACCTTCCTGGCTGGGCCAGTGTGGTTTTATACTCGCAGGTTAGGCCACAGTCAGCCCAAATAATCTCTGCTGACATTGAGGGAGCTTCTGAGCAGGTGGCGGCGGTCTGCAAAGCTGGTTGGAGACCGAGAGCCTCGTGGCTGGTGAGGCACATGGTGACTTGCACGTCTGCCACCTGCAAGGCAAGCCCGACTGCTCCCAACACCTGGGGGGAAGGATTCAGGCCATTCTCTGGCCAGCCGAAACGGAGACTGGTTTCATTAACATCTCTTTAAAGTGCCATCTGTTCTGGTATGAAAGCGAGTACAAGCGAATTTAGAGATGGGCTGTTTCAGAAGAGGCTATAGGCTCTTTCATTCAGCTTCGACCTGAGCTTCACCAGGCGTGTTTTCCAACTGCAGAACCGGAGAACTGATGGATGCAGCAGCACTCGGAGTCCTTAGCGGGAATCCCTAATCTAAACCATTTCTGAGCCGTGCCTTGGCAAACAACATCAGGTTTTTCCAAGAGGGAAGTATTCATATTACCATGCCTTGTAAAAGCCCTTTGGATGACCCACCTTGAAACCATTTCACTTAAGAAGAGCAGGGAAAAGTGCTCTATGGCAAGGAAAGAAGACTTAATGAAGCAGTTTTGGCATTTTTGCCCTAGGCACACCTCACACCTCAGAGGTACAGGCAAGACAACCTCTGTTGCTGCCGTGGCATTAAATTGCATGGTGGGGTCAAGGAAGGGCTTTCTGTCATTAAAAAAAGAGACAAATGAAAGCAAATTTGATTTGAATGAAGGCGAGAAATTTAGTGAAAGGGAACAAAACAGAATCTGGACAGATCCTACCTCAAGATGTGCTGAAATCAGTGCAAGCCATTTCACTCATGTGGACATGCCCTGCAGCAAGTTTGCAGTTAAATGTCCAGTTATGGCCTTTGTTTGGTCCATGGCCACAGAGAAGCAGAAACTGCTTTTTCTCCCAGAGAAGCAGTTTCTTGCCAAGTATCCCCACACAAAGAAAACAAACACACGAGAAGGCACCATCACAGATACCTAGGGAGATAAGCTGCAAAAACATGTGCTCTGGGCAAAAGTGCAAGGTGCAGAATGTGAGTTCATGATCTACATGTGTTCTTCACTCTGCTTTGTTTATTTTCACTCGGTTTTGATGTGTTAAATTAAGGGATAGTTCATGGCCGTAAGTCATCTTCTTGCTGTTGGAAGCCAAATAGTGGGAAGCAGGTATCTTGCACATCAGAGGCCAGCTGTTTCACAGGGAGACTTCAAATGGCTGTAGCTCAAATATGAGCAGTTGTTCTGTGGCTTAAAATGTTGAAGTAACTCCAAAGTTTTAGGAACAAAAATTGCCCTAGGTCTCAACTGCAAATTAGAAAGGGATGAAAATATCTGATCCTCAAAGGGCTTCAATTATTGAGACCATTAAACTACTGGGGGTGGGTCTGAGTTTCCGTTTCTGTTTGTATTATGCTTCCTGCTTGGGAGACCTCGCTGAGAGCAGGAACAAGCTGTGCAGCACACAAGGCGGCAAATCAGACGAGACGATCCCTGCCCTGCCGTTCAGCAGGATGGATGGGAAGAAGGAGGTGTCTTCACCTTCCCTCAACCACCGGGAAGCCCATCTGCCTTTGCCCAGGTGGCCGCGGCAGTCGGGTCTCCCACTGCATCTCCTTGAGCCTGGACCATGGCCACTGGCCATGAGTTAGGCAGAGACGGCGCAGCAGAGCGTCAGGTACGAGTGGTCGGGCAGGGCTTGGCTGTGCTGAGTCCTCCCTTGCCCGCATCAAGGTGTCAGTGAGCCCCCGGGGAGATTATTCTTATAAATCTGCAAAAGCAGAGGTTGAAAGCCTCCTGAGGCACAAGTAAGTGAATCCCATTATTTGGAGGTGAAGTGGGTGCTCCCACAACTTACAAATGAGCAGCCGACCATTCTTCTTTTCATTTTCTGGACATCTTTTCTATGCAACAGTTGGATGTGTTACAAAATTAGTTCAGTAATGGTCATAAGTGGTTGTAAAGACGCTTGAAGGAATTTCAGGTAAAGGCATGGAGGATTATCCTGAAACTCCAGCAGTCTAGCTGTTGGTGTCTGGGAACCAGCATGCATTTTTTCTGATCTGTACTTCTGCAGTGCTGTGATCTTACTGACAAGAGGAAATAAAGCAGCACCAGGCAGACAAGGGAAAATCATACTTTCTAAAAAACTTTCCCTACTCACAGAGAACCTGACTATATGTGACTCACAGTTATTAGTATTTTGAATCCATCCTTCTTAAAGTGTAGCGAGCCTGTTGAAGCAATAAATTCGGTGGGTAGTCACCACTTGGCTATCGGTGCATCCAGCGAGTGCATTGTCAAGCACCAGGCCAAAGGCAGCAGCAATCAAGGCTACATCATGATCCAGTAATTTCTGTTGTGTGTTTCATTGTGGTCAACATCTTTATCTTTGGTTTTGTAACAGAAATTTTAAGGAGACAAGACCCTTCCTGGGGGAGCCTGTTGTAAGCCAAAATCATGTCACCATGCTGCGATCACAGACAGTGGCTGGGAACCCAAACGCTGTCCAGTGTGTGTGTAATAAGGAGCACTGGATTAAGTAATGCAAAACAAAAATGATATTCACAAATAAACAGTGAAGTTATCACTTTGTTATTTATGGGTTTCACAGCTTCAGTTGTTCTCTGGCAGTGCTTCCAAGTGATGAGGTCCACAAAGTTTACCATGAAGATGATTTTCCTCCTGATGTTCCAGAAGTGAGGTATTCGCTCCTGGTCACTCAACATCCAGCTACCCAAGCAAGAAACAGAGGTTTTAAATCATCAGAGACACACTGAGGCTTCTAAGAGATTGAACTAAGCAGTTCTTGAACATGCCTCACTTGCCAAAAGAGTTTGCATAAAATGCATGCCAGTAATGAATGCTTTCATAGATTCATCCATCATTGCAAACAGGGATTGCAATTTTATTTCTAATGAACAACCCAATCTGTTCAGAAGAAGAAAAAAAAAAAAAAAAAAAAGAGAGAGGATGGCACTATGCTGTTTTTCTCAAGAATTAATTCCTCTGTACATTTACCACAACTCACTGGTACCTTTGATGCCAGCAAAACCACCAAGATAGAACCAACTACACCACCAATCACGTTGTTAATGAACAGCTCACCAGTAAGGTTGTAGCAGTCCTGCATGTTTTCCCAAATCCAATTTAAAGTCATAACGTACTTTATTAGCTGCAGACAGAATATTTAAATTCAAAATATTTTTTTTCAAGTTTCATCTTTTGAAATGGCAATTGGCAATATTCAAGCCACATGTTGGCCACTTGTTTTTAGGATACAGGGTGTACCTTAGTACAAACCTTTCTCTGTTTCTTGAAAAAACAACAATAAAACACCCTTTGCCTTTTATCCACATCTGGCTGCAGCAAAAACAGTGACCCATGGAATTCAAAATTTCATACTTCACTGCTGCAGGCGAAGTCCAGAGGTTATTCTTGCTGTGTTTGTGAAAGATGTAGCACTGTCAAGAGGAGAAGTGCTTATTGAAAAAACACATGAGGTTTCTGTTTCCAAAAATTATGGAATTAGCCAATGATAAGAGACTTTTTAATGCCCTCTAGCCATTCATGGGACTTTATAAGGAATAGCTCAGCTGTTAATTGCAAAACAAAAGTAAACAGTCCAAGTCAGATCTCATGTGAGGAGAATACCACCACCACAGCTCAGCAGATCTGTGATTCAGGAGTGTCTCAAAGGGTCTGAAATTCCAAGGATACTGTAAGACATGAAATAATGTGAAATATTGAAATAATTAAATGAAACAAAATATTGTGCAATACTAATTTTGAATTTAACCTTACACTAAAGATGTTGTAATATCATAATGAGTCAAGCTTCCTAGGCATGTTAGGAGGTAAGGAATTAATAACTTCTTCCTTGTTACAAGGAAGAGAATGATGAATTTATGTCACTTTCTGAAAGCCATCACCCAAAGATCACCTCTCTCCATTCCTGAAGGCTATCAGATAGAACTTAATATTGGTCTAAGCTCAGAAAGTGGGAGTTATACTCAAATGCATATTCTTCAGTGCTCTTGCTTTGCCAGAGATAGCACCATTATATAGTTACTAGAAACCCTATATATGAGTTATGAGTCCAAAGCCTGCCTTTAATATTTTGTCATCTCTCTAACTTATTGAGGGAATGCCCAGACTCATCACTCACAGTGCTGTCCTCCAGCGCAAAGGGGTCTCCTAACGTAAAGCTAGGCCTTTTTGCGAAGGAGAACATACACACAGCAAACATATCTTTGTGGGCCTGGAGGCACCAAAAGCCTATGGCAGCCTCAGCATTCCCAAATGAATTTTCACTCATGTAAGATTTAGGTGTATAATGGAGCAATAAAGTAGCCAGCTGTCCTTAAGTGCAGTAGGATCTCAGGATCCTCTTCTGTGGGAGAGCTGATGCCCTGGGAGCTCTTCTCTTCATTTTCTACTATTTATATGGCAAGAGGAGGTAAAGCAACTGTCAGCCACAAGCAATGACCTGGCTTCTGAGACAGCCCTGCTGCCAGGGTGGGGGTCTCTGCGCAGAGGCCAGCCCGTGTCTGGGGTTCAGCAGTTGTGCTCCCTGTTTTCCCCTGCCAGTCTGCTGTAAAGGGGACATTGAGCTGGTTGACATGAAGAGCGGGTCCACGCTGTGCTTTCCCTGAGCATATCCGCTGGGAGAGCAGCATGCTGCTCCTTCGATGGGGAATGTCTGATTCCGAAATCTGGTTTTGGCTGGCATGCAAAGCCTATCATCTTTCTTGTGTGTGCCAGGGAAGGGGGAGAGGAGAACTTTACAACTTTAATGATCTTCAATGAACTTTAAGAAGTTCATCTGTCAATGGGACCTTTAGGAAGCACGTTTCCTTCTGCCTTGCATGCGATTCTCAAAAACATTTGGTTGACATCCTTCTTTGAAGCTTCCCAATTAGCCTATGTATCTACAAAACCTGAAAAGCAAGCCATTGACAGAACCACAGTTTCACCATATTTTGACTGAGGAACAACTCGTCCTCTCTGCTTCCGATGGTTTGCTGTCCATGTTTCCTGGAAACAGGATTTCAGCAGTGAGAAGGCTAGTGGACCTGGTCCATTTAAATGGCTGATGGTTCCTCTCTGTGGCCTGAGTTCCGGAAAGCACCCTGAAAGCAGGGTATTAAATAGCTATTTAAATGCATTCCCTTTTTGCTGCAGACTTGAGAATGTTTAAGCCCTTTCCTGACCTGGGCTCTGACTTATTATGGCAGGTACTGAGACTTTATGGCAACAACTGCATTTAACATGCTTAGAATAAATGCTGGATAAGGATGCTACCTTTATGCGTGTGTGTGTACTACAATAACCTTTGTAACTCAAGTAGTGACAAATGAAACAAAATAGCGTACCAAGTAAAAAACATTTTAAATATATAATGTCATTGGCCATTCCTATTAGAAGAAAGAAAGTTTGAGTAATAAACTCCCTATTCTTAATTTTAAACCACAAGCCAAGCAATACATTGTATCGTATTAGTCATTTGGGAGCCACAGTAGAAGTATTTCTTTCCATTTGGATTGCCTAAGAGTCAACCTAGGAGAAAGGCAGAGTATACTGATGACACCAAGCCCATGTAGATAAATATCACATGCTTTCCAACTCCATCACATTTGGTTTATATCAAGAGCGCTAAATTCCTCCATAATTCCCAAAATTGCATTCCAACTGGTTGACATCCACATTAGCTGGATGTTAATCCAGTTAAAAATAAATGCAAATTTTGAAAAGCAAATGAACTCATACATGCTTGGAAACAACTTACTCCCAGTCTGCTGCCTTTTGGGAGACATCGGCAGTCTTTATTCCTCTTTCCTTTCAACACCATTTGAAAGGGATGCTCAAATAAGGTATTTTAAAACACACGAACCAAAGGGAAATTCAAGGAGGGGAAATGACTGGCCAGCTTCTCTGAAGGTCACCTTCCTCCTCACCTCAAAGCCAGGTCCTGAGGTTTGCACAGCAAGTCAAGGGGAATGGCCTGCAGACCCATCCAGGTCTCTGTCACTTGGGTTCCCCACAAGCTGACCATATGCCTAGAGAAGCGCTTCCCAGTCCTTTCACTTGTCACTGTTATCACCTGAGAAATGCCTGGACAACAAAGCCACGCCACTGCTGCTATGATACTTTTCCTGTTGCAGAGAAATGTGCTTAGTGAGAAAAGCTTTCCTGGTGCATCACCACCATTTCTACAAAGAACTGCAACCAACTGGTCCTCTTGCTTTTCTAATTCCCCAAGACCTGCTTGCCCATCCACTCAGCCGCACATTTTGTAGGGTTATCTATACTAGCACCATCTGGTGAGTCCTAGAGATATTACAGGCTAATGAAGAAAGTCACATTTTTTAAACCGAGAGGAGAAGCACCAAATGCATGAGGGATATGTCCCTCCAGGTGGGCTCCAAGAGGAAGTTCTTTGTGATGACGGAAGCACCTGGGCCATGCAACACTTGCTCCCCGGCCTTAGTTATTTGCCCACTTTGCTCCACAAAGCTCCTACGATTCTCGTGCAAAATCTCACAGCAGCATTTCCATGAGCCTGCAAGGGGGCTGGCCCATGCTGGGTAGGAGTCTGTGTCCCTGATTACAAGGGCTTTAATGTCCATTTCCCCACTCCTTTGATCCTGCCCAAGGCATGCAGAAGAAAGGAAAAATCTGGCTTTTGTCTGCAGCACGTTTAACCCTGCTGCCCAGAAATGGGACCTTGTCATTTAGTGGATTTCATGGGTGGATGAATGAGATCACAACAGTCTTCAGTTCATTAAAAATAAAAGCCCTTCATAGCTCTTACTTTAGATCTATTAGGAAATTAGTGCATTTCATGTCAGACATTAATGGCAGCAGAACACAGTATTAGTACATTTATAAGACAAATACAAGCAGAAGCTAAGTAGTTCAGCAGCTCCTGAGCTGACCTGGATTTCGGGTGAGCTCCTGCCGCCCAGCTGGTACGAAATCTCCAATAACAGACCACATCTGATACCGCTGCAGCCAGGGGTCTGTTGGGCGTTCGGCTTAACCGGTCTGCTAGGACAGCAACCTGGAGGCTGGAATTGCACGTTCTTGTTTCCAGCGGGAAGTTTTGAAGGAGTCTGATGTCGTTAGCAAAGCCTGCCCACCTCTCTTTTCTCCTTAGAGTCTTCCAGAATGCAGCCTGATTTCAGAACGTCTCTAGAGTCATCTCTCTTTGAAGAAACGAAGCATTTGTGAGAGAAATGCATGTTTTCCCATCTTTCTTTCTAGTAGATGCAGATCAAAGTTGGAGCTATGATGGGACGGTTCCCCAGTAAACCAGTGATGAACCGGGGGCCAGCACTTTCAAACCCCCTCTTCCAAAAGCCACTTCTGGTTCTTGCTGTGGCAGGGCCTGCAGCGTGGCATCCCCTTTTGAGAGGGAGTTGTGCAAGAAGCAGGAGGGTCTGGACTTTCACGCGAGACAGTTGCTGCCTCTGAACCTTCGGCACTGAGGTGCTGGTACCGCTCCATGCACTGGTCATCCACTGCCCTCCTGGGACACTTGGGCATGTGGAGGGAGCACAAATACAGTGAGTTGCCTTTAAAATATACCCATGGTACGATGTTGGTCTTGTCTCTTCTTGAGCCTGTTTTATGTGATCTCAGACACCCGCTGCCACTGGCATGAAGGGAGATGCTGGTGTCCAAGCAGAGGGCTACAACGGACACCCTTCTAGTGCTTAAGCAATATCCCACTGAGGTCCCACTAGAGCTGTGACGCTGAGCACACTTAAAGGGTACCAACAGCTCTGCTCACACGTGGCAGTGGGGCTGCCAGCTCACATTGCCTTCAAACAAGCACCAGAAAAGAAAAAAAAGATAAAAAAACCCTCAGCACCAAATCAGCTGGAAGCAAAGGTTATTTCCTAGATCATGCCTGCACCACGCAGCGCTGTGGCCAAGACAGGGTTAAGTGTTAATCTGTTTCCCTGTGCCAGTACTGACGTCTAGGAGCAAGCGACTTGCTACCAGAAGAAAAACTGGGGAAAACCAGAAGAGCCTCCACTGTTTGTCTGTACTAAACTGTTTGGAAGCAGGTGCCAAAAGCAGTTTTAGCTAAAGTTGGAACAAGCCCTTTGACAGGTATCTGCCAATCTCAAATTTCCTGGCCTGATAGCTGCAGGCTGCATGCGCCCGTAGGGAATAAGCAGCTTTTTCCTGAACTGCTAGTTGATATTTTGTAATCTATCAGATAAAAGGAAACCCAGGTATACCCAGTGACTGGAAGCCAGATTTGAAACAGTTCCAGCAAGAAACTAGGCATGTTTCGAGCAGTGAATGTGATTACCCACTGGGGCTCTCCCGGGAGATGTGATTGACTCTTCAACACTTGAAGATTTTCAATCAAGATTGGGTGTCAATCCAAGAGCAAGGCTCCATTCCAGCACGTGGGCCCAATGCGGAGGTACGATGCACATTTCCTGCATTATGCAGGAGATTTAGACAACAAAGAGTAATCTTTTGTGATCTTAAAACAGACAGCTCTAGGGATGATCAAACCTTGGAATTCATGTGCTGATATGTCAGAATTAAACTAAGCTGGCACTCAAAGCTTCCTAATAAATCTAGCAAGTGTTAATGTGTATTGATGCTAATTAAGGCAGTGAATGCATGGCTGCAGAAATGGTATGGTTGTACAAACAAAACTCAGCATACCAGTGCATGGCAGGCTTAAAGGTCACAAGCCCTAGTCTTCCTGAACGGTCCTACCTGACTTTCTGGGTCAGATGGTGAAAGGTGGGCATCTATCAGCCTCCGCTTGCTGCACTGCCACAGCTTTGGCCCCAACACAGCAACAACATTTCCCTTGATTTTATTCACTGTGTGGAGCAAAGAGGAGGTGCTCCTCTGCCCATTCTAATTACATGTAGTTAAAAACATCTGATTCATACTTAGGCTAATTATATTAATCCTAAAACATATAATCCCAGCTCTTATGTTGTCAGCATGTAATTTTGCCATTATTATGGAATCACAGAAAACGGCGCTGCAAGGGAGCTCATGAGGTCACGTGGTGCAAACAAGTGCCAAACGCTATCAAAGCCTTTTCCCGAGAGGTGCCCTGCGTAGCCGCTTTCTCGCAAAGTGTTGATGGCCATCCCACAGCCTTCCCAAAAAAAAATCCATGCCAGAATGCCATTAGCATTAACCTAAAGTTCTTTTGGTATGGTTTAAGCCCATGATTTTTTTGCCTTGCTCCCAGGTGGACACAAAAGGAGTTTATTCCCTCCCTTGCTGCTTAAATACTTGAGTTATAGTATCATGTCTTCCCCTTTGGTCTCCTCTGCTCAGAACTGAGCAAGCTCAGTTCTTTCAGTCTTTCTGCAGAAATCACGTTTTCTAGACCTCTCAGCATTCTTGGCTAAACTCTCTCCAGGTCTTCCTTGAAGTCTGGATCACAAAAGCTGGCCTGTTCCCTGCAGCTGCAGCTTTGCCAGTGCTGAGCTGAGCAGAAGGGCTGCCCGTGTGCATATGACAGAGACATGGATATGACATGTGACATTTTGGTCTCTCCATTCCAGTGTGCCGTCTGCCTCTTTTAGAAGTCATATCATGTATTTGACTATCCGTGGCCCATTTCTGTGACAGCCACCCCAGTCTGAGGCCCACTTCAGCCTCTAGGCCCTTTCCTGAAGAAGGCTCCCGGTTCCTTCTCCCTCCCCATGGACCTCTGCCCCTGTGCTAGCGAAGTGCTGTGATTCGCCTCTGTCTTCATTGAATTACGTCCTATTTATTTTAGTTGGCGCCTCATTTTGTCAAGATCATTTTGAGTTCTGATCTTGTCCCCGAAAGGGTTTACAACACCTCTTGCCTCGTCATCACCTTTGTATTGTTACTCAAAATTATTCTAGGTTCGAGTGAAAAATGTGTTTTTAAAAAGCCCACAAAGAGAAACCCCAAACAAACACCCGAAAGCTTTCCAAACCGCCTCAAGTGCTGAATGCCGACATACCAGTGACAAGAGTAGGTTTTCTCCAGATTTTTCTGGCACCTCCAGGTTTTGGCTGCATTTGATGGAAACAATGGAAGAATTGGTTATATTTATAGTAGATCATTTTTTCCACTTTCTCTTGCAGATTTTAGACAGCTCTGAAAGGAATTGGACACATTATCTTGGAGACAACGTCAGCCTCATTTTTATTCTACTCAAATCTATTTGTTTGCTGTTATTTAAAATAAGTGCTGTGCTGAGCTAAACTTAATACTGGTGTAATGTGGAAACCAGGATGGACCTTAATGAGTGAATTGATGCACCTGCATAGCAATCTTTTATTTTAATACAAGCAGCACAGCAGAGTGGGGTTGGCCAGACCCAATGATAGGTCTCTGCTGCTTTTGGAGCTGCCGCAAGTACCAGGTGCAGGATTTGTATGAGAAGCAAGATTTGTTAGCTCAGATTAGTCTCTGCACTTTATAGTTGTACAGCATTAGATGCCTGAGCCATTGCTGAACAGCGCAGTGAGGGTGCCTCTGCACCACCCTGCCTTGGAGAGGAGCAGACCCCCCAAATACACAGCCGAACAATAGTCCTTGGCTGACAGCAGTGAAAGCCAGCCAAAATATCAAGAGTTTTGGATTTCTGATCAAATGCCTCATGGGCACTGCTGGAAAGATGTCAAACCACCGGGGGAACTGAATCAGCTTTGCTTAGCTCTCCTGCAACTGCGAGGGCACGAAGGCCTGGAAGAGCCTTGTGGCAAGGGCAATAAATTGTGAACCTGCTTTAAAAATAAAGCCTGACCAGCTCATGAAGGGGTTTGCGTGAAACAGCAACGTGCAGCAGCGGGAGACTGGACTCTGAACACGACGTCCCATTCACTTTGTGACCGAGAATGAGGTGCAAGCAACACCACCGAGCAGTTGGGATCCCATTCAGCAGAGGGTAGTGTTTCACAAACATATAGATTGGTGGTTTTCAACCTGTGGCCCACAGACCCATGCAGGTCCATGGGCTACTTCCAAGAGTCTGCAAAACATAACTAAGAAAAGCCCATCACCGTTAGGCTTAAACCCATTGCAAGGGGATCTGAATCATCATTTAATATGTAGGTGTCCAGAAATCAAAATAAGACCACTGAAATAGCCGCTGAAGCAGCTTCTGATTTTTAATTTCACCATTTCACTTTAACAAGAGAAAAGGTAGATAGTGAAATAGAGCCCTTGCTAATCACTCTGCTACATTAAGCCCGCCAAATATAGCTACAGAGCAGTAAATACATATATTATGCAATACTGCATTCAAAAGAAAGAAACCCTTCAAAAAGCAAAGCAATCCCTAGAGCCGGTGAAACTCAGCGGTGTGGATTGTAACTGGGGTCCACAGAAGTGTCTTCTGTTTCACAGCACTGCGTCTCCGCACATATGTCTCAGGACCAATCGTGAGTGTGTTGTTAACCCAAAACGGAGCAGGTCCTTGTCAAGCTGCCCTGCTTCTCCTGGTTGGGTATTGGAGCTGGCCCAAGCCTAACGAGAGCTTACCATGGTTTTGACGCACGGCCATAACCCAGGTTTGCCTGATTTGCAAAGCCGAGTGAACTTTTGCGTGACCTGGGATGAGTCTCATGTTTCCTACCACCCAGCACTACTACTAATGCGCTTTGAAAGCTGCAGTCTTTACAACCCCCCAAAAAACCCCTTGCAATTTTATTTTTCCTCCCTTTGTGCCGTAATAGTATATCCCAGAGCTAAAAGCAATGTTTGTTTTCAGGAAAAAAAAAAAAAAAAGCTTCATTGAATTAATTAACTCCATGTGCCTATCTGAAGGGACATTCATCTCGGCAATGAATCGACGTGGGGCTCAGTGAACCCTGCTCCCACCCGGCTGGTGCAGCCCTCTGAGCTTGGCCTCCTCCGCGAGGCTCCCCGGGCATTAGACCCCGCGGTCCCTGCTGGGGAGAGCCAAACTCACTCAGCAGAGGTGAGACCCCACGTCCTAGAGCACACGGGGACCGGGCAACCCGCTTGCCCAGCCCTGGCTGGCTTCCCCACTGGTGCAACAGGAACCCAAGTTAAATGCAAAACCCTAGGTATAGGCAAATGCTAGGAGGGAGGCTCTGTTTTGGGATTTGTCAAGGTGAGATGCTTTTAGAGTCACATGTACTATATGTGAAAAACTGATACACATGCGTAAGAGTAGGGATTATACCTGCGATCGTATCAGGTAGGAGGAAATTGCAACACAAGGAGCCAAGACCAAGGAAACGTATCTCCCCACGGTATACTGTTGTGCAATTCGGTATGTGTGACAGGTAGCAGAATTTATCTTGCTGTGAAACACTGCAGCAAAGAAACCCTAAAAGCCCCATAAACTGTTCTTATATGAGAGTCTCTAAATTCCTGGGCATGACCCATGTTCTGTCTTCAAAGATACATCTGCTGAGTGCACGAGCCTTTTTTCCCCTGTCACCACGCTTGAAAAATCCCTACTCACGCTGATGTACGAAGCCAGCCACAACGCATTCCTCAGGAACATGTTCGCATGCTGTCTTCTTCCGCTGGAGAAGCGCATTTTTGGGAAGCCAGGACTGAACACGGGATGAGAACAGTCCAATAACAGAAGGCACAGTCCCACATGGCTCCACTGCCAAGAACGCTCGCGTACCACCGGGGATTCACTTTTCCACTAACCACCCTGTAATTAATGCTGTTGGCCAGCGCTCTAACTCCACGCCTGCATCGTAGTCCGAGCCTCATCCTCCTCTCGCAGGCAGCAGTGGCAAACCGGCCATTTATTTCAGTAGCAGCAGGACTGGACCACAAATATCTGCCTTCACCTGGCCTTCAACACGCAGATGAATCGGAGCTTTTCTGTCTCTGGTTTCACTCTTCTCTCTCCCCCACTGGAAGCTAGACGAAGCCAAAAATCTTGGACCTGAAATGCTGCTGAGAACTGCCATGTACTCAGTGCTTAGCCTTCAGCATGAAAAATGCTCAAAGAGCATTTTAAGAGAGCTATTATTTAATGAAGTTATAATAAAGGGTTATAATAAACATTAATAACATGGGAAGGGCTTTGCAGGGACACACGAGTGTGCCACGTTTTCCAGGGATGTGCCTCCCATCTGCTATGGGAAAGCAGCCTGACCCCAAACTTTGCAGCCTTGGCTTTGGTGTGGGACATTGATGTGCCCACAATTTCGCTCTCCTGCCCAGACCCTGCCTTACATTTACCACCGTCATCCAGGACTTCCAAGTGGAAGCGTTCAGTGATCTCGTCTTTACTTCTCCCCGTAGTACCTGGCAGTGCCAAAACCCGAATTATCCCGACTGCTAATCTGGAGGAGTCTCACCGTGTCTTCGGGCAGTGGGAAGAGCTTCAGGGAGCAGCAAGCATGCTCGTGCCGGAGCGGTGGTGAGCCAAGGTGGGCAAAGGCACCTGCGTGCCAGATCCCCAAACCAAACCGAGCTGGATTCCCAGCGGTGTTTGCACAGCTAATGAATTGATGCCCTTGCGTATCCATTTCCCACCTTCTCTCAGCAATTTTTACATTGTTTTTAAATGTTTGCAGCATTTAGCTTAATGAACAAAAACATGCATTTTTCACAGTTCTCCTCTTCCACTGGAGGCAACTGGGGGCGGGGGGGGGGGGGCGCGGTTTCATGTCCTTTGGCTACAGCAAGGTTGTTCTTTAGTTTAAAACACCATAATGAAATAATAACGTGTGTTTATTGAAATAACAGAGTTCAAGTATCTCAGTGAGGCTGCTCATTAGGCCCGATTCTCCTTTCTCAGTGGCATTGACACACAGAAACTTGACCGAAGTCAAATTGTGTAAAATTGGTGTGAATTCTGTGTTACTGTTGAACAAATGGACTTTTGAAATGGGTGGTTTTCTTCTTCCCACAGATGGCATTTTTCCTTCTGTAAAATCACTTCTCATTAAATCCTCCCAGTACTTGCTACTCAATAATACATGTATTGCATGTTTAAAAGCAGCTGACTTATTTAAATTGATTCTACTGAGATTAAACAAATTCGTAGCAAATATCGCAGTGCAATCTAGTTGAATGCAAATCAAATGCAGACAGTCAGATTGTCTGCCCTTTCGTGACGGCAATAAAAGGGAATAAGCACAGTCAGAATCAGGCCCAGAGGGTTCAGATGCATTTAAGCCATTTTGTGGCTTGATTTTCCTCCCGCTTATTCTGTTTTTTTCACCCCAGAAGGCCGGAGAGAAACATCTTTGCAAAGAACGGAGATCAAGCCCTGGGTTAAAGTGCTGGATGCTGTTCATTCCCAGCCTGGCACATTACCCCAGACTACGTGGTAAAAAGCGCGAATAAAATGACACAGACCTCCGCACTCAGAGATTAGTGTGTACGTTTATTTACTCAGCATATACAGCCCTTGTTTGATACTTAGATGCACAGGAATAACAACAACTACTTAAAGCCCGTGCCAGCTGGTTCGTGCAAGGCTCCAACTGCTTCTCCAGGCAGCGAAGGCTGGAAGGAGTGGAAACGCCTTCCCACGCAGAACCCGACCCACCCAGGCGCTCCCCGCCGCAGAGCCCCTGCCCTGCTCACCGTAACCTTATCTCTTAACGCACTCTGCCCTTTCCTTTAGGGTTTGATGGTGGGATAGGGTCTTACACAATGACCAGGTGTATTTTTGTCATTGCCTTTTGTTTTTCAAATGACCCTTGCAATAGATCTACTGCGAAATGAATAATGCTCTGAACAGCCTCTGTCCCTGAGAAACTGAACTTTTAGGCAAAAAAACGTTGATTTTGGTTGTTCGGTGGAGGGCGTGCAAACCGCAAGCAGAAATGCACAGACGTTCCTTTCTAGGAGGTAGCAGATATCACGGCCAGACCAGGGTGATGCCGGGAAAAACGTCTCCGTAAACAAGCAGTGGAGGAATTCCTGTTCACCAACCCTCAAGAAACTGGATCTGAACTTCGTTTCCACTTAGCCCTCATTTACTAATCCGGAGCTCCGAGCATTTGTAGCATTCTGCTTTATTATTATGGGTTAGTCCAAGCTTGTAATAAACACGGTACAAGATACGCATGGTGCAGCGAATTATGGAGAGCTCTGATTGACGGTGCCGTGCAGCGATGACAGCGCTGTGTTTTGCTTTCAGTTTTGGAGCCGAAGCGGCTTACATGTGGTCCCGTTTAAAGGACGTCTGGGTGGCAGCTGCATGCTCCTGCTTGCTCGGGAGAGGGAAATGAACTTCTCCGTCCTGAAGTGTTGTGAAAAGGGGCTATGTACAAAGGCTGCATGCGGCCATTGAAGGAGGAAAATATCCTCCCCGGACAATGCGGCTTCCTGTTTACAAAATAGGGATGTTTTGGGCATCGTTCTGCAATGTCACGCAAGAGTTTTGATGCTTTGCAGAGCGGCGTCCAGCCTGTGACCAGGAGGATCCCTGCAACTCTTCCTACGGACGATGGGTGAATAGGACCTGACACAGTCTCTCTCTTCTCTTTTCTTGGATGCTGCGAAGCAGTATTTTTTTCCCTTTTCCTTCTTCATGGCACGGGCTGTCCCCACAGCTCAGCAGTCATTTTCCGAGGGAAAGCCAAGAGCAATTGAGGAGCTGCTCTTGTTGTGCTTTGGCACCGCATCGCCGCGCTGAGGAGCGAGTGAATAAGTGAATGATTGCTGCCAAGACAAAATGGTCACTTTAAGTGGGGTTGTAGCCTCCAGTGACAAAGTACACGGAGGTTGCCAACAGAGGGCTGACCCAGCAAAACATTGGTTTATTTATACTTTTCAGTGCCTGCAGAATGTGTGCACTGTGCTATGGGCTCTGAGGGGACGAGGGCAGGGGAAGGAGCGAGAGGGACCACTGGGATGAAAAATATATTATTGTGCAAAACGTGCATGCTGCCTTAAAGGAAGCACTTGATAGGGCTCTCCTCCGCGACTCCCAAGAGGAGCAGTTCCACTAACCTTTGCCGTCGAGGGCCTCATTTTTGGCATCTGTGGGAAACTCCTGCCTCCTTTCAGCCACCTCAGTGGCATGGAGGGGAGGAGATAGGGAAGGAGACACTGTGCCTATGGTACCAAACCTATACCACCTTTGATCCTGCTCCTTACACGTGCATAATGTTAAACCGGGAAGATCTCATCTTCTTTTCTTCCTTTGGGTTTTTTGTTTGCTTGTTGCTGCACTTTTTCCATCGATAAGCCAGGCCCGTGAAGCAGTTAAATGCAAATGCTTGTCTTCAGCATATAGGCACGAACATCGAGTCATAAGCTGCTGTTTGGGTCATTCCCATTGTGCAGCCTACCTCAAATGCTCCTCAGATAGCCAGAAACCACACAGTGTCCGCACGGGCTATGCTTGTTTTTCGCAGTGCTAGAAGTCAGGCATGGAGAGGAGCAGACCTCTCTCAGGCTCCTTGCTCCTGTCTGCTCCCTAAACCACACATTAATCACCCGGACAGTGTAACTGAACTCTCGGCTGCTGTCTTCTGCCTTGCAAAATGCACTATCGTTTCTGAAATATTAGCATCCGGGAAGCACGATCGTTGTTGTTGTTGTGTTTTTCTGAAAGCTGAAATAGTCCTGAGAGTATCTGCTCCAGGGAGCAACGCCTGGGCCAACAGTTTGCCTGCAGCAGGGAAGAATTCATAAAAACCTCCCCTGCCGATAAGCTGGAGGAAAGTGTGGTTCTCCGTCCTCGACCACACCGAATCTGCATGAACGTAGTGGTGCGGCTCCAAACCTGCGTAGAGCCAAAGCCGTGGTTTTTATTGTTTAAACTGACGCTTGACACGTTTCACCCTGACCCCGTTACATCTGAGCCTGTACCGTCATTAAAGGGCTATCTAATTCCATTTTAGGACATGCTGCTTTCTGGAAGTGCATCCTTTGTCAGGCTGCAGTGAATCACCCATGGGCCAAGCAGAGCATTAAACTGCACATGAAGAAAACCTCCTTGTCCTGACAAACTCCAGAGCTAGCCTGGCGAGGTTACGGATGGAAATGTCAGACTGGAGCATGGACAGAGCCGTGCGGGGAGTCCTCGTGCAAAAGCATGTGGGAAGTCCGAAGCCAGATCTCCAGATCGCAGAGGGCCCGTTTCCTTCCCTGGGGTCCGCAGCTCCTGCACAGCTCCTACCTTCCCTCTATCGACACAGAGAAGCTCCGTAAGTCTTAGTTTAAGACGGCTGCTAGAATTGCTTCCCGTGGGCTGTGACAAACCTGCTCAGCTCCAGGGCACCACACAGGGACACGTAGCAGCGAACGTCACTTGCTTGAAACAGAAGAATACTGAGATAAGAGACTGCTGATTTAGCCCGTCTCCGTTTTGCAGAAGGCAACAGGTATCCCGGTGAGAAAAGCATTGCTGACAGCACGGCACCTGTAAGAAAGGCCCATTCCTGCTTTCACGGGAGGCAAAGGGAGACAAACAAAAATGCTGAGTGTAAACCACTGAATGCAATTTGCCCTTCCTGCCACTCGGCATGGTGTTAGTTAATGCAGCAAAGCATCGTGTCATGGCGCGAGGTGAGACACCACATGCTGCCTGCCCCCAAGGCCAACCTGGGCACAATAAAGCTTATTTGGCCTCGCTTTAGACATGTTATGGGATGCAACACAGATACTCCCCGTGGCAGGTTGCTCACTGGGTGTCCATAACACCTTCCTGGTGGTACCTGGGGAGACGGTGAGGTGGTGTGCAAAGGACAACATTGCATTTAGCGACAAAAACGTACACTAGTCTGCTGTGATGAGTCTGTTTTATGACCCCGTCACATCTGCCTAAATCCATCTCCATTTGGCTTTGAACAGTGATAGATAACTCATCTGGCTTTGATTATGGCAATGTGATTAGGACCAGGGATGTCTTGTAGAAAATTCCCCACTCTTCCCTGCTTTATACTTAAATGACTGGACAGGCCTTGGTAATTTTAATGCTGATGGTGGAAGCAGCAGCCTGGGAGTACTGACCAGAGGCTGGCACATTGGGAGGGACTGAGGAGTGGATTTTCCTTGCAATTTGTTGGCTTTTAACACTAACAACCTGGTAATGCCTCGCAGTTCCTTGCTTCCTCCAGCCAGGCCTGTGTTTGTGGTTAGTCCCAAAGTTTGCCCTGCTGAGCAATTCCACTTTGTTATTTTAAAATTCTAATACAAAAAAAAGCATTAGGCATGACTTTCTAGAACAGGGGATGAAGCCAACCTTTTCCACATTTGACAAAAATGAGACGCTTGCTGTACCAGAAGCTGTGGGCGTGATGCCGACGTTGCTGGGCAAAGCCCTACAGCCCATGCAGTGCAGGTGGCTGCGCCGGACGGTCACGTCGGTTCCTTCTGGCCTTAAAATGGCTGAAAAGCTTTTTTAAAAAATCGCTTTATTTTATTCTGTGTTTTACAGAAAACTCCAGTGAGCTGAAACGAGCTCCGGGAGCACCCAGGCAGCACTCACTGCCCTATGGCTTGCTGCGGCCGGCTCGTACCACTGCCCATATTAAACTGGCAGCCCAGCAGCTGGGATTTACTCATTCAAAGCAGCACTTACGAAGGACTTCTCTGACTTCTAGGGAACTGGGGATAGCATATTGACTCAGCAGCGTGTGATGAGCTTTCCCGTGGCAAAGGATGGGGAAGGGCATCATTTGCTGTCACTTACAGGCAGCAACGCAGTGACGTTCGCTTGTGTACGTCTGCTCGTGTTTTGCTCCTTGGTCCAAATTTCAGCAATTTTCTCTTTTATGGAAAAAGCCAACACCCAAGAAGCTTCCCTCAGCTGAGATGCAAGATGCTGTAAGTACAGCTTTTTAAACAGGCGAACATGCAAAAGTTGGCAGTCTTTTCTTGGACAGACTAACGTCCTACAGGACGAACGTGGCTCAAGTCAAATTCGCTAGGGGAAAAAATGCACGGCTCCCACAGCCGGGAATGGCAATGTTTCCTGGAGCTCTGAATCAGTGCGTTTGGAGCCCTGGGTAAAAGGGAACCAATTATATGTTTGGAGCTGTGCAATTCAGAAGCTAAAAAGCAGCTGCCGACCAAAGGCCAGTTTGATGTTTCTGGGTGGACCGCAGAGTCATTGCAGAGGGTTCTCGCAGGGCCGTCCAGGGCCAGCTCAAACGGCAGCAATACGCCTCCAGGGAGAAGACACAGCGATGCTCGTGGGAAGATATTTTCCCCACAGCTTTGCCCCCGGTCTGTCTCCCCAGCTACATCAGTACGAATAAACGAAACAGGGCCAGAGCACAGGGCTTAGCACGAGCCATCTCTTTGAATATTCTCTCCTGTCTGTGCTCACGTGTCTGTAATACACACATTTCCTCTTGATCTGTGTATAATTTCCCAAATTGCCCTTTTGCCTTTCCCTTTGTCACCAACTACCAAATGAAATATTTCCCCGCAGTTTTTTTTCCCTTGCTTGAAACTTTCTCCGCAGCTTTTCCAGTAATCACCCTTCTACTTTGTCTCTATGATCGCACTTTAATAAAGGATCCAGCCTTCTGCTTTCGGGCGTGCTGGCCAGCTGCCTACACCACACATCCCGCCAGAGGGTCCCTTCAGGTCCCCCCCTCCACGAAATGCTCCCTGGCCACCTGCGGACCAGTCACCGACCTGAGCCCTGGCTCATCCTGCGGCTTCATCCTGAATTCTCCCAGGCCTTGAAGTCTTCATGGGGTCCCTCGCTGGGTCCCTCGTGAGCTGTGCACAGCAATCAGAATGACGGTCCTGATCGTCAGGGGCCCTTTCTGCGCTTTCCACCCAATTACACTGCGTAATGACGTCTAATTACACCCGCTTTGTACTGGTCCGCAAGGGGAGCTATTAAATCAAGTCATAAAACCCAATGAGCTATCATCTGATCTGCTGTGAAAGCTGATTAGGCAGCATCCTGCTCGTTTCTATTGATTTGCTCTTTTTTTCCATCTCAAGAGAGAATTTAATGCCTCTCTCCAAACACACATGGCCTAGATGGGGCAAGGAAGAGAAAAGTGACTTCCTTTGAGGCCCCTGGGTTCGAGGCTCTGACGAATGGCTCTGTGCTCCGAGAGAAAGGAAATGCAAAAGGGTAACACTCGGTATCATACATTTGCCGAGCTTCCTGGTTTTCCTTCGATGGATTTTGCCACTTTGGAGTTCACAGCCAGCCAGGAATAGATCAAAAGGGCATCCTAGCAGGCTCATTCGGGCGGTCCCCACTCCAGTTTGCTCCCGCTTCCCTTGCGCAACGCTCGGCCCAGCTCTCATTCGCGCCGTGCCGCGATCCCTTCCCATTCCCCCCGTGTGCTGCGGCAGCCCGCTGCCAGCCTGCTGCCATACATCAGGGCTACACAGGCTCCCACTGAAATCGAGCACGGCAAGGGTGCGACAGACATTTCGCGTCCTTCTTTTATTTCTCTTTTTCCTCTGGGTGACAAATAAACTGCTAAACTCCCCACGGAAATTACCTCAGATTTTAAGTTGCTTCCCGAGGCAGCTTTGGATATTTAAATATATCTGTGTGCTTTTCAGTGTCTTTCTTCTTTCCTGCGCACCCGATAAACGGTTCCCCCTCGTCGAAACAAATGGAGGATGATATCATAGCTCAGTAAAATGCACTTGTTGCTTTAGCCCTCCTTGTGTTCACTCACATTTCCCTGAGGCTGGCTCTATTTCAAGGCCTGGGATGATGGATCACTGGGCCAGATTTCTCCTCTTGCTTTTACCGTTCCAGGGGTATAAAAGTCAGCAAAATTAATAACACTGTGATTTTACTAGGGAACTTTATACATTACCTACCCTGCTCTTGTGAATGTAGGTATTTACCATGACCTCCTTGCTGGCTCGTTTAAGCACTTCCCTCTCCGTAAGGTCTAAGTCCTTACAGCAGCTCTATCAGGTGGAGCGGCTTTCAACTTGGTCAGGACCAGGGCTCCGGGCCGTGGGACTCCCTGCGAGGTCCAAGACCATCTACAGAGAAAAAAATTGCAGAACAGGGCCTGAGGTATTATGCATCACAGGAATAAAGGTGTTCAAGGTATCACTGGAGAAAAAAATGGCTGTCCAAGAAAAGATAATTGCAATTTGAACATATTTCAGGGACAATTATTATTAGGGCTACTACTATACTAAGATAAGTCTCTTCTGTTGCATAAAACAAGGAATATTATGCAGCTCTGAAGAGTTTAATTAGCAATAGGCCTGCCAGGCCAGCAAGCCAGTGTTTTATGTGAAGAGGCTAGAGACTTTTTAAAGCCTAGTTATAAAACAGCTGATTTCTTCTACTGTTATCCAAGATCCATCTATAAAACTGAAGAATATTAAAAACCTAATTTGAGAAAGACTGACATTCATAGTTGGGCAGGCAGAATTTACAGTCAACTATAGCTCCCCTAAGGCAATCTGCAACTCTGTCACACCATCACCAAAGCAAAAAGACAGACTCCCGCTGAGTCTGGTGTGCTTTGTCTTACGGATGTTGATTCAATCTGTATCTTCGTTAATGGACTTCATTCTTGTAGAGCCTCTGAGCACCTCACCCTGAAAGAAGTCGGAAAAGCCCTCTTTAAGAGTGATCCCGAAGAAGACTGTATCCACAGGAGCGCCAGCGAAGGCAGGAGGGTTATACATCAGGGCCGCATCCAAACCTCAGTCTGTGGAAAAAAGGATGACATCTCCATGCTTACTTTTCTCCTGCCGGGTAGTTAATCCCTTTGCCACATGGACGTAAAGTGCTACTTCCTCCTTCCTCTGGAGGATTCTTTCATCTGGTTTGAGCACCAATGGTGAAAAAAAATGCACTTTTCAAGTTAGGCTCAGGGTGAAGACATCTAAAGACAGGCAGACGGCTAATGCACAGGCAGCTGGTGATGGGAGATTGCTGAGACAGGCTCATTACCTTGATACTCAGTGCAAGTAATGTTTCAGGGCTTGTTTGTTGGTGGTATTTTTTTCTAACGGCTCGAATGCATGCTTCTCGTCCATGTAGGCACAGTTGTGCTCTGTCTCGCTGGGGGAGCTCCTAGCATTTGTCTTCCCTCATGGTACACGTGAGGCAGCACTTGGAGGCTACTGGCACCTAGGAGATTATTTCTCTTCCAGATCAGGATTAAAGAAACTTCATGGCCTAATCATTGCAGCTGACTCCATTTAGGAGTTTATGCTAAGATATGTACCACTCTAGGGTGGTGTGAATGGAGAATGGTGAGACTGATAAACTGAGAAGAGCTATGTTTAAAATAATATCAGGCTTTGTCGAGTCTTGCTGATCACAAATATCCATGAACAGGAGAGAGGAAATAATATGCTTGAAAATGCAAATAACGTGAAGAGTTTCCAGGTCGCTGTTGGAGGTGCCAGTTAGTTCTGTGCCATTTGGACATGTCATGAGTACAGAAGATGTCACCACCTGAAGGCACACACTTGACAATTTCTTCTAGCGCAATTTTAATGAACTGCTCATACCACTGAGGAAGAAAAAATAGGCACAACGGCCAGTAAATGAACTCTTGGTCCAGGACAAAGCAAGGAAGTCATAACTGAAAGAAAGGGCAGCAGACCTCAAAGTGGGGTTGATGTGATTTTTGATACACCTGGATGTCGCTCCCCCCCTCACACACTCATGTTCAATGTACCCTGTTAGCTACAATATATTGGACCTCTTGAAAGTCATAACAAAGACTTGGGAACTGATCCAGCGTTCAGGCAGAGCCTTTCAATAACTTCAGCGATGGTGAGCTCAGGCCCAGCGTGACAGAGCATTGGTTTGCTCACTTGGGTTTTGTTTCTCAGGTAAAACTTTTCACCTCCCTGTTCAGTGAGAACAAGTCATTAGACATTTTCAGGATCTTAACTTGCTTGCATGAGTTGACAGCCCAAGAGTATTTGCCAAAAGTTGGGCAAGTGCCAAGTTTTCATTAAACCTCTTGTAAACCCCAAACTGCCGTCCTGCAAGGCTACATCTGGCAAGGAAGCCATCTGTGATTCGTATAGTCTTGCTCCAACAAAACGACAACAGTGTGAAAAACTCTTTTCTCTGGTCGGCAGTGAACTGTAAAAGTAACATTAGTAATAGCTTCTGCAGGCTCAGTAATGACATAATTGACATTGGCTGAAAGCACAAGTCCCAGCCGCGAGGTCTTGCCAAAGTTCGGGATTGATTCATATCATCCTTCAGAAATGGAGGTCATCGTCAATGGCCCTCTTGGACGCCACTTTTGACGTTGGTGCTGGGACTGCTCCCTTTGTGAGGAGAGTCTGCAGAGAAGTCTCACAAACTTAATACGAGCCCCCTGACCCCAGCCTTAGAAAAAATAAAACAAAACTGTTCTGCTTGACTGAAGCCATTTGCTTGATCCATAAACAAGGTCTGTATTTCCAATTGTTTAAAAACCTGCAGTTTCACAGAGAGGTGCACATTGCACCTAGTAATCTCTTATATCTGTAGCAACATGACCTGGTGCATTTTATTTAATGCAGAGCCCTAGTAAGGGGACTGGGCTCTAAGCCATCTGCACATATGTTTCTTGGATGCCTGATATTTTCATTTTGCTTCAGATGAGCTGCACTGTTAGGGGGCTCCCATTTATAGCATCCGGGATTTTTTCCAGAATATGTTGTGCTCACCCTGTCTGCAAACCTCTCTTTCCCCCTCAACCCCCTTCACCCCCATGACTCAAAAAATACAAACCCTAGCAGATGTCCATTAAAAAAAAAAAAAAAAGTGAGACGAAAAACACTGATTTGCTCAAATCTCTTGCTAAAGAAACCGTTCCCCAGCTCCCTTTGTGTTTAAAAGCTTGAGGCCCTTGCTTTAGAGAAATCCTAGAAATACGGTTTAAAGAGCTCTGTGGGACTGTGCAGCACTGCGAGACTGCCTGCTTGCTGATGGGGAATGTTTAGAAAAACAACACCTAATGCCACCAAGGCTTCCCTTCGCACCTCTCCTGTTCTACACATTTCACAGACGGCCTGGGCTGCAACGCCGGAGCGCTGCGCGTAGTGTTTAGCCAAGTAAGTGACAGAAAACACTGAGCTGCAGCCTGGACTCTCTACTAAGTCTTTTGGCCTTCCTGATTCAGGTGCAACCAAGTGGGAGTTTAACAGGCTGAAGACCAAAGTAAGATGGATTAAAAATGCATCTACATTAAAGGACGATCAGGTAACACGAACCGGAGTGCCTGAGTTTGACCCTCCCCAGCGAGGTGCATGAATCCACATTTGCAAAGACCAGAGTTGGCTCCTCACTGAGTGGCAGGCACCAGGGAGCAGGAGCTAGGACAGACGGGGACTAAAGACAACCGCTAATGTGGGTTTTGTTTTAAAATATGCCAGGGCCAAGCGGCCAAACCCAGGTGCTGTCAACGAGTGCATGTGTCTCAAATCCCCACCTCTGCTTAGTGTACCTAGAGATGTCATTCAAGTAAAGGCTAAATAATCGAAGCCAACATCTGGGCTGAATCTGACTGGCCAGTCCTTGCTCTCGCCAACGAGATTAATGAGTGCTGGGCTGTGAGACAGCCTTGGGCTGTCTGCAGGAGAAGGTGGGGGTTAGGTATATTTAGCTGATGAATGGCCTCTTGGTCATCACAGCACCAGAGACTCCTGGGGCCACAGGCCAGCTTCAGCTGTGGGAGGCTCCGCAGATGCCAGTATCATGCAGACGTCCTCAAACACTGGTTTGAGAACATCTGCAGCAGGAGCCAATGGGCTCTGTGCTGGAAGTGACACCAGTGAACAGGGAGACTGGCTGCACTGGAGCCAGGTGGGTCTCAGCACCCCAGCTGACCAGCTTGAGTCACTCCTCTTACGCTGCTCGGTGTCCCTGCGGGGTTCCTTTGCGCCCTCTCTGCAGCAGTCACATTGCAGCCGGGGCTCTGGCCACTGTCACCGTGCTTGCGAGACTGCCTGCGCCAGACTTGCAGCAGGACTTCTGGGAGCCCTGTCTCTCTTGCAGCTGCCTTCTTCTGCCAAGCCCGATGCAAGAGGCGCAGGCCACACAGACTGCCAGACAGCGTCTCCGGAGCCAGCTTTGGAGACTAAGGCCGGGACACTGGGAACCAACGCTGAATATGCCCTTCTATGGCTATAGCGTCCATTAGCGCTTGCCTTTGGCGTGGTTTGAATTTCCCACGGGCTGTAATCTGTGGTCTCTCTTTTGTTCTCCACTGACTCTTCAGTGTGAGCCTTTGGGGTATGTTCACGGCAGCTCGCTGGGTGGGGGGCAGCGAGTTCAGAAGCTTGCAGGGGCTTGTCTGCCAGGGCTCCCAGCTGGGGCAACGCAATGTTGCTCCACAAAGGAGAGGTCGTGGTCCCTTCTCAACACAAACGCTTCTGGAGAGTTATGTAAGCCCGTCACAAGGCAGGGAGGGGTCCCCAAAATGTTTTCGTAACATGGATACACAAGGACAACAGAGCTGAAGTGATGCCTTCCAAAAACAAAGCACCCTCTCCTGAGCGAGGCCTGAAGGATGCTAGACTTGAAAGGCGCCAGCTCCTCCTGCACAGTGGCTAACTTATAAAAACAACGTCCCTGCTGATGAGGGAGGACTTGAAGTCACTGAGAGGACCAGACACTGGTCACATTGTAGGCACTGGCCAGAGGCCACCATCTGTCCAGCGTTTTATGTCCAGCTCTGTCCAGAGCTGCCTTTCCCGTGCAGCAAAGGCCTATCTGCTTGATGATATCCTGTGAGCTCCTCCCCAGGGCACTCCCCATCCCCTCGAAACTGCATTTCTCACAGGCGGGCTCAATATTAACTCACTAGGCCTGCTGAAACAGGGTCGAAGCTGATTGCAAAAGGGAAAAATACGTAATGCAGGCAGGGAAACGAGCAAAATGAGCAGAAATCTGGTAGAGGGTGGTCACTTCCTCTGTTTGTATGAGGATTCAGGAAGTCCATTACAAAGTACTTAATCACTGTCACTTAATTCCAGCTAGATTACAAAAGATTAATAGTTCAGCTCCTCCTACCCTCTGCCCGCATGTTGTGTTATCAGCCCCTCGTTGTGTTTCAGGTAGTTTCCCAGGACTTTGGGAAGCTTTCTTTTATTCTCTAATACCGTAATAATCTGAGCCCAATTGTCGCGGGACCTATTAGTATCCTTGCTAGGCATGGAGATGGAGGAAACACGCAGTGAAAACTGCGGTCAACCAGCACCGTGTCTTTGGGAGGCGATGCTGAGGCTGGGATGTCTATGAGTGACCCAGCTGTGCCAGCTGGAGCAGGCAGCCTCTCTGTATTAGGCTGCTCCTCAAGTCAGTGTGACCGCTGTTACACAGCAAAGGCTGTTAGTAACTCGAGATGCAATGCCAGGCTGAGAAGCAAGGAGATTGCATGCTGCATTCCTGAGTTTGGCCCCCGTCCTGGGCTTCTTAGCAATTCAACCTGATCTGTACAAGTCCTGCACTGATTTATGGCTGCTGCTTTGGGGTTTTTTTTTTTTTTCTCCCCCAAATCTTTTGCCAGGTAACTTGACTTTGATGTGAATTACTTTTGAGGAAGAATGCCATATTCCAGCACTGGACAACCCCAAGCAAAAGCAGGCATTTGCCAAACCCCGGACACTTTTTACTGCCTCTTCAGTGCTTCGCTGGCGTGCCGCATGGAGATCCAAGTACTGAGCAGCCTGGTGTTACTGGCTGGGGGTCTTGTTCCCAGTGGATGGCACCCGTAACGCTGGCAGCTCATCCGCTTTCCCCGGGATCCCGGTGACGGTACACAGCAGCTTGCCAGGTGATGTTGCGGGCGTTCGAGTGGGACGTTGTTCCACGGGCAGTGGCTCGTAATTTAGCAAAGGTGAAGCAAGAAGTGCTGTGTCGGACGCTAGTTAAGAGAGCGTGTGGAAAGGGATGGGTCTGCTCATGCTTTCTGTGTTTAGTTGCACCACAGATTAGCATGGAGATATCCCTATGGCCTGGCACAGCCTGCTTTGGGGCAAAAAGGGGGCCTTAGCCCTCTCTCCTCCCTGGGCTGTGTGGGATGAGAGGGCTTCGGGGGAGCTGCTGATGCTGCTTTTGTCCTGGCATCAAGGAGGTTTTTGGCTACCGCAGTGTGGTCTGGAGAGGCCATAGGGCTGACCTACGTGGCTCAGCCACATCTGCTCCCTGCCTGGGGCAGGTCATAACAGCTCAGAGGGGAGGGCCAGTTTTGATCAAAAGTTTGCCCCTCAACATGGGGCTTTGGAGAGAGAAAGACTATGAAAGGTTTCAAATCTGGTCAATAGTTTCTGCTAAAAAAGGGAATCTTGCCCCTTGAAAATATCCCCTGCCTTTCTATCAGCGTAAATTAAAAGATTGGCTGTGGAAATACCAAAATGTTTCCTTTTGTTGTTTTCTGAAAGTTCACATTTTTCAGATCTGCTTTTCATAGTACTTTGGTTTCAAAATTGGCTTGAACCAAAGGAAAAGGCTAACCAAAAGAACTGTATAAAGAAGTAAAGCATTATACCTCACATTTAGCAAAAAGTTTCAAGTTGATCCACAAGTGAAAGTATCTGGGGTTTTTTCTTCCATTCCACTGCTAAAACTAAGCAAGAAATGATCATCGGGCTTGACACAAATTGGTATTCCTTCCCTGATGGTCAATGGACTGTAGGATCTAAAAGAGGAGACATGTATGCCTTTAAGATGTGTTATTAGTATATCTGTTCTTATCAATGCGGTAGTATGTACTGGTCCGTGGGTGTAGGGGCAGATCCTGGTCATAAAGACGGATTCATACCTCCATGGCTTGGTGTCCAATGTCATGGACCTATCTCTGTCTTTTCCTGCTTCACGGCTGGTTTGACAGGGACACAAAAATGCCTGGTGGCCCCTTCTGCTGTTTATTTGGCTTTTGCACAGACTGCAAGCAGACAGATAATGAAAGAAGGGTCAGATAGCTGGGAGAAAAAAATGTTAGACCACAGATCTTGGACACAAATGTACAGGTTGTTCTGATCAGCCTCTCTTGAGAAATTCTGCTTGAGAATCTGCTGGAAGATTTGGATGCTTCTGTACATTATAGTTCACACATAATAATTTAAGTTCATTGTCCAGCCTTTTTTCATTGCCACAGTCATATAAAGGGTCTTGGTTAAACTGCGAATCTGTTTTTTGTGGTCATAGCAAATGCAAGGATAAGCCCTGCATTACAACAGAAGAAAAGCATGGTCATAGAGCCATTTTTCCCATGTGCTTCAGAGATGGCCTGTAGTTCATCACTAGATTAAAAAAAAAGAAGAATTTTTTTTTCTTCCAAAATTTCTTATTCCACTAAAGACATGTTATTTTAAACTTAATGGGAATTTAATCAGAAAGGAGTGATGCAGCAACTAGTCACCAGCTGAGCCCTGTACAGCTAGGGTGGATTGGGTGCCAAACCAAAGTCCAGCCTGCCAGACTGCTCTCCTTCTGTGAATGCTTGGAGTTCTCCAGGCTTTTAGGTTTGGAAATCATTACTGCCGCCTCCTGTGGATGGCTCAATAGTCCTGTCAGCTGATTGCAGCACCCGGGGAATTAAAACCGTTCACCTGCTGTGGCTCTCATGCAGCTACCCCCCTGCCAAGTCATGTCTTTGTTGGTAATGGCCTACAAAACCCTACAGTGGCTTAAAACTGGGGCAGATGTTTTGCTTTAAAAGGGAGTAGGGGAGAAAGGGAGTCAGTAACAAGTAATAAAGATGGGAGGAAAAACAGCAAAATGGAACTGTCACAGCTGCTTTTATTCCTCCATTCGCTGACATAAAAAATAAGGACGGCATGGACTGCTTTATCTGGGGGTGCTGCCACAGCACAGAGTGGAAAGCGGGCCGAAGGTGTCTACGAAGCACTTCTCATGGCAGTAGAAAGAGCCCTTCCAAAAGGCACCCAGAAACTCAGGAGGGCCTCCATATTTGACCTTGAACCAGACTCAGACCTGTCTGGTGCCTCATTAGTGTCAGCCTAACTGGCTATCCTGTCTTCGTGCTGAGCATCTAAGTTCAGTCTGAGATTTTGTTTTAAATGTCTCTGAAGTTTGCAGTTGTTCAGGTCAAGGATTTTGTTTTGGCACTAGCTTAACTTGCTGTTCCCGTGCCATGGGAGGTCCAAGAGTATTTCCAGGTTTATCAGCATCATTTCTTCTCAAAGCTGCTGCCATAACCCAGCAGCTTTGTGCGCGTTACTGATAACCCCTGTCTAAAATGATGGTGTGACTATGTGTCTGGCTGGGATCCACCAGCGTTTAAAAGCACATGCTAAAATTGTCCATTTTGCACCACGTTGTGCCAACTATACTCTGACTGAGGAGGCTTCTGAGTTAATAAAGACATACAGAAGTACCAAAGCAAAACCCCAGGGAAACGTCAGGGAGTTTCAGACCAGAGTCCCAGAGCAGGGATTGTTCTTTTTGAAAATTTATTCTTCACTCTTACATTCTGCACTTCTTAAGCAGCTCTTCTAAGCCACTTAAGAAGAGTGGGCCACCTAAGAGGGGACAAACCCCCTCTTCTCCCCACCCCCCCATCCCCATCAGTATTTCTTGAGACTTCCTCTGTGTTTTCTGCTGCTTCTTTGGCTCTCCCAAGCCAACAGCAACATGAAAGAAATGTGCAGGACTTTGCAAGTGAGGAGCAATGGAAAGGAAAGGTGGGATGCCAAGGTTGCTGCTGTACCGTAGGAAAGTTTTTCAATCCAGTAAGAAGAAACTGTAGACACGTAAGTTTAATACGGGCACCAAGAACACTTCCAACAGATTTCTAGCTCACAGCACCCTTTCAGAAGAAGTGAGCAGAAGAGCACACTGATTACAGCTTTTTTGAATAGAAAACAAGGATGTAGCTTATTTGTTCATGTGCAGAAGAAGCAACTTTTTGGAGAGAACCCACCTGCTTTCCATTTTCAGTGCATTTCCCATTCTTGAGAAAGACTGTGGACAATTGTGTAACTATATAGAAGCTGTTTTATTTCCCCTTGATTAGAAAAAAAATGATATGCAGGATTTGCAACTGTTCTGAGGACAAATTGTGTGATGAGAATGAATGACTCCTTTTCATTAATATGTATGTCTTTTAGCTAAGCTTTTAGTGGAAAAACTGCTCTCAAGAAGCCTAAATCTGACTTGAAGTCTGATGCTTTTCTAACTTGGCAAATGCCTGATGATGAAGTATAGAGAAGAGCTAAACTATAAAGTATCCTGTATTTTAACAGCCTGTTTCTCCATTAAGCATTTTTAGACATCAATAGAACAAACTGTCCTATATTGTATGTTACATGTCTGTGTACTGTAAAAACATTAGGGCTTTTGTCAGCTTGCTACTTTAACCCTTAAAGATATTCACAACGGCTGGTGCCCAAATTTGTTGTCCTCTGGCTTTTGCTGGAAAGCTGTCGTTGATTTTACGGCTGTGCAGTCACATCACCATTAGTTTTCACCCTCAAGAGGATCCAGATGTTGGTGGTTATTTTATTTCAGCTGCTCTCACTTATTTGCTGAGAGCTCTTCTATGGACCAGGATGCTCTTGTACGACAAAACACACAAACGTGAAGCCAAAAGACCACAAAGGCTTTTATCATTTCAGCCTGAACAGGGCAAATCCTGCGTGGTAGGGACACCCATGCAAAATGTTGGCAAAAAAACCATCCACAGACCATTATAATTACACGTCTGTCCTCAGGCTCTGTCGTAAGAAAACCAAAGCATTACAAATATAATTCAAACCTGGGCAGCCGAAGGCATAGGAGGGGTGTAAGGGCAGGTGGGGTGAGCCTGTGTGACATTTTAAGAGAGAGTAGTGGGGACTGAAGGTTCGTAGGAGGCTGAGCTTGGGAACGAACCCAGGTCTCCGTGCCAGCAAGGGTCAGGCTCTCTCGCCGGACTTTGAACCTCCTTGCCGGGATTTTAGGCAACATCTTCACTTCTTCCTGCAGTCAGGCACCTCCCTGTGCGTCTGCCCTGACCTGGAGAGCCCTGACAGTGCTGCCGGCCAGCCTCCGTTCACGCAGCATTTGCGGCAGCCTGCTCGCGTCCTGCACGCATGACCTCGAGATAGCTGTCGTCCACCTCGCTGTGGGTACGGCCATGCAAGCAAGTTCCCACAAGGTGCGAGATGGGGCTGAGTCCTCGTGCAGTGGCTGTTCTGCAGTAATTGTGCCTAGTCTGTGGTAAAAGCGAGTTTTGCTCCAGTTTCACTGAGTCGTGAGGATGCTCAGGTGCCGCTGCCGTTACCCTAGGACAGTCACTGGGAAAGGGCTACCACCCTAGAGAGACCCTCAAACTCCGTCCTTCCTTCGGCTGCAGCTACATTAGCTTCACAACATGCCTCTGAAATACTTCTCTGTTCTTAGGCCATCGCTGAATTCTGGCCATGGTTTCATGGTTTGGACGTTCTGCTGTAAAAAACAAATTAGGAAGTTCCTCCCTGCCCTTTCCCAGCTCCTAGGCCTTGCCCGATGTTCACAACAGCACGCTGGGCAGTGGAGGAATGACCCAGATCAAAAATATCTCTCCTTTTCCCTATGAATATTGTTTGTAACACAGATCATGGCAGAGATCTGGCCTACAGAGTGGCTGCGTAATTTGGGGGAGTGAGTGAAGGGGGCAACACTGCTGTGAAGATACAGAACTTGTTTAAGCAATAACTTGCTAGAGAGAGAGCAGCAGCTGAGAGCTCTGGGCTGGTCCTGCTAACCACCAGCCCTCTGCTTCTTGGGCCCAGTGAGCCTTTAGTTGAAAAAAACTAGGCAAACTGAATTAGTTCAGTACCTATGCCAACTTTTTAATAAATGAGGGGTAGCAGCTGCAAGAATCACGCAGAAATAACCAAGTAGATGGGGCCTGACCAGCTTGTGCAAGGTGTTTGTGAGGATCTAGCGACTGCGCTCAGTGATGTAGGTGGTCCCTTCTAGTCCAGCGTGCCTGGGAATGGCCATGGCTCGCTCCCAAAGCGCCGTCGACACCGATGTGTTTACATTCCTTACCTTGGTATGCAAAGCAGGTTCACTGGAGCCGGCAGGTTTTTTACCTGGAAATTGTGACTCCCACACACCTAAGTATTGGCACAACAGCTATGCCAAGCTCTGCAAATGCTGCCACCCTGCCATCTGGCAACGCAAAACCCAAGTGTCAAGGCATCCCATCTCACCCTCCCCTTCTTTACCATTTTATTTAACAACCTGGAGAGCTCGCTGTTTGCTGGGGAGCATTTCGTGCAGGAGCAAACAGATCTTCCTCTCGCCCTCTCTCCCTCTCTTTGTGTGCAAACATGGGAGTTCACATCCTCTGCCTCTTCCTCTTCGCCGCGGGCCCCCTGGAAGAGCAGAAGCACACCCCAGGGACAGCACAACAACAACGCGCCGGGGCGGCGAGGGGCAGAACAAAGACTCCTTCGGCCCTGTGAAAAGTCTCCGCTGGAAAAGGGAGTAAATTCCAAGTCTGTACCGGTAAGAGTATTAAAAAAGCATCAGGAAAGCAGAACAAAAGCAAAGATAACAAGGCTTCAGTGATCTTCTCATGCATGGCTTAGACTTCATGCGTACGTGGGTTTCCATATATATATTTCCAGAAGGGAAATATGACCCTTGTTTATAAAAATTACATGCTTGCTTCTGAGTTTAACCTCTACCCTTTAAACACCAGCCTAACTCTAGGAATAGCTTTGCACAAGGCACGACGTTCTTCTGGTGCGCTTTGGCTTTGAAGGGAATATGCAATTCAAGATTTTCTCACCCTTCTGCTATCTGCTTTTGTCTCCCAGGATCCCAGGGGAAGGGAAGCACTTTGCAAAGCGCTTCAAGGCTTGTTCTCGTGGTATCATTCCCATCTGCCTTGGCACCCGTGTACCGGCTCCTCCTCCTGCACCCTGCACGCTTGCAGCACCAGGAGCCTTGTAGCTACTTGCTTTTGCTGGCTACCGAGAGCAATAATCTGCCTCCAGTAAATATCTAAGACATCAGTCCGCGGGAGATACTGACCTCTCATTCATTTCATGTTGCTTCAATATTTTTATAGTATTTAACAAATGCATAAAATCAGTGGGTGCTTTGTGTTCCCAGTTGTTGCCCTTTCCAGCACCCCCAGGAAACAAAGGCAATGAGTTTCTTACAGGTCTCAGCTGAACAACCTGGATCTTTAACTCAAACTGTGAAGTTTCAGGCTCTGAAGGACGTTGGTATCCTCTCCAACACTGGCAAGAACGAATGCTGCTCTGTCTCTTAAAATATGCACATGGGAAAGTTTATTTATATAAATAGCTTCATTGAAGTAAATGAGTCAAGTTTTGTATGGGAAGTTACTGGCTGCTTTACATACTTGCCAGACTCGGACCTCAGATAGAAGGACCTCCATGGCACAACTGGTTCTTACTGCAATGCTTAGAGATGGCATCATGATCCTGATTTAACTTTCTGTATATTGCAAATCATAAAACAACAAATGGAAAAAAACCACCAAGCCCTTCCACTGATTTACACTGGGTGGTTTTGGCATGCAGAAATAAGAAGCGGTAGACAGGAATTCAACTAGAAAAGAGCTGCCTTTACAACGGCGTTGAATTTCACAGTGAAAACTTGATGCAAAGGCTGGGGTTTTTTACAACGGCCTGGAAGATGTTGGCTGACTCGGTGAACAGCAGCACGCGCAGTCATTTTGGGTGGGAACAAGTTGGTGCAAGCGCCTGGGCTCGCTGCAGCGGAGCACCAGCTTCACCCCAGCTGCTGCTCCCACTGCGCTGTGTACTCCCTAACGCATAGGAGAAATCTTCCCTCTTGCTCTGAGGAAATTAAATGCAAAATTGTGGGTTTTGTTAAAAGCTGAGCAGGTAAACGCATAAAGGTACGAGGATTCAAAGTTCCCATTTGCATTTAATCTGCCTCATTACTATCACAAGGTGACCTAGATTAGCACCCACCAGTGTCCAGCCCCTCACCCAGGGGCTCTGCTTTGGCACCCGCACACGAGAGCCCTCCCCAGGGTTAAGGAGAGACAAAGCCATTACAATCCACTGAAATGTTTAACTCAAGGAAACTGGGTGTTGTAGTTTCGGTCATTGCAATTCTCTCCGGCAAAACTCCCCTGAGATCACCTAGGTGTTTGCCCCGTTGTGTAATGCTGCCCCAGAGCTCCCATCACAATCACACCAGACAATAATGTGCATAAATGTGCATAAATGTGAATTTTTGTTACCCTGAGTCTGTTGTTTGAGTTCATATGATTCATTGAATCATTCCACTGGAGCCTGTAAATAACTCCCCCCCTCTCCGTTATTACTCTAATAATTCTCTTGAGATGGAAAACGTGTTTATTTTGACTCAGAGATTGTAAAACCACAGGAATAAAACAAGTTTAGGCTGCCAAGGCTTTATTTAATTTCTTGTTCTTTTGCTGAAGCTCTGAGAATAACTTCTGTTTCCTGCCGAAGAAGGAAACAGTGTTTTCCTTGACTTATATAAATATTACTTCCCCGCTCATACATCTTCCCAGTGTTGCAAATAGGCAGGGATGTTCACGGGGCCTGAAGGTTGCAGCCCTTTTATAAAATTGTGATTTCCACCCCGTGTACCTGGGATGGGCAGCTTCCCCCGGGGGAGGCTGGGCGGTGGCTCTGGCCCTTGTGGGCACACGTAGGGTCAGGCAGAGCGAAAGGAGGTGCCCGGCAGCGGAGAGCTCTGACTTCATCTTGACCTCAAGGCAACGCTGCTCTGTGTTCATTTTTCTGTGATTTCAGTCTACAGGCCACAACATATAATCAAGACTTCCCTTACGGAGAGGAGCTGCTGCTAGAACAGGGGGAGCAAAATATAGGCTAGCCCTGTAAGGCGAGCGTGTGAACGCGGGATGGGAAATGCGAAGGGGAAGGCACAAAGAAAGAGTTGCAGGAGATAAGTAACACTGACACGGGCAGTTATTCCTCTGGCATGTGTATAATCATATGATAATGTCCACTTGGGAGACCACGGTGGAGCGTTTCAAGCGAAGGGAACGACCGGTGCCTAGCGTTCCTCTGCGTATTTATTGCATCAACATAATGATATAGCAAAATCAAAGAAAGGCCGGGGCAGACGTTAGAAGCAAGCGAGTGTCGTTGCTGCCGTATATAGCGCTGCTGGGAACACGCCTGGCTTGGGCTCGCGCTGGAGGCCGGGCTTTGGGAAGGAGCTTGAGGAATGAGCGAGGCTTTGGGAGAGTGCTCCTGAGCGCGGACCGAAGCTTGGGAAGCTGGCTGGCGTGAGCACCTGAGGAGCTGGATCCACCCGGCTCCCAAGGAGAAGGTCAAGGGGTGGCTTCATGGCAGCCTGCCGGTCCTCACCGGAGAGCAAGGGTCTCCGATGGCAAATCGTTCTGTAGTCTAGCCCAAAGACACTCTCCAGGCAGCTGAATTCAGGTAAGAGCAGACCGAAAGGAGGTATTAACGTGTTCTCAGCCATGGCCCTTTTCAACGGGCGAGGGAGGAGAGGGATGCTGCGACACTTCTCCGGGTGCTTGGGTCAGGGCTTTTTCTCAAAGACATTCTCTAATGCAAGCAGGGAATTGAAGGCTTGATGCAAAGATTATAAAATTTAATTATCTCTCCTCCGTGATGCAAGAGGCCAGGCAAGGCAACATTCCTGCCAGGCCTTTAATCCGCCATGTGCATGTTTTTGAAAGCACCGAGTGATTTGGGGCTCCCTCAGGTCTCGGGGGTCAGACTGGAGGCACTCGCAAGAGGCCTGACTTTCCAAATGGGGGGTACTTGCAGTTTCCAGTGTCTTCCATGGTTTCTCCACGTGTCTGCTCAGAAATTAGGACACCAAAAATCACTATTCACTTCTGCAAATGATGTGCTCATCACTGCAAGGACAAGTGGACTCCACTTCTAGAAGCCTTAAACTCTGAGAGCGCTGCACAACATCCACCTTTTCCCCAAAGGCAGCTACTTTCCTTTGGCTTGACTCTTTCGTGCAAACATTTCCCAGAGTACTGTCTCTGTAGCAGGATCTTTAAAACTGAGGAAGACATCTATCTGCTTCCCTAAGGCGGCCGTTCTTGCTCTCACTGCACTCCCAGCTCTCCTGCAGTTATTTATCTATTTTTCAAGCTTTTTTTTCCCCCCCTCTCTTATTGCTGAGGTGATGGCAATTCCCTGTAACAATATAATCCTACGCAATTTATCATGATAAGTCCGTTCTGCTAACGCAACAGAGTTCCTGTTAGCTGGGGAAAAAAAATTCACTGGCAAGAAGAATCACTGCGAGCCATCCGGGACTCGCGCACCACTGTGGCTGAAGAGCCGACGGGGAAAAGCTCTCCTGCCGCGGGCAATCAGCGCAACGTAGCGCTGCCGGGGTCTGCCCAGAGCCCTCGCAATGAGGTTTTAATTCCTGAAGCCTTGCACAAACAACGGAGCTGCGGGGAGAGAGTCACCGGGTGGGGGGGAAGGAGCAGTGACCTTTGCAAGCGAACTCACGAGGCAGCAACATGCCTCAGCCTAAGCCTGATTTTTTTTTTTTTTTCCTTGAAATGAAGTTGGCTGCTGGAAACCCAGAAGCAGCAGCTGTTAGATGCTGGACAGATCTAGGGTGCTGTGTTATTTCAGCGTCTAATTCCAGATGAGGCCAATTTACACTCAGATTTTAGACATGGCAATAGTCTCATTACTCTATGCTGTACTTCTGGCTTCAAGATGTAGAAAAAACCCTCAAAGCTGGGACTGGCAGTCCTCTGCTATCACACGCTATTGCTGTCAACGTCTTTCTGCTCTTGTACCTCTCCTGAGCGTGTCTCCCATTCGTATGAAGAGCTGGGGGACAGAGCTTTCAAGAGTTATGTTTTCCCGTGGATGCTGCCATCAGGGCAAACGAGGATGCCTGAGCCACGTGGGTACCGCGGACTTGAGGCTTTGGGGCCTCCCAGGGGCCAGGGCTGCAGCTCGAGAAGCTCCGTCCACCCTGGTGTGTCCCAGCGCCCGGGAAGCTGGAAGGAGGTGGCCAGGGTGATTGATTAGCAGAATTTATTGCTGGAGTAAAGCTCGGCCAAGGACTGGGCCCGGCATCCTGGTGAGGTGCACTGATTACTTTATGGGATCTCCTCTGAGCAGAAGGCTGCAGCTTAAAACATCCAGAAAGAAACAGGGAATGAGGCTTGTTATATTATATATATATTAAACACAGTACTATACAGCGTACCTATATTATTATGATGCCCACTTCTTTTTTTAATGGTGACAATCCATCAAAAATTGAGAAAAAAATAATGGTCCCCAAACATCTCTTCATCTTCTCCAGCTTCTTCCTCTTTTCCCTGCCGCTCAGGAAAGGAGGCAAAACTGTGGCGGACAGTGACCCCAGTCTGGAGGCTCTTTCCCCATCATTCCGTTTTTGCCGTCTTCTAAAAAGCCATTTATCTTCCTTTTGTCTGGGGTTCTTGTCACCGGAGCCAAGTCCTGTTGCCCAACATCCTTCCGCCCCGCCACGGAAGCGGCGCTTGCTGGTGTCCTCGCCGTGCGAGCTCCTGCTCTTCTGGAAGGCACAAAAACGCCCGAGCTGCCTTCTCGGGCTTGGAGCTCTCCCCGTCGGCTCCCTGGCTCCCGTTTCAGCCCTCGCTGGAGCTCGTCGGGGTAAGATTGCAAGCGCCGGGGAGAGACACATGTTTCGCATTACACGCGCGAGCCTTCGCCGAGCCCTGGTGACAAGAGATCTTACAAACTCGCGCTTCGCGGCGAGGGGCCGCGGGTGGGGGAGGGCGTCTCTCTTCCTCGGGGAGGATTCACAGACAGCTCCCCCGGCTTATTAATAAAAGAGGGGAGAAGGGGAGAATTTGAGCAGCGAGAAAACGGAAACGCTCTTGAATTTGCAGCAGTTAGGTTTAGCCAGAACAAACAAAAATAGTTAATTTTTCAAATGTTTTCCCAAACCGGTCAGGTCTGGGGACACGTTGTTCACGGCGTTTATTCAAATCCGTGTTATATCACTCTGGGCTGCTGCAAGAAAAGAAAAAAAAAAAAAAGATCTGTTTATATAAATTACTTCATTTAACCAAAGAGTCGTTCTCGGCGCTGCTCTCACACTGCAGTCCTCTTCCCTCACCCCGCTTGGAAGCAGGCCCTCGTTTCCAGGCTTGTCTTACAATCCCATTTGTTTTTCACTATAAAACCAGCTCATTACGTGGCTCTTCCCATCCCTGCTGTTACAATACAGTATGCAATTTTGCATTTGCTTATGACACACCATGATCCGAACAGTATAAATATCATGGCCGATCTGGTGTTAATCATCTCGGGCCTGTCTGATGGGAGGGCAATTGAAAATATACTATTGCTCCGCAGGTTATTCATAGCATCAGCTCACTAATTTTTACTGGAATACGTTCGCATTCGAATGACATGTTTATTGGAACTTCTTTTACAGTCAAAGAGAGTTATTGTGGGCATAGGCTAAATGCGTTCAGCCATTATATTCTGTAAGCCACAGTTAAATGCCAGACTAGGGTTGATCTAGGTTTGAGCAGCCCATCTATAAAATCTCCATGTGTCACCAAAACAGACTCTCTAAAGAGTCTACAGGCTACTAGCCTAATGTATTAGCCTAATATATTAGCTCTTAGCCTAATATTAAAATAACAACAACTGCCAGAGGTAGAAAGGTTGTGGCAGGGCAGAAAATACAGCCCTTGAAGAGAATGGGTTGTTAGCCAAGAGAAATAAATTACCTTTAACTCCCAGCACACAAGTGCTATCTAAATCAGCTTAAATGTACAATGTCCTCAGCTTTGCTTTATCTCCCTGGAATTTGCGGAGCGTTTACGGTGCCGCTGGGCGGTGATCGGCTCCCCCAGCTTCGCAGCACAGGCCCCGTGCCGGAGCCGAGCCGGAGATACCCTCCTTGCCCTGCCGCTCCGCTCTGCCCCGGCTCCCCCATCTCCTGCGGAAACCAGGCTCCTCTTCCGTTGTGCATCTCCAGATGGGATGGCGAAGCACTTGGCAGTTGATTCGCAGCACGTTGTTGGTGCCCAGCTCCCTTCGGGGCTCCCCCAGGGCAGCAGGACGAACGTCCCACCCTGACCCGTGAGCCCCTCCCCAAGGAGATGAATTTAGGAAGCATGGGAAGACCCTTTGCTTTGCTAGTCTGTGTAGTCCAAGCGTGCTCCCATGGAGGACCAGGGTTGAGAAGGTCCTGCCGTGGAGGACTGGGGTTCAGGTGGTCCTGTCGTGGAGGACTGGCATTGAGATGGTCTCCATCAGGAAAGAGACTCCCGACACTTCCCCGTCAGGATGGTTCTATCAATCATGGACATTAGCACCTACATGCGTGATACGTGCGAGGAGCCTCACTGGTATATGATATACTTTCTCTCTCTGCCCCTGGGAGCTGTGTAAAACAGAAGACAGCACACATTTCAGGTTCGTCGGAGACATGAAACCTGGCAAAGCTTATGCAAAACTTAATAGCGACACAAATCTATCCTTGAAGCTTCCACCAAACAGAGCCCCCTAAAAATAATCACTTTTACTCTTTGCAATAAAACACTCTTCTGCTTCTGCAGGAAACAAGGGTTTTCAGCCTCCAATTCAGGGTTTTGTTTTGAATTTGTGAGTCTGCAGCCCTTTGCCCCACAGTAGGCCAACTGTTTTGAAAAAAAAAAAATAGCCATCCTGCCTCCTCGCAAAACAGTGCAAAGCACAGAGCTCAACAGGGCTGTGAATTTGGCTTTTGTTGTGCGGGATTGAAGCGAACCTGGCTCTCCTCAAATGCAAAACTGGATGAAAAGAAACCAACCTAAAAAAAATTGAAGTTGCAAAATGTACTCTCTTACTTAAAAGAGCCTGGAATGCCAGTATTTCTTTTGTCCCCAGTTTACAAGCTATTCATTTTAGGGAATATGCCCGTTCTAGTGGAAAGATAGGAATAAGAAGCCAGGACAATAATTGCAACAAGGGCTTTCAAAGAGATCGTTTAGACAACCATTAAATGAAAATGCAGACTTACAAAATTATGCGAGAGAATTCCTTTCTGTCTTTGAGATCTCAGTTCCTTTCTAACACCAAAATGTGAATCAAGAACTGAAATAATTCTCACGCACTTATTTTTGATGAAACTTTGCACAACTACAGGCAAAAGCCAAAAACATTGCAGAATGCAAAACACAAATGGCTTTATGCATCTCAAACCATCGCAGCTCAAGTATTAGAAAAACTGTTCAGAAAGCATCAAAAGGAGGGGTGTTTTTTCTTTTTTCAAAATGGCAGTATTTCTTGTCAAAAAAACTGTTACTTTTCCTGGAGCTAAATTTCCTGGACTAAAGGAGTCTCTCCATGTGGGAGATGGTTAGTCCTATACTCTTTAGCCCGATGAACAACGCAGACCCGCTGCACGTAACCGATGAGATGGCCACCAGAAAGCTTGTCAGGGATGTGAGAGACTTGGCCATAAAAGCCTGACTCAGACACAGCCAGGACTTATGCCTGAGCTTCCTACATCCCAGCTGAGCACCTTTATGACTAAATACACACACTTGCTGACCACAAACTACGTTACGTTGTCAAGGATCTTTAGGAAAGCATTGTTAAAGAGAGCTTGTTCCCATGAAAAGTTTATTTTTGAAGGAAGAGTTTTTAAAAATAAAGAACGGAACAGATGTGTTTGAGCAATAATTTCCCAGGCATCTCCTTGCCGTTAGTTCTCGGACAATCGCACGCTAATCCATCTGGGAGATGAGTCCGGCAGCTCTGGTTCATGCTTTGCACAAGTACGATGGGGCTCCTGCTTCCTACCAACCCCATAACCTGATCTCCAACTTTGGACAAACAAGATGTTTAACTTCCCTGCACCTCATTTTCTCTGCTGGTATTAATGGGAAGTAATGATCACTGCCTGCTTTGATGAAGCATCCTATGATCTACAAATGAAAAATGCAGTGTAAATGCAAAGAACTTAATTATTATTATTGCTAAACAAGCTGTCTCATGACCTCGAAGCTGGTTTATAGATTCATAATTGGTTTAGATCTAAAAGGCGATGAGGCAGCATGTTTAGACATGCCATCGTGTTCTCGACATACACCGTGCCGTCTTCGGGGACAGTAAACACTGCACGTGTGGTTAAGCCGCGTTTCAAGATCCTGCGACGTCTTCACCTTTGATAATACCCTGCGCTCCAGCCACTCCGGTGGTGCTGGGATGTGGCAATTCCCAGGTGCTTCTGCAGCTTAGCTTTCAGCCTAGGTCTTGCTGCGACTAATTGTGTGCAGACTTCAGGCCTTGAAAGCAAATCATATTTGACAGTTACACAGAGTATTTGGTTGCAGAAAGATCTTTTGCATATAGCAGAATCATACAGCAATGAAGAGCCCTTTTGGACTGAGCAACAGCTGCTATTTAGTATTATATAATCACTTTACACTACTCTTTAAAATAGCGTAAGGATTTAAATTCTGCTGAATTTACAGGAGAGCTCTCTGTAGACCGAAAGCCATTTTCCTAATGGGAGTTTAGCAATGATTATATTCCAGACATCTCCTTTTGAGTAAAAAGTCCCGTCACTTAATGATGTAACACAGCATCACTGTAGGGACTTTGCCATCCGTCAGTTTTTCCTGTCTTTCATTCATTAAATTAATCTGGCTAGAAGGAGAAAACAGCACAACCTTGGGAGGGCTATAAATCTTCCTGCTTTCCAGCATAACTCAAGCCCTAAGTAAAGAGAGGTTAGGAAGCCACTTCCTCCATCGACAGGTTATTCCATAATTATCCTGTTTTGGGCTTTCTCCGCCTTCCCCTCCAGCATGTAGCCAGCGTTGGAGCCAAGATCCTCGGCGAAGCGGGCGCACCAAGAGTCCCCATGTTTCCCCGTGTTGTGCAATTCAGCCTGTTATCAGTGTCCTCAGCATCTTCCCACAGCTGAGACAAAAGGTCTGTGACTGTTTGTAGATGTCTATAATTTGCAGGGTCCTCCCTTGGTTTTATTTGCTCTTAAATATAGGACTGGGAACTTCTGTGCGCAGCTAGCCTCGATGTTTGATGTTTCCTGCGTACCGAGCGTGCTGTCAAAACAAATATCCTTCCACCAGTGTTTACTGCATTCAAGTCTCTGGCATGTAATATATCAGGCCCTGCTTCCTCACAACCTCCTAATCATCATCATTGCCTCAAAAAAAGCTATTAAAAGCTTTTAGCAGTCCTTTCCCTCCCAAGAAAATGAGCTCCATCTCTAGGATGTGACATTCGGCTTCTTTTGCAAAAATGGTCATCAGCAGTCTGCTCAGCCTCTTAGTAATATCGGGATCATCTGTCATTAGCTTCCAGCTCGTCTATCCATAGCCACACTGGCTCCTTGCTGGTTTCCTCCTCAGATATTTAAAGAATATCTTAGCATTTATCTTCCTTTCCTTTGTTATTTGTGTGCTAGGTGCTTGGTCTCGTATTTCATCACTATTTTCATCACTTTTCCCTTGTTTCGGCCCTAGGACGGTGCTTGCTCCCACGGCTGCGGGGAAGCTGGGCTGGCAGGTGCAGCAGAGCTGCGTCTTGCATTCCGCGAAACGTCGGCCCGGGGCTGCCTGCAGCTCGAGCCCTGGCCCACATCGTGCCTTTTCACGCTGAAGCATGAGCTCTGCGACGGGAACTATGGAGACAGATGAGATCAGGCTGATTTCTTCTCCTCGAGGACCACGGGTTATTCTGCACTCATGAGCTGCGAGGGGACAAACCTGATGATTTATTCTCTAAGCCACATAGGCCCCTCAAACAGTTTTTTAATGCAAAACATATGCTGCCGAGCCCCGGCAGTTAGTTCTCACTTTGCCTTTGCCTGTGTTTGTTCAAACACCGAGCACCGTCGGACAACAGAGATTTTTTTTTCAGTAAGGAAAGCAACATTCCTGGAAATCTCATTTACGTAGGAACACGCTCTGTCTGCACTCTCTCTGCCAGCATTTATTTTGACTCTGACTTGAGTTATTTACAGAAGACGAAGGATGGTTCATTTGACTTTTATCTAATTATTATCGGCTTATCCAGATTAAGCACCATGTGAATTATGCTATTTATGGCAGGCGTGGTGCAACGCTGGGCAAAGCACAGGTGGGTGCAGCAAGCAGAGCTCGCTCGCAGGACCTGGGGCCCTTATGGCAAAGGTTATTTATTTATTTATTCCCCTTGCTCCTGCTTAGTACCAGCCCCTATTAAAATTCATGGGAATAGGACATGTAAGCGATCTCGTGGAGCAACAGTGGTGCTTGTCAGGTGCTGAAAGACATGGTTTTCACTTAGGAAACGTTGCTGCCATGAGGCTCCAGCCCACCACAGCCCTCCCCAGTCCTTCGCTGCCTTTAACCTGCATAGCAAGCTGGACAGGGAGCCACATCCAGGCTACCCGCATTGCCAGATTAGTTTTAATCTCCATCATCAGTTCACTGTCCTTGGCATATTAACACCTACTTTAGCTCCCTGCATTGCTCTAGGCAGAGGAAATGGGTTGTTAGGACAAGTGTCACCCTCCCCGGAGGTCTTAGCCCTGTGCTGGTGCATCCCTGCTAGCTTCCACTGTGCGCTCGGGGACGATTATTTTGGGGCGACTGCAGAGCTTGAGGGGAAGAGCCAGGCACCTCTTGGGTATGCCGGGAGGCCCTCATTTCTCCGAACTCAGCAGTGAGGCTCCAGGCAGTACCTTGCTGCGGAGACACAGGCTGGGAAGCAAACGTACTTGCACAGAAACCGCCTTAGCAAATGTGAATTTAACTTTTGCTGCCTGTGAGGCACTAAAGGAAAGAAAAATTACTCTTTAAACATAAAACACTTCCTTCCAGATTGTAAGCGATTTTGTGGTCCAGGAGGCTTTTTCTGTGTTTCATGCCTACGGCTAGATGGGCTCTGCACCTTAGCTAGGAAAATATGAATATCTGCACAGAAATGTTTGATATTTCCTAATGGGAATCGTTTGGAATTTCCCATTCCATGACAAATGTTCATATTTTGACTTTCAGTCTCAATTCAGAATGAAAATACACAGTAAAATATCACAATTTCCCGTGGGATAGAAATTCCAAATTCTGAGCTGTCTTACTAAAGAGAGGAATGGCTCAGAGAAACCCCCAACACTTTTGGTAACTAGAAATACCAGCAAACCTGCTCCTTCATATAAGGTTACACACCTCAGAGGATAGTGTAGGTAGGGGGAAATATCCTACAGCTGTCCCTTGAGGATGGACTTCCTTTCTGATGCCTTACAACCGCCTCAGTTTCCTGCAATCCCTAGAGTACGAATGCTTTGGCATGGGCCGACCAGGTGACCATGTGCTATAACTGGACATGGCCATCCCTGTCCACCCTGGCTTCCTCTCTCAGCACCGTGCCACGTGGACATGGAGACTGGTTTTGCCTGCCCTGCATTCTTTAGCTCATTGTCTGGTTAATAAAACTCTTGAATGCCAGCCTCTTACCAGCAAATTATATATATATTTTTCCCCTATGAGGAAAGGTAAAGCACAGCAGCCAATGTAGGAACATGAACTGCCCCAAAAGGTCTCCCCATACCCATGCTGACACCCCATGCGTTGGCAGTGACGTGGTAGAGCAAGTTGAGGTGAAGCCATTCAGTGTTTTCCCTCTATACTTAAACAGAAATAGCTGCTCATAAATATAAGCAAGTAGGGAGAAAATATCTTGAGGCAAACTTGATGCTCATTACAGGTCCTGTGCTGGAAATGTTTGTGTTATGTTGCCAATAAAGTATAATACTGGTAGGTTGGCTACAGGCAGCGTGCTGTGCAGTGAACTCTCTGGCTCCTCACAGAGGTGCCAGCTTGTCGAAGGCCGTGCTGCTCTGTGCTAATACCTTCTCCTGGAGAAGGCTGCTGGGTGCTTCATTAGCTTGAGCATTAGTCCATGCTGCCTCGCGCTTCTTTGTATGGAGACCTGCTCTGCAAGAAAAGCACTTCCCATGCTCTTTCCTCTAAACAGTTAATCCACCTGCTTGGTGCTTAGCCTGGCCCACTTCCACTGGGAACTGCTCCATTTACTGCAGGATAAGACATGCATGACCGAGTGCCTCAAGTAACATTGCTTTCTTTATTCAAATCTGCCTACAAAAACTTAGAAATACAATTGCCTTTCTATTTTCAGTGCCGGTTCAGACAAGGAGCAGGCACGCAAGTGTTTTGAATAGTTTGTCCATAATAAATAAGACAAGATGCAACCTTCCACCTAGCATCCCTCCCCTTGGCCCCTCCAGCCTCTTAGCATGCAGTGGGTGGAAAGTCTTATGAAGTCTTTTGTTCAGCTCACATCATTAGCTGGTGTCTGTGCAGTAATCCGTTATCAGCTCCCCGTGCTCCTGTTTGCTTCTAGCAAGGTCAAATCTACATTCGGCTTTGCTCTGACTGTAGTGGTAAGTCAGCTGCACTGCAAGAATTCAGCGCAGAGATAACCTCTAACTTCTTTGCTGCTCCTTTGGAAAGCTGAAATGATTATAGGTATTTCTGTTGTGAATTCTGAGGTGCACATCAACCCATGACAAAACCACCTTTCCAAGACATCTTTGCTCTCTGACTTTACATCATACCCAAGGGCTGGTCACCAGTCCTCCAAGTTTTTTATCTTGTGCACCTTAGCTCAGAGTAGCCCTGCTGATACGACTAACAGTCACCCCTGATTTATACTGGGGTGAGTAGGATATGGTGAAGGTGCATCCTGAGCATGGAAATGCTGCCTGCCCATCAACCCTGCTTAAAGAACTGCATCTTATAGCGAGGCATGCAAGTCATTAATGTTCATCTTGAAAAGAGGCCTCTTCTGCAGCTATGGATGACTGTAGAAGAGACGATCGTCCTTTTTGTCGGAAGTACTCTGAGATCTCGTGGATAAGGTGATTAAAGAAGGCATCAGGGAGGGAGAACATTATCAAGCCGCTGGTCTCCTGGGGACTGGCAGGCGGAGGGGTTGAAACCTGATAAGGAGCCTCTCCTCTCTGAGAGCATTAGATTAAATCTGACCTACAAGCATATGGCTTGTACAAAGAAAAATTGGTCCCCACCTAGCCACTTCACCACTGATTTTGTGTTAACTTGCAGCCTCTCTGAAATTCTTGTAGAGGGAGCAAAAAGCTGATTTAAAAAGTCATCAAGCTTCAATCTTAGAAGAATTATTTATGAGCAAATCCCAGGAAAGGCTTACCAGGGGACTAGGTTATGGAAAAAATGGGATAATTTAATAAGAATAAGCTATTTTGAAAAATAAAAGCAAAGGGATATGGGGCATGGGAAAATGGAGACAGTTAATAATGAAAAATAAGGAAGTTGTTAATAACACATTTTTAACAGTAAGGGCAAAGAACCAGTGGGACAGCAGGCCAACGGACGTGGTAAATCCTACATAATCTGGCACTTTTACGTCAAGCTTGGATGTCTTTCTAAAGGATATGCACTAACTTAGCCATAGGTTATAAGGCCAGGTGCAAGAACAGCTGTACGACTTCTGAGCAAGGATCAAGATTCAGTGTCCTGATGGCCTTGGCATTGATTAATTTGTTTACTGTTGGTTTTGCCGACTTTTAGAAAGGGGTGAGTTAAAAGTCCCAGGTCTAACTGGCCTGGGCTTGTACTGCATCCATTCAATAGCAAAGAGGACAATTAGGGTATGTCTGCTAAAAAGGATTGTCTCCTTTGAATTAAGTAGTATTGTTTTAGCGCCAATTGTCTCATCATTTGCGAATAAAGCTTTTGTAGACTATTTGTAGCTTTTATTATTTCCCCGTGGAAAGAAATACCTTGTAAAGAAAAAAAAAATCAAAGGAAAATCCATTCTTTGTTTAAAAGAAAAGAAAAGTTCAGTGGGAATTTTTCCCTAAGCCTTGGAAGCCCTTATTGCTTTAATTTAAGCAAGGCTTATATCAGTTGAAGTTATACTTGTGCTTACTTGACTTGAGGTAAACAGGAACAATCCTGCTTAAAACTGCGCTAAGAATATCTATGCAGTTTAATGAAATGGATTAAAGTTTTGCCTCATATTAAACTTTAACAAACCTTCTTGTTCAGACAAGCCCCTAAAAGGCTGGAGCATCGTTGCTCATTTGCCTTCTACAGCACTAAAATTTCCTTGAAAAGAAGCAAATTATGCACTTGTGCAGAAGGCAGGTCCTTTTGAAATAATGGTGATCTGAGACTTGTGCTCCCTGGAGAGCTGGCTCCCTTCCTCCTTCAGATGAGAGGGTTTATTTTCTTTTTTAAGTTTTATTTTATTGCTGCGCTCTTTATTAAAGCAGCACAGTTCTTCCTGTTCCCTTTGTGTTGTTTCTTTAGGGAAAAGATCAGCATAACACAAGTTGAACGCTCCCTCACTTGATTTTATCTCGGGATGACCTCACCTGGCACGCACTCACAACGGCAGAGCTGCCAACGGAGGTGGCCAAGCGCAGGTGACGGGCCAGGCTTGTCACACCTGTCCCTGTACAAACTCAGTGATGGCTTTGCCTCGTTTTGCTCGTTCAGGTGGCGAGAGTAGTCACACCATTATCTCAGGTTTTGGCATAATTTGAATTACTTCAAAGATTTCCAATCAGGAGCAGGCTGAATGTGTGTGTGTGTGTGTGTGTGTGTGTGTGTGTGTGTGTGTGTGTGTGTGCGCATGCATAACACATTTCGGTGTTTTGGTGGTTCTTGTTTCTGCTGGTTATGGACCCTTAATACAAAGCGAGACCAAACCCAGCAAAGTTCATGCCTCTAAAAACTCCCTGTGCCGGTGTCGTTGCTACCAGAAATGAATCTGCTGAGAGACTTGCACTCGGCACGTCCCAAAACACTGCATGGAGAGTCACCTGCTTAGAGAAAAAACAAGATGGTTGTTTCCTGCGTTAAAGACAAAACCCAGCTGTTACGCGAGGCAGCCCCACCGCACACTGAACGCAGAAGTGCCTTCCAGCTCCTCCGCGGCCGTCCCAGGAGGCTCCAAGCGGGGCAGGAACTCGCACAAGGAGACTTTCGAAGGAAAACAAAGGCCACCAGCCGCCCTTCCCGGTGGCTTCACTCCCTTGGAGCTACGGATAGGATGGGGCAACCAGTCTGGTCGCTGCTATCCCAACACACGCCGAGGTGCAGTCTGTGCCCCCAGGAAATTACAAGCTAGGCAAGCCAACGCCGGCACTCCCACTCCAGCCGGTGCCAGCGGGGGTGGCGTGCGAGGTGATAACTGAAAGTTGTTGGGTTTGGGGTTGGCTGGCTTGTTTTTGCCCAGGACATCAGGAGGCGGCTGTTTTCTACCTTTGCTTCCTTCAGGGGAGGTGACAACTTCAGCTCAGCCTCGATGCCGGCTCCAGAGAAGGGCACTTAGGCGTGAGCACGGTGCCAGGACCCTGGGGTGGCCCCGGGGAGCCCAGGCGGGTACGTCTGGACGGGACGTGCAGCAGCCTGCGCCGGCGAGCAGCTCTGTTTACAGAAGCCGTGCGAAAGGAGCCAAGTGATTCACACCATTCACAAAATCTGAAGCTCCGATCTGGTATCTGGAGGTAGAGACGTGGTATCTAGAAACCGGAGATAAACACCGGTTAGGGACCGTCTGCCTGCCGGGAGGCGAGCGGCGGCGTGAGGGCAGAGGGTGTGCCAGGAGGGGTGATGGAGACGGGAGGTGCAGCCCGTGCGACGTGCTGCCTTCGCAAGCAGCTCTGCTGCGCCTGGGTCCAGGCTACCCACCCGCCGGGGACCCGGGGGTCGAAATCAACCCTCCACATCTGAACTATAGGAGGGCTTGAAATGTTATCCAGCTCCACGGTTCGCTGCCGGTTTTATCTTTGCAAACAGCTGGATGAAAACTTTGGATGTCCAAAACAGGCCAAGCTTGGAGCATGAGAAAGCAGGTCTCTGCTTGCGGGCCTGATCTCCTCCCTTCCCCTCCTTTGATCGAAAACATATCCGAAAATCGTTGAGCCGAACTAGAGCAGCCTTCACGTCTGAAGGCTGGGCCAAGTGTTCTTGCTGAGAGAAGCTATTTCCGTGCACCGAAACACCGCCGGATCCAGGGCTTGCCTCAGCCCTTCTTGCCCTGGAACAAAAGATCTGCTCCCATGACAGTCAGGTGCACGCATGAATCCCTGCGTGCGAAAACACGCTGAACCGGTCAGGGTGCAAGAGAAGACGGGTTTGACCGGAACGGCCCCTTGCGCAGAAACGACCTGAGCATCAAAGGCAGCCGGCCGCGCTCCACCGGCAGCGATTCGTCTCTGTGCGAACAGAGCCCTGATTTTGCAGCACTGAAGGCCACGACTGGCATCCAGCCTCAGGCACCAGCAAAGCTCCTCGTTTGCATAAATAGGTCTGATTTTTTTTTTTTAAATCCAACTCCCTGCTAATTGTGATGGCTGCAGATACCTGCGGAGTGGCATGAAAACTGCCTCGGTGCCCGACTTGGCCAGCCACAAAATCCTGTGACTATTTGACATAGCCGTGGATGTGCATCTGCAATGGGGAGCTCACCGGGGGCTGAGCAAGGTGGAGGGCAGAGCGGGCAGCATGGGGTCCTGGCTGCCCGGCGAGAGCCCTCGCGCGGGTGCTGCTCGGCACCTGCCTGCCTTTGCACCAGGAGCAGTTGCTTTCGGTTGCCAGCGCTCGCACTTTTTTTTTTTTTTTTCCCCCCATTTCTCCAATTTCTCTTTCGCTTCCTTCCTGCCACTCCGGAAACGGCCGTGATTGCTCTGCCCCGTCGCCGTGCTCCTCCTTGGCTCTGCTCCAGCCAGGTGGGGTGTCCCCTGCGCTGCGGCACGGCCACCTCCGCCCAGCCTCGCACGTCGTTGCTGCTGTTCGCCCAAGCAGGCTCTGCTCCGTTGGCCTGCCAGCGCTTTCGCTTCTCTCCATGGGCTGCTGGGTTGCTTTGAAACGCTTGTTTAATCTCTGTTGTCCCCTCCCTGGTGTTGCAGACTCCTTTCTTCGGCCCCTCCTGGAGCGTTGTCAGGCACCAGCGGAGCCTCTTCTGCCCCTTCCTCCTCCTCCGTGGAGGAAGGCTCCTGTGCTTGTTGTCCGGTGTCGGCGCGATGCTGCCTGTCATAGCACGGCCTTTCGCCGCGGCCTCAGAGCCCATCCATCCCCCAGCATCTAACGCCTTCAGCACCTTCACCGCCGTTACCTGCCAGCCGGCCCGCGGCTGCTAAGCCCTGGCACCGCGCGGTCCTGCCGCGCCCAGCACGGCCACGCGCAGAGCGGCCCCGAGCCCGCGACCCCCCCGTGCCCGAAGGCCACCACAGGCGCCGCGGCGGAGGGGAAGCCGGGGAGGAAATGACTCCGCTGAAACCATCCCTCCGCTCCGCGGCACAGCCCCAGACGGGACCCGGCGCTGCCGGTGCTCTGTGCTGGAACGCTATGGCCTATTTTCTCACACAAATGCCGCCGCAGCCTTTTCTGCCTCTCCCCGGCGTGACCCGACATCCTGAGGAGGCCGCGCGTTGTGCGCCGCCGGCAATCGCGCTCCCCCGCCGCAATCAGGCTCCGGGCCCTTCGCTGCCCTTATCGCCGCCCGTGCCGCTTCCCCTTTGACACCGCTCCAAGCCCTACTCTTTCACCCGCACAGCTGTATTCCTGTTTTCCTGCAAGGCGCTGGGTGCTCGGGCGCGGGTAAACACTTCACTCAGCCCAACGCCTGCTTAGATTCGGCTTCCTCATGCCTTAGGCATGCCGGCATGCGAAGCGGTTCACGCGGGGTCAGTTCCTGCGAGGCGGAGGCGGAGGCGGACACGGCGGGCTGCTCTTCAACACCACGCTAGCGAGGTCAGGGAAGCAGGTTTCGGAGATAAGCTATGGGCCGAAAGAGACTGACTTTCCAGCCGCCGCTCCAAAAGAGGTATCTCCAGAGCTTGCCGCCACGCTGAGGGCTACCTTCGGCCACTTGGACAAGCCCCGAAGGCTTTCAGGGGAGAGACCTGAGCACACAACAGGAGCAGCTTTACTAAGTTTTTTCCATGCACAAGACAATATTAATAATTGCGATAACAGCAAGTGCTAGCTGGGTTCTGCCGCTTAGTTTCCACCCGCTGTTTATTTCAGGTTTGATGTGGTATCCACTTCCAGCCGTGCGTTCTTGCCAACCTTTTCCGTGCCACGCCATCTTGACAACGTGGTTCACCCGAGGAGCGGCCGAAACGCAGTCCTGACCTAGCGTGTCACCGCCGAGAAGTTCATGTTCTTCTCAGCTACTGTAGGAGGCAATTAAAAAAAAAAAAAATCAAGGCTGACTTTTAACTGTAACCTATGCACGTGTGCGTATGCAAGCGTATGCCATTGGGTTGGGTTTTTTTTCCCCTTCCACCCACATCTTCGCAACCCATCAGGCTGCAAGCGTTGCGTTCGGCTGCAGAGTTTCTGTTCTGCAGGGAAAAGGCATTTGAGCACACCGAAACGGGGGGCAGGGGGGACGGGGCGAGGGAACAGAGGCGCTGGGGTGGAGAAGGCCCGCGGCGTGTGGAGCATCGCCCGCCCGCGAGGTGTGCTCCGGTGTGCGTCGCACGGCTGGCCGCGTCCAATGCCGCCGCTGCAGAAGGGCCGTCACGGAGCCGGGAGCACACGGGGCTGAAGAAACCAGCTTCTGGCGCTGCCTCGCCTTGGCTGACGCTACCTGCTTTGCCTAAATAAATTGTCTATATAACTGTCCGTATAATGTAAATTGCCTATATAAATTTCTCCATATAAACTGTAAGCCCTCCTAGGCAGGGACTGTCCAGAACATCTGTGAGAGACACCTCGCACACAGCAGCCTGGCTGAAAGGAATATGAAATTAAAATATATCTTTAACCTGTTTTTAAAGATACATTTTAAGCTTATAATACTGATAAATAAAAAGGGATGTGATCCAAACTGGGCATACCTAAGAGCAATTCAATCCAAACCCGTGAGCACGTTCCTCACACCCATCACCAGCTGGGCAGACCTTGGCGGGTACCTTCTCGCCCGGCCATCTATAGTGGCGTTGGGTCCCCCACCAACGCCGTTCCCTTTTTATCCAGAGCCGGTCCGAATAACGCTGCCTTTGTGCTCCATCAAACCCCGAACGGTCGCCCCGGCTCGTACTGCTGCGCAAGGGCCACGTTTCTTGTCCCAAGGGACAGGAGACACAGGGCAGCTGCACCACGGAGATCCGCCACAACGCACGACACAAGGCACAAGTTATTTAGTTGTGTTATGAGCTTTTATTTAAAAAGCACATTTATACAGCAATAATTTCGCAGATACAAACTTTAACTTTGTATTCTACAAAAGTCTTTGAATATTCTTCTCTTTACAAAATGGAACATTACAAAAATACAGACAATTTAATATGTTTTTTTTTATACAAATGTCTCTAATTGTAGTTATTTTCATTAAAATATTACTACCACAGAACTACAATATTTTAGTCGACTATAAAAAAATTAATTCAATGCTTTTTTAAGCAGCAAAATGTAAATAACACAGGTCAGGACACAGTTTATAGTCATAGTGGATATATCTAAAATTGTTTCAGAAATAATATTTTACATAGTTAATTTTTAAGGTTTTATACATTATTTATATAATATTTATATATAAAAATCATAGCTTGCTATAGTTGAAATGATAGGACGGATTCTGTAGGAAGGATGTGCAAATGGCCATTCTGCGTGATTTGCGTGATCCCTTTTCGGAGGAGCTTTGTGCAAGGCCTGCCGCTGGTCTGCAAACCTCTGCCGTGGCTTTTCCAGCAGAAAGCCAACCACCTGTGGTTGCTGGGCAAAAAAAAAAGTATAAAAATAAAAATAAAAATCGCCCTTCGCTACCCGCACGCCCGGTTTCCCACCGGCGTAGCTAGCGGAGCGCTGGAGCCGGTGCCGCCGGAGCGGGGCGCGCCGGGGCCCCGACCGCGGGGCGGAGGGGATGCACACGCCGACTGCGCCCGGCTGGGACGTGCCGCCCAGCAGCCCGTCCCGAAACCGCCGGATCCGAGTTTCCCCGGGACTCAGTCCCGAGTCCGTCGTGCGAACGCATCTGCGACAGAGCAGCCGCTGCCCGCCGCCGAGGGGCCCCGGAAAGCCGCCGCGCGCTGCGGGGCCGGGAAGCGCAGGGATGCTCCGGTCCTCTAGGGCCGTTTGGAGCCACCGTGCCCGCCTGACATCTCAGGAGGGACAAACCATCGCCAGGAAGGGAGCCGGCACGAGGAGAGGCGGCAGCTAAGCGGGCGGCGGAGTTATCCCACCGCTCCGAGTGTCCCACGGCTGCTTGTTAGACCTGTGTAGTGTGGACAGGGACCCTCTGGAGATCTTGGACCGGGCAAGCTTCTTCTAAACTAAGTCACAGTATGGAATGGAGGAGGAAAAAAATAAACTAACATGAAAAAGAAAAAAAAGCAACTCTTATAAACCAATCCCAAATCTTGACTCAGTGCTGTTTCTTGTATATAGTGCTCTATAATTCAGCTGTGAGTTGTTTTCTTTGTTTTTTTTTTTCGCACAGGCATCGGAAATCTTCGTAGTAAAAAAACCCTAAGATGGCCAGCTTCACAAAACCGTTTAGTGTTCATTACGCTATGAACAATTTGGCGTTCACTACAACATGAACACTCAAACCAATTGCACATCCAGAACTCCGGCGCCTCTCTCGGCTTGTTCGGCTTTTCTGTTTCGCTTTGTTTGTTTTTTTTTTTTTTTGCTTCTCACCGTTGCTTTTGACTTAGTTGAACGCCCCCCCTTTCGTCCAAACGTCACAAGTTGAAAAGACCACAGAGTAAGACTTCACTGGTCGGGCAAAAAAGTCTCTCCCTACATTCTACTGTCTGATGAGATTTGAGAGCAGCAGGTAGTTGCTGTCAGCAGTCATTTTTGCAAAAAAAAAAATAAAAATAAAAAACAAATGGGATTGTTTCCGAGGTCTACACCATGTTGTGATGGTTATTCCGTTCAATGATGTCCACAGGCGAAAGGATCTCCTTCCGGATGGGGGGTGGAGGCAGGCAAGTCTTTATCTTGGGTTTGAAGAGATCTGAGACGTAAAACACCTGTAGAAACAATCGGAAAATGCAAGTTAGCCACACGGGGACACGCTTTGCTCCAAATGTGGCTTACAACTATGAATTTTATATACGAATTTTAATATATAGTTTTTATCTATTTTATATATACGGATTTTTAAAGTGCCACCACGCTTTTTGTGCTCTCAACCCCCTGCATGAGACACCAGATGCTGTGAAGTCCCCAGCGCCTGCCACCACCTCGCTGTGTGATACAGCGCAGGGCTCGGACCTCGCAAAACACAGCACAAGCCCCACCGCGAACAATTTCATTTACCACCGCGTGCAATGCACAAATCTCCACCGAAGCTGCTGAAAAGCCAGGAAAGGGCTACAGAGGCCGGGTTCAGACACAGTGACGGGGCTTCCCAAACCATGCAAAGGGGTTTGGGGATTTAATCGGTGCAGAATAATTCGTTCAGCCACACATCAGGTAGGCAATTAAAAGCCTTAAAAATCAAAGCTGTCTAAGAAAAGGGGAATTATCAGCAGCGAGTCAAAGGTGAGTGACACTCCTCCTGCTTTTCTCACCAAGCATCACCACGAAGCCAGGGGTTGGCCTGGATGCCTGCCTCCAGGCCCAAGTCTGCGGAGGGGAGGAGCTATTCCCGACTACTTTTTCTTAAATATCCCGTGATGTAAGCTTCTCCCGGATGGGAAAAAGCCGGCGCTCGACAATTTAGGGAGGCGGGAACACAATGCGAAACAAAGTGCTGGGAGGAAACTTCCACATCCTCCCTCGGCGGGCGCCGCGCGGTGCTTATCAGGGCTCCCGCATCGGTGCACCTTCTCCCTTGCCAACCTCAGCCCCGAGCCAGAAGGGAAAAGACTCAGACAGCGCCGAGCTCCTGGAGGCAGCAGAAAAGTGGCGAGGACTCCTCTCTTGGTAGCTGGTGCCAAAACCCCACCGCTTCCCTCATGCCATGGTGCATCTCCACCGACTGGCTCCGCGGCTCGGCTCAGACGTGGTTAAGATTGGGCAACTCGGGCACGGGGCGCTGCGGTGTTTCGCTTGAGCCGCGGCGATGGGAAGAGCAGCACGCAATGTTTAGGAGTTGCAGGAATTAGCAGCACGTTTGCATTTTCTTCTCCCGCGGTCCTTGGGTGCAACGTCCAAGCAGCAAAACAAACTGGGGAAAGGGCCAAGCTGCTCAGCTGAGTAATACGGATTAGGGCTGGATAGCAAGAAAGGGAGCAAAAAGCTTTCCCCCTCTCACCACTCCGTGTTTTCTAGCTATCCGGAGCCTTACGCAGCAGGTCTAGTCATCCTTGGAAGCAACTTTCTGGAGCTCCTATCAGAACTGGGCAGATAAGGAGCGGAGCCGCACAGCAGCAAACCTGCTATAAATGGCAATTTATTTCCACGGTTGCAACTGGGGAATCAGGAAGCGGAATTGTTATGCTTCAGCTTTTATTGCTGGGTGGAAAAGCACGGCAGGACCTGTCACACAAAACACATCCCTTGGTGTATACGCCGGTATCTGCGTGGCTAGGCGTCTCGTGGAGCTGAGAACGGGGCGCACAGGGCATCCGAGTGGCAGCGTCTGTGCCGGCAGAGCAAATCGCGAGCTTGAACCCGGCCTCCTGAAATCAGGGCTACGGCATCTCAGTGTAAAAGCACGTTTAACCTCTCTGGCAATGCTTCTCTTCTCAGTTGCTAATAACTGCAAAACCCCCACTCAGCTGGCTTTGAGTAACTCCGATGCCCTCTCTCTCACTTGCCCACCTCGGAGGGCTGCATTCAATCAAAAAGATGTCCGATTTCTGCACCGAGATAGCCGTGACGAATCAATTTGTGGGAAGAGATTGCTCAGCACAAGAAGCATATGAGGACTGCGCTGAGCCTGGCCCTAATTTTGGACAAGAATAAGTTACGGCAGAGTGTCATCCCAAGTATTTTAGCCTTTACTGTGCTGCTGACTGCTTCTCAGGCCTTAATTCAGAGACCAGGGAAGAGTTTTAATTTCTCTTTAAACTGTATTTCACTTTAACGTGGCTTGAGGTTACATAAACACTTATAGGTATCGTGAAACACGATCTTTTAGGGTTAAAACTGTGTTAAATCCTCTTAATGCTTGAACTGTTTAACACAAAAAAGGACTAATAAACGTGCAAAGTTTTTCACTTGGATTAGCTCCATTTCCTGTAGAAGGTGCTCTCCACCCATAAAGAAAACTTGACAGCAGAAGACTGGGAATGTGCTACACAAAGGCAGGCAATATCTTACATTTCCACTTAACAATTCCTCTTCACTATACTGAAGAAACCCCTAATCACATACAGAAAGGTTAAAAAAACTAATCTAACAAGAGCAACACCAAAAGGAATATGCCTCTTTTAACATTTTCCTCTCCATCAGAAGGGACATAAAGTACATGACACATAGTAGGCTGCCTACCACGCACATAAAAACTATCTCCATTTAAGAAATTCTCATCGTATTTCACCTTGGAACCAAGCAGAAATGTTTCATCAGCTGGAAGTGCTTGACACTAACGTCTTATGCTTGTTATTTCAGGCAGGGAAGGACAAACACGCCCGCTACAACACAATTTGGATCAAGCTCTGGCAACCCTTGGAGATGAATCCTACAGTGGGTTTCCACCAAAAATTACAGCCTGATAACTACTGCATTTTAACGGCCCTTGAACATCACGAGACCCAGCTCTCAAAGGCTTCTGCGTCACGGCGCAGCGTCACTCCCATGTGCCGAGTCCGAGCTCTCCGGACTCGTGTTGCAGATGGTGACAATGTTGTGATGGGGCCCGAAAGAGACCGAGCCCCAGGTCACCCCATAGCAGCATGCGATGCCCCTCCAGTGCCACACTTGTGAGTCCCCACTGATAACATGAAGAAACCCACCCAAAAATCGATCATGTGTAAGCAGTGGATGCAGAGCCCGATCCTGAGCCTAGGGTTGTGCCACCAGCCCCAAGCCCACGTTCAAGTCCTACATCTGAGCATCTTATTCTAACCCCGTCCAGAGCATCCGGAGCCCTGTTGTCTTGCAGAAGCTGCTGCTTTGATCAGAGATCGACAGCCTGGTCCGTGTTCCCGATACACTGCGCTTATCCCGCTCTCCAAGCATACTCCTAAAACTGCCTGACTACATGCACTTGGTGTCCAGACAAACCCACGTGATGCAAATTCAGGCACCTGAACCGAGCAAAAAGTGCTGTGCCGCTCTGCAAACTGCCCAAGGCCGTTCCTCCCCGGCGCTCCCCGCACGGACCTCGTGTTGCTTTAACTGACCGCTGGGATAGCAAAAGGTTTCCAGGGCTCCAAGAAACGCCCTGATGCTATTTGGATAACAGACAGAGCAACCGCAATGGTGTCGCTACTACAGGCACTACAGCAGCAAAGTTAAGAAGGAAAACACACATCTATACACACACACCCCTACACGTATTTCTTTAGGTTTCCCTCACTCCAAATGTGCAGCCCTGTATGCCTTAACGCGACATTGGCACTAGGCAATGGCAAAACCCAACTACTAACGCCCAGAGGGTTAATAACACTATCTAAAAGCTTCTTAACAATGACATTTGTGACTTGACTTTAGAATATTATCAGTGAGTGGGAAGTACCCAAATAATCTATTTTCTCTTCTTGCAAAATAAATCATTAATGAACTTCATGCCTTGCCTCCAGGTTGACTTTACTTTTAGATCAGTCAAAAAAAAAAAAAAAAAGAAAAGAAAACCACACACAGAAAAGACAGAAAGCAGTAAGCTTTCAAAATCTCGGTTTTGGGAGCTCGTACAGACGCATAAATTACCATAGCCCCCAGCCCCTTTGTTTCAGGGCAAGAGAGCCCCGCTGCAAGCAGCCCCGTCACTCCCCGACCCAGCGCCCCCCGCTCTGCCGACACTAAACATTTACATGTGTCACTTCGAGTTAAAGGACTGCGCAATCAGGTCACTCCTTTGAAAGCAAATTGCATGAGAACAAGCCAGGCAGCCACGGACAAGCAAGCATGGCTTTTGTTAACCATTTTCTCACGAGCCTTTTTGCTACATTAAAAAAAAAAAGCAAAATGTGAGGCATCCTGCCGCGCCGCAGCACAGCAAAGACACGGTCCCCGGTCCCTTGGGGATGGTTTTGGGCTGGAAAGCTGATTACTGCCGCTGGCGAGCGGGTCCCCCAGCGCTGCCCTACTAGCAGGGCCCTTTGCAGCAGGGAGCCTCGCCGAGCTGAGCGGGAAAAAACTCGGAAAGCGGCATTTTTCACTGAATATGCATTCATTAAGCGGGGGGGCAGGAGAAAGCGCCTCGCGCCCCGGCTGGCCGCGGCAGCTCCGTTACTCGCTGTGCCGGGGAGGGAGAGCGCGGGGGCAGCTGCCTGCAGCGCTCATCGCCGGGCTAACACAGCGCTCTGCTCTCCACTCTCAAAGGTGTGATAGCACTGCAGCCCGTGCTAGCTGCGGACTGAGGCCCTCGGTGCATGCTTGCAGGGTGCTGCGTGCTAGCTGGTATATCCCTGCCTTAGCAGCAATGCAATGTCTCGGGTTCAGCAGAGCTGTTAACCCAGGGGCGACGCTGTCCTGATGTTTCCACCCTGCACGCGAGTCAGTGCAATCCAGCAGCAGCTTTACACTCAGCAGAGTCCCTAAACATCCTATAGGGCCAGGGCAGACAGGATGCAGACCTTCGCTCTGACCCAGCCAAGCAGCTCCCAGCGCTCCCCGCTTGCTCCGTGCAACACCCTCCACCACCACCAAGAGCGATTTATTCACAGCATCTTCTGGGTTGCACGAGCTCTTAGCAGCGCGGGCTGGCACGAGGCGCCTGGATGTCCCCAGCGGCGATGCAATCCCTGCCTGCCTTCTCCCGGTTGCCTTCTCCTCCCGAGTTTTGCCCCTCTGTCCCCGCGACCAGTACTCACCACGCAGTAAGCCACCAGGGCTCCCTGTGCGAACCCCGCCAGCACGTCGGTGGGGTGGTGCTTGTGGTCGGAGACGCGGGACAGCCCCGTGTAAAACGCCATCATGACGAGCGTGAACTGGAGGAGGGGGCGAAGCAGGCGGGCGCCCTTCCACGTGAATCTGGCCTGCAGATAAAACTACGGGGAAGAGAGAGAAAGAAAAGTGAGTTCAGGGTCTCTCCGCCGCGAGTGCAGCAAAACAGCAGCAGCAGCAGGGCCCTGAACGGCTCCCAACACACACGCGCACACGCGGGGCCCCGATGCTCAAGGAAAGGGTAGTTAATATGCTAATGCCTCTATCCGATTTCCAGCGTTTGCCGGGGTGCCGAGCGCTGCCGGCACGCAAAATCCCGGGGCCGCGACTCGGCGAGGGAAAAGAAAACGACCTGACCCGAACGAGAAGAAGTCGCTCTGACGTCAAATGGATATTGTCCCCCCCGGCAGTTATCTGGGGCCGGTTTCCGCTGCAAGCGGCGGGCGCAACCTGCTTCCCAGGTTCCTGTGGGAACCGGGGAAACCGAACGGGAAGAGAGGACAGGAAAAGGGGAACCTCCTGCCCGCAAATCAAAGCCGCGCGGAGCCCGGCTGCCCGTGCCCTGCCGCGGAGCGAGGAAGCGCAGCCGGGGCGGGGGCGAGGATGCTGCCGGCAAGGAAGGCTGCAGGTCAGGGGGGCCGGGACCTGCCGGCACCCCCCAAATATAAACGAGAATCGAGCTCTCACCCGGTTCCCTGAAGCCCCAAGTAGCATGATAACACCATTTACCTATAAAAGCAGATATAATGAGAAAGCTGATAAGGGGGAACTGCTGCGCTAGCAGATTGAGGGCACCCATCTTGTTGCATAAATATTCTTTCTTTTGGAAAGAATATGAACGAGGCTCTTTAGAGAAAACAATGCATTGTGTCATTTAAATCAAGCAGATGCTTCAAATTATTGAGAAGTGTTCGCCCATTAGGACCGAAGAGAGCAGGACAGACCCAGCCTGGTGCTGGCTAATGCCCGTTGTGAGCCGGGCGAGTACATCTGCACAGGCAGCCACGGGCTGGGACGGGCGCCGCAGCCCCTCGCCACGCAAACTTGTCCCCGCAGTGCCCAGAAGGATCTGAAAATGATTTTAAAAGTGCCACTGCTGGAAAGGTGCTTTCCCTCCCCTGGCCACTTCTGAGCTCCAATGCTTCGTCCGCAAGATAAACCCCCCTGCACAGTCACTGAAGTGATCTAACAGCAGGTGCTTCTAGGTGATCTAACAGCAAACAGCGATGTGTTGCATTAGCAAGGAACTGTATCTCTACTCTGCAATGCTCAGGCTTCCTGAAATTTCACTGCCAGGGGATTTATTCAGCCAGTGATCTGCCACTGAGGATGAAGCACGCAGGCAGGATAGCGCTGGGATGCACTCGGGGAAGGTGGCGATGGGGAGGGAGGGCAGAGGGCCCTGATGAACCTGGATAAACCTCCTCAGTGCAACTACGTCCCTAGAGAAAACGGCATCTGCAGAGAGCAGCGTTTTTAAAGCAGGTGAAAGGTATAGAAGACGTTTCTACTGCCACAGGTGTGTGAGAGGAGACACCGGAGGGAGATGCTGCAATGACGACCTGTTATGCAAAAATCAAGTTCCAGTATGTTGCTGCAGAGCAAAATTAGCTGAGTGTTAGACCTTGCAAACTGTCCTCCTTAGTTTTGCCAGGAAGATCCGAGACCTGACGTCTTACTTTAGGCTTCAGGCTGTGTCCCATGAAATCCCTTGAGAAAGAGAATTTTCCAAGGTTTGCTGCTGGCCACTCTGACACGTGTCCCTTCTGCACTGTTTGATTCAGCAGGTCCCCCCAAATCCTCACATCCCACAAGCTAGGGCTAAATAGGCAAGTCAGAGGTGAGATAGCAAAGTATTAAGTAAAAATCAGCAATGAAACACTTAACACTGAATTTGGACAGACAATAAAGCAGATATTTTAGGGGATGAAGTGATGAAAAACCAGTTCCATCAGCAGGAGAAAGACCAATGCCCGACTCGCTTCAGATCTGTGCTTTGGGCAAACTGACTTATTAACTAAATTTGGCTCAGATTTTACCTTTTCTTTACAAACACTTACAAAACTGCCCTCCTTTCCCCCGATGAGCCTCTGCCCCAGAGTACTCTGGCACTGCCACACAGGTCACGCCGTCCCGCTCCGGGCACTGGCCAAAAGGGCAAACCTTGCGCGTGTTTGCATCGTGATGCCCCGCTCCCCTCCTTCCACCAACCTCGCAGGCGCTTTGTGACTCCTGAGCCCGGCTGAGATCAGCCCACGAGTTCAAAAGTCATCGGGAGTTGCGTACTGCCAGACTGCCAGACACACGGGGACGGTTTCCGTAAGGAAACTGGGCCACATGGTGCAAGGGCTGGTTGTTTTCCGACCCGCTCCTTCCAAAACACTGCTCTGAACTGCGTGTCTCCTGCATGCAGTTCTGTTTAGCCTCCTAAAAGGTGCACGAAGGCAGAGCGTGCTGCACTGCTCGTGTTGGGCAACACCTCGGTACCCTGTGCACCAGCATCTGCCTAACCCAGGAGACGTAAAAACCCCTACAAACAGGGCTTGTTTCAGACACGCTATAAACGTGAGGATCCACCACTGAATTCCTTTTTATTGCCACAATAAAAGAGCCTTGCAAAAGTTGCTCTGCAGCTCTCCATTCATAAGGAACGAAAACAAATGGATAACAGCACTTTCATATTCCACCAGCGCATTGTGAGGATAAAGTGTATCCTACACATGAGACTGCGCTCCAGGATGCCAGGAGCCCGTAAGTGATTTAAAGGTTTGACTCAGAGTGCTCGAAACTTTGTTTCTGCCCTTGGTGTGAAAGAAAAACCTAGCTAATAAGAGAAGATCAAAAAGCAAAAACCACAGGGGGCGGGGGGAACCGAAAAGGTCAGGATTTTCCTGGAACAGTAATTAGCACTATTACTGTGAAATGGGAAGTTCCTGGCAGTTTATCTGAAAACCTGCTTTTGAAACAGGCTGTGAGGAAATTACAATCGATCCCTGCGAAGCACTGCCAGGTTTTCACGGGAACCTGGGGATGGATGGAGTCCTGCCCGGGGGCGGGAGGACGAGCACGACCACAACCCGTGTTGTTCCCACTGCAGAACATCGCACAGCCACAAAAAGTCAGGAACACCGGACGGCACAAGCCTGCTGAACACGTGGATGAAACGAACTGCGACGATGTGCAGGAGGAGCCGTCTGGAGCTCCCATCCTCTGCCGGCTCCTGGCCGGAGCGTGCTACCACAGAGCAGAGGGCTTGAGGGACACCACGTGGCCCTTCCCCTGCCAGGGGACTTCCGCAGCATCAGGTCACCGTCGGCCTCCAAGGGGTTTTCTACCACCTGTGGATCCCACCCTACTTCGCACCCTGCCCACCACGAGGCTGACCTCCCGCAACCACGTCCTTTCCCCATTGCTGAGATCTGCTTCTCGGAAATGGTTGGCCTTAGCGTGTTTCTCCAACTGTAATATTTGGACTTGACCTGAAGTTTCCTCCTTCTCCACCCCCATCTGCAAGTGGAGTGGTACCCAGGAGCGTTACTGGGGCAAAATCCCTCCAACCCAACCTCACCCCTGGTGTAAGACCCTGCCTTGGCTGGGCAAAATCAGCAAGATGCTTTTAGCATCGAGGTGGTGGGCTGGCAAGGACAAGAGAAGAGCAAAGAGCTCCCCATGATGCAAGGAAACCCTGTTTGCCTGTCCCTTCCCTTTGCCAACTGGATCATCTCAAACCGAACCACTGGTGCTTCACCAGAGGTGAGCAGGTCAGCCCGTGTCCCACCGAAATCCCAGCCTTCTCGGTGGAGCCCGGCTTGAACCCACCCCACGAAGAAGCATCCATGACGGCCGCTCACACACGTGGCCACAGGTGGGACAGGGTAAGGTCTTTTGGGGCAATCTCAGCTCACCTGGCATGCAAGGCACAGAAAACAAAACCCGCTCTGTGAACCAAACACGAGGCGCATCAACACCCCCAGCTAAACACACGGCTCCTGGGTAGCAGCTCATCGTATTCCCCTCCGTGGGAATATTATGACCAACTTGGCAGCACAGCTCTGCTCCGGCCCCTGATGTAATTCCATTTTATTCACTAACTGAGGTCATCACAGTCCATGAACACCGAAGAGTTTCCTTTGTGCAGGCGCCTCATAATTCAACATTATCAGGACCTTACCTGCTCTTCACAAGTTCACCCCTATACCTCGACTTCAGCGGGAAACCCCAACAGGAAACCTCACCAAAAGACACAAAACCCGGCAACATCTGTCATTCTTTACATAAATCAGCAGAACACACTAAAACCTAGTCTGATCTGAAGTCTCCAACTTCACCCAGCAACCCGCACTAAATCCAGAAGCTGCCCTGCTTCGCTCCCTGAATTCACCAGCGCTGGTAGGGGCATGGATGAGCCTTTCAGGACGATGCATCTTCTGTGCAGCTATCTGTGATTTCAGGGCACTGAGTGCTATAAAAAAGTCAGCATTAGGGTCTCGTGGGCTTGGCTGGAGTGAAGGACGCCCACCACGGTGTGCTGAAGACTCCCCGTTTAAAGGCAGGCGATGCCACGAAACAGGGCCAGGTCCAGAGGGCTGTGCACGAGGCGCGCTTGCCTACCTCCTCCTTCCGCAGCCTGCTATAAATATGCATGACGGCTTCGCGCAGCCAAGGAGCAACAAAGCAAGGAAAATTAAGACAAAGAGGATTACCCAAGTGTAATTTCCCCTTTTAAATTTTTATACAAAAGGCCTGATGTTAATTAGGCATTGCTGGTGACAAGAAGACTGCAGGAAAATTGCAGCCCTCAAGTCTCAGTGTTTATAAGTAAATCCCAGGAGATTTTACTGCGTTGTAAGTGCCTTTCTGTGCAACTTCTCCCCTAAAGCACTCTGGCACTTGGCATGCGCTCACATTTCTGCATCGGGAGCCAGTGGCCAAACCGCTTCTCCCGACCGGCTGCTCCACCGCTTTGGTGCACAGCGGAGAAAGCCTAACCCTGTACTGCACGGAGGATCCCGCACACCGCCTGTCGCCTGCGGGAGCATCAGAAAACGATAGGCTATGGGGTTTTTTCCCTGCTCAGCGCAGGCACAGCCCCAGAGGGTTTTCCATCGAGGAAGCCCAGAAGATCTGTCCCCCTGCCCCAAAGGAGCCAGCAGAGCAGGTCCCCGTGCATGGCCAGGCATCCCGCTCGGCTTCCCAAAAAGGACCGGGAGTGGCATCGCTTAAAAAACGCCCCAGGGACATCGCGCCCTGAAGGACAACCCGAACATCGCCAAGAGCCCTCGCCGCTTCCCAACGGCGGGCTCGAAAGCGGCCCGGAAAGCAGGGCCGCCTCCGCCGACCGGCTGCACGGCTCCTCGGAAATCAATAAACGACCGCCCCAGCCCCGCGCGGCGCAGGCGACGGCCTCCAAACTCGGCTCGGAAAGTCTCGCAAAGCCCCGCGGCTGCGATCTCTGCGCAGCATCACCGCGGCGGCTCCGGCACGGCGGCCAGTGCATGTCCTGGCTGCGGGGGCCCCTCTCGGCCCCCGCGCACGCGCCAGAAGGTGATGTGGTGCAAGCGGTGATTTTTGTTGGTGGAGAGAAAACACCCCCCAAACAGCCTGAAGAGCTTCGTAATTAAATTAGAGAAACGGCCTGCAGCCCAGGGCAGGAGAAATCCAGGGATTAACAAGCAGGAGGGAGCAGGGGTAATTTATCTTTCCAGAGGGCAAAGTAAAGGAGCGGGGGGCAGTGCTGCGCATAGATAAATAGAAGTTGATGTTTAATGTTTTGCTAAGCGCAGTGCTGTTTCTTTGCTTTCCAGGCTGAGGTTACAGCAGATACGGGGGCCACAAATCTTTAAAAGAACACAAAACTTTTTTGGTTTTTTTTTTTTTTTGCACAAATCACTATCCAAATGGCCTTTCCAGCGGAGCTCGCTGGAGGTCCACCCAGAGCCACCAGCAGCCCAGGGCAGGAAGCCCCTTGGCATGCCGCGCTGCTCCGAGCCCAGCGCAGGAAGGGCAGAGCCCTTTATTCACCGACGAAGGGAAGCGAGCGCATCCATCGCGTGCTGCGGCAATGCTCCGGCCCGCCCCACGCTCTCCCCGATGAGCAAAACCGCACGAGTCATCTGCGGATGTGACCGCAGCCATAAGCCATCTAGCTCAGCTCCAACCTCGGCAGCCGCTACCCCAAATCACGCCGCGGAGCATCCCCCGGACCCGCCGGCCGCAACGGGCTGGCTCTGGCTTTTCCCCTCTTTGCTGCTGGATGTGGGGAGCCCTTCGGAGGGAGGCAGGGTGAATCGGATGGGTCTCAAACAAAGCTGAGGTTACTTACCACCAAGTAAAGCATGGTGTAGAGGGAGAAGGACGCGTGCCCCGAGAAGAAGGACTTCCTGCAAAACAAAGAACCGCCGCTATATTATAACGCTATGACACTCGACGCGGTACGGCAGCTTGTCTGCTGCTGCCGAAGGCAGAGGCATGGAGGGAACTGCAGCCCCCAACGGCCGGGGCCGCGCAGCCCCTGCTATCCGCCCTGCTGGTGCCCGGGGCAGAGGAGGAGAGGACGGGCAGGATGTGTGCATTGTTCCTGCCTTCCTGGCCCGGCCGTGGGACAGCGTCGCTACGCCAGGACAGCCCGATAACTCATCGGCTAGCCGCAAACAGCCAGGAAATCGTAAGGAAAAGAAGAGGCAGCCCTTCTGCAGCCGCCCGGCAAAGCGCGCCCGGGAAACGGCAGCGTTAAGCATCCGATGCAGCGGCTGCAGGGCTCGGGAGGAAGGCGCTGGCGGCTCTTCCTCGGCGGCATCCCCACAGAATAAAACCCGGCCGCTCCGCTCCGCGTGGAAGTCCGAGCCGCTCACCGTTAATTCGGCTCTCCCGGTGAATTCCCACATTGAGCAACAGCTTGTGAAACAATAGCATAGGAGTAAACAGAGAGGAAAAGCAGGATTATTCAGCAGAGCTTGGCAGCTCCACGGGGAAGCTGCCCAGCACTGGTGGATGAAGTTACAGCCTTCCCAGAGAAAGAAGTATTCAAACGATCTACTGCTGGCAGAAAAACCCTGAGAAATATGTTGTGCGATACACCATTTTGGCAGCAGCAGCAAATCTTTTTTTTCTTTTTTTTTTTTCTCGCTTCTTACTGCAAAACATCGAGAAAGGGCTCTCACCTGGCTTCCTGGACCTTGCTGTCGCTTCCCCTGCAGGTGTAGTTCTGGATGTAAACTCCCTTAGCGCAGTTGATCGTCGAGAAATCGAGATCGCAAACGTCCAGGAAATGAGGGCGCAAGCGGCCCACGGACACTTTGGCAATGTCTGTGAAGGACTGGCTGATGGCACAGCCGAAAACGAAGCAGCCCACTTGCTTGTAGAGCGCTGCCACGTACGGGTTCTGGATGAAGGACCGCGACTTCTCCTTCAGGTAGTGGATCCGGTAGAGCTCTCCCGTTATGATCTGGTGGGGAAACACCGGAGAGACGGGCATAGGGTTAGAGAGCAGGAAAGATGCTGTGTGCAGCCATGCATGGGGGACAAACGCCCAGCTGAGACGGCAAGACAAACATCTGCCACTAAGCAAGCCGCAAGATCCCAACCTCAGGCTTAAACGGGCTGGTTAATGACTTGTCAGCTGAAAGCCAGAATCGCATCTCACACAGAAGGCAAACAACTTTCTGAACAATACATATTTATCCATAAATCCCTTCTTGAATGTCAGCTCAAAGGAGATAGGTGCAATCGGCCTGTAAAGGAGCTCCGAGATGTCATTACCCTTGGGCTGGCAATAGATAGCATCTCAGGTGCAACCCCGGCTACAACTGACATGCTTCTGCAGGAGCCGGGAGCCCTGCACGAGCAGGTCTTCCCCAGGCACCTCGGTCCCCATGGCCCTGCCCTCCTTCCCCAAACAGGCACCCAAATAAACTGGTTTCACGCTTTTTGTCCGTAGGCTCAGTGCAGCCCACACGAACCACCTCACCAGGGCACAAAAACATGGGCGTCCTTGCAACAGGACGGCTGCCGCATGGACACTGCAGCTCAGCTGACCTCTTCAGATGGAGAAGACCATCGAAGAGCAGCTCCCGGCAAGGTTGGCCTGCGAGAGACTGCAGACACCACCGCTCTCCCTAACGCTAAACCACAGCCAAGTTCAAGCATCCTTTTAGCGTGCATGCATGATGGCGGGACAGAAAAACATTCTCCTTTCCTAACCGGTTGCTGCATGAAGCTGGCTGCCCGTTCCCAGCAGCAAGGGAAGTAACAGGACCCCACATCAACCTCCAGTTTGCACAAAAGAGGTGCCCCAGATCTATAGCAGTGTAATGGAAATACAAATTCACCCTAAAAAAGATAAAGAATCAGTGTTTGTTTGGGAAAGAGGGGCCAGAGCCCTTGTGGCAAATTGTTTTTGGGGGAAAAAAAAATCAAACAACTTCAGAGCCTTATTATCTTCCTCCCTAAAAACAACAACAGAGCAAGGCTCAGAAACCCCCAAGGTTTTCAGGTTCTGGCCCCAAATTTGCAGCCACCAGACCCAGGTTGAACAGTGCAAAGCCTTCATAAACGCCAGGTATTTCTGGGAATTTCAAGGGGTCTCACAGTTGCTCAGCAGCAAATTATGTATTTCGCGTGCCCCTTACGGGGGTGTTGGGTCCTGACAACGGTGCCATAAATCTCCGTTATGAACCAGAGGGCCCGGCTCCTTGTAATCCTAACTCTTAAAAGGCCGTTTAATGAAAATCAGGCTGTGAAATGAAGTCCAAATGTCTCACCTCTCCGAGAGAGGCAAAGGCTTAAATTGTTCTCGGGCGCGTTACGCACCTACTTTTTGAGCTCCCGATTTACAGCTTTAGGATTTCATTCATTACTTTAAATGTTTTTCTACCTGAGCAGTAAAAGGAGGCGTTTTTTTTTTTCCTGCCGCCCCCTGGTCCCTGCCCCCTTGGCTGCTCCAGCCGCAAGGACGGCGATATGAAATTTAACTGTCAGGAAAAACGCCTTCATGTTAAGCCCCTTCTGAAACAGCCAGCAATACCCCTCCCCGCGTGGCAGCCCGCCAGCTGCAGGCAGGAGACACGGCTCCCCTGCCTACCTTTTTAAAAGCTTGGCACAACATTTGGAAAGCCATAAACTGGAAAAGCACGGCAATTAGACTAAGAGGAGATGAAACCGTATCATTGTTTGAACTCTCTAGTACCGCGGCTTGAAAAACAAAGGTTGACCCAGAGCAGCTGAAACTACAGCGGGGCCGGCTTTATCGGAGGGAGACACAACTACAATAATAAAAAATAAAGACCAAGCCAGAGCTTCCCCGAGCATGTTTTGCACAGAAATGTGCTGGGTGGCTGCGCTGCCACCCAAGCTTTGCAAGTCACAGCTAGGATTTGCTTCTCAAGAGAGTCTGGTCTGGACCAAGCACCGTTCGGAGACCTGCAGCTACCCCGATCCAGGGTATTTATAATCCTTGCAAGATCCAAAGACTGTGTAGATGATGGTTTATCTCCATTTTGGACTATCTTCAAATACAAGCTGCCAGCCAGGAAATATATTTGCATGAGAGAGGCCGGTCCTCCTGCCTGGCTGCCGTTCCCGCATCTCGTTGGGCTTGCTGGTCTATCCGGCGCAGCGTGAACATCCCCGTGGGCCACCACCATGTGCACCGAGAAGGCTGCACAGCCGCCCACCGCAGCCTCCCGAAAGCTCGGGTGCCTAAAATCACATGAGAAGAGCTACACGGCTCAAAATGTGTGGCTTTTGCAGAGAGAAAAAACAAACTGAAACGAGGATGGCATCTGAAACCTGCCCATATTGTTCAGAGTTCCCAAACAGATGCACTTAAACCCAAGGCCCTTGGCTGGTGGAAGACGTGACCATTTTAAACAGGGACCAACAAAAGTCTGGGGATTAATATTTTTCTCTCCCCGTTGGTGGTCTTGGTAATTGCACACACGTAGCAGATTGTAAATTGGAGACTTCATTCCCTCACTAACACAACGCTGGGCAGCCATGAGCCCTCCCCACTTAGTTATAACCATGGCTCAACCTTAATGAGAAGCTAAAATTGGGCAAATTTGGTTTTTGGCAATGCTATCCCTGATAAAACATGGCACGGAAAATCTAATGCAGCACAGATGGGCACAAACTAAAAATGCATCCAGAGAAAGTAAGTCTTAGAGATATTAAGCTCTTCTTCTGCCTTGTGTCTCTGGCAAGTCATTTTTCTGGGACCTCTGCAGTGCCTATATGAAGTGTGTAATTCCCAGAGGGAACTGTCAGCAGCACTTAAAGACGGTCATTAGTGAGAGGCCAACACCAAACTTTTTTCTGTTGACACATGCCTTTTTCAGATTTGTGCTCCTCATGCCTATTTCTTCATTCTTGTAAGTCATCGTCAGTGATCCAATTAGCCTGTAATTACTTTTCGAATCTTTCTAATCAGTTAGGTCTCTGGTGTATTGTTCGGTGTGTCTAATCACATTGAAGCGTATCGCCCTTAACTGTAAAACATTTAGCTAATCCAGTTATGTAACTTTGATCGTCTAGGAAATTAATTTTCTTGGGTATTTTTCTGTACGCTTTCATGATCCGTCAAAGACGCAGACCTGGTGCTGAGCAGCAGCAATATGGGTGAAGAGGTTCACAAAGTGGAGAAGAGCACCTTCTGCCCTGAGGTCACGGGTCCAGACCCAAGCCCTAGCTGGAAAACCCTGGCGGTCGTTACCATCTCGAGGTTGCTCAGCGGCCTGGGAGCAAATACGTCCGCGGGGGCTTGAGATCAAAGAGTGCAACGGGGTGGGATGGCAGAAAGCTCCCCAGGGATCTGCGTGGCGGCTACGCTGTGGTCCTCCACAGAGGGTGCATCGGAGGCAATGGCCACCCCTACGCACGGCCAGGCCAGGAACTGGCCCGTTGGCTCTCCGCTACACGCTTACGAGCTGGCGAGCACGCAAAAGCCAATGGTCTACAGCATGGCCATCCTGGGGACAGTCAACACTCCTCCGCGCCCCACACGGTCACATTAAACATCTCCCAACAGCAAAAGCATTTAAGAGAGATGTGAGAGCACAAAGTCCAGGGGCAGGAGCCTCTCAAGGGTCATCTGCATGCATAATGGCAAAGAGGGAAATTTGCCTTAAATCAGTAAACATGTAGGTTTTAAAAAGAAATGCATATCCTCTTATGCCCTGGTAGAGGCAAAGGTCTCAGCCTCTGCTGTTTACTTAACAAGAACTCCGGGTGTCTTCGAGCCATTTAAAACATGACCTGGACCTTTCACTCTGGCCTAGACTGCCAATGACGCCATTTAAAGCAAGGGTGTGAAATTTTGGCTTCACTGTCCAAAATCCCATCTCCCTGGAAGTCCTCATGCTGCTGTCCTGCCTTTGAAAGGCAAACGTCTTGAGTGAAGGGAGAGGAATCAGTGCTTTGTGGATTTGGAAGGAATTCCTATTATGCTACAATAATTCTGGTATCTGGGTTACAACTGAAAAAGAGGTCAGACTGACTTGAATTTTCCATACATCCTGCCATAGCAAAGAACTCTGTTCCTTCAATTCCTTGTTAGCTATTTGTATCACTCAACAGCAAATCATCGAGCTTTTGAATTTACCTTATTAAGTTACATTTGTTGTGGGCACAGCGAAACCAGTACAGAAACATCTAATTCTTTGGGGGATTTTCTTTTCCTTTTAATTGACCTGCTATTTCATGGTAGAAAGCTGATGGATGCAAGAGGCAGCTGATTATGTTTCCAGCTTCGGTTCCAACTCCTGTATTTGCCACTGCCTCATTAGTGATCAGAAGCCCACTCTGCACGGAGTCGCAATGACGACAGGTCAGGCAGTAATGCGAAAATGAGAGGCTTTTTCATTTTATTTTTATGGCTTTTCCACACTCGGGGGTAATTCACCTGCAGGGTAAAAATTCTTCTGTTTATAGATTTGGGGGTTTTGTCGCCCGCCGAGGTTTGTTCGGAGGAGGGAGGGGAACAAGGCCGTGTCGGGGACCGCTTTTGCTAGGTGGATATGTTGGGTGAGGAAACGGCGCGGAGATCAACGCAGCCTGACCCTGCTCCGCCTGCGCGGAGACCATTTCCACGGAAAGAACCAGGACGAAGCCGAAAAGGCAGAGGAGGATTCGGCCCCGGGTTGGGTAGACCGAAGCGCTGACACGTGCAGAGATGCGCTGGGCTCCCCGGGAAGCCCCGGCAGCCTCCGTCCGCGCTCCCGGGCACGCGCGTGCTCCCACCCGCGACGGCCACCTGCATCCTGCGCGATCCTGCACGCGGCAAGCGGGGACGCAGCTGCCGTAGGGGCAGAGGGGAAGGCACCCGGGTTATTTACGGCTTGAGTCAGCAACGTGGGTGTGACAGGGTACTGCCAACGCAGGCACCGTGCCGTGCTGGGACAGCTATTGGCCATGGCATCGCTCCTACAAGAAAGGATGAGAGCAAAGAGGGGCAAAAAAGTGCTTTGGACCGCCACGTTTTCAGAAAAAACAAGAGGGAGGCAGCTTTGACAGCGTGTTTCGGGAAACACCTGCGCTGTGCTGGCAGCAGGTGGGAAGGGAAATGTAGGTACTTTTCATGAAGCAATCCTGGGGAAATCCCTCTTTCGATGGAAGCGTTTCAACAGCGCTCAGAGGACAACTCCTTCACCCTGCCTGAGCACGGGACGTTTGCTAGTGCAAAGCCACCTTTTTAAAGCCCAGGTGGGGTCGAGGGCCTGGGTCTCTCACCCACCGCAGGTCAGAGCACCCATCACGTAAGTCATGCCGGCCAGCAGCGGCGTGCAGAAGCCTACAGCTGCGCAGAGGTCCCAAGCGGGGACACAGAGCCAGGGACGTATCGCCCCAAACCGGCCTCCCCATGGGTGTCCCCAGCAGGGCGGCTGCACTCAGGACACGGGCAGTGACGGGTCTGCCACGTTCAGGAGACCTATTGGCCTTATTTTTCAACGGCGGACTGACCTTCACCTCCTGATGTCCTGTCTGCGTTTGCTGACAGTGGCACGGAGCCCTACGCAGGTGCCTTCGCCAGCGCTCGGGCTGCTGACCAGCGGGCGACGTGGCTGTCCGTCTGCGCATTTTCATAGAGAACATCAGGAAATGGCTTCTCAGGGCCACGGACTCAGTTCAGCTTTTTGGCTGAAATAGAAAGCCCTCACCACGCAACCATTTCCCAGCGCAGTGAGAAGACGCTGGGAAGGTGGCATATTAACTACTACTTTTTACAGTCAGGGCCATGGGAATATGCTCCCCCCAGGAGGTTTGAACCGCCTTTATAAATATAGCTGTAATATACTGTCTTAAAATCTACTAGTAACCTGTGAAACTTCTCCAGGCATTGGTTAGCTGCAAAGATGCATCTTTTTTTTTTAAGCCTTACAAAATAGGCAAATACCAGGAGTTATTTGAATAGGGACAAACCATGCCAAGTCCTTACTGACACTCAAGCCTTTCTGCCTCTATGCTGAATTACTACTGGAGGGTGAAAAGGCTCCCGTGTCGTGGAGCTCCCGGACTTGCCCAAACAGCTTTGGGCCTGTTTGTGTGCTTCAACAGTAATCTCATTCCTTCCATCGCAAGCTTTCGTTAGCAAACGTTTACAGCGTTGTGCCCAGGCAGAAGTCAGATAATAGCACGGCAGACGCACACCTCCGAAGACCGGGCGGACACATCGGCAAGACGGTTAAACTCCCAGCGCTGACAGTCCGATAGAGAACAGACCGCTCTGCCGTCCCGCTCTACTTGCCAGTGAAAACCTTGACTTCAAGAGGAGCATAATGCCATACAGGCCTTTTAGCATCTCTCCTCTGACTACCCAGCTCTACTGTGGCCTCAGAGCTAGGGAAGTCTCCTGCAGCGATCAGAGGTAGTCGGCCACCCTGAACTGCAATGAGTTTCTCATCATCAGTTCGTCTCACAGGGATCAAAGAGCTTTGGGACCACCTCTGGCTGGTGACCTGATCAGCCAAGCTAAAGGTGGAAAGCTCTGTGTCTTAGGGTTGACCCCTAAGTCATCTCTTCCTGGGGTGGATACGGGCTTTTTCAGTCGTTCAAAGCATAGTCCTAGCAGATCCTTACAAATGCACGTCGGAGAGGAACATTTCAAACGCAGTGCTTTGGTACAAGCCACCAAGCTGTCTGCGTTTCAGTGAGCTGGGAAAGCCCACGTTGGTGCTAGCGGCTTAGGGAGCTGACAAAAAGACCGTGGGGACACCCAAGAGAGGTGGACTCGGAGGCAGTACTTACGGCGAGGATAGTAATGAGGATGCCCGCAGCACACAGCACTGCATCGTTGATTGTCTCCATCGTTTTCAGAGGGTACTTGATACTGTCATCGTCGCAGTAAAAGCCCCGCTGGTAGGGTTGGATTGTGCTCGTTTCAATGATCAGGAAGGGCAATCCAGCTAGAAAGAAGGGGAGACAAGGACAAAACGCATCAGTGACACAGGTAAATACGAACACCCTCCAGCAGAAAAAAAAAATCTAACTAGAAAAACCCTCGCAAACAAGGCAGCACCATTCTTCATGCTTTTCTTTTCATATTGGTATCTTTCCAAAGGGAATAGCTTTGGGATTTGTTTTTCCCAGTTTCTCTTGCAAGGGAAAAAGGATCTCTTCTGTTATGGTTATCATGTGTCTGTGCTGCCTGGTTTGAGTTAAGCCTTGCGCGTTGCAAATATTAACTTACAGGAACGGACACCGAAAGCAGTCCCTCTGCAAAAAGCCATGAAAACGAATAATGCACTTTTCTCTGCCAAGGGCTCGACGCTCTGAGCCCAGCGGGGCTGCAGGAGCACGAGCTGGGTCCACGAACAGTGCAGCATTGAGTACCGGGCCAGCTTTTCCCACCCGACTGGCCCAGCTAGACTCACGCCACACTACTTTAACACCTCTGAACCCTTTTCTCTGCTCTCTCCTCGCTATATTTGCAGGGTGTGTGTATATATTTGTATCTTAAGGGAATTCTAATGCCATAAGACTACGAGCTATAAACACCAGCAGAACAGCCGCTCTTGACTTATTTGCCCAAACGTGGGCTGAGCACGCACTCTGTCACCCATCCACCACAGCTGCTGACGCCCCACTGGAGTCCGTTTGGCTCCTATCATGTTAAGACCATGCGAAATCTGTTTTAAAACACTGTGTGCTAACCCTGTGCACCAGAGACCTTCATTTCCACACCTCAGCAGGAATTTTGCACCAGGCACGCAGCAGAGCTGGTCAAAAACACTGGTTAGGACACGCTATGGAGGGGAGGCTCCATCTTCTTCTGTTTTGGAGAAATGCAGCATCACCTCCAGCTTAGAAGAGCAGCGCTGAGGTATTTTCCTGCACAACGTTCCCAGCACGATGCGGGCTGGGCACACGCATGCTCTGTGCCTCAGTTTCCCCGTCCATCTTTGCTGCCAGGCTCATCACCAAGAGAAGCAGCACATCCCCGCCAAAACAATCCCCCAAACTCTCTGAAACCCATTCACAAGCCACGACTTAGAGGAAACTCTCCTCCCACCCGTGCAATGGCAGCCAGGTAAGAGGAAACAAGCACACCAAGCAAAACACAAAAAACGTAAGCCACGTCAGCTGGGAGATCAGGGGGACCTCATTTCGGCGAGCAGAGCAGAGCGGTTCACGCTGTCATTTGGCCAAAACAACAGGTCTCACGCCTAGATTCTACAAAAAGTGCTAGGAAATATTTGTTGACCTCTGACTTGCTTAAGCATCGGTGTTTTTGTTTTCACATCTAGAGCAGCAGTAGAGCAGAGTTTTTCTCTTTTAAAATTACAAGGGAAGGGCTGTTAGGTTTTGTGAACTTGCCACAGTGTGGTTTTAGTGATCGTGCTCAGCTATACGTAATTAGCAAAGGTATCATGCAGAGAACTAAAAAGCTGAGTGTCATCAAAACAATTTTCCTCGTCTGCATGCAAACAAGGTTTTGCATTTTACTTTGTGCAAATCATTTTGGCACCTTTTGCTGCACTTCTTCCAATAGGATTTTCTAATCCAGGATTACTAGGGGTTTGTTGTTGTTGTTAGTCTTTACAAAAAGGACAGTCCCCACTATCCATCCCCCCTCCACATGAGCAGAGGTATCCCGCGCAGACGCGAACTCTCCCCTCGGTTGGTACCTGACCTGCTGCAGATACCTCTGTAACGACTCTGGCAACGGGTTAATTAAAAGCCCCGAATCCTGCGCTGCTCGGAGGGGCGGATCGCTTCACAACGCACACGGGAAGCCAAATCAAGGTTGCAGAGCTGCCTGCTCTGCTCACGTTTTGCAAATAAAATCAGACATCTCATGTGAATCCAGTTGATCTTCATTCCACTATTTAACCGTTTTGATACGTAGCCAGTTTGGCCCTGAAAAGTGCCTCTTATGCCAGCAATATGATATTAATAGGCCACTTAAAAAATCCTTAGCTTCCCAGTGAAAAATTGCAGTAGAAAAGCTAACGCTGCTCAGCGCGATCCAATTTCACATCCACTTGAAGCGGCAGCGTAACGGCCGAACTTGGGGAATAGACATGCCACGGTTACGTGGCTTATTGTTATTTCTCCAGTTCCTCTTGTTAATAGCTTTCACATGACAGGTCTGTAAAACACATGTTCCCACAGACAATAAAATACATCTGAAAGCTAAAACTGGCTTGAAGAAAAAAAAAAAGACAATAGTGTTCCTATATATTATGCGAATGCAGGAATAATAAAGATTTGTTTTCCCTTCATTCATCGAACAGCATGGGGTAGTATTTCCGCGTTTCAATTATATGTACGATTGCCACAGCTATAATAAGAGCGCGACTGACCTATATGGTATTTTTTCTTAAAGTGCACATAGGCATCGTTTAGAAAAATCCAATGGTTTTGTTTTCTCTCCTACAAACTTGTGGTTTAGTGGGATATTTCCAATCGAGCCTTGACATTTTTCCAGCAAAACAGTAACCTCAGATTCCCTTTTTTTTTTTCCTTCTTCCCTCTCCCTTTTTTAAACACGAGAAACATAAACATACTCTCCATAGCCGAACGGATATTACTTAGAAGATGTAACCTGCCCCCAGTTCTGAGGCCGGGGTGAGAGGCTGCTCCTCCAGCTGCAATTACCCACGCAACAGGCCACCCCCGTCCACACCGAACCGTGAACCGTGCTAGAGATGCCTCTTCTTCCAAGGGATTATTTCTTGGAGCACAGGTTGTCTAAGGGACTAGGTCACCACCCACATTTTTTTGGCAACGGGGCTCCAGCACGGAGAAGGCTGCCCTGGTGCCAAAAGGCATCCAGAGAATGGGTTTTGCAGAAAACGCTTCAGAGGGAAGTCTGGAGGAACACGGAAAATTAAATGCGCAGCGAGATGCCTTTGGGATCCCTTAGCAAAACATCACGGAGATGTTATTTACACTGGTATATGTGCCAGAGGCAAAGGCATCCCAAAGTGGGCTATAGCCTACACGCCCTTGCAAGGAGAGGGTGGGAAGTGTGAGGTTATACCACGAGGATAAAGTTTGGCCTCATCACTTTTTGTGCCACAGTCTAACCCTCCAACATGGTCCCTTAACGGGCAATTTAGATGATGCATCCCCGGCTGCAGTGATTTGTTTTAATCCTCCTTAACACTGGTGTTTCCATGCTGAGATGTTACGCTGCAGCCTATGCACCACACCTTAGCACACTCGCTTATTAATACGTGACTCCTGTAAGTAGTGAACCCACTATTATCCCCATTTCACAGACGGGGGAAACCAAAGCAGAGGATGATGAAGCAATTTGCCTTTCAAGAAGGTAAATGGAGCTGACAGCACCCTTCTCAACGCAACATCCTTCACCTTGTGAAGGATGGGGTTTCCCCCTATATAATGGGGGACTTTTTGCTATAATAACACAACCAGGAAATCTCAGCCACATTTTCACCTAAATACGCTGTAGGAGATCAAACGGGGCTCCAAAGCGTGAGGGGACCGACGCTGTCCCCTCCAAGCCGCCGGGTGCCCGGCCATGGGTCGCGCGCGGCGGGTGGCTCGAGCCCGCGCGCGGAGCAGGTGTGGGGACTAATGAGCTCGGCGAGGCCCCGCAGGACATCGCCGCGCTGTACAGTGAAAAACGATGTTGCTTTTGTCGGGAGGAAGTCAAGGCGACTTTCTGACCTCTAGCTGCTGGGGGCCTACGCGAAGATATTTCGGTGCGGGCTTTAAATTTATTTGTCTTTCCATTTAATAAAGCCAATCAAGTTTGGAAATCTAAGCGCCAAGCAAAAAAAATGCTCCTTTCCTCGTTTAGCACCTTTATCAACAAGCAATTAATAGGCAATAATCCCCGGGAAGCCTGGCAGCGCGCGGGAAAACGCCAAAAACCCCACCACCAAGCAAAAACAAAAAAAAGCCATGAAAAACCCCAGTGTACTCTCCGACCAGCTTGAAACGTGCATAAAATCAAAAAGGCAGAAGAAAGGGCTCTGTGTTGGGCACAGCACTTTGAATCCTGGCGTCTTTGAAAAGTAACGCTTGTACAGCTTTGCGGGGGGAAGGGATAAAAAAGGGGAAAAAAAAGAAAAAGGATAAACTTTGGCCACCCCTCGGTAAAGTCATGGAAGGAGCAGGAGGGGAAGAGCTGCTCCTGCCGCGACCCACCCATGCAGCTCTCATCTTCCCAGCCCAGCCTTCACCTTCGCACTAAATTAACCACTGCCCTTTTTTTCTGTTTGTTTGATGTTTGTGTTTTAATAGAGGGTTTTTTTTTCTTTTTTAGTAAATCTTTCTGAGAACCTTTTGTCTTTCAACCTCGCAGGTCAGTGGGATGTTGCTGGCTATCTCAACAAAGCAATGGTAATTTCGACCAAGCACGCTGTGATTTGTTTGGCTTGCAGCGTCCAGGCCCTGGACGTGTTTCTAAGGTTTCAGTAGATTAGAGGTCTGGCTTAATAAGTGAAAAGATTATTAAATAATTTGGCAGGGCTGAGTGGGGCATCTCATTCCTCATTCAAGGCAAACTGTGTAAATATTTGGGTTGCAGCAAGTGACAGGCTTTCTATTTGAAGGAATTAGTGGCTAATCTCGGGAACATAAAAACTTACTCGGTTTACAATATTTGTACATATTTTTAAATGCATAAAAACTAGATGAGGCTAAGGTGGGCTTTTATTGGGGCTTCCCCAACTTTTGGAGAACTGCACCATTGCAGACCAGAAAAAAACCCATCAGCCCAGCAGCTGCTGTGAGAGTGAACAAGCAAGGCTGGTTGCTACACATGTATATACATACATATATGTACATATGTATGTATTTAAAAATGTAATAACACAAAGAATAGAAATCTTCCCGTGTTTCCATCATATCAGGCATATGCCGACATCACAGTAAAGCCCGATTCTGCACCTGCACCAACAAAATGGGTGGGGGAAAGAGGGGTAGAAGATCAATCAACCAAAAATTCATTGCAAAGGACTTGAGCTACGGTTCAGCAGTGGCCAAAGGAAGGAGCCTGCTGCAGGCCGGAATGGGCCATTACGCTGGGATTTTCAAAGGTTTTGAAAGCATCAGGGATGTGCCTCCTTCCCAGGGATTTCCAGTGGACTCTGGCCCGTGATGCCTCTACATTCACAAGCGACAAGGAGGGAAGTATCAGGAATACACAGGGCATCTTCAGCTCCCTATTTTATTAGCTGCTCAGTCTTAATTGTTCTTCATCTTGGTTCCAGAAGTCCAAAGACTGCTCTTTGTATCTGCCTGCATTTTGGAAATACATCTAATGTCCTTGTTTTCAAACCAGATTCCCATTCAACCCTATTACAGTTCCACTACTCTCAGCTACACAGAAATGAATGAAGATGGAAAATTCTCTAAATACACAAACAAACCCTACACTTTACTGTAGACCACGTACCTGCTTTAGAGCACCAAAGAACCTGCAAGGAGGGATCAGTATATATTGCATTTCACTGATTTGACTCATTTGGAAAAGTCCTAGGACACGATGGGTTGATTTCCACCAAAACAAGAAGTACCAGCTCATTTTTGACTCAGGTTTTCCCAAGTAACTCTCACTGACCTTCGCTCCCGCCTATGTCAACCTGTCTGGTGTCCTTCCTGTCTATCTAGAGGATAACACTTCACTCTACTCTATTACTACTGGCATTTCAGTCAGTTCATAGGGACTTTAATTTAAACCTCAACTCTCAGGTCCTCCAGCTGCTACAGAGTCCAGGGACTTCCTGATGGGAAGACAATGATGCATTTTGAGCCGGATGATCATATTTTCTGGGTTCTTATTAAAGAAAAAACTATGAAGAACTGATAACACCAGAATCCTGGGAAAGATGCACTTCTTGCCTTCTCACAAGATCCTGCCAGTGCAATGGCATTCAAGAAGAAAGCAGAGAATATTCTCTATATGGAAAACCCTGTAATATTTATGACCCCAAATGGTACAGATGTTTGAGAAGAGCCTCTGGAGGGAACCTGCAGCAGCAGAGGGACCTCCCCGGGATGACAGACGGTTTCTCCACCTGCTGATCACAACCATCATGCAGGAAAGTGGCAACAACACACCAATCTTTTGCAGTAAATCAAAGTTGGTAATCTGGAGTATAATGATTGACCAAGCCATTCTGGGAGAATATTAGGGAAAAGATCTTGGTCACAGATACTTTAAACCAAATGTCAAATTATTCTCGTGAACTGCAAAATTCTTTTGGATTCAAAACTTGGGCAGGAAATGCTTCTTTATACGACTGGAGCCGTAACATGCCCGACCCCTTGTTCTCCTTTTCCAAATGTTCCAGATTAACGGGAGCGCTGCCACTGTTTTTGCTGAGAGAACTACCGCTCCTTTAGAAAGTACCTGTTACCTATTTCCAGAGGTAAACACACACAGAGAAAGAAAGATGAGAAGGGAACTCTAAGAAGCATGTTAAGTTGTTCCTCACGGGCGTTTGGCATGAACTGATGTATTAGAAGAGCCTTATATTAAAGCACGCTTGCACTTTTAATACCCCAAAAATGCATTAACAAGAACAAAAGGTCCTATCCAAGCCACGATATCTAGACGCACATGAAATTCTGCATTCATAGGGTAAAACAAATTTAAGTCAGACTTGGCCAACCAGCAAAAGTCGGAGAGGGCGACTATAAAAGTCATCACAAACAGGAACGCAGAGCAAGCTGCAGGCAAACAGGATGGAAGCAAAGACATTATTTCCGATTGTCTAGAGCAAGGACTAAAACGCGATATGCCGTAAAGCCCCAGTGCGGCAGGCTCTTTGGAGGCACCTCTGTAAATCCAAGCGTTTGGGAAGATCTCAGCAGATATGACAAGTCTGACCTAGGATGACCCAGTGTGAATAGAGGAGGGGGAAATATTTAAAAGGGACCGTGAATTCTGCAATACTCGGGGCAAACACATCATGGGAAAGATATACGGTGGCGACTGTTACGTTTCCAATTACAAGCGAAGCGAACACGGTTCGCTCTGCCGGTCGCTGGGGTTTTGGAAGGAGCTTTGCCCCATCGCGACTGCTCCACGCTCGCCACGCGTTGCCCTGCCACGGCTTTCCCTGCAAAGGAGGGCTGAAACCAGGGGTCGGCCCGGGCCTCCAGCGAGGCTCACGCCGCGGGAAAGGGGCGAGAAGAACGGCACGTAGAGCAAGCGCCTCCGGAAAGCTTCCTTTGGGGGAAATCGGAGCGCTTTCTAATAAACTCTCTATTCTACAAACCATATATTTTAAAACAACAACGGAGAGGCTTTTGAAGTGAAAATAAAGCCAGTTCACCTGGTCAACATCAGGCCCCTCAAAGCAAAAAAAAAAAAAAGATTCATCCGCTGAACTTCCAAAGCTTCCTCCTCTCCTCCGCGCGGCCCGGCCAGGCGTTTCGGCTGCAATTACATGGGTTTTTCGGAGCAAGCGCCCCTTTGCAGGAGGAGGCAGAGCCCGGAGACCGACCGCCGCAAGGAGCTCGCTGACCCAGTTCTGTCAATGTCCCTATTGTACACGCACAGCCCGGCTTCGCATTGGAAGCAGCGGCCACCTGCACAAATAACGGCGGGTTATAACTCTGTAACTGAATACAAGCACTGAAAGCTTAAAAAGTTTGTAGTCCAGAACGCGCTTTTGACCTCTTCCTTAAAAGTTCACTAATCGCTTTTAATTCATAATTTATTTCCTCTTAATATACTTGCTTTATAGAATACCTTGGCCCCCGCCCCCCCCCCGCCCCTTTCTTTTTCTGGAAGTTCCCCAGGAGAAAACGGTATTACACAACTCCCTTGATTAGCTGGAAATGAAACTTTTCCCCCTCGGTAGTCGGGATTGGGTATGGTTTCCAAGCTATAAGGCACAGCGCTCAGTGCTGAAAGAAAGTCAAAAACCATACGCGTACGATTCACGGGCCATCCGAGTCGAGCGGAGGTTGACCTCAGCGGACCCTGGAGCCCCGTACGGCCTTGCCTATATGCCAGTATAGGTAAAGAGGTGAGCGATTACCTCCTTGCTCCCTCCTCCTCATTTTGACTGCTGAGAGTGGCACCCGGATGGATGGGAATACATGATATGACAGAGGTTGCACTGGTGCTCCGGGTGTTACTTAGGAAAGAAGGAAAACTCGCTTTTCATTGAAATAGCTTCATATTATGGGGAAAACACACTCAGGGAAATAATGTGACCAAGGCAGGTGCTCAGGTCCATCCTGGACCTGATGGACCACCCTGGACCTTGATGGACCACCCTGGACCTTGATGGACCTTACAGTCCTCAGCGGGAGCTTTTTGGAGTTGAGGCCCATGAGACACCCGAAAACTCTTTGGATATGCATGGAAATGGCAGCAGGACCTGCCGCAGAGCGGATCGTGGGCACACATACATGAAGCTAAGGTGAAGACCAAAACTGAAACTTCTGCAACTCACGCATGGCTCTGCTTGGACCCCCCCAACTTTGCCGGTTCGGTTGAAATCAGGCCGAATCCCAACGGAGCCGGTGGCCCCAGCCTGCTGCTCGCCGGGACTCACGGGACACAATGCGGAGAGTGTTCTCCTAAAAATAAAAAGGGAAAACTCCCAACTTCCCTTTTTAGACCCGGCACAACAATGCCGTGCCCCGCTGTCATGAAACGTGTGAATAAATTGGGGAAAAAAGGTTAAGGGAGCCCAAGGGAATAGCAGGCCCTTTTTTCTTTATTGCGGTAAATTTTGACAAAGGCTCTACTGTTCTCCCCACTTTTTTTGTCTTTTTTTTTGCAGGGCTTTGTGCCAAGTTGCATTATTCCTCCTCACCATGGTATTGCCATGAAATCCGCCCGGTATGTTTGCCTGAAAAAAATCGCAGGTTTTCATGGAAACTGTTTTTCCCCCTCAACAACAACTCCCTTTGTGAAAGGAGACCTGAAAAGGGGAGGAGAAGCTGAAACCCAACCGCGGAACAAAGCCCCGCGTCGGCAGAAAAGCACCGCGCCGAACGCCTGGACCGAGCACCGTGCAGCGCAGCTCCCGCCCCGAACCCCTTTCCCCTGCGATCCCAGATACCTGGACCATGCTGCTGCTGACTATTCACAGACCTCTCTTACAAGCACTTTTATGGTCCTGAGAAGGCTTTGCTTTTTTGCTTTTTAATGCTGGCGGTGCATTTGCTTTTAATGATTTGCAAAGGAAAATAGCTCCTGCGCTCGAAGCCCCTCATGCAACCGGAGCACGTCTGGCTCCCGGCACCGAGGCGGGATCTCAGGAGCTTGCGGGGGGCTTCCTCTGCTTCCAGCCTCTTCCCAGCTTCGCTCGGAGAGCTGCCTCTGGATGCTCCAGTTCTCAGATGGGAGCTGGGAGAGAGACTTGGTTATTCAACAAACTAGCCCTTTTTAAACCCTGTCAAAGGAATGATTTGATGCCTTTCAGGGCTTACTACACAAAACGCTGAAAGACCAGCCAACTTCAAAAGCCTCCGAAGCCGAGCTGGAGTTTGGCAGCAGTTCATTAGCCGCCTGCATCCCCCTGCGTGGGCTTGCAGCGACGTGCAGCCCCCGTGCCAAATCCGAGTCTGTCGAGGGGCACCAATTACCGTGCTGCCGCACAATTTGCAGGTAGCGAGGGCCAAGATTTATACAACCTACATGCCACGCGTTATCCACTTTTTTAAGCTGTTTTTTTTTTTCCTCTCTTCTCCAGCTAGTGTACAAATGAGGTTCTGGCAGGATGACTGTGACTGTCCGGCCCCAGGTTTCCTGCAAACAGGCTGCACATGGGTGGGATGGGTCATGCCCCCGCACAGCCTCCTTCCTCCCCTCCTTCCTCCCCGCGGGCGTCCCGATGGCCCAGCCAGAGCTCAGCCTCCCCGCCAGGGAGGCCAAGGGGCTGCTGCTTGCAACCCCAGCGATCAGCCCGGCCTTTTCTCCTAGCCCAAACCATCGCATTTTAAAAACGGGATGGTTTTGATGGCTGGCACTGAACAGCCCATCGCTTTTGCTCCCCCTTGCCCCATCGAGGGCTTGCAAGATGAATCACCTGCATTTTCTCGTGTGAAAGGCATAATCCTCTGCTGCAAGAGAAAAAAAACCCTCTAAAATTAAGCTACCATTTACACTCCATACTTGCCATTCCTGCTGCTTTTGCCCCTCTTAACACCGTTGGTAGTAAAGTGGCGACAGCAGCAGCTTCAGCAGCACCCGGCAATACAGCAGCGGAGGAGGCAGGTATCCGAAAGTGATAATTTACCATGGGGTGATAGAGTGTACACATAGCTGCATCTGCTGCAGAGGAAAATATACTATTTATTGGCTCCTCAGACCAAACAGCCCTTCTCTCGCCTCGGATGGGAGCCCCGTCAGCGCCAGCTGGCTCCGGCGCAGCCCTTGGCAAGCCAGGCGTTGGGAAGTCAAGCACAATGGTACGGAAGCGAACGTCTCACTCGCCTTAACTCACTGCATTTTAATTCTTGCGTTTGATCCGCAAACAGCAACACAGAGACCAATTTGTCAGTGAGAAACCACCGGCCTCGTGGAGCATCTCTTGTCACCGCCTTTGAGCAGGTGCCTCTCCGCGAAGGCTACCGGCTCCGAGGGGCAGGTTTCCAACCGTCTGTGAGCTCCCGGCCAGGAGAACTGCCCGCGGAGAGGCCACGCTGCCGCCGTCCTCGCGAGCTTCCCTCCCGCTCCCGCCCACGACCAGCCCTGGGACCCAAAACCTGTCTCGCATCTGACCTCTGTCTCCTTGTCCCTAGCCTGGAGGCCGCCTCTTCCGGATGCCTTCAGGGGAAATCTATAGGAAGGCTGGAAACGACAGAATGGAAGAACGATAAGGTCTATCTAACGACTGATTAGGGTTGCTGCGGTCAAGCCCTTGGACTCCCAGCGGGCCTGAGCGTGCCAGATGCTGCTCAGCGGAGGCACAGCCGTGGCCCGGCAGGTCTCACACGAAACACTGGAGGGAAACGGACTGTCGGAGGCTCCAAACGCAACGTGTCCCACCACCCCAAACGCAACCCACCGCGGCCACATGTCCCATCACTCCAAACGCGACCCGCCACGGCCACGTGTCCCACCACCCCAAACGCAACCCACCGCGGCCACATGTCCCACCACCCCAAACGCAACCCACCACGGCCACATGTCCCATCACTCCAAACGCAACCCGCCACGGCCACGTGTCCCACCACCCCACTCCCCCCGGACTTCCCAGGGTAGAGGCAAGAGTGAGGACACTGCAAATGGTGCAAGGAGAAGCGGCTGACAGTAATTCCAGGTCAGACACACAGGCCCCATTGCCAGCATGAGCCTGAATGACTGAGCCCTGGCTCTCCTGAGTCCACAGAAACACCTCCTTCCATCTTCAAACCCACAAAAGAGCCAGTCCTGCTCTTTAGTACCTTCTCCAAAGACGAGTAAGGTCAATGAGAGGTTTCCATTCATTTCACTGGGTGCCACGCTAAACCCATGGCCAGTTGTGAACACTGTAGCTGGGACCTCTAAGATATTTGCTCTCAACTCTGAGACTGGTTAGCCAAGCGCAGGATTTTTCAGCACGTGCTCAAAGTCAATTTTTTTCTATGTGCTGCAAAGGAAGCAAACCTCATTGGAGAAGAAGTGAAAGGGAATAGGAATAACAGCTCATTTCTGTGGTGCCTATCTAGGAATTCCAGGAATCTTTATTTTAGATTTACTGCAAGTCTGATGCTCCTGGGCAGAAATGAAACCGAGCACAGGGAGCGAGGGGGAATTTTCAGAAGTGGTCAGCTGGGAGGAACATTGCTCCCAAAGGTACCAGCCAGAGGACAATTGTGCATTCAAAAATCATGGTTTCGGATGCATTATGGATAGACGTAAAACACCCAGGGACCTTCAGCAGCAGCAATTTGATAGATTTTGCTCTTTTTCCTTTAGCTTCCTCCTACAGCTTTTTCTCCAGCCACAGTTGCCATGTTAATTTTCTGACAGTTTTTAAGAAAGCGGACGCCTGTGTCTCTCACCTTGGCCTATACATTTGCATTTTTTCACTCTGCATAGGGGAAGCAGTTTTCCCCATCGCACTTTCTGCTCCTGTGCCATTGCAAAATGCCTCCAACCCTGCCGGAACAGCTTATGGCAGAAGGGCTGCTGATGTCAGCAGGCTGCTCGTACAACCCACCGCCTGCAACCCGTTATCCTTCTAATAAACCTTTCAGTGCATTTGACAGGACACAGGTCTTGTCCAGTCATGAAAGCTTTCTCGCTTATCATGAGAATTTTTAATAAACTAGACAGAAAAACACGGCCTGACATTTTATTGCTTCCTTGTGCTTTACTTTTAGATGGTTTGGTTTTCTCCAATTTGTACTCTTGCTAATCCGTTTAACCGGCACTGGTTGAAAGCCTCAAGTCTTTTATGCCAACGAGCTTCCCCTGGATAATTTAGGGGAATGCCAGAGAAAGAAGGAGCGTGGGGGTAGAAAGGGGAGCTACGCAGCAAGGATGGAGGAAGGTACCAAAATATGAAGCTCTCGCACTCACTTGCAGGTTTTGAGACATGGTTTTGTCCTGGCCACAATTACAAAACAACAAACAATGTCTGTAGGGAAGGGTCATAAGAAGTTCAGCTTTCCTCTATTAAAACCATCTGGTGCCTATAAAAAAAAAAAAAAAAAGAAAGAAAGAAAAAAAGAAAAAGCACCAACAACCGGTTGGTTGAGATGGTTGGTGGCACCTCCTCCCTGTTATATTGCTCCAGGCATTTTCCGAGAGCGTGGTGGCACTCGGAGGTGCCACCGTGAGGGACAGAGGCTGCCTTGTGCACCCCGAAAAACCAACCACAGTGGGGCACGGGGCACGGAGACCACTGCTTGCCCCTCTGGCAGCGCGGGAGCTGCGCTGGCATCCCTCCCCTTCCCTTCTTCTACCACCCTCTCTCTCCATTCGAGCCGGAGACTTATCGCATCCGGGGTGTCCGTGTCCCCGGCACCCCTCGGCCGGATAGGATGGAGAGAGATAAATACATATATATATATCTATATGTCCTTCAACAGTCACCATGAAGAGACAGCAGCAAGCGGGAGAGGCACTTTTTTTCTTTCTCTCCCCCAAACTGGGATAATAAGAAATCTATATAGGTTCATGCCCCGGTGGCAAGGAGCGATGCGGGGACTAAGGCTGCAGTCGGGGGGTTCGAGCCCGACCTCTGCCAGAAGCAACCTGCAGGCAGGGGGAAAGCGAACCCTCTTCTCCGAAGCCAGCTCCAGGCCTAGCACAATTTCTTTGCAAACAGCCGTTTCTCAGCTGCTGTCAGCTTTTCAATCAACCCCAGTGTTGCAAGAGCCCCGGGAAAGCAAGATGCCGCTGCATGTTTCAGCAGGTGGATTTTCGGACGGGGGAGCCAATCCTGCGCTCTTCAAGCAATATCGAGTTTTGCAGATGGCTTGGATGAGAGCAAAGGCCAGGACATCTGCAATCCTGAGGCATCAAACTCTACCCTACTTTTCTGCCCATTTCAAAAATGCCGTATCCACAGTCCCCGCGGTAGCGCTTACAGCTCTGGGCGCTGGAAAACTTTTCTGTAGCCCTGCATGCAGTGAATTTGTCAAAACAGGCTTTCTCTAAAACATCCTCTGACTTTTCCATGGTTTCTCATTTGACAGAGGTTCATGCCAGCTCAGTCAGAAAAACACACGCCACAAAACTTCTCCTTTAAGGAAAAAAAAAACCCTCCCAGACCAATGCTTTAGAAAGGCTTCCACATGCTAATCACCCCCCTATTCAGCCCCAGACTGAATAGGGCTCCAACAATGACAAAGAAATACGCTGAACCTATTCCACATTTCATCCCCTTCGCTCCCAATGTTGCTGTTACCTTGGTTTTTAACCGCTCTGTGGGCGCTGCAGCAGCACGGCAGTTGCATGCTAAAGCTGCAGGGAAGGTCAAGAAACTAGGAATGGTAAAACTAAGACAGAGCCACGCTGGATTAAAGGAAGAGTTCGGAAATATTTCATGAGATAAAGCCACTGAAGCGGCAAACTTTCGTAAGGGAGGAGGAGGGGCAAAAAAAAAAAAAAAAAAAAGTCAGGCCTTGCTGAAAACATAGCCTCTTGTGGTCAGGCAGCAAAAGGAAATTTTTCTTAGCTTAGCAATTACAAGTAGGCTGAAATGCTGTCCCAGCCCTTCGTTTGAGAATTAGCCACTTGCACTGCATCTAACTGCGGAGCAGATGTCTCAGCACACCTTTCTCGGCGTCTCTTTACCCAGGAGGATGGGGGGGGGGGGGGGAAATCAATCAGCTCTTTTATTGCTGCAACAGATGAGCCGGTTCCTGGTGCAGCCGGTAATCCAAGGCCATTTCCCTTTTCTGGAGAACAAAGAAACATGTAAATAAGGCCACGTTAACCGGTAAGCTGTAACGAGAGCAGCTAATCGAGGTCTCGCTCTTCGGACAGGTGCACACATGTCCTCGGGACACGGTCGGGCCTGAGCCGTGGGAAACACGCCCCAGACCTCCTCTGCCATCACATCACGGCGCGTCGGGTTTCAAAAGAAGCAGGTAAGGACCTGGTAGCATTTGCAGATGCATTTGCGTTTCCAGCCTCACTGATATTATTAGGAATGAGAGGCACCCCTGAAAACCCCACAGGGCACCTGGGTGCATCCCGGGTGGCAACGCTGCCTTCGGAGCGCTGGCCTTAACCTCGCCCTGCTGCAGCTCCCCAGCTACACGCGGGAGGTGGGACTGCCTTCACGCTCCGGTTCTCCCCTGTCTTGTCAGATCAGAGATTCCCAGAAGCAGAAACCTTCTCCTGCAACATGTCTGTGCAGGACTGAGGGCAGCAGGGCTCAAATCTCAGCAGAGGACTCCTTTTTTTTAGCTTTTAGGTTCTTTGGTAGACAGCAAATAAGTAGTCAAAGGGAGAAGCAACTCCCAAAAGAGCAAGGTCCACTTAACAGGTGGTGCTTTGCCACCGCGAGGTATTTCCTACCCTCCCTGATGAAGCTATGGCTTCAAGCAGAAGGCCCAGGCTGCGGTATTTTCTGCCGGGCTTTACAAAAAGCCTTGGAAGCCTTCAAAACTCTTCGGCTCCGAAATGTTTGGGGCGAGGGGCTAGTTGCCATGGCCGCTGCGCTCACACAAAGACTGCAAAGACTTCTCTGCCAACGCTGGTGGGAAAGATAAGTGGAGCTCGGCTCGCTGCTCCTTCTCTACAGCGCGAACTGAGCCTCACAAGGGAGTTTAAAGAAAGGCACATCAAACCAGCCCAGAACAGAGGTCGTAAATAACTCCCAACGCGTCAAGAAGACAAGCAGCACAAAACCCGTTTGTCACATTTGCTTTCAAATTAAGTGGTTGGACAAACACATTTGAAGGCATGCGATGATGTCTTAAACTCTGAATGAGCACGCTATGAATTAATGGCAATGGAATTAATATCCGCTTGCGGTGCCTGCCTCCAACACATGTATGATCAGACCCAAGGGCACTGCTTTAAAAGCTTCAGAAATGATTGCCATTCTCACTCATTTACAGTAAAACCATTTGAAAGCTAATTACAAGGAGAGCCATGCAATTTGTCACTTCCTTTCCGCAGTAGCAGGCTACAACTATGACAGTGCTGTGAGAAGCAAGCTCTCAAAGGCATCATCATTTGTTTCAAGAGGGATGTCTGCCCAAAACCACTAACCAGCAACTTTCACTTTTGCTGTTTAACCCTGTGGAAGGAAGAACCACATTGCATTCAGTTCCTCCGACCGGCAAAGCAGAAACGTCTCCGAGGTACAGCCTACCACCTGCAAACACTGCATGCTTGTAGTCAACCATGTACCTAATCCCTTCAACTTGCATGAATTTACACAGGCCTGCGTTTAACCATAAAACCAAGCTTAGGACCCAATACAGTAAGCTTCAGTGGATTTAGTTAATCACAAATGCAAGGTTTTGCAGCAACAGAATCTCCCAAAAGGAGACAAATGACTTCTTCGTGCCACAGCTACCTTAGATGTTCAGGACAAGCTCTTGGTACCTGGGTTAGCTGGGCCTAATTTGAGCAAGTGCACTGCCAATCCAGACTCCAGATTTGCTGTGCCTCCCAGGCTCAGCATGCCAAACCTGCTGGTGTGTTTTATTAGAAATGCTGGAGGCATCTCCCAAGGTTCTCCTAAGGTCAACCTAGCTGCCGTGTCTTTCAGGGCAAAGGATGAAAAATTACGAGGAAGCACCAGAGGATTATGAGCATCCTCTGCTGATTCAGAGGGCAACCAGCGTTGTCAGACCAGCCGAAGCCACGTTTGGATTTTGGCTAGCAGCCCCTGGTTAGCCAGCTAGCTCATGACTGAAAGTACCGCATGGTCCAACAAGACAACTTCATGTATAGACGTGAGCTAGAGGCACCACTGGAATAAGCACACACGTGATGATAGAGAGCACAAGCCTTTTCAGAAGCAAGCGCATCAGAAGCTCTGGAGTTCAGTTACACGGTCTGTTTTGGAGGGGCAGTTCCCAACCCTCTGTCTTCACAGTACCCAAAGACATGTCCTCATACGTGACAAACTTTGACAGTTCATAGGAATTTCTGATACCTACAAATCCTCCAGGCCAAACCCGATCTTCAAACTTTTTCAATACATTGCCTTAGTAACAAATTTACTTTTAAGGCTGCTTTGCAAACAGCTTGCATTAAAAGCTATTGGAAGATGCTACAAATTCCTCTTCTCGGCAGTGCTCTGCCTGACGGGGTCTAACCCCAGGAGCTGCTGCTGCTGACCAGGACCCACGCGGTTGTACCTAAGCCACGGTGCGCGGTTAAAAAGCAAGAAGTGATTCTTAAGCACAATTATTACACTGCAAGCGCTGGATTATTTTAATTTACCTCTTTTTTTTTTTTTTTTTTTTTGAGGCTTTATCATTCACTGGAGTCTCCCTTTCAAGCTTTGCTCTGTAACCACAGTGAAGCCTTCCCCCTCCCTTTCTTTCTTTTTTTTTATTTATTTTTTTTTTTTTGAAACGTGAAAGCTGAGCTATCAAAAAAACAACACAACTGCAGGGCCCCTAAGGAAAAGGAAAAAAAAAAAAAAAAAAAAAGACACTGCTCATAGCAAAACGCCGAGCGGCATCCTGCTACGCGCGAGGGCAAGCGGCATCCGGGGAGGGGGGTCCCCACCCGCCCCCCGCCCGCCGGGCCCGGGGGGCCGCCCAGCACGCGGCACGGCCGGCACGGTTCTCAGCCGGGGCTGTGTTTACGTTAAGATATAAGGGCTCGAGGGCTGCCGCCTCCTCCCCTCCGCGGCCTGCAACAGGCAGGCTGTTGTTGCACAGGAAGCCGGGCTGCATGACCACAATGGTCCCCGCTGGATTCAAACCCATGAAGCGGGAGCATTGTATGAATGAAATGGAGAGGCCTGAGCGTGCTCGGCTATGGAAAGCTACAGAGCATAGTTTGGGCTTTTTTTCTTTTTTTTCCCCTTTTTTCCAGAGTGACCATAAGCCAACCCTGCCAAACGGGAGGGCCCAGATAGTTTCAGTGGGAGATGAAGGCACATAAACATCTCCAGCAGCTCCAGTGCAGACGCTAGAGAGGAGCCCGGGTACGCAAAGGCGATGCCGGGCCGAGCGGGTTCCCAAACCGTGGTATGCGAACCATCCCCGGGCGGCACGCGGCGGCAGAGGCACCCGGCTCCGGAGAACACACCGTGAGCCTGTATCCAGACAAACAAAGTCAGACCAAAATAGCCTACGAGAGGCACGCATATTAAGTCGCAATTTGAAGGGTATAAAAATAATCTGTTTGTTCTGGGAGTGATGTTTATGGTAACTTCTGTGCTCACTATAAACATATATGATTAAAAAGAAGTCATCTAGATGACATCTCCTGCCTGCCTCAGCAACAGGTACACCAAATTCAAATACATCTGGCCATGAAGCACTTGCATGGAAACTACTTGACTGGAGACGGCTCCTCAGGCTGCCTCACTCCACAGTGAAGCAAGCACATGCATTTCCCCAAGGACTTGGTCTGCCATAGGCACATCATTTCCTTGATCTGCAGTTACCACCTCAAGTATAATTGTCACTAATACCCTGTTCTTGTTAGTTTTAGAAAGACTAAAAATGCCTAATGCAAAACTAGGCTTTTTAAACACTGTCAAAACACATCCATCTCATCTTTTTTTGCAGTCACCTGCAGCCCACTTTCTCCTTCAAGGCAGGGGCAAAACTAAGGATGGGTATCACGCTTGGATGCCAATCGCTGATTTAATACGAAGCCTTTAGAGGCTTGAAAAGGCTCCAAAGGCAAGGCTGGATGCAACCTGTCCAAGGCACACGACCCGATGCCAGGACATCACCTCTGCAAGCCTGCCTCTGCCCAAGCCCTTCCAAACCCACCATCACGAAGCCAGTGACGGACCCTGCTACTGGGCAGGCAACACACTGCCGGGAAAAGATCCTACAGGTAATAAAATAAGCAATACATAAGCATTAACGACCAAACCTGATCTAGCAATACCCACACCGTGACAACACCTCTCCACCCACCCAGCTTCTCGTGCGTGGCATGGACTAATTCATCACGAGCCCTGCATTTACCTATAAGGAGAAGACAACGCCAAGGCATTTCGGCTGCCTGGTCGGTTTAGAGCATTCAGATACGGTTGTCCCTTGCCAAAAATAAAAAGTCAGGGTCAGCAGTTTCTCAAGGAGTGCAAGGAAAGATGTTACCTACATGTCAGATGAGCCCTGCACAGCAGGATAGTCTTAAAAACAAAAAAACAACCAAAACAAAGCAAAGTTGCTGAGCTCATCCAATTCTGCTTTACAGCATCCAAATAACTCTACCCTTATCCCTAGTCCTTAGTTCCTCCCACTCCTTGCAATTAAGTGACAATCCCAGTCCTGTCTGCACTGATTTTCAGGACAGAACGACAGGGGCTCATGTAGATCTCAAGAACTTTCTGCTTCCAAAAGCGGAAACCCAACATAATTTTTTACACATAAGAGGAAAGTTAAACTAATCTAAACTGTTTTCCCAAATTACAAGATTATAGCCCCTGCTTACATAAACATTTCAAGGTCTTGCTGGCATAAATATTTAATTTACTTTTCAAGTTCATTTTAGCATCAAGCTCGCTACAGAAGAAGCGATGGCAAATGTGCGAGACAACTAAAGAGACACTAAAGGCCTTAAGAGGACTATCAACCTATTGCTTCAAAGTCTCCTGAAGGCAGTAAAATTTGCATTATACAGATTAACTGGGATTGACGGAAGAAAGAAAATTAAATTAGAGGCAGAAAATAAGAAGTGCAGTACATTAAGCACAACTTCCATCTAACCAGCCTTACACATATGCTTGCATAAACCTCATTTCCACAAGTGTAGAAACCAGGTATGCCAGACGAAATCCGTCTATTTTATAGCACAACCAGGACTTTTTGGAAGCCGTTATACCTGTGTAAGCTGCAAAAATAAAAGCTACCGAAGACCCTAATCTGCCCTATCAGCCTTGCTGACACAGCCTTCCTCTTTTCGGAGATTAAACGCTCGACTTAGCACCTGCCAACAAAGCACAGGTGGCTGCTTACGGTTTTCCTAGCGCGGGGAGTCCCTGCCAAGCCAAAAAGGCAGGCCTGGGAGGAGCAAAGTTAACCCCACATCCCTCGCCGACGCAGCCCAGCCTCCAAAGCATCACCACCCCGAGGGGACGGCTCTCGCACGCGCCACCGGGCAGGGGACGAGGAGATGCAGCTGGAGCGGAGGTGGCCGGCCGTGGAGCTCCCGGCCTGCCCGGCTGGACTCCCAGATCGGCTCCTCACACGAGCTGGTTGCTGGCAGCCCACGCGTAGGAAGGCGGAGAGGGGGTAGTGGGGGCTCCCACGCACCGAGCGGCCCGCCTGCAGCCCTAACAATTTGAGGAAGTATCTCCCAGTTCTCCAAACAGAGCCCTCCAAAGGGGAGGAAGCAGATGGAGAAAGTCACTTTTCCCCCTCAGATGACCTGGTTGAAACGCACACTCAGTCCTATCCTGCTTCCCTTTACAAGTAAAACCCCGACACAAAATTTACGGGAAGTTCACAGGACCAGTGACCAAGCTGGTTGCTGCTCCCGTTACAGACCTGGGCTTTGTCAGTGTGGATGCCCGACACACTCCGACACAAGGTGTGCTCCTGCCCCGTTAGGAGCTGGGCATTCAGACAGATTTAGCTCCCTGCCAAGACAAGTTACACACGCGGAAGAGCAGGAGACGTGAGCGGGGCCCTTTCAGCAGCTCTTCACCCAACCCATTCTGCCTGCAAGCTCTGACAGCGAGTAAAGAGACTCGGCTTCTGCCAACGGCTCAACGACCTGGCTCCCCGCGATCCCCGAGTAACGAAGACACAAATCCTCCTCTTACACATTTACTATCAAGATAACCATTGTGCTTAATGATTAAAGACAAAGTGGATCCTTCTAACTACTCGCTCCAAATTAAAGCTGAAGGAAGCTCCTGATAGCGTTGCTTTGCTTATTCTGACCTAGATGTTTACGATAATTGTCTTCTGGGTCATTTGTTTAGATTTGTATGAAAACAAAGAAGGGTTTAGACATATCTGCTGCTTCACAAAAGGGTGGCGTGTGCCATTTTTAAAAGAAATTTCAGCAATATTCCTTCCATTTTTCTCCTCTGAGAAAACCAACTGAGATCAGAATTGAAGGGCAACACCAACAGAAGCAGAAGCCAATGCAGCGTCAGAAACCTCTGCAAGCCAAGTGATGGGCTTCAGCATTTCCCTAAAGTGGTCTTCAGATGGGAGGAGCCTGAGGCCTTCGGCCTCCCTGTTACTCCAAAATTGTTTCGGTAGACACACAAGAGGTGTGACGCAGTTTAACTGCATTGGAGGCTATTGGCAAAGCCCACGTGCACCAGCAGAAGACCTCCACCAAGTACATCCACCTTAAAAGCAGTCATTCCAACCAATTCTGCATCTCATTATCTTACACAGGACTCACTTTTTTACTGAGCAAGTAAATACCCATCTCCTTATACCTGTCCAAGGTACTCCTGCACACTTCAGCTGGAGCACCTTCTTCTCCTCCCTCACCTTCACAGGGTTTTGGGTTTTTTTTTTTTTTTTTTTTTTTTGGTAACAAGCTCAAGAAGGAAGAAAAATGGCAATCAAGCGCTTGGAAACTGCAACTCTCCGTCTTCCCTAGCAAAAGGCACAGTTAAGAGCAGACCAAGCCTCCTGTCAGCGGGTCCGCTGGCTTTCATGGCAATTGATGCAGACTTACCCACCAATGCGTCTGACGTGACTGGTGTGGGTATGCTTGGAAAGACCCTCCACAAACATAAATCATCAGTTAAACACAATTCTCTTCCTTACTATATCCCACCAGCTCATTTTTCACATGATTAGCCAGATCTAAACTCTTTCCTTCAACTGCTTAATTCACGTTCCTACTTTCAAACGCTCAGAAAACCACCCAGCTCGCGTTTGCTTTCCGACTTCCACCTGCAGCAATCCGAAACAAAGCAGCAATCACGGCATTTGCTGTACTACATTATTCACCACCAACAATACCTTCCAGTGATGTTTGATAAGTTTTGTTTACCAAAACTATCACAAGTAGTATAACACATGGCCGCTAATGGCTTTTTCATTTAGGACTCTTAGTCTAGAGAGGAAGAAAAAAAAAAAAAAAAAAAAAACTTTACCCATTCAAATAGCACTTACTCATGCCAGGAATGCCTAAAGTCAAGGAAACTTTTGTAAATAAAGGCTTAAAAGTTCTAACTCCTAGGAGTCATTTTACTAGGAATCTAACTTTCTGTTTAAATAAGTGAGGTAAGTCAAGCTAGTTATGTTTCTACTTATATCAGCTTCAATATATTGGCTATCAAGCATTTTTATTTTTTCCAGATACAAGATGATGAAGCTTTCTGCGCTGGCCTCTATTCTTGTGGGACTACGAAGAGAAAACCATGCCTCTCTTCTTAATGCATTAGTGCCTCGTAATACACACCAGATGATCAATAAACTACATAAAAATTAAATCAAACTGACAGTCTTTAAAAAAATGTGCTCTAAGCAGAAACAATTGTTTTAAAGACTGTGGTGTCTGGAGTACTAAACTCACGTGCTGCTGTGTTATTAATCTCTTTGTTGGAAGCTAGCTGATTTCCCCCGCCTGCATCTGTCAATTAAATATCCAGCATTGCATCCATAATTGACCGGTTGATGTTTTGGCATGCAAGAACTTTTTGAGACAGAGTGCTGACAGTTTCTGCACATACCATACCATTCCCAAAAGCCAAGAGGACTAGCGACTTAGAAATCTGCCAGGGACTACGAGCTGCCCGAAAACACTTCAAAGCAACTTTTTAAAGGAAGAAGTTAATGCAGAGGGGTGCCTGTGCTTGGTGCAAGAAGCGGGGAGAGAAGAAAAACAGAACCGCTGGTGAAACCTACAACCGAGCAGCAAAAAGGAACAACAAGACCTCCTTTTCTCCATCCTCCCCCCCCCCGCCAAAATAACGAGTAAAACTCAAGTTGCGCGGGGCTGTGTGAGTAGAGCACTGCCTCCACCTGGAGCTGCCCTGGGGGCTTACAAAGGTGAGCGCCGGGTACCGGCCGCCGAGCCGGGGGGGGCCCGAGCCGGGGGGGGGGGCCCGGGCCCGGTGGGAGCGCGCCGCAGCCGGACCCCCCCACCCACCCCCTTCGCTAGGACGGAGTCAGGACACCGCAGTTTGGGGGGAGGGGGGAAAAGGCAGCCAAAAAAATAAATAAATAAAGGAAATAGAAATAGAAGTGCAGTAAATCCGCAGCGCGGCGGGCAGCCCCCGCCGGCACACGGGGCCCCCGCAGCCGCGCCGGCAGCGCGGAGCCCCCCCGCGCCGCTCCGCGCCCCGCGGCCCCGCTCCGCCGCTTTGTTTCGGAAGCGCCGCGGCCGCGGCCCCGCCGCCCCCTCGCCCGCCCGCCCGCCCTGCGCGCAGCCCTCCCGGGGGGAGAAGCGGAGCCCCGCGGCGGGGCGGCCCCCGCGGCCGCTCACCCATGACGAGGCAGAGGCAGTCGAGGCAGATGAGCAGCGCCTTCTTGCTGCTGCCCTTGGCCGGGTTGTTGTTCAGCGCCGGGCTGCCCCCGTTCTTGCTCTCCGGCGCGATCGCCTTGTCGTACTTGTAGCTCTGCATTATCGGCGGCGAGCGCCCGCGCCGAGCTGAGCCGAGCCGCGCCGAGCCGAGCCTAGCTGAGCCGCGCCGAGCCGCGGGGCTCCCACGCGGTGCGCCGGGGAGGTGCCGCCGCGCTGCCGCAGCCGCTCCCGGCCTCTCCGCTGGGGCAGAGGCGGCCAAACGCAGGCGGTCTTCCCAAAAAGAAGGAGGGAAAAAAAAAAAGCGCACACACCAAAAGAAAGAAAAAACAACCAACCAAACTCAAACCCACCAGCACAGGAAGGGTGGGAGGGAAACGGGGAGCGCGGGAGAAGTTTGCGGGTGTCCCAAGGCGGTGGAAAAGTCCTGGCGGAAAAGTCGGGGGGAGTGAAAAAAAGAAGAAAAAAAAAATATTTATATATATATACGAGTGTCTTTGTGCGCGGGGGAAGGTGTCAGGGCGGCGGTGGTGACTCTCGGGGGGCAGGTGGGCTCCGCGCTCCGCTCCGCGCTGCGCTGGGGGCTCCCGCCGCGCCCGCCCCGGCCGCTCTGGGAGCCACCGGCTTGTTGCTGCACTTTTATTCCGCGAGCTCCTTTCCACCCCTCGGAAAAAAAAAAAAAAAAAAAACAAGAAAAAAAAAAAAAGGAGGTGGGGGGGAGAGGAAAAAAAAACCAGTCACTTCGCTTCGGATGGGATATCCAAGTAAGCACAGCCCCTTTCCTGCATCTGACATTTTACATAGATAATTAACTCCACATTTTTTTCCTGGGGGAAGTTACCAAAAAAAAAAAAAAAAAGAAAAGAAAAAAGAGCCAGGAACTGAAGTTTTCGCAGACCAGACCAGACCAGGAGAGTGCCTCTAGCGTTCGCAAACCAAACAGAAAAGCGTCCCGGGCGAATGGGGGGAAAAGGCAAAACAAGCAGCGTTTCCAAGGCTGGAGGACTCCCAAAAGGTGGTGACGGTGTGAGAGGGAGAAATCGGGTGACAAATGACTTTAAACATTTTTCTCCTGTTGTTGTTGGGGGTTTTTTTCCCCCTGCCCATCACCTCTGCTCCGTGTGCCGAGACAGCCCGGGGCGGCACCCGCAGAGCTCCCCGGGGCTGGCGGCGAGCACCCCGCCGGGGACGCGGGCGCGGGGCCGGATCCTGCCCGCTGGGCCCCGGGGCCGGTGCGCAGGCCGCAGGCTGCCCGCCGGGCTGGTTCCCACCGCCAAGCGTAGCGGCTTCGCCCGCAGCGCGAACGTCGCGTTCGTGAAACCGCCTTCGCCGGCCGAGGCGTCGCCAGGAAGCCTCCACCAGCTCGTGGCAAAACCTGCTGATTGCAAACGATCCCGTTTAAAAATCTCCAGGTTAAATTCAATTATCCATTCTAAAGTGAGAGCGGAAAAAAAAAAAACCCTGACATTTGTAAAAGCAAATGATAAAAGAGCCTTTCTTGCACTTAACGGGAAAGTGAGCACTATGGAGATTAAAGTTTTATATTTCCATTTCCAAGACCCTCAGGCTAGTGTTTACATTCTCCCAGCAAAGTGATTGTACCGTTAATTGGTGCATGCAACGCACACAAACAAGTCAGAATCCGGGATTATTTAAGGGAACGGCCACTGCAGTTACCCATCGTCAAGCACGAACTGTCACCAGTGTTGAAAAGCAGCTTCTGCACCTGCGTCAATAACCTGCAAGAGATTATTTACAATAATTAGGTTGTTTACTCATAAATGCAATTGCTGAATACGCTATGCAACAGCTATCTTTTTAGGGCTCAGTTCTTCATCCATACTCCAAATTCCTACAACCAACTGGATTTTTTTTCTTGGTATAGGTTTGCTGGAGTAATTGGAGTTACGGTAGCAGTGAATTTTGTCGTACGTTCTTGGAGACCTGCTCCTGACCTCCCAAGATTTTCGGTGACTTTCGGTGTAAGCTGGACCAGGCCCTTGGCGGAGAGGGAATGCAGCACTGAGATCATCTATATGAAGGCACACTCTACTTGCAGTAAAAACCATCATTGCCCAGATTAACACCTGACTGCTAACAGTAATATGTCAGAACGCAACAATATTGAAAAAGCAGTTGGGTTTTATTCGTTTAATATTTGCAGGATTAGTGAGCTCCTTTTAAGATTACTCCCATAACAGGAAAGCGGCCAGGAACGGGATGCTGCACCTTGTAGCTTTATAGCTTCGGGACACGACTAACATTGTGCTTCTGCCCCGCCGCCGGGGCTTGCACAGCACACGGCCATGGTCCCCTTGGCCACTGTCCCCTCGGGGGGCAATTCCAAGCCCACCCCAAACCGGGTCATTTCGGAGCAGGCAGGAGCTGCACGAGCACGGCTGCCCCGCTAAGAAGTGCTTGCCAAGGCTGGGCTTAGATCTGCGACTGCACAGCAGGGAGATGGAGAACAGTGAGCCCCGAAGGGGGCTAATTCCACCCTCTCCCATTTCACCGGGGTAAAACCAAGCGAGGAATCAAGCCTCAAAAACATCCAGATTTTTAGAAAAATCAGCTGATTAATATCATCCTGATAGGGTGTTTTCTGCTCTTCCAGCAACGGGGCGTCCAGATCTAAGCAGACCGGGGGGGTCGTTCTTCAGCCGCGTGCCACGGGGACCCACGCGGTACAGGCCTCCACGGGCACAGACCCGTGGCTGCCGTCTCAAATCGTTCAGGGCTCAGACGGATTTGATTTTGCAGCCACCTTAAAGTCCAGGCTGTTTTGACAGACATCTGTAGTCCTGCCAGGTTTCACAATTCTGGTGTTTCTCATTAATTTAATTTAGTCATCCTACATCTTGCCGGCTCCTGAAATGATCTGATTACAAGATTTCACTTCGTATTATTAAAAAGGAAAAAAAAAAGTTTCAAATGTCATGATTATGAAAAAAAGAAGTTTCAAGTGTCATGATTAAGAAAAAGAAACCCTTGAAGATATGACCTCATAATCTAATCTGAAAGATCAAAACGCAGAAGTTGTAGAAAAGAAAGCCCTTCCATTTAATCTTAAGATTTTCTTAAAGCCAGATCCCATGATTCAAAGGAGCTTGATTTACGATTTCTGGACGCTTGGGATCAGTAATACTGCACAGGCAACAGAAGTAATTCCTGTCCTCAGTGGCCTCAAAAAAGAGAATCATAGCACCATCTACTGCCCGTCTTCAGAATTTGCTCGGAAAACAAAATAAACCAATTCCATGAAATTAGTTTCAATGGGTCATGGCTCTCGTGTCCCACAGCCTTATCGATGAGTTGTAAAATGGTCCAATATAGCGTTTATGGAGCAACTGGAGTAAGCTTGGCCTGCAAAACAAAGAGCGGCAGCTTAACTACGCAGCACGGACGTTCATCATCAGAAACCTGCTCCTGAATAATAGCCATTCTCCTGACCCGGGCACGTTAGAGAGGGTTTCAGTACAGCGGTATTTTCATAGATTGCCCTCAAATCCTTTCATGTGTT